>NC_065443.1:127169480-128546980 GCF_917563875.1 Diabrotica virgifera virgifera
TATGTCTAATTTTTTGTATTTTGTATATTTTGTATTTTTTAATTTTTTTTTAATCACTTTTTTGGAGACTTATGTCTAATTTTTTGTATTTTGTATATTTTATCAAACATATTTCAAATTTTTTCAGATTTTTCCGTAAGGATCGGAATTGTCAATCTGAAAAACTGTTTGAACGTGTTTCTCCCGTTTTTGAATGTTAGAACTTAGTTATCTATAGCCTAAAAAAGCACTTATTTCCCTTCTATAAAATAGCGAAAATTTACAAAAAAAACCCTAACTTTTTCGGAATTCTTAAGGTAACGGAAAAACCTTATGGAAAAATCTCAAAAGAATTATAGCATTTGATAAAGTACATGAAATAAAAAATTAGACTTGCTCCAAATAAAAAAACTTGAAAATAAATAACGAGGGGTACCCTTTAATTTATTTTATCCCGTCCGTAAGTGGAAAATTTGATTTTCCACTGTCAAAGCATGTGGCACTGAAAATTGATGGCATATTGCTCATAGGTTGTTATTTGACAGTTCATTGTCATTTATCCCACACATTATCGATTTGTCAAATAAAGCATACCGTAATCTAGGTTTTATCACAAGAAACTCTCGAGATCTTTCCGTACCCACACATAGAATTTTATATCTTACTTTCGTCCGTAGCATCCTGTCTCATTCTTCTATAGTATGGTCACCATACTATTTTAACCATATTTACCCTTTTACACCCTTGAAAAAATCCAAAATAAGTTTCTTTGGATTTGTGCTTATAGATTAAACATGTCTTCGGTGGAATTAAGGTCAAGGCTAAATATCAGTTCCTTAGAAGACTACATAACTAAATGTGACTTAATTTTTCTCTATAAACTACTTGACCATACCAACGACTGTTCTGATTTATTAAGTCTTATCAACTTTAGATGTAGCACTAGAATTCTTAGAGACATGCCCATATTTTCTATAAAACACTATCACACCAACTATGGCAAATTCTCTCCAATTAACAGGATTCATGCCTGGTTCCATCAACAGATCTTAGGCTTAGGACGAGAATAAGATAAGAATTAATACAATATAATTACAATAAAATATAATAAGAATATTATAATATAATAATAGATATAATTGATAATAAGGTAAGAATCCAAAATGATGGTGTAACGTAAGTGATACTTACGGTGGCCCTATCTATAAGGTGAGCTTAGCTAAGCTGGAGCTTAAGATCTGTTGGTGCAACCAGGCATAAGACACTGGGAAATGACTTTAGTCAATCTTATGATCTGGTGGATACAAGATCTGTAAGATTTAAGCACTGCCTGACTGAGTATGTAAGGAATTGAAGATGAGTGACCTTTACCTTGAAGTCTTCATTTCATTTCATTTGATTTTAATTGTCAGAGATTTTCGTTTTAATAATATTTTCAGGAATTTTAATTTACTTAAATTATAATCATTTGTGTAACAATATTTATTAATTATTTAATACTTAGTTTAGTTCTTGAATGGGTTGCATGTGAGAGTTCATTTTAAATGAAGTAAAAGTCAGACTTACTCTCAATCTTTATTATAACTTCCGACGACCGGTTTCGCTCTTTAAAATTTGTAGAGCATCTTCAGGTCAAAGGTAACAAGTTACAAATTACAAAATCATTTTGTAACTTGTTACCTTTGACCTGAAGATGCTCTACAAATTTTAAAGAGCGAAACCGGTCGTCGGAAGTTATAATAAAGATTGAGAGTAAGTCTGACTTTTACTTCACTTAGTTTAGTATTTGTGTTATGGTTAGGATACTTTATTTTTGTTATTTGTAAAAATGGGGACATCCCGTAATAAATAAATAAATAAGTTTCCTTTTAGATTCTACTATTTAAGTTATGGATTCTTATGATGCCTAAAATCAAAGGTATTCAAACATATATTATTATTCTTTTTTTTTTTGTTAAGAAATCAAAAAATAAAAGGATTTTTCGGAAAAAAAATTTTTGAGCAAACCTTAAATTTTTTTTAAGGACTGACAACTTAGACTTCTTTGTTCATTATAAAAAAATATATCAATTAATTCTTGATAACCACCTTATATTCCTGTTATACTAAACATGGATGCGATATGATGACTGACTTTTCCGAATAAAACAAAGGTCTCAAAGAAAAAGAAGAAAAGGATAATAGATACACAAAGGATAATTCAAAAACAACAATCACAGAGGGAACTTGTGTCATAGAAAAAAAAAAGCACCCAAATATAACTAATCATAAACCATATTTACTAAAATATAAAATAGAATTATTTTGTACAACTATACCGTCTTACTGAGCAAAAAGGTTATCTAGAATTCTTTCGAAAAATGAGATGTCTATTCATTAAATACACCTTCATATGTCATCCAAAGCCACATAGAAACTGTGGAACTGTAGCTTATAATAAATTGGACCATAGAGTAATAGAAAAATATATGAATCGTTTATTGTTGAAAGGGGATAAGTGCCATTTTCTACTTTTCAATCGATAATAAAAAGCCCTTCTTCCTTTCTATATCTGTGTAATTTGGGGTTGAAAGGAAGTCAACACTGATGCATTGCATGGATATAGTTTATACTGTGAAACTGTATTTAATACCAAATGACGTGGATATAGAAATTAAGAAGGGTGTTCTACTATAATTCGAAAAGTAGAAAATGGTGCTCACCCACTCTCAATAATAAACGATTCATATAGACGCTTTTAAGCCCTCTTTTTATATTGTGTTATACAAATACCCCAAAAAATATAAATTACAGATACCCTCTTTTCGCTTAATAGGTCTGTACAGAGAGTATAAAATGTTGCAACCTTAACTAAAACATGCAAATCTAACAGATTGTGTATAGATGAAGAGTGGATATACAGAGAGCACGTAAAGGTTGGAATAAATTCATTTTCTCGAGAATGGACGATTTTGGAAAAAAATCCCAAAATAGGTCAATTTTTATTTTTAAATTACGACTTTCTGGCATTTATATCATACTAGTGACGTCACCCATCTGGGCGTGGTGACGTCATTGATGATTTTTTTAAATGGGAATAGGGGTTGTGTGATAGCTCATTTGAAAGGTAATTTAATTCTCTATTCAGTAATATAAACATTTACATAATTATTTGTACAGGCTGTCCAAAAAAATGTTTTTTAAATTAAATTTATTGACATAAAAAGAAGAATGCATGTGATCTATTTAGTCCAAAATACATTTTGCTGCTCTCAGAAAACAGAAAAAAAATGTTTACTTGAAAAATAATCATTGCTTTTGGCTTAAATTAAATGTTTAAACTGTCAAGAGGAAGGTGGGTGGCGGCTTTATTATTGAATTTAAGCAAAAAGCAATATTTATTTATCAAATAAACATTATTTACTGTTTTCTGATAGCAGTATAATAATAAATTACACAAATTCTTCTTTTTATTCTTCTTTTTGTCAATAAATTTAATTAAAAAAAAATTTTTGGACACCCTGTATAAATAAATATATTAATGTTTATATTACTGAATAGAGAATTGAATTACCTTTTAACACATTCGCGGTCATGACTGCATATTATGAAGTCATTTACTCCATAAGAATACCTGCATAAAATGACAGCGTTTCCGCGAATGTGTTAAATGAGCTATCACACGACCACAACCACTATTCTCATTTAAAAAAATTATAGATGACGTCATCACGCCCAGATGGCTGACGTCACTAGTATGATACATATGCCAAAAAGTCGCAATTTAAAAATAAAAATTGACCCGTTTCGAAATTTTTTTCCAAAATCGTCCGTTTTCGAGAAAATGAATTTATTCCAACCTTTACGTGCTCACTGTATAACAGGCTAACTGACAAAAAATCCATATTCCTGTTTTTTTTTCATTATAATGGTATATGTCTATGCAACAATGCCGTTGACCTGTATTCTAGGCCAAGTGACAGTTGCATTGGAAACAGCTCTAAATAAATTCAACAGATAGTGTCGGCCGTTAAGTATAGTATCTGGTTTCCTGATAAAAACTCATTTTTCTCGATTATGTATTTTATCACTTGGCCCGTTATACATCTCCACTCTTCAGAAGGAGGATATGAGGAGTTGCGTGTAACAAGAGCGAACTTGCAGTTGACTCGCCATTGGAGTTTGCCCTTGTTGCACGGAACGCCTCATGTAATAAAAAAAAGTTTAAAATGTAATTTTGAAGCATATGGAAAGTTATGGGAAAGATATTTCATACTGTTGACTTCTTATAACGTTTTGGCTAATGTTAAAGAGAAATATGTATCAAAGGTGTGTAATAATGTGTCATCATGAAAGGATGTATCATCAAAAAGACGGATAAATGGTAAAAATCTATAATTAAATGGAAACTAGTCTTATATAGGATCTCTCATAGTAACTGTCAACACAGGAGTAACAACAATTAAATTAAAAGCACTTACCCAAATCTTTTTCCTTTTCCTTTTCCTTTTCAGATTTTCTATCTTTGTCCTTCCTATCTTTGTCTCTAGAACTGGAATGATGTTTGTCTTTGTCTCTTTCTTTATCCCTGTGCTTATCCTTTTCTCTGTTTTTATGCTTATCCCGGTCCTTATCCTTGTCTCGTCTCTCCTTATCACGTTCTTTATCTTTGTCTCTTCTCTCCTTGTCCTTTTCTCTATCTTTGTCTCTGGAGCTACTCTTATGGTCTTTGTCCTTATCATGGGAACTTTTATGTTCTTTATCTTTGGACGATTTTTTGTCATCTTTGTGCCGATCTTTGCTCTTATCTTTGTCCCGGTGTCTGTCCTTCTCCTTATCCCTGTCACTTCTCTCTCGATCTTTTTCCCTTTCCTTATCGCGGTCCTTATCTTTACTCGAGGATTTATGTGAACTGCTGTGACGATCTTTATCTTTTGAGCTGCTGTGATGTCTATCTTTATCTTTATCTCTGCTAGAGCTCTTATGATCTTTACTTCTACTTTTTTCCTTATCTCGATCTTTTTCTCTATCCCTGTCCCTATCCTTGTCCCTATGTTTATCTTTGTGCTCCGATTTGTGGCTCTTGTGTTTATCGGAATATCCGTTTAGGCCATTCACATGGCTTGAATCACCGTTTTGCTCTTTGTTTGCCTATACAGACAGACAAAATTAATTAATACATTACTTAAAAATAAAATTTATAGAAAATTCATTAATCTTTATTTCACTAAATACACCATATCGTCGAAATTCACGAAAAAAACGTGGTTACATTTTGCAAGTACACACGCTTTCAAACACAAGTCAATACGTGGGACTTAGTTTCTGACGCCATTTTCGGACTTAGAAAATTTTCGCATCACGCTTTCATGCCACATATAAACTGGCTCTATTTTACAAAAACTGAGAATTTCGTAAAAGTACAAATGTAAAAAATAAAAAAGCAAGCTTAAATATGTACTTACTGGACAAGAATTTTCTTCAGTAACAGAGTTTTCGACTTCCATTCCGATACAGATTGCACTCAAAGTTATAACTTAGTGGTTTCGAGACCGATCGGGAGATTGGAGATTGTCGGAGAAAGCAACAAGCAACGTTTTCGTCTAAGTGCTAAATTTCGCTTGTGCGCAGAATCGGTGGAAGGCAATAACCTTTCCGGCGCTATCATTTAAAAACTGCCTTTCCTTAATTACCACTCAAGGTAAAATATGCACGTCAAAACCTGGGGTTACCGTGCTAAAATGATATCAATATTTACGGTACTTCATCAAAGAAACCGTTTGTATGCATAAATGAGTAATAAACATTAGGTGACACTGAATAAAGAGGACTACTCACATGACATGATTGAGAGCAATCTCACATCAAATGTAGGTATCTTGTTTCATTTACTCGTAGGATAATATAATGATTAATCATTATTTTGTAAAACAGTATTATTAAAAGGATACGCAAGAAATAACTATCTTCTTTCGAAACAATTACGTGCAATTACATTTAAATTCAGGTTGCCCTTAATTTCTGGAATAAACTTGTGGTGACATCTACCAGTAGAACAAAATACTATCAAACATTTTCTTCTATGCTGTGACATCTATCAGATATTTGTTAAAGTTCTCTTGGACATTTGACAGTGTTGCCGATTTGTACATAATTATCAGAGTTTGACCAATAGACCAGGGGCCTGATTCTAATTCATTTCGACAGTCGCAATTTCATTTCGACATCGCCATGACAGCCGGAGAGTATAGCGATTCTTGGGGATATTAACCTTATCATGTTGAGACTGCTCAGAATTTGGGTTGGCGCTTCGGTTTCTTGGATTTTGTTGATAGTCTGGGAAAATTATCGAAAAAATACCATTTTTGGGAAAAATTATTAACCAGCTATTTTATTGCTAAAATCGAATCTTAAGATTGCATATATTAGTAATATGGGGTATGACAAGTCCGCAGAAAGTGTGTTATTTTATTTATAAACAAATTAGCACTCCTAAATCTTCTTTTTTTTTTCAATTAGTGGTCTGTAACTCCTATAATTTTTCCTTTGAGCCAAAAACACTCAAATAAAAATTCACCGTAATTTAGTTCTGCACAAAGTTATTTTTTTTCCGATTTCCTTCAACAAAAATTTTACTCAGAAAATCCGAGTTTTTCCAAAAAATCTGCCATTTTCAATTAAAATTTTAGGGAAGTACCTAATTATTTATCAATAATTAAATAATTGAAGACATGAAAAATTTATTATAGTAGATTATACAGAGGGGCTAAATTATGGAATAAATTCATTTCTTTAAAACGGACGATTTTGGAGCAAAATCCCGAAAGAGGTCGATTTTTATTTTTAAATTACAATTTTTTGGCATATATTTCATACTAGTGACGTCATCCATCTGAGCGTGATGACGTAATCGATAATTTTGTTAATGGGAATAGGGGTCGTGTGGTAGGTCATTTGAAAGGGCGTTTAATTCTCTATTCAGTAATATAAACATTAACATCATTAGGTATTTATACAGGGTTGCCAAAAAAAATTTTGAATTAAATTAATTGGCGCAAAAAGAAGAATGTATGTAATTTATTTAACTCAAAATACATTGTACTGCTGTCAGAAAATAGAAAAAAAGGTTTATTTCATAAATAAACATTTCTTTTCGCTTAAATTAAATCACAAACAGCCTCCCTTCTACCTATTGGCAGTTTGAACTTTTAATTTAAGCTAAAAGCAATGTTTATTTGCAAAATAAACATTTTTTTCTATTTTCTGACAGCAATAGAATGTATTTTGAGTTAAATAAATTACATGCATTCTTCTTCTTGCGTCAATTAATTTAATTCAAAATTTTTTTTGGCCTCCCTGTATAAATAATGATATTAATGTTTATAATACTGAATAGAGCATTGAACGCCTTTGTAAATGAGCTACAACACGAACCCATATTCCTATTTAAAAAAATAATTACGTCATCACGCTCGGATGGATGACGTCACTAGTTTGAAATATATGCCAAGAAATTTAATTTAAAAATAAAAATCGACCTGTTTCGGGATTTTTCTCTAAAATCGTCCATTTTAGAGAAAATGAATTTATTCCATAATTTAGCCCCTCTCTGTATATCAGGAGACCGGCGACAATCTAACCAATAGTTTAGCAATAATTAAAATGTTAATTAAAAAATTTCGGTCGAAATAATAACCAGAAAGATTATGATACACCAGAATAACTATGATTTTCATATAAAAAAAAGCACTATACCTATTCAACGTACCTTACAGGATTGAAATTGGACCATTTGAGCGGTCTCAGGAATGTTATAAAGAAACAATTTTTTGGCTTATAAACAAATAGAGCCCCTCAGAAAATATTAGATTAAATTAAATTAAGTTAACGCTGTTGAAAAGAGCACGGCTTCTGTGTCCTTTTCGAAGAAAAACAAATTGAATTGCGAGGAGTGATTCCAGGTATAACCGGTCAAATTTGACCGGCATTTGCGACAGAGTTATAAACAACAGGATTTTAATCTTTGAACCATTAGATACCTTTTAATTCCGGTCCTCTTTGTACATACAAATTTTCATATCTTCAAGACACTCATAACAAAAAATATTTATGTCACTGTCACCAAATTATTTAATTATTGATAAATAATTACTTCCCTCAAATTTTAGTTGAAAATTAAAGATTTTGTTTGGAAAACCCGAATTTTCCGAAGAAAATTTCCGTCGAAGGAAATTGGAATAAATTATCAATGTGCAGAATTAAATTACTGTCAATTTTTATGTGAGTGTTTTGGTTTAAAGTTAAAATTTTCGGAGTTATAGAGCAATAATAAAAAAAAAAGATTTCGGAGCGCTAATTTGTTTATAAACAAAATAGCACACTTTCTGTGGACTTTGCACAGCTATATTACTAATATAGGAAATCTTAAGATTTGATTTCAGCATGTCCAGCAATAAAATAGCTGGTAATTAATTTTCCTTGTTTTTTACTAATTTTCCCAGATTATTACCTCACATCTTTCATTGAGTTGATGATTCATGTTGTGGACATTCTCAATTATTATATTTCTAATTTAATACTATTCTATCTAATTCCTCAAAACAAGCAAATTTCAATTAAACCCAGCTATATTATAATACCTTTTGATTTAGTTTTCCTTGCAAGAAATAAACAAAACACATCTAAACTAAACCTAACCTCACTTTTGGCCATTCATTCATCTCCGTGTCAAATAATTTCGACAGTCGCCATATTGAAAGCGACTTGTTTTTGGTCGAAATTTGATTTAGAATCAGGGCCCTGGGCGCATCTGTAAAAATATTAGTACATTTGGACGTTGAGAGGTGACTCAAATTTTTTTGCAAAAATTGCTTGAAAATAAATAAAATAATAATATTTGAGTTATCCTCCCTCTCAAAAAGGTCCGGAACATTGTTTAAATAATCAAAATGTCAAAAAATGAAGGAAAAATTCGATTTTTTTCTTCGTTTTTTGATTATAACTTTAAAAGTATTCATTTTCGAGAAAAGTTGTACTGACATAAAAATTGCGTAATTAAATTTCCTACAATATAGAATCGGTTAAAAATTTAAAGAATAGTCACCCTTGTTGCAAAATAGCAATAATTGCGAAAAAACCATACAAAAACAAGTATTGGCATTTTACGTTTTTCAACCATTTATGCTACACTTAGGCTTAGGACCTTCATATTTCATCCAGAAAAACTGTATGACACAGTAAAACAATGCTGTAAATTTCAGTAAGATCGGTTAAATAGATTTTGCAAAATAAATTTTGCAATCTAGCTTTCGCAAAAAAAATTCATTTTTTCAAAATGTTACAGGAATGAAAATAAAGTAGATAGAAATTTAATTTTTTTTACTTATAGAAGTGTACCGTACCTTTCATTTGCAATTTGCAAAAATAAAATCGATTAACTACCACGGCGTCAGGATTTTTTTAAAATAAACATTAATTTATTGGTGCTACACGCAGGACAGCGGATAGTTTGCTCTAATTGGACATTCCAATGACCTTTGATAATGATTGATACATTTTAATTTTTATTACATTTCGATATAAATAAATTTGTTTATTGCAAAATAAAAACACATACTCTATCCTTCGAAATAACACTTTTTTTAGCAAAAACTTTCTTTGTTCATCTATTTTAACTTAGAGAATAAAAGTTTATTATTTTTAAACATATGCAATTGTTTAAACAATATTTCACAAACAATAATAAAATTAGTTTAATTTTTTTGTGGAATTAAACTAATAAAATACAACAAAATATAGAGTAAGAAAATAATATATTAGATAAAGATTGGAAGAAATTTTGGTGGAAATCAACTTGTGTGAATCGAACACCGCTGTCCTGCGCGTAGCATCAAAAAATAATGTTTATTTAAAAAAGTTCCTGACGCCGTGGTAATTAATCGATTTTAATTTTTTAAATTGCAAATGAAAGGTACAGTACACTTCTATAAGCAAAAAAATTTAACTTGCTATCTGCTTTATTTTCAGTACAGCGACATTTAAAAAAAAATGAATTTTTTTTGCGAAAGCTGGATTTCAAAATTTATTTTGCAAAATATATTAAACATATCTTAATAAAATTTACAGTGTTGTTTTACTATATCATGAAGTTTTTCTGGGTAAAATATGAAGCTCCTAAGTGTAGCACGAATGGTTGAAAAACGTAAAATACGAATACTTGTTTTTGTACGGTTTTTTTCGCAATTATTGCTATTTTGCAACAAGGGTGACTATTTTTTAAATTTTTAACCAATTTTATATTGTAGTAAATTTAATTACACAACTTTTATGTTAGTACAACTTTTCACAGAAATGAACAGTTTTAAAGTTACAATCAAAAAACCAATAAAAAATCGAATTTTTCCTTCATATTTTGACATTTTGATTATTTAAACAATGTTCCGGACCATTTTGAGTGGGAGGATAACTCAAATATTAGATAGAACTTTTACAAGATAGAACTTTTTGTAATTTCATTAAAAAATGTTTAATATAGTAATTTTTCTACAACCACTATTCAAAGTGCACTTTTCTGCACGGTTTTATGTTAGCAAACTTGATATTTTCTCACAGTATAAGATATTTGACATTAGTGTGCAGAAAAGTGACGTTTCTGTGCCGCAAAGTGACGTTTCTGTGCCGCAAAGTTCTTTTCTGCACAGTTGACTACCTCATTCTGAGTAACGTTATATTCTGTTTACATCCGTGGTTAAACTTTAGACAAATATATAACCTATAAGACAATTATTATATTTAACTATAGCATAGAAACTAAATTATGGATGTTACAACTGTTTTATTTTACAATTTTATTCTTATTAAACATTTTATAATTATCAAATAACCAATAAGGATTTAGCAACCTGTGCAAGAGACGTCGAATGAAGTAGGTTTTGTGTAAATCCGTGACTGCATAAATATAATGTCAATAATGTGTAATAATTGTTTAAATTTAAACAAATTAAGGCAGTGCATTAATTTTTTAACTGAATTCTGTGCAATTTATTTAGGTATAAGAAATTTAAATTGATTAGTAGGTATTAATTAAATACAGTTTAAAACTTATCACATAGGTACCTATTATAATTAATCGTCGTTTGGAAATTGTGATTTTTATTTTTAGGAAAAACTGTGCTTGTAGAAAAAGTATAGTGTGAAACACGTGCAGAAAGGTAATTTCTCACTTGTTTGAATTGCGGCACTCACTTGCGCTCGTACCGCAACTTTTCAAACTCGTGAGAAATTAGTACCTTTCTGCACTTGTTGCACAATATACTATTTCCTAACACGTGCAGAAAGTCATTCTTTTCCGCACGCGACTGCAGTTTGCCGAACGACGCGAAGCGGGAGTTCGGCAAGCAGTCGAGTGCGGAAAAGAGACTTTCTGCAAGAGTTAGGAACAATATTTTTTCTAAGAGTCTTTAAAAAATAACCAAATCTTAATCAATTAATTTAATTAATATGAAAATACATACACAAATTAATTCTTTGACAAGGTTGTCAAAACCAAACTTTCAATATAATTAGTTAGCATGACGACGATCTTGGTTTCCATGACGATGATTCAAAACGACTGTTATTGTCTACCGATTTGACTTTCGAATATTATGTCAAAATAATTTTATTTCATCGAATTGTCGCGTTAATTTCATTAAAACAGGAACACATCAATAAGATATATTTGAAATAAATTAGTAAATAATCTCTAAATATTAGGTTATTGCATGTATATAATTACTTTAAGGCCATATTAACATATCTAAATTAACACGCGTGCGGAAAAGTAAAAACCGCGTGCGGAAAAATAACACGCGTGCGGAAAAGTGAAACTTTCTAAACTAAAATGCGTGCGCGAAAGTAGACATTTTTGCACGCTCGTAGAAAAAACAACATATCAAAAAGTTCTACTCGAGAAGTGAGTGCTTCATTTGTTATTAAACAAATGAATTACGAAATTAGATCTTTTTTTAAATAACTTCGAAAATATAAATTTTAGAAAAAAACTGACTTGACCATTGAAAAATTCAGAAAATTTTACAAAAAAAACCTTATATAAAGAATTTTCTAAAATTAAATCTGTATCTTCTATAATTTTTTATTTATAACGCTAAAGTCACCCTTCCCACAAAAATTGGCGCACTGTAAACTAACGTACGGCGCAGTGCACGGTTGAGTTATTTTAATGTAATTCTTTAACTAATAGATCAAATAAAATTTTACAAATTGAACATGAAAGAAAGATAATTAAGCTATCATATGGTTATAATATAAAGAAATAAAATGAATGTGCATAAGTACGGTGTGGGCGGAAAGTGAGCCTTACATGAATTTTGTTTAAAAACGATTTAAAAATGTGTAACTAATACAATTTTCCTTAGAAATCTCTCAATTTTGCACAACTTACGTTTCAAACATCTTGCTAAATGATGTTCTATTCAAAAAAAATCTCAAAAATTTAATACAAATGATATGACGTCTCAAAAAATGTAATTTTTGAAATCTTCGTAGTTTTATAGAATTACCCTTTAAGACGGTATTACTCAAGTTTTAACAGATCTATTACAGTTTTAAAAGTGCTTTTGTAAAGCTTAGGATGCAATCTTTAAAACGCACTAAATTATTTTACTTTAGAAATGAAATAAACTATTTATTTTTAAGAAAATTAAGAAAGATAACAAAAATGTAATACAAAATCCGAAAATTACCAGCTAAACAAATGTTTATACAAAGTGATCAAATTTTTTTCTGTAAAATTTACCTAAAATACATTTAATAATAAGCTTCAAGAATAATAAATGTTTAGCAAAAAAATTTTTTTAGCTCTTATACAGTATGTCTGCGTAACTTGGAACCTATTGATAACTTTTTTATAATCAGTTTTACGAAAAAAAGTTATTCTTTATCAAATACTCTGCATCGTATATAATATAAGATGAAATCATCAAATATCAAATTTAATTAATGTTATACGAGGTATGTCAAAAAATATGAATTTCACTCAAGAGTAAAGTACCTTTACATTTCACAATATCGAAAATTGTTATTAAGAAAAGTTGTCTGGAATTAAAAATTTATTAGTGTTTAATTACATAATTCTAATTAAAATATTGTGAATAATAAAAATAAAGGCAGCTTACATACCTCGTATAAAATTAAAAAGTTTTACATCTGATGATTGCATCTTAGATTTTAGACTAGGGAGAGTATTTTATGAAGAATAACTTTTTTTCGTAAAAGTGATATTAAAATAGTTATCATAATTGTAATAATATGATGATGAGTATCCGTAATTTGAGAAAAAATTGAATTTTTCTTTTCGATTAGAATGATGTAATTGTATATTTAGACATAGTTTCAAATTTTAAACAGGTTTTCATAATAGCATTTTTTGATATTCTGGAATATAAAGGTACTTTACTCTTTAACGAAATTTATGTTTTTGGCATAACTCGTATAAAATTGATAAAATTTGATATCTGATGGTTGAGTTTTAGATTTTTGACTATCCAGAGCATTTTATTAAGAATAACTTTTATTCGTAAAATTGATAATAAAAAAGTTTTCCATGTGGTTTCTAGCTACGCAGACACACTGTATAAGAGCTTCTGTATAAGAATTTTCAAATTGCAATGCCATATTCGGATTCAGCATAATCAAAAACAAAATAGAAACATATTAGATCAAAGTAAAATGATGAATTTAACGGTATTTTTAAAATTATTTATACAAAACAATTGTTATTGTTTAAACAATTAATAAACAATTAGCGGCCACATCTGCGAGTAGAACTTTTTACTTTAACATGTATATAAACTAACAAAAAAAGTTTTAGAAAAATATAAGCTTGTTTGAAATTTTCCGAAACAATGCATGTTTTCGTTCGAATTGCACTCCCCTATAAACCCGTTGTCCGATTTAAAGTGATTGCATTATTCTTTAATGTTGCTTTAATAATATTGTTAGGTAAATTGTCATTGTATAACGGGTGTACCAAACAAACTGTGTTTTTTTTCTCAAAGTTCGCCACCCCCCGTGGAATATTCTAGCATTTATAAAATACTGAAATTAAAACCCAACTATAACCACAGGTTTTCTTAAAATTCTGTTTTTTGATTTATTCGCTTATGTTGGATAGTAAAAAAGTTAGGGGCTTTAACAACTAGCCATGTTTTTCATTAATACAGGGTAAACAAGTATGACAAACTTTAGGGAGTAACTATACATGAAAAAATACTGACAGTTTGCTTAATAAACGTATGTTCGGAAATGCTTCGTTTCCAAGATACGGGGTGTTGAAATTTTTTTTACAAACTGACGATTCATGTATTGTTTTAAAACCGGTTGAGATATGCAAATGAAATTTGGTGGGTTTTAAGAGGTAGTTATTGCGCAATTTTTGACATACAATTAAGGATTTTATATTCACTACTGACGCGCATACGGGTAATATTACCCGTACTGGTAATATAATGGTCTGAATTTTTTTAAAGAAAAAATTAGTACGCCACTGAGATATTCCAAATTAAAAATCATTTATTTGTGAATTCCTCGATCAATTTCCAATAAAAAATCTTTCTTGCCATTTCTTCATATGAGGCGCCCTTTTTATGCAAAAAAATAAAACATCGTTTAAAACGTTTACAAAGAGTTTGGAATAGCATATGGAAACAAATATGCATATGGAAACCACCTCGACTATTTTGTAAACGTTAAAATGTTTTATTTTTGTGCATAAAAATATAAAAACAAATGAGAATAGAAAAAATGATCTGCAATCGGCTTAGTCGGTTCGGTTAGAATCCTTGGCGCTGTGCGGACATGTAAGTATTTTAATAGCGGCAGCGGCTTAACATATCGTGACATCGGCAACACTGCATTTGAATGTGTACAAATTTAAAATTATTTTTAGGTTAAGTTTAGAATTTTAAAATAGGAAATGGAAATGCTACTATTTAAAATTAAAAAATAATTACTATGATTAAAAACATTTTACAAAATGGACAAGTTACTTCACACAAATATAAAAACAGTAAGAAACTATCTTTAAGTTTCACGCATATCTTCACATTAAAAAATATTTCAGGTTTCAAGATTACTATTTGATGGGGCCGTAAAACCAACAGAATTATTAAACTTAGCCCTAAAAAAGATTGAGGAAACCAAACATTTAAATGCTTTTATATCTGTTACCTCAGAACAAGCAAAACTTCAAGCCAATGAATCAGAAAGGAGGCATAAAGAGAAAAAACCTTTATCAGAGTTAGATGGTGTTGTGATAGCCGTAAAAGACAACTTCTGCACAGAAGGTATAAATACAACATGTGCCTCGAATATGCTAGAAAATTTTGTACCGTCATATAATGCTACAGTCTGCCAAAGACTTTTCAATGCTGGGGCAATTTTGATAGGAAAAACCAATTTAGATCAATTTGCCATGGGTTCTGCTACTATAGATTCCATACATGGGTCAACGAAAAATATATGGAAATTAACTAATGACGATTTTTATATTGCTGGTGGCAGTAGCGGAGGGAGTGCAGTTGCTGTAGCTGCTGGTACTTGTTTTGCGTAAGTAACCAATAATTGTTAAATAATTTAATATATTAATACAGTTTTTAGAGCTTTAGGTTCAGATACAGGTGGCTCTACAAGAAATCCAGCTTCTTACTGTGGAATTGTTGGTTTGAAACCAACTTATGGATTGGTCTCACGTGTAGGACTTATTCCTTTGGTAAACTCAATGGATGTGCCAGGAATTCTGACAAGAACGGTTGATGATGCTGTTTCAGTGCTTAATGTCATAGCAGGATATGATGAAAAAGATTCAACATCACTCACAAGACCTTATAGAAAAATAAGGTTGGTTATGCTTTAAAGAAATCAGTAATTAGATTTTCCATTATTTTCTGTAATTTTAAATATAATAATAAGTATCAAAATATAGAAAATAATCTTCGTGTTGTAACTGTATCGTGTTTTGTTTCTGATGCATATGTCATTATTGGTCTTACACTGGCATACATTGAATGCTATGCTGGAACAACGTTGTAACCGTCAATAGTTTCAAATGTAGGTGCTCCATAGAAAAACATAGGGTATGAGCAAAATAATGTATTGCAAACTGTGGTGTATATTAAGATACTTTACTTTATGCATTCTTTATTCTATCATATTAGGCTCGTAAAGATTCCCTTTTTGTATATAATCAATTATAACATATTTTCTCAAGGTGTCGACAAAATCTGATTTGGCGTTTACAACGTTGTTAAAGCATAGCGTTCAATTCTTGACTTCATCTCAGTGTTAAAATGTCGGTTTTGCCATATAGTGTTATTAAAGCATCCTGCCAGTCTATTTGTTTTTGTAATTGATTTCTCACTTCATTGTCCAGGTCTCCTTAGTTAAACAGTATAATTCCAAGGTATTTTATTTCCAGTACTTGTTCAATGCTGATGCCATCAATTTCTATTTTACATCTGATTGGTTCTTTACTGATTACTAGTGTTTTAATTTTCTGAGATGAAATTGTCATATTGAATTATTTTGCTCTTATGTTAAAACTGTGGACTAATATTTGCAGACTATGTTCAACTTAAGCTATCAGTATTGCATCATCTGCGTAACAGAGTATTTTTACTTTTATGTTTCCCATTCTGTATCTTTTTTCTTTGTTGACGCTTTTAATGATTTCATCTATGATTAAATTGAAGAACTTGGGCTCAATGAATCCCCCTGTCTTATGCCACTGTTATATGTCTATAGGTTCTGTAAGTTGCCCATCTATTCTGACATCCATTTTGTTTTTTGTTTTGGTAGATGTTTTTAATAGTTTTTATGATATCTCGCGGACCTTCTCTATTATACAGAAGATGGGTACATCTTCGAGTCCCACTCTGTCAAATGCTTTTTTCAAGTCAATCAGACATAGAAATGCTGGTCTATTATACTCTAGTGATTTATCAGTATTTTGCTGTAAAACCCTGTTGTTCATGTGCTAAATTTATGCTCTGATTCATAAGTTCTTGGGAAATTTTAGTTGTACGTTTTAGGGAAGTATTTATCAAGTTTTCTAATACTAATACAGTGGAACCTCGATTATCCGTCTTTCCATTAACCGTCATCTCTGTTAACTGTCAGGGTACATACAATTTTAATGTAAAAAAATAAAAAAAAAATTAATTTGATTTGTGATGAGGACACAAAAGGCTAGTCTGCCGTCCTTAGGAAAAATGCCGTATCTGCAGAGAGATCATAATAAATATCATAGAATTCATACTTATACATAAGATTGGCAAAATATATTTTATTTAATCTAAAAACTCATGTTACCATATTCTTTCTAAGTATACTACATAAATTAACTTCTTCCTCCTTAGGAAGAATGCAGTACTGCGTTTTTACTAAGCATTGTCTTATTTTATAATACAGTAGACTCTCTCTATAATGAACACGGTTATTACGAGGTTTCGCTTATAACGAGGTACACTAGATGTCCCATGAAATTCCTATTGAACTGAACACCTCTATAACGAGGCATATTTGGATATGATTAACTGTTTAGATGGGAAATAAGCCACAATTAAATTGAAAAAATAATTTTATTAACGTTTCGAAGCCCAAATATTTGGATATAATGAGGAAAAATGAAATCGTAAAATATGTATCTTTATTATTCTTTATCTATTTTTAGCCCTGTAATGGCTATAAGTAAATACCCCAACTACCTGTATACATAAATTCCCAACATCTGTGCGGTTATCGAGGGTAGTGCTTTAATAAAAATCCACCGCCTACCTATAATAAACTTGTTCCTGTTCTGTTTATCTATTGGCCGATACTGAATATTGTAAAAAAAATATTATAATTTATGATGGCGAAGCCTTATTGTCGAGGAAACAATATTTAGCATCTTGTATTGCTCCAAATGGCATCACTATAGAAAGTTAATATTTTAGACAACTATATATGTATGCACAATATTATTGTTGTCTGATATAACGAGATCTGCATATAACGAGGTAATTAGTCTGCCATTTCAGTTCTCGTTATAGAGGGAGTCTACTGTATAATAAATACAATATAACGATGAAAAAGGAGAATAAAAAACATTTTTTATAAAATTGTGTCATGAAAATGGACAAAAAAAGTGCTGGAAATAATTTTGGAATTAATAAGTTTTCCGCTAAGGGGCATTTCTTGCATTTTAAAATTAAAAACATTCCAGAAACGATTAACATTTACGATCAAGTTTATTTTTAATTAATAATTATTAGACATTGATTTAACTATGTACTTTTATAACACATTTTTTATTTGAAAATTCTACGACCTACAGCGACCAAAATACTTCGTACCAAAATTCGTATTTCGAACAAACTTTATAAAATTTGCACTGTTTAAAATGCCTGATGTAACGAAATAATACAATGTCGCATCAACAACAATATACATACACATAGGAAACTCCGCTATACCTCAGGAAACTCCACATTTAGTGGAAGTATTTGTCTCACTTAGTAGTACTGCATTGTTTTTAGAACCACACATTATTTCTTGATCACCAACAACTCAAACATATGTGTTTATATTTTCTGTTGATAAAGAAAAAATAGCCTTCTGCAGTATTAACTTTGTTCTATTTGACATATTTAAAAAATTATATCAAACAACCGTGTTCATTGAAAAATGGCAACAAACTAACCTTATTAAAAATTTTACACATGCTGTAAAAATCTGTCAAATGCTTAGGCAGAACGCCGCATTTAGTGCCTGCTTAGGATAAACGCGGCAAGTGACCTTTAAATACGGCGTTTTTTCTAAGTATTTTTCAGATGACGCATTTATTCTAAGTATCCATGAACATTTTTGCAGATACGGCATAAAATGCGTTGTGTTTAAGGTATTTTGGCTTAACTTACGTCAATTTTAGTAAGCAAATAAGATAGATATGCACATTTTTGTTAGAAAAATGTATAAATCTAATTCTTTCAGATTTTTGCAGATACGGCGTTTTCGCTAAGGACGGCAGTATTCATTGCTGACAGATAAAGAAATCGTTGAAATGGTAACAAAGGCGGACCAAACAGATTCAGAAGCTGACACAGACTTGGAATTTGACTGTAGCTATATGTTGATGAATCTATTGTAACTGATAAAGATTTGCGTAAATAATCTAGAGAAGCTGCATCGCATATGCAATAATTCATCGAGTGGTATTCTCAACAAGAAGAAGCTAATAAAGTAGATTGCATGATCTTGTGCCGATTAAGAAATTCAGCCGTCGCAAAATGTAAAGCAATAGTAAAACAAACAAAGATTTTAGAATATTTTAAATTGATTCGATTTTATGAACACAAATCACTCTTATATTTTCAAACAAACCCAACAAATGAAATTTGAGAATTGTACTGTGAATTTTTAATTTTTTTTAATGTTCTTTTAACCACCTTTTCGATTATCCGTCATACCCTTGGTCCGGTGCCCTGACGGATAATCGAGGAGTAGAATTAGTTCTCTCATTCACCATCTTCCGGTATTTTATTGTGTTTTATAATTTTGTTAATTGTTCTGTGATTGCTGCTTGACAATATTTCAATAATTCGTTTGGTATTCCGTCATTACCTGCAGCTTTTCTGTTCATGTGTTTTTAGAGCGTGTTCTAAACTCTGAAACTATCAGTTTCTGTCTGTTACTCTTCTGTTATTAAATAATTCTATAGCTGTTATATATTACAAATTTGTATATATTGCAGGTTACCCCCTGCATCGAAAATGAGTATTAAAGGTCTTAAAATTGGCATACCTGTAGAATATAATTCAGAACATGTCTGTGATGAAGTATTAGATACCTGGAATGAACTAGCTGTGATGTTACAAAATGAAGGTGCTGTTATTAAAGAGGTAAGGGACTTTTTCATCAAAATATGCAACTTTAGACTTAAAGTTGCCTTCACGGTTTATGATTTAATTTCAAAATGCAACTCGTCTTCTCTTGTGATCTTCAGTTATGAAAGAATAGAATAGAAAAAAGCTTTATTGCCAGGATTTACAAGTTACAAATATAAATTGTCAATAGAGAGAATGGTGCCAATTACAATTTATAAGGGTTGCTGAAACAACCTACACTTAACATAAAAATAATATTAAAATATAATAATAATAACAGTGACATTTAGATTCAGATAAGAGCCCTCAGTCTCCCTGCAGGTCAGTTTGAAGATATTCTTCCACTTTGAAAGGTTTCCTTGCAGCTGCACAATCGATCAATTCACTTGCTTTAATTGTTCTACGTAGAGTGTGAATGCTGCCCGGAAACGCTATCTCTTCGCTAACTTTTAGAGCTGTGGCAAAAGGAGCTTTTCTCAGATAATCTACTAACATATCGTCTTATTGCTCTGTGGAGATCTGCCCTCTTCAACCACACAACTGTACTGTAGAGTGAAATTTATCCCGTCTTTGTTTGATTTTCCATATGCACATATGGCTCACGTTCTAATCTGCAGCCACTTGCCTTAGCGACTAACCTTCTTCGAGTTTGGCAATTGCTCTTGTTTTTTGTGCGGGATTCAAATCAGTATATACCCTGTTTTTAAACTAGGAGGAGTAATTCAAATTTACCGCGCTGTAATGCTTGCTTGTAATTTGTCCAATCTCAGTCAAGTTTACTCCACGGTTATGAAGTTTAGACACTATTGACATTTATGAAATTTCGACACTATTGCCATTTAGAGTTAATTAAGTTATATCAGCGATTTTTTGTGTTTTCTGCATTATTCTTTTAGACTTTTAGTCTTCTTTTATATAAAAGAAGATTGTCCTTAGACATATTATGGATTACCGTCGACGGCCGACATGATCAACCAAAAAAGAAGATGTATTTGGTGATTTCTCTAGTGACATTATTGAATGTGAATCTGTCTTATTGAGTTTACTCCTCCTAGTTTAAAAACAAGCTAAGGCATTTTGGACGCGTTAATAGCTTTTTATATTATTTTTTAATCTTCTTCATGTGCCTTGTCCGTTACTGACGTCGCACATAGGAGTATTTGGGTAACAAAACCGGACAAAACTATAATAACTTATATTTAATTTATTCTACCTGCCATTTCGTACATTTAGTCTAATTGCTGGGTTTGGGTCAGGTAAATACTTTATATATAATGACCTGTTTAATATGCTTTGAATTTGGAACTTATTTAATTGTTTATGCAAATAATCGGATTAAGTGTTTATAGCATAATGCATTCTAGGGATTAAGTGTTACTAAGAACGAGTTACTGAAATAAGTGTAATAAGACTGTAACACAACAAATAGTCATAATTAAAGTGTATTTAGACTTTGCATACATTATAATACATTTTAAATATTTTTTTAGCTAATATTAATCGTCTTCTTCTTCGCTTTCATTTTCTTCCTGATCTGTATTATCGTCGCTATCCTCTTCATGAGATGTAGTTGGAGTAAACAAAATGGCGGAAGTAGGCGGATGATTTAACAACGTTGTTTGTTAGCCAACAAGTTTATTAGTACTACTATGCATAAATTGTAGCCCGACAAGACCCGACACATTAACAAAAACACTGCTGTTTGATAAATTTAAGTAAAAATATATACCAAAATAATTACTTTTATTATATGACTATTAAATATGAAAAATAATTAATTATTCATTCAATTGTAATTTTAAAATAGAGTACATACTTTCTTCTGCCATATTCACAAAGTTTTTCCACTAAACTTCTCTACACAAAAACACAGTATTAAATTTAAAATTCACAGAAACTAAAAACGCCGAGACCAAAAGCAATCGATTTCGCCAAGAACAAAGTTCCAACTTACCTAGCTGAGAGGTGCACACCAGGAGGTTGATTTATACCTACCATTAGATGGATCGGTTACTTAGGTATGGAAAAATGAGGTTTAGTCAGAGTTTTATTTAAGTTGCCGATTTCGACTTTTGTCCGGTTTTATTAAATAAATACTCCTATGTGCGTCGGCTATAATCATAGCAATTTTAATTTTGTTTGCAGTCCAAAACATTGGCGTAAGTTTTGAAGCCATGAGTGTCTTCTTCTTCCGGATCCGCGTTTGCTCTCTACTTTACCCTGTATTGTCGGCTACAATATCAGTGGCGGATCCAGAAATTTTTTCTGCGGGGGTGGGGGTGTTGACGAATCTTCTATGGATCTTGAGGGTGATTTAATTACTTTTTTGAAGTTATACTTCTTTAGGCGCGATTAGGAGTGAATTTTTATTATTCAGCGCGCATGCGCACACAGACAGTATGGAGTTCTTTGCTCAATCTTTTAAGTTATGTATTATTGTGTTTCAATTTATCAATCAAAGATAGAATAAAAATTTTAATTTTTTTAATATAACGCGGGCACATAAATTTGATACACCCTGTATATTGATTGGTAAATATTTATTAGAAGTTAGCTTTCAACGCAAGATGGTTTCTCCTTAATGAATTTTTCCATGAAGAATATTAAAAACATTTTTGTAAATAAAAGTGAAGTGAAAGTTATTTAGGATTATTATTTTAAACCGATTGTTTATTACGGGAAAGGTCAAACCACAGGTAGATGTAATTATCAGTTTTTAGAAAAATAGAGGTAAAGAGAATTGGAATTTTAAATATGTTTGTTTAATGATAGGAATATTTAGATAATTTCCGAAAAGTCATAAGTTTTGAGTAGAAGTATTGTTTGATAGAATGACTGGATTTTTCGAATGAAACAGAGGAAGAGTGTGGAAGAAGAAATGTCTCTGATTGGTTTAGTAATTTGGAATGGGAAAGAGAGAGCAGGTTTAATTTTCAGACAGTTTGGGTCTCAGGAGATTATTGTGTTACCGGCAGCCGAGAGGAGCAGTCAAAAGTTTTCGTGAGTAGTTCAGAAGCAAGTACTAGTGGTGGTTTTTGATAGTGAAAGTAGCTGAAAGTGGAACGAGAGACAAATCAAATCGAGAAGAAATACCTCTTTGATTCTGTGAAGTCCAAGAGAGTAAGTTATAAGAATTATCGTTATTAAAATTATTTGTGACACCAAGAAAAAAAAGATACTTGGGTCTCAAGAGATTATTGTTGAGAGAAAGAGAGGAGAGAGTGTTGTAGTTATTGAACGAGTACTGGCAAAAAAGAGGCCTGGCTTGTGTTTTGGAGAAATAGTTGCTGGTATCCTGCTGGATTGTTTGCTGAGAACGGAGAGGGCTTTGATTGGTAGCCTAACATAATCAACAAGGAGAAGCTGTTTGGGTCAAGAGGAGACATCATTGTGTGTGAATCAAAAAGGTCAGTCAATAACCTATGTGATAGATTTTCTTTATAATCAGAAGTTAAAATTTTTTTACGTAAAAGCATATGCATTTAAGATTCCAACATTTCAAAAATTTAATAGGAAGTATAAGTAATTTGCGAATACCAAATTTGTTTGTTTAGCTTGTTTTTTTATTAAGGGTATCAAGAACAAAGCGATAAATATTTGTTTGAATTAGATTAATTTATATGGTAAAAGTTTCTTTTGGACAGTTATGCCCACAGAATTTAATTGATAAATTTATAGAGCATTGCTTTTGATAATAAAGGTATTTGTATGTGTTTATTTATGATTTTTCTATTTATTTCCTTTTCCTATTTTGTCCCGATAAGGATCAACTAAGAGATACTGAAGCCACGAGAAAGGATAAGTATAACCTAAGAGAATTTAATTAAATTTTTTTGACAAAAGGCACCCTGAGATTTTTTCTTAATATTTTTATGTATGATTTACGTTAATTAAATAATTGATCAAATAAATAATAATTAATATAAAAGTAATAGAAAGCACATCATAACAGTATGTATCAGTCTAAAAAGGGTGTGGAAAGAGTATATTAGTGTTTTTACTAAATATATTTATTATAATTTTTGTGTCTTTGGGTTTGTCTTCCTCGGGAATAAGATAGTAAGTAATATTTAAAGTATTTTTATACTTCACTTGATCTATTTGTCACTATGTCTGGAAATCTTGTAATCCGTAAAAACAAGGGGCGTATAGCTCAGTGGTAGAGCGTTCGACTGGAGATCGAGAGGTCCTCGGTTCGAATCCGTGTGTTTTCTATTTTTTTTTTTATTTTTTTTAAGTATTGTTTTAATAAACATTTTTGGAAAGTATTAAGTAAAAATTAGTTTAATCTTGAAATAAAATACAAATAACCTGTTGAAAGTATGTTTATTTCGTTGAAATCATATAATAGAAGTATAACTTCTTACGTGCGTACAAAGTACACACATTCTTTTTTCTGATGCAAGGACACTTCGTCTTATCCCTCCTAGGATAAGTGGGTTTTCAATTATTTTTTGGATGAGCCTATTTTTTTCTTTGACAGCTCTCGGTTTTTCTTTTTTGTAGGATTATTGAATTAATATTTATTTTCGTTTTGGGGGGGGGGGGCGGGGTCATGACCCCGTGACCCCCTTTGGATCCGCCACTGTGCAATATACGATATTTATCATGTCTCATAATAATATGACTGAGGTATTCACGTTTCCGTTTCCTGTGAAAGAGATTTCTTTTCGTTTTCCCATTCGGCGCAATACCTCTACCGAAATAAGCCACAATTTTACAAAAAAAAATGATTTTATTAACGTTTCGAAGCCCAAATCGGGTTTCGATGTCAAAATACAAAAAAAAACTACTAAAATAAACAAAAATGTTGTTGCTAAGTAACAAAATTCTTCTAATAATTTATTTAATCTGACTCATTTATATTTTCAATTCAGACGTATATTATACATTTTAAAGTATGAGACTTTAAAATGATATCGCCGATATTTATGAGTTGCGTTCCTGGAACGACTTTACTAAAAGATAGTTCATTCGATTACATTAAATCAATCCCAACTCAAGAATATTCGTCACAAAAAAATCATAGCATGTGATCTGTCTTTAAAAAGACAACCAAATGCAACGATGACAGTAAAATTCTCGCGTTAGAGATTCCATAGTAAATCACGAGGGAAAACCAGGAAAAAACCTCGTGATACTATCCCGACATCGTAAGTATTTGGTCTTACATTTAATTTACTTTCAAAAAACTAATAAAAAATTCTGACTTTTATATGTTTAAATTATAAATAATATTAATAATACATAGATATGTATACAATAACGGCCGGTTTCACAAAGTAAAGTTAACTTGTGGTTAAGAGATAACCAGAAGTTACGTCAAAATATGCGTTTTAGTTTCAGGTCAACGGCGAAGTATGGTTAACTCACAGAATTTTTAACCAGAGGTTGGAGTTGGTTACCCTTATGGGTATACCCAGAAGGGTAACAATTATGAAACTGAAACGCATATTTTGGGGTAATTTTGAGGTTATCTCTTAACCACAAGTTAACTTTACCTTATGTGGGTAACCACATCCTACTGCATTGTACCGAGGAATTTGCGACACAATTGGTTTCATTTAGCATAATTAGAGCCAATTTAGCATAATAAAAATGCGAACTAATTTTATTTAGGTGAAACATCAAGACCATTAAACGTTAGAATAAGTGAACATCAGTCTTATATTAAAAATAGAGAAGTTGATAGATCTCAAATATGTCAACACGCATGGGATAATGAACGTAGAGTTCAGTGGAGAGATTCAAGTATAGTCCTAAAGGAATTAGATAGTAAAAAGAGAAAAATCAAAGAAGCGGCTGTAATTATGCTAAATGAAACCAATTGTGTCGCAAATTCCTCGGTAGAATGCAGTAGGATGTGGTTACCCATACTGAAAGAGGAGGTCAATAGAAAGAAAATACCACGATTAGTAAGTCAATAACATATTGAGTTAGTACAAATTTTATATTTTAGTATTACTTATTGTATATCTATGTATTATTAATATTATTTATAATTTCAACATATTAAAGTCAGAATTTGGTATTAGTTTTTTGAAAGTAAATTAAATGTAAAACCAAATACTTACGATGTCGGGATAGTATCACGAGGTTTTTTCCTGGTTTTCCCTCGTGATTTACTATGGAATCTCTAACGCGAGAATTTTACTGTCATCGTTGCATTTGGTTGTCTTTTTAAAGACAGATCACATGCTATGATTTTTTTGTGACGGATATTCTTGAGTTGGGATTGGTTTCATGTAATCGAATGAACTATCTTTTAGTAAAGTCGTCCCAGGAACGCAACTCATAAATATTGGCGATATCATTTTAAAGTCTTCTACTTTAAAATGTATAATATACGTCTGAATTGCCAATATAAATGAGTCAGATTAAATAAATTATTAGAAGAATTTTTTTACTTAGCAACAACATTTTTGTTTATTTTAGTAGTATTTTGTATTTTGACAACGAAACCCGATTTGGGCTTCGAAACGTTAATAAAATCATTTTTTTGGTAAAATTGTGGCTTATTTCCCATTGAAAATAGTTGATTATAAAAATGCCACAAGGAAATAGCTTCAGAACAACATAACATTTTTAGTGGGAGAAAAATGTCACAATGGGTGAATATATTTCTCATGTTTGTTAAATGTTGCTCTGGCCTTTTCAATTCTAGCTCGTATATCGGTTGTTTTTCGAATTGATGAGAGGGAATCAGATCTTTCTTTTTATTACATGTTTTATTCTTTTACTGAGAAGTTTTTCGTGGAGTTTAAAGATCACTTTTTTCTGTTAAAACTTATCATTTTTGTAGGTTTCCATGCCAAACACAGAGTACAGCGTTGTTTGCTACCACATTCTAAACCGTTGTGAAGTTGCAAGCAATATGGCTCGATATGATGGCATTGAATATGGATATAGAGCAAACGAAGAGTCTTCTACGGAAAAGTTATATGCTACGACACGAAAGATGGGGTTCAATGATGTAGTTAAAAATAGGATATTATCTGGAAACTATTTTTTATTATCTAGGTAAGTTGTGTGTTTTTGTCACCATCATCCTCATTGTCTCTACAACCCTGATGAGTCTTGGCCTGTTCTAGACTCAGCTTCCATTCCTTTTTATCCTTCGCCTTGGTTTTCCAATTTCGTACCCGTAAGTCATCTTCCACCTGGTCCTTAAATCGTACTCTGGGCCTGCCTCTTTTCCTGGCTTTATCCGGTCTTTAGTGTTATAAAAATGTATTTTTACGGCTACATCTCGTTCATACTCTCAAGTGGCATTAGAGAGAATATAAGAAGTATAGCTTCACAAGAAAGACGGTAAATCTCAAAATTAAAGCGTCTATGCCATAATCCATTCTCCTGCATGCCTTTATAAATATGTCTGAGGATTTTGCGTTCAAAACAGCCTAACCGTTCTTCATCACTTTTTGTTATCGTCCACGTTTCTGACGCGTAAGTGAGGACGGGCTTGATAAGAGTTCTATATATCAATATCTTCGTTCTTTTTGTGACTATGTTAGATGTGAATAGGTTGGAAAAGTTATTCTGGACATTCTGGTTATTCTGGACATCAAAGTAAAAAGCGAAACTAAACAAAAATATCACAGAGGACCACAAAATATCAAGTGGTGGATGCTAAAAGATGAGAACGAAGGTATATTCAGGGAAAGAATAGTAGAAAAAATATGTTGGAACATGAAAGGAAGCTCTACCACAATTTGCGAAAAATGGCCAATATTATTAGAGAGACGGCTATTGAAATACTTGGGAAAACGTCAGGAAAGAAGTTTGAGGATAAAGAGACTTGGTGGTGGTCAAATGAAGTACAAGGAAAAATAAAAGAGAACGGAAAATTATATAAAAAGTAAAATAGGAAATGGTTGAATGCTCGAATATATGAATTTTTACAAAGGCAAAGGCAGATATCGAGCACTGAATTTATTTAATCTTGCCCAAGTATACTTTCGCTATCTAGAGCATCTTCAGGGGCATTTCGTCAATAAAAAGAAGGTATTATCCTCGAATGTCATTTAATATGAAATAGTTTGGCAACCTAAATTAACATATAACTACACACTTAACAAAGGACAAAACAGATAAATTTGAGTGCCTGGTAAGGTTCTACATTTTTGCAAGATGGAGGCAGCATTCTGCCTCCTTCTCTCTCTCCCTCTCCTAATTTATTCTTCTTCTTTTTCGTTTCGTGTAGACGTGACTCAGTCTGTTTTTTTCAATGTGTCTCTAGTATATCTTTCCGTCGTTTTCGCGGTCTTCCCACTGATCGTTTTCTTATTGGGGATCCGTCTCTCGCCATCTTTATTACTCTATTTGTTGTCATTCCGCTTATGCGGTCATTCCATTCTACTCTTCTGTTTCTTACCCAGTTCTTAATGTTCTCCACCTTGCATCTCCGTAGTATATCTGTACTTCCAGCTCTGTCCCATAGAGTCTTACCATCGATTTTTCGAAGGGTTTTTATCTCTGCTGTTTAGAGTTTAGAGGAATCTTTTTGTCCTCTCTGTCAGGTCGTGTTTCTGCCGTGTATGTCATTATTGATTTGATGACTGTTTTGTAAATTGTACCTTTCATTTCTTTTGCTAAATTTTATTTTTCCATATTGTGTCATTCAGGTAATCTTCGGCTCTATTTGCTCTATTCACTTGATATTCCACTTCTGTTTCGAGCTTTCTATAGCTAGATAGTGTGATGACTAGATATTTAAACTCCATCACTTTTCTATTGTCTGACCCTCCAGCTCTAATTTACATTTTATTGGATTTGCTGTTATGACCCTGCATTTTGTCTGTTTTGGGGAAAGTAACATTAGCATTAACGTTGTAAATCATCTTACTGTGTACTAGTTCCTTCCATTCTCTTCTATTCCTTGCTCTATTTTGGACTTCGCTCCATCTTAGCCCAATTTTTTCGTATTCTCTCGTTGTAGTTCTTTTTCAGCTGTTGTCTGGTCTTCCTCTCTTTCTTTTCCCCTCTTGTTAGTATTCAAGTGCTTGTCTTCCTATCTCGCTTTGATCTTTCTTAAGAAAGTATGGCCAATCCATTTCTTCTTTTTTCCTTGACTGTAGTAGACATGTTTCACATAACTTCGAGTAATTTTCCAATATTCTTAGATATACTTATTAATTTATTTTACAGAAACTATGACAAGTACTTTAATCAAGCACTAAAAACCCGAAGACTGATTTCAAACGACTTCCACAATGTCTGGGACGAAGTTAGTTTATTACTAACACCAACAACATTAACAGAAGCACCTTCCTACAAAAATTATGTAAAGAATTATGATCCCTACAAAAGCGCTTTTGAAGACTTTTGTACACAAGCAGCAAATATGGCAGGTAATATAAATATGCTTAGTGTTATTTACATAGAAAATAACTTTAAACAAAGAATTGGCGTAAGAGGGGTATGTTTAAGATTATAATTAGAAAAAAGAAAAATAAGACATATTATGCACAAGAGCCAAGTAAATTTAAAAATAAAAACGAAGTAGAACAACAACTTCTGTAGGTATTATTTTATGTAGGACATAACAAAAAAAAGTTTTTCTACATCTTTTTCATTTTTCTTTATTATTTTAATCAGAATTTCAGAAAGTACATGATTCTGCGATTAACGTTTATTAATCTCAAAAGATATAGTTAGAAGATGCAGAAACACATTGGCTTAGCTGCCTTTAACTGTCTTTGCATTGCTGGCAGCTGTTTGAATACACAAGTATGAAATGACGCTGTTAGTATAGTAACATTACATTTACATATGCTATGGCGAGCACGCCACTGTGTGTGTTTTTATTTCAATATTTAGACTACATCGAAGATGATAAACACTCACGCTTATAATTTCGCGGTGTCAGCGAAAATGTTCATGGACTATGAAAGGTTTCAAGAAATAGTTTGTATTCATTAATTTAGTATCGTTTTGTACTCTAAGCTGTTACATCTCAATAAACTTGTGCATTTCCTTAAGAGTTTCGTCACTTCATTCTCCAACGAACACACATAATTTTATACAGAATAAAAGTCATATAAGTACCTATGGTCTGTTTTTAAACCAAGAGGAGCAATCCAAAGATACCGCGCTGTTATGCTTGTTTGTAATTGGTCCAACTTCAGGCAAGTTTACTCCACTGTTATGAAATTTTGGCACTAATGACATTTATGAAATTTTGACACTACTAGCATAGGTTAATTAAGTTATGTCGGCAATTTTTTGTGTTTTCTGCGTTATTCCTGTAATTTTTAGTCTACTTTTATATAAAAAAAAACAATTGTTTTTAGAACTCTTTAGCGATCTGTTAGTATAATATAATATTTATGGATTGCCGTCGAAGACGGCTTGGGTGTGAATCTGTCTTTTTAGTTTACTCCTCCTGGTTTAAAAACAAACCATAGTAGTTTTTAACTAAGTTTAACTAGTTTTTCTGAAAATTACAGATTCGTAATCATAGATCTTAAAAAGTGTCTAAATTATCAAACTTTAAAAGAAATTATCCATTTTAATTAGTATTTTTAATACTTTCCGTCATATTGAATCTGCCATTTTGATTTTATTTCAAAAAGAAGTGGTATGTAGGTCACCTATTCGTCATCAGAAATTTTAAAAATCCCTTATAATGTTTAATGAAAAACATGCGTTTAAATTAGTATTTCCAATTTCTTTCCGCCATTTGTTTTTCAAAAAAATAATGTCAGATTTGTAATCGGCGACCTTACCAAATTTTGATCGATATTTCCAATTTCTTTCCGCCATATTGTATTTCAAAAAAAAATGTCAGATTCGTAATCAGCGATGCCAAAAGCACTTAAGTATAAAAGTAACGCCGAAGTGTATGAACAATATACGCTTTTAAAGATTCATCTCCACGTTTTCTGCATTTGGAAGCACAGTGCGACAGACGAAAGCCAACTATGTTGGTTTCATTGGTCAAAAAGGAGAAATTAATTTATGTATTCGCTGTGAGCTTCGCTGGTATCGCCAACTAGCGGATTACTAGTGCAACTTCGGTTGGAAATTTAATGAGAAAAGTATTGCGAATAATAGCAAATAATTGTTTCACACTTATTATTTAATTCTTATCGTGTAATATTTAATTCTTATCGTGTTAATATCAGTAAGTATACCCCATTCCACGAATATACGACCCTCTTGGATTATCGCGACAACGAATATTTTACTGTGAAAAATATGAAGAACGAAAGTAAATTGCAAATTATATTGTTATTTATTGGAGTAATTATTAGAGCAAAATACTTTCGTACTTCTTATGTTGCACACTAACTAAGATATTCGTTGTCGCGACAATCCAAAACAGTCGTATATTCGTGGAATACACTATACAAAATTTATAATTCATCATGATTATTTTTTTAAGATTTTGCTTATCATTTTGACATTATATTGACTGCGAATATTAGTTTCCCTCTTTCCTACTTTCGATAATTTCACAACTATCGTGTAGATGGCGCTTAGATTAATAGATTAATTATATTATAAAATGTTAAAAAATCAAATTTCAGTATTTAAGGTAAAAATATATGCCACAGTTTTGGCCAACTAATATTTTTTCCTATTAATGTTTTTCATTTCAATGTTTTAAGTGTCATTGTGACATTTATGTCAAGTTTCCAACCGAAGTCACTATTGGCGCTCACGAACTTTTAAGTATCCCCTCTACCTTACGAGCTCACAGCGGATAGGTAGGTAAATTATATGTTAAGAGTCTAGTCTTGTTTGATAAAAATTCCATGAGCTTTAACTCCAGATAGCTTTTTCATTGTTTTATTGTGATTTTCAAGATGAATGTATGTTTTAGGGGTGCCAGCTGTTTCTATTCCGATTAAATTGTCCAAAAATGGACTTCCTTTGAGTTTGCAACTAATGGGAAGGAATCTTAGCGAACCCATGCTACTGGCTGTTGCAAAGTATATTGAAAACTTAGTCAAATTTCCTCATTTTCAGCATAAGTCCTAGAAGAATCTTGCGGTGTATAGTACTGTAGCTGATCTTATAAAGAAGTCTTTTTGTATTTTAAAATTCAGTAAAAAAATCCGAATAAAGTGTGTATTTCTAGATCAATGTGCAGATATTCTAGGAAGGTGAGTTGCTGGAGCTGATAGATGAACATAACAGAAAAGCAGCAGTAAAACGTTTTAAGGGCAGCCAAAGTCCGAAAATATAATTTTTTAAGTTTTTTTTGGGTTATGATTAAAAATTATTCTCTGAAATCTTCTCTTTCCAACGATATATAACACATTATAGTTGAAAATATCCATGGTTACAAAATTATTTGTTTTTTGAATGTCTGCACTCAACTTACCGTGTACCGGTAGCTTTATAGCCTATGCGAGTGTTTTATGTTTTTGCGATTTCCCGAATACTAGGGTTTTAACTTTTGATGTCAAATATCTCTGGATCCTTAAATGATGGAAGGTCCAAATTTTTACAGTAGTTGTAGAGAGACAATATCAAGTCCCGCGTAAAGTTTTATTGAAAAATATACAAAAACAAGTAAAATAAAAATAAAATCTAAACTTTTTTGGGTTTTTTAAAAGTACTATTTTAAAAAAATTTAAAATAAATGTTTCTTTCACTCTAACTTTACAGAAATCTACGCGGGACTAAACAATGCATAGTTTTAAAATAAACAAAAAATTAGGTCTCTACGGGCCGGTATTTCCAACCTCACTTAAACCAAAGCTTACTTTAAGCCTTTGCTTAAGCTTAGATACCTGTATTTCCACTTCAATTTGAGGCTTAAGCCTAGGCTTAAACCAAATAATTTTAAGCTCGCGCGGGAGTTGGTTTAAGCCTTTGCTTAAAATTTGTTTTCTGTTTTTTGAGGTTATTTCTATAGATTATTAATTATAGAGTTGTTTTGAAAAACAACTTTTAAGTAAATACGTTATTATTGGATTATTAAATAATAATCTATTAATGTATTAATCGTAATAACGATTATTAAAATTCTTACTACTTTTGGAAGGTGTAGGCACATGAAAATTGTTTATTTCTACAATGCTTGGTAGGTATATTTATTTTACAAAAATAAACTTACATTACAATTTGACATTTTAAAGAATATATCCAATAAACAAAATTACAAAGACGGATTTATTGCTTATGCAAAATAACAATAAAAATATAACCAGAGAAAATATAGACAATAAACTAAAAATACATGTACCATGTACACAAAATTAAGTGAAGTAAAAATAACATTGATACAGATGACAAGATAAAATTAAATGTCAACAGTAGTGGTTTTTACCTCAGAACAGTTAGCTCTGGCACTTTGACGTATTCAGAGGTACCAAACCAATTAACTTTACAGCTGAGCATCAGTTTAGTTAAGAGAATGATGGAAATACGGCACCCAGCTTAAGCTTCTCCTTAACTTTTGACACAGGCTTAGCTAAGCAAAAGCTTAAGTAGCTATTGAAATACCGGCCCTAAGTGCTTTGGTTACAGAGCTATGTGACAATGTTAACATTGTCGTTAAATGGGACTTCGGGTGCCCTTAATGTAATATACATATATAACATCTTATCTTTTTATTTCTTTAATTTAGTACTGGAATATGTAGTTAAAAAATCATCAGAAGGTAGAAACACTTACTTGTTCGTGTCTGGATCCGACTACAGTTTTTCTGTCCACTATCGGGCTACATCTACACCCTTTGTATTTGCGAGCCATATCGAGGGTGCACTGTGATGGGCAACGTCTGCATACTGTCAGGTGCTCCACGTTCTGTATTTCCCACATTCACAAAGTACGTCATTATCTATCTTGATGTTCCATCTAATGAGGTTCTGTTTTACAGGGGCAACACCTGTACGTATGCCGTTGAGTGTCCGCCAGGTTCATTCCATTAGGTCGTTCTGGATGTAGGGGGAACAGTTCGGGTGGTTCAACGTTGACATTTCTCATAAACCTTTTCCTTGATTGAAGTTGGCTGGTTCGTCAAACCCGTATAATTGGTGCCTTTCATTGAATTTCTCCACATATTTTGAGGCGCATCTACGGTCGTCTGGTGATGCGAATCCAGCTGCCCGGTACCGTTGGGGTAGGCTTCATACCCCTCATTCATGTAGAAACAACACACTTATCCAATATCAATTAATCAGTCCAACTGGCAACATATGCAAACGAGATAAATATCATAAGCAGAACCAAAGCAATAGGCGGAATACGTATATGGACTTAAATCACATGCAAAACTAATAGATCTAGCAATAAACACAAAAAATACTAAAATCCTAGTACAAAGCCGACCAGAGAGAGCAACATGACCCTACCCGACAGTTGATTTTTGGAAACAAATCAAAGAAAGAAATAAAATAATGAAATTGTGTTGTTTAATTAGTTCAAAGTTTAGTTTTTCGAACCAATCACTCTGACGACTAAACTAGTACTTAAAGCCAAATCACGATAACCACAATGGTTCGGTCATTACAGAATTCACTCAGATTCAGAAAATTTCTTCTTCACGTGCCACATCCGACGTTGGCGATCGCCATTGCTTAGGGGTCATCCATAAACTACGTCGTTGAGAAGAGGGAGGGAGGGGGGCTTGCTTATTTCGACGATATACGACAGGGGGGTATGAGTGCACATTCGACGTCGTTTAATATATTGGTATATTTAAATTTGTCGCTATTGTCTCTATAAATATAATTTTTTACTAGGTTTTACCAGCATTAAAGTATCAGATATTCATATAAAAACGTACCTATAGTTTTTGAAATGAAATTGAAAATAAAACAAAACGTTTACGAATAAATACACCTTTGTTAAAATTAAAAAGAATTCTCTTATAGATACTTTTATCACATAAATTTCGTATTTATCAGTCACAGTCACATTAAAATAATATTAGGTAGCACTTTTGCAAAAGTTTAGCACAGGACAACAAACAGTAAGACATTGTTCTTTGAGTTTAAACAAGCACTTCTATATACAGAAAAATGTTTGGAAGCAAACAATATTCAATTGTTAGTTTATTTATGTGCTGCATACTGTGCGTGGAAAAATAGTTCTGAAAGAATGAATGGAAATAAAATATTGTGTTATATTTAGTAGTAAGTCGTATTTATACTTAGAGAAGATTTATAAGCAAAATCTTGATCCAATGCTATTTAAATGCATTCATTTTTTTCGAATGCTCAGAAAACTAATAAAAATTTTTGAAAAATTTAAACGCAGATTGAGAGATTACATTATTACCGAGGATCAAAAGTTTCTGAAAACATCTATAATGTTTATTTTAATAAGTTACAGGGATAAAAAAAATATTTAGTCTGATTTTTAAGTTCAAAAATTTCATTCAAAAGAAACCTTTTGTTTATTCTAAGGGACTTTCAGCCCTCGGTAATAATGTAATCTTTCATTCTGCGTTTACATTCTTCAAATATATTTATTAGATTTCTCAGGATTCGAAAAAAGAATGCATTTAAATAGCATTGGACCAAGATTTTGCGCCTACCCCCTTAATTGTTCTTGTTGTGATACATTCGCAAATAAAGTTTCAAGGTTGATTAAAAAAAAACAGAAATAATATTGAATTTTTTTAAATCACTGAAAGGGGGGTCGTGTACTGCAATGACGACGTCGACAGGGGGGGGGGTCGTCTGTAACCGACGATTTACGACGGTAGGGGGGGAGGGTATTAAAAACTCCAAATTTTTTACGACGTAATTTATGGATGACCCCTATTAGACGCCTCGATCTTCTGCAACATGGTATAATTGTCCTGCATTTGCTATATGAGCCCATTCATGAATGTTTTTTAACCAAGAAACTTGTTTTCTTCCTACATTTCTGCGGCCGTCTATATTCCCTTTAGGATCATGTATAGTATTCTGTATCGGTTTCCCCTCACTATATGTCTCACATAAGACATTTTCCGGTGTACATTCTTTAGCAGTTCTCTATCTTTAAGAAGGGGGTAAACCCTGTAGTTGGCTGTATTCCTTCAATATAACAACGTGGAATGAAGTGAACACTTCTGTTGTATGTAGGCATATGAATTTATTAAAAAATCCTTAAAATTTATCCACAAGGAAGTGGAAGTACAAAACGTTTTCGGTCAAACTGACCATCATCAGTGTAAACGTCCAGTGTACAAGTAATTGAAACTAGCCACTTCAATAGGTATAAAAACCTCTAAATTACATCATTGTTTCTAACCTCTAAATTACAACTGGTTGGTAACCTCTCACTTGAACACAAGTACTTACTTTGTGAAATTTTCGAGCAAGGATGAAATACATTCACATGTGATCTGTAAAATCTTAAGACATCGACTACTTTTTAATATAGAATGTAACAATGATGTAATTTACAGGTTTTTACACCTATTGAAGAGGCTAGTTTCAATTACCTGTACACTGATGATGGTCAGTTTGACCGAAAACGTTTTGTACTTCCACTCCCTTGTGGATAAATTTTAAGGATTTTTTTAATAAATTCATATACCTACATACAACAGAAGTGTTTACTTCATTCCACGTTGTTCTCTATCTTTGTTGACCATCTTTGACACTTCATTAGTTTTTCTTGCTGTATAAGGTATCAATATCCGCCTGTGGAGTCGAATCCACATTTCCAACGCCTCAATTCTGCTTATGGTCGTCTTTTAGTGTCCACACTTTTGCACCATACAAAAGTACAGACCAGACATAGCATTTAACCATTCTTTGTCTGAGTTCTAAACTGAGATGATTATTTTTCATTCATTTTAATAAAAGTAGTTGTAGTCATTGCTATTCTGCGATTATTTGTCTGAATTTAGTTGATTAGTTATGAAAGTTTCCAAATATGTCATTTTGCAAACTTTTTAACTTGGAACCCAATTTAATTGAAGCTTGCATCTGTATTATGACCAAAATTTGGTTTTGTTTGAGTTTATTTTATTACCCATTTCCTTTTCTACTTCGTGAATACGATCAAAAAAAATTTGGAGACCTTCAATATTTTCTGAAAGAATTACTGTATCATCTGCGTACTAATTACATTAAGTAGTTCCCTGTTAAGTTTTATTCCATATGGCTGTCCCTCAAGTGTATTTGTAAATAATATCCGAGTAAACATTAAATAATGTTCACCCTCGTCTGATTCCTCATTGTAGTTATCTCCAATTTTTTACGATAGCTGTTTTATTCCAGCACCAATTTTTAATGACACGAATATCTTTTTCATATATTCTCATATTTTTTAGGATCTGTATTAATTTTACAAGCTGTACTTTATCGAATGCCTTTGACAAGTCCATTAAGCATGCAAATATATTTTTTCCTTGATCACAGCATTTTTGCAATAGGATATTTAGCGCAAAAACTGCCTCCCAAGTTCCCATCTTCTTCTTCTTAAGGTGCCTATCCGTTCCGGATGTTGGCGATCAGCATGGCTATCCTAACTTTGCTTATCCGCCATCATTTTTAGGGGCCTCAACTTTTGCGCCCTCTACAATATTAGTGTACGTGCATAAATGAAAAAAGATATAATTTGTTGTACTCTCTAATAGTTAGATATCAATATGTAAAAAGTTTTATGTTCATTTTTAATAAAGGTTCTAAGAAAAAAATTCTTGAAATTTTTTTTAGATATTGCGACAAAGATGGACTTTAGCCATTCTGTGGGAATCACTCCGGTGTTATATATTGTATAAGTTTTACTACTACTTCTATGTTATCTTCATCTATTAACAAACTCAGTCGTGAAAGAAAATTTACCCTTTTAAATGTAAAATGTTTATTTCGAAGAAGGTACAATTAAACAATACAAAAAATACATCTAATATATATAATACATTCGATATTTGAGTGTAGAATTAAACATATTCAACCTAATATAAATACAAGTATCGAAAGAGTAAAAAAAACGAAGTTGTCTAGGAAATTTTATTTTATTACATCTAATCTAAACATGATCTTTGCAGTGCAATTTGTATAACTCTGGAAATGCAGTAAAAGTTAAATGAAAATAGAAACTTGGCAGTACTGGTTGATAATTACGATAATTTATAATATAGTGACAGCATCAATAAAAAATATATAAGAAATCCCTGCAGGAAAATTCACTGTGGTTGGCATATCATAATATAAAAATAAAAAAAAGTTTTTATACTAAGGAAACATAAACAAAAAGTTTTATGCTTCCGTTTTATTTTCACAAAATATGTATATATTTTACTTTACATGACTTTGTATGTGGCAATGAGTCAAATGAAATGATTAGCCAATGGTAAAAATATGAATATTTAAAACACACTCTCCAAAATTTTTGTAATGTCCAGAGAGTAGTCAAGTACACAAATTTTTGTTGTAGAATATAAATATAACTTCCAGAGCCAATGCCTAATTATAACAATGATTAAGTTACGATAAAAGATCGAATGTACAAAAGTAAAAAATACTGCAAAATAAAAAATATGTATATCTAGAAAGTAGTCCAAAAATTTCAACTCGTATACAGGGTAGATAATTTGTCTTCGGAATAAAATGAATATACAAATCATTACAAGGAAGGGTATGAGATGTTACAAGGTGTGGCGACACGCTTCAATTACTATTTTGCTAATTTTAATTTTTAATAACTTTTTCAAAATGAAATAATACGTCCCATTTATAATTCACATTTAATATACAAACCATATGCATAGAAGGGCCTGTTAAGTTAAGAAACGAAATATATCAGTGTGTATTCAGGTAAAATGCCTTTTCAGCTTTTAAAACACCAGATGTTAATGGCCTGTTCAGTTAATGTATGGGAAATTACCTTATCAGACCTTATGTCAATAAATCACTTTTTAAATGGGTTCTAGCCGTCAACTTCTTGAAACCACATAATGACGGACTCATGTTTGTAGTTAGTTAGTTCAGTATAGTCACAGCGGGCACCCTGTGCAGTCACACCACCACACTCGCAAAGAATAACAAACCCTCTTTCGAAAAATATTCACGCTATTTTACCGACACAAATAAATATATTATTGACAGTTTGTTGTGTTTACATTTATTTTAATTTCATTTAATTGTTTCCGCACAACCACCACGGAACAAAGGTATAGATTGAAATCAGTATCATTTGAATGATACTAAGCTGGTTTTACCTCAAAACATTAATTTGTATGATGTATTATTGTGATACCTCCTTGATACGAAGCAGATATGGGTATAACTATTGTGATGGTATCAAGACCCTTCCTGGTCTCAGGACACCTCCTTAGAATAATTGATACCTCCTTTTTTCAACTCCATTGGTACTCCAGTGCCATTTCTGTGGTTGGTTGTGTATTGCATGTATGTAGAAAAATAGGCATGTAATTTATTTGTGGATTATGAAAAGATCTTCGACACAATAAACCAACAAAAAATATTAGAAAGTTTGACAGAATGCTGAATTGATGATCAGTACAAAAATATAAATAAACCCACATCAAAACACCACACCTAGTTTTGGAGTAAGAGAGCGACAACAAGAATTATCAGCGTAGCATGCAGTATGTCTGGAGAATACCAGATATGGTAGCTTTTATCTTACGAACAAAAGTATCAATGTAAATGGAGAAAAGCTTTGTCATTGAGGTATGCAGATGATATGTTAGTGACGGAAAATATAGCTACAGAAGAATTCAGTAACGCATTTAATAGGAATAAACCACAACTTAATTGAAAATACGTTACATTCAATGTTTCAATTTCTGACAATAGTCTGGAATTTTTGGCACCACCAGATGAACTAGGCTTTAAAAAAAAACTAAAGGTACATTTTGAATACATTGGAGATCCCAGTTACTTAAAATATTTGAATAAGACACTCATATAATGATATAAGATGACTCAAATAACACAAGATAGAGCAAACAGGAAACTCTTATTTATCATAGATGTAAGGGTTTCTTCAAATGATACAAACACTGTTATAATACCTCGTAACAAATTATATATGTCAAAATATTTACCGAAGACAAAATCTACCAAATTTAGTAAAAAAATTATTATAAAAATGTTGCCACCAAGTCATTTAATTCCTAAAAGAATTTTCAGATGTATATCCTGAAAATTTTACTTTACGTCAAAAGTTGACAGCTCAAATATTTTAACAAAATCGAAGTGAGAAAAAAATTCAGACTTTGTTCTCTTATCCAAAATAAACGAATTATAAAAATGTACACCATACAAAAAAAAAAACAGGTTAAAAATGACTATTTTACACCACGTTAAAAAATACCGAAAAATATTTCTATGTTGAACTAGTACCTGATGTTGATGATAATTATATCAATATTTTATTGAATGAAATGTTGAATTATGTACATCAAGACTTATACAAGTGGATTTGTACCAATAAAAATTATCATCTGTGCTATGTATTTACAGTACTTAATTTTTTCTATCTGGCAATTAATTATACATACGAGGATTTGACAACACTACTAATTTGTTGGACTTTTACCATACGTGGGACGGATACAGAAGGGATAAATAATCTGTTTCACTTTTAATTAAGCCCAGAGGTCGTTATTCAAGACTGCACTGGAATGATATTAGTATACATGTATAGTGTCTCTCCTTGATGGAAAATCTGCATCATTTAAAGCTTCAACGAGTCTACGTACAAACAATATTGGGGCCAACTAGAGTATTACCACAATTCATGTTCTCGTGAATTAGATCAAACAGAAAAATTTAAGAAGTGCATAATTTTTGTCGGTACTAAACCAGCTAAGTCAAAAAAGATTCCCTAATGCCACTCGCTTAGATGGTGTTCCGTTCATACTTTTTTCTCACTTCAAAGAAAAAGGGAAGTGTGTAGTGTAAGCTGTCGATTGCTCTAACGGTCATATCATTAGTGACATAAATACATGGAATAACTTACTACCTAAGTGTTTCATAGTTTCTTATTGATCTAAGGTGTATATTCTTTCAACGTTTCCAGTTTTTGTTTTTGTTCGGGGGTTTCGTCTGATGCGACGAGAAGGGTGAAACAGATGCCCATGGTGAGGCTTGTCACTTTTGTACCAGACAGTTTGTTGACCTAAAAAAAATACAATGTACTGGTAAATGCTGTAAACAATATGAATGACTTTTAAATATAAAAGAATATTTTAAATACAAAATTTGTGTTATTGCTTAGTGTGAAGGTCCAATAATTGTGGTTCGAATAAGGAACATGCATGTATTGAAAGGCTTTTTAATTAAACAATCAGAAGTTAGTTATAACAGAAATAAGTTAGTGAAATAATTTTATTTTTGCTTTTTATACATTAAATGATAGATTTTAATTTTTTAAATTTATTTTTATTTATTTATTACATTACAAACGCAGTCACACTATCCGACAAGCAGATGAAAGATGGAACAGGCAGATAATCTATTGGCGATCATGGGAACATAAGAAAGGAAGAGGAAGGCCTCAGATGAGATGGAGCAATGACCTCAAAAAGCAGCCAGATCCAGATGGATGACCACTAGGGTGGGTTGAAAAAAAAAAAAAAAAATAATGTTTCATTTTTTAATCGCTATACCGCGGAAAACTTGCCTTTGGGGTATATAAGTAAAATGCAAAGTACAATAAAGTTATGTATTGAACCCCCAGCTAGCGCATCATACTTAAAATTTAGTTTTTTTCAAAAATCAAGACATTTTTCAATTATTTTTACAATCTTTAGCCAATAATATTTGAACGTGCTATAGTGAAAACTGTTTAGTTAATAGTTTAAAAAATAGGAAATAAATTTGAAACAGACAATATCTTTTAATTTGCGGTAGCGCAAAATACTCAAAATTGGTAAATTCTCATATTAGCACCTTAAGAGAAGGTGTGCTCTAGTATGTTGTGTTGGGTGTTAATAGCACAATCCATTTTTTGTTTTTTTTTTTACTTTACACCCCATTTAATTGGAATAGAATTATTATATTGTGTTTAAAGTTATAAAGGATATAAATAAAACAACTTAATAATAACATGTTTAATTGAAACAAAAAAGAAACCAAATCGTAGCCAAACTAGAAATTTTGACTTTAGAAAGAGTCTTTGACTCACTATTTCTTAGTGGGTACGTTGAATCTGCGTAATATATAATATATAATAATTTATAATAATTCTATTCCAATTAAATGGCGTGTAAAGTAATAGAACAAAAAATGGATTGTGCTATTAATACTCAACACAACATACTAGACCACACCTTCTTTTAAGGTGCTAATATGTGAATTTTACAAATTTTTGAGTATTTTGCGCTACCGCAAATTAAAAGATATGGTCTGTTTCAAAGGCATTTCCTATTTTTTAGACTATTAACTAAACAGTTTTCACTATAGCACGTTCAAATATTATTGGCTAAAGATTGTAAAAATAATTGAAAAATGTCTTCGATTTTTTTTTCCTTGGGTTTTTATGACTGCGGACCTTAGGGTCCATTCGCCCATCTAAGCGATTTTGCTCATTTTTACATTAATTTCAACTACTCCATGTTTATTTTCCTTCCCTATTTATACATTACAATATCATCATATCATTATTATCATACATTATCATTTTTTACTTTTATTTATCATTTATTATTCATTTTTTATATTCAATTATTTTTTTCCTTTTTTGTACCTTTTTTATTATTTTTTGTTTTTTTTTATTTTTTTCCATTACGGTAAGACTAAAACCCGATTCAACCTCTCGGAGGTTATTCGTCTTCTTAATGGTTCATATTTTTTTATACTTACAATGTTTTTACATTTTTTTTTTACAATATTTATCTGCTTCTAAATACAGATAGTTAACCATAGCTACTCATATTTTCAGTTTAATATTTTTAATATGCTCACATAATAAAATGACCACTTGTAGATTATTACTTTGATTTAATAAGAACTTTAAATTCATTGGATGGTCTTGATTTCTTAAAAAAAAAAACTAAATTTTAAGTATGATGCGCTAGCTGGGGGTTCAATATATAACTTTATTTTACTTTGCATTTTACTTACATACCCCAAAGGCAAATTTTCCGCGGTATAGCGATTAAAAAATGAAACATTATTTTTTTTTTCGACCCACCCTAATGACCACAGTGCTGAATAGAAACCAGTGGAAAAGAGAGCCTATGTCCAGAGAGATAGATAGAAGCCTCGAGATAGAAAGAAGATTATTACACTACAAACGAGTCCATAAGTCAAATATTAAACTTTTATTTGACTTTCTTTGATCTGTAGCAGTTCTCTATCTAAAATTGACTCTTAGTACAAACAATATAGTAGCGAGGAGCGAGTACATTATCAAACATTTTTATGGGCGTAAGATTAGATGGGAAAGGACACTTCATTGAAAAACGTGAAAAGCAGAGACGATATCAACGAGAAAATTATTGTAAAGCCAGACCATCAATATATTATGTAAAATGTACTGTAACTTTGTGTAACAATAATTGTTTTATACAGTATCATAAAAAATAAACTCGTTTCTATTAGATGCAGATAAAATTTTTATTCCATAACTGTTTTTAACTCATTCATACATACTTGCTATTATAATAATCCTAACTCTCAGTGTACATTTATAAATTGGGCCAGAATTCAAAAATGCAAAGATATAAATTAATTTCATGAATATTTCTTTATTAAGGTACTATAGTTTATTTTTTAACCAGGAGGAGTAACCTAAAAAGACAGATTCACACCCAAGAAAGTCACTAGCACTAGAATAATAACCAAATACATCTTTTTTGGTTGATCTAATCGACCCTCAACGGTAATCCATAAATATTATATTAAATTAATACGTCGGTAAAGAGTTCCAAAAACAACTGCTTTTTATATAAAAGCAGACTAACAATCTAAAAATTAAAGGAATAACACAGAAAACACAAAAATCACCTATATAACTGAATTAACCTATGAAATGTCACTAGTGTCAAAATTGTATAAATGTCATTAGTGTCAAAATTTTATAACAGTGGAGTAAATTTGCCTGCGGTTGGCGCGGTAAATTTGAATCGCTCCTCTTGGTTAAAAAACAAACACTTTCGAAAACCAAAAATAATCATTTTCAAGAATTTTTTTCTCAGAAGCTTTATTAGAAATGAACATAAAACTTTTTACATATTACTGACTATTAGGGCACACAAAAAAATAAATCTTTTTTTATTTATGCACGTACACTAATATTGTAGAGGGCGCAAAAGTCAATGATGGCGGACAGTTAATCTCAGGATTGGGATATATGAAACAAAAAAATCGTACTGCATTTGAAAAGGGAAGGTTTCTTACGTGACAATTTACCACAATTTGACCAAAAAATAAAAAATAAATATTTTTTAACAATGAAAAACGGTGGTAAATTGTCACGTAAGAAACTTTCTTTTTTCAAATGACGTACGTTTTTTTTATTTCAGAAATCCCAATCCTCAGATTAACTGTCCGCCATCGGAACTACTTCTTTTCGAGGCATCGACTTTGGCTCCCTCTATAATACTAGTGTACGTGTGTACGTGCATAAATTAAAAAAGATATATTTTTTGTATTCTCTAAGAGTTAGATATTAATATGTAAAAAGTTTTATGTTCATTTCTAATAAAGATTCCGAGAAAAAAAATCTTGAAAAAATGCTTATTTGTGGTCTTCTAAAGTGTACTAGTACCTTAAGAACAAGACTACTGTTGATTATGTATAAGTAATATTTTGAAATTTGCTTACTTCTTTTGGTGTAGTACTCGTCTTCTGCATATCGCCCAAGCCGAGTTCCCCATAGCAAGGTGAGGCTCCCCATGCAATAACGCTTTCATCAGCGGCTACAATAATGGAGGTTTGGCCGGTGCCTATACACTTGATATTCCAACCAGCAAGATCTTGGATGGGCTTAGGATACATGTTAGCCTCGCCAGTTTTTTTGGTTTGACCAAACATGTAGAGACCATTGAACTCTGTCACGGCTAACGAGTATGTTGAACCACAATGAACTGAGCGCACGCCTCTGGATTGGCTGTCAAAATATTTTATGAGACGGGGTACCTAAAAGAAAAAAATGTGGTTGTATTGAATAATGCTATATTTTTGGTTATTTAAAACTGGTAGTGCTGTCGCCAGGGGGTACAACGATCTTCTTTATTTGGAAGGACTTACCCAAGTTTTTCTTATGTATTTTGACCCGTAGAACACGAATTTTTAGGGTAACAGTTGGTCCGGATGTTGATAAGATACACAAAAAAATAAACAAAAAACTTGCAAAATTACAAAAAAGCGATTTTTCGTAAAAAAAAACATCTTTTTTATATATTTTCGGTCATTATTGCAAGTTTTGAACCCGACTAACTTTTGATTAAAAAATAAAATAGCAATTCTGCTTACAGCATTTGAAAGTTCAGGTCAAATTATACCGGTTTTGATTATTTGCATTGCTAAAAATTAATTTTTTTATTGTTAAACAAAGCTATAAACAAATAGTGCTTGAGTGATGTTTTCAACGCATCTCTCATTTAAAATCGAACGAGTCGGTACAACTGCACGCACCTGCAAATAGGCGATTTGTATGTAGCATGCATAGCCTGCATGCGTTAAAACGCTCAAACACTAATTGCTAATAGCGTTATTTAACAATAAAAAAAAAATGAATTCTTAGCAATGCAAATAATCAAAACCGGTATAATTTATTAATTTATATACGGGATTACCCCCATTACAAAATATACAGTATAAAATCAATCTCTGTAATTTCTACTAAACTAGAGTAAAATAAATCTTAATTACACATTAAACAAAAACGAAATATTAATAGTTATCCATCACACATATTACATCTACATATTACACAAATCAGTTAAAATAAACAAAAAAGTACCTGTCAAGCTCTTTTAATCCGATTCTTAAAAGCAGCCAAGGAGACACCAAACATTTCCAAGTTATTCTCGTTTATAATTTTTAGTGTTCGCTCAATGGGCGAATGCATACCAGTTTGTTCGATGAAAAGGTATATAAAACAAATCAACATGTCTGAGACTTCTGGAGGGAAGATATAAATTAATAGATTGGAGAAGTTCAGAACAACAAATTAAACCATTTATTAATTTAAACACAAATACCAAATCAGAGTTATCTCGTCGAGTTTTCAATAAATTCATGTTGAGTGTTTTTAAAATATAGGTATAATCATGATTAGTAACGCGTATGTTTAATTTGTATGCACAATATCTCAAAAATTTATTCTGCAATCTCTCCAACGTAGTAGAATGAGCTTGGTATTGTGGAGACCATACAATAGATGCATATTCCACTTTAGATACAACCAAAGCATAATATACCGTTCTTAAAGCCCATACAGATAGTCTCAGACAGTTGCGAATGATAAAGCCCAAAGATTTTAATGCATTTACTGTTACATTATTTATATGTTGCACAAATCGCAAGTGCTCATCAAATGTGACTCCTAAGTCTTTTATTGTTTTAATATAAGACAATTCATTTTCATTAATTGTGTAAGAAGTATCATATTTTTTATTACCTCTAAACAAAGCTTATAAAATATAGCAGCAATTAGCATTAGATGTTATGATCTACTCTGTCAAATGCCTTGGAGAAGTTAGTATAAATAGTATGCATCTGACTTTTATTCTCCAACGCGTTTAATGTTTTTTGTTCAAAGAGTACTAAATTTGTTACCGTTGATTTATTCTGAGAAAATCCATGTTGATTGTGTTATTAGACGCTCTTTACAATAAAATTTTAATTGATCATGCATTAGTCTATCAAAAAGTTTTGGTATAGAGGAATGTTTACAAACGCTTCGATAATTTGTTATGTCTTGTTTATTACCTGATTTAAAAATTGGGCAGATATAAGAGTGCTTCCACTCAAATTTGACTTGAACTCTCGAATGCTGCAAGAAAAATTGCTATTTTAGTTTTTAATCAAAAGTTATTCAGGTTCAAAAATTGCAGTTTTCGATTTTTTGAAAGTTCAACCGCGTTTACCTCGAAAACTATGCATCCTACGAAAAAACTTATAATAACATTTTTTACTTAGAATGCCCAAAAAAATTACAAAAAAATGTTTTGTTTTGCGAGAAATCGCCGTTATGTAGTTCCTCAAGTTCTGCAAAAAATCGCTTGTAATTTTTCAAGTTTTTTGTTTATAACAATCTTATCGACATCCGGACCAACTTGTTCAGTTGGTGGTTAACGGAAACAAGTAACTAAATTAAAATAAGTGTAAAACAACGAACAGTAATATATTTATTTATTTTGGGTAAACAAGCGTGCTTCGTTTGTATCTCGTAAAGGTGTGTTGTTGACCTATCCCTACGCCTGCTGAGGTGTGACTCCCGACGGGAGGTTATGAATCGACTGAACTGAAAACACATGTCTGTGGTTTTAAGTTAAAGACTAATTTATTGACATAAAGACGTTGGCTCTTTAGAAGCGCCTTCGAATGCATTTCAAAAGTGATTTATTAATGTCTGATAAGGTAACTATTTAATGGGGAATGTGTTTCCCAGAAAAAAACAGTAATTTTATACAATCTTGTTTTGTATTTTATTTATTTATTTACGCCATCTTCAAAGAGCTCTAGCTCCCTTAGGAAGCATTTTCGGACTAGGTGAATTGGGTTAAATTGTCTTAAAATTATCTGAGGAATCTCCTGTCTTCGTTTGTCGGTAGAGTTTCTGGACACCCTGTATATTAAAGTATAATATTTATTTTTAAGAAATTTTTGCTTTTCAAATTTTAAGAAAAGCCTTTGAAATTTGGATATACCGAAGAATCCTACGAATAAGTTGGGTGGATAGAGTTCGTAACGAAGTTGTTTTGCACCGGATGGGAAAAGTCACAGAAGTCGTCAGAACAGTTAAAAATCGAAAACTTGAATATTTTGGCCATGTTATGCGACACCCAGAGATATATAATATACTCCATTTAATAATACAAGGCAAGGTAGACGGAAGAAGAGGGCCAGGTCGAAGAAGAACGTCATGGCTTAAAAACCTGAGAGAATGGTATAACAGATCCTCTGCATCCCTTTTCCGAGCTGCCGTTAACAAAATTGCTATAGCCAATTTGATAGCCAACGTTCGATAATCGAGCACGGCACATGAAGAAGAAGAAGAAGAAATTTTAAATGTCAAAGTCCTAGTAATCCTACATTGTACAATTTTCTGGCTTTACTCTGTATAATAAACATGTTTTTAAGTTTTTGTCTTGAATTTTTAAATTTTTCTCACTTTCCGTTGGTTCGAATTTGCCGAAAGTTCGGATTTGCGGGGTTCGGATTTACGGGGTTCTACTGTAAAAAAACAAGAATGTGTGTGTACTTTGTACGCACGTAAGAAGTTATACTTCTACTACATATCTGATTTTTAAGACAATACCAAAAATTTAAAAAAATAAAAGAATAAAACGCACACAAACACATTGAAAAATGCCACAAAGAAAAAATGATTTCTGAACGATAATAATTGTTGGCAAAAATTTTAAATACGCATTTTCTGAAAAAAAAAATTATATAACAAATATACTTACAATCATAACATGCATAAAAAATAAAACTTGCATCGGGAATTGAACCCGTGAATTTCGTGGCGCTTTGATTCGTAATCGAAGCGTAGACTCACTCGTCCAATCCCACATTATTTATCATGTGGAAAAATACGGTAACTGAACGTTTTACTGTTTGACAGTTGTTTTGAAAATTAAATTATGTAGTTTAAATTTTGTGGAAGAAAATATAACAAAACAGTAAGAAAACAATATATTAGATGAAGATTGGTAGAACTTTTGTTGGTAATCAAATTAAGTATGTAAATCAAAGCATTACATACCTAATAGATAAATAAATCTACGCCAAAAAACCATAATTTAAAAATAAAAATCGAACCTAATTTGGGATTTCTCTCTAAAATCCGCATTCTTGAGAAAATAAATGTATGTATTTCAACCTAATCCAAATGTATAATTACAATATGATTATAATAAAAACTACTTACCAAATTAGAATGAGTTTTCCTTGTCCAAAATAGTCCAAAAATATAGGTATATGAAAACTATTTAAAAAGGCAGTATAACTATTAACTAACTTTTGTTTGTTGTTTCTTTTCACACAAATTTTAAAACGCAACAACCATAAATAATCTAACTACAGTTGTGCCACAGCCGCCATATTGAATAATTTTTGACATGTCATTTGAACATCCAATCAGAACAAAGTTATAATGCGCATGCGCCCGGTCGCTAGGTTTTACCACCGTTGTTCGGTGGTTTTACCATATAAAAATTCACCCTCTATCGCCGGTAAAGAAGTATAACTTCAATAATAAATGAAGCGTATCGCTATAAACTGTTACCCAAAAAATTCGTGTTCTACAGGTACATAAAAAAAACATGGTTAGGTCCATCTAAATAAAGGAGTACTCTTGGCCATTGTATCCCCCCTGGCGACAGCACTATAGGTAGGATCCAGTTCTTTGTCATGGAATGTATTATCATTTAAAAAATTAAATAAAAACTTACCATCTCATCCTTCTGCTCCGCATGTCCCAGCCTTCCGAATCCTCCAAATCCCCATGAAAATGCCCTCTTCTTACTATCAATAGCGACAGTGTGGTTCTGACCACACGAAAAGTCTACTATTTCAGTGACATCCACTGCTGAAACATGTCCATCTTTACTCTTCTCTATGTATAGAACAATGCGCTTTGGACTGGTTTGATAGTTGAAGCACAGTTTGGTGCTGGTTTTGAAGTATTTGCCATCAGTGTTATGTCCAAGTTGACCATATTCAGGCAAGCCGAATGAGTGGAGACCACCTTTTATGTCAAGAATAACAGAAAATTCAGCGCCAGCGCCTACCTATAAACGTAAAATATGAATGAAACTCTACGACAACATAAATTCATTGATCTTGGTGAAGTGAGATATACTGCATGGCATTATTAGGGATATTCTCAATAAACTATTACATAAAAAAGAAATTTAAGAAAATTATGTATAAAAGAACAAAAACACATGAATATCTAGCGTTAATAACAAAACATAAAGATATTGAAAATCTCGAAACGAAAACTGATATACAGGGTGTCCAGAAACTCTACCGACAAACGAAGACAGGAGATTCCTCAGATAATTTTAAGACAATTTAACCCAATTCACCTAGTCCGAAAATGCTTCCTAAGGGAGCTAGAGCTATTTGAAGATGGCGTCTGGTAATTAGTTTTTCTTAAATATCTCCAGAACGCTTCTATTTAAAGAACGAAAATTGGTACACATATTTACCTTCCAGGGATAAATCGATTCCGTTAATTGCAAATTTCTGGTATCGGTCAGAGGCGTCCGTTTTGTGTAGGGCATCAGTTATATTATCGCATAACTTTTTTGTTTTCAATTTTTAAGCACTTTTGAGTCTGGATTATTAAAACGTAAGGTATTATGGCACTAAAATGTACTCTTACTTTAAGTCGATAGGATACACAGTTTTCTAGAAAAATCGATTTGAAAATTTTTCGTTGTTTTAATATCAAAAAAACATTTCAATAAAAAAACTATTTAGAAAAACGAAAATTGGTACATTTATTTATATTCCAGAGATGAATCGATTGTATTAATTGTGAATTTCTAGTACAGGTCATATCCGTCCGTTTTGGGAAGGTCAACGGTTATTTTATCGCATACCTTTTTTGTCTTTAATTTTTAAGAATTTTTGACACTAGGTTATTAAATTATGAGGTATTCTAGTATTAAAAGTTACTCTTGCTTGAAGTTGGTAAAATACACAGTTTTTCTTTTTAAATTTTCAAATTCAGGAAACGAGAAATTTTCAAATCGATTTTTCTAGGAAACGGTGGGTCCTAGCGACTTAAAGCAAGAGTACCTTTTAGTACTAGAATACCTCACGATTTAATAATAAAGTATCAAAAGTGCTTAAAAGTTAAAGACAAAAAAGCTATAGGATAAAATAACCGTTGCCCCACCCAAAACGGACGCCTATGAATGGTACTAGAAAGTCACCATAGATGGAGTCGATTTATCTCTGGAACATAAATATGTGTACCAATTTTCGTTTTTCTAACTAAAAGCATTCTGGAGGTATTTAAGAAAAACTAATTACAAGACGCCATCTTCAAAGAGCTCTAGCTCCCTTAGGAAGCATTTTCGGACTAGGTGAATTTGGTTAAATTCTCTTAAAATTATCTGAGGAATCTCGTGTCTTCGTTTGTCGGTAGAGTTTCTGGACACCCTGTATAGTCTCAGGGGCCATTGATATCCACGACAAGTAAGTAAGTCAGTAAGTCATACATGTATATCAAAAATGAGCGACGTGGGCCCTGGCAAAATATCTGTGTATCTCATATATGAGCGACGCGGCACGCAATGTGTTAAAACAGTGCAACTGCTTAGTTACAACAAGATAGTTGATATTATGGTATGATAGTATTGACTTATGATAGAACTTTTAAGGCCTTCAAAATTTACCAGAAGCATATTATTTTTCAACATACTTTTATTATAGGAGGTCCTCTATAATTGATCCTCGTTGGTACTAAAATTTGGGGTTGTAAGTTTCCTACGCCACATTGGCCCGACTTATTATCTCCACATGCATATACAGTCCCACTGTCTGTCAAAAACAATGAATGATGTCGACCACATGCAGCACCTAAAAGTGTTAAAGTTTGGTTAAGTTATCAATGTCATTTATTTATAACATGTAAGTTTATACAATAAAGTTTTTCAACCTAATAAAATATTTGTTGTTCTGAAGCTATTTTCTTGTGGCATTTTTATAATCAAGTATATTCAAATGGGAAATAAGCCACAATTTTACCTAAAAATGATTTTATTAACGTTTCGACGCCCAAGTCGGGTGTCGCTGTCAAAATACAAAATAATACTAAATAAACAAAAATGTTGTTGCTTAGTAAAAAATTCTTCTAATAATTTATTTAATCTGACTCATTTATATCGGCAATTCAGACACGTATTATACATTTTAAAGTAGACGACTTTAAAATGATATTGCCAATATTGATGAGTTGCGTTCCTGGGACGACTTTACTAAAAGATAGTTCATTCGATTACATGAAATCAATCCCAACTCAAGAATATCCGCCACAAAAAATCATAGCATGTGATCTGTCTTTAAAAAGACAACCAAATGCAACGGTGGCAATGAAATTCTCGCGTTAGAGATTCCATAGTAAATCACGAGGGAAAACCAGGAAAAACCTCGTGATACTATCCCGACATCGTAAGTATTTGGGTTTACATTTAGTTTACTCTCAAAACTAATACCAAATTCTGACTTGATATTTTAAATTTTAAATAATACTAAAATACTAAATATGTACTAACTCGATATGTTACTGATTTACTAATTGTGGTATTTTCTTTCTATTGACTTCCTCAATAATAGAAATAAAAATAAAGGTTTTTTATTAAGTTGAAAAACTTACGACTTTCATTTAGCAGATGCCGCTACGCACCTACTACCTTCACGTCAGTTCCAATGGGGGGACTAATAAATGTCGAAAATTTTTACCTGGAGTAGAGAGCAGCAGCGGCGGCTCGTGATTTTTACCATATCGTCGCCTCAAAGCAACAGTAGGATATGTACATATCCTACTGTTGCACTAGTGCACCGATCAACCAGTTAAGTCATAAGGGACCGATGCGATGTGTATGGTATATACGCATATATAGTGCACAAGTGCAACAGTAGGATATGTACATATCCTACTGTTGCTTTGAGGCGACGATATACGTAACTGTAAAATATCTAGACAAATTTGCACTAAAAAATCTTATATAAGGCCCCATTTTTTTGACCATCTTTTATTTACATTTTATAATATCATCATAATTATCAATTATTCTTACAACACATTTATTCCTAGAACTTTTCCATTAGCTAACTCATTAAATAACCTCGAAATTTTTAATATATCAGTTTCCCGCTTTAAAAACCATATTTCTTCCCTAACTTTTTAATATTTTCGGCCAGAGCTTTTGTATTGTGATTAGTGTTACATGACCTGTATGTATTAGATAACTCAAAACTGTTATACCTTGGAACATTTCTGAATTGATTTAGGTGATATCTTTTGTTTGTAATTGTACTGACCTAATGTTATCTTATTGTTTTTTTTTCTTTTTTGTAACTGTACTAGGCATAGAGTTATTTTTTCTCAAACCACTTTGTTATGTTATATTATGGTAATTTGTGTTATATAATTGTATAATTATGTTATATAATTTAGAACACTGTAACATTTATATCTGAATAGGGCTTGCCAGTGATTAAATAAATAAATAAATACAGTGGAACCTCGATTATCCGTCTCTCTATTAACCGTCACCTCTGTTAACCGTCAGGGTCCATACCTGCAAAGTTATATTGACAACATACGTAAAAATTTAGTCATCAATTAATTTTGTTTGAGCATTGCGATGAGCCAAATGAAATTCGTTGAAATGTACACGCGTGCAGTTATACCACCACCGCATTTTTTATGTAAATAATTTTTGTTCTTATTCAGGGCTCGGATTAAATTTCAATTTAAATAGGTGATAAATGATACCGTGCTTTTAGAGTTCTATTTTTAGAATCGCAAGCCGAAAATAAATATGTACAGCACAATAATTATTAGTCAATATCTATGTGTCACCATAATTAAATTTGATTCAAATTCGAACATTGATTGTGTCACTTAGTCGTTTGATCAATCAAGTTTTGTTAATGTTCTGTTAACCGTCTTTTCGATTATCCGTCATACCCTTGGTCCGGTGCCCTGACGGATAATCGAGGTTCCACTGTAATTCATAATTTCATAATATCATCATTTTAAAAATAGTTAGTCAAATTGTAAAAGTGTATTACCAAAGTTTGTGTCGTTTATTTGTTAACAATTCTATCTCTATAAGTAGATATTATGCATATCAAAATAAATACAGATTTGAACTTTTGCAGTCCATACAGGTTTAAGGTTCACATTTTTTAAGATACTTAACTGAATTTTTTTAATTCTAAAAGCGGCCTACTGCGAATCCAAAAATACTGTAAGTTACCGATATTTTGCTTTGCATTAGAGGTATAGGAAAAAGTTATTTGAACAAGTTGTTCCAAATATTATTCTAACCCCACATACCAAATTTCATCACAAAATTCGCACTTATAGTTTTTTCATTATTTGTAGTCAGGATCCTAAAATTGCAGAGGAGGCTGCTGGCCGATTAGCCGCCCTTGCCCAATCTCCGGACAGCGTGTGCGTTAAACTATAATGCAGCTCTAAGGAGACCGGGTCTCCGTAAACGCTGCTGGGTTCCTCTGCAGTTTTAGGATCCTGACTACAAATAATGAAAAAACTAAAAGTACGAATTATGTGGTGAAATTTGATATGTGGGGTTAGAACTTTATTTGGAACAACTTGTTCAAATAACTTTTTCCGATATCTCTAACACGAAGCAAAATAGCAAAGTAAACAAAACAGTGTAACATGTGTAAAAAATTTATGGGGAGGCTAAGCCTCCCTTGCCTCCTCTGACCAGCCGCCACTGGATAGCAGCCTATGCATTCTCTGAAGAGCCTCTAACAAGGGGGTGAAATCCAGAGGTAGATGCCATTATGATGACTTCAAAAAATCAAGAAGTAGACGTATTTGGTGGGCCCTACATAGTCAAGAGGCAGTCAACATCATGACTGCCAAAATTATCAAGCTGGCCAAATTGCATAAAGCAAGGCCAATAACCAAGCAAGCAAGTTTATACAAGCCCCAACAACTAAATGTTTGGAAAAACGAAAATTTATTGAAAACGTCTTGAACGTTATCTTGAACGTTATCTTCACAGCCTTGATATTAAATTAAATAACGAAATTAGCAATACATTAGGTTTATCATTTAGGGGGTAGGCGCAAAATATTGGTCCAATGCTATTTAAATGCATTAATTTTTTTCAAATTCCAAGAAAACGAATAAGCATTTTTGAAAAATTTAAACGCAGAATGAGAGATTGCATTATTACCGAGGGCCCAAAGTCTCTTAGAATAAACAAAAAGTTTCTTTTGAATGAAATATTTGAAATTAAAAATCACACTAAATTTTCTCTTTTGTTTTTCATCGCTGTAACTTATTAAAATAAACATTATAGAAGTTTTCACGGACTTTCGGTCCTCTGTAATAATGTAATCTTTCATTCTGCATTTAAATTTTTCAAAAATACCTATTACAGTGGAACCTCGATTATCCGTCTGGGCACCGGACCAAGGGTATGACGGATAATCGAAAAGACGGTTAACAGAACATTAAAAAATTCAAAATTCATAGTACAACTCTCAAATTTTATTTGTATGTTTTGTTTGACAATATAAGAGAGATTTGTGTTTGTACAATCTAATCAATTTGTCAGCTTCTGAATCTGCTTCCTCCGCCTCTGTTGCCATTTCAACGATTTGTCAACAATGGATAGCTTTTTGCGTCCTCATCACAAATTAACCATTCCTTTATGTCATCTTTAGGCCACGAAAACAAAACAGTTAATTCATTCTTAAAATATGGTGATAGCAAAACTGTACATTTCAGCGAATTTCACTTGGCCTATCGACTTATCGCAATGCTCAAACAAAATGAATTTGACTCATTTTTTACTTCTGTAGTCAATACAACTTACGTACGGACCCTGACGGTTAACAGAGGTGACGGTTAATGGAGAGACAGATAATCGAGGTTCCACTGTAGTTTTCTCTGAATTCGAAAAAAATTAATACATTTAAATATCATCAGATCAAGATTTTGCGCCTACCCCCTTAATAATAAAATATTGAAAGAGCTTGGTTTCTATAAACATTGAATTCCAGTGTTGGCGAAAAAATAAACGAAAATATTACATAATATCGTAAATGTTCAGAATTATCTAGTTACCATGTATATCGTTAATGTAATAAGTAAGAAAATACATAAGAAATAAATTAAGTTTAATAAAATAAGTATAGCTTTAGTGAAAGATCAAATCGTACTGTAATTTACAGCCTTGCCTATACTCTCATAGGTATCCTTTGTATGACCCCTCTGTATAGACATTTAAGTCACAACCTTTTCTTTCTTTTACCTAGATCTAGAGGTAAATTATTATTAAAAGAATACATTTTGCAATACGCAATAAAGAATACTAACCCTCTGCTGTTAGAATTTTGTTAGAAAATATTACCTATAATGTTCATGTTCTCCAGTCCAGGTACCAAAGTAGGTGTTGTCCTGGATTCAGTATCATCCAGGCCTAGTTGACCTTGAGGGTTTCTGCCGAAAGTCATTGCTTTACCTTCTTCTGTGACTAGGATGGAATGACCTGCCACACATCCGCTTACAACTGAACGAATCTATAATAAATTGTTTTATTTAATATCTAGACACGGCGGTCACAAGCACTTAAGTAATTTTTTTATGAAAAATACATAATCTCGCAAACTAACCAAATTTGTGTAATACACCAACTGGAATAAACACCTAAGTCATATACCGCTTATATATCAAAGTATTTTATCCTGCTCTTTACAACTCTTTATTTTTATTTCATAAAGGTGGCTGTAATAAACACTTAACTGGACTTAAGTACTTTTACTCAGTCATAACAAATATAGCCAGTTCCATGTGAAACAGCGTTTTAAACCACTTATGTGTAGATATAGGTATTTATGCTCCTCAATTTTTTTTCTAAAATATTATATTGTTAGTGACATAAATATTAAGTACATGCAGAGTCAGTGTATTTCATGATGGTATTGATATCCACAGTCGGTTCTTCCTCTTTTGTTTATACAAGACACTTGAGTTTTGGGGTGAATCTTCCTTTTAAAACCATTTTCAATTATTAGTTCCCATAAAGTTGACAGCCTGATCTGGTGATAGTTTTATTAGTCTGAAATTTATTTCTGTTAAATAATGAAATGGATTTAAATAGTAAATTAAGTCTTAGAGGTAGACAGATATTGGAGCTAGTTTGACAAACACTAGTTTCCGATACACCTGAACCTGGTATGTATTATTTTTGTGGATAATATTTTTTTCATCTATGGTACGTAAAGAGTGGGCAGAAAATTCTTAAAAAATTGAAAACTTCTAGATGTGTTCCATTGGTGTAGAAATGTTAAAGTAAAGGGAAAACGATGTACCTATAATTAAAAACCGTTTAAAGGATGAAGTTGATTTTGATTACAATAATATTAATTTAATTGGATTACGGACATCATTTTTAGAATTTACGTACCAAAGATAAGAGGGGTGCTTTTACGCTTCTACCAATTTCTATCATTTGAATGTATGACTTGCATTTAAATGAATGGTTGTGAAATGTTTTAAAAAATTTAGTAGATGATTTTATAAAGAAAAATAATATAAATCCTTTAAATTTACTATCAGATTTAAAAAAAATGTATCTAACTATTAGAAAATCTCTGGTGCAAGCGTAAATGAACATATTTTAATCTGTTTTTGATACCTACTTAATTGAATTTTCGTTTCTTATAGTTAATCAGGAAGACTTAGTAGCAGAACCTGAGCCAAGTACAGAATCCAGTACGGTATCCAGAAATCGTATATTCCAGAAAAAAAACTTGAAATAAGTGATTACTCAAGTGACGATTCTGTTACTGACCCTACATTTGTACCTGAAAGTTCTAATGGTGTCGTAGGGCATACACAATTGGAAGTTAATGACATGCATAATCCTCCTGAGATTTTCTTTCTTCTTCCGATGATATTACACAAGCAGTTACAGTTACAGAAAACAGAAAGAGAAAACGGGAAAGAAAAACTAAATACGGCTATGCAAGTTTATCATCCACATGACTGGATGCAACTGATTCGTACAAGCAGTAATAAATTTAAGGTTGTTGAAATGCAACAGGCTGATTTCTTTGATTTTGCTGCTTTGCTTAAAGGTCCTCTTATTATGCGAAAAAAAGATTGCGGTGGTAATAATTTTAAGTGGTTTGACGTTAAATGGCTTTCTTACGGACGCGATTTCGGTAGTATTAATTATAAAACATCCCTTCGGCAAAATGAGCCGTTCAAAACTATTTCTTTCAAAAGAACAACAAGACAAACAAGACATTTTATATTGCAGCCAATTACGGACCAACAGTTGGCAATAAGTAAAGAGAAAAAGCGAGATTTAATTTCTTTGCTACCTTTAATACCGGAATACTTTCATCACTTTTACGAAAATCTAAAGATTGCTGCCGATGTTAGAGACGTAGATCCGGACTTGGACAGAGACGAGAGTGACTTATAATAAATGTTTATTTAATAAATATTGATTTTGTATATTGAAGACTTAATAAAAATTGTTACTCATAGTACCTTTCTTGAATTGTAAGTATTTAGGTTCCCTAAATAGTATCTGCCTTAACCACTTAAGTCAAATTTTCCAGTTGAACATAACTTAAGTCAGTTATTTTATTGTTTAATCATAATGCATTAATATGGATAGCACAGTTGAAAGGCTCATAAATAATATCATACAAATACATTATAAAAGAGAATATTTGCCTTTAAACTTTTTCACCAGACACTTTAAACCTTCCCCTGTAAAATTTTTCTTATTTTCAATTTAAGTGTTTATTCCTTCCGGGTCTAGATATGTAATAATGAAAAATGCATAAAACAAAAGAAGATATAGAAAGAGAGAGAGAGAATATACCAAGGAGGATATCAGTTAAGAGACACCCACTGAAGAAATAACATTTCAATAAAAAAGATGTGCAAAATAATAAGAATCAAACAAAAATCAAAATTTTATATGGGCAAATTGATATATGACTATGATCTTCAATTAACACTCAGATGGACGACATCTAAATAATAAAACTGTATGACAGTGGTCTATTGGGACCAAAAATAATGCTATATATTTATTCTCTTTTAATTAGTATTTTTGAAAAACAATATTTTTATTTGTATTTATAGAATATTTTCTTCCCCCTGATGGAAATATTTTGTTCCTTTGTGTCTACCTCGTATATGTTTAAAATAAATCAAAAATAGGTGATACATTTGATATAATAATTTTGACAGCTTACCACACTTATAAAAAAATAAAAATCTTCTATTTTACAAAAACTGATCAAATCAAAATCAAACTATCAAAATCAGTGGTGTTTGTTCAAGATGGGCACCATACGTGTTAATCTAAGGTCTTTATTGCAGAGAATTGTTTTCATTTTTAGAAACGCATTTCTTGCTATTTCTATCGTAGCCCTTATTGTTTGATCATTATTTTCTGAAATCCAAGTTCCGAGGTATTTGTATTTATTCCTTTCTATGGGTAGATTTCTATATTGTTTTATTAGTTATTATCATATATTTAGTCTTATTATATAATATTTGTATTTATTCCTTTCTATGGGTAGATTTCTATATTGTTTTATTAGTTACGATCATATATTTAGTCTTTTTTTTGTTGTTTATTTTTAATCCATATTTTTCACATAAACTGTTTGTTTTGTTTAGTAATAGTTGGAGTTGTTCAACACAGCTTACCACAATCACTGTGTCATCTGCATATCTTATGATGTTAATAGTTAAGATATAGCAAGATACTAGTCAAGATATAGCAAATTTATTTAAGAAGTTCTTTCAAACTGTTTACTTGCCTAATAATGGTCAGCTCCGGGTGCCCTGCTACCCTGAGGGTAGCAATGTAAGTACATGTATTAGACCTGCTGCGATATCCATAATTGAAATTTTTGACAGTATAAGTGATCTTCCCAATAAGCTGTCAGCTGGTCCTGATGGTGTGCCTAATTATCTTTTGAAAAAGTGTGTCTGTACTCTAGTCGTACCTTTGCATTTACTGTTTAACAGGTCTTTAGCGACATCTATGTTTCCGGCTGCTTGGAAGGAGAGCTACGTTATACCTGTATATAAAAATGGGCAAAAGGATAACATTGAAAATTATCGCAGCATATGCATTCAGTCTGCAATACCCAAGCTTTTTGACAGCCTGGTGGCCAAGCAGCTTTCTTGGTTGTGTAACGGATTAATTTCCGATTCGCAGCATGGCTTTCGCATAAAAAGGTCTGCTGCGACGAACTTGGTCGAGTATCAGTCTGACTTATTGTGTCAAATGGAGGATCGTAAACAGATAGATGCCATATACACGGATTTTTCGAAAGCGTTTGATCGTGTTGATCACCAGATACTCTTGGAAAAGCTGGTGTCTGTGGGTTTTGATGTTAACTTTGTCGAGTGGATTAAGAACTCCTCATCGGGGCGTACTCAACGAGTGAAGATTGGTAGCTATTTATCTGACATTATTACAGTAAGCTCCGGAGTTGCTCAGGGTGGCCATACTTCTCCGCTTCTATTTATCATCTTTGTTAATGATATAAATAATTGCTTTTTGAATAGTAAATGCTTAATGCTAGCTGATGATCTGAAATTCTGGAGACCAGTGGATGGTTTGTTGGACCAGGCGTTGTTGCAGGAGGATCTTGATAGACTGCAGGAGTGGTGTGTTCGAAACAAACTTTTCTTGAATGCCAGGAAATGCTGTTTTATAAGCTTCTTTCGGAAAGTCAGTAGAATTGAAACAGATTACATCATTAATAATCAGCCACTTGAATATGTATCTTCCGTTAGGGATTTGGGTGTTGTTTTGGATGAGAAGCTTTCTTTTGTGGAGCATATAAATGCTGTATCTGTGAAGGCAGCTAAACTTTTGGGATTTGTTACAAGAAATTGCAAATTCTTCTCTATTGAATCTACTAGGCTTGTTTACTGTAGCTTAGTAAGGTCCCTCTTGGAGTACAGTTCTGTGGTTTGGTCACCCTATTTCCAGACTCATATTGATACTATCGAGAGAATACAACATAGATTCTTGAGATCATGTGCTTACTATACACAAACTATCATTGTCAATCACGATTATTCTTTTCTTGAACAACAGTTGTCCCTACCTCCACTTAAGGTACGCCGTGACATAGCAGGTGCTGTTTTCATTTTTAGGATCATAAATGGACTTATAGATTCTCCCAATCTTTTAAGTCAGATTAATTTTAATGTTCCTTATCAAGCTCTCCGTTACCATAATATGTTTAAAATACCTTTCCATAGAACATTGTATGGCGTTCACAACCCACTTGATAGGTATATGGGATTGTTAAATAATTACGAACTTGATTTATTTAATATAACTCTAAATCAATTAAAAAGATCTCTTGCTCTGTGATGTTATTTTTATACTCTTAAGTGTTATGTTTGTATGTTGTATATTTTTTTGTAGTCAATATTTATGTTATATATTAATTTTTGTGACATATGAAATTTTTCAGTGTTTTTATACTTTTCTAATTCTCTATTTTTTAGATTAATTAAGTCATATTTAACACATTGAATTTATTATTACCTTTTGGAAATGTATTAATATTTAACTGTAATTTTTCTGTTAATGGGGTTATCCCGTATAATAATAAATAAATAAATAAAAAAAAAAAAAATAAAAGTTATTCCGTTACTTTCAGATAGTAATGCTTCTTCAAAAATGGATTCACTATACACATTGAATAGTACCTAACTGAGACATAATATTATCCCTGCCTAACTCCTCTCCTGATTTAAATTTCTGAACTGAGTTCAATATTTATTACATTTTGTGCTTTGATTCCAGTAAATGTTTGATATTATTCGTAAGTCCCTTTTGTCTATGTTTTTTGTTTTTAGAATTTGGATTCATTTTTCATGTCTTACTGTCAAATGCTGTTTCAAAAGCAATGTAACAAACATGCAATCTGAACCCAAACTGACTAATATCTACTCCTTCCAGCTTTTTATTTATACAACCATTTATTACCTTCAGGAATAATTTGAAAACATGAATGATATTGTCCGTATTTACTGAAGTCTTGTAACAGTTTGTATTTTTACGTATAACAAAAAAGGTGGAGAGTAACCACTGTTTTGGTATGTGTCCGTTTTGTATACTGTGTTAACACATTGGTATGTGTCCGTTTTGTATACTGTGTTAACACTTAAAAGTTCATATATCCAATGGCATACATGTGAGCCATCCGCACATTGGTGGAGGTACTATGTGGCTCACATGTATGCAATGCACATGTAAAGTGTTAAGCAAGTTTACTATAAAGTGTAATGTTTAATCATTTACGAGGGTCGTTTTTTTTTCAACCTCCTTTTGTCCATAAAAAATTCCTGTCAAGCGTTTCGCCATTGCGGTGCGCAGTGGGCGACAGCGCATCTCCCCCACTACACTCTACATTAATCCCGACTTCCAGGCATCAGTCTGTACTGTGCTACACACGAAACAACATGGCCGCGACAATTAGTTCTCCCGCCAAGTGTGAATTATGCGCTGTCATTCGCTTTCATTTGATACACACACTTGACACATCAAGGATGTGCCCTCTGGGTAATACATCATTTTTGGTGGCGAATTTAATTTCTCATCCCAAAAAACCCTGCTTACCAAATTCCGTGTTGTTATCCCATGCCTGTCAGGAAATATTCAAGAATAAATAAAATAAAAGTTTAACTTTGACACCCTGTATTTCGGTCATTATCAACGTTCATACTAAGGTAAGTTAGCTTAAATCGACCTATTTTAAGCTTAGGAATCAAGGTTAAGCTATGGCCCATTCTTTACCAAACACCCTGTATTATACAAGCTGATGACTATTTTAAAAATGGTTTTGAATTTTAAAAGATCTAAAAACCACAATTTTTTTAAAAAAGAGATAACTCCTTTTCAAACTGAGCTGGTTTGCGGGGATACTTTTCTTAGGATAATAATATTGAAAGTTGACCCGTTTTTATATGGAATAGATGTGTCTGTGTAGTACAAATTCAACAAAAAGTGGAAATGTCAAAAAAGTGGAGATGACCCCTTTTAATAATAACAGATTCAATTTACTGCTGTATTACTTCTCTTATTAACATTTAAAAGCAATTTCTAATAGTGTAGGAAACAGAGGTTGAACCTTGCAAAATGGACACAAGTCCGGTTTTATTTTTTTTTTCTATTATGTCAAGGGGTGCTTATTACAAGACTAACTTTTTCTGAAAAACTTTCGCCCCGGAACCCCCCTTTTCACCTCTTTAAAGGGGGTAATTTGTGGTTTTTGCAGAACGTAGCCCTTCCTGTACCTTTTACAAAAAATTTCTTTTATAGAAATATGAAGAGGACTATATTTTCTACGATTTATTTCCTGACAGCATCTGTCTATCATCCACCGTTTAGCGGGGGTGGCGCCCCAAAGTTGACAAGTTTTTAAAAAATATACATTTTCCCTAACTGTAACGGAAATTAAGAAGAAATCCTGCTGCAATTATTCACAAATAATTGATTTTTTTTTGGTATAGGTTTCACTTAAGGGTAATTGCTCTTCTTTTAATTACAGGGTGTTACATTTTAAAAAACCCCTTTTTATACCATCTGAACCGTTTATGCTAGAATTAAAAGACTTTCAGCGATTACCCATGTACTGGTGCTATTTACAAATTTGTATAATGCATCCCCATTTTTTCCCCGGAACCACCCCAAAAAAAGAAGAATTAATAAATAAAGTGAAATACAGTAGAGCGTCGATTATCCTAACGTCGATCAACCGAACTCCCGACTCCCGCGCCCCGTACTCGAGTACTGATCAAGCGTTAGTAATTAACCCTTAAAATATCTTCAATTTTCTTCATTATTGTATCCAAAAATTTTTTTTTTATTTATTATTATACGGGATAACCCCATTAACAGAAAAATTACAGTTAAATATTAATACATTTCCAAAAGGTAATAATAAATTCAATGTGTTAAATATGACTTAATTAATCTAAAAAATAGAGAATTAGAAAAGTATAAAAACACTGAAAAATTTCATATGTCACAAAAATTAATATATAACATAAATATTGACTACAAAAAAATATACAACATACAAACATAACACTTAAGAGTATAAAAATAACATCACAGAGCAAGAGATCTTTTTAATTGATTTAGAGTTATATTAAATAAATCAAGTTCGTAATTATTTAACAATCCCATATACCTATCAAGTGGGTTGTGAACGCCATACAATGTTCTATGGAAAGGTATTTTAAACATATTATGGTAACGGAGAGCTTGATAAGGAACATTAAAATTAATCTGACTTAAAAGATGTTTAAGTCAGAATTAATCTGACTTAAAACCAGCTCAGTTTGAAAAGGAGTTATCTCTTTTTTAAAAAAATTGTGGTTTTTAGATCTTTTAAAATTCAAAAACATTTTTAAAATAGTCATCAGCTTGTATAATACAGGGTGTTTGGTAAAGAATGGGCCATAGCTTAACCTTGATTCCTAAGCTTAAAATAGGTCGATTTAAGCTAACTTACCTTAGTATGAACGTTGATAATGACCGAAATACAGGGTGTCAAAGTTAAACTTTTATTTTATTTATTCTTGAATATTTCCTGACAGGCATGGGATAACAACACGGAATTTGGTAAGCAGGGTTTTTTGGGATGAGAAATTAAATTCGCCACCAAAAATGATGTATTACCCAGAGGGCACATCCTTGATGTGTCAAGTGTGTGTATCAAATGAAAGCGAATGACAGCGCATAATTCACACTTGGCGGGAGAACTAATTGTCGCGGCCATGTTGTTTCGTGTGTAGCACAGTACAGACTGATGCCTGGAAGTCGGGATTAATGTAGAGTGTAGTGGGGGAGATGCGCTGTCGCCCACTGCGCACCGCAATGGCGAAACGCTTGACAGGAATTTTTTATGGACAAAAGGAGGTTGAAAAAAAAACGACCCTCGTAAATGATTAAACATTACACTTTATAGTAAACTTGCTTAACACTTTACATGTGCATTGCATACATGTGAGCCACATAGTACCTCCACCAATGTGCGGATGGCTCGCATGTATGCCATTGGATATATGAACTTTTAAGTGTTAACACAGTATACAAAACGGACACATACCAATGTGTTAACACAGTATACAAAACGAACACATACCAAAACAGTGGTTACTCTCCACCTTTTTTGTTATACGTAAAAATACAAACTGTTACAAGACTTCAGTAAATACGGACAATATCATTCATGTTTTCAAATTATTCCTGAAGGTAATAAATGGTTGTATAAATAAAAAGCTGGAAGGAGTAGATATTAGTCAGTTTGGGTTCAGATTGCATGTTTGTTACATTGCTTTTGAAACAGCATTTGACAGTAAGACATGAAAAATGAATCCAAATTCTAAAAACAAAAAACATAGACAAAAGGGACTTACAAATAATATCAAACATTTACTGGAATCAAAGCACAAAATGTAATAAATATTGAACTCAGTTCAGAAATTTAAATCAGGAGAGGAGTTAGGCAGGGATAATATTATGTCTCAGTTAGGTACTATTCAATGTGTATAGTGAATCCATTTTTGAAGAAGCATTACTATCTGAAAGTAACGGAATAACTTTTATTTTTTTTTTATTTATTTATTTATTATTATACGGGATAACCCCATTAACAGAAAAATTACAGTTAAATATTAATACATTTCCAAAAGGTAATAATAAATTCAATGTGTTAAATATGACTTAATTAATCTAAAAAATAGAGAATTAGAAAAGTATAAAAACACTGAAAAATTTCATATGTCACAAAAATTAATATATAACATAAATATTGACTACAAAAAAATATACAACATACAAACATAACACTTAAGAGTATAAAAATAACATCACAGAGCAAGAGATCTTTTTAATTGATTTAGAGTTATATTAAATAAATCAAGTTCGTAATTATTTAACAATCCCATATACCTATCAAGTGGGTTGTGAACGCCATACAATGTTCTATGGAAAGGTATTTTAAACATATTATGGTAACGGAGAGCTTGATAAGGAACATTAAAATTAATCTGACTTAAAAGATTGGGAGAATCTATAAGTCCATTTATGATCCTAAAAATGAAAACAGCACCTGCTATGTCACGGCGTACCTTAAGTGGAGGTAGGGACAACTGTTGTTCAAGAAAAGAATAATCGTGATTGACAATGATAGTTTGTGTATAGTAAGCACATGATCTCAAGAATCTATGTTGTATTCTCTCGATAGTATCAATATGAGTCTGGAAATAGGGTGACCAAACCACAGAACTGTACTCCAAGAGGGACCTTACTAAGCTACAGTAAACAAGCCTAGTAGATTCAATAGAGAAGAATTTGCAATTTCTTGTAACAAATCCCAAAAGTTTAGCTGCCTTCACAGATACAGCATTTATATGCTCCACAAAAGAAAGCTTCTCATCCAAAACAACACCCAAATCCCTAACGGAAGATACATATTCAAGTGGCTGATTATTAATGATGTAATCTGTTTCAATTCTACTGACTTTCCGAAAGAAGCTTATAAAACAGCATTTCCTGGCATTCAAGAAAAGTTTGTTTCGAACACACCACTCCTGCAGTCTATCAAGATCCTCCTGCAACAACGCCTGGTCCAACAAACCATCCACTGGTCTCCAGAATTTCAGATCATCAGCTAGCATTAAGCATTTACTATTCAAAAAGCAATTATTTATATCATTAACAAAGATGATAAATAGAAGCGGAGAAGTATGGCCACCCTGAGCAACTCCGGAGCTTACTGTAATAATGTCAGATAAATAGCTACCAATCTTCACTCGTTGAGTACGCCCCGATGAGGAGTTCTTAATCCACTCGACAAAGTTAACATCAAAACCCACAGACACCAGCTTTTCCAAGAGTATCTGGTGATCAACACGATCAAACGCTTTCGAAAAATCCGTGTATATGGCATCTATCTGTTTACGATCCTCCATTTGACACAATAAGTCAGACTGATACTCGACCAAGTTCGTCGCAGCAGACCTTTTTATGCGAAAGCCATGCTGCGAATCAGAAATTAATCCGTTACACAACCAAGAAAGCTGCTTGGCCACCAGGCTGTCAAAAAGCTTGGGTATTGCAGACTGAATGCATATGCTGCGATAATTTTCAATGTTATCCTTTTGCCCATTTTTATATACAGGTATAACGTAGCTCTCCTTCCAAGCAGCCGGAAACATAGATGTCGCTAAAGACCTGTTAAACAGTAAATGCAAAGGTATGACTAGAGTACAGACACACTTTTTCAAAAGATAATTAGGCACACCATCAGGACCAGCTGACAGCTTATTGGGAAGATCACTTATACTGTCAAAAATTTCAATTATGGATATCGCAGCAGGTCTAATACATGTACTTACATTGCTACCCTCAGGGTAGCAGGGCACCCGGAGCTGACCATTATTAGGCAAGTAAACAGTTTGAAAGAACTTCTTAAATAAATTTGCTATATCTTGACCGTTAGATGCTGATTGGTCTAAATAAAATAAAGAGCTCGGTAAGCTATGAGTAGATCGCTTGTCATTAATGAACTTCCAAAATGATTTAGGGTTATTTTTTAAGCTAATGTCTACTCCACCCATATAGCCACTAAAGCATGTATCAGACAAACGCTTACACTCAGCCCTAAGGCGAGAAAACCTAACATATTCAGCATCAGACTGACTTCTCATGTACATAGAGTGGGCACGTTTTTTCTCCTGCGTTAAATTCCTGAGTTCGTGGGAAAACCATTTAGGGAAGGTAGATGTTCTGAATCTTTTTAATGGTACAAACAATGCTATCCCTGTCAACAGAACATCATAGAACAAACCCACAGAATTATCAACACCCTCAACCAGACAGTTCTGCCAATCTATGGATGCAAGGAAGTTATTGAGTTCAGCGTAGTTTCCATTTACAAAATCATAAAAAAATTCATCATATTTTAAATTTTTTGAATCAGTTAAATCTAAGTTTAAAAAACACTCATAACCCACATGGTGTTGGCTAGGGTCTACCAAAGGATCTTTTGCTTTCAAGACATTTAATTCCCTAACATTTGAAAAAACCAAATCTAAAAATACATTACGATTATTAGGAACATTAATGTGTTGAAAGAATTTTAAAAACCCTAACTCTTGAGCAACATCTATTGCAGGATCCCCTCCAGGACACTGAACCATTAATCCATACTCATCATTCAGCCAAGTTGCATTGGGTAGGTTGTAATCACCAAATATGTATATGTTAAGTGAAGTGTAACGTATGGTAATATCTTCTATAGATTGACAATGCAAACTGTAAGTATCTCGTGAAGATTGTGGAGGAATGTATACTCCACCCACCACAAACCTTGTTGTTTTATATTGGCATAGGATATAGATTTGCTCAACTCTGTCTTCATTAATAGAGATACGTTGAGATTGTATCTTCTTGCTCACAAAAACCAGAACACCACCACCGCTTTGTTTGGGACTCGTCCTTAAAGATCTGTCAAATCTGTAGATATTAAAGCCAACACATGCAATCTCACAATCGGTTATATTATCATTAAGGTTACTTTCAGCAAATATTATAATGTCATAAGAACAACATGAAATACTCTTTATCACATCAAATAATTTGGTTCGCAGGCCACCAACATTTTGATAAAATACTGCTAATGGGGATGAAACTAGTTTTTTTGCTTAGTTTCTTTAACTACTGGGGCCCCATTTTGATATATAATGCCCAGATTTACTTCACCAGCAGATTTTCTTTCTTCCAGTTCTCTTTTTGCTGCCTTGTAAGCATCTATTTCCATTCTGGTTTGATCTCTAGAGATGCTGTAGATTGACCCCCTAAGTTTATTGCCTGATTTAAGGGCTAGTTTCACAGTATTAGAGTTACATACTACCTTGACTGGTCTAATTCGATTAGAATCTGATGATTTGCCAATGCGAACTACATGCTCAATGCTGGACTCTTGTTGTTGTATACCGAGTAAACGAAAAATCTCATTAACCTTACCTTTATCATGATTAATACGTTCTGACAGGATATTAGAATTAGATTCAGGCATCTTATAGATTATTAGGTTGTTAGCTCGTTCAATGCGCTGCTGAACCTCATAATAGATTGAGTTGGCAGAAGTCTGAGAACTATTATTTTCCAGCTGATTAATTTTATTCTTTAAGCTGGTTATTTCTTCTTCCAGCATCATAAACCTCCTCACAAAAATGGGCACATTTTTAAAAGCATCTCGACAGTCACTACAAAAGTACATTAGAAGTCGCTTCTGAAGAACCACTGCTCTTGTCTCAGATGTAGATAAACCAGAGCATTTTTCAGCCAGATGTAATTTAGATCTACAGCTGTCGCAGGCAATAATCTGCTTTTCATCATTGCCCAAATCAAGGGAGCAAGCACTACACATGTTGTTATCCATCCTAACCTCAAAACGAAATCTTCAAATATATCTTCAATCCACAGATTTTTCGTCGTTCTTATTATCGGAAAAGATAATATAGAATCCGAACAATACAAACTGCACAGTATTATTATAAAAGTACTTCTTAAAATGATAAAAACACAATCTTAAACTTACGAAAATTGAAACGTTTAACCTTGACGTTATAAAGTCAAAAATATGTTGTTGCTGTTGCAAACACTGCACTTTTTCGTTTAATTGCTATTTGTCATTATCCAGATATAAATAAATATGTAGGTATGTATATAGATATGGCTTTTATTCACTTGTGGATATAAATATGTATGACTATATCAATATAGTTCGATTATCCGAACAAATCGGTTTTCTGAACACCCATGTCTCCCAATTAGTTCAGATAATCGACGCTCTACTGTACTTATATTATATTATTATTTTTATAAGAATGGCATACTTTTTATGCTTTAGCGACAGTGGAGGATCCAGCATCGTTAAGAGGGGGGTGCCAATTGGCTAAATTTCTATAAAAATAAAAGAATATTTTTATAATCTTTGAATATAATATCACTTGGTTTGAGAGGGGGGGAGGTGATCACCCCCATCGCCCCTCCCTGGATCCGCCACTGCTTAGCGACCACCTAAGGGTAAATATTGTGCTATTAAGGTAGCATTAATGCAATAAAATGCGTGTAGGTGGCGAAAATATGCAAAAATTGATTTTGGGCCACCACTGTGGCTTTGGGGTGCAAAGATTGTAAAATGTGCACAAGTCATAATTTGTAGGTTACACTGTGTTGTTTTATTTTACCTAAGTACTTTATCAATAAAACGAACAGATGACGAAAAAAAAAAACAAAAACTGGAGCCCGCCAAAGCATATATGAGGTTTACTGCGCCACTGTGCCGTAACGGTTACTTATACGAAAAAAATGAATAGGACCTAATTTTTAGAGTAAATAGTGGTCTTTAACCTTGTATAAGTTTTGTTGAGAAAGAATGCATAGGTAATGAGAAAATCGTAAAAACATGCTCGCCAAGGGATAGGGGTAGTTTCTGCAGTATATTTTCAAGGATAGGGGTGGTTTCCACAGGGATGGCAATAACCATATATATTTTTGAAAAGCAGTATTGATGAAGCATATGCCCATATGGATCAAAAAGCAAAAAACAAAAAAAAATTTTCAACCCCCCATTTTATTTATTTTTTTTGGCTAAAGGGGTTGCAATATGAAATCGCTTTTGGTGACCATGCATGGGTAATAATAACGTGCACAAAATGATATATGAAGCATATTAATAAAGGGCATTGTGTGAGAAGGATTCCAAGAAAATCTATTTATTAATTCTTCTTTTTTTTTTGGGTGGTTCTGGGGAAAAATGGGGATGCATTATACAAATTTGTAAATAGCACCAGTACATGGGTAATCGCTGAAAGTCTTTTAACTCTAGTATAAACGGTTCAGATGGTATAAAAAGGGGTTTTTTAAAATGTAACACCCTGTAATTAAAAAAAAGGGCAATTACCCTTAAGTGAAACCTATACCAAAAAATCAATCAATTATTTGTGAATAATTGCAGCAGGATTTCTTCTTAATTTCCGTTACAGTTAAATGCACTTTACATCAACAATAAATTGAACAAGAAATTGAAGTTATTCAAGGTCAAATTTGACTTATACAAAACACCCAATTTTGCCATAAATAAAAAGAAAATTGACAAAATAAAACATATCCAATTGTTCTATTTCATCAAATTCCTTCATTTTCTTTTACAAACCATACATTTTGTACACGTTAAATTTGGCCTTGATTAACTTTGTCAATTTCTTGTTCAATTTATTGTTGATGTAAAGTGGACATTAGGGAAAAATATATATTTTTTAAAAGCATCTTTTATAAAAACTTGTCAACTTTGGGGCGCCACCCCCGCTAAAGGTGGATGATAGACAGATGCTGTCGGGAAATAAATCGTAGAAAATATAGTCCTCTTCATATTTCTATAAAAGAAATTTTTTGTAAAAGGTACAGGAAGGGCTACGTTCCGCAAAAACCACAAATTACCCCCTTTAAAGGGGTGAAAAGGGGGGTTCCGGGGCGAATTTTTTTCAGAAAAAGTTAGTCTTATAATAAGCACCCCTTGATATACCAGAAAAAAAAAATAAAACCGGACTTGTGTCCATTTTGCTAGGTTCAACCTTAGTTTCCTACACTATAATAGCATATTAAAAAATACAGTACTAAGAAGACAAAACAATAGTACCTTTGCATACATATTATAGGGGAGTGCAATTAGAACGAGAAGATACAATGTTTCGGAAAAAATCAAACAAGGTTATATTTTTCTAAAACTTTTTTTGTTAGTTTATAAATATGTTAAAGTAAAAAGTTCTACTCACAAATTTCGCCGCTAATTGTTTATTAATTGTTTAGACAATAACAATTGTTTTGTATAAATAATGTTAAGAATATGGGTGAATTCAACATTTTATTTTGATAAAAAAATGTTTTTATTTTAGTTTTGATTATGCTGAACCCGAATCAGACATTACAATTTGCAAATTCAAAATGGCGGATTTTTTCCTAAAATTCCTTAAAAAGCAGTTGTAAAATCCGAATTTTTTTTTATAAAACGTGTTTGTTTACATATATGTGGATATTTTTGAGAGGTTGCTGAACCTGAATCAAATTTTGATAATTTAAATTATAAAATGGCAGATCCAAAATGGCGGATAACTTAAAAATAGTTGTAAAATCATAATTTCTTTACAAAATGTATTTATTTCTACATATATTTATTTTTGAGAGCTTTGATAAACCTAACTTAAATGTTAACATTATAAACTATAAAATGGCAGATCCAAAATGCGGATTTTCTAAAAAGAACATAAAAAAGAACATTTTTCTAAAACATTTATTGTCTTTATTTTTAACAGGTTGTTGAATCTGAATTAAAGATTAAAAATTTAAATTTCAAAATGGCGGATCTTTAAATGAAAAACAAGTAGAATCCAATCAAACAAATATGGAATTTCATTCTTAAAAAAAAAGATAAACAAATAATTTTCACAAAAATATTAAAAATTAAAATGTATTAGAAAGAAAGAACCAATTATTCAAAATCTATCTCTTCAATATTCAAAAAATTGTTGCAATGGAATCATAAATAAAAAGTTATTCTTAGTAAAAAGCTCTGCATATTCTAAAACTTTAAATGCAATCATAAAATATCAATTTTGTACAAGATATGTCAATAAATAAAAATTTCAGTTAGGAGTAAAATACCTATATTTTTCATAATACTGAAAATTGTTATTATGGAAAGTTGTTCAGAATTAAAAACGATGTGTCAATATGCAATTACACTTTTATGCAATTTTTTTACATAATACCTCGTATAATATTGATAAAATATAATATTTTATATTTGCATATTAAGTGTTAGACCATGCACAGCTATTTATGACGAATAATTTTCTTCATAAAATTAATAATAAATCAGTTATCATAAATAATAAGTGAAAATTTAATGATGTTTGGTATAATTAATTTGAAACAATATTAAAAAAAAACAAATTTTCGATTAGAAGGATATAATTACATATTGGAACATAGTTTTTAATTCCAAACAACTTTTCTTTATAAAAATTTTCGATATTGTGAAATATAAAGGTACTTTACTCTTGAGTGAAATTCATATTTTTTGACATACCTCGTACAAAATTAACAAAATTTGATATTTAATGGTTGCATCTTATGTTATATACGATGCAGAGTATTTTATAAAGAATAACTTTTTTTCGTAAAACTGATATTAAAAAAGTTATCAATAGGTTCCAAGTTACGCAGACATACTGTATAAGAGCTAAAAAAAATTTTTTTGTTGAACATTTATTATTTTTGAAGCTTATTATTAAATTAATTTTAGGTAAGTTTTACAGAAAAAAGTTTTGATCACTCTGTATATACATTTTTTCAGCTGGTAATTTTCGGTTTTTGTATTACATTTTTGTTATCTTTCTTAGTTTTCTCAAAAAGAAATTGTTTATTTCATTTTTAATCTAAAATAATTCAGTGTTTTTTAAAGATTACATCCTAGGCTTTAAAAAATATTAAAAAAATTGTATTAGATTTATTCAAACTTGAGTAATACCGTCTTAAAGTGGTGGGAATTCTGTAGAACTACTAAGTTTTCAAAAATTACATTTTTTGAGACAGCGTATTATTTGAATTAAATTTTTGAGATTTTTTTTTAATGAAACATCGTTTAGTAAGATGATTGAGAGGTAAGTTGTGCAAATTTGAGAGCTTTGTAAGTAAAATTGTATTAGTTACACATTTTTAAACAAAATTCATGTAAGTCTCACTTTCCGCCCACACCGTACTTATGTCCATACATTTTATTTCTTTTTATTACAACCATAAGATAGCTTATTTTATCATCTTTCATGTCCAATTTGTAAAATTTCTTTTGATCCATTAGTTAAAGAATTACATTTAAAAAACTCAACCGTGCAATTCTTCCAACGCTAGTTTACATTGCGCCAATGTGTGTGAGAAGGGTGACTTTAGCGTTATAAATAAAAAATTACAGAAGCTAGAGATTTAATTTTAGAAAAATCTTTATATTCGCGGTGTGCAAGTACTTGGAAAGGGAAACGAGAAACGACCGTGCGCGAGTCGCGGAGAAATATTGCATCTATCTTAAATAATTCATATTGTCAATTGAAATTGTCAAATTGACGTATATTTCATACCTTCTGTCATTGATGCAGAAAAATTATATATTGCTCCACAATATTGATATGATATGCAATTATTATGTAAAGGTAAATTTAATTAATTGTATTTTGATTGCAGTACTGCATTTTAATAACTGATTTTATTTACTACATACAATTGTTTACGTTTGCTAAACATAACCTGCATCTTATTTTTTCTTCTTATTATTTTTTTGGACTATGGTCTTGACAATTATCCAGCAACCAGGACTAATATAATTGGCCAATATAATTAAAAGTGCGAATAAAAGTACAGAGCGTAGAAACAGAGGTCGCTTTGCCGAACTTGCACGGTCCCAATAAGGTTTTTTTTGTAAAATTTTCTGAATTTTTCAATGGTCAAGTCAGTTTTTTTTCTAAAAATTATATTTTCGGAGTTATTTAAAAAACATCTAACTTCGCTGTTCATTTGTTTAATAAAAAATGAAGCACCCACTTCTCGAGTAGAACTTTTTGATATGTTGTTTATTAAACATTTCTTAATGAAACTACAAAAAGTTTTATCTTGTTTGATTTTTTCCGAAGTGAAAATCTAAATGCACTCCCCTATTATAAATATTACTGAAGATTTGTTTTTAGGAATTAAACAATGATTAAATACATAAAAAGTATCTTCCTATGAAAATATAAACTCACTTTAACTATGGTTTGTTTTTAAACCAAGAGGAGTAAAATAAAAAGACAGATTCACACCCAAGAAAGTCACTAGAAAAATCACCAAATACATCTTCTTTTTTGGTTGATCATTAGGCCTTCGATGGTAATCCATACACATTATACTATACTAATATGTCGCTAAAGAGTTCTAAAAACAACTGTTTTTTATATAAAAATAGACTAAAAATCTAAAAATTAAAGGAATAGGTAAGGCAGAAAACACAAAAAATCGCTGATATAACTTAATTAACCTATGAAATGCCAGTAGTGTCAAAATTTCATAAATGTCAAAATTTCATAACAGTGGAGTAAACTTGACTGAGGTTGGACCAATTATAAACAAGCATTACGGCCCATTAAATTTGAATTACTCCTCTTGGTTTAAAAACAGACCATAGAACTATTTAATAATTCTTTCTTACAACTAATCACAGTATAGTTGTACCTAGTGACAAAGTTCATTAGCCTGTATAGTACACCTGATGATTAGAATTCTTATCAGATATTGGAAATAATTAACAGATGGTATTGGTGTGCAGTAATTAGTTATTTTCGATATATAATGTTATAAATACAAATAGGTAATACATACCCTTAGATCAGTAAACCTGTGGGGCCAATACAACATAGGCAAAATTTTCTGTCCCTTTACTTCCCTTTTGCCCATCGTGTCCCAGTTCACATTTCCGAAAAAGACCAGCTGTCCAGCAGGCTTGATTATGGTATTCAACAACTCTTTTGGCAAAGGGGTTTCATCAATATCCCCATGTCCGGCTATGAGGACTTCATCAGGTTGAACATTATTTTCACCACCACTGCCTTCACTTAAATCCGAATCCATGTCTAAGCTTTTCTTATTTTTCTTCCCAGCTGCCTTCTTCGAGGGAGCCCTCTTTCTCTTAAGAGATGCGGACATGGTAAAATTCTGCACAAAGAGATAAAGGTTAAGCTGAGAAAACAACGGTACTCTCCAGAAACAAATTTACACACACCTTTAGTTCTTTATTTTAGTGTTAAAATGATTAAATGTACTAAAATGTAAATTGTAAAGCGATTTTTAAACGATAAAGATACAAATTTTGAGGTAGATGCGAAATTATGGGAAACCGGCTTTCTCTAGAATTGAGCAAAAAGCAAAATGGCTAATCACCCAACGAAAGCGGATACAAACCAAACCAAACAACTGTATTTTTTATTAGCGGCATTTTATGATGTTTTCATCGGCACAAATCACTAAACTATTGCTGCCAACATAAATTTTAGAAACTTATATTTTTAACTATTGTTTTTAAATGTCAATGTTCGAAACGTATGTCGTTACTTTTACACCTGGTTCCCATTTGATCAAATTTCAATTGTCTTAAATTCCAGGTGTTAAAAATATATTAATTGTCATATATTATATTCTGTAATTTATTAATAAATGGTAAATACTGAAAGTAATAATCAATAACAATCATTTACTTTTTGTTATTTGCACTTTATAATCGTTTTGAAATTCAAATAATAATAATATTATGAACCGCCAAAATATAGGCAACTTATTATGCAAAGTAGCCCTATAATATACAGGGTGATTCATTAAGAATGTCCAATCTTAGAGATGTAGATTCTAGACCTCAAAATATTAAGATTTAACCCAAATCATTTAATTAAAATGTGGCTCGTTACTGAGTTACTTTTATTTAAAAATTTAATAATTATTTTTACCCAGGGCTTAAAAACTATTTGACATATCCTTGTCATACTTGGCAGAAAATATAGGTTTCATACATCCTACTAAATTATGATAAATAAACTTTTCTGGCTACTACCAGAGGCGTACGACAGGGGAAAGTGAATGGTTAACCCTTCCCAAATTCTACGCCACTGGCGAAATTGCTATTTTAGCACAATATTTCGATTTTCCAATACTTTCTATGTAAATAATATACTCTTCATTCGTAACGTTAAAGTCATTAGTTTTCGAGATATTTGAAGTTGAAAATTAAACGGCATAGCTATTTTGATTAATGTATTGTGCTCCTTCATTTTTAACTTTAAATATCTGGAAAACTAATGATTTTTTCGGTACGGATGAAGAGTATATTATTTGCATAGAAAGTATTGGAGAATCGAAAAATTGCAATAAAATAGTAATTCCGCCAGTGGCGTAGAATGTGGGAAGGGTCAACCATTCACTTTCCCCTGTCGTACGCCTCTGGTACTAGCCAGAAAGTTTTATTTAACATATTTTAGTAGGTTCTACACATATTTTAGTACAGTATCTACACTATCTGCTAAGTATGATAAGGATATGTCAAATACTTTTAAAATACTGGATACAAATAGTTAATATTTATGTAATAGGGATGTTTGATTTAAAATTTTAAAAATTATTTGTACTCAGTACTTTAAAAGTATTTGAAATTGCCGTATCATACTTGCCAAAAAGTGTAGGTACTGCACACCTTACTAATTTATGTTAAATAAACGTTTCTGGCTATTATCAGAGGCGTACAGGGAAAAATGAATGGTTGAACCTTCCCAAATTCTACGCCACTGATGGAATTGCCATTTCAGCATAATTTTTAGATTCTCTAATACATTCTATGTAAATAATATACTTTTCATTCGTATCGATAAAATCATTAATTTTCGAGATATTTGAAGTTAAAAATGAAGGGGCACAATACATTAATCAAAATAACTGTAAAGTTTCATTTTCAACTTCAAGTATCTCGAAAACTAATGACCTTAACGTCACGAATGAAGAGTATATTATTTACATAGAAAGTATTGGAAAATCGAAATATTGTGCTAAAATAGCAATTTCGCCAGTGGCGTAGAATTTGGGAAGGGTAAACCATGCACTGTCCCCTGTCGTACGCATCTGGTAGTAGCCAGAAACGTTTGTTTATCATAATTTAGTAGGGTGTACGGCAACTACACTTTCCTCAAAGTATGACAAGGATATGTCAAATAGTTTTAAAGTACTGGGTAAAAATGGTTATTAAATTTTTAAATAGAACACCCTGTAACTCAGTAACGAGGCACATTTTATATAAGTGATTTGGGTTAAATCTTAATATTTTGAGGTCTAGAATCTAAACTCAGAGATTGGACATTCTTAATTAATCACCCTGTCTAGGGCTACTTCTTGAAGAATATGGAGCAGTTACAGCAGGGATCGTCAATCTTTTAGCAACCATGGGCCACATCATGGAAAATCGAAATCGATGATTTGAATCAAATGCAAATGAGATCAGGATGTGGCCCCATTTGCATTTGCAGTTCTCCAAGTTGTTATTCCGATTGTTTCAAGGTCTTCCTGACCCGCTTCTAGCCACTTTGTTTGTAGTAGTCCTCTTTTCTTTTTTCTTCCTCTCTCTGCAACGAGCCCTTTGCCCATACCTTCCGTCAGCCATTCTCGCAAGATGACCTAACCATCTAAGTCTCTTTGTTCTGACGGTCTAGCTAATTTGTGGATTCAGGTACAGCTCTCTAATCAGGTACATCTTAACATTTGTTCGTCTCCTCCAAACACCTTTATCGTCTTTTACTCCTCCGAATATCTTCCTTACGACACTCCGCTCCCAAATGTTCAGCATATTTTCTTGATTTTTGTTCATAACCCATGTTTCGCTTCCGTGAAGAACTGTGGGCGGGATTATTGTTCGGTACAGTCTCAATTTTGCCTCTCTGGGGATGTTTTTTGCTCTTAGTAGTTTGTGTAGGGTTCCTGCAGGACTGCATGCAAGACTGCATCTTCCTTCCTCTTGAAATCCGCTTAGATACTATTAGATAATATTCTAATAGATATTCAAACTCCGTCAACTTTATGAAGTAATACTCTTTAGCAGTAGCGTACTGATAGATCCGCGGGCCCTGGTTTCTGTTGGGATGCGGGGCCCCCCGTCCAATAAAAACACACATTGTATATCAAAAGTTTTTAATAGACAGTAAATATAAATCAACATATATTTATAAAGAACTCAAACTAATTTAAAAAAATTAATTGTCCAACTAAGTTGGCCACTGAACTTCAATATGTGAGGTTTTAATCCTCAAATTTCAACCACGTGGGAAGATTCCTATGTTACCCTGGGTAATATCCAGGTATATTTGCAACATCATTGAGTATTTTTATTAATATGTAGTATAACAAAACAACTGTAAACATTTAAAGGGTTTTCACGCAAAACATTTTGGTGGCTCAGGCATGTTATTTTTTGGCTTTTAGTAACACTGATGATGGATTTCTTAATCCGAAAACGTTCTGTGATTTAATGTAACCCTTATTTAGGGAATTTTACATATATCTTTTACAAAGGATCTCGTATTTTTATTTTTAAAAGATTTAACCGTAAAATGAAAGATTACGTTATAGCAGTCTAGTTTATTGTCTTGGGATTATTTTTATAACACTAAAACTTGCATTATCTCATTTTCCAAACTTTTACAATAGTTTACAACTTATTCATAAATCGTGCTAATATAAATATACAATAGGTAAGTGTTTGGGTTGGTAGGTTCAGGCGGTTAAACAAGTAGTGTTGAAACCTTAGACAAGGAAAAAAGAGAGGACGGGTAACACCCATTTAACACACACGTTCCAAAAGTGAAGCCAGTTTTTGGTTTGTTTGTCACCAGAAACATGGCGGTCACGTCAAAAATAACAATGGTTTGCCAGTGGTGGGTGTTCGTTGAAGGTTAAAATTTCATAAAAAATAAAGTAAATCATCATCTAAAATTCGTAATAAAAACATATGTATGTATTGAAACATATGTACGTAATATGAGCAACTTAATAAAACATTTACCGTACACAAATTCTTCATTTTAAATACATTTCATGTTTTTATTTTAAATACTCAATGCATAACAATACCCCAAAGATACGTCGATGATCAAAATCCCTGGTGTCAGTTTGGCTTCACTTTTGGTCATAGGATTACTCGTCCTCTCTCTTTCCTTGTCTAAGGTTGAAACCATTGCTTCTGTTTAGCAGGTAAAAAGACTACAGAACCTTTACAAAGGTGTTCTATGTTTCATAATAAATTTTATTTTCAAATTGTTTGATAAATATGTATTCTTCGTTTCTATTTATAAGTACCTACACAAAATAAAAATTTATTAAGCAGTTATATTTTCTTGTGTGTCTTTGTGTAGTTCAAAATATCCCTATCAAATTACAAAAAAAAGAAGGGTTAGAGCGGGCCCTGGTTCCGCGGAAGCCGCGGAACCATGCTCAGTACGCCACTACCCTTTACTCTCGTTGTTTGTGGTAGTCTTCAGTTGTGTGTCTTCATATGTGGTCCATCTAGTTCCCATATAGGTACTTTGTTTTTTGCCCATTAATAATTAGTCCACACAGCTTAGCCTTCGCTTCAAATAGTTTGAAATTTCTCAGCAGTTCTCTTTCAATTCTTGCCATTAACACTACATTGTCCGCAAAGGATCTGGCTTCAGTTATCACAGATCATACTTTTTGTTCGTATTCCATTCTCCTTCAATATTGCCTTTAACAAGATATTGAAGAGTACTGCGGACAGCGGATCTCACTGCTTTAATCCCATTTTAATTTCAAATTTTCCTGTTAGGCTTCCGTCTATCTTTACTCTATTGTCGGTCTTCAATAAGGTCGTTTTTACTAATCCGATCATATTTTACGAAATTCCAAGTACTTTTACAGCCAGGATAAAGGAGTACAAGAGTACTCACTCTTAGTTTATTTTGGGTTGTAACTTGGGGGACGAAAGACATAACAATACCATATTTGTTGAATATCGATCTTTATTTATTACGTAACAATAAAATCATATTTTATTATGTTTAAACAAAAAAACATCCATGTAAAAAAATATTTTTAAAAAGTGTCATTTGCGTACTTTTAAGCTACAGGGAGGCTAAGAGTACGAATGAGTTAGGGTAAAAGTTCGCACTAGCTAAGAGTCTTACAATGGTCGCAAACGAAAGGTCCGCTTCCTTCATACGCTGAACAGGCCTCATGCCACCATTCTGCACATATTCCACATCGAATCCAATTATCATTAAATGACTGTTCACTTGTTCACATCCTAGGCACTCAACAGTCTCTTCTAATTCTCAGTTTGAGCTTGTAGATGGTTTGGGTTGCTCAATATCAAAAGTTAATTCAGTTTTGACGTTTTAAGCTTTCTTTTTGGTTTGTTTGTCACTATCTTTCATATTTTTCCTATTGATCCGCTTTTCCATCCTTGAAATCTTTAGACTGCGTACTTTTAGACTCATGTGATATGATTCAAAGAATGGCCGCTACGTGCCTGCACTAAACAGACTGTTCTCTTTAACTCCACTCATTAGATAACTAATCGTATGGTCTTTGCCTTAATATTAATACAAAATATGCCTACCACTGTTAAGTAACCTTAAACTCTTACGTTTTAGAGTAAACGTATTACATTCCGAAGGTGAAAAAGAACAATTTACCTTGTAAAATCCAAAGATAGAGTGTCAGGTGTTCTTCTCCAGTTGAAAGCACACTAAAACGTGATATCACGAAATTCCTGCAGTGACGCCAAGTGTTTAAAAATTCCCTGCGTACTTTTAGCCGACAGCGTACTCTTACCCTCCTTTACCTTACATAATATGCTTCCTTATCACAGAATTGTAAGCTTGTTTGAAATCTATAAAGAGGAGGTTTAGCTTTAACTGTTGCACGTAGGTACTCTCTAAATAATTTTTAACACGAATATTTTTTTACCTATGGTGGATCTGCCCTTTTTGAATTCTCCCTGCTAGTTTAAGTATCTTTCCAGTCTGCTCCTTACGAATCTGGCGAGTACCTTATCTTATATGCTACATCTAGAAGAGTGATACCCTTGTAGTTTTCGCAGATTACTCCATCTTTCTTCTTATGAATGGAACATACTAGTGCCTCTCTCCATACTTCCGGCATTTCCTCTCGTTACCAGACTTTCGTCAACAGGCTACATGTTACATGTCCACGTTATGAGTGCTTCTCCCCAATGCTTGATTAATTCTGCAGTAATACTATTGCCGCCTGCACTTTTATTGTTTTTAATGCTATATATGAGGCGTCTCATAAGCCAAGGGGTATAAGTGCAATTTTGGTCGAGTTGGAGATAAGTACAGTAATAGATAGTCAATACCCATTTTAATGTTGTGGCCAAAGGATATAAGTGAATTTAAAACCAGTAGTGACATCTATGGGTAGGTATTTCACTTAACTCCTGAAAAATAGTTTGTTTATAATTTGGCAGCCATTGGATATGAGTACGCTTATATCCTTTGGACTACAAACAACCAAACACGTGTTAATTATCTCATTTCGCAGCCAAATCGTCAATACTTGTTAGATTAGTGGTACAATGTGTTCAAAATTCATTGCATCACATTTTAGTTAATCCGGTTGACACGATCCAAGTGTAATTGGATTTCATAATCATAATCATAATCCATAATGCTTCCATAATCACTAATGCTTCCTCAGCATCGTATAACTCCATGAATCTAACGCTCGTCTTTTCAGACCATTTTCTTTTCATACTTACATCTCGTTTTCGATTTTCCGACAATGACGCCATTTTAGTGGCACTACTTGGATCCAAGGAAGTTGGCCAACGTCCTAATTAACTTGTATAGAACCTGTTGATACAAGTGTATTTGGACGAATAGGTGACACGATCAAAGTAGCAAAGTAGATGCTGTCTGTGCTTCCCATCTATCACAACTTTTACAGAAATTTGCCTTACCAACAACGGGAAGGATAACAAATCAGAGATCAACACATTGTGGATAATATTCAGGAAGATCCCAACTAACCAGACAACTGCTTCGAAAGCGATGATGACTGGTTAAGTTTACTTTTAGTGTGTTTCCTACTTTTTGCATTGTATATGCCAATTTTTTAATTTTTTTTACAAAATTTCTTTGTTGTGTTAATCATATTTTATTTAAATAATGAAGAGACAAGTACAGTCCAAATATTTAATTGAAAGACAATGGGTATAAGTATAAGTGCTGTTTTTTATTCTAAACTGTTTTATAAAATGCTAAATTTTTCTAAATCTGAATAATTCTACTATTATATAAAAGTTTCTGAAGTTAAAAAGACCAGCCAATCACTAACTATTTTGAACAACAAGCGGTAGAATTTAGGAAAGGTGTTAAACATCAAACTTGATTTTCTCAAAACTACCAAAAATGCACTTGTATCCCTTGGCTTCTACACGCCTTATATATTTCTCTTATTTCTTCCACGGTTGGAGTCTCCATTGTTTCCGCCAGGTCGTTAACTTCCTCAACCATTTCCACTTGCCCCTCATCACGTCCATCCGGTTCTTCATTAAGGAGCTCTCTAAAATGCTCCTTCCAGTTTATTTAAATATTAATATTAATATTAGGTGTTACCTTTGATTTCAGGATTCCAAAAAAATTCACACCATATTTTTGCCACAATCGTCAGCACTTATACCAAATACTATATATTGACTGTAATACATACAACTCTTGACATTTCCCATTACATTTGAGGAAGCAAACAATATAGCGCGATCTATTGGTGTGCGGTGATAACCAGAGCAATCTAACCTTACATTTATAAAATTGCTTTATTATTGTTTTTGTATAAGTGTTTGAACTATTTTTATTTTAATTTAATTTAGCAAAATTAGCTCGTTATTCAAAAATTTATAAAATTAAATTTGAATGTTTACGTCAAATTTTACATTTTCAAAACGTAGTTTCACTTCAAGCCGACAGTGGCGCTAGCGTGCTTCCAAATTTCTGTGAGAGTTGGATGTATTACAGTCAATAGTATTTGCTTATACAAGTAGTATATTTTATTTTTTATTATTTAATTGTTTACTTTGTTTAAACATTTGCTAGGTTCTCGAAAAATAAGGTGTCATCCATCATCATGCTCGTAACTTTTATCACATTTTTGAAGTTATACTTCCTTAGGCGCGATTGAGAGTGAATTTTTATTATCCTGGGCGCATGCGCACACAGACAGTATGTTGTTAGTTGCTAAATCATTCAAGTTATGTATGTATCAGCGCACATAAGGTTTGAAAACAGTATGTTAGTGTTTTTAGTAAATATATTTTATTATAATTTTTGTATCTTTGGATTTGTCTTCCTCGGGAGTAAGATAATAAATATTAAACATTTTTATATTTTTATACTTCACTTGATCTATTTGTCACCGTGGTTTGTAATAACGTCCGAGAAGACGTGTACACAAAGCCCTGATGGGTTATTGGTAGAGCATTCGACTTCAGATCGCGAAAGTCCCGGATGCATCTAAACATTCCGTATATGTATTTGGAACCTAGGAGTTTTCTATTGGTTCGTTGCAGCACGCGGTCATATTTTAACCAATAGGGGGTGAGGTCCCAAACGCATATACGGAATGTTATTCGGTTCCAAATTCATATACGGAATGTTAAATATTCGTACACCGAAAAAGATAAGTTTTTATTAGTCTGTTAAAACGAGATTAATTTTAAAATACTTGTTACTGTATTATTAAATAAAAATAAAACAATTATAGTATTTGGAATGTTATTTGGTGCGAAATTCATATACGGTATGTTAAATATTCGTAGAAAAAAAGACGATTTTTATTAAAGCCAGTTAAAATGCGACTGGTTTTTAATAGTATATTATACAACGAGCATTTAATTATGGTCATTATGAAGTGAATATAAGGGATAAGAAACGAGCCGCCTAGCGGCCAGTTTCGTATAGAGTACGAGCTTCATAATGATAATTAAATGCAAGTTGTATACACGATTTTTCTATGATCGTTCACAAAAAAATATATTAAACTTTATTAATTTTGTAACGCAAACAAATTAAGTAGTTTGTCAGTCTGACAGTTTGTTTACATATTGAGAACTATCAAAGCGTATATATTTGACTCGCCATTGGTTACTGCGCGTGTGCCACCTTTATCGCAAATGTCATATCGCGATTCTATTGGTTAAAGATCTGTATCATATTGAAAATCTGTATCATAATGAAGTTCATTATGATACAGGGAGTGACATCATAATTGATATATTATAGTATGAGAATAGAAAAATTATTGTTAATGTATTATTAAAGATCCATAAGGAAAAAGGCTTTCCTGTAGTTGGCTGTACACCATATAATACAAAAAACGAATAAAGTCCTTTATAAAAGGTCTATATTTAAAATCCCTAAAAAGGACTACATCACAGAACTAGTTTTCGATTGGTTGACCAATCATCATCAGTGCTTTGCAAAAATGAATATAACCTTATAAAATGGTGCAAAGGTTTTAAAATTTTGACTACGGTTAAAAAAAGTTGTACGTTATACTCACGTGCTCTTACATGCTAACCACCAAAATATTTGTAATTATGTAATATATGTAAATAAAATTTGTAATATTATATTTTGGTGGTTAGCATGGTAAGGAAACGTGAGTAGGTATAACCTACGACTGTTTTTAAACGTAGTCAAAATTTTAAAACCTTTGCATCATTTTATCAGGTTATATTCATTTTAGGAAAGCACTGATGATGATTGGTCAATCAATTTAAAACTAGTTCTGTGATGTAGCCCTTTTTAGCCCCTTTAAATATAGACTTTTTATAAAGGACTTTATTCGTTTTTTTGTAGTATATGTTATACAGCCAACTACAGGAAAACCTTTTTCCTTGTGGATCTTTAATAATACATTAACAATCATTTTTCTATTCTCATACTATACGCTGTGAGCTCGTACGTAGAGGGGATATTTACAAATTCGCGAGCGCCAGTAGTGGTAAGTCTGTAAACGTTTACCGGAAATTTGACATAAATGTCAAAGTGATTAATTTAAAATTAAAATTAAAAACATTAATTATAAAAAATGTTAGTTGGTCAAAGTTGTGGTATATATTTTTACCTTAAATATACTTACGTTGTAAATACTGAATTTAAGTTTTTTTAATGTTCCGTAATATGTAATATGATCTTAATATATTAATCTTAGTGCCATCTACACGATAATTGTGAAAGTATCCGAAGTAAGAAATTCATATTTTATCAATAGAACGTCAAAATGATTAGCAAAATCTTAAAAAAATCGATTACAATTTAATTACTTTTTTGCGTTGTAAATATTAAGCGATAACAATTAAATAATAAATTTAAAAATTACCGGTGAAAGTTGAATTAGTAGTCCGCTAGGAGCGACACCAGCGAAGCTCAGAGCGTATAATATATTAATTATGATGTCACAACCTGTCTCAAAATGAACTCCGTTATGATACATATTTTCATTAGGATACAGATTTTTAACCAATAGAATCGCGATATGACATTCGCGATAAAGGTGGCACACGCGCAGTAACCAATGGTGAATCAAATACATACTCTTTGACAGTTCTCAATTTGTAAACAAACGGTCAGACTGACAAACTACTTAATTTGTTTGCGTTACAAAATTAATAAATTTGAATATATTTTTTTGTGAATGATCATAGAAAAAATCGTGTAAACAACTTGCATTTAATTATCATTATGAAGCTCGTACACTATACGAAACTCGCCGCTATGCGGCTCGTTTCGTATCCCTTATACTCGCTTCATAATGACCATCATTAAATGCTCGTTGCATACTCGCAATATACTATTAAAAACCAGTCTCATTTTAATTGGCTTTAATAAAAATCGTCTTTTTGTTCTACGAATATTTAACATACCGTATATGAATTTCGCAACAAATAACATTCCAAATACTATAAATGTTTTATTTTTATTTAATAATACAGTAACAAGTATTTTAAAATTAATCTCCTTTTAACAGACTCTAATAAAAACTTATCTTTTCCGGTGTACGAATATTTACCATTCCGTATATGAATTTGGAACCGAATAACATTCCGTATATGCGTTTGGGACCTCTCCGCCTATTGGTTAAAATATGACCGCGTGCTGCAACGAACCAATAGAAAACTCCTAGGTTCCAAATACATATACGGAATGTTTAGATGCGTCCCGGATTCACATCCGGATATGGATGATTCTTTTTTTTTTTTTTTTTTTTTTTTTTTTTTTTTTTAATTTTTGGGTATTGTTTTAATAAAAACAATTTGAATGTCGTAATATCAAAATTAGTATACAAATAAACTGTTTTAAGTATATTTATTTCATTGAAATCATATAATTGAAGTATAACTTCTTACGTGCGTACAAAGTACACACACATTCTTTTTTTTTAATGTGTGGACGTCATCTATTGTCGATATTGTTGTTTACTACATACCTCCAGAATCACGCGATCATAATCATTAAAATGAATCTTAACATCCTCTTCAAAAGACATAAACATTTAATTTACCTCCCATTAAAGTAATAGGCCTAATGGGTGTCTATAAATACCAGAATCAATAACAATTAAGCACGAATTCCCATTTTACCCCAAATTGCCATTATTTCTTATGTAAGTTTCCGGCTTCCGGATTAGCAAAGGTTACACCATCGTGTACCCGGTTCTCAGTTCCTTTAATGCACAGCTTGCCCTAGCTCAACTAATAGACCCTTAAACAGACCTTGAGGCACGTCAATGCCATGCTGGTACAGGGTGGTTTCCATATACATCAAATTTGTGATGGATATTTCTGTTTACAGTACAAACTAGGCACATTAGGGAAATGTGCGTGCTTGTGTGTAATAAAAAAGACGTTTTTGTTTTTACGTGATGAAACCTGACACCTTTATATGCACGATGCGATGAAAAATGTGGTTGAAAAGTTTAAATGGTTTTTGAGGGACACAATGAAAGACACGATTTTTTCAGTTCATTTACTGAAAATACACTAAGCATCAAAATTAACGCACCACCTTAAAATGGAACATTTTTGATGTCTCGTATTTCCTAAACCTGTTGTCCGATTTTAGTGATTTTTTAGTATATTATTGCTTTATTCTTCAAGAATATCGATGTAATAATATTATTACTAAACAGGTATGTAAGTGTCATTGTATACCGGGTATAAAAATGATAGTGTGTTTTTTACTTAAAGTTTGGAACACCATGTGGAATATTCTAGCGTAGGTATATAAGATATTGAAATTAAAACTCAACTGTAGCGTACGACTTTCTTAACATTATGCTTTTTACTTGATTCGCTTATTTGGGATAATAAAAAAGTTAGGTACTTTAATAACTAGCCAGGTTATTCATCAATACAGGGTGTTTCTAAATAAGTGCGACAAACTCTAAGGGTTAATTCTGCATGAAAAAATAATAACCGTTTGCTTTATAAACATATGTCCACAAATGCTTCGTTTCCGAGATACGGGATGTTGAATTTTTTCTTACAAACTGACGATTTATTTATTGCTCTAAAACCGGGTGAGATATGCAAATTAAATTTGGTAGATTTTAAAAGGTGGTTATTGTGTATTTTTTGACATACAACTAAGAATTTTATATTCACCATTGGCGTGCATACGGGGTGTATCTAAAATGTTTATACCCGTATGCACGCCAATGGTGAATATAAAATTCTTAATTGTATGTCAAAAAATGCGCAATAACTACCTCTTAAAAACTACCAAATTTCATTTGCATATCTCTACCAGTTTTAGAGCAATAAATAAATCGTCAGTTTGTAAGAAAAAATTCAACATCCCGTATCTCGGAAACAGAGCATTTGCGGACATATGTTTATAAAGCAAACGGTAATGATTTTTCATTCAGAATTACCCCTTAAAGTTTGTTGCATTTATTTAGAAACACCCTGTATTGATGAATAACATTGCTAGTTGTTAAAGTACCTTTTTAAACTTAGTTTAAGTAACTTTTTTACTATCTCACATAAGCGAATGAATCAAAAAGCAAAATGTTAAGAAAGCATAAGGCTACAGTTGAGTTTTAATTTTAATATTTTATATATGCTAGAATATTTCACAGGGTGTTCCAAACTTTGAGGAAAAAAACACACTATCGTTGTTAGACCCGGTATACAATGAAACTTACATATTTAGCAATTATATCATTACACCGTTATTACTGAAGAATAAAGCCATATTATACTCAAAATATAACTCAAATCGGTCAACAGGTTTAGGAAATACGAGACATAAAAAATGTCCCATTTTTAAGGTGGTGCGTTAAATGTGATGCTTAGTATATAATACCTATAGCTAGAACATCCTCTTCTTCTTATGCAATCAACTAATGGATGTTCGCGATCACCTTTGACCATGTTTCTCTATCCTTTGCAGTGTGTATTACGTCTCCTATGTTTCTTATTCCTGTCCATTGTTTGACATTACGGAGCCATGACTTTTTCCTGCCCACTCCTCTTCTTCCTTCGATCCTTCCTTCAATTAATTTGCAGAAATCGGTATCTTTCGTTTCTAATTACGTGCCCCAGGTATGCCGTTTTTCTCAGTTTAATTGTGCATAGCAGTTGTCGTTCTGTAGCAATTCTTCTTAGGATTTCTTCATGTGTTATTCGTGCGGCCCTGGGAACTTTAAGGATTCGTCGATAAATCCACATCTCAAATGCCTCTAGCTTATTCATTGTATTTATTTTTAAAGTCTATCCTTTCATGCCATATAGGAGCACTGACCATATATAGCATTTTGTGAATCTTAATCTTAGGTTCAGGTCAAAGTCAGAGCTCGTAAAGACATTTCTGGATTTTATGAATGTGCCCCTTGCCCTATCTATCCGATATTTAATTTCCATATCCGAAATCCAGTCTTCACATAGTCAGGTTCCCAGGCACTTAAATTTTCTTACGCCCTCTACACCTTGATTGTTATACATAAACATGCCAGCCTGACTATTATACTAGCCCTATAGACGAAGGAACTTCGTCTTTTTTATGTTGATGCTCCTGTGCTGAAGTCCCATGTTCTTGTAATGATCTCCAATTTTATTAAGAAGGTTTTGGATTAAGACCGAGTCATTCGCATATCGTATATTATTGACCCAGGTACCATTTACTTTGATGATGCTTTCGCATTCCTCAAGAGCTTATTGGAAGATACTTTCTGAATATAAATTTATCAGTAATGGGGAGAGAATTCATCTCTGTTTTACACCTCTGAGAATTTTTTGAGCTTGCGTTGTTTCGTTATTCAACTTGACGACAGCTGTTTGATTCCAGTGAAGAGCTTCTAAGCAACGAATGTCTTGTTGATCTATGTCGAGTTGTTTTTGTATATGTACGAGTTTATGATGTACTCTACCGATCACATTTTCGTAATCCATAAAGCACATCATTACATCTTGTTCTGAGTTCATTTACTGAAAATATATTATAGAAAATCCTACTGGATTATAGCTAGAAAATCCTACTGGAATAATAAATAACCGAATTTCATGAAATAAACACTCAAACACGTCAATTTTTCTTTTTACTGAGACATTTTCTTCTTCTTTCTCCTCTTTATAAGCAATTCAATTCTGCTTGTTCATTGGTTGATTGATACCTATGCAACGTTGTCACTCCATCTTTTGCGCGGTCGTCCGATATTTCTCCTGCAGATTGGTGATTTATCTCTTTTTTTTTAACACACGGGTCTCCTCCATTCTGCTTAGTGCTTATTCCATTCTATTTTCACTATTTAGTGTCCATTCATCCACACATTATACATTACATTTTATTTCTACATTCTACAACTCCGTCTGAGGTTTTGTTGGGTTTAGAATATTTGTTTATCTGTTTTCAATCTACTTTTTGATAGCGCATATATTCTAATGATCTCGAGGTCGTGTCCTTTCCATGTAAATAGATAGTCTAATAATTTCCTCAATGATTTGCTCTCATCTTTTGAAGTTTTCTTTTTAAGTATTTTTTATCAATATTGATACCCTGCTTGTCCTCTCTTATCTTTCTCTACTCCACTCCACTATAACTATGTATAAAACATCCTATGTCTTCGTTACCTTGGCCTGTTTTCTTTGTTTCAGCAAGAACTGTGATATCTGTTTTTTTCTTCTGATATGACTAACCGACTTGGCTCTGCACCCTTGAATATTCCCTGTGCTTATATTCAAAGTTCTTCATAGTTCGGTAATTTGTCTTTGTTTTTTCCCGTTCGTGTTCATAGGCTGGATTTTAGAATTTTTGCAGTGGGGTTTTTACCGGTGAAGAGCCTATGCCTCAACCCCTTACCAGGAGCCCCAGGATTTTCTGATAGGGTTTACTTTCTTAATTGATTACTTTCTTAGCCAAGAATATGCAGTAAAAGGAAATATAGTGACCTGCCTGCACTCGGAAACCTAGTAACCATTTGGGGCCGAAAAAAATAAGTGTTAACCAAGATAGGCTAGAAAATATTAAAGACATTTTTCTCAAGACAAGTGGAAAAAGAGTGAAATTTAAAGGTGTTATACTATGATCCGCCAGGTGCGTTTCTAAGTGTATGAGTACTTGTTGACGAAGCGTATGAGTACGAGTGTTGACTACATACTGCATGGTCTCTCCAGCTCCAGCATGCTTTATTTCGAATATGAAGAATTTGAAACTGTTTATTAAAAGAATGATTATGATCTAGAAGGTGAAGTGTCTACGCAGAATCTGTTTTTTTATTGTTGAAAGCCATTTTGTGTTCTGCTATACGTCACCACATATCAGTTTGTATACACCACTCTGTCATTCCTTTTTCTTTTGACTACTATTGTTGTTGTTTGTTCTGAAAGCTTAGCAACTTAAACAAATATATTAAAAACAATAACATCCAAAAGAAAAAGCAATTACAAAGTGGTAATTAAGAAAAAACAGCAATTACTTGAGATAAACAGCACCCCACTCCTCATTCACCTATTCAGTTAGAGACTTTAAAGTACTTCTTCTTCTTTAAGTACCGTGCCCAAATTTTTAGGCGTGGGTAGCTTCCATAACAATTTGCCGATATAGTTCTCGATTTTGTGCGGCATGTAACAATTGATCTGTTGATAAGCCAGTCCATTAACGAAGGTTTCGGAGCCATGAATATTCGATCTTTCCATTGAGTATTAACTGCAGCATCCTGTATCTGCTACCTCTCATTAAATGCCCCAGATATTCAAGTTTTCTCTTTTTTATCATCTTCATTAAGTCACCTTCGCCTTGACCTACTCTGTTTAAGACTTCTCTGTTTGAAATGCGTTGAACCCAAGATATTCTGAGCATTCTACGATACGACCACATCTCAAAGGCTTCTAATTTGTTCATCATGTTAACCTTCATGATCCAGGTTTCACATCCATATAGTAATACAGGGTACACATAACATTTTAGGAACTTGATTCTTAGTTGTAAGTTCAGCTGAGAGTTGCTCAGAATAGATCTAAGTTTCATAAATGCTCCTCTTGCAATTTCTATACGAGTTTTAATTTCTTCATCCGGATTTAGTGTCTCGTTTATCCAACATCCTAGGTATTTAAAATAGTTAACTTTTGTTATTGATTCATCATTGACAATTAGTTGCACAGGGCCGACGTCTTGTTTACTAACCACAAGTAACTTTGTCTTTGTTGCATTTATGTTAAGTCCGTTATTGGAGCATTCTCTAGTGACTCGATCTATAAGAAATTGAAGATCTTCGATATTTTCAGCCATGATCGCGGTGTCGTCTGCATATCTGATGTTGTTAATAGTTTCTCCCCCGATTCGAACTCCACATTGTCCTTCCAAGGCTTCATTAAAAATTATTTCTGAGTATACGTTAAACAAAGTTGGGGATAACACACAACCCTGTCTGACACCTCTTTGAATGCAAATTTTTTCTGTTTCTTTGCCGTCTACCAGAATAGAAGCTTCTTGATTCCAATATAGATGTTGTAAAAGTCTCAGATCTTTATCATCTATTCCAATCATTTCTAGATATTCAAACAACCTATCATGTTGAACTCTATCAAACGCCTTCTCAAAATCTATAAAGCAGACGTAAATAGGTTTCTGTACTTCCCATGATCGTTGAAGTAATGTTAACATTGAGAACAAAGCTTCCCTTGTTCCCAATTATTCTCTGAAACCGAATTGTTTGTTTCCCATTGTCTCTTCACATTTCTGCTTGATTCTATTAAGAATTATCTTAAGAAGTAGCTTGAGAGAGTGGCTCATGAGACTAATTAGTCTAAAGTCTTTACATGATGATGTATTAGGTTTTTTTGGGAGTGGAATAAATGTAGACCCTAACCATATCTGTGGCATCATGCCAGTTTCGTATATATGGTTATAAATGTTTGTTAGTTGTGAGACATTGTCGTCATCCAGAAGTTTGAGCCAGTCTGATGGTATTTGGTCAGGGCCTGGAGATTTCCCATTTTTGCTCTGTTTGATGGCTTTGTCTACTTCCGCTTTTAAAATACTCGGACCAGTATTCGTTAATTTGGACTATATTTAGTTAAAGTACAGACACAGTAAAATACGTCACTTGAAATTAACTTGTAAACATTGTGGACACTTGACATTAACTTGTGGACACTTGACATTAACAAATTTTTATGGAAATATTCAAAACAAAATTGTTCAGTGCTATATTCTTAGATAAAGTTTTTATTTTTTAACCACCTTTTTAAATATAAATGGTCAAATCACATTACATTTATTATAATAAAATTTTATGTAATAATGTATTTAATTTCTACAAAATAATAGTCCGTTCTTTAACTGTAAAATATTGCAAAATCTCTAAATTTTAAAGAACCGCTTGGATTGACATGAAATTTGGCATACACATAGCTAACAAGTCAAAGAAAAAAAGTGATATTGTGCCGATATGTGCTTTTGCCCTGGGGATGGTTTTCACCCCCTCTTGGGGGTGAAAAAATATTCGTCCAAAGAAAGTCAGGAAATGGATAAACTGGCTAATTTTAAGTAACTTTTGTTCTATAGAGTTTTTTCACTAAGTCAATACTTTTCGAGTTATTTGGCAGTGAATATGTTAATTTTTTCAACAAAATAACCACGCTTTTAGACGGTTTTTCGCAAATAACTCAAATATTTAAGTATTTTGTCGAAAAAACATTCTTAGCAAAAATATAGCCTGTAAAAAATTTAAAAAAATGATGTATATATCACGTCTCTACACCTAGTAGAAGCAGAGTTATAGCTAATGAAAAATAGGTTCATATTCGTCAAATTCCAAATGGAATATTTAACGTGAAATAACCAAAAATGAAGCACAGTTCGGGGAAAACTCATTACAACTTATTTAAAGTGTTTGAAAAAAGCTTCATTTTTGTTTTATAAAAAAAAATTCTAGCATCAGAATTAAACAAGTTACGCTCAAGATAAAGTTAGTCCCTTTTGGTTTTGGTAAAAAAATCGAGAAAATCACCCCCTAATTAGTATCTTAAATGAACTTAATCGTTACGACTTCACAAGTTTCTTGACTCCTGTATATATTGTTTATATAATCTGTAAGTTTCATCGGTTCAAAGTCCTTATTATTGAAAGGGCTGTAATTAAAAGGGGTTGAACGAGTCATTGATCACGAATGTATGCAAATTTAGAAACATCAAATCTTAATCAATTTTTATCTAACAGAAAAACAAAAAAAATATATGATATTCAGAAAAGCAAATCTGACTTTTTTTGTTTTTCGAGATTTTTGGTATCTCTAACAATTTTTAAGTTATTTTGAAAAAAAGCATATTTTTCAAAATTGAAATTTTTAAAAATTTTACTTTGAAACCAAATTTTTTCAAAAATACGCACTTTGAATCGATAAAACTTACAGATCATATAAAGACAACATAAGTAAAATAATTTGTGGAGCGGTAACGATTAACTTCATTTAAGTTGCTAATTAGGGGGTGGTCTTCCCGATTTTTTTTTGCAAAAACAAAAGGGGCCAACTTTATTTTGAGCGTAACTTGCTTAAATTTAATGCTAGAAACTTTTTGTAAAAACAGAAATAAAGATTTTTTTAAACACTTTAAAAAAGTTATAATAGGTTTTCCCCAAAAAGTGCTTAATTTTTTGGATATTTCACGTCGAAATATTCTATTTGAAATTTGGTGAATATGAATCTATTTTTCATTGGCTATAACTCTGGTTCTGTGAGATCCAGAGACCTAACGCGTACACCATTTTTTTTACTTTTTTATAAGCTATATTTTTGCTAAGAACGTTTATTTCGACAAAATACTTACTTTTTGAGTTATTTGCGAAAAACCGTCTAAAAATGTGGCTATTTCGTTGAAAAATGAACATATTCACTCGCAAATAACTCGAAATGTGTTGACTTGGCGAAAAAGCTCTATAGAACAAAAGTTACTTAAAATTAATCAGTTTACCCATTTCCGGACTTATTTTGGACATATATCTTTCACCACCAAGAGGGGGTGAAAGTCACCCCCAGGGCAAAAGCACACATCGGCACAATATCACTTTTTTTCTTTGACATGTAAGCTATACGTATGCCAAATTTCATGTCAATCCAAGCGGTTCTTTAAAATTTAGAGCAAAAACCGTGAACGAATGGACTATAAATACAGATTTAAAAATTTTCTTTATTAGTTTTTTAAAAATTTCCATCATTTACAATTCAAAAACAATAATTTTTTCCTTAATACCTCATATTTGTTTAGTTTCCTACTGTATGATCATCACATGCGGTTTTCTCCTTGGTGTCGAAACGTGCGGGGCACTGTAACCCAAATACCAACGCGAAAATTGGGTTAACGAGGAAAATTCGAAGGGTATCATCGGAAAACCATCAAATGGAAAGCTCTTACCGACACTTGCATTCTTGCACTTTCCCGTTGCGAATATAGTCGCTCTCAGACAGCGCAGAGTAAACGTGTGATGGAAAGTTGAGTTTCTAAGTTAAAAAATGGATGTATACGAGGTAAATATTTAGAAATAGGGAATTCTATTAGGTTTTTTTTATTTAATTTTATCGTATTTTATTCCACGAATGTTTATTTGCTCGTTGTTAATTGTGCAAGTAGAAAACTATACCTTGTTTACGATTATAAGAGCGTAGGCGCAAAATTTCGGGACGATGCTTTTCAAATGCATTTATTTTTTTTGGAATCCTGAGAAAACTAATCAGTATTTTTGAAAAATTTAAACCAGAATGAAAGATTACATTATTACTGAGTGCCGCAAGTCAATGAAATTTTTTAAAATCTTTATTTTAATAAGTTACAAGGGTGAAAAAAAGAGAAAATTTAGTGTGATTTTCGAAAAAAAATTAATGCAGTTAAAAAGCATTGGTCTGAAATTTTGCGCCTAAGCTCTTCTAAATACACAATTTTATTATTTAGAAGCATAGTATTGGTAATTTTTTTTCTTTTAATAATTATTAGTTCAATTGATATGCATTTTTGAATTCGTGGTTTCAGGGGTATACAGGGTGTCCCGAAAAGATTGGTCATAAATTATACCACAGATTCTGGGGTCAAAAATAGGTCGATTGAACCTCACTTACCTATATACAATAGTGCACACAAAAAAAGTTACAGCCCTTTGAAGTTACAAAATGAAAATCGATTTTTTTATATATCGAAAACTTTTAGAGATTTTTTATTGAAAATGGACATGTGGCACTCTTATGGCCGCAACATCTTACAAAAAAATTAAAGTGAAATTTGTGCACCCCATAAAAAATTTATGGGGGTTTTGTTCCCTTAAACCCCCCAAACTTCTGTGTACGTTACAATTAAATTATTATTGCGGCACCATTAGTTAAACACAATGTTTCTAAAACTCCTTTGCCTCCTAGTACTTTTTTGATAAGCCAGTGTTTATCGAGATATTTTGAATATTTGTCGAATCCACCACATATTTGTATATGGTTAAGTATGATTATAGACACCTGTTAATAATCTGCAAATTTATTTATAACTTTCATTTTTAGGTATATTTTGAAAAATAAGCCACATCTCGATAAAAGGTGACTTATCAAAAAAAAACTAAGAGGCAAAAAAGTTTTAAAAACACTGTGTTTAACTAATGGCACGATAATAATAGTTTAATTGGAACGTACACAACTATTTGGGGGGTTTAAAGGAACAAAACCCCCTAAGAGGTAAAAAAGTTTTAAAAACGTGTTTAGCTAATAGTACCACAATAATGAATTAATTGGAAGGTACACAAAAGTTTGCGGGGATTTAAAGGAACAAAACCCCCATAAAATTTTATGCGGTGGACAAATTTTACTATAATTTTGTTTTAAGATGTTCCTGCCATAAGAATGATACATGTCTATTTTCAATAAATAATCTCTAATAGTTTTCGATATATTGAAAAAAATCGATTTTCATTTTGTAATTTCAAAAGGCTGTAACTTTTTTTATGAGCACATTGGTACTAAGGTAAGTTAGGTTCAACCGAACTATTTTTGATACCAGAATGTGTGGTATAATTTATGACCAATCCTTTCGGGACACCCTGTATAACTTATTTATACATTTCTTTATTTTTTAAGTTGTCGTTAGTTTGTTCTGACAATTTAGCTTTATTTGTATGACATTTTTTCTTAGTTATTTTAAGACTTTACTTATTTTCTCCTTCTTATTGTGCCGTCTTCTAACGAAAGTTGAAGATCACTTCTTTAAACGCTTCCCTATCTTTTGCAACGTGAAATATCTGTTCAACATTGAGATTACTTCAATCTCTGATATTCCTTAGCTAAGATTTCTCCTTTCTTCCCAAGTCTTTTTTTCCCTCTACTGTTCCTTGCATGATGACGTTTAGCAGAGAGTATCTATCGTTTCGAAGTATTTGGCCCATATACGACGTTTTTTTATTTTAGTTGTGTTCATAAGCTCTCTCTGACATGTCCAATTCGTCTTAAAACTTCTTCGTTTGAGACTTTTGCAGTCAAAGGAATTTTCAGAATAGGTCTATACAGTATTTTCTCTACTCCATATAGTAGTTGCGACTAAACAGAACATTCGACGAACCTCAGTCTGATAGCCATACTCAATTTCTTATTTGTAAACACTGACTTGTATTTTATAAATCCTTTTTGAGCTATTTCTATCCTGACCTTTATTTCCTCATTTTGACGTAACTGTGAGTTTATAATTGTTCCAATGTATTTATACTTGTCGACCTTTCCAACAGTTTAGCCTCCAATGTCAGATGTATGTTGTCAACAGAGTTTTTCGAGATCACCATGTATTTGGTTCTATCTATATTTACTGTTAGTACCACCTTTTTGCTTTCTCTGTTAATGGACTCTAGGAGAATTTGTAAATAGTCTATATTACACCTTCAGTTCTTTCCAATAGTACCTTCTGACATATTACTTAGGAGTACATATTAAATAACCATACAGAAGTAAAAACTTCTTTTGTATATTGGTATAAAAAGTTTTTTTAAAAAACATAAAAGTCCTCCAAAAGGATTTGCAAAACGTTTTCAATCTGAATCAGATCATCCTCAGTGCCTAGAACGAAGTATTTCCACGTTAAAATGAATGCAAAAGGTTAAAATTGTGACTAGGTTAAAGAAAAATGTGGCAATACTTACGTTCTGCTTCGTAAAAGAAACTAGCAACTTTTTGAAAAAGGTTACATCGATATTAATGGTTTACATAATAATTAAGTGATATTTGTAGCGACTCTAAGTCGATGTTACAAGATGAAATGTGCTAGGAGTGCTCAAAGGGCAACATGGTTCCCTGCTCGTTAAGAACTTGTGGTTCTTGCCAGTTCAATGGACACAGACCAACAAAAGTGAAGGAGATGACAATCTAATTATCAGACCGAAGTGACATGAGAAGATAGGTAGTCAATTTTTGGTTATGAATTTCAAATTATTATTGTTGTTTAAAAAATTTTTGGATTATATATTAGTAACTGTATAAAATTGAAATTTAAATTATAATAATTAGATTTTATTGTAAAAGTATATAAGGCAACTCTCTACTCTCTGTTACAGAAATAACTGTTGTTAGTGTTAGGTAGATAAAATGCTAGTCAGTGACGTCATCGGTGATTAAATTTGAGAAAGAAGGCAAACAGTTTTATTTAGTTTGAAAGAAAAGGAAAATTAGTTCTATGTACACCACCTATATGATAGGCACCTTATCTTGGTACCTATCATATAGGTGGTGTACATAGAACTAATTTTTACTAATATATAATCCAAAAATTTTTTAAACAACAATAATAATTTGAAATTCATAACCAAAAATTGACTACCTATCTTGTCATGTCACTTCGGTCTGATAATTAGATTGTCATCTCCTTCACTTTTGTTGGTCTGTGTCCATTGAACTGGCAAGAACCACAAGTTCTTAACGAGCAGGGAACCATGTTGCCCTTTGAGCACTCCTAGCACATTTCATCTTGTAACATCGACTTGGAGTCGCTACAAATATCACTTAATTATTATGTAAACCATTAGTATCGATGTAACCTTTTTCAAAAAGTTGCTAGTTTCTTTTACGAAGCAGAACGTAAGTATTGCCACATTTTTCTATAACCTAGTCACAATTTTAACCTTTTGCATTCATTTTAACGTGGAAATACTTCGTTCTAGGCACTGAGGATGATCTGATTCAGATTGAAAACGTTTCGCAAATCCTTTTGGAGGACTTTTATGTTTTTTAAAAAAACTTTTTATACCAATATACAAAAGAAGTTTTTACTTCTGTATGGTTTTTTAACTATGGTATACAGCCAGCTACGGGGACTTTCCCATTGACATATTAAATAATTTTTGGCGATAGCACGCATCCCTATCTGACTCCTCTTTGAATTTCTACTTGGTTTGTTTCACTATCTTCCACCCGTACGACCGCTGTTACTTATCTGTATATCTATTTATATAACAATCTGTCTATATACTATCTATCTATTAGTACTGTTACTACTACTATTAGGGTTAGAATAAGAAGTCACACTGAGATCTATAAGATTGTGTCCCTGATTTTCTTCCCGTCTCTGATGGTCTCTCAGTGATTAGTGATCGTATTCCATGCAAGAAGTTGAGTCTATCTAGATAGGTACTTCCCTCTTTTTTTACTTCTCCTTTTTTTCAGCCGTTCCCTATCTTTTAGATATAGGCTTATCTAATTGCTCTTATATAGGCTTATCTAATTTTCTCTATTCTTGGCTAGCCGATACCAATTTAGTGCCGCCTTTTTTAAGTCATCATACCATCTTCATTGCGATATTCCTAGGCTGCTCCTTTCTCTTCATGGCCTCCATATGGGAGGCCATCACATGACTGAGGTTGATCACATTTTTTCATAAATTTCCATCTTGGGTCATATCAATATCACTTTCCCTCTACCAACTTGTCCTCATGTCTTTTTAGTAGTCTCCCCCAGGACTTCTTTGATGTTCCTCTTCTACTCCTTTCAGGAACATTAAAGTGGCATCAATTGGTGCCACCCTAGACTTCCCCTAATATACTCCTGCTCAATTTCATCATTTTTTGTCATTTTCACCCATCCATCTAAACATTTTAATTTCCGCCAGATGCATTCGTTGTCATACAACATACTACTCGCTTCCTTCCACTTCATCCATCCAACACTAATTCAACCGCAGCATCACCATCTACTATCCCCATCTCTAATGCCGATCTAAGATACTTAATATTACTTTTCACAATCATTTCACCATACAAAAATATCATTTTATTTGGAGGAACTCCATCTTTAAATATCATATTTGACGAGCCTGGTCCAAATAAGCCTGGATCGCGCGTACCAAGAATAAGTTTATTAATAGCAAGCTGAAAATTTGTTAATAGCTTAACGGTGTGTAGTCGGACAAACTTTGATGTACGGGAACGCTGGATTTACCTTTGGATTTAGGGGAGGATTTAACTGTGGAACAGGTTACAGGCTTCGAACGTCAGACTACGAAAGCGTCCCATGTATTTTGTCGGACAGAACTTCCAAATGATTTGTTACCCTTTCATTAAACTCTCATGTAAAAATCAGACTGCTATTTATCACCAACATAATTCCTGTCATTTGACATGTTCTACGTATCAGACTTATTGTGTGTGTGTTTATGTTTTATTGGCACTGGTATCAGACTTATTAAAATGCCCAACATATTTGCCGGACAAACATTTTTTCACATATTATGTTTGCTATCGAATAAACTTAAAAACAACCTGCTAGTTTTCACAATTATAAATTGTCAGGATGACAAGTTCCACAATTAAAATCACGTTCCACAATTAAAACTTCCCCTGTTCCAGTGTTCCCGTACATCAAAGTTTGTCCGACTAGACACCGTTAAGCTATTAACAAATTTTAAGCTTGCTATTAATAAACTTTTTTTGTACGCGGGATCCAGGCCTAAAAGAATTATTTTTATTTTAGATATTACGAACAGTATTAGTGTCCCCATCTTTCGGCGATTTATAAAATGCTGAAGAACTGAGTACGATGTCGCTAGGCAACAGCAGCCGTAGCGGCTATCTGTTGCCTAGAAAATCAAAATCGCTTTCACACTTCACAGTCATCCAGAAACGTCACAAAATGGGAACCGAAATTATTGGGAAAAAAGAAAATATAACTACTATCGACAATCAAGCAAAAAATAAAACTATTCCGATATGCTGTACCCCGTTAGTTCCTAGTAAACCAGCTTCGGCATCACCCAGTTATGGGTAAGTAGATATTTACATTCAGGTTTTCCACTGTTCAGATTGATACTTTTTCAAAATTATGTCAATAAAATGTCATTCTACCTTTTAATATTCCTTGGAGCATCTATTCAGGCTTGAACTGGGAACATTTGAGGTTCTGAATGAAAATCAGAAAAAGAGCACCTATAAACCTGCCCAAACGCCTAATCACGTAATCAATAATCTCGTTAATAAGAGAGTTTATCAACTTAGTAAGGAAACACCCCTGTCAGACTTCATTAGAATACAAAGATTGCAATGGGCCGGACATGTAATAAGAATGTGAGAGGATAGGCTACCAAAAAGAGCACTGAATGCCAGAGTGAAGGCAAGAGACTGGTTGGAAAGCCAAGAAAGCGCTGGGAAGACACAGTAAGCAGCAATGCACAAACCCTTTTAGGAGTCCGTGTATGGAGAAGAGCAGTCACAAACTAAAAAGTTTGTAGCAAACAAATAAAGGAGGCCAAGTCTCAATTTGGCCTGTAGTTTCGTAGAAGAAGAAGAAAAATGTCCTTGGGACCGAAAGAGGAAAAGATAAAGCCATCGACACCATAATAAATCATCGTCGTTATCATCTTTGGCTTGACAATCCTGTGTGGATCCTGGTTGGTTTCTGGGGACCTGTTGCCATCATCTAAATTTTAATGTTGTTCTGAAGCTATTTCCTTGTGGCATTTTTATAATTAAGTATTTTCTATGGGAAATAAGCCACAATTTTATTGAAAAATGAATGTATTAACGTTTCGAAGCCCAAATCGGGTTTCGTTGTCAAAATACAAAATACTATTAAAATACACAAAAATGTTGTTGCTAAGTAAAAAAATTCTTCTAATAATTTATTTAATCTGACTCATTTATATTGGCAATTGAGACGTATATTATACATTTTAAAGTAGAAGACTTTAAAATGATATCGCCAATATTTATGAGTTGCGTTCCTGGGACGACTTGACTAAAAGATAGTTCATTCGATTACATGAAATCAATCCCAACTCAAGAATATCCGTCGCAAAAAAATCATAGCATGTGATCTGTCTTTAAAAAGACAACCAAATGCAACGATGACAGTAAAATTCTCGCGTTAGAGATTCCATAGTAAATCACGAGGGAAAACCAGGAAAAAACCTCGTGATACTATCCCGACATCGTAAGTATTTGGTCTTACCGTTGACTGATAAATATACCGTATTTATCAATCAACGGTCTTACATTTAATTTACTTTCAAAAAACTAATACCAAATTCTGACTTTAATATGTTTAAATTATAAATAATATTAATAATACATATATATACAATAAGTAATACCAAAATATAAAATTTGTACTAATTCGATATATTATTGACTTACTAATCGTGGCATTTTCTTTCTATTGACTTCCTCTTTCAGTATGGGTAACCACATCCTACTGCATTCTACCGAGGAATTTGCGACACAATTCGTTTCATTTAGCATAATTAGAGCCGTTTCTTTGATTTTTCTCTTTTTACTATCTGATTCTTTCAGGACTATACTTGAATATTATATTTCAGCGGAGAGATTCAAGTATAGTCCTGAAAGAATCAGATAGTAAAAAGAGAAAAATCAAAGGAGCGTCTCTAATTATGCTAAATGAAACCAATTGTGTCGCAAATTCCTCGGTAGAATGCAGTAGGATGTAGTTACCCATACTGAAAGAGGAAATCAGTAGAAAGAAAATACCATGATTAGTAAGTCAATAACATATCGAGTTAGTACAAATTTTATATTTTGGTATTACTTATTGTATATCTATGTATTATTAATATTATTTATAATTTAAACATATTAAAGTCAGAATTTGGTACTAGTTTTTTGAAAGTAAATTAAATGTAAGACCAAATACTTACGATGTCGGGATAGTATCACGAGGTTTTTTCCTGGTTTTCCCTCGTGATTTACTATGGAATCTCTAACGCGAGAATTTTACTGTCAACGTTGCATTTGGTTGTCTTTTTAAAGACAGATCACATGCTATGATTTTTTTTGCGACGGATATTCTTGAGTTGGGATTGATTTCATGTAATCGAATGAACTATCTTTTAGTAAAGTCGTCCCAGGAATGCAACTCATAAATATTGGCGATATCATTTTAAAGTCTTCTACTTTAAAATGTATAATATTCGTCTGAATTGCCAATATAAATGAGTCAGATTAAATAAATTATTAGAAGAATTTTTTTACTTAGCAACAACATTTTTGTTTATTTTAATATTATTTTGTATTTTGACAACGAAACCCGATTTGGGCTTCGAAACGTTAATACATTCATTTTTTAGTAAAATTGTGGTTTATTTCCCATATAAAATACTTAATCTAATTTTTAGTACCCTTACATCACTCTCAACTTCATCTAGCCACCTAAATCGCGGTCGGTCTCTGTTTCTTCTTTCTACAGGTCTTCTAGCCCAATAAATGACCGTTTTGGAGTGTAATTTCCAGGGGCAACTCCGAATTGCATAAAAATTTGGATTTAGGTTCTACTTACCCTCCACTTCAAAGTTGAATTTGTGCCGATGGTTGCTTTTACTAGGGGGGTGACATTTACCCCTTCTCGGGGGGTGAAAAACGCGTGTTTAAAATAAGGCCGGAAATGGACAAATTGACTTATTTTAAGCGCCTTTTGTTCTATAAAGTTTTTTACATAAGTCAATACTTTTCGAGTTATTCGCGATTTAACATGTTGATTTTTCGACAAAAAAACTACGTTTTCAGACCGTTTTTCCCAAATAACTTAAAAAGTAAATATTTTATCAAAAAAAATATTTTTAGCAAAAGTGTAGCTTATAAAAAAACCCAAAAAACGTTGTATCAGTAAAGTCTATGAATCAAATAAAAACAAAGTTGTAGCTCATGAAAAATACGTTCTTATTCGTCTAATTCCAAATCGAATATTTCAACGCGAAATCACCGAAGAAAGAAGCGTTTTTCGGGAAAACCTTATTAAAATTTTTAAAGTATCGAAAAAAGCTTATTATTTGTTTTTTACAAAAGTTTACAGCATCAAAAATAAACGAGTTACACTGAAAAAAAAGTTGGCCCCTTTTTTTGGTAAAAAAAAATCGTGAAAACCTCCCTCTATTTAGCACCCTAAATGAAATTAATCGTTTGGCTTTACCATCTATTTTAACTGCATGTGTATTGTTTATATGATCTGTAAGTTTGATTGGTTTGAAGTGCTTATTTTTGAAAACACTTGGTTTTATAGTAAACAAGTTTTTTATAAAAATTTTTGAAAAATTTCATTTTTTCAAAATAACTTAAAAAGTATTAGTGATAAGAAAAATCTTAGGGAGTAAAACAATGTAGGTTTTGCTATTATAAACATGCTAGTTTCATTTTGTTTCTCCGTAAGACAAAAATTCGTTAAGATATGGCTGTTCAAAATTTGCATACACTCGTGATTAGTGACCCATTCAAGCTTCCTCAATTATAATCCTTTCAAAAATAAACACTTTAAATCGGTGAGACTGACAGATCATATAAAAAATAGATAGTTACGTAAATTGTTTGCAAAGCGGTAGCGATTAATTTCATTTTGGGAGCTAAACACGGCGAGGTTTTGATGATTTTTTACAAAAAAAAAGAGGGCCAACTTTATTTTGAGCGTAACTCGCTTATTTTTAATGCTAAAACTTTTGTTAACAATTAAAACAAAGCTTTTTATAAGCACTTTAAAAAATTTTAAATGGGGTTTTCCCGAAAAGTGCTTAATTTTTCGGTGATTTCACCTTGAAATATTTGATTTGGAATTAGACGAATAAGAACGTATTTATTATGAGCTACAACTTTGTTTTTATTTGATTGATAGACTTTACTGATACACCATTTTTTTGGGTTTTTTATAAGCTACACTTTTGCCAAGGATATTTTTTTCGATAAAATATTTACTTTTTGAGTTATTTGCGAAAAACCGTCTGAAAACCTAGTTTTTTTGTCAGAAAATCAACATTTTCAATGGCAAATAACTCAAAAAGTATTGAATTAAGTGAAAAACTATATAGAACAAAAATTGCTTAAAATCAGTCAATTTATCCATTTTCGGTCTTATCTTGAACGTATGTTTTTTCACCTCCGAGAAGGAGTGACTGTCACCCCCAAAGAAAAAGCAGCCAACGGCACAATTTCAACTTTGAAGTGGAGGGTAAGTAGAACCTAAATCCAAATTTTCATGCAATTCGGAGCTGCCCCTGAAAATTACACGGTATCGCCGAATTTCCCGTTCATTTACTGGGCTATTCCTGTGGTTAGCTTTTTAGCGATCGTGTTATCTGGAATTCGTATTATGTGTCTAGCCCACCTGGGCCTCGATTTTTGACCCTTCGCTTCGTTATCGAACGTATTCGCTACGTATATTAAACAGATACGAAGCGAATACGTTCGATAACGAAGCGAAGGGTCAAAAATCGAGGTCCTGGACCTCGATTTTTGATCCTTCGCTTCGTTATCGATCATTCGCTATCTGTACACTAAACAGATACGAAGCGAATACGTTCGATAACGAAGCGAAGGGTCAAAAATCGGGGTCCTGAGTCGCTGTGTTTCAATGTACGTTACGACGACTGATTCATTAAGAGTTGGTATAATTCGAAGTTACATCTTTTGCGCCACTGCTGTTTAGAGGTCCAAATATTTTGCAGTGTATGTTTTTACTCTTTCGATTTCCTCAAAGAAGGTTTCAACAAGTTTATCTCTGTCATTTTTGGTGCAGGCGCCTGGATAATTTTCAGATTATAATAATATCTCTTATTCAGTCTTACATAACTCTTATTACCTATGTATGTATCAATAGATCTATTCTTCCAGTTGTCGATTCTGTTTTTCCTCTATAGTGGAATTAGTCCAGAAAGCCATTGCGCATCCGCTAGCAAAAATATTCTTATTCGGATTTTTTGCACAATCTTACTCAAAAAGGACTCCTTTTAACAAATTTGCATGTTGCCAGGACCAAAAGGTGGTCAAACATTTTTTAAACGTTTTTTTTTTGTTTTTTTCCTAAAATTATTTTTTTTGCATGATAAAAGTTTTTTTAGGTTTTTTTGGATCATTCCAAACAGAAAAGGTCTTTAGTGACTTTTCTCTAAAAATGATAGTTTTTGATATATAAACGATTAAAAATTGAAAAATTGCGAAATCGACCATTTTTAACCCTCAAAAACTATGTGAACAACTGAAAATTTGAATGTTGCCAAGGTAGGTAGATATTCTTTAAACATCGATTGATGAAATCCCGAAGAGTTTTCTGCAATACAATATTCACAACTCCTTTGTTTTTTAATTGCTAATCAAGCGTGCGTGACACTATTTTCCACCGACAGTATGGTGGAAATGAAAGGAATAAATTCGTTATTTCGTAAACCGGCGACTTTAAGGAAAAATCCAGAAACAGGTCGATTTTTATTTTTAAGTTATGATATTGTGGCATATATGGTATACTAGCGACGTCATCCATCTGGACGTGATGACGTAATCGATGATTTTTTAAAATGAGAATAGGGGTCGTGGGGTAGTTCATTTGAAAGGTTTTTCAATTCTCTATTCAGTCATATAAACATTTACATAATTATTTATACAGGGTGTCCAAAAATTTTTTATTAAATTAAATTATTTGACAAAAAAAGAAGTAGAAAGACACCCTGTATAAATAATTATGTAAATGTTTACATTACTGAATAGAGAATTGAAGAACCTTTCAAATGAGCTACCACACGACCCCTATTCTCATTTAAAAAAATCATAGATTACGTCACCACGCCCAGACGGATGACGTCACTAGTATACCATATATGCCACAATATCATAACTTAAAAATAAAAATCGACCTGTTTCGAGATTTTTCGAGGTACGTTACGATGACTGGTTCATCATAGAGTTGGTATAATTCGAAGTTACAACTTTTGCGCCACTGCTCTTGGTTGTTTAGAGCTCCAAATATTTTGTGGAATATTTTTTTACTCATCGATTTCCTCATAGAAGGTTTCAACAAGTTTATCTTTAAGGAAAGATAGCTTTAGATTTCATTCCATTCGGGGCCACCACCATCGGCTGATCCAGGTTTCTACTTTTTGTGTCTTCAGAGCCGCCTGTGCTGTATCCCGAAGCGAACTAAACCTGGCTGTCCAACTATGCAAATTAATAAAATATTAAACGCGTACAGACGCGTTAGCGACATCTATCTAGACACAGAGAAAATTCTCTATAATTCGGAATGCAGAATCCTTGGTGACTATCTATTGCCTGAGCTTTTTACAAATTTATAAAGAGGGCCGATAAATAGCAGACAATGGGAGAATCTACAATTCATCACCTTCCCGCTTATCTAGATAAAATTCCAACAGAACCGGAAAGAATTCCGACCTATGAAGGATTTTCTGTCTTAAGTTTATTGTAATTTCTGGTGCAGGCGCCTGGATAATTTTCAGATTACATCTTTTAGGGCCGGTTTCACCAACGACAAATAGTTTATTCTATGATTAGTTATTCGACCAATAAACTGACATTTCTCCATTTTACTAACGTTAAATAAGACTTATCTTATTTATTTATCAAAAAAATACTTACTCTTCGAGTAAATTTTCAAGTTAATCTGGCTGTAAATATTTAGAAGAAAGTAAATTCGCGAGTTTAACTTTAAATTATCAAAATTATATTGAAAAAAAATATAAACTTAAACGTCTATTAAATTTTATTCGACGAATAGCTATTCATTTATTCATTTATTCATTTATTTATTCATTTATTTGTTGTTGGTGAAACCGGACCTTAGGGCCGGGACCACCAACGACAAATAGTAGTTTATTCTATGATTAAAGTTATTCGACCATTAAACTGACATTTCTCTATTTTACTAACGTCAAATAAGACTTATTTTATTTATTTATCAAAAAAATACTTACTCTTCTAGTAAATTGGCAAGTTAATCTGGCTGTAATTATTTAGAAGAAAGTTAATTCGCGAGCTTAACTTTAAATTATCAAAATTATATTGAAACAAAATATAAACTTAAACGTCTATTAAATTTTATTCGACGAATAAATCAAAAAATAAAACATAAACCAAACCGGACCTTAGTAGTCCGTTCTTTAACGGTAAAATATTGCAAAACCTCTAAATTGTAAAGAACCGCTTGGATTGACATGAAATTTGGCATACAGATAGCTAACAAGTCAAAGAAAAAAAGTGATATTGTGCCGATATGTGCTTTTGCCCTGGGGTGGTTTCCACCCCCTCTTGGTGGTGAAAAAATTTTCGTCCAAAGAAAGTCAGCAAATGGATAAACTGGCTAATTTTAAGTAACTTCTGTTCTATAGAGTTTTTTCACTAAGTCAATACTTTTCGAGTTATTTGGCAGTGAATATGTTCATTTTTTCAACAAAATAACCACGCTTTTAGACGGTTTTTCGCAAATAACTCAAATAGTAAGTATTTTGTCGAAAAGACATTCTTAGCAAAAATATAGCCTGTAACAATTTAAAAAAAAATGGTGTATACATCACGTCTCTACACCTAGTAGAAGCAGAGTTATAGCTAATGAAAAATAGGTTCATATTCGTCAAATTCCAAATGAAACATTTAACGTGAAATAACCAAAAATGAAGCACATTTCGGGGAAAACTCATTACAACTTATTTAAAGTGTTTAAAAAAAGCTGCATTTTTGTTTTATAAAATAAATTTCTAGCATCAAAATTAAACAAGTTACGCTCAAAATAAAGTTAGTTCCTTTTGGTTTTGGTAAAAAAATCGAGAAAATCACCCCCTAATTAATATCTTAAATGAACTTAATCGTTAGGACTTCATAAGCTTCTTGACTCCTGTATATATTGTTTTATGATCTGTAAGTTTCATCGGTTCAAAGTCCTTATTATTGAAAGGGCTGTAGTTAAAAGGGGTTAAACGAGTCACTGATCACGAATGTATGCAAATTTAGAAACACCAAATCTTAATCAATTTTTGTACAACAGAAAAAACAAAAAAATACATGATATTCAGAAAAGCCAATCTAACTTTTTTTGTTTTTCGAGATTTTTGGTATCTCTAACAATTTTTAAGTTATTTTGAAAAAAGCATATTTTTCAAAATTTAAATTTTTAAAAATTTTACTTTGAAACCAAATTTTTTCAAAAATAAGCACTTTGAATCGATGAAACTTACAGATCATATAAACACAACCTAAGTAAAATCATTTGTGGAGCGGTAACGATTAATTTAATTTAAGTTGCTAATTAGGGCGGGTCTTCCCGATTTTTTTTTTGCAAAAAAAAGTTACCAACTTTATTATGAGCGTAACTTGCTTAAATTTAATGCTAGAAACTTTTTGTAAAAACAGAAATAAAGCTTTTTTAAATACTTTAAAAAATTTATAATAGGTTTTCCCCAAAAATTGTTAAGTTTTTTGGATATTTCACGTCGAATATTCTATTTGAAATTTGGAGAATATGAATCTATTTTTCATTGGCTATAACTCTGGTTCTACGAGATCCAGAGACCTAACGCGTACACCATTTTTTTACCTTTTTATAGGCTATATTTTTGCTAAGAACGTTTTTTTCGACAAAATACTTAATTTTTGAGTTATTTGCGAAAACCCGTCTAAAAATGTGGTTATTTTGTTGAAAAATGAACATATTCACTTGCAAATAGCTCGAAAAGTGTAGACTTGGCAAAAAATTCTATAGAACAAAAGTTACTTAAAATTAGTCAGTTTACCCATTTCCCGACTTATTTTGGACATATATTTTTTCACCCCCAAGAAGGGGTGAAAGTCATCCCCAGGGCAAAAGCACACATCGGCACAATATCACTTTTTTTCTTTGACATGTAAGCTATATGTATGCCAAATTTCATGTCAATCCAAGCGGTACTTTAAAATTTAGAACAAAAACCGTGAAAGAATGGACTATAGGTTTCGTTTCACCAACAACAAATAAATCAATGAATAGTTATTCATCGAATAAAATTTATTAGACGTTTATATTTATATTTTGTTTCAATATAATTTTGATAATTTAAAGTTAAACTGACGAATTTACTTTCTTATAAATATTTACAGCGATATTAACTTGCCAATTTATTCGAAGGGTAAGTATTTAATTGATAAATTAATAAAATAAGTCTTATTTGACATTAGTAAAATGGAGAAATGTCAGTTTATTGGTCGAATAACTTTAATCATAGAATAAACTAGTATTTGTCGTTGGTGAAACCGGCCATTATAGACCTGGATACCGCGTACCAAAAAAAGTTGATTAATAGCAAGCTAAAAATTTGTTAATAGCTTAACGGTGTCTAGTCGGACAAACTTTGATGTATGGGAACACTGGAACAGGAGAAGTTTTAATTGTGGAAAAGGTTAAAAATTCGGAACGTCAGACTACGAAAACGTTCCATGTATTTTGTCGGACAGAACTTCCAATTGATTTGTTACCATTTCATTAAACTGTCATGCAAAAATCAGACTGGTGTTTATCACCAACTGGGCATTTTAATGAGTGGAAGACGAAGAACATGTCAAATGACAGGAATCATGTTGGTTAGTAAAAGCAGTCTGATTTTTGCATAAGTTTAATGAAAGGGTAACAAATCAATAATTGGATGTTCTGTCCGACAAAATACATGGGACGTTTTCGTAATCTGACGTTTCAAATTTTTAAACTGTTCCACAATTCAAACTTCCGCTGTTCCAGTGTTCCCGTACATTAAAATTTATCCGACTAGACACCGTTAAGCTATTAACAAATTTTCAGCTTGCTATTAATCAACTTTTTTTTGATACGCGGGATCCGGACCTATTAATCAACTGTTTTAAATGGGAAGTAAACCACAATTTTACTAAAAAAAATATTTTATTAACGTTTCGACGTCCAAATCGGATGCCATTGTCAAAATACAAAATATTAATAAATCAAACAAAAATGTTGTTGCTTAGTAAAAAATTCTTCTAATAATTTATTTAATATGACTCATTTATATCGGCAATTCATACATAATATATTATACATTTTAAAGTAGAAGATTTTAAAATGATATTGCCAATATTTATGAGTTGCATTCCTTGGACGACTTTACTGAAAGATAGTTCATTCGATTACATGAAATCAACCTTAACTCAAGAATACCCGTCACAAAAAATCATAGCATGTGTTCTGTCTTTAAAAAGTAAACCACATGCAACGGTGACAGTAAAATTCTCGTGTTAGAGATTCCATAGTAAATCACGGGGAAAACCAAGAAAAAAACCTCGTAAAATTATCTTCCACTAAAGTCGTCCCAGGAACGCAACTCATAAATATTGGCAATATCATTTGAAAGTCTTCTACTTTAAAATATATATGTCTGAATTGCCGATATAAATGAGTCAGATTAAACAAATTATTAGAAGAATTTTTACTAAGTAACAACATTTTTGTTTGATTTATTAATATTTTGTATTTTGACAATGGCATCCGATTTGGACGTCGAAACGTTAATAAAATATTTTTTTAGTAAAATTGTAGCTTATTTATAATTTAAAAGAGTTGATTAGAAAAATGCCACAAGGAAATAGCTTCAGAACAACATTACATATCTTATTCAGTCTAACATAACTCTTATTATGTATCAATAGATGTATTCTTCCAGTTGTCGATTCTGTTTTCCCTTTATGGTGGATAATGTTGTCTAATTTTAGTTTTACCTGGTCTTCCTCTTCTTTTCACTGAGGTTCTATAATATCCCCAGTGACACGTTTTAGTTAGTTCTTTCACCAGTACCGTCATTATCTCATCTTTTGATACGGTACTTACATACATTATTATAATTACGTGTAGCGTTGTGTCATTGTTGGTAGCCTCTTTTTTCGCACCCTCGCCTGCTGTACTTGAATCCTACCGCTACTTTTGTAGGAGCGAGCGGCCAGGGCCATTTTCTTGAATGTCTGTTCATGCTGAGGGTAATTTCATCACTTGGCAGGTGGGTTGATGAGTTGATTTTGGGAAATTTGTTGAATGTGGTAGGTATTTAATAGAAATTTTCAGTACAAGAGTTAAGACAGAATCAAGACTCGTATATGGCATAGCCGCATCCTTCCACTGGTATTGTGGAAGAGTTGTTACAACTCGCTACCTTAATCAGAATTTGAATTACTATGCTATAATATAAGAATATGTAGTAATGTTTTAACATGACAAGAAACTTAAAAAAAGTTCATTTTTTATTTAGCGTAACATCACACGATAATCAAAAAAACCCCAAGGAAGACCCATTACATACTTTTAGCAGTACCAATAAATCAAACAGCTATGTTGAAGGCAAATATAAAATAACGATTACTTCTGATAAACTGCTGCAGCTCAGAAGAACCATGGAATTGGCTACAAGAGATCATAAGATTTTCACCATTAGAGGTAAGAAAATATTTATTTTTTATTACGTACATTTTTAAATAATACTTGGAATTGATCAAGATCTTAAAAACAAGATATTCACTGAAATATGTAAAATATAGAAGAGAAATTCTCTGTCTCTTCTTATTCTGTACAACACCATTTCGCTATGTGACCCGTCGATGGTATTTTCAAAATTCTCCTAAGAAGCTACATCTAAAAAATTTCCAGCTTTCTCATCAAAGTCAACATTAACTGTCCAAGCTTCAGCACCATAAAGAAGAGAAGAGTGGATATAACAGCTCAACTTCAAAAATGCTGCTCTTGGTTGCTCTTCTTAATCGAATTTCTGATTTCGGATTTAGATCTTCTGTAGTCCAGACTCCTAAGTGTTTCATTTTGTCCACTTTTTCAATATTTTCAATTGTTATATGCATCCTTGTTATGGCTTTACCCCTCTTACTGATAACCATGGTTTTTGTTTTGCTTATTTTTATTGTTAAACCAAACTGTTCTCCAGTATCACAAATTGTGTTTAGTAGCATCTGCAGGTCTTTCTCACTTTCAACGATAATGACTGTATCTTCGGCATAACGAATATTATTTATATTTTTACCATTTATATTGATTCCTTTTATGCAATTTTCTAGTGCTTATGTAAATAACTCTTCGAAGTATTTATCAAATAGTAATGGTGAAAGTATTCAGACCTGTCTCACTCCTCTACTTATCTGTTGCACATCCGTGCTATTTCCATTAACAGTCTGTTGGTTCCAATATAGATTTCTCACTACGTTAATATAATTTTTGTCGAGTCCTTTTCGCTTTAGACATTCCATGAGAATGTTATGTCTTTGTCTAATACAGGGTGTCCCAGACTAATTTAGCCACGCTATACCTCTTAAACGAATAGAGATTTTTGAATGGGACAAAAAGTGGTATATTCTACTTGTAATACACTTTAATATGGCGTAAAAAAAATCATCCCCTAAATATTCATCCCTTAGTTACAACCCCTAACTTTAATTTTTTTAATAGCACCCTGTATATTTTTTTATAGTTTTGGATGTGGTGTTTTATCGTCTATTCAACACATTTTTTGAAAATAAAATCGGTTCGTAAATAACCAAGAAAATATCAGTTTAGTTTTGTTAATTGTGTGTTCCAGACTAATTTATCAAGGCTATATTTCTTAAACGAATAGAGATTTTCGAACGGGACAAAAACTGATCTATTCCATTTTTGTAATACACTTTCATATGGTGTAGAAAAAAATCATTCCCTAAATATTCATCCCTAACTTACAGGGTGCTATTTAAAAAATAAAGTTAGGGGTTCTAACTAAGGGATGAATATTTAGTGGATACTTTTTTTTCTGTGCCATATTAAAGTATATTAAAAATGTAATAGATCAGTTTTTGTCCCATTCGAAAATCTCTATTCGTTTAAAAAATATAACCTGGATAAATTAGTCTGGGACACATAATTAACAAAACTAAACTGATATTTTCTTGGTTATTTACGAACCGATTTTATTTTCAAAACATGTGTTGAATAGACGATAGAAGACCACATTCAAAACTATAAAAAATATACAGGGTGCTATTAAAAACATTAGACTTAGGGGTTGTAACTAAGGGATGAATATTTAGGGGATGATTTTTTTCTACGCCATATTAAAGTGTATTACAAGTAGAATAAACCACTTTTTGTCTTATTCGAAAATATTTATTCGTTTAAGAGATATAGCGTGGCTAAATTAGTCTGGGACACCCTGTATATATTGGGATTTTGTCTATATTGGAATCAGAAAGTCAAAATTAGAAATGAAGATCTACTGTTAGATAAGAGAGATATTATTACAAATTCTTGTAATTGGAAATACAATTCCAGAATTTTTGTTACCTACTTTTCTAGAGGAGTAACACAATATCAAATTATCTTTTTCTTCATATTCTGTTATAGGTGGTTGGCCCGTTATACGAAGAGAACTTCTCAAAAGGAACTGGCTAGAAAAAATAGAACCAGCAGTCAAACAAAAGTTTGCATCAGTAGATGACGTCACCAGCAATCTACCAGCCAAACAAGATTGGGAGTCTACACAATCATACGAAGAAAAATGCGAGAAAACGATTATTTCCAGAATGTTGCAAAATTATGACGTCGACTTTTACTGGAGCATGCGCAAAGACCAATGCGATTTACAACATAGAGCAAATCCGTTTAAACTGATGAATAGATTTAGTAGGTCCCTATATGCTTCCAAAGAGGGATTGGCCTTACTACTGCAGCAATCCTACTGGTATAACGAAAATGGAGTTGCAAGTGTTAACTTTCCTCGAACTTATGTTTTGGGTAAGTCGTAGAAGTACGTAATAGTACAGAAAAATGTAGTTTTTTATTTTTGAATTTATCTAAAATTTTCCATAGCTTGATCTTTTTCGTCTTCTTCTTCTTCTTCTTCTTCACCACAGAGCTCTCATCTTGCATGTTAGGTCAGCACAAGGGTACTGTGACAATCTTTTTCGAAGTCCTTCCATATCTCTCTTGCCTTTTGAATTGTAATTGAGAATTGTTTGGGTTGCCTTTCGTTTTCATCTTTTGAATAAATGCTGTCTCTATGTCTCTATTTATCAGTTTAATCCAAAAGTAATTCAAGTGATGAAATATTACGAAAGTAATCAAATACCATTCTTCTAGTCACAAAAGTTCCGATCTTGCTTTTGTAATGCAGGAATTCTTTTCAGCCTTTCCTATTGTTTTACTAAAATATGACTTAATTTTTTGAAGTTATACTTCTTTAGGCACGAGGGTACATTTTTCATTTTACTGGGCGCATGCGCACACCGACAGTATGGTATAAACCTTATACGGGATCTGATTGGGTGTTAAAATCATCTGTCAATAATTGTTCAATATAGAGATTTTGGATAAACAAATTAATGTTGTGTATATTAGTTTTTATTGTTTTGATGGCAGAGACAAAAGCAAGTTTATAATATTGTAGTGACTTTTTAAATAGTTTTTAAAAGCGACAGGTATGTAATAATTGTAAATGTTTCAGTATCCTAATAAAAAATTTCATAGGTATCTACCTATTTGAAAAATTTAAAAAGAACCTACCAAAATAAATAGTTTGCAATGCTTTGATTTACATAATTTGATTACCATCAAAATTTCTATGAATATTCACCTAATTAAGGGCCGGTTGTTCGAACGCTAATAAAAAATGATCATTATCAAATATTTAATTATTGTCACAACTGTCAATGTCAACTTTGGGTTGGGTTGCTGAAAACATAATTATTGATTACAATTATGAAATTAGTTAAACAATTATGTTAATAATTGTTATGTTAATTGATTAACTAATCTCATAATTATAATCAATTATGTTTTCAGCAACCCAACCAAAGTTGATATTGACAGTTGGTGACAGTAATTAAATATTTGATAGTGATCATTGTTGATTAGAGTTCGAACAACCGGCCCATATTGTTTTTTACTCTATGTTTTGTTGTATTTTAATATTTCTTTCAATTCTAAATAATTTTAATTCAAAATCAAAATAATTTGGTTAAATTCAGAACCGTCAAAAGTTTAATCCGTTTAGTTAGTTTATCTTCACACATGATGACACATGGTCTCCGTGGGTAAAAGTTTAAGGTGAATGAATTTCAATACTAACTGCGCTGATAAGCGGGTTCGAACCCACATGGAAACTTTTATTTTTTATTTTTTTATACATTTTATGATTGTAAGTTTATTTATTATATAATTTTTTTTAGAAAATACGTATTTAGATAAAATTTTTCCTACGTTGTTCAGAAATTATTTGTGTGTTTTATTCTTTTATTATTTTAATTTTTGGCACTGTTTTAATAAAAATTTTTGAGAAGTAGTAAGTACTAAAATTAGTTTAATATTTAAATAAAATATAAATAAACTGTTTAAAGTATATTAATTTCGTTGAAATCATATAATAGAAGTATAACTTCTTACGTGCGTACGAAGTACACACACATTCTTTTTTTTTACCTTCCTGCTTTTGTTATAATAAGGAGCCAATACCATGCTGAGAAGCATCACAATACAACAGAAATTTTCCATCTTCCCATGGATAGGCTAGGATAGGAGCCCTTGTAAATTTTTTCTTTTTAATATATGAAGGCATTTTGAAAATCCGATGTCTATGTTATTTTCTAAATCGTTTTTTATATCGTTCTGTTTTTTTTTTCTATTGGTCTATTCTAGTAGTAATTCAGTATGTACTACTGAATCCAACTAGCAATTATTATGTTATATTTACTGACAGTAAAAACGTGGTGGACAGATTGAGTAACATTCAAACAGTCAAACACATAAATCACATTGAATTGAATATTCTTAAAACTCTGTTTGAAATTATACAATTAGGAGTAAATATAACAATTGCTTGGATTAAGGGCCATTCGGGAATAAAAGGCAATGAAATAGTTGACAATTTTGCTAAATCAGCTTATGTGATCGGAGAAAAAATAAACAAAAATTTAATTCCAGCTTCAGATATTGATACTTTTAGCAGCCAAAAACTTAAAAATAATTGGCAATTGCATTACAGAGAATGTAATACTGGCTCAAATTTTGCTCATTGTAACCCTAGGATATTCTCAAAAAGATGGTTTTACACAGAATATAACAGACATTTTATAAAGACCATTAATCGGTTGAGAGCCAATCATGCTTTTATGGCATCTTACATGCATAGAATCGGCTTGGCAGATACTCCCAATTGTACTTTTGGCAAAATCGGAGATCTAACACATGTCATATTAGAATGTCATTTAAACATAAATAACATAAACGACCCTTATAAGGAATTAAAAGATTTAAAATGTTTTTTCCCAATAAACCTTAATACTTTAATATTTACAAATGATATGGAAATTCTTCATCTTATATATAAACATGTTAAATTATGTAAATACAAGTTGTAAACGAAATATGTAATAAATAGGCATAATTTGTTAATGTGGTTTGAAAAAATAAAAAAAAATATTAAAAAAACACAATAAAATAATAACAAAAAAAAATAATAAATAAAAAAAAGGAACAAAAATAAAAAAGAATAGAAAAAAAAAGAAGTGAAAAAAAGTGTTTCGTGCAAATTAAAATATATATTAAAAACAGTAAAATAATTAAAAAAAACAAAATAAAAAAAAGCTACACAATGTACCAATGTATCTATAAAAATAATATTGTAGAATGTACTTATGTTATAAGAAATTTATGACTATGAATCTGCAATCAATCAGAAACAAGTCTGGCTAATTGGCTCTGCCAAAGCCATTTTTCAAAAAAAAACTTACCGTAAACTTAAAATTTTCGTGAATTAAAGATAAACTATTCATGACTTATACCTCTATTTTTCTACGTTTCTGTTCTTCCTCTTCCTATTCTTATCTACGGTTCTCTTTCTCCTTTTACCAACGCTTCTCCTTCACCTCTTTCTTTTCTTGCCTACGCTTCATGCTCCTTCTTTCTCTTCCTCTTTCATTCTTTATAAAGACAGTGGTGACCGTTTAAACACTTACATCACTCAAACAGGTAGAACCTTTCACAAACGCATAGCAGAACACAAAAGGGCTTTAAATCATAGAAAAGCAGATTCTACGTACGCACTTTACATTCTAGATCATAATCATTATTTTAATGGACAGTTTCAAATTCTTCATATCCAAAATAAAGGCCTTAAGCTATTTTTATTAGAATCTACGGAAATTAATAAATTAAAAAATACAGAGATAATTCTGAATGACCAACTTGAAACAACCAGCTTTAACTCCTCACCTATTAAGTTTTCTCTCTTCAATCCTGACCCCCGGAGGGAGTGTAGTGGTAGAAGTTATGTCGTGTATTGTCCGTCTCCAAAGATCTCTGTCTCTGCTCATTATATACTTTTAACTCATGCATAGGTCTTTTGCATATTCCTGTAATTTGATCGATCCATCTTGTTGGGGATCTTCCTCGTGAACTTCGGCCTTCCACCTTTCCTTGTATAATGAGTCTTTCCATGTTTTCTGTGTTTGCTCTCATCACATGTACAAAGTATTTTAATTGTTGGAGATGGACTTTACTGGAGAATCGTTGGCTAGCTTTTAGCTCTCTTAAAATTGAATTATTTGTCCTAGGGTTGGCCCAAGGAATTCGTAACATTCGTGTCAAACAGAACATTTCAGTGGCGTCTATCTTTCTTCTTGTGATACTCTGTCGAAACAGCTGTGGTGACATTAATTTATAATAAATTTTGTGGTAATATTGAAAACAAAAGTATTCAGTGTTTTATTATTAGATAATATGAATTTACATCAAGTAACTGTCGAATTCATCAAAAATAAACCATGTTGTTAAGCATATTTATAATATATTTAAGAGCACACAGTAGCGCTCAACAGGTAGCAACAAACGCGGTCCAAGATTGCGAAAGTTCTGCGAACTTTCAAAAGTGAGGCAACAGTGTGTCGGTAATTCGACACTGACAGTGACGTTTACACTATCAAAAACAATAATTTTTATACACATAGGCGCGAAATGTTGCCAAGTCAGTGACGTTCGATTTCTTGTTATAAAAAATCGATTTTTAGTAGTTCCAATGTGACACAAAATCTAGGCACGGGATAAAAAAGTTTATTCGAAGAAAGTGTATTTTTTTCTCTTTCTTAATGGCGGTACAGGCTCCTCTTTTCAATATTTTATTTAGTTATAGAGTAATTTCCACATACCAACATATTTCTAAAATTGGGCTCTGTACCGCCATTCTTTATTATATTACGAATATGTGTGCCAAATTACGAATATGTGTGCCGATTATCCAACCCACAGGAGTAAACCTAATGCACCAGAAAAATAATTGGGGAAGGCAACGGGAAACCACTCCAATTATTTCTCCCGAGTAAAGTTAACATGGCGCAATCCAAACATAATCAGAGTATTACTGATCATGGATCTCGGAAAGGTGCGCACCAGACTGTAGGGCCTTCACGGTCGTCACCACACGAAACCCTACAATTTAAAAAGTACGACAACTTTAAAAATGTCTAGCAGTACAATCAGATTAGGCACATGGAATGTTAAAAGCCTCTATGCAGCAGGCAAGCTCGGTAACTTAGTTCAAGAGGTTAAACGCTTAAAAATTGATATAATGGGCATCAGTGAGCTCCGCTGGCCTGGAGCGGGAACATGTGAACAAGATGAAGGCACACTATACTATTCTGGAAGTGTAGAAGATGACGTATATCACAGGAATGGAGTTGGCATATTTATAACATCTAAATTCAAGAAATATGTTAAAAATTTTGTACCTGTGAACGACAGACTAGCGATATTCCAATTAAATAGTAAACCATTTAATGTCAATGTTATCCAGATATATGTCCCTACTTCAGAAAAGAAATATGACAATGATGTTGAATCATTCTATAGTTAATTAAAACAGACACTTAACCATCTAAAAAGGAACGAAATCACATATATTATTGGAGATTTTAACGCGAAAATTGGTCAAGGACGAAGATCTGACCTGATAGGTGAATATGGACTAGGGAAGAGCAATGAAAGAGGCGATAGATTATATCAGTTCTGTCAAGAACATGACATGATAATCGCAAATACATGGTTCAAATTACACAAAAGAAGATTATATACATGGAAGGGACCAGGAGATAACTCACTTCATATAATTAGAAATCAGATAGATTATATTCTAGTAAACAAGAGATTTAAGAATGGTGTCAAGAGATCAACGACATATCCTGGTGCAGATATCGGTTCAGACCATAATCCTCTAATAGTTGACATCCAATTGAAGCTCAAAAAAGTCGAAGAAAGCCCCAAAACACCAAAATTACATATATCAGCATCCAACAAAACGCTAATAGAAAATGACCTGAATAATAAGCTAAAGAATGCAACAAATGAAAACAATACAGAAATATGGAACACGTTTAAAGATCTCACCTGGAAAGTAATGGAAAAATACACAACAACGATGCAGAGGCACAAAAAACAACAATGGATGACTGATGAAATCCTGGAATTGATGGAGCAGAGAAGAAAACTGAAAGATAACAAAACAGAATACAAAGAAAAACAGAAACGAATTAAACAAAAGATAAAGGTAGCTAAAGAAAAATGGATGGAGGATAAATGCAAGGAATTAGAAAAGTAGACTACATATCTACTAACAACCTAGATATTGCCAACAGAGGTAATAAACCCACATTCATAAACGCAATTCGGAAAGAGGTTCTTGATATAACCCTAACTAGTTCGTTTATAGCAAATAATATATACAACTGGCACGTCTCGAATGAAGCCTCAATGTCGGACCATCAACACATAAGGTTCGACCTGGGCGCATCTGAGGAGGGCCTTGAGGAGTATCGAGTACCAAAACAGACCGATTGGGACACTTATACAGAGCGTCTCGAAAGCGAAATGGAGGAATTCGATACGTCGCTTGACACAGAGGAAAATCTAGATAGAGCCTCGGGACAATTTCAAAATGCCATAATAAAGGCATATGAATCAAGTTGTCCATTGAAACGTAAGACAACCAATAGAGATGTTCCCTGGTGGAACAAAGAGTTGGCTAAACTTAGAAAAAAGGTCAGACAACTCTTCAATAGGGCAAAACGTACAGGTAGCTGGGACCCCTACAGAAGTGCCCTTACTGAGTACAATAAAGAACTCAGGAAATCAAAGAGGAACTCCTGGAAAAAACTGTGCGAAGGGATAACGGAATTAGCCCCTGCACAACGACTCCAAAAGGTTCTTTCAAAAGATCATTCAAATGAAATCGGACTGATTAAAAAGCCGAATGGTGACTACACTGAGAGTCTAACGGAAACTATTAGAGAGCTTTTAAAGACTCATTTTCCTGGCTCTCAACAAGTACTAGAAGATGAACCGCAAAGCATCCAGCTGGCAGAGGCCCCAAAAGGCCTCAATAGATCCGGCAGACAGCTAGCGGAAAAAATCTTTACAAAAAACAAAATCGAATGGGCTGTTAAAAGCTTCAAACCTTTTAAATCCCCGAGCAAAGACGGAATTTTTCCTGCTTTACTTCAAAAAGGCTTTACGCAACTGCAGCCGCAACTACAGCGGCTTTTCATAGCAAGCCTTGTGCTGGGTCACATTCCAAAAACTTGGAGGGACGCAAAAGTGGTATTTATACCAAAGACGGGGAAACGTCCTACGGACGAACCAAAGTCTTATCGCCCTATATGCCTCACCTCTTTTCTCCTAAAAACAATGGAGAAACTAGTAGATTACCACATAAGAAGCGAAACTCTAATTAGGAAACCGCTTCACAAACATCAATTTGCATACCAGACAGGCAAATCCACTATAAATGCTCTAAATTCTCTTGTTGGAAACATTGAAAAGACAATAGTGGCAAAAGAAATAGCTCTTTGCGCTTTCATTGACATAGAGGGAGCATTCGATAACACCTCATATGAATCTATAAAAAGAGCACTAGTAAAGAGGAGCATTGAAGCCTCACTAATACAATGGATTCAGTCCATGCTAAAAACCAGAATCATCACAGCTAGTATTGGGGGAGAGTCTGTAACTGTGACAGCAGTAAAGGGGTGCCCTCAAGGGGGAGTACTATCGCCCCTGCTGTGGTCTCTAGTTGTGGATGACCTCCTTACTAAGTTGCATGCTTCTGGTTTTACAACTCAAGGCTACGCAGATGACCTAGTTGTTACAATTAGGGGCAAGCATGACCAGACTATATCTAGTCTCATGCAAACTGCTCTGAACGAAATCAAAAACTGGTGTTCGAAGGAGGGCTTAAATGTCAATCCTAGCAAAACGACTCTCATACCGTTCACAAGGAGACGTAAATACAATTTACAGGCTCCAGTTATGAATGGCATCACACTAGACTATTCCAGAGAAGTAAAATATCTGGGGGTAACCCTAGATCAAAAACTCACCTGGAATAGTCATATTGAAAAAATCTTATCCAGAGCCTTGGTGGCAAGTTGGACCTGCCGCAAGACATTTGGAAAGACTTGGGGCCTAAAACCGAAAATGACTCTCTGGACATATAAAACGATTATTAGGCCGATGGTCACATATGCATCACTCGTATGGTGGCCAAAAACACAACAAACAACAGCTAATGCCAAGCTGCAAAAAGTGCAGCGGCTAGCTTGTCTGGGAATCACAGGGGCAATGTCAACATGCCCCACGGCAGCCTTAGAGGCGATGCTGAACCTTCCTCCCCTGCAGTTCTGCATAAGAAGGGAGGCAGTAGCCACCGCCTTAAAGCTGCGACAGACACAAATAATGAAACCTGGCGATCTACAGGGCCATCTTAAAATCCTGGAAGAAATTCCTTTGAATTCTAAGGATAAGCCGACAGACGTCATGCCAGTCAAATTCGATTTTGAAACACCATTTGAAGTGGTCATAAAAAACCACCAAATGAATGAAACAGTTGAACCGAAACTGGAGGAAGGTTCACTCGCATGGTATACGGATGGATCTAAGATAGATGAAAGGGCAGGAGTGGGAGTTACTGGGCCGAATTTCAGCCTATCCAAATCTCTTGGAAACGCCCCAACTATCTTTCAGGCAGAAATACATGCCATACAGATTAGTGCCCAAGAATGTCTCAACCGAGACACTCGTAGGGCAAAAGTCTTCATTTTATCAGACAGCCAAGCTGCCTTAAAGGCTCTAAAGTCATTTACTTGTGAGTCAAAGTTGGTTTGGGAATGTAAACAATCCCTTAAGAAGCTGGCGGAACGCAACAAAGTAACTTTGATGTGGGTGCCAGGTCACAAGGGAATTGCAGGAAATGAGGAAGCTGATACCCTCGCAAAAGAAGGGGCCAACACCCCATTCCAAGGTCCAGAACCCTTCTGTGGACTACCAAAAAGCCACATCAGAGAGGAACTCCGGACCTGGGAACTCAATCAACTAAAATTATACTGGTCCAACACACCAGGACAAAGGCAAGCAAAAAGGCTCATAAAGGTGTCGCCTAGTGCAACACACCGCCTTCTCGAAATGAGTAAAAAAGATATAAAAATGGTCACTGGCCTTCTCACTGGGCACTGCCCTCTGAGATATCATCTCAAAAAAATGGGCAAATCCGATAGTGAGAACTGTCGTTTCTGTGACAATGAAAAAGAAACGGCAGAACACATCCTATGCAATTGCGTAGCGTTGTTCTGCAAACGACTAAAATTCCTAGAAGAGGTCACCCTAACGCCCTCTGACATAGGAAACAAGTCACCTAGGATGCTAATCAATTTCATCAGAAGTATTGGCATCCTAGAGTTTAACTAGATTAAGGTATGCACAAAAGATCTCTATAGGTCGAAGTGTTGAGAGGCTTCATAGCCTTAACGACCTCACATAATCTAATCTAATCTAATCTAGACCCGAAGAACTGGAGACTTTAGATGAAGGTGAAGGACCAGAAATACTGAAATCAGAAATACTACATGCTATAAAATTGGCAAAAAACAAGAAAGCCGTTGGTCCCGACAACATACCTACAGAAATGTTAAAGCTCATAAATGAGGAAAACATTGGAATACTAGTCAAACTTTTCAATGATGTTTATTCGACTGGTGATATCGCTGAAGATTGGTTAAAGTCCGAATTCATAACCCTACCAAAAAAACAATGTCCAAAAAACTGTAGCGATTATAGAATGATAAGCCTTATGAGCCACACTTTTAAAATCTTTCTACATATCATTCACAGGAGAATCAGAGATAAATGTGAAGAAGACCAGGATAAAACACAATTTGGCTTCAGAAATGGACTGGGAACCCGGGACGCACTCTTTGCACTAAATATGTTATTGCAGAAATGCCAAGATCAAAGGAAAGATGTCTTTGCTGTATTTATTGACTATGAGAAGGCCTTTGATCGAGTACAACATCACAAATTAATTAAAATATTAAAGGATAAAGGAGTTGATAGTCAAGATGTACGAATCATAGAAAAATTATACTGGCGTCAAACAGCGACAGCTTGTATAAATGGAAAATCAACAGAAATATGCAAAATACAAAGAGGTGTCAGACGGGGTTGTATACTGTCCCCACTGATATTCAATTTATATTCAGATAGAATATTTAAGGAAGCGCTGCATAATTTGGAATGGGGTGTGAAAGTTAATGGAATTCTGATAAATACAATCAGATATGCAGACGATACAGTTATTTTAAGTGATGATATAAACGGATTACAACACCTTTTAAGTGCCATTGACACAGTGGAAAGAGAGTTTGGCCTAAATATAAACTGTTCAAAAACAAAATACATGGTATTTAGCCATTTGGCCCATCAAGATTCACGGTTATATGTTGATGGTCATATAATTCAAAGAGTACCCAGTTTTAAATATCTTGGTTGCCATATTACTGAACAACTAGATCCAGATAAAGAGATAAACTGTAGAATCGAGATAGCCCGCACGACATTTTTAAAAATTAGGTCATTCTTCTGTAATGATACCTTGCAACTTCAACTTCGAAAGCACATGATTAAATGTTACATTTGGTCAATCCTCTTGTATGGTGTCGAAGCATGGACATTAAAAATATCCACCATTAACCGTTTGGAGGCCTTTGAAATATGGCTGCACAGACGTATACTGAAAATACCATGGACGGCTATGCTGACAAATGTGGCAGTCCTTAAGAGAGCAAATGCTACCCGCGAGCTGCTTGATAATATCAAATGTAGAAAGATGGTCTATTTTGGACACGTAGTAAAGGGAGACCGGTATAATATTCTTCAACTTATTATGATGGGTAAAATCGAAGGACGCAGAGGAATTGGTAGAAAGCAGGCCTCTTGGTTGAAGAATATCCGGGAGTGGACAGGAATAAAGAAAGCAGAACACCTATTTAGAATAACTCGAGACAGAGACAGTTTCGCCATGTTAGTCGCCAACCTCACGGGGACTTGATAGGGCACCTTAAGAAGAAGAAGTGTGCCAAATATCTCGACAAAATATTCAAAATTAGAGACGCAATCTTGGAACGCGTTTGTTGCTACCTGTTGATCGCTACTGTTTGCTCTTAATGTTAGTTTTGTTGCAGGTTTTCCAGATCATTATAATTTCTTTGTCGACGATTTCAGAATGACATCATGTATAGGGCTTTTAAAATGGTTTGCTGAGACTTATGAGGATGGTGACAAACACGATATTCAATCAGCTGACGGAAAAGTGCCGTATGCTACTTTACAATTCGCTTTAGATAGGTATTTATTTTTGTTATGCCCAGCCATCGAAAAAGTTACTATTAGAAAAAAAGTTAATCCTTACAGAAACCTAACTAAAAATATGTAACTCATAAGCGCCTGACTCCACTTTGTTTTGTCGTAAGATTGAATACATTGTTTCAAATACAAGTCAATCCACGATTATTTAGTCGCAAATGGATTGACTCGTATTTGAAACAATGTGTTCAATATTCGCGACAAAATAATCGCGCGACTAAAATCGCAAGTGGAGTCCAGCGCTTACTCATTGGCTGGATCGTTTGATTAATGTTGAGATCCTACGCAGAATGGGCAAGGAATGCGAGATTATTAACACAATCAAAGAGAGCAAATTAGAATATCCTGGTTATGTTATGAGGAATAAATAGAGGCGTTTCTTGTTGCAACTGCAACTCATTTTTCAGTGCAAGGTATTTGGAAAGAGAGGACCAGGGAGAAAAAGAATATCTTGGCTCCAAAACATGAGAAAGTAGTGCAATATATCTGCAACCGGACTATTCCGAGTAGCAGTAAGCAAAGTTAGGATAGCCATGCAGGACCTCGATTTTTGACCCTTCGCTTCGTTATCGATCATTCGCTATCTGTACACTAAACAGATACGAAGCGAATACGTTCGATAACGAAGCGAAGGGTCAAAAATCGAGGTCCAGGGCCTCGATTTTTGAACCTTCGCTTCGTTATCGAACGTATTCGTTTCGTGTCTCTTTAGTATACGAAGCGAACACGTTCTATAACCAAGCGAAGGGTCAAAAATCGAGGCCCTGGGCCTTTATTTTTGATCCTGCACTTCGTTATCGATCATTCGCTATCTGTACACTAAACAGATACGAAGCGTATACTTCGATAACGAAGCAAAGGGTCAAAAATCGAGGTCCAGGGCATCGATTTTTGACCCTTCCCTTCGTTATCGAATGTATTCGGTTCGTATCTCTTTAGTATACGAAGCGAATATGTTCGATAACCAAGCAAAAAGTCAAAAATCGAGGCCCTGGACCTCGATTTTTGACCCTGCGCTTCGTTATGGATCATTCGCTATCTGTACACTAAACAGATACGAAACGAATACGTTCGATAACGAAGCGAACGGTCAAAAATCGAGGTCCTGATCGCTAACATAAGAAGAACGGATAGGCACCTCAAGAAGAAGAAGAAGGCGATGCCAGCTGTACACATATCCACATATTCTGAAATTTATTAAGGTGCAGAGATTAAGATGGTCTGGACACATTGCTAGGATGTTAGATAATGAATAGACGAAGGGATTAACACTATCAAACCTAGAGGCTGAAAGTAGTAGAGGACGACGTCACAGAAGATGGATTGATGATGTGGAAGCAGACCTTATGATTCTAACGCTCCTTTCACACACTAAGAATTTGAAACGTGCGAGGGTTATAACGCACGATGACATTCCAATTGTGTCTCGAGCAATCCTATGGTACCTTTCTCATTACACGGCGGTGGGAACGTACGGTGTAATGTGAAAGTTACCATGGTATTGCTTGAGCCAGTGCCAGTATCCCTTGTTTCACACACTAAGAATTTGAACGTGCGATCGCTAGAAAGCACGATGACATTCCATTAGTGACTCAAGCAATCCCATGATAACTTTCATGTTATACGGCGACTTCACCAAACGTTCCAACCGCCGTGTAATGTGAAAGTTACCATGGGATTGCTCGAGCCACCATTGGAATGTCATCGTGCGTTCTAACGATCGAACGTTCAAATTCTTAGTGTGTGAAACTGGGGTATTTGAATTTCATCGTGCGTTCTAGCGATCGCATGTTCAAATTATTATATGTGAAAGAAGCGTAAGGGTTAAAAGATGGAGGGAAGTTGCTTAGAATTGACGGGAATTGCGACTCCTTCGAAAGCAGGGCAAGATCCACACAAAATTGTCACGCCAATTATGATGATAATGATGATAAGAGTATTGAGGACTAAAAATGTGGTGGAACCACTAAGCTTTATAGGATTTTAATACCGCACTGGCTGACTTGTGTCAAAATGTTCTCGTACTATCCTAAGTTTAAAATATTTTTTAGATGTAATGACTATTTATCGAAACAAAAACATTTAGATATCGACAAAGAGATGCCACAGGTCTGGGATCATGAATGGGATCAATTTTTAACAAATTATTATAATATTGTCCACCAAAATGGATTTTTTATTGATTTCGTTGAATCTCTCACCAATGCCTACGGTAAGTACTTTGAAAATGAACTATCTCGATGTTTAAAATATTAGAGTTTAACCATCCCTATTGCCTTCTTCTAATCTTTTCTTTTTATGGGTCCTATATTTTACTCTTCGTTTATATCCCTTTCTGTATCTAGGTCTTCCGTATCCCTGTACGTTAGCTTTTTAAAAGATTCTTATTACCATCTCTCAATTATTTTTCATTTCCTGTAATTATATTTCCGTCCTTTCCTTTTGTATTCGTCGTTCTGTGTATCTTCTTTTGTCTTAATTGTTTTAGAGTACCATGGAAGCATATAAAAGTTCTTGATTTTCCCTGTAGTTTCCTGCCATTTTTTGCTCAAATTACCTCCATGACCCCTCTTTGGATTCTTTGACTGCTACTTTGACTTTCTTTCTTGTCTCTTTTGTCTCGTAATCCTCGGATCTATTTGTGATTAATCGTCTCCTCCATTTTCATTTTTCCAATTTTTTTGTTTCCTCTGAAATTTCAGCCGCTTAAAAGGACATTTTCTAAGATAAAATAAAATTGAAAAATAAATATTTACCTAAATATAAGTTGTCAAAGAAACACGCAAAAATATTACATAAATAGTAAAACTGCCTAAATTTTCATATTATTAAGTTTTCAATCTCTTAGCGTAGTAAAAAAAAACAATTAATAAAAAATAATAATAAAAAAAAAACAAATTAAAAATATAATTATTAAATACAACAAAAAAAATTACAAATATAAATACAAAAAAATATATACAACTAAAACAGTAAATTATTTAAATAATAATGATTTTAGTATGTTAGTTATTCTACTATTTAGAGTTAGAAATACAGAAAAAATTCCTCTGAAAAAAAATGTTTGTTGTTAAAATAACAAAATGTCTGGCTAATTGGCTCGGCCAAGGCCATTAATTAAAAAAAAAAGTTTTCAATTAATTATAGAATAAATATTTTAAACTTTTTTTATAGCTAATGTGAAATCAACCCTCAAGGAAATAAAAATGTACTGGCCACAATACGAAATAGACGGAAAGAAGAACATCTGGATACTAAAACCAGGAAATAAATGTCGTGGCAGGGGGATATACCTAGTAAAAAACATTAGTGACGTAGATAAAGTTATGAATTTGAAGATGAAATACGTAGTACAAAAGTATATTGGTAAGTGGAGAGATGATTCTTGCGTTTTCAACTTAAAAAAATCGTTAGTCGTTTTTAGAGAGGCCGCTGATTATATATAAAACGAAATTTGATATTAGACAATGGTTTGTGGTTACTTGTGTCCAGCCTCTTACTATTTGGATGTACAGGTAAGTTCAATTCAGTATGAAAGATTTATAATAAGATATTACTTAATACATTTGAAAGAGAAACGACAATCTTCCCTTAAATACGCAAAAAGCTCCTGTTAAAGGGAAAGTTCCTATATGGTTGTTATGTTATTCGGTTTCTATTTGGTTTTTATTCGGTTTCTGTTCGGTTCCTATTCGGTTGAAATTCGGTTTACATTCAGTTGCTATTCGGTTGCTACTATTCGGTTCGTTTAGTGGTACCACTTACTGAGTCTCGTGTCGTTTCTGAATGAGTACTTTTATTTGGCTAATTTTTTACTTTTAGACACCAGACTCGGTGAAATGCAAGTTTAATTTAACTAAAAATATATTCCAATAAACAACAAACACAATAAAATGTACTATCCTATACATAATAGGCTTGTTCTAGCATCAGTTTCAAACGGTTTGAAACCATCAGCGAATAGTGGACCAGCGCGAGTAGAGGGTGGAGGGTAGCAGTGGTGACTGTATTATGTTCTCTCACTGACCAACTGTTTGCTGACGGTTTCTGGCTAGTTTGACTGTTTGCTAGAACAAACCTAATATGTATCCGCTCTGAGCTCGTAGGTAGAGGGGATAATTAAAAATTCGCGAGCTCCAGTAGTGACAAGTCAGTGAACCTTTACTGGAAATTAGACGTTCTGCGTTAAGATTTGCATATAATTTTTACTAAATGTCTCATTTAAAAGGCCGAAAGTTCCTTAGAATAAACAAAAAGTTTCTTTTGAACGAGATATTTAAAATTAAAAATCACACTAAATTTTCTCTTTTTTTCAGCCCTGTAACTGATTAAAATAAACAGAAATTTTCAGGGACTTCCCTTGATAATAATGTAGTCTTTCATTTTGCGTTTAAATTTTTCAGATATGGGTACTTATTGGTTCTCTCAGGATTCGAAAAGAAAGTTAGCCTTAAAAAGAGTTGGCCCGACATTTTACGTTTACGCTCTTAATTAATTATTTAAGTGCAATTAATGCATAATTTAATATTTAAGAAGTATTATACTATAATTGTATTAAATTATTATACTTTTTTTGCAGAATAATTTTTTTCTAATATTATCTGTCAACATACCGATAAGCAAAATCTTAAAAATAATCATAATGAATAATAAATTCTGTACTTACTGATATTAATTATCGATTACAATCCAATTACTTCTTTACGTTGTAAATATTACACGATAAGGATTAAAAAATAAGTTTGAAACAATTTTTATTGGCTTTTCTCCTTTCCTCTTTTTTCCGGCCGAAACAGTAAGTCATCCGCTGGATTACGATACCAGCCATACCAACGAAACTCACAGAGGATAGGCAACACTTTTCTCTTTCCAGCGAAATTTCCAACGGAAGTTGTACTAGTAATCCGCTAGATAGGTGGCGATACCAGCGAAGCTCAGGTCGTATAGGAAAACATTTAGTGGTAGTAGTATAGTACATAAATGTACTCATATCATCATCATCATCATCATCATCTTGGTGCTAAAGCTCTTAGAGGGCCTCGACCTTCTTAAGCTTTCTACGCCATTCTGTTCTGTCCCTTGCTTGCATTTTTCAGTTGTCGACTCCGATCTTCTCAGCATCTTGTGTTACCCCGTCCATCCACCTAAACTTTGGTCTACCCCGTCTTCTCATTCCCACGGGTTGAGCTGTTAGAATATTTTTTATCATGTTCGATTCAGGGGCCCGGGATACATGTCCTACCCACTGCAGGTGGTTTCGCTTAATTAGAATGTACTCATATATTCTAAGTAAATTAACCTGACTAGGGTCCTCGGCGTTGATACCGGTGAACAGAAATAAACGTTAGCGGCGCTTGGATGGGTAGGACGAAGGAAGATCTTTAGTCAATACCTAAAGACCGGGGAACGGTCAATCAATACTCGGCCAAGGCTAGATCAATACTCGATAGCAAGAACAGGAAAGAACGGTGACCTTTGATCAGTACGCAGCTTTCGGGGTAGAAGTTCTTACCAGATGAATACTCCAGTTCAAATTTAGTTCTCGTCGTTCTTCATGGCATTTTATATTTTTTTCCGGCGCTCCACTTCCCGCTGGCCCCGGTGGTAGTTAAACGGGAGTAGAGGCGCATAGAGCTGACGCATTCGGTGGCGTTATAGTTACAAATGTACAACGCGATTATCAATGAATATACAAAGTACTTACTCATATTTTTCAGGGACAGCTATTTGAGGTTTAGTGGCCAAATGTTTAACCTTGAGAATTTCCACGAATCATTGCATTTAACTAACTACGCCGTGCAGTGTAAGTATACCAACATGGAGCAAAGAGATAAGGCCTTGCCAAATGACAACATGTGGGATTGTCAAACTTTTCAAACTTACCTTAAACATATAGGATGTGGAGAAAAGTGGACTGATGTGATATATCCAGGTAATGTTTTGTGTTTAAATAAAATTAAGATATATTTTAATGAACCCTTTTGTGTCATGTCTCATTGCACTTATTCATTTAAGAATTGTGATTTCTGTGATATGTATTTATTTTTTAACTGCCTAAAAATTACTGTTAGGTATTAGCTAGCCAAAAATATAAATAAAATGTTTAACAAATGTAAAAAGATGTTACAACAATATATTGTTACCTTGTTAGAAGTTTCTATTATACTTAGTATGATAAGATTGATCCAAAAGATAGCATAACCCAGACATCCAAAGTGAAAGTTCTCCTCCAACACCAAATTGTTCTATATGGTCCACATAATGTTTAGAAAAAAGTCACCCCATTTTGAGCGACGGGTTTGGGGGGAGAAATCGGTAAATTCGTAGTTTTTTCCGTTTTTCGTCAATATTTCTAAAACTATGCAGTTTAGCATGAACAACCTTTTATAAAAAAATGTTCTACATTAAATTTGAAATAAAAAAGGTTCAATGCATAATCCTTCTAAAATAAACGGTTCCAAAGTTACAGAGGTAGTATAGTATAATTGGTCCAAAAAAAGACCTAACCCAGACATCAAAAATAAAAGTTTTCCTCCAACACCAAATTGTTCTATATGCTCTACATATGGTTCAGTAAAAAGTTACACCATTTTGAGCGTCCGGTTTGAGGGGAGATGGGGGAGAAGTCGGTAAATTAGTAGTTTTTTTTTTAAGTTTTTCGTCAATATTTCTAAAACTATGCTTTAGCGTAAACAAAATTCTATACAAAAATATTCTACATAAAATTTAAAACAAAAAAAGGTCATACATAATTGTTATAATATCAACGGTTCCAGAGTTACGGAGGGTGGAAAGTGGAAGTTTTCGATACTTTTTATATTTTTTGGGCAATTGATGATGATTTTGGGTGGTGAGGTTGACGTTTCTTTTAGGGCTTATCACTAACATACCATCCATACCATCGGCCACTGAAATAGCAAATATGATTTATACAACCCAATATTGTTAAAGAAAATCAGTAGGAAATTGCCCAATAAATATAAAAAGTAACGAAAACCTCCACTTTTCACCCTCCGTAACTCTGGAACCGTTGATTTTATAACAATTATGTATAGGACCTTTTTTATTTAAAATTTTATGTAAAATATTTTTGTATAGAAAATTGTTTACGGTAAAGCATAGTTTTAGAAATATTGACGAAAAACTTAAAAAAAACTACTAATTTACCGAATTCTCCCCTATCTCCCCCCAAACCGGACGCTCAAAATGGTGTAAATTTTTACTGAACAATATGTGGACCATATAGGTGTTTAGGTTAGGCCTTTTTTTGGACCAATTATACTATACTACCTCCGTAACTTTGAAACCGTTCAAATCTAATGTAGAACATTTTTGTATAGAAGGTTGTTTATGCTAAATCGTATAATTTTAGAAATATTTACGAAAAACCTTAAAAACTACGAATTTACAGATTTCTCCCCCTCTCCCCCCACCCCAAACCCGACGCTCAAAATGGTGTGATTTTTTTCTGAACATTATGTGGACCATATAGAATAATTTGGTGTTGGAGAATAACTTTCACTTTGGATGTCTGGGTTTGGGTCTAGTTATACCATACTATTAGCATTGATTGTTGTATTATTTTACTAATAATTGTCACCTGTCTGGTACGTTTCGGTTCAATTCAGTCGTAGTCTTCCCTGATGAAACTTAAACGTTGAAACACGCTTATCAGAGTAGAGGAGAGGCTTTAATTGGATTGGAACGCAACTACCTATATTTATTTTGATAACAATAATGATTTTTTAAGGAATGCAGCAAAGTATAACTTGCGCAATGTTGGCAAGCCAGGACACAATGGATCGAAGGCAGAACACTTTCGAAATGTATGGCGCTGACTTTATGTTATCTGAGGATTTCACACCGTGGTTAATAGAAATTAATTGTAGTCCGGACTTATCTTTTTCGACTAGTGTTACGAGCAAACTATGTCCTCGAGCAATGGAGGACGTCATAAAAGGTAAAATACACTAAAATTAAAATAGTTCTCAAAACACGTAATATTTTCTTTATTGTTTTATTTGTAATATGACAGGACATGCTAGGATTCTTCTTGTGTTCAGCTTCTTCTTCACGTGCCATATCAGAATTGTCCGACTCATTGGCGATCTGGCCACTGCGAGGGCTTCTCAATCTTCTGCAATATGGAATAATTGTCCTGCATTTGATATCTCAGTATACTCACGAATGTTTTTTAACCAAGAAACTTGTTTTCTTCCTACACTTCTACGCTGCCTTTAAGGATCAGTTGTAATATTTTATATCGATTTCCCTCCACTATATGTTCCAGGAGGAACCTTGGAAAACCAAGGCGAATGATAGGAAGGAATCGAAGCTGATTCTGGAACCGGCCAAGAGCCACTATGGGTTGTAGAGTCAATGGCGATGATGATGATATATGTCCCAGATAAGAAATTTTCCAATGAAATAGTAGTTATCAGTTCTCTATCTTTGTTGACCCTCCTTAGTACTTCTTTATTGGTTTTTCTTGCTGTCCATAAGACTTTTCTTATTAATAGAAGCTGTTCGCTTTTTCATTCATGTAACTTTTTAAGCTTTTGTTGTTATTGCATTTGGGTTGGATTTTATTGATTTTACTAAAGGGCCTAGCCGGGTAAGATGATGAAAAATGCCTCCAACTCGATTCGAATTTCATAATATAGGTCACTATTTAGCACATACAGAGAAACTCATGTTATGGAATTTTTAGTCCACTAGGTGGTCACGTGACCCACGTAGAGCCTAATTAGGCTTTTTATGTTTTTAGTTTTTATCTCAGCTGCATCGAGAGCTAGCGAAATACTTTAAATAAAAAAGTTGTAGGTTTCAAAAAGTTCTGTCCGAAAATTTTTTTAAATTTTTGGCAAGAAATTTAAAATTTGGAACGATTTTAAAATTTTAAATGAGTATAAAAGAATAACTAAAACATTCGTTCTCTGGAAAAAAATATATTACGTGTATTTTTGCATAATATTTCACTTTGAATTTTTTCAGATATTTAAAATTGGTAAAACGTACTTTTCAATTTAAAAACCGCACTTTCTCGCTTTTTTTTCCGATTTTGGTTACAATTTTATACAGAATGTTTCAAAAAGGTAACACCGTCACTAAGATAGGTAAAAACTGAAAAATAATTGGAGTTTGCTTAATAAAAATTTTTTTTAATGCCATCCATTTTCAAAATACAGGGCGTTGAAGATAACAAAATTGTACACATTTTTTACGATTTTGCTGAAACTACTGGCAACATTGTAATAAAATTTGGCGAGTTTTAAGAGGTGGTTATGGTGCATTTTTTGACATACAATTAAGGATTTTATATTCATCATTGGCGCGCATACGGGTAATGGTCTGAATTTTTTAAAGAAAAAAAGGATAGTACGCCACTGACAGATTTCAAATTAACAATCATTTTTGAAAACCTATCTTACCATTTTTTCATACGACGCGCCATTTTTATGCAAAAAATAAAATATCTTAACGCTTCCAAAGTATAATTCAATTTATTTATATGGATGTACGAACATTGGGACCGTGCAAGTTCGGAAAAGCGACACCTGGTTTCATAGCTCGGCAAAATTTTTCGCACTTTTAATTATATTGGCCAATTATATTTGTCCTGGTTGCTGGATAATTGTCAAGGACATAGCCCCAAAAAATAAAAGAAGAAAAAGTAAGATCGAGGTTATGTTATTAAAAGGTAACCAATTGTATATAGTACCTAAATAAAATTAATTATTAGAATCCAGTACTACAAGCAAAATACAACTAATTAATCAAGTATATTCAAATGGGAAATAAGCCACAATTTTTTTATTTTTTTATTTATTATTTTGTATTTTGACAACGACACCCGACTTGGGCGTCGAAACGTTAATAAAATCATTTTTAGGTAAAATTGTGGCTTATTTCCCATTTGAATATACTTGATTATAAAAATGCCACAAGAAAATAGCTTCAGAACAACAACTAATTAAATTTACTTTTATATAATAATTGCATATCATATCAATATTGTGGAGCAACATATAATTTTTCTTCTTCAATGGCAATAGATATGAAATATACGTCAATTTGACAATTTCAATTGACAATATGAATTATTATTTAAGAAAGTTGCAAGATTTCTCCACTATTCGCGCACGATCGTTTCTCGTATCCCTTCCAAGTAGTCGCATACCGCGAATAATGTTGTAGATGTATTCGCGGTGTGCAAGTACTTGGAAGGGAAGCGAGAAACGACCGTGCGCGAGTCGCGGAGAAATATTGCAACTATCTTAAATAATTCACAATGTCAATTGAAATTGTCAAATTGACGTATATTTCATACCTTCTGTCATTGAAGCAGAAAAATTATAAATTGCTCCACAATATTGATATGATATGCAATTATTATATAAAGGTAAATTTAATTAATTGTATTTTGCTTGCAGTACTGCATTTTAATAACTAATTTTATTTACTACATACAATTGTTCACGTTTTCATAACATAACCTGAATCTTATTTTTTCTTCTTACTATTTTTTTGGACTATGGCCTTGACAATTATCCAGTAACCAGGACTAATATAATTGGCCAATATAATTGAAAGTGCGAATAAAAGTACAGAGCGTAGAAATAGGGGTCGCTTTGCCGAACTTGCACGGTCCCAATAGAAAGTTACATATAGTATTTTTACTACAAAAGCGATATTACGTAGGTCAAAATTTTTGACGTAAGAGAACTGTCAAAACATTAGAATGTGACTTTTCATTATTGCCATGTTTATTTCAAAATTTTTGACGTAAGGGAACTGTCAAAACATTAGAATGTGACTTTTCATTATTGCCATGTTTATAATAAACATGGCAATAAGTCACATTCTAATGTTTTGACAGTTCTCTTACGTCAAAAATTTTGACCTACGTAATACCTATCGCTTTTGTAGTAAAAATACTATAGAAGTTCGGATCCTTTGTAAGGGTTAAGATATTTTATTTTTTTGCATAAAAATGGCGGGTCGTATGAAAAACTGGTAAAATAGATTTTTTTTCACCAATTGAAAATTTAAAAATGATTTTTAATTTGAAATATGTCAGTGGCGTACTATCTTTTTCCTTTAAAAAGCTCAGACCATTAACCGCATGCGCGCCAATGATGAATATAAAATTCTAAATTGTATGTAAAAAATGCACAATAATGATGTCTTAAAACGCACCAAATTTTATTACAATGTTGCCAGTAGTTTCGGCAAAATCGGAAAAAAAGTGTAAATTTTTGTTTTCTTCAACGCCCTGTATCTTGAAAATGGATGGCATTACAAAAAATTTTTATTAAGCAAACTTCAATTATTTTTCAGTTTTTTACCCATCTTATATTCAGTTTTCCCTTTTTTGTACCCTGTATAAAATTGTATCAAAAAGCGGAAAAAAATGTGAAAAAATGCGGTTTTTTATTTTTAAAAGTACGCTTCACCGATTTTAAAAATCTGAAAACATTCACGGTAAAATATTATGCGAAAATACACGTTATGCATGCTATTAATATGTTTTTTTCGTGAGAACGAATGTCTTAGTTATATTTTTAAACTCACTTAAAATTTTAAAATCGTTCTTAAATTTAAACTTTCCGCCAAAAACTAAAAAGAAATTTTTTTTCGGACAGAACCTTTTAAAACCTACAACTTTTTTATTTAAATTTTTCGCTAGCTCTCCATGCGGCTAAGATAAAAAAAATAAAAACATAAAAAGCCTAATTAAGCTCTAGGTGGGTCACGTGACCACCTAGGGGACTAAAAATTTCAAAAAGTGAGTTTCTCTATATGTGCTAAACAGTGACCTATATGGAATTCGAATTGAGTTGGGGGCATTTTTCATCATTTGTGTATATGGACCACTCGTTCAGGTATTGGTGATCTCCTGGTATACAGGTAATAGAGAGTTTTAAGATTATATTTGTGATTACTAGTGGCTTTTCTAAACAGCAAGACGTCAATATATTTCCGTTTTTGTTTCGTATTTTCTATAAAAACTTAATGGTTATAATATTTTTTTAGTAGTGATAGACAAACGGAAAGATCCGAATGCGGATACGGGCCTATTCGAAATGATTTACAAACAAAATCTTCCCAGAACACCTCCATACCTAGGAATGAACCTATCAGTAAGAGGAAGAAAAATATTTAGAAGTCGAACAAAGATTAAAGATAAGGAGAAGATTGAAAAAGAGAAAGATTTAATGAGGCTGAGGAGGCATGATTTTGTCAAAACAGATTTTATAAGGTAAGTATTCGTATATTTTTTTAGCAAACCAACAAATTCCAAACAACAATACCTACTGCAAATAAATTCTCAATCAAGACCATTTACTATAAGGTCAAGGTTTTACTATAGTGAAGGTTCTTACAAAATCCATTATAAACTGAATTGCAAAAAAACATCAGTATTGGTAACAATGGTAACTCAAAAATAGTAAAATAGTGCTTTCCACTTGAAAGTAGAACAACTGGATGAACTTGCTGCCATACTAATGAAACATCTTATATCCTTTATATTTTAATTATGATTTAATGTGAATCTGATATTTGATAAAAGTTGAGAAGCTCTAAACATACAGTCTAATCATAATTCCTTTTCTTTTTAGAGACACCCAAATACGAAAAATTCTTCCTTTACCGAAGACAATCCCAGTCACCAACTACAAGGGACCAATTATAGCAGACTTTATTGAAGATCTACGAAAGTCTACGAACCATCTGGACACCGGTGTGGATTTTATACCAGTTCTGAGGCAAGAACCGACCAAAAAGAAGTACGATTTTGGCAAAATCGAGACCAGGGTACTACGCAGTTGTTCGACTAAGCAACAAAAAACAACGACAAAAGCCCGGTAGGGCGGTCCTTTTTTCGAAAATTGCAAAATTCGCAGATTTACTAACAATTTTTAAATATTTTCGTTTTAACTAGATAATCGCCATCTTTGTTAATAGAGCAGTCATCAGCGGTAAAAAACTGTAAAAAAGTGGAATTTTAAGAATCAACACCGATTTTAATGAAAATTTGGATATAAGCTCGGTTGACCCACCTCTTCAAAATATGCCGAACCGGGCTTTTGCCCTGGGGTGCAAACAACTCCATCTAGGGAATTCTGAATAAATTTTGCTAAATTTTTTTTGCAAAGTTGATACTTTAAAGTTATTAGCGATTGAAACTATGCATTTTTCGTAGAAAAAACTCACGTTTTATAACCCTTTTTCATGAATAACTTAAATAAATTTAATTTTATAGAAAAATCATTAAGAACAAAATTATAGCTAATATAAAAAGATTTGCGTCAGAAAGGCCTGTGTAAACCCAATAAAGACTGAGTTATTGCTCTTCAAAGAATGGTTATTTTCGAAGAACCTCGAAATGGAGAACCTTCAATCTCAAATAACTCGAATGTGGTGCAATTTTTTGGAAAACTTAAGAGACGTCTTTTAAAGTTCATGTAAAACCTTTCAAATGAGCTATGATAAAAGTTTTTTGCATAAGAACTCACTCACTTATGACAAAAATAAAGTCGCTCTCTACTTTTTTTTTGAAATGTAACAATGAGGGTTTATCCTCGTCATTACAGTCCTAATAGAAATGAATAGCTTCCCACTTAAAATTACCTTTATTTGCGTATAGTTGATATGATACATGTGATTTGACCGGTTTGGAATGCTTAGTTTAGAAAATATAGTTGATTAAATCGAAAATGACATTTTTATAATTAAAAAAGTGCATTTTTCTTAAAGAAAGCTAAAAGTATTCATGATACAAAACAAAAAAAATCTAAATTTTTAGTAAAAAAAATCCTACAATTAATATTTGAAACATTTTTTTACATTGTAAATAGTTTTAGATTTATTTAAGAAAATTGCACTTTTTTTAAATATAAAAATGTCATTTTCGATTTAATCAATTATTTTTTCTAAATTAAGCATTCCAAACTGGTCAAATCATATGTATCGTACCAATTGTACCTAAATAAAGTTAATTTCAAGTGGGAAGCTATTCATTTCTATTAGGATTGTAATGACGAGGGTTTAATTGTTATATTTAAAAAAGCAGGGAGCGACTTTATTTTAGTCATAAGTCAGTCAGTTATTGTGTAAAAAGATTTTATCAGAGCTCATTTGAAAGAATTTTTAATGAACTTTAAAAGATATATGTTAAGTTTTCCCAAAAAATTGCAACACATTCGAGTTATTTGAGATTAAAAGTTCTTCATTTCGAGGTTCTTCGAAAATAACCATACTTTTATGAGCAATAACTCAGTCGTTATTGGGTTTAGGTAGGTCCTTCTAACACGAATCTCTTTGTTTTTTTATTAGCTACAATTTTGTTCTAATGATTTTTTCTATAAAATTAATTTTTTTAAAAATACGAAGCAAGTTTTCAATCCTAATAGCAAATAATTAATATTGAAAAATATCAAAAATCACTAAAAGATTTTTAAATTGAAAACTTACTGGTACATCCCCATGTATACGCCTCCAAGACTTCTACAATTTGCAAGTCATATGGATGCTGCAGTAAAGACGATAGGGAAGGAATTCTAAACCTTGCAATTCAAATCCCCCGTCTGCAGCCGGCTAGGAACTGAAAGATGCACCATAGTTACTCTACTGAGTAATACGAAAATAAAATAAAAATGTGTACCATTTTTATTCGGCTGTATTACTCAGTAGAGTAACTATGGTGCATCTTTCAGTTCCTAGCCGGCTGCAGACGGGGGATTTGAATTGCAAGGTTTAGAATTCCTTCCCTATCGTCTTTACTGCAGCATCCATATGACTTGCAAATTGTAGAAGTCTTGGAGGCGTATACATGGGGATGTACCAGTAAGTTTTCAATTTAAAAATCTTTTAGTGATTTTTGATATTTTTCAATATTAATTATTTGCTATTAGGATTGAAAACTTGCTTCGTATTTTTACGGCCAGATGGCGCTAGCCACCCATTACCATCACTTTGGCTGCAATATTTGGGAAAACCTTTCGATGCGATTTGATTGGATTAAGGAGAACAGTGCCTACGTTCCTTCTGATGACGCTCCAATAAGAGCAGAAAACTGCAGTTAAAGGGACTGGCTGCACTCCTTATTCTAATTAAAAAGTAAGATTGTTTTTCCTTCGTATTGCAGCCGAATAAAAATGGTACACATTTTTATTTTAATTTTTTTAAGTTATTCATGAAAAACAGTTATAAAACCTGAGTTTTTTCAATGAAAAATGCATAGTTTCAATCGCTCATAACTTGGAAAGTATCAACTTTGCAAAAAATTTTGTGGAACAAAATTTACTCAGAATTGGCCAATCTATCGACTTCCATAATGATTTTAATTGATAAAAATTTCATCCCCTAGATGGGGTTGCTTTCAACCCACGGCAAAAGGAACGCACTATTTTCTGGGACACCCTTTATAGATGAAGAGAATTTTATTTCAGTTCAAGCTACCATAAGTGTTCCGAATGAGAGGTAAAAACTCGAAATACATGTAGAACCAAGGGCGTCGCCAGCCGGCATGATAAGGGGGGCAAGATGGGACAAACATTGGAAATTAGAAAACAGATAATTATGTAACTATATATTCTAACTCATATACACTTACTACATTTTTATAGAAAAGGTGTTAATTTTAAAGAAACAAATATGAAAATTAATAAAAATTATTTAAAACATAAACTTCTCTTTGCAAATCTGTCAACTACTTTATTAAGAAAATCTTCGGAATTTTCAAATATATACTTTCGGTGCACGCTCATCATTGCCAGGCCATTGAGCCAACTTTCTGCCATAGTGCTTCTCAACCAGGTTTTAATTGTTCTTAAGCTACTGAAGGATTATTCAACTGTAGACGTCATGCAAGGTAAGGGTAAGGCAATCAAAATTTTTAAAGCTATCCTCGTTTCGGGGAAAATATTCAGTCTCTTTTAGGACACCTATTTGTGCCATTGACTCAGATTTATCCTGCCATAGTTTTTGCCAGTTCTTTTTTTTTTTTTTTGAAAAATGGTTTTGGCAGAGCCAATTAGCCAGACTTGTTTGTGATTGATTGCAGATTCATAGTCATAAATTTCTTATAAACATAAGTACATTCTACAATATTATTTTTATAGATACATTGGTACATTGTGTAGCTTTTTTTATTTTGTTTTTTTTAATTATTTTACTGTTTTTTTAATATATATTTTAATTTGTGCGAAACACTTTTTTTTACTTCTTTTTTTTTCTATTCTTTTTTTATTTTTGTTTCTATTTTTGTTTCTTTTTTTTTATTTATTATTTTTTTGTTATTATTTTATTATGTGTTTTTTTATATATTATTTTTTTTTTAATTTTTTCAAACCACATTAACAAATTATGCCTATTATATTACGTTTACAACTTGTATTTACATAATTTAACATATTTATAAATAAGATGAAGAATTTCCATATCATTTGTAAATATTAAAGTATTAAGGTTTATTGGGAAAAAACCTTTTAAATCTTTTAATTCCTTATAAAGGTCGTTAATGCTATTTATGTTTAAATGACATTCTAATATGACATGTGTTAGATCTCCGATTCTGCCACAAGTACAATTGGGAGTATCTGACAAGCCGATTCTATGCATGTAATATGGCGTAAGAGCATGATTAGCTCTCAGCCGATTAATGGTCTTTATAAAATGTCTGTTATATTCTGTGTAAAATCATCTTTTTGAGAATATCCTAGAGTTACAATGAGCAAAATTTGAGCCAGTATTACATTCTCTGTAATGCAATTGCCAATTATTTTTAAGTTTTTGTCTGCTAAAAGTATCAATATCTGAAGCTGGAATTAAATTTTTGTTTATTTTTTCTCCGATCACATAAGCTGATTTAGCAAAATTGTCAACTATTTCATTGCCTTTTATTCCCGAATGACCCTTAATCCAAGCAATTGTTACATTTACTCCTAATTGTGTAATTTCAAACAGAGTTTTAAGTATATTCAATTCAATGTGGTTTATGTGTTTGACTGTTTGAATGTTACTTAATCTGTCCACCACGCTTTTACTGTCAGTAAATATAACATAATTGCTAGTTGGATTCAGTAGTACATACTGAACAGCAAACATTACTGCTATCATTTCTGCTGTGTATATTGAGCATTCAATAGGTAGTCTATATTGATGATGGTAATTTTTATTTTCGTGGAATACTGCACAGCCCGTTCCATTTGCGCCTTTGACCCATCGGTAAATATGTACTGAAAATTTGACCATTTTTCTCTAATAAGTATATCAAACATATTTGGCGGTAAATGTGAGTTTAAATAACATGTTTTAACCTTGTTAGAAAATAATGTTTTTGTCATTGCACTGTAGTAAGGCGGAATTTGGCTTTTATAGATAACTTCACTGTACTTTACCGTACTTAGATAACTTTCTACCAAAGGTATAGATTTTTTAGTTCTCCAGTACCTATGAGTGAGGTCTAAAACTGATAGCTCATGTAGATCTTGAAGGTATTTACATTTTTTGGACAGAATTCGAGCTGTAAATTTATCACCGAGAAATTGGCGGCGTAAATGCAATGGAGGTTCCACTGCTTCATTTTCCATTATTTGGACTGGAGTGGATTTTAAATAACTTAGGGATAATCTTAAGCATTTATTTTTTTGAATTTAAAGTTTATTTAGAAGTGTATTGGTCGCTGATCCAAATAAATGACAGCTGTAGTCGAGAATGGGTCTGATCATGTTACGGTAAAACATCAAAAGCAATATTTGGGTCTGCTCCCCAATTTGTTTTACAGAAAGCTCTTAAAATATTTATTGAGTTTTCTGATTTTTTAACAATATGATGAATGTGATCTTTCCATGACAATTTCCTGTCTAGATAGGTACCAAGATACTTAACACAGCTTTTAATTGGAAAATTAAATTTTCCAACGTTAAGATTGCCTTGTGGAACTCTACGCTTTTTTGTAAAGTAACACACCTCAGTTTTTGTGTCAGAAATTGATAATCCTACTTCTTCATAGCACTGATTTACGATTTCTAATGCGACTTTTAAATTATCCTCACATCTACTTAACAATTTTCCTTCTGTATATAAAACAACATCATCAGCATATTGAAGAATTTTTGTATTGTTGGGTATACTAACTTCAAGATCTATGTTGTACTGGATGTATAAAATCGGGCTTAAAATACTCCCCTGTGGCAATCCAATATTAGTTAGTCGAGGATATGAAAATTCATCATTATTAATTTTTAAATAAGTTAATCTGTTGGAATATAAAGATTTTAAAAAGAGAGCAAATGAATTAGGGATTCCAATATACAACATTTTTTTGTAAAGAATGTCTAAATTAACATTATCAAAAGCAGCGGAAATGTCAAGGAACGCAGCTGCTGTAGACTTATTTCTTGTAAAGTTAAGTTGAATTGACGTAACTAGAGCTGCAGTTGCATCTTAAGTAGACCTAGACTTGCGAAAACCATATTGGGATCTTGGAAGTATACCATCGTGTTCTAACCAATGTTCAAATCTATTTTTAATTATTCTTTCGAATGTTTTTAAAAGACATGAAGACAAGGAGATAGGTCGGTAAGAATTTGGATCACGGTCTGGTTTGCCAGGTTTTTTAATAGGAATTATCAGGTATTCTTTCCAACTATTTGGTACTGGTATCTTATTTGTACAAATATTGTTGAAAATGTTTAGTAGTGAAATTTTATGTTCGATCGGTAAGTTGTACAACAGCGAATATGACACATTGTCTATACCTGGAGAAGTATTATTTCTTTGTTCAAGGGCTCGATGCAATTCCCATAGATGAAAATTTTCGTCAAAGTTGCGGTTTTGTCTGGATACTGTTTGAATATCTTCTTGTACGGTGTCGTCATTTGGAACCCATGCCGGAGCAATTTTTCTATGGAAATCTTGCAACCATGTATCTTCTGGATCAATAGGTACTCTGTTGGCTTGTTTGCGGTTTTTAAAACAATTAACTTTTCGCCAGACATCTTTTAATGGTGTTCTTGAGTTTAGGCTTTCGCAAAAATCAATCCAATTCTTCTTTTTTTTTTCTGTTTGAAGATTTTCTTTGCAACAGCGTCAAGTCGTTTATACTCTATTAAATTTTGGAGCGTTGGATTCTGTTTATAATTAATGAACGCATGTTTTCTACTTTCAGCTGCTAGTTGACACTGATTATTCCACCATGGTTTCGGAATATGGCTTCTGTTTTTTTCGTTAATGGAGGAATATTTTGGAATAGCGATGTTGGCTGCCTAGTTTATATATGTTAACAATTCTTCGTAGATTAATGGAACTTCCATTGCTTCCAAAGTACTGGCATAAGTCATCCAATTGGCTCTGCTAAGGTTCCATATTCTATGTTTTCTACTGGATGTGGCTTCTGTTGCGGAGAAACTTTGTGATGAAATAATGATTGCCAAAGTTCAATTTCATTTTTAATATTCGATTATCCGTAAAAAGGGGAGAAAAATCGCAAGCTTCTGTGAGATCTGGAGGGACGCCGGTGTTCAACATTCCTCCATGGAGAGTTTGGAGTAGTTCCAATATCTCTTTCCAGCGTTTTGCACTTGCAGTAAGTTCAGTGTGTCGCTAAGCCTTCGATAGCTAAATGGAGAACTTTTAATGAACCGTAAGATGCTGTAATTCTGGCCTGTTGAATTGTTTATGTAAATAAAACACTTTTATTTTGCTATGACTGTAATGAAGTTGAAAAAGGGCAAGAAAATAGAATTTTACATGTTAACAATTGAGTTACAACTATCCGTGAAAGACGCCACCACACATATTTCTACACTTTATGTACCGGCTTTATGCTAATTGCCGCGTGAAGAATACTCTCCGAACAAGCGTAATGAAAAAAGGTTTTTGCGTACGTTCTTAAGAAGTGTTGATAGTTGACTGCTGTTCGCCCTTGCATCCCGTTAACAAATCTTTCCGTTGGGGGTGCTTTGGGTAAAAGAAGGCGGAGAGTAACATTCTTGGAAGATTTCTTCAGGCACTGCGTAATGGAATTATTTATGGTTGTTACAGAGGCGGCGCGGAAATTTGTTGTTGGTGAAATAGAATTTATTTTAGGTGGAGAATACAGTTCTCCAACAAGATATTTTAGTGACATTGTTAATATTTGAACTGGGTACAATTTAGATAATGCAAATGACGGGGTTTTTTTATTTAGAAAACTGAATTTTAAGAGAACTAATTATGGAGTCCAAATATGGGACTAATAAAGACCTCCGCCAAAATTCTGATGGGCTTTTTGCTGTGTAATTGCTTCGATGCAACCCTATCCCAATACAGGGTAATGACTTTATATCCTCTTCCACTCCAATTGTATCTGCAAGTATATTACCATCTCTCATAATTTCATCTGTGACCTCTTCCGGACTATCACGGTGTTGTTTTATCAATTTCAATAAGCGTTTAATGTGCTGGAATGCCTTAACAACATCCAAAGATACAGACTGAAGTACGTTTACAACTGGTTCCATCATAGCTGAATATTTGGCTATCAAAATAAGAGTCAAAAAAGTAAGAAGCTGTAGCTTTAGCGTTGAAGAAGCTATAGGTACTTATGTAAATAACACTGGCACTACTGGCAGTAAACAGATAAATCATTTAAGTTGCGAAAACCAAGACGATATAATTATTTTGAGACAAGCTATACCACAGCAACAGTGTTGCCGACGTTGCCGTTCTGTTTTAACATGAAGTTTTTATCGGCATTATCAAACGACCTTGTTTTTAATTATTTACTTTTTAGTTGTAGTTATTTAATCTTTCTATTTTTTAATTTGGCGAATTTCTACGGGGGTCAGCTGCCCCTCCCTGCCCATGCCTGGCGACGCCCATGTGTAGAACAACACGTGTACTTTCATTTCAACGTATTTTCTTTATTAAAAATAGATGTTTCTAAAGGGTGAACTGTAGATGTATTGTCGAAATAAAAGGTTATTCCTAACTCTCCAATAGCTTCCAGTAAGTTTGTACATATTTGCAGTTCACCTAATTTGCCATCGAACGGAAATCTCCTAACTTCTTGTTGCTTCATATAGATGTCGCTACTAGCGTACTTAGCGTATATGTCATGTTACTATAACCACCGCGCCGTATAGAAGACGTCGAAGACGAGTTTTACATTTCAGTTCGAGCTACTACAAGTGTCAATGATAAGAGGTGAAACCTCGAAACGCGTGTAGAATAATGGTGAAAATATGATTTAAAATACGTTTGATTTTTCTTTTATTTGCAATAGTATGTGAATTTTGCTATTTTGAAATAAGAACTATCCGACAGATTCATTAAAATATCAAACCTACCTAATCTAACTACCTAAATAAAACTAACTACCTTTTCTGTTTGTTTCAGTCCAAGTCGAAGCGTAAAAGAAAGCACTAGAACCACCTTAAGAGCTTGTAGTACAACCAACACTTGGAGTAATCTAAAATTAACTTTAGAAGATACTGCCTGTCTACTGAAGGGGACCAAACAGTTATTAAAAGGACGAACAGTTTTTAATGATGTCAATAAAAATTCTTATAAAAGTCTTAATATTAATGTCTTTGACTTAAACGAAATGCTTAAAAATTTCGATAACAAAGTATAGATCTATTTTCTTTAACTAATGGTTTATCAGTTGTTTCAGGGTATATCTGTAAATAATATACGAAAATAAATATTCCTCGTCTAACCCGTCATTCTGTGACACGGGTGTCGCTATTTTTAGCTCTTCACACAGAACTGGCTTGAAAGACGAGGCAGGGAAAATATTTTTTCGTATATCGGTGGTTAATACACAATATGGATTTTATAGAAGCAATCTACTAGCTGTACCTACATTAATCTGTCCCTCTTCTTTAAGGCCACTAGATGGCGCTTGAAGTTTATTATAAAATATCTAAGAACGTCAGTCAAGCAGAAATAGTTGCGACTTTCTACTAACGACGTATAAAAATAATGTGTAAATAAAAGCCGAAAAGGAGTGTTCACACCTCGTCTAACCCGCCATTCTGTGACATATGTTTCGCTATTTTTAGCTCTATAGACAGAACTTGCTGAAAAGACGAGGCAAAGAAGATATTATTTATTCGTCTATCGGTAGTTAATACACAACCATGCAGTCATTCACAGGCTAGTGCAATCTGAATTTTATATTATGCAAGGTAAAAACTCGTGTTCGTTCGGAAAAGGTTCTAGGTTCACCCTATAATAAGGTTCAAGAGGTCGTCCATGCGAAAAGTGGTCCCTTTTCTTCTTCTTTTTCTTCTTATATTAGGCCTCTTGGCCTGTTTTTAACCAATTTTAAGCTTGTATTCGTAGCTGTGATCGCTGTCTCTCGCTGTCCATTCTCGTCACATGCTGATTCCACTCTCGTCTTCTCTGTCTTCCTCACCGTACTATCTCTTGTGTGTTACAGAGATCTCTTATTCTGTCGTTCGGTATTCTGTCTCTCAGTGTTTTCCCAGTTATTGACATCAACGTTCTCATTTCTGATGTTCTCAGTATCCTCCTGCTTTCTGATGTGTCACATTTTGTTTCTATCGCGTACGTCATGATCGGTCTTACACATGATCTGTATATGTGTGCTTTCTCTTCCAGCCTCTATTTGTAATTTGTTTGGCACTATTTGTAATTGGCTCTATTTGCTTGCTTTCGGACGCCTCTTTAACACCCCCATAACTACATATTGCAACTACCAGATATTCGAATCTTGAGATTCATTCAGTTAGTTCGTTGTTAATTACTATTTTGCATCTTATGAGTTCCCTTGACACTACCAGGGATTTGGTCTTAGCTGTTGATATTCTCATGCTGTAGTTCTTCATAAGAAGAAGAATAGGTGGTCCTAATTTGCTTAAATAATTTTTTACTTCAAAAATTGTAAAAATAATTTTTTTCGATCCAAACAGATTTTTTCTAGGTTTTTTGGATCATTCTCAATAAAAAAAGGTATCTTGTAATTTTTCTCATCCTTGCTGATGCCTTGATGTTCATCCTTGCTCGAAAGGCAGGTGATGCTTTGCTGAAAGATAGATACAAACTTGTCAACGATTAGTTTGTCGTTATAATACCTCTCAACAAAGCATTACGCACATTTCGAGCAAGGATAATTTATATCCACATGTTATATCTAATTCTAAATCCATCGACTTATTGTCGCATTATTTTTGATGTTAAATACTTTAACAATGTAACTAAAAGGTTTTCAGACATTTCGACGTAGCCACCACCTACATTTCAACTAGTGTACACTGAACGTTGCACACTGAGGATGGTCACTTTTAACCGAAAACGTTTTGTGATAATATCAATTTGGAAAATTAAAGAAATAATAATAAATTTATATACTAATACAAAACAGAAGTCTTCACTTCATTACTACGTTGTAATAAAATGGATATATTGTTAGTAATAAAAGAAGCATAACCGGAATTTCTGCAGAAAACGTTTAGATTTTGTTATCATAGGTTTCCTTATTAACGAAAAACTCAACAAATTCCTGGTTATTGCGATGTCTTGAGAAAAAATTATTTCCATTAACTATTAGTATTCTATTGTAGGACATAAATATAAAAACAAATAGAAAAGACTTTTGTTGGTATTCTATTGTAAAGTAATTTTCCTTCAATTATTTTTTCTATTACAGTTTTGGACATAAAACACAGTCAATCAGTCTGTAAAATATTTTCCCATTCTCTGTAGTTTATCCAGAGAGCTCTGAAAATCGATTTATAGTTTTTTCTACATTTTTCTATTAATTCATATTGTTGTTGGCCACCATTTTTTTATTGGATTTCCTTCTCTTTTCAATAAAATTTCACCCAGCGTGTATTTTCGGTTGCACTTATTGCTTTGTAGACCAGGGCGCATCTGTAAAAATATTAGTACATTTGGACGTTGAGAGGTGACTCAAATTTTTTTGCAGAAACTGCTTGAAAATAACTCAAATAATAATATTTCAGATATCCTCCCTCTCAAAAAGGCTTGGAACATTGTTTAAATAATCAAAATGTCAAAAAATGAAGAAAAATTTCGATTTTTTTCTTCGTTTTTTGATTATAACTTTAAAAGTATTCATTTTAGAGAAAACTTGTACTAACATAAAAGTTGCGTAATTAACTTTACAACAATATCGAATTGGTTAAAAATTTAAGAAATAGTCACCCTTGTTGCAAAATAGCAATTATTGCGAAAAATCCATACAAAAACAAGTATTCGCATTTTACGTTTTTCAACCATTTATACTACACTTAGGACCTTCATATTTCATTCACAGAAACTTTATGATACAGTAAAACAGCACTGTAAATTTAATTAAGATTGGTTAAATAGATTTTGCAAAATAAATTTTGCAATCCAGCTTTCGCAAAAATAATTCATTTTTTCAAAATGTTACAGGACTGAAAATAAAGCAGATAGCAAGTTGAAATTTTTTTTGCTTATAGAAGTGTACTGTACCTTTCATTTGCAATTTGCAAAACTAAAATCGATTAACTACCACGGCGTCAGGAATTTTTTTAAATAAACATTAATTATTAGTGCTACGCGCAGGACAGCGGATAGTTTGCTCTGATTGGGCATTCCAATGACCTTTGATAATGATTGATACATTTTAATTTTTATTATATTTCGATATAAATAAATAAATTTGTTTATTGCAAAATAAAAACACATACTCTATCCTTTGAAATAACACTTTAATTAGCAAAAACTTTCTTTGTTGATATATTTTAACTTAGAGAATAAAAGTTTATTATTTTTAAACATATGCAATTGTTTAAACAATATTTCACAAACAATAATAAAATTAGTTTGATTTTTGTGGAATTAAAATACAACAAAATATAGAGTAAGAAAATAATATATTAGATAAAGATTGGAAGAAATTTTGGTGGAAATCAACTTGTGTGAATTCTACACCGCTGTCCTGCGCGTAGCACCAAAAATTAATGTTTATTTAAAAAATTTCCTGACGTCGTGGTAATTAATCGATTTTAATTTTGCAAATTGCAAAGGAAAGGTACAGTACACTTCTATAAGCAAAAAAAAATCAACTTGCTATCTGCTTTATTTTCAGTCCTGCAACATTTTAAAAAAATGAATTTTTTTTGCGAAAGCTGGATTGCTAAATTTATTTTGCAAAATCTATTACACCGATCTTAATGAAATTTACAGTGCTGCTTTACTATATCATATAGTTTTTCTGGGTAAAATATGAATGTCTTAAGTGTAGCATAAATGGTTGAAAAATGTAAAATGCGAATACTTGTGTTTGTATGTTTTTTTTTTCGCAATTATTGCTATTTTGCAACAAGTGTGACTATTTTTTAAATTTTCAACCAACTCTATATTGTTGGAAATTTAATTACGCAACTTTTATGTCAGTACAACTTTTCTCAGAAATGAATAGTTTTAAAGTTATAATCAAAAAACCAATAAAAAATCGAATTTTTCCTTTCATATTTTGACATTTTGATTATTTAAACAATGTTCCGGACCATTTTGAGTGGGAGGATAACTTAAATATTATTATTTGAGCTATTTTCAAGCAATTTCTGCAAAAAAATTCGAGTCACCTCTCAACGTCCATCTCAAAACAGATCCGCCCTGGACTATTGGCATTCCTTATTGTTTTAATTATTTTTCTATCCATGTATATTAGCTTCACTCATCCAATATTGGATAAGTTCATTTCTATTTATTTCTTGCTATATTTATCCATTTTTGACTTTATAATTTTTTAACTTCGCATGTCCATCGTATTTGTGAGTGTTAATATAATTTGACTCAGAAGAGTATGACGTATTTGCTGAAATTTTTCTATTTTTTCCATCCGTCTTCACTGACATTCCATATTTTCCATAGTTTCTTTTAGATGTCACCTTATTTAAATCTTCTACAAGCTTTCATCTCAGCTTTCAATGTATATTTGATTTAATACCCTGTCTTTTAAATGTTAAAATCATCATATTAAAAAAATTTGGCTGTTATATTAAATTGGTGTAACAGATCGTTTTCCTTGTCAGCTAATAGGTTTAATTTGTATTGTTTTTATTATTCACTTCAGTCATTGCATGTAATTCCTTTCTCAAAATTTCGCCACCTAGTGTATTTTTAGTATTTTACTTATAGCTTTTGTTATTAAAAGTGTGTAAGGTTATAAATATTGAGGATAGGTAGATATTTTTAAAATTGTTAAATATATGTAAATAATAGATAATTGTTTAAAACTGCCATTGCTTCAACCGTTCCTTTAATTGTAAAAGTCTGATCTTTAAGTAAATAAATATTAAATAATAATCGTGTTTTTAAATACCCCCTTTATTTCTTTAATTGTTTTTAGTGATGATAGAGGACTTACACACGAAACTATAATACCAAATTAGTCTTACAGTACAATCGAAAAAAAATCAGAAATGAGATAGTATGGAAGAAATATCGAAAATGCCTACTATTTATAATTTTACATTAAAATGTGAAAACCTGTGAATTATTCATGTGTGTCTGTCCGTCCGTACACACAACTCCTCCATTATTAGAACAGATATAATAAAAAATGATGTGTCGAATGAGAGCTTATAACCCAAGGATGGTATTAAATGCGAGAAACATTTTTTTCACTTTTTTTGTTACATATTAATAGTTTACCTCTTAAACTTTTATTCATTACCTATCCGTAAAATAACTGGATCCATATTATTTTCTGACTAATGTTATTAAAGTCTCTGGGATAAGCAAACTAATAGTATATATTATGCAACGAGCATTTAATGATGGTCATTATGAGGCGAGTATGAGGGATAAGAAACGAGCCGTATGCGGTGAGTTTCTTATAGAGTACGAGCTTCATAATGATAATTAAATGCAAGTTGTATACACTATTTTTTCTGTGATCATTCACAACAAAAAATATATTCAAATTTATTAATTTTGTAACGCAAACAAATTAAGCAGTTTATCAGTTTGTTTACATATTGAGAACTGTCAAAGCGTATGTATTTGACTCGCCATTAATCACTGCGCGTGTACCACCTTTATCGCGAATGCCATATCGCGATTCTATTGGTTAAAAATCTGTATCTTAATGAAAATCTGTATCATAATGAAGTTCATTGTGATACAGGTAGTGACATTATAAATTGATATATTATAGTTAGGGCAGTCAATGAGGGTATGTGGCTCCGAATTCCATCCTACTATATCGATTTACGTGATATTTCCACAGTAAGTAGGGAATAGCCCAAGAAACAAAATCTACCCTATGCCGATGTGTGCTTTTGTCTTGGGGGCGGTTCCCACCCCTTCTTGGGGGTGGAAAATGTTTTGCTTAAATAACTACGGAAGTTGCTAGAGAACCTAATACTAAGCAAAAACTGTTCTATAATTTTTCTTTCGAAAACTCAATACTTTTTGAGTTATTCCTGGTTGAAAATTAGGCATTTTCATTGAAACATAACACCTTTTCAAACGGTTTTTTCGAATACCTTAAAAACTATGCATTTAACTAAAAAAACCATATAAAACATTTTTGTAACTTATAAAATAACAAAGAGATTCTTTCCTTTATGAATCTTTTAGTTATAATACAGAAAGAGATATGGTAAGTGAAAAAACTTGTTTTCTTGGTGCATGTCAAATCAGTGTATTTAACTTGAAATAACAGAGAAACGGTCGATTTTAGGTGTATAATGCTCCCAATAACTTTTGTTGTGCTTGAAAAGACCTTTAAAATAAGCAATATTAAATGTCGATTACATTCAAACTATGCGAGATAAACTGTAAAAAATTTGATGACTAACGTATTTTAAGAAAAAATGAGAAGTATATTTAACCCCTCATCCACAAGAATTTAAATGCATCATTTTCCTTCTACAATACATTTCACTATAGTGTTATTTTTATGTTCAAAAAGTTGGGCGGGTTTAAAATAAATGGTTTTTGAAAAAAATAAGATCAAATTATGGAGCGCATTTTTAAATTTTCTTAAAAATCTTCCTATTTCTCCATGTAACTCAAAAATGATGAGATGCCAAAAAAGATGCCATACAAAAATGTAGGTTTCTTCTAGATAAACATTTTGATTTTATTTTTTATAACAGTATCTCTTATCATTTTCAAGTTACATGGAGAAAAAGAAGACTTTTAAGAAAATTTAAATATGCGCTCTATAATTTGATCTTATTTTTTTCAAAAACCATTCATTTTAAACCCGCTCAACTTTTTGAACATAAAAATAACACTGTAGTAAAATGTATTGTAGAAGAAAAACGATGCATTTAAATTCTTGTGGATGAGGGGTTAAATATACTTCTCTCATTTTTTTTTCTTAAGGTGATACAGTAGCGATCAACAGGTAGCCAAAACGCGTTCCAAGATTGCGGCTATAATTTTGAATATTTTTTCGAGATATTTGGCACACGTATTCGTAATATAATAAAGAATGGCGGTACAGAGCCCAATTTGAAAAATATATTAATATGTGGAAATTACTCTTATTAAATGCAATATTAAAAAAAACAAGCCTGTACCGCCATTAAGAAGAACAAAAAAATACGCTTTCTTCAAATAAACTTTTTTATCCGATGCCTAGATTTTGTGTCATTTTGGAACTACTAATGAAATAAAAAATTTTAGTAGTTCCAAAATAACACAAAATCTAGGCATCGGATAAAAAAGTTTATTTGAAGAAAGTGTATTTTTTTGTTATTCTTAATGGCGGTACAGGCTCGTTTTTTAATATCGTACTTAATTACAGAGTAATTTCCACATATTAATCTATTTTTCAAATTGGGCTCTGTACCGCCATTCTTTATTATATTACGAATACGTGTGCCAAATATCTCGAAAAAATATTCAAAATTACAGCCGCAATCTTGAAACGCATTTTCGCTACCTGTTCATCGCTACTGTTTCCTCTTAAAATTCGTTAGTCATCAATTTTTTGCAGCATATCTAGCTTAGTTTGAATGTAATCGACTTTTAATATTGCTTATTTGAAAGTACTTTTCAAGCGCAATAAAAGGTATTGGTAGCATTATACACCTAACATCTACCGTTTCTCTGTTATTTCATGTTGAATACACTGATTTGAGCATGCACCAAATCAACAAACTCTTTTTACCTACCATATCTCTTTTTGTGTTATAACTAGAAGATTGAAGAAGAAACGAATCTCTTTGTTTTTTATGAGCTACAAAAAGGTTTTATGTAATTTTTTTAGTTAGATGCATTGTTTTTAATGTATTCGCAAAAAAACGTTTGAAAAAGTGTTATATTTCAATGAAAATGGCCAATTTTCAACCACGAATAACTCAAAAAGTATTGAGTTTTCGAAAAAAAATTATAGAACAATTTTTGCTTAGAAGTAGGTTCTCTAGCAACTTCCGTAGTTGTTTAACCAAAAAATTTTCCACCCTGAGAAAGGGTGGTAACCGCCCCCAAGACAAAAGCACGCATCGGCATAGGGTAGACTTTGAATAGGGAGATATTTTCAGGCTATTCCTAAAATTTCATTAAAATCTATGCAGTAGGATAGTATTCGGAGGTAATAACCTGTTCTTGCTCTCATTGACTGCCCTAAGTATGCGAATAGAAAAAAAACTTTAAACTAATTCACAGAACTATATAGATGCAAAGAAAGCCCGGAAGAGGAGGTAGGCGCAATGGAAGACATTAGAGATAATGAAATAGGGATGCCAACACATGACGAATATTTAGCCATGATTCAAAAAATGAAACAGAAAAGAACACCAGCAGTGGCGTGCTGGAACTTTTCAAGCGGCCCGGTGATTTTATAGAAAAGCGGCCTCCCATTCTTATTTTACCTTTTACTATCAGAATTTTGTATTATTTTTTTTGTAACTTGATCGTATTGAAACAGCTTCTTGAATTTGAATTGATTTTTAATATTCTATACTCATTTATCGATTTAATGTTATGTCCAACCTGTTCTCTGTGGTTCATGCAAATATTTCTGTGCTAACCAGACATGATGCGTCACAAGGTCACAATAAGTTATGGACTGATTTTTGTTGTATCATAATATATGATTATATTTAATGACAAACTTTGAGTACTAGATGGCCCGCAGACCGTGTAAGGCCCGCTCAGCTGGCCAGATTTTTTGAGTCCCTATTGTCATTGCCATGATGTTCTAATAGAGGTTGAAGTAGGGGGGTTACTGTGTGATTCCGGTCCTTCATGATGCTTGTATTTAGTGATCACATCCTGTATGAACGGGAGTCTTACATCTTCATGAAGCACACACCAAGGTGCATAAGTTATCATTCGCAGTATTTTCGATTCTTCTTTGAATTATGGCTGTATTTGACTTGCTCGTACACATCCCCAAAGTTAGATTCCGTACGTCCAGATAGGTTTTATGACAGCTTTGTAGACAAAAACTTTATTTTCTAGGGTCATTTTCGATTTCCTACCTACTAGCCAGTTTAGATCTTTCATTCTTAGGTCATCACTTTCATCACTTGTTTTCGGTCCTTAAAAATATGTTCTTTCCAATTGAGTTTTGAGTCAAGATGTATTCCTAGGTATTTGGTGCGGAGGATTAAAGAAGTTGGATATTATTAAGTAAAACTGGGGGACACTGGTCTCTTCTCAAGGTAAAAGTCAATTGGACTGATTTTGTTTCATTAATTTTAATTTTCCACTTGTTTGACCATGTCTCGATTTCATTCAGTTGTACCTGTTGAATGTTAGATGCTATAATTGTATTTTCATTGGCTGCAAGGATGACAGCATCATCTGCAAATGTACCAGTGATTGTTTCATTATTGTAAGGTAGATCTTCTGTGTATAGCAGGTATACATTTGGTCCAAGAACAATGCATTGTGGGATACCAGATTTAATAGGAACATTATTGGAATAACTTTCATTCACTCTTGTTCGGAATTCTCTCCTATTTAGATAGGATTTTAACAGTTTCAGCTAGGTGATGGGAAGATATTTCTTGATTTTGAAAATCAGGCCTGTGTACCAAACCTTGTCAAAGGCTTGACTAACATCTAGAAAGGCAGCTGTGCACGTGCAGTACTGTTTGCTTTCCATTGCAGAATTTATCGTGTGTACTATTATATGAGCCTGCTGTATCGTTAAATGTTTTTTTCGAAAGCCAAATTGGTGGTTGGATATCTATTCCTCCGTGTTGGGGTCTGAGTTCAGTTTTTGTAACAGTAGTCTTTCAAGTATTTTGGATACGATTGTTAGTAGGCTTACTGGCTTATATGATGAAACCTCGTTTAGATTTTTTCCTGTTTTTGGGATTAATATTATTTCAGCCGTTTTAAAGAGCTTTGGCCAGTAGTTTGAGCGTAGAATGGCATTGAAGATGATGAGTTATCAGTGTGATTGCTTTATCTGGTAGTTTCTTTATCAAACTGGGTGTTATTTTATCCAGCTCAAGAGCTTTTCTAGTGTTTAAATATTGAATTTCTTGTTGCACCTCATTTTTGGTTAGTGATCTATGTATGAAAATAAATATTATCTGTAACAATCATTAAGTCTTATTCATTTACTTAAACTGTTTTTACGATTAAAAAAATTTTAATATTTTTGAATTGCTTTGTTAATATCATTTAATTATAAATTTAAAAAAATTTTGTTACATCTAAATTTTGTGTGAAAAAAACTTATTTGACCGGCCTCAAGAGGCCGCGGCCTCTCGGTGATTGCACCGATTCATTTATATGGCCAGCACGCCACTGAACACCAGGCCCAGATGAAATTCCCAATGAACTAATTAAAAACGGAGGGGAAAAGTTATTAACAAGCATCTATAACCTAATAGTTAGAATATGGGAAGCAAAAGAAATGCCCGAGGATTGGAAAGAAGGCAGAATTATACCAATATTTAAGAAAGGAGAAGTAACAAACTGTAACAATTATAGAGCAATATCTCTACTGAGTACAACATATAAAATTCTAACAGCCCTCATCAAACAAAAATTTAATCAATTCACAGAGAAAAAAATTGGGGACTACCAGCAAGGATTCAGAGAAGGCAAATCCACTACAGATGCGATCCACATAGTTACACAAACAATCGAAAAATGCCACGAACACAACATAGAACTCCACATCCTCTTCGTAGACTTCAGACAAGCCTTTGACTGTATTGGAAGAAACAAATTATTTATTGAAATGAAAAATCAAGATATACCAGCAAAATTAATCAGATTAACAAAAATGACCATGGATGGAGCTCGAGCCAAAGTAACAACAGAAGAAGGTAGCACAAAATCAATTGCAATAGAAACAGGAGTGCGACAAGGCGACTCCCTGTCAACCACATTATTCAACATAGCACTAGAAGGAACAGTCAAGGCCAGCAAAATTAAAGGAACTATAGCCCACTCCTCAACACAAATAGTTGCATATGCAGATGATTTAGTTCTTATGGGAAGAGACAAGGAAAGATTAAAAGAAGCAGTAACAATCCTGGCAAAAGAAGCACGGAAAAGAGGTCTAGAAATTAACGAAGGAAAAACAAAATATCTACTCTGCTCTAGAAGAGAAGATAACAGGATGAGAGAAATCAAAATAGAAAACTACACTTTTGAAAGAGTCCAACAATTTAAATATTTGGGAGTAATAGTGAATGGCCAAAACAAGAGAAGTGAAGAAGTAACGGAACGAATACTAACAGGCAACAAAACATACTAGAGATATCATAGGCTTATGAAGGACAAGAACTTATCCAGAAATACAAAACTGAAAATATACAGAGTTGCAATCAGACCAGTAGTTACGTACGCAGCTGAGACAATGTGCCTCACGGAAAAAGATGAAGAAAAATTGAGAATATTCGAAAGGAAAATCCTCAGACGCATTATGGGCCCGATAAGAATGGACAACGGAGAAATGAGAAGAAGAATGAACCATGAACTAAGAGACATAATGAAGGGAGAAGATATAGTTAGATTTATTAAATCACAGAGGCTGAGATGGCTGAGACACATAGAAAGAAGGAAAAACGACCGACTGATTAAGAAGATCACCAAATGGAAACCGGCAACTGAAAGACCAAGAGGAAGACCCAGAGAGAGATGGGAGGACCAGGTCATGAGAGATATCAAAATTCTGGAAGTGAGAAACTGGAGGGAACTATGCACATATCGAAATGAGTGGAAGAAAATAGTAACGAAAGCCAAGTCATATAACAAACTTTGACAACATACAAGTGGAATGCGGAGTGATTCACCGCAATAAGCGAATCTGAGAGCTCTAAGTAAGATCGGCAAACATTCCACCTGGAATGAAAAGCCCTGATGATGATGATGATATCTCTTTTTGTGTTATAACTAGAAGATTGAAGAAGGAACGAATCTCTTTGTTTTTTATGAGCTACAAAAATGTTTTATATAATTTTTTTAGTTAGATGCATTGTTTTTAATGTATTCGCAAAAAACCGTTTGAAAAAGTGTTATATTTCAATGAAAATGGCCAATTTTCAACCACGAATAACTCAAAAAGTATTGAGTTTTCGAAAAAAAATTATAGAACAATTTTTGCTTAGAAGTAGGTTCTCTAGCAACTTCCGTAGTTGTTTAACCAAAAAATTTTCCACCCTGAGAAAGGGTGGTAACCGCCCCCAAGACAAAAGCACGCATCAGCATAGGGTAGACTTTGAATAGGGAGATATTTTCAGGCTATTCCTAAAATTTCATTCAAATCCATGCAGTAGGATAGTATTCGGAGGTAATAACCTGTTCTTGCTCTCATTGACTGTATGCGAATGGAAATGAGTATGCGAATAGAAAAAAAACTTTAAACTAATTGCTGGATCGATCTGAATATTTGAGAGTTAATTAAGGACAGAAATCTGCCAATGCATTAGACGTTTTCGAAAAAAAAAATATTACGTAGAATACCTACTGGGCCCAATAAGTGAAAATAACAACTGGCGAATTAGATTTAATAAAGCAATATAGGTACGAACAATATAGCGAAGTAATTTCGATTGTACCTAGATTTGACACAGTTACGAAAGAAATTTTATTAATGTATATGAAAAGATATAAAAATTGGAAACTTTTGAGATTGGATTTAGAGTCTGCAGTCATACAAACCCAAACACCTAACAATGATGTTTAAATACCAAAAAATGTTTTAATGTTTTCATTTTGATTCTCTGTCATTATACGTCATTTTGATTTATTTTCATATTCTTTTGTCAAAATTCTAATCCAAAAATGCAAGATCCAAAATTTCTAACCATTTAAAATGGCTTCACTAGAACAAACAAAATTGACCTGTAAAATATAAAATTACAGCATTTAACAAACAGGTACGTATTTTCATCATATTTCTAATAAACTAAATATGCTCAATATTTTTTATAAAAATATGTTGTTTAATATGATATAATAATTACTGTGACATCGTTTGTTTATCGTGATAACTTCTTTAAGGGGATGGGTACGCAGTTTCGGCTCTAATGCTATTTAAATGGGATTAATTTTTTCTCAAATCCTGAGAAAACTAATAAGTATTTTTGAAGAATTTAAACGCATAATGAAAGACTACATTCTTACCGAGGGCCGCAAGTCCCTGAAAATTTCTGTAATCTTTATATTAATAAGTTACAGGGGTGAAAAACTAAAAGAAAATGTAGTGTGATTTTAAATTTCAAATATCTCGTTCAAAAGAAACTTTTTACTTACTCTAAGGCACTTTCGGCCCTCGATAATAATTTAGTCTTTCATTCTGCGTTTAAATGTTTTAAAAATATTTATGAGTTTTTTCAGGATATGAAAAAAATGGACACCATGTCCGTGGTGATGTTTTCCTAATCGAACATTCGTTATCTTTGTCATACAACTCACTGAGTCAAACTGTCTGGCCTTCTTGTCTCTATTGTCTTTAATATCAAGGCGTTCAAACCTAATATTTTAATAACTACTCAAGACCGACATGTCTAAACTGTTTTTAGATAATACATTTATTGTTTTAAAGCCATTTTCTATATATTTACTGATATTCAAAATAATGTTTCTTAAATTTGTAGATGGAAGACGACATAAAAACCATTCTAGCAGAACTAAAGCGAAAACTTAAAGATTACAAATTGCACCAAGACTCATACTCAGATGTCATACCTACCTTGGAACGCATGGTAAAAGAACATATGACTAGATATGAGAAACATGCAATTCCGCAAGAATATGGAGACGAGTATGCAGAAATTTTTATTAAGGCTACAGAGCCAACAGTTAGCAGTGTTGACGATCAACAATCAAAGAAAGTAGGAGACAGTAAGATTAATACTATTAAATCAGAAAAAGATAAAAAACAAGAAGATAAGAAACAAGCGCCTAAAAACAATGTTACCTCAAACAATAAATCGACTAATGGGGACAAAAAAAATATTCCAAAATCTTATAAACTTTTTAATAACAATCAAAATAATAATACCAATAAAAGCAACTGTAATGACACTAAGACAGTCAAAAACGATAAAACAAAATCTGAGGAAATAAAAAAGTCTGTACCGAAAATGTTACCAGATAAAACACGTGATCCAAAAAAAAGTTCAAATAAAATATCGTCGGCTACTGACACTGTAAAAAGATCTGTGACAAGTTCATCTCAAGTGAGGTAAGCTAAACACGTATAAAATACAAACCTACCAGTTTAGTAGAAACAGAATTCGGTCAGAATACGCAACAAAGTGGCGGTATCAATGTTTGTTATAAATGTTTAAGAAATTCGAATAGCCGCTTTAGAGATAATAGACCACGAGACAGCGCTGAAAAATCTATTTGAATTTACTAAAGCTAGATTTTTCACAATTGATTACTGTGAGTGTGTAGAAAAACATACTGCGGTCGGTCAAGCGAAACGTAGAACAGGGGTTACTGAGAGGGTATCAAAGTTGCTTTCCTACGAAGGTAATTATTCCCATTTACTAAGGCTGAAAATCAGTACACACATTCTAAATTAAATATAATTTGGCTCGCAATTTTTTTGTTCAGCATGGATTTACTTGAAATTTTCACAGAAGGTAGGGAATAGTCCCAGGATCATTTTCTATATCATGCCTCTATCATACGCTAAAACCTTGGGGGTGGTTGCCACCCCATCTCGGGGGTGGAAATTTTTTATTACATTTTAACCATGTATTTTTTTTGAAAAATGGCTTTGGCAGAGCCAATTAGCCAGACTTGTTTGTGATTGATTGCAGATTCATAGTCATAAATTTCTTATTTCATAACATAAGTACATACTACAATATTATTTTTAGATACATAGGTACATTGTGCTGCTTTTTTTCTTTTGTTTTTTTTTAATTATTTTACTGTTTTTTTAATATATATTTTAATTTGTGCTAAACACTTTTTTTTTACTTTCTTTTTTATTTTTCTTTTCTTTTTTATTTTTGTTTCATTTTTTTTATTTTTTTTTATTTTTTTTGTTATTATTTTACTATGTGTTTTTTATATATATTTTTAACTATGTAATTAGATGTAAAAATTGATTCTAAGAAAAAAATATTTTTTACATTTTCTTCGTAAAACTAATATTTTTCAAGTTATTCGCGCTTGAAAATAACAGTTTTTCGACGAAAAAATCGACTTTTTTAGAAGGTTTTTTGAGAATACCCTGAAAAATATGCATTTAATCAAAAAATCTGTAGATATCGAATTGTATCTTTTATGCCCGGTTGCACCAACAGATCTTAAGCTTAAGTCGAGAATATCATAAGAATTAGAATAGAATAGAAATATGCTTTATTGCCATGAAAAATTTTACAATTTTATCGACAAAGCTTATAAATAGTAAAAAAAAACAAAACAGTAACAATCCAATTTACTAAAATTACATAAATCGTCAATAAGTTAAATAAAATAAATAAATAAATCGAAGTTAAAACAGAAATAATCAATTACAAAAATTAAAATAAATTGCAAATTCATAGTCTACCTAATAATTAATAAAAAATGTTTAAAAGTTAAAAAGTTAAGCTGCTGCATATGACACCCAAATATAGATAAAAAAATAATAAAAATACTACTTGTGCAAAGGGTACTGTAATTTCTTAGTTATTGAATAAAATAATCTTCTACTGAATAATATGGTCTTTCAGACAAGTAGGCTTTTGTCAGTTTACGGAATTTGGGAAAAGATGGTGCAGATTTTAGTTGTAGGGGGAGATGGTTGTACATTTTTTTTGCGGAATATAATATCGATTTCTTTACTAACTCCGAGGACGGGGTCGGCAAATAGACGTCAAACGTATAATTTCTCGTGAAGTAGTGATGATTAGGTCTTGGTGGAAAGACATGTAGATGTTTACGAATTAAGCAAACAGTTTCTAAAATATACAAAGATGGAAGGGTTAAAATTCCGTGATCTTTGAAGTAACTTCTGCAGTGTGTTGTTCTTCTGAGGCCAAACAGATATCTTATAGCTCTTTTTTGTAATTTGAAAATAACATCGAATTGGGCAGCTGCACCAGAACCCCAAAAAGGAAGACCATAACGAAGATAAGACTCGAACAAAGAAAAATATGTTATTTTGGAAGATGCTAAATTGAGTTCATTCGAAACAGATCTTATAGCATAGCAGGCTGAAGAGAGTTTCTTCCGTAACAAATCGATATGGAGGGACCATTTAAGGTTGCTGTCTAAAAAAATGCCAAGAAATTTTACAGAATCAACGGTACTGATCTGGCTGTTATTAAGAGGTAAGGGTTGAAGAGCTCCTTTATAAGACAATGCTACTGTTTTATCTACGTTAAACGAGAGTAAATTTGAGTCAGACCAGGTTTTTATTGTAAGTAGATCAGAAGTTATAGTAGCATGAAGAGTTGCAATATTTGAGTTGCTCCAAGTGATACTGGTATCATCAGCAAAAAGAAAGATGTTTCCATCGATTTTTAAATTAGTGATGTCATTAATAAAGATAAGGAAAAGTAGAGGACCCAATACTGAACCTTGAGGTACCCCACATACAATGTTTTTGAGACTAGAGTCTTTATCATTTGCTCTAACCAGTTGTTTCCTATCTTCCAAGTAAGATTGGAACCAATCTAAAGAAATGCCTCGAATTCCGTAGAAATTTAGTTTTTTTATCAAAATGTTGTGATTTACACAATCAAAAGCTTTGGCATAGTCACAAAAAACGGTGGCAGTGTAAAGATTATTGTTCAGTGCTTGATAAACCTCATGTAGTACAGAAAACATGGCATCAGTGGTGCATTTATTATTTAAAAAGCCGAACTGATTTTGTGATAAAATGTTGTTTTCAACTAGAAAGGACATAAGTCGGGCTTTTATGAGTCTCTCAATAATTTTGGAGAGTACCGGTAGTAGTGCAATAGGTCTATAATTGCAGGTATTAGATATTTCACCACCCTTATGAAGAGGAATAATGATGGCTGTCTTCAGGCACTCTGGAAATTTACCTTTCTCAAAAGAATCATTAATTAGTGAGATGAGGACTTCTAACACATTTTCTGGAAGATTAGAAAAAATTTTGATCGATAGACCATCAGTACTACAGGAAGATTTGCTTTTGATACTATTAATTGTTTGGATTAGTTCAAATTTAACGACTGGTTTTATAAAGAATGAATTCGAGACCTTTCTTGAATTAGGGAGATATGAAATGGGATCTTGTTGTGGCAAAATAGTTGATGTAATATTTTTACTCACATTAACAAAGTATTCATTTAGATTTTCAGGGTCTGGAAGGGAAAATGTTTGTGCAGTGTGGGTTTTATTTCGAAGATCGTTTATTATGGACCAAGTTTCTTTTGCAACACTTTTGGAGCTTCCCAGACGGTTCTGGTAGTAGACTTTTTTAGCTGATTTTATAAGTTTAAGATAGGTTGCCCTATACTTGGTGATATATTCAGTGATAGAGACGTTGGTAGTAAATTTCTTGATATAGAGAAGAGAACGCATATTCTTGGAAGATATTCGGATACCTTTAGTAGTCCAGGGTTTGTGATGTTTTGGCTTAATTGCAATTAAAGGAAATGCTTTATTGAAGATGCAGATAAGCTTATCTAAGAATTCACTGAAATTATTATTCACGTTCATGGCAGGAAAGCGCCACTCAGAGGTTAAGCATAAATTTTGGAATTTACGAAAGTTCCGGGTGGAAAAAATCCTGCCTAAACGTCGGGTTTTCGAGGAGGGTTTGCTGGAGATATTAAACTTCGTATAAACTGCTTCATGATCAGATAGTCCAGCATTAATAATTGTAGAGTTGACATCAAGTGGTGAGAAATCTGAGGCTGTATAATCAATTATGGTAGATGAAGTTTTTGTAATCCTTGTAGGAGAATCAACGTGCATTGTTAGACCATACGATTCAAATATGTTGACCAAGGATATTCGTGTAGCACAAGCAGCAGCATAATCAATGTTAAAGTCCCCGCATAAAATTTTTCTACTTTTATGGGGCAGGTCATCTAACAAATTTAGCAGGTTCTGAAAAAATAGTTCCACGGAAGAAGCAGGTGATCTATAAATGCAAATAATATAAAGATTAAGATTCTTATTGTAAACTAAGGAAAACTCAAAGGAGGCTTCACTTAACAGAAAGTCATATTTTGATACCAAAGAAAAATCATTACTCGTAGACAAAATTAGTGTCCCCCCATAAGCTGAGCTTGGACGATCATACCTAGCAATTGTGGTGTATTTATCTACAAACAAAGGCTCGTTGACTTCAAGCCAGTGCTCTGTAACCGCAACTACCGGGGGAAACCCTAATTCCTCTAGGAACAAAAACAATTCATCAGTTTTGTATCTTATAGAACGAATGTTAATCAGAACCATGCTAAAGTTGTTATCACTAAAACAATTTGAGGATTCTAGTCCCTCAGAACACGTCGTGATGTTTAAAAATTTCGTTTTGGAGAGGCAGCGGAATAGTAATTTCGGTGACATTCCCTTGATTTTTGCAGGTGGATAATTCTTTCAGAAGTGAGAAAGGACCTATAAGCATTAAGATCAGCTTCCACCTCATCTGGACCAATTACATAGGCATTGTTGAAGTCTAGCAGAATTTGTCGTAGATCTTCTGTCTTAGTGGGAAGTCCCTCGGAAGCCAAAAAGAGTTTAACGCTTGTGTTGGTAAATCCATCGTAAAACACTGAAGCTGGTTGGTCATGTAGATAAGAAAGATGAAGTTTAATGGTTTTAAGGTATCCGGTTCCCTTAATCTGGCTAGAAGATATCGACTATTAGAGTTATTGGTTAATCGAACTCTTGGCGGGGTCAAAGGATCCAGATTTATCGATGGTTCTAAAGTATCCTTCTTAACGAAATTTATTGGCGAATGGAACGGATTCTTAGATTTACAAACTTCGATGGCTTGCTTGTCTGTACGTATGTTTGTGTTTTCTACTTCATCTTTGTTCTTGCGAGAATTGGTAATTGGATTTTCCAAGGTGACAGGGCTTCTGAGATTCTTCGGATTCTTATGTGACTGAGATGAAAGCGTTGGTTCAGAATAGGAAGATTCTATAGACCATTTAATGTTAACACCATGTGGCCAAATTTCCTTATTAAATAATAAGTTAATAGATGTTTTAGATTTTATACCTATTTTGAACGAAGAGCCAGTTGTTGTGTCGGCATCTTTAAGGAGTGCGTAACATCTAATATATTCCTTAATGCCTAGCCTCTCTTTAATATAGTGCACCACTTGTATAGGGGTGTACGTTGGGGACAAGTTACTAATAACTACAAAGTGACATTTATCTTCTGTACTTTTTAGCTTTTGCTCTGGACTTGGTTCTAAATGTCGGGACTCTTCAGTTTGGGTACTTGCGGTGGTATAAGATATATTTTTCTTCAATATCTCTTTTTTAGTTGGTATAGTAGATATATTTTTAGTAAGACTGCTCATTTGATTTGAAATTTCACCGATATTTGAAGAGAGTCTTTCTAATCCCAACTTAATCTCAGTTGAATTTGTGTCTTGGACTTCAACCTTGATAGTCTCGTCTGAAGAGCCGAAAAAAACTGACGATATATTAAAAATGTCGTGTTCCATCTGTCTTAGCGATTTTAAAACCTTTTCAGGATTCAGCACGTTGTTTAGTTTGTGGATCTCGTCAATTTTTTTCGTAAGATAGTCCAGTTTACCGTCATTTTTAGTTAATAGATCATAAGTCTCGATGAAAACAGGCAAATTGTCATTTAGTTTTTTAGTAACTTGAATTAAGGCCTCAAAGTTCTCTAAAGGTATCTGATTTTTTGATAAATTTGTAATTTGGTCGTTTAAATATCTTAAACTTGGAGAGTCACATATTGTACAAAAGAATCTAAGATGGGAAAACTTTTGGTCCAATAGGGCTTTAGTAGTGGTTTTATTTAGTCCCGTACATCTCATACAAAAATTTCTTCGGCAATCTCCGTTACATCTTAACTGATTGTATTTATCTGAGTCAGAATATTGGGTAAGACAATGTTCACAAGTATACAAGTATAATTAATGTAATATAATCATAATATATTACAATAAGAATACCATAATATAATAATAGATCTAATTGATAATAAGGTAAGAATCTAAAATTATGGTGCAATGTAAGTGATACTCAAGGAGGCCCTATCTATAAGTAGAGCTTAGCTGAGCTGGAGCTTAAGATCTGTTGGTGCAACCAGGCATTAGTAACACAAACCAAATTCTTTTCCTATAATATCTTTAAGACCAATACAAACCGAGATACGGCATGTTAAAAGTTAGCTTTTTTCGTCAAATGCACAATTTGAAATTTTCAAAGCCAAATAATGGGAAAAATTTGCATTTTTCGAGGAAAACTTAAATAATATTTTTTCAAGTATACAATTGAAGAGCTTATTGCAACATATAGTCCAGGGCCCATCTGTTTTGAGATGGACGTTGAGAGGTGACTCAAATTTTTTTGCAGAAATTGCTTGAAAATAATTCAAATAATAATATTTGAGTTATCCTCCCTCTCAAAAAGGTCCGGAACATTGTTTAAATAATCAAAATGTCAAAAAATGAAGGAAAAATTCGATTTTTTTATTCGTTTTTTGATTATAACTTTAAAAGTATTCATTTCCGAGAAAAGATGTACTGACATAAAAGTTGCGTAATTAAATTTCCTACAATACAGAATTGGTTAAAAATTTAAAAAGTAGTCACCCTTGTTGCAAAATAGCAATAATTGCGAAAAAACCATTCAAAAACAAGTATTCGAATTTTACGTTTTTCAACCATGTCTGCTACACTTAGGACCTTTATATTTCACCCAGAAAAACTTTATAATACAGTAAAATAATACTGTAAATTTCATTAAGATCGGTTCTATAGATTTTGCAAAATAAATTTTGCAATCCAGCTTTCGCAAAAAAATTCCTTTTTTCAAAATGTTACAGGACTGAAAATAAAGTAGATAGCAGTTGAAATTTTTTTGCGTATAGAAGTGTACTGTACCTTTCATTTGCAATTTGCAAAATTAAAATCGATGAACCACCACGGTGCCAGGAATTTTTTTAAATAAACAATAATTATTGGTGCTACGCGCAGGACAGCGGTGTTCGATTCACACAAGATGATTTCCACCAAAATTTCTTCCAATCTTTATCTAATATATTATGTTCTTACTCTATATTTTGTTGTATTTTAATATTTTAATTCCACAAAAATCAAACTAATTTTATTATTGTTTGCGAAATATTGTTTAAACAATTGCATATGTTTAAAAATAATAAACTTTTATTCTCCAAGTTAAAATATATGAACAAAGAAATTTTTTGCTAAAAAAGTGTTATTTCAAAGGATAGAGTATGTGTTTTATTTTGCAATAAACAAATTTATTTATTTATATCAAAATGTAATAAAACTTAAAATGTATCAATCATTATCAAAGGTTATTGGAATGCCCAATCAGAGCAAACTATCCGCTGTCCTGCGTGCAGCACCAATAATTAATGTTTATTTAAAAAAATTCCTGACGCCGTGGTAGTCAATCGATTTTAATTTTGCAAATTGAAAATGAAAGGTACAGTACACTTCTATATGAAAAAAAAATTTCAACTTGCTTTCTGCTTTATTTTCAGTGCTATAACATTTTGAAAAAATGAATTTTTTTTGCGAAACCTGGATTGCAAAATTTATTTTGCAAAATCTATTGAACCGATATTAATGAAATTTACAGTATTGTTTTACTGTATCATAAAGTTTTTCTGCGTGAAATATGATGGTCTTAAGTCTAGCATAAATGGTTGAGAAACGTAAAATGCGAATAATTGTTTTTGTATGGTTTTTTCGCAATTATTGCTATTTTGCAACAAGGGTGACTATTTTTTTAAATTTCAACCAATTCTGTATTGTAGGAAATTTAATTACGCAACTTTTATGTCAATACAACTTTTCTCGAAAGTGAATACTTTTAAAGTTATAATCAAAAAACGAAGAAAAAATCGAATTTTTCCTTCATTTTTTGACATTTTAAATATTTAAACAATGTTCCGGACCTTTTTGAGAGGGAGGATAACTCAAGTATTATTATTTGAGTTATTTTCAAGCAATTTCTGCAAAAAAATTTGAGTCACCTCTCAACGTCCAAATGTACTAATATTTTTACAGATGCGCCCTGGTCTAATAATGGTAAGCCACAAAATAATAAAACCGAGATATCAATGTTTAAAGTTTAAAAGAAATCTAAAAAATATTGGTTTAAATGTAAAAACCTGAACGCTTGTTAGTTAGTTATATTAGTTATTAAAATACATGTACATTTATTATTTCACAAAAAAAACATATTTATATTAAAAAAATAAGTTTATTAAAAAAAATGTGGCTTAACATGTTCTTAAATTTAAAAAATCGCAACACAAAAAAATCAACTAAGTTATGTTTCTACAATTTCCACTTCTTCATTAACTTCAGAAGCTGCGTTTAACTGATTATAAAAAGTGTGGTAGACTGGCGGGATATAAGGTAACAAACTTTTTATATTGTCCAGTTTATTTTTCGCAATTTTCAGAGGTTCGTTATATTTCTTTGGAATGTTTGACAACTCTATTGTTGCAGGTCTGCCTTTCCGTAAAACATTAACTTCTTCATATTCTCCATTGACAGTGTGCTTGACAAAAATTGACCACACTTTTTCTGATTTAAATTGAAAGCTGTATATTTTTGCAAAAGATAAGCTCTGCTTGTCCGGAAAACGTGCATTTTTATTAAAGTTATTAAGAAGAGGTTCAAAACTATAAAAATCATTCTGGTTCATTTGGGTGACAACAAAAGGATTCTTTTTATTTGCTTTTGTAATAATATTTACCCAACCTTCTAGCGAATAAATAACGGGTGCACGATTTCTCTGTCTCTTCTCAATTTGAGCAAAATCTCGGTCTGATGGCATAACAGAATGACCGCTAACCAGAAAGTGATGTGTTATTTGTTTAATTTTTTTCCCCTGACTAGCTGCAACCAAAAAGCTATTAACTGCCAATTCTTGTTCTGACCTGGACAGTTATCGGTAAAAACAACTAGTTCATCATAATCTGATTTGTTCTTTAAAAATTTCATCACAACAGAAGTAACCTCATCTGCTCCATGCTTAGCTTGATCTTCGGTCCATAAGTACATGTGTACCTTATCATTGGTACAGTCGTGAATCCCCAAGTCATACAGCCACAGTTTTCTGCAGTAAAATGCAGGACCAGTGGTTAATTTTGGCAGCGGCATACTTTGCTGTAGGTCAAACGAGATTACTAATTTTGATTTGTTTGTAACACATTCATTTTTTTCAGTCTTTAGCAAAGTTTGCATTGCGTCAGCTCGAGCAATGTGTACATTCAAGAAAGTAGTTAGCTCTTTTTCTTGTTCTTCGTTATTAACATCTTTTGATGCCTCCATTTTAATGGTCGTTTCATCATAAGTTTTGCACGTATCAGAACGAGGTAATTTGAACCCTATGTTATAATGAGTACAAAATATTTTTCTGTATGCACTTTCTTTAACTGGCGTAATATTCCTTTCTCTACACCATGGCACATAAAAATCTGTATATAGTCCTGTAATTGTCATATCACAGTTCAGATATTCTTTTTTTATATTTTTGGCTCTGCTATAATAACTTTAGTATTTGGGAATGGATTCAATATGAGTTTTGACTGATTCAATCTGTTCCTCTGAATGTTTATTAGGTCTGTTTGTGTGCTTACCTCTCTTATCAGGAATAGGAACCATTGCCCTGAGTGACTTCATTTTAAAAATATTTTCAACTCTCCCACGAGATTTTTGAAGACCATGAATGCTTAGGAATTCAGTCTTGCATACTTTAACTTCTACATCCCCTACATTAACCAAATATTCAGCGGTAAATTTTCTTCTAGAAACGTTGCTTTTTTGTTTTTACTTATACGATCTATTCTTATTTTTTACTCTGATACACCCAAAGAGATAGATAGCTATTTTGAAGGTCAAATGAGCCCAACTCCCAAAATTTCTTAAATAAATGGTCATGATTACCTTGAAGTCTCTCCCTACATTTATTTTTACATGTACACGGTTCGCCAATTTCACGTGAACTAATAATCGTCTTGGTTTTCTTAGAAGTATACTGCTGTCCCGAATTACGGATTATTTTTCTTTCATTTCGATCATAGTGTTCCTCATTTCGTTGTCTCCATCTTGTTGGTTTTTTTTTCTCTGGATTTACCTCCTTATCTTTAAAAAGCCTGGGTATTGGTTCCTGCAATTCATCCTAGTACAACAAAAAGAGACTGTATTACACTCTAGAATTTGCGAATATTTCAAAAATTTTATATCAATAACTCGATAAGCCACATGGCATACCATATTGTTCCATGTAATATATATGAATATTTTTGTGCAAAAACATGGTAAGCCAAAAAATCAGAAAATAAAACTTACCTCACTAGATTGAGACGAAAAATCATCGCCGCTGGGCTTATAGTCTTTGTCTGCGACACTGTCATCACTATCATCAATAAAATTGATATTTAAACTGCTATTTTTGCTTAAAACCGCTCTTAATTCAGCACGTGCACCTGATGTCGACGCCATTTTAATGTGGCTTACCACGTTTTACGCGAAAAAGTGAACAGAAATGGGCGATTGTATAAACACGATACAGCAATAACTCCGCCATCTATTGCAGTAATCACCAAATAATTTTTATATGGCTTAACATAGATTTCTTTAAATACATAATGCAATAAAAGAGAATTCTATAAAATTGTGGCTTACCATTATGTTGCAATAAGCTCTTCAATTAGACCTTTCAAAAAAATAATAATGAAAAGTTTCTAGCATGGAAATTAAGCGACTTACAAAAAAATGTCGGTACCTGCCTTTCTCTACGAAAAAATCAGTGAAAACAACCCCCTAACTACCTTCCTAATTCAAAATTGGTCTTCACCTTTCTGTAGTTTCTTTTATATTTATATTTTCAATACATTTAACGAGTTTGACCTATTTAAAATGCCTAATTTTGGAAAAATTAGTGTTTAAAGAAAAATTGATTTTTTGCAATTTGGTATTTTTCACCTTTTACTTCAAAATATTTCCGAAAATACTGAAGATATGAAAAAAATTATAAACTACTAAATTGTAGCTTATTTAATGACTAAAATTAACCCGTGCATAGATTTTTATTACAGTGAATAGTTAGCCAGATATAGCTGTTTAAAACCTCTATTTACCAGCAAACACCCCCTTATTCGAGCTCTTTAAACCCGCCCAAATTAAAGACTAAGGCATCTTACGGAATTTAATTTACACCATCTTATAGCTCTTTAAAAATCCTACAAAATCATTTTTGAGGGGTCTTATTACTGCGATCGTATCAAAGTTGCTTTCCTACGAAGGTATTAAATCCATTTACCAATGCTGAAAATCAGTACACAGTGAGATATAATATTTTCCCAAAATTAGGCATTTTAAATAGGTCAAACTCCTTAAGTGTATTGATAATATAAATATAAAAGGAACTACAGCAAGGTGAAGACCAATTTTGAATTAGGAAGGTAGTTAGGGGATTGTTTTCACTAAATTTTTGGTAGAAAAAAACAGGTACCGACATTTTTTTGATTATAAATCGCTTAATTTTCATGCTAGAAACTATTTATTATTTTTTTTGAAAGGTCTAATTATATACTTGAAAAAATATTATTTAAGATTTCCTCGAAAAATGCAAATTTTTCCCATTATTTGGCTTTGAATATTTCCAAATTAGGCATTTGACGAAAAAAGCTAACCTTTAACATGCCGTATCTCGGTTTGTATTAGTCTTAAAGATATTATTGGAAAAGATTTTGGTTTGTGTTACTAAAAGATACAATTTTGATATCTACAGTTTTTTTGATTAAATGCATATTTTTCGAGATATTCTCAAAAAACCCTCTAAATAAGTCGATTTTTTCGTCGAAAAACTGTTATATTCAAGCGCGAATAACTCGAAAAATATTAGTTTTACGAAGAAAATGTAAAAAACATTTTTTTCTTAGAAGAACTTTTTCCATTGAATTACATGGTTAAAATGTAATAAAAAATTCCCACCCCCGAGATGGGGTGGCAACCACCCCCAAGGTTTTAGCGTATGATAGCGGCATGATATAGAAAATAATCCTTGGACTATTTCCTACCTTCTGTACAAATTTCAAGTAAATCCATGCTGGACGAAAAAATTGCGAGCCAAAATGCTTCATTTCCTCAATCGACTATTGGGGCCGACCGACCGGCTCTGTCCCGTCATACAGCTGACCGACTATAATAACTTTTATTTATATTTAATTTATAATGTGTGTACTGATTTTCAGCCTTAGTAAATGGAAATAATTACCTTCGTAGGAAAGCAACTTTGATACCCTCTCAGTAAGCCCTGTTCTACGTTTCGCTTGACCGGCCGCAGTATGTTTCTCTACACACTCATAGTAATCAACTGTGAAAAATCTAGCTTTAGTAAATTCAAATAGATTTTTCAGCGCTGCCTCTCCGTCTATAAGCACATGCCGGTATTTTATTAACATCACATTAATCATTGTAAATTAGTCATTTTAGAGCTTGCATTAAACACTTGCATATTCATCATCATTGGCTCAACAACCCATGGTGGGTCCTGGCCTGTTCCAGAATCAACTTCCATTCCTCCTTATCCTTCGCCTTGGTGTTCCAATTTCGCACTCCTCGCATATTAGTAATAGTCCTGTCGCCAGGGGGGGGTACAACGGCCTCGTTAATTCAGATGGACTTACCCAAGTTTTTTTTATGTATTTTGACCCGTAGAACACGAATTTTTTGGGTAACAGTTGATCCGGATGTCGATAAGATTGTTATAGACCAAGAACTTGAGGAATCAAATAACAGCGATTTTTGGCAAAACAAAACAATATTTTGTATTTTTTGGGTCATTTTAAGCAAAAAATATTTCTACAAGTTTTTTAGTAGGATGCACAGTTTTCGAGATAAACGCGGTTGAACTTTCAAAAAATCGAAAAACTGCAATTTTTAAACCCGAATAACTTTTGATTAAAAAATAAAATAGCAATTCTGCTTAGCGCCTTTGAAAGTTCAAGTCAAATTATGTCGGTTTTGATTATTTGCATTGCTAAAAATTTATTGTGTTATTGTTAAACAAAGCTACAAACAACTAGTGCGTGAGTGATGTTTCTATGATTTCTCATTTAAAATCGAACGAGTAGGTAGAATAGGTACTAGTGCAATCAAGACTATTTCTACGTTACATGCGTTAAAACACATGTAAAAGCACGGGAAACCCTACGTGTTTATAGCTTTGTTAAACAATAAAAAAATAAATTTTTACCAATGGAAATAATCAAAACCGACATAATTTGACTTAAACTTTTAAATGCGGTAAGCAGACTTGCTATTTTATTTTTTAATCAAAAGTTATTCGGGTTCAAAAATTGCAATTTTTCGATTTTTTTAAAGTTCAACCGCGTTTATCTCGAAAACTGTGCATCCTACGAAAAAACTTGTAGAAATATTTTTTACTTAAAATGGCCCAAAAAATACAAAATAGTGTTTTGTTTTGCCAAAAATCGCTGTTATTTGATTCCTCAAGTTCTTGGTCTATAACAATCTTATCGACATCCGGATCAACTGTTACCCAAAAAATTCGTGTTCTACGGGTCAAAATACATAAAAAAAACTTGAGTAAGTCCATCTGAATTAACGAGGCCGTTGTACCCCCCCTGGCGACAGGACTATAATGAATTAGTTAAAATAATTAGACGATAAAATTTAAGCAAGAGAAATTAAACTTTTTTCTACTTTTAAGGCTAAAAAAGCAAGTTTACTAGTGGAACCTAATTCAAAATAATTTTGAACATCATATTTGAAACCTTAATTGGTTATAACATCTCATTTTTTTGGTCAAAAATATATTAATTTGTTTGTATAATACTACATTACGGTTCTGTTGATATCCAAGAAGACTTGATATTTACACACTGTTGTCAAACTGAATTTTGTTATATTCAGTTTAAATTTTCTAGCCGATTTCCGAACCAATTATACTGCTATAATTATTTAGGTACCCTTCTTCCTATTTCGGTGCAGTATCCTTAAGGACGTTGACCATTACATTTGCCCATTTAATCTTATTTGCAACCGCCCTGAATAGTTATATGGAGGTCATATTCGTCCATTGTCGTAGGTTCTTGCGTCTTCTTCCTTGCTAGAGTTGCGTCTTCTTCCTTGTTCCCTTTTGCTATTGATTATTGCGATGGATTATAAGTTGGAGCAGTTCATACTTTTGATTTCTTACTGTGTGACTAAAATATTGTGTTTTCCGTTCTCTTATTATAAGCATAAGCTCTCTTTCCTTGTTCATCCGCAAGACCGCATTTGTCGTATGGTTCATAAAGGATATTCTGAGCATTTTACGGTAGCACCAGAGTTCTAATGCATGGATTCTTTTTTTGTCTTGCTTCTGTTATTGTCCAGGCAACACCATAGAGCAAGGTGGAGAAAACATAGCACTCGAGTATTCTTAGGTACCCCTAGGTACCCTTAGGGAAAATAAATTTGAAGGTTTTCGTTAAGCCCACTACAGTGCTTTTTTAGTGATAAACAGACTTCAGAAAAAAATAATCGTAAGTAGCATTTTGCTACTCGTTCAAAATTTATGATGAATAGAAATATCAGTCAAAATTCACAACTAACCCTATATATTATTAAACAATGAGAGCAGATACTTTTTTTAGTGATCGTTTATTAATCTCCATAGGAGTCTTCATACGTGGTGAGGAGTTCCTCATGACTTACCCTGTACCTATATTATATTAATAGATTTTTTAATACACACCGTCTACATATTATAGTATAAAAAGGAATAGACACCATCTACATAATATTTATAGTATTCGCAGTGTGCACGTACTTGGAGGGGGATACGAGAAACGATCATGCGAGAATAGCGGAGAAATATTGTAACTTTCTTAAATAATTCATTGTCAATTGAAATTGTCAAATTGACGTATATTTCATATCTATTGTCAATGAAGAAGAAAAATTATATATTGCTCCACAATATTGATATGATATGCAATTATTATAATATAAAGGTTTACACAATTAAACTTTTTTTCTTTTAAAGGAAGCATCCTGCCGTTTTTTCCAATACCGTTTTTATGATTAAATCAATTTAATTTAATATTTCCCGAGATATTCTATTTGTTTATAAGCCAAAAATTGTTTATAATTCTAAAATGTCCTGAGTAAAATAGTCCAATTTCAATTTTGTAATGTACATTAGATAGGTACAGTGTCTTTTTATACATCTGTTTGTATCTTTTTTTACAGTAACAACCTTAATCTTTATATTATTTGCATTTATAGATCACCTGACTCTTCCGTGGAACTATTTTTTCAGAACCTGCTTAATTTGTTAGATGACCTGCCCCATAAAAGCAGAAAAATTTTATGCGGGGACTTCAACATTAATTATGGTGCTGCTTGTGCTACACAAATATCCCTGGTCAACATATTTGAATCATATGGTCTATCAATGCACATTGATTCTCCTACAAGGATTAAAAAAACTTCATCTACCATAATTGATTATATTGTCTCAGATTTCTCACCCCTTGATGTCTGCGCTACAACTGTTAATGCGGGACTATCTGATCATGAAGCGGTTTATACGAAGTTTAACATCTTTAGCAAGTCCTCCTCGAAAACTCGACGTTTAGGCAGGATTTTTTCCGGTCGGAACTTTCGTAAATTCCAAAATTTATGCTTAACCTCTGAGTGGCACTTTCCTTCCATGGACGTCGATTATAATTTCAGTGATTTTTTGAATAAGCTGGTCTGTATCTTCAATAAAGCATTTCCTTTAATCACAATTAAGCAAAAACATCGCAAACCCTGGACTACCAAAGGTGTCCGCATATCAGCCAAAAACATGCGTTCACTACTGTATATCAAGAAATTTACTACCAACGTCTCTGTTACTGAATATATCACCAAGTACAGGGCAATCTATTTAAAACTTATAAAATCGGCTAAAAAATTGTATTATCAAAATCGTCTCAGAAGCTCCAAAAGTGTTGCAAAAGAAACTTGGTCCATAATAAACGATCTTCGAAATAAAACTCACTCAGCTCAAACATTTTCCCTTCCAGACCCAGAAAATCTAAATGAATATTTTGTTAATGTGAGTAAAAATATAACATCAACTATTGTGTCACAACAAGATCCCATTTCCTATCTCCCTAATTCAGGAAAGGTTTCGAATTCATTCTTTATAAGACCGGTTGGTAAATCTGAATTGATCCAAACAATCAATAGTATCAAAAGCAAATCTTCCTGTAGTACCGATGGACTATCCATAAAAATTTTCTCAAATCTCCCAGACAATGTGTTGGGAGTCCTCATCTCTCTAATAAATGATTCTTTTGAGAAAGGTAAATTTCCAGAGTGCCTAAAGACGGCCATCATTATTCCTCTTCATAAGGGTGGTGAAAAATCTATTGCCTGCAATTATAGACCTATTGCATTACTACCGGTACTCTCCAAAATTATTGAAAGACTCCTAAAAGCCCGACTTATGTCCTTTCTCGTTGATAACAAGATTTTATCACAAAATCAGTTTGGATTTTTAAATAATAAATGTACCACCGATGCCATGTTTTCTGTACTGCATGAGGTTTATCAAGCATTAAACAATAATCTCCACACTGCCACTGTTTTTTGTGATTATGCCAAAGCTTTTGATTATGTAAATCACGACATTTTGATAAAAAAACTAGATTTCTATGGAATTCGAGGTATTTCTTTGAACTGGTTTCAATCTTACTTGGAAAATAGGAAACAACTGGTTAGAGCAAATGATACAGACTCTAGTCTCAAAAATGTTGTATATGGGGTACCGCAAGGTTCAGTATTGGGTCCTTTACTTTTCCTTATCTTTATTAATGACATCACTAGTTTAAAAATCGATGGAAAAGTTTTTCTTTTTGCTGACGATACCAGTATCACTTGGAGCAACTCAAATATCACAACTCTTCATGCTACTATAACTTCTGATCTACTCACAATAAAATCCTGGTCAGATTCTAATTTACTCTCTTTTAACGTAGATAAAACAGTAGCATTACCCTATAAAGGAACTCTTCAACCCTTACCTCTTCATAACAGCCAGATCAGTATCGTTGATTCTGTAAAATTTCTTGGTATTTTTTTAGATAGCAACCTTAAATGGTCCCTTCATATCGATGTGTTAAGCAAGAAACTATCCTCAGCTTGCTTTGCAATAAGATCTGTCTCTAAGGAAATGGATTTAGCCTCCTCCAAAATAACATACTTTTCATTGTTCGAGTCCCATCTTCGATATGGTCTGCCTTTTTGGGGTTTTGGTACAGCTGCCCAATCCGATGTTATTTTTAAATTGCAAAAAAGAGCAATCAGATATCTGTTTGGCCTCAGAAGAACAACACATTGCAGAAGCTATTTCAAAGATCACAGAATTCTAACATTACCTTCTTTATATATTTTAGAAACTGTTTGCTTAATTCGTAAACATCTACATGTTTTTCCAGAAAGACCTAGACATGACTATTCCACCAGAAATTCTACTTTTGACATCTATTTACCGATCCCGTCCAGTGAGTTAGTAATCTAGAGTTTCTATAGAAATCTATATTATATTCTGCAAAAAAACTATACAACCATCTCCCTCTACAACTTAAATCTGCAACATCTTTCCTTAAGTTCCGTAAAATGGCTAAAGCCTATTTATCTGAAAGACCATATTATTCAATAGCAGAGTTTCTTAACCAATAACTAAGAAATTACAGTATTGTTATGTATAAGTAGAATCTTAATCTATATTTGAGTGTCATATGCAGCAGCATAACTTATTAAATTACTTATTAAATTTCTTAAGGTAGATTACGCAATTTGCAATTTTTTTTAAATTTTGCAATAGATTGTTACTGATGTTTATTTGACTTTATTATGTTTTATTTATATTGACGATTTGTATAATTTTAGTAAATTGTATTTGTTATTGTTTTTATTTATGATTCTTGTAAGCTTTGTCTATAAAATTGTTAAATTTTTCATGACAATAAAGCATATTTCTATTCTATTATATTCTATACAAAAAACAAAGTTATTCTTATATTATATATCATAAATAGCGACCGTAAATTTTTAATTAACAATTCAATTGTTGCTAAACTCTTCATTCAATTTCCATCGGCTTATGGAATAATTATAGTTTATACGAAAAAAGCTTTTATATTACCAAGTTATTTAATTATTGATAAACAATTAGTTATCTAAAATTTTAGTGAAAATTAAAGATTTTGTTGGAAAACCCGCAATTTCCGGGGAAAATTTTTGTAAATCGGGAAAAACACGTCTGTATGCAGAATTTAATTGCGGTGAATTTTTATTTGAGTGTTATTGGTGTAAAGTTAAAATCTTTGGAGTTATAGAGCAAAATTGAAACAACACAATTTTCGGGCGCCATTTTGTTTATAAAAAAAGTAGCACACTATCTGCGGACTTTGCATACCAATATTATTAATATATACAGTCATAAGATTCGATTCCTGCAATAAAATTACTGGTATAGTCGGTTCGCTAAATATTTGGCAATATTGGCAAAAAAATTACTAAATTGTTAATAATTACTAAATAGTTAATAATTTTGTCAATTTTGGTAAAATTGGCAAGAAACAAAAAAAAAATACCTACTAAAATCACTAACCAGTTGTGTCTAAGTTTAGCGAACGACTATAAATAACTTTTCCCAAAAATTGCCTAGTCTCCGATATAATTAATCTGCCCAGACTATTAATTCTATCTCTATCTATATAAGGATTTTTACTGCTGTCGCCGCCTTCCTTCTTTCAACCAACTTCTCCAGTCGTTTCTGTTCTGCCAATCTCCGTCTCTAAGGTCTCGTCTTTCCGTCGCCTCGTCCACTTCATCCCTCCATGATCTTCGGGATATACCTCTTCTTCTCTTTCCTATTGGGCTCCAATCCGAAATTTTAGATATCCACTCTGTACGATCTGCTCTTCTCATATGTCCATACTAAATTAAACGTTTTTCTTCGATGTATCTGAGGATGTCTTGTTCTACTGCCATCCTTAGTTTTATCTCCTCATTTATAATCCGATCTTATTTAATTCTTTTAGACCAAAATCCAGTATGTGGCCTACGGTAGATCGAAATGTTTACAACCCCCTTGCAAAATACAAAGACGAAGTGGATGCTGCTATCAAGGCCAGAAAGACATTTACGGTTAAAGGTAAATTCACTTATTTTATTTAATCTAAAAAATAATTAAAGCTATTCAAATAAACGAAGTGAGATTAGGATGGCTTTTTGCCTCAGCGACAAGTCAATATCTGATCTCGTTATTGCTGGATCAGAAATTGGGATATTCTTAGTTCACACTCTTTGGTGTTTCAGGCAAGACTATAATAATAATATTTAAAATGTTCAATTTTTCTCTTGTATTTTTTACTCTACTAAACCCTTAATTACAATTCTTAATTTTAAATAATTCTTAAGCTAACCCTAACAGTTAGTACCTAGTTTCATCCCTACCCAATACAGACCATTTGCTGAAACATTTTGTGAACTATCACTAAACAAACGCTTTTTCTCTTTACGCAATAGTATAAAACGCTAATCCTACATACACAAACCGCTAATACGCTAAAAACAATTAAACCTCGTATGAGAACAAACGACGTGTAAAACCGACATATGTGTTTGATCGAGACGCGAGTGAACAGTGACCAAACAGTGACTTGGGTAAGATTTTATATAAACTTATAATATTGTCTGTATCATCATATTCCCTCTCAAATCTTCACTTGAACCAACAACCTAAAAACATACAGTCCACATAACTTTGTAATTGTAATACATGCCTCTATTGTACCGGGTGTCCCAATAAGAATGGCTCTCGGCCATATTTCAGGAAGCATTTATAGTACAGCTTCGAGAAAAAAAAATATAACAAAAGATGCCCCGAAAAAAGCCTGGAAATTATTTTCATAATTGTAGGTCCACCGTTAGAAGGCGTAATAGAATATCAAAAATTTAAAAATCAAAATTGTACAAAATTTGACTAGTAAAAGGGGACTGGAAATCCGATCATCGTATTCTTCATAAAATTCTGCGCGTATCTGATTTCACAAGTTTAAGTCTACCTTGACAAATAAGAGGTGGGGGCGAGTGGGAACCTTGTTATGAAAAAATGACTGTAAGTCTGGTTCTGCTAAATCGAATTTTGCAAACTTAGTCTTGTTGAAAACAGCGCTTTCTCGTCAATGCAAGAGTTATAATTTCGAAACAGCCTAATAAGTAATATGCCAGCTAGAAGGCGCTATTTAATTTTTTTCAGAAATCTAGTTTTTATTGGAAAATATTAAATACAAGTATGCATTTTTAATTCTGTGTAACAAAATTGGATGAAACTACCAACAGAATAGCGAAAACCGCATGTCGATACCTTTTTTCTATCTCGAGATATCTTAAGAAAAATGTAAATTTTAAACATAACTGTTACTGTCACCGGTAAACGAAGTTCAGGAAAAGTAGTGTGTTGTGGAAAAAACAAAAAAAAAACATTTTTCAGATGTCAACGTATACAGAGAGAGTCTGTAATTTGGAATAAATTCAATATCTCAAATACTAATTGTTTTTTTTGAAAAATGCTCAGACCCGTCGATTAGTATTTCAAATTGTCCTTTTTGACATATAATAATAATGTATACAGGGTGTCCCAATTTAGAGATATGACGTCATCGTTGATTTTCTTAAATAGCAACACTGCCATTTTGATAGCTATTTTGATAGGGTGTGTAAAGTTATACACAACTGCAAAATTTCAAATTTTTATTTCCTACCATATACAAGATAATAAAAAAATAACAAAGTTATGAACAAGTAATCAAATAATAATTGAGTTTAATTATTTCAAATAAGCAAATGCTCATAACGTTGCCCATTGACAATTTGAAAATAATTGAGGACAACATTATGAGTATCTGGTTAATTGAAATAAATAAATTCAATTATTATTTGATTACTTGTTTTTCATAACTTTATTTTTTATTATCTTGTAAATGGTAGGAAATAAAAATTTAAAATTTTGCATTTGTGTATAAATTTACACACCCTATCAAAATAGCTATCAAAATGCCATTTAAGAAAATCAACTATGACGTCATATCTCTAAATTGGGACAACCTGTATACATTATTACTGTATGTCAAAAATGACAATTTGAAATACTAATCGACGGGTCTGAGCATTTTTTTAAAAAACAATTAGTATTTTAATTATTGAATTTATTCCAAATTACAGACACAACTTTGTTATTTTCTATTTAGTCCAGAAAGCCACTGCGCATCCGCTAGGAAAAATATTCTAATTCGGATTTTTTGCACAATCTTACTCAAAAAGGAACCCTTTTAACAAATTTGCATGTTGCCAGGACCAAAAGTTGGTCAAAAATTTTTTGAAAGTTTTTTTTTTGTTTTTTTCCTAAAATTATTTTTTTTGCATGGAACAAAATTTTTTTAGGTTTTTTGGATCATTCCAAACAGAAAAGGTCTTTAGTGACTTTTCTCTAAAGTTGATAGTTTTTGACATATAAGCGATTAAAAATTGAAAAATTGCGAAATCGGCCATTTTTAACCCTCAAAAACTATGTAAAAAACTGAAAATTTGAATGTTGCCAAGGTAGGTTGATATTCTTTAAACATCGATTCATGAAATCCCGAAGAGTTTTTTGCAATACAATATCAAAAACCCCTTTGTTTTTTAATTGCCAATCAAACGGGCGCGACACTATTTTCCACCGTTGCATGTGTATGCAGTATGGTGCAAATGAAAGGAATAAATTCGTTATTTCGTAAACCGGCGACTTTAAGGAAAAATCCCGAAACAGGTCGATTTTTATTTTCAAGTTATGATATTGTGACATATATGGTATACTAGTGACGTCATCCATCTGGGCGTGATGACGTAATCGATGATTTTTTTAAATGAGAATAGGGGACGTCTGCTAGCTCATTTGAAAGGTTCTTTAATTCTCTATTCAGTAATATAAACATTTACATAATTATTTATACAGGGTGTCCAATAATTTAATTTTTTTGTCAATTTGCCAAATGATTTAATTTAATAAAAAATTTTTGGACACCCTGTATAAATAATTATGTACATGTTTATATTACTGAATAGAGATTTGAAGAATCTTTCAAATGAGCCAGCACACGACCCGTATTCTCATTTAAAAAAATCAATGATTACGTCATCACGCCCAGATGGATGACGTCACTAGTATACTATATATGCCGCAATATCATAACTTAAAAATAAAAACCGACCTGTTTTGGGATTTTTCCTTAAAGTCACCGGTTTACGAAATAACGAATTTATTCCTTTCATTTGCACCATACTGTATACACATAACGGTGGAAAATAGTGTCGCGCACGCTTGATTCGCAATTAAAAAACCAAGGGGTTTTTGATATTGTATTGCAAAAAACTCTTCGGGATTTCATCAATCGATGTTTAAAGAATATCTACCTACCTTGGCAACATTCAGATTTTCAGTGTTTCACATAGTTTTTGAGGGTTAAAAATGGCCGATTTCGCAATTTTTCAATTTTTAATCGCTTATATGTCAAAAACTATCAACTTTAGAGAAAAGTCACTAAAGACCTTTTCTGTTTGGAATGATCCAAAAAACCTAAAAAAATTTTGATCCAAACAAAAAAAATAATTTTAGGAAAAAAACAAAAAAAAAACGTTTAAAAAATTTTTGACAAACTTTTGTTCCTGGCAACATGCAAATTTGTTAAAAGGGGTCCTTTTTGAGTAAGATTGTGCAAAAAATCCGAATTAGAATATTTTTCCTAGCGGATGCGCAGTGGCTTTCTGGACTAATTATCTTGTAAACGGTAGAGAATAAAAATTTGATATTTTGCAGTTATGTATAACTTTAGACACCCTATCAAAATAGCTATCAAAATGACAGTATTGCCATTTAAGAAAATCAACGATGACGTCATATCTTTAAAATGGGACACCCTGTATACATTATTATTGTATGACAAAAAGGACAATTTGAAATACTAATCGACGGGTCTGAGCATTTTTCAAAAAAACAATTAGTATTTGAGATATTGAATTTATTCCAAATTACAGACTCTCTCTGTATAATTAATTAAAACAACAATAAGACAAACAATACTATTAAATATAACAATGAAATAAAAACAACTACCAACTACTTAATGACGGCCTAAATGTTCAAATTGTTGCCCATCATTTTCGATGCAAGCATTATTTACTCTTTCAAAAGTAGATTGAACAGCAGTTTCAATTTCTGCTCTCGAAATGCTTTGAATGCGTTTTGTATTCTCTGGATCATGTTTTCTGGAGTAGTGGGCCTAGCTGCAAAAACAAAAGATCTTTAATCCGCTATTCAATCTACTCTTGAAAGAGTAAATGCTTGCATCGAAAATGATGGGCAACAATTTGAGCATTTAGGTCATCACTAAGTAGTTGTTTTTATTTCTTTCTTATATTTTATAGTGGTGTTTGTCATATTTTTCTTTTAATTAATTATATACGTTGACATCTGGAAAATGTTTCTTTGTTTTTTCCACAGCACACTACTTTTCGTTTACTTTGTTTACAGGTGACAGTAACAGTTATGTTTAAAATTTACACGTTTCTTAAGATATCTCAAGAAAGAAAAAAGGTATCGACATGCGGTTTTCGCTATTCTGTTGGTAGTTTGGGCCAATTTTGTAATTCAGAATTAAAAATGCCTACTTGTATTTAATATTTTCCAATAAAAACTAGATTTCTGAAAAAAATTAAATAATGCCTTCTAGCTGGCGTATTACTTATTTGGCTGTCTCGGAATTATAACTCTTACATTGAAGAAAAAGAGATGTTTTCAACAAGACCAAGTTTGCAAAATTCGATTTATCAGAACCGGACTTAAGCAATTTTTTCATAACAAGGTTCCCACTCACCCCCACCTCTTATTTGCAAAGGAAGACTTAAACTGATGAAATTAAATATGCGCAGAATTTTATGAATAATACGGTGATTGGATTTCCAGTGCCCTTTCGTTAGACAAATTTTGTAAAATTTTGATTTTTTAATTTTTGATATTCAATTACGCCCTCTAGCGGTGGACCTACAATTATGAAAATAATTTCCAGGCTTTTCTCGAGGCAACTTTTGTTATCAATTTGTTATCATGTTGTTTTGTTATCAAAGCTGTACTATAAACGGTTCCTGAGATATGGCCGAGTCCATTCTTATTGGGACACGCGGTACATAATAGTAAATGCAGACTCCGGAAGAAAATGATAATTTTAAATATTCCATATTTTTGTCCATAGTTTTTTAACTATTTGCCTATTTACATATTAACTAAATTATGTTAAATATTTGCCCAATTTATTATGCTCATGTTGTAATGTAGTGATGACACTCACTTCATAAATCCAAGAAATTCTGGCTAATTAGTCATAACCAAAGATATTAATCCCAAGAAAAAAATCCAAATTAACTTGTTATAAACTCGCTACATACCGTGGCGTCATTTGTTGGAGACCTAAAAAAACTAAATTTATTTGGCCTTCACTTACCAATTATACAGGATGGGCCAAAGAAAAGAGTCCTCCTCAAAATTTGCAGTAGTTATTAGATTTGAAGCAAATGCCGAAACAGGTCGATATTTATTTTTATGTTACCATTTTTTGGCATATGTTTCATACTAGTGACGTTATCCATCTGGGCGTGATGACGTAATCGATGATTTTTTTAAATGGGAATAGGGGTCGTGTGGTAGCTCATTTGAAAGTGTGTTCAATTCTATATTCAATAATATAAACATAAATATCATTATTTATACAGGGTGACAAAAAATATTTTTTGAATTAAATTAATTGACGTAAAAAGAAGAATTTATGTAATTTATTTAACTCAAAATACATTATACTGCAATCAGAAAATAGAAAAAAATGTTTATTTAACAAATAAACATTTTTCTTTTCGCTAAAATTAAATCACAAACCTCCCCCCACCTACCTCTGGACAATATGAATATTTAATTTAAGCGAAAAGCAATGTTTATTGGCCAAATAAACATTTTTATCTTTTCTGACAGCAATAGAATGTATTTTGAGTTAAATAAATTACATACATTCTTCTTTTTGCGTCAATTAATTTAATTAAAAAATTATTTTTTTGGCCGCTTTGTATAAATATTGATATTATTGTTTATATTACTGAATAGAGAATTGAACACCCTTTAAAATGAGCTACCACACGACTCATATTCCCATTTAAAAAAATCATCGATTGCGTCATCACGCCCAGATGGATGACGTCACTAGTATGAAACATATGCCAAAAAATTGCAATATAAAAATAAAAATCGACCTTTTTCGGCATTTCCTTAAAATCTAATAACTACTGCCAAATATCGAGGTTGACTCTTTTCTTTGGCCCACCCTGTATAATAGGATAAGCTTTTTTTAATTTGTTCCCATTCTCATGGTGCCCATATTTTTATTAACAAAATCCATGCATTAGGGTGAGGCCCCATTAGTGCGTTGCGCTGTGTTGCGTTGTCGCAGCGGTGTTTTCATACAGGGTGAGTCATGAGGAACTGGACATACTCCTACCTCGTATAGAGGCTCCTATGGGGAATAACAAATGACCATTAAAAAGTGTCTGCTCCCCTTGTTTATTAATATACAGGGCGAGTTTCGCATTTTGACAGAAATTTATATTCGTCATAATTTTTGAACGGCCAAATCGATGTGTCTCTTATTTTTGTCAATCGTTACACTATTACCACCTAATCAACTGATTTATTCAAACTTGAAAAAATCAGGTCCGGCTTTAAAAAAATAGTTCGTTTAGGTCTTAGAAAAAATTTCCCCCTGTATACGCTTTTTGAAAACTGTAATATGAATTTTACAAATTAGAAAAATAGGCAATTAAAATGGCATATTTATTTTTTTCTCCACACGATTACTTAATTTTTTATAAAAAAATCAAATTTGACTATGAATTAAAAGTTTGGTAAAGTAAACCATCAATTTAAAAAAATTAACTTTTATTACAAAAATTAATTTTTTTTAACAAATATTTGATTTATGTTACCACCCAATCAACTGATTTATTCAAACTAGAAAAAAATCAGGTCCGGCTTTAAAAAATTAGTTCGTTTGGGTCTTAGAAAAAAATTCACCCTGTATACGCTTTTTGAAAACTCTAATATGAATTTTACAAATTAGACAAATAGGCAATTAAAATGGCATATTTATTTTTTCCCCACACGATTGCCTAATTTTTTATTAAAAAATTAAATTTGTCAAATTCGGAATTTTAACCTAAAAATGAAAGAAAAAATATGAAATCACGGTTTAACTCGCTACAACGTTCCATTTTAATTTTATTTCTGAAATTTTTACAGCACGTATCTCTTACCATTGTGAATACTATGACAATTGTTGTAGACTTTCAGTCTTCTTCTAGTAAAAGTTATGAATTTAAAAAAAATAAAAGGTGCAGTCGTGAATTACAAAGTTAAATCGAAAAAATTAAGTGAAAAAGTTTAAAATTTATCTATTTGATCACGTCTATGTTAAACTATAGAGTCCAAAGAGAAGTGTTATGGGGAGTTTTAGATCTAGACGTGTTATAGAAAAAAAAAATGGTGAAACTTTTAATTTTAAGAAAAACGTTGTTTAATTTTTTTTTATTTTTATGGTAAAATTGCGATTTTGACAAATTTGATTTTGTAATAAAAAATTAAGTAATCGTGTGGGGAAAAAATAAATATGCCATTTTAATTGCCATTTGTCTAATTTGTGAAATTCATATTTTTCATGAGTTTTCAAAAAGCGTATACAGGGTGAAATTTTTTCTAAATCCCAAACGAAATGAGTTTTTAAAGCCGGACCGGATTGTTTTCTAGTTTGAGTAAATCAGTTGATTGGGTGGTAACATAAATCAAATATTTGTTTAATAAAATTAATTTTTGTAATAAAACTTAATTTTTTTTTAAATCTATGGTTCACTTTACCAAATTTTTAATTGATAGTCAAATTTATTTTTTTATAAGAAATTAAGCAATCGTGTGGGGAAAAAATAAAATAAATATGTCATTTTAATTGCCTATTTGTCTAATTTATATATATATATATATATATATATATATATATAATATATATATATATATATATATATATATAATCTAAACCTTTCTACCTAACGGTGTAAGGTGTTTAAAAATACATTTCATACATCTACATCATATACAAATCGTCTCCAATCTTGCTTATTCTTGGCCCTTCGTTTGGCTTCAGTCGACGTTGTATTTTTCGTCCTCAGAATTTCTACCACTTCATCGTTCCAGGTTTTCTTTGGTCTCCCTCTTCCTCTCTTGTTTTGTACTTTTGCCTCCCATATGCGTTTTAGCTGTCTATCATCGTTCATTCTACACAAATGTCCAAACCATTTAAGTTTGTTCCTATCTAGTATTTGTGTTATTGGTTCGACTTGTAGTTCTTCTCGCACACTGCTGTTTCTTATTCTATCACGTCTTGTAATTCCTTTTACGTTTCTTAGTTACTTCATGTCCATAGAGTTTATTCTGCTTTTCGATGATTGTGTTAGCACCCAGCTCTTACTACCATAGGTAAGAATTGGCCTGAAGATTGTTTTATATACCATCATCTTTGTCCTGCTGCTTACTTCTCTCTTTCCAATGAATGTTCTGTTTAAGCTGTGGTACATTCTGGACGCCGTAGTTATCCTTTCGTTGACTTCTTCTTCTGATCTTCCTCCATTCTCTATTTTCACACCCAAGTATTTATATGTTGTTACTTGTTCTAGTTTCTTGTTATTTATCTCTATATTTACTTGTTTATCTTCATTCCCCATGACCATTATCTTTGTTTTCTCCATGTTTATTTTCATATTTCTCTCTTCCAGCTCCTCTTTCCACATTATTAGGTTCCTTTTGAGGTTATCTTCGCTGTGTGCTAGTAACATCAGGTCGTCTGCAAATGCACATACTGAAATTCCTATAGGTTCTAGTCTGTGGTAACCAATGTGTAATTTGCGTGTCTTTGCTTCCATTACTTTTATGATGTCATCCATGAGTACGATGAATAGTGTGGGGCTCAGTACTCCTCCCTGCTTCAGTCCATCATTTATCTCAAAAGTTTCAGAATGGGTATTATCTTTCCTGATGTAGCATTTGTTACGTTTATATAAGCTTTGTATAGCCTGCCTCAGTTTGAGTTCAATATTTCTTCGTTCTAGACTTTCCCATACCTTGTATTGTGAAACTTTATCGAATGCTTTTTCTAAATCTATAAATGCTGCATATACTTCAGTTTTAGTAGTTCTCGTTTTTTCTGTTACTTGTTAGATCGTAAAGATGTGGTCTTGGGTACTCCGGCCTTTCCTGAACCCACTTTGGGGTTCTGCTAGGTTGTGTTCATCTATTGAACTAAGTTTTTTGTTTAAAATATATTCGTACGATTTTGACACCACACTTAACAACGTAATACCTCTGTAGTTGCCGCAATTTCTTGTGTCCCCTTTCTTAAAAATGGGCAATATAATTCCTGTTTTCCAATCTTCTGGTACAGTACCCAAGTGCCATGCTTTGTTGAGAATTTCTGTTAACATCTCTACCCCTGAAACCCCTAGATTTTTCAGCATTTCTGGTGTGATCTTATCATGGCCTGCTGATTTTCCTACTTTTAGATGCGAGATGGCTTCCAGTACTTCATTCTTATCGATATTTTCGTCTTCGTCGTCGTGTTCTACGTTGGGGGTGGTCGTTTGTTCATGTGACTCATTACTGGTGGTTGTTCCATTTAGTAGATTTTGGAAATGCTCCTTTCCTCCTGGAAAAATCTTTTCATAATTTCGTCTTCATCTGTCAGTAGTACATTATCTTTTGATTTGATCTGTCTTATGTTTGCTTGTTTGTCCTTTCGTAGGTTCTTCAAAACTCTGTAGAGTAACTTCTGATTTCCTTGGCTATTTTCTTCTAATTTTGTTCCAAATTCTTCCCAGGATCTCTGTTTGGCTCGGGTTACTAGTTCTTTGACATTAGTACGTTGTTCTTTATATAGCGTGTAATTATTGTCTGTTCTGTCTCCGAGGTATTGTTTCCATAAACTTTTCTTTCTTTTCACTTGATCTTTAATTTCTTCGTTCCACCACCTTTTCTGTTTTATATTTTTATTTACTACTATTGTACCACATGTTTGTTTTGCTGCCTTTAGGATGGTATCCTTAAATTCTAGCCAGAGTTCTTCTAGATTCAGACTTCGCCATATTTGTCTTCTGTTTTCGATGTGTGTTTCTGTAGTGTTTTTATATTGTTCAGCAATCTTTTTGTCTGGTAACTTATAGGATCTGATTGATTCGTTCCTATTCTTGTTCTGGCTTGTCATTTTTGTTATTTCTTGATGGTTATTATCCTCAATTTTCCACATAGCTACTAATAAGTAGTGGTCACTGTAGATTTCTGCGCCTCTATTAACTTTCACGTCAGTTATTTCTTTTCGATTTTGTCTGTTGATTAGTACATAATCTATTATTGATCTTTCATTTCTGCTTCTAACTTCTCTGGTATATTTGTATATATCTTTGTGCATGTAAAACGTATTCGTTACTATCAAGTTGTTCTCCATGCAAAAATTGATCAATCTATTTCCATTATTGTTTCTGGTCTCCTCTCCATGCATTCCAATTATAGTAGAACGTCGATAATCCGGACGTCAAAAATCCGGACCGTCAATAATCCGGATTTGTATCTAGCAAAAATATCTGATTCTTTTAAAATAAATACTTCGCTGCGAAAAACAAACCTCTACCGCAGTTCAAAAATATTTTTCCACCTACCTCTACCGAAAGTATACTTTTCCGGACCTGATTGTAGGGAGCAAAGTTGTACTTTTCCTCCCTAGGGAGGAAAAGTAAAAGTGACGTCATGGTATTTCATTCATGAAATATAACTTATTGACTCCCTGTACAATACCTATTTTCTATTACGTAAGTATCTATACATTTTAACGTTTATTTAAAAACACTCTGTATTTTGCAGAATGGTAAAAAACAGTAAATTGTTATTCTGATTTAACAATGTTTACATTAATAATTTGACTTATACTTATATTTGACAGTTGACAGTTATATTGTACCTACTTGTTAGTTTTAGTTCTGATAAATTTTGTTGGTTAGTTACATAAATAAATTAAGTAAAAATGAAAAAATGACTTGTTATTTGAGGAAGGTGGAAAAACCATATGTATAATATGGGAGTAAAGTGCCTTTTCCTCCCTTGAATGATTACTGCCCTCCGCTACGCGTCGTGCAGTAAACTTCATTATCGGGAGGAAAAGTAGCACCTTCCTCCCTTGTTATACAAATAGCTATTACACATTTTTTAAAAGCCCAAATAGTGTCTGAGGCTTTTACTGTACACATGGTGCTATTAAAAATGAATTACAATGCCGTGTTTAAACATACAAAAATGTTTTGATTAATTTCACCTCTAGACACTTTACTGTACAAGAGAAAACATAAAATTTTAAAACATTTGTTGTACTTTAATGTGTATACTGGCCTTTTTTTGAGGTAATTTCGATAATCCGGATAATTTGATAATCCGGATGGGGTCCGGTCCCAATTAATCCGGATTATTGACGTTCTACTGTACATCTATTGTGTCATTTCCTTTTCCTACTCTATTGTTAAAATCTCCCATGATGATTAGTCTGCCATTTACGTTTTCCACTATATCTGTCATCTCCTCCCAGAAGTCATCTTTTTTACTTGCAACTTCATCTTCACCTGGTCCATATACAATTATTTTTGTTGTGTTACTAGTTTGATCTATATTCATTTCAATTTTTAATATTTTCTCAGATATAAATTCCCATCTTGTCATGTGCTTTATATGTTCTTTTGCTATAATGCAACCAACCCCTGCGACCGCTCGTAGCTCTGGTTTTACTCCACTGTATAACAGTAAATGTCCCCCTTCTTGTTCTATGGTTCCCTGTCCTTTCTTTTTTAATTCTGTTACTGCTAGGATGTCTAGTTTGTAACTTTCAAATTCCTGTATGAGTTCTCGTTCTTTATCGTTGATACTTCTGATGTTCCACGTTGCTATTTTCAGTATTTTCATTTTTGTGTTGCTCGTTGTTGTGTCTGTTAAGATCATATCCTTATTCGTTTCCTTTTTCGTTGCCATTTGTCGGTCCATTTCTTCGTCTATTATCATCAGTTTTTTTATCCAAATTTTTGTTTGTCCGTAGATGAGTGTTTTTCTAATCTATTTTCATTTTCAATCCAATCGAATTGTATGTTATCAACCCATAATTTTTTATATCCAATTCTCACTCTTTTTCCTTTCTCTCTTTCCTCTGATGCCCTCCTTTTTATTATAGATTGCGTTTCTAGTTCTTTTTTAGAGAGGTCGTGGTCAATATATATTCTCTTATGTGGATGGTTCTTCAGTTTCTTTTTGGCTTCCATTACTCTCAGTGTGTCTCCGAATGATTCTAATTCTATGATGCATTTGTTTTTCCCTATGCTATATACTTCTTTCAGGTCCACTTGCAGTTCTAGCAAATCTGTCATGATACTTTTGGCTTGTTCCTTTAGACATTTATTACCGACTTTGTCTGTCTCTATACCAGTAATGACAATGTTTTTTCTCTTTTTGTCTCTTTCGTTCTTTTCTACTTTTGTTGCGAGCAGTTCTATGTCTTTTTTCATTCTGAAATTTTCTTCAGTTAAAACTCTGTTCATATCAATTAGTTCTGTTATCTGTTTAGAATTTTCCTGCTTTATTTCCCGAATTTCGGTTATGAGGTTTTCCAACATTTTCATCATTTTATTCAGTTTTTGTTCGCTGTCGTCTCCCATATTTAATTGTACACGATGTTTTATTCAATAAATTACTATTGCTGAATTGTGTGTTGCCTATGCTATCGGCGTATTTCACTCTTGCTGTATGTATTATGTGTTGCCTACTCTATCGGCGTAATAGATGCAAATATGTAATATGTTCTGTGGTTACGTTTGTTTGTGCTGTGTACGTCAGGCGTAAGACATTTGACACACTTCAACCGTGCGGATGTCAAATAGAGAGGTATTGCTGAGTCTTTTTTGCACTTGCTGTATTACAGCACGCGTTATTTTGACAGTAGAGCATGCGCAGATGTGATATCTGGCTTACGCTGCGTTATTGGAAATACGGCCTGCCGTTATTACAGGAGTCGTTACGCTGTGCGGTATTCGTTGCGCTATTTTGTTTTCAGGTTATGTTTGTTGTTTATCTTTCATTTAAACCAAATTTATTCGTAATAATTTGCTAAAATGGGTACCTCAGACAGTAGCAAACGAATTAGATTTACGTCTGATGACGATTTGTGTTTATTAAAACAAGTTTTATGTCAAAATCCATTGACTTCTCCAGAAAATTTGACGTTAGTTCAGGAAAACATGAAGAGTGCAACAGGAAAATCTTTTATTTATAAGAACATTCAAGGATCATTTGTTTCTCTTACTCGATATTTGGAAGAAAATACATACCTTTCTTCCATCTAAATTAAATTCTGGATTTTGAGGACAAATTAGATAAATAACTAAAATTGAGCTGTAAAATACCGCAACCAAAATGTTGAGCAATATCTGCATTTATGAAACGTTTGAGAAATGTCAATTCTGTCAAAATAGCGCGGTGTAAATAGCGCAACGTAGGCTGTGTTAAATTTGCAATATCTCTCTAATATCTATTCCGGCGTACTTTCAAGGTTATATCTATTTTTAATATTAATGATTTTGACTTAATTATATCTTGTTTTAGCTTCTGATTTCACTCACATTCACTGCTTATTGTTCCAGTTTACCAATGGTCACAATTTCGCGTTTCGAAATTTTCTTACGGAGCGTATTTATCACGTGTTTACTATCACCAGTGGCGTGCCAAACCACGGTTATTAGACTTTATTACGGTTGTCTTGTCCGACGGTGGTGGGGAGACTTATATTTTTGACTTTACGTCACAAGAGTTTACATTCCCATATTTTTAAATGATTTTCGATCATTGAATGTGTGTTATTGTGTATATATGTGTATTATTTGTGTTATTATGAAATAATAAGACAAATAGTACACATTTTATCTTATACCGGGTGGTGAATCGTAAAAAGGGCCATAGGAAACTCAACGTAAAATTCTAAATTGTTGAATTCCTGCTTCCCTAATTATTTTACATCAAAAGTCATGAGAGAATACTTGTAGAGAATTAAAATCTGTATTAAAATCAAAAGTTAAAATTGTTCTACGATTTAAATGCATTCCAAAATTTTGAAAAATATGATACATTTGCCACAATAGGTATGCGTGTAAAAGTAAGGCCACACGTTACTATTTAACTGACAGTGCTCACACCATTGACTGAATAAAAAATCTTTATTATTAATTATTTCTCCGCAACTGAGGGTATCTTATCAACTGTATTGTTTTTAAACAATAGATGATAAAATAAAAATATTGACAGTTCAAAAATGTGAACATTATTGCATTGTGTGTGGCCTAAGTTTGGGCTGAAAACTAAAATGTATTACATTTTTACAAAATTTTGGAATATGTTTAATTACGTAGACCAATTTTAACAGTTATTTCCAATACAGATTTCAATCCTCTACAAATAGTTTCTAATGTCTTTTGATGTAAAATAATTATTAGGGAAGCTGGAATTCAACAGTTCAGAATTTTACATTGAGTTAATACAAAATTTTGACGCATGTCAAAATTCTCATTGTGTTTTAATTGTATTCATTTTTTTCAAATCCTGAGAAAACTAATAAATATTTTTGAAAAATTTAAACTCACAATGAAAGACTACATTATTACCGAGGGCTGAAAGACCCTGAAAACTTCTATAATGTTTATTTTAATAAGTTACAGGGCTGAAAATAAAAGAGAAGTGTGATATTTAATTTCAAATATTTCATTCAATAGAATCTGCTTGTTTATTCTAAGGGGCTTTCCGTCCTCGGTAATAATGTAATCTTGCATCCTGCGTTTAAATTTTTCTAAAATACTTGGTTTTCTCAGGATTCGAAAAAAATCATATTACGATTCAAATGACAGTAAACTCTCGTGACGTAATCTCACCCTTAATGTTAATCATTGGTTAGTCGATTTAGGCAACCGTAGTAATGTCTAAGAACCGTGGTGCCAAACTCCCTAACTAATTTTATCCTTTTTTTTTTTTGGATTGAGGTGGAACGCTCTTAGCAGACTAGGGAAGGTGTCCCTAGTACTGTTGGACTCGGACAGGAGAGGAGAACACGCTAGGGCCCACAGACCAGAGTAGGTCCATGCGTCCCGCGTGCCCCCCATAACCAGCCGCCTACCAACTAAAACCACCCCCTCTTCCGACCCGGAATATCCCTGGACGTGTTCATTAGTGAACGATACATGGGGATATCCCGCGCAGTCTATGTAAGTAGGGCTAAAGGAGAAGATTGGCATAAGCCCTTCTATACTATTCTCGCCTTCCTAGAAACGGAGAGGCGGATAGGGGGGAGGTCTTTGAGGATAAACTCATAAAAAGAAAGGACAGGCTCGCCTACCTAAGATCAGCAGACGGACAGGGGAGGTCTTTGGATAGTGAGCTGAATAGTAGTATAGTATTAGCTATGCTATTCTCGCCTGTCTGAAAATGACACGCGGATAGGGGGAGTTTACGACTGAAGGTGGGTATTACTTAATTGATAATCGGCCCAGTGAGCCTACCTACAAATGGTAGAAAGAACATAATTGATTAAGGTGTAGGGAGACTTAAAGATGAATATAAATAGGTAGGCCTTGAAAAAAATTTAGGGTAATGTGCCTGTGAATGTTTATATCTGTTGTGGCAGTTTTTTTCCTATTTTTTGTCTTTTTTCTGTTTTTTTAAATTTTTTTTTTACTATTTTTTATTTATTTTTATTTATTTTTATTTTTTTTTATTTTTTTTATTTTTTTTTATTTTATTTTTTTTTTATTTATTTTTTTTTATTTTTTTATTTTTTATTTTATTTTATTTTTTATCAACTACGTGTAGCCAATCTCACCCATCTTGTTCCGCTCGTGCTAGAACCGCTCTGCGCTTTACAATACCCGTGACTACGTCTATAATAAATTCAAAATTGGACTTATTCTCGACCGCGACGTTAATTATGTTATTGGGGCCTATATCGCCGAATCTGTTCCTGAGCCTGGCCTGCTCGCAAGCGAAGACGCTACACCGGAAAACGCAGTGTTCTGCGTCTTCCCTCACGTGGCAGGTCCGGCACAGGTCATCGTTTGCCTTACCGATTCTGTAAGTGAACGCCCGGAAGGACCCGTGCCCGGTTAAAAATTGGGTGAAATAAAAATTAACCCGCTTAAACTTGCAAGCGTACCACGTCCCCACATTCGGTATAAGCTGCTTGGTCCATTGGGCTTTACTTATTTCCGCCTCCCATTCTACCTGCCAGTCCATGAGTAGCCGCTCTCTGGCAGCCGCTCTTACTTCCGGTAAGTGGCCGTTTTGTTGCTCATATAGAGATTTTCTTTCCCTGGCTAGTAGGTAGATAGGAGGGGCGCCCGCTATCACTTGTAGGGCCGTGGTAGACGTAGTCTTGTAGGCACTGACTACGTTCAACAGAGGTTTCCTCTGCGCCTTATTTAACAATTCTCTGTACTTCTTGTGCCGTAGAGCCTCGACCCAGACCGGGGCTCCGTAGAGAAGGGTGGACTGTATAGTGTTGAGGTACAGTCTTCTTTTGGCACTACCTGGCCCTCCGATATTTGGTGTTATTCTTCGGAGGGCTGCGGTTTGTGCCTCGGCTTTCCTTACCACTCTCGTTAGGTGTTTGGAGAACCCAAGTCCACGTTCGAGGTCTATACCCAGGTATTTGGCGCAGAAGGAAGGTTTGACCTCGTTGTTTCCAAAATGGAACAGCAGGTCTGGCCCGTTTCTAGGTTTCTTTAGAATCACCACCTCTGTCTTTGCGCTTGCAAGTTCAAGATCATTCTCGATCATCCAAGCGTTCACCCTGCTGAAACATCCTTGAGCAATCTCAACTAACTCCCAGTGACAGTCGTGGCTGACGAAGATGGCAAGATCGTCCGCGTAAGCCACAGCCTCACAGTAGCGCCCGTGCCGCAAATTCAGTACGCCGTTGTATAGTATATTCCAGAGGGTCGGTCCGAGGACTGACCCCTGGGGAACGCCGGCAGTGAGCTTCGTATTATTGTTTTTATTAATTATTAGGGACCTGTTAGACAGATAGCTCTTGACTATGTTGACCAAATAATCCGACAAATTGAGGGCCTCCATCCTATTTATGATGTGCCCCCAATTTGCCGAATTAAATGCGTTTTTGACATCAAACATGAGCGGCGCGGCCCATCTCCTCCCCGTGCCCTTGACTCCCTCGACTATATGCCTGACAGCATCTACCGCCGATTTCGCCTTCCTGAAGCCATATTGCCTGTCGGAGATGGCATTCACGGCGTCCAGCTCCGCTTGTAGGCGGTTTTTAACTATGTTTTCGTAAAGTTTGCCTAAGCAATCAAGAAGGCAAATCGGTCGGTAGGAGCTGGCTTCTTCCGGATTTTTTCCGGGTTTCGGTATTAGAGTAAGGCGTGCTCGTTTCAGGTCATCAGGGAAGATCTGGGACGTGAGAAGCTGGGACAATGCCGATCTCATTAACTCAGGTTGGGCCGTCGTCACGATTTTTATGGCCTCCGGTGGCACACAATCCGGTCCCGGCGACCTCCCTGTCTTTATCGATTCTACAGCCCTAGCAAGTTCCATGGGGGTGACAGCTTCCGGGCGCTCACATATGGCGGGCACAAACAGTACGTCAGGCCTCCTGGGGAAAAGGATTTTAGCAATGTCACTCTTCCTTACATCTGTAAGTCTGTATGGGGTTTCGACTTTAAGGGTTTTGGAGACAATCCTGTAAGCCTCACCCCATATATCATCCTCAAGCGCATCGCACAGGTTGGTCCAGCACGTACGTTTGGACCTCCTGATGGTTCTATTGAGGTTCTTTTTGGCGTTTTTGTACGCGTCCCTGGACTGCAGGGTTCTGTCCCTCTGTGCGATGCGCCTCAGTCTGAAACATTGCACGCGGTCGTTTTGAACATCCTCGTTCCACCAATACGGTACCGTATACGATACCTGGTTACTGTTTGTGCTCGCCCTATGCGCACGTATTATGGCACTTCTAAGACTAGAAAAGTCGTTGACCTCCCCTTGGAGTTCACCGATCCTCTCAGTAAACATCGTCCTATTGAAGGCCACAATCCTTCTGCCGCCACCGCTAATCCCCTTGGTTCCGATCTCATAGGAGATGTATTTGTGGTATGTATACAGATTGTCGTCTAAGACATCCCAATTCGTTATCTTGCTGGCGTACCTATTAGATACTAGCGTGACGTCGATATGGGTTCGTGAGTCTCCTCTCTCGAAAGTATGTTTACCGTTATTCACGGCTAATACATCGACAGAGGAGATCCACTCATTCCATATCTCTCCTCTACCATCGTTCCTTGGGGACCCCCATAGAACGGATTTAGCATTGATATCTCCGGCAATGATAAAGTTCCTTTCTCCCAGGGCTGCTTTCACAACACCATCCACCTTATCACGGTAGATCGCCATGTTGACGTTAGGAGAGATGTAGCAGGCTATAATAGCCACATCAACCAAGTTGATTTTTGCTACTCCCTCCTTTCTTGTAACTTTATTGATACAGATGTTTCTATTAATAAGGTGGATAGCGACATCGCAGAGCGTATCCGATATCCAGCCGAACTTCCTAGCAATATTTTTATTCGGCTCTGGAATAATTACCAGATCCGCCCCGATGTCCAGGGCTTTCGCATAAACCAAATCGTGTGCCGTCTTGGCTCTCCCGACATTTACTTGGAGGACCCTGAGTGGCTTCTTGACGTTGGATGTCATCGCGAAGAACAGTAAATATCCGTCCCGACAAGTGCAGGGACAAAGCAGGGTGGGCGCTAATCATTATTGTCATCATCCATCGCGGTGATGTTGATGACATTTTCCTCTGGAGCAGAGGACGTTTGTTTAGGAGGTGTGCTGTTGGCGTCTTCTTCTCTTTGTCTAGGGGGCGAGGACTTGGATTTCAAAATGTCCTCCAAAAATGTTCCGTGGGATCTACCTTGAGGGTCCGTTATTTCTTCGCTGCTGAAAATTCCCCCATTGAAGACCTCGTCGTCCATCCTCTCTCTGTCGATATCGGTATGGACCGAGGCTGGGTTTGATACTCCACTAGTAGACGCCTTTTCCTCTTCCTTGAGGCTTTCGTTAAAACGGTGAGGAGGAATGTATGGGGAAGGAGCCCCGGGCACCCTGTTCTGTTCCGCCAACCTCACCCTTTGAAGGGCTTCCTTGAAGGCGGGACATTTGCCACTGCCATGTCTATGTGGCTGATTACAAGTTACACAGAACTCCTCCCCCTCACAGGCCTCCATGGCATGGCCTGCCTTTCCGCATTTGAGGCAGAGCCCCGTGCTGTCAGGTCCGTTGCATTTGTTTGCGTCGTGAGAGAAGCTCCAGCACTTCTGGCACCTCCTCACGTTGTATCTTCTCTCTAACTCGCATCTGGCCAGTCCAATCTTCAGATGTCCAATATCCAGAAGCTTTCTCGCCGCCTGGGAGCTGAGCACCAAGGTGGCAGCCTTTGTATCATTTCTCATGGGCCGAATTTGTTTTATAACAAAATTTGGGTCCCATGTTCCTAGTTCCTGCCGGATCGCCGACTTTATTTGGGCCTCGTCCGTGTTGGCTGTCATCCCTCTGACGTGAACGACAGCTTGCCTTTCGGTGCCCACGAGTTTTGCCGTGAGCCCGCTATTCTTACCCATGATCGCACTTTTAATCGCAGTGGCTGCTTCCTGGTTCTTATCCAAAGTAATGAGTAGCCCTCCATCCTTGGTACTCCGAAGGCTTTGTATAGCCCCCTTAGCCTCTGTGCTGCCTACCGCCTTCTCCACTCCCTCTAGGAGCTGGGAATAGGTCGCATCTTTTTTAGTCACGATAAAACCATACGTCGGCCGTTCCCGACGAGTGGCCGTAGTATGGATTGTAACCTTTGATACCTCGGTCTTGTGGAAAATTATCTCAGCCATTTTCCTCAACTCAGCAACCGGCAGGTAGCTAACATGATGGATAGCCACCAAGTCGCCAGCCTTGGTTTCGTTCTTGACTCGCATCAGGGCGTGCCACAGCTGCTCCGGTGTTTGACTGCGCAACTTAATGACACTCTCTTCCGTAGTCTCTCTTTCCCCCTCCTTGATCACAGTATATATATGTTCCATCGTCTCGAAATCCCCCTTGAGGGATGCCAAAGTCGGATATCTATCCCTGTATAGCCGTTGTATAGAAAATGCCATGTTCTCGTCATTGGGCTCTACTGCCACCACCTTAACATTAGACTTCGATTCTAAAGGGTTTCCGATTTCGATAGTGGATTTTTTGAAGATTCTCTCAGGCCAGTCAAACCGGGCGCACCTCTGGAAATCGACGTATGTCTCTACACCTTCGAGGCTTGCCATCTTGACTGCCCCGGGGGAACCGTGCCAGGCGTCCATTTGTGTACCTGCCTCGGCTGTCTGTGGCTTCAGGTCCGTCTGAGTTTCAGTTTCGAGAGTTAGGGGCTCCACCGGTAGCACAGTGCTCCTGGTCAACCACGTCCGGATGTGTTCATGCCTTTGCAGTGCATGTTTCTTCTTTAATGCGCTTGTGGCGTCTTTGATAGTCTTAGCCGTCGTTGGTACCTCCTGAATGAGTACTGATTTTTGCAATCTGGGTTGTTAAGTCTTCTAGATAATCCAATAACTCAACAGCTTCGCTGCAAGTTCGTTTTTTATATGTTCCCATGTCTACAACGTCTTCGTAGGTTTGCTTACGTTTTAGATTAGTTTCTATCTTGCTTTCCGGTAGAGAGTTAAGCCTCTTCCTAGCATAGTCTGAGTTCCTTCCCGATTGTCCGCTCGGGTCGCCAGCGGTTTTTTTAAAAGGTAAAGTTGCCATATAGGTCCCACGAGTTGGGACGTCATATACGTCTGGCGCGGCAGTGCGCCCTTACCGCGCTAAGGCTAGGTTTCTTCGGGAGGGCGCCAGGTATCCCGAAGGGATCGTTTATGATGCTCTAACCCTCGCATCTAAAGTACCTTCTAAAGCTCTGGAGAGATTAGGAAATGCCGAAAGGTCTTAATCTTGATGAAGGAAAAATCCGAATCTGCACCTCCACGTGGTAGAAGGTGGGCAACATCAACTTTTGATGGCTGACGCAGATAGGGACCGAGTGATTGCCGGAATAAGCAATCCCCGTTTACTGGCCAACAGCTTCGGGTGGAGGAGCGAGTAAACGGTAGGGCACCCCTTTGTCCTGGAGCTGGGAAGCTGGCTTCAAAGGCGGAAGAACCGCGGAAGCGGTCAACGGCATAGAGATGAGGAAGAAAGATTGGGACAAGACACCTCATTAAAGATCCGGATTGGATAAGTCCTAGTAGAATCAAATGGCTATGCTTGCAGCGAAATTTAATTCCGGAGTAAGCTCCTCAATCGGATCTCCGGGAGGAGCAGTTACAAGTATAACAAATAGATTAAAATGCAAAGAAAACATGAGAATAGGCACATGGAACGTGAAAACCGTGGCACAGGAAGGTAAAATCCAGAACGCAATCCAAGAAATGGCACACATGAAATTAAATATTCTAGGAATAAGCGAGATGCGTTGGCCAGGCTCAGGAACCGCAAATATCGGAGAACACCGCGTATACTACTCTGGAACAGATAACGGCAAACACGAATTAGGTGTCGGTATTATATTGACAAAAGAAGTTGCAAAATCTGTTGACAACTTCATCCCAGTCTCAGCAAGAGTTATGCTCATACAACTGAAAGCAAGACCAATCGACATCAATATAATTCAAGTGTATGCACCTACAACAGAAGGAACAGAAGAAGAGGTAGAAGAACTATACCGTAGCATTGATGAAGTCGTGAAAAGGTTGAAAAAGCAAGACCTAACAATTGTCATGGGTGACTTCAATGCCAAAGTTGGGGCTAGCAAAACATCATCTGCAGTTGGACCATTTGGACTAGGAAACCGGAACGATCGGGGAGATACATTGGAAATTTTTGCGGAAGCAAATCAATTAGTAATAACGAACACCTGGTTTAAGTTACACCCAAGGAAACTGTACACCTGGAAATCTCCACAGGATTCTGTGGGAAGGATTGTGAGAAATCAGATTGATTACATACTAGTAAATAAGAGGTATAGGAACAGCTGTACATATGTCAAAACATACCCGGGGGCAGACATAAATTCTGATCATGTACCAGTTGTAGGTAATTTTAAAGTCAGAATGAAGAGGGTTACAAGTAAGTCGATCAAGAGGTATGATATTAGAAAACTGAAAGATCCCAATGTTCAACTGAGGGTGAGTGAAAACCTCAATACAAAGATGCTAAAATGCAGAAATGCAGGAACTATAGATGGAAGTCTAACCATCATACAAGAAACAGTGAGAGAAATAAAAGAACAACATCTGAAGAAAGATACAGAGAAACGGAAATCATGGATGACCGATGAAATACTCGAGCTTATGGATCAGAGAAAAAAGAACAAAGAAAATCTCAAAGAATATAAAAGAATACATACCATCGTCAGAAGAAAGATAAGAGAAGCAAAAGAGAAACAAAAAACAGAACAATGTCAAGAAATAGAGGAGTATCAGAGTCGATATGACAATTTCAATGTCCATCGAAAGGTGAAGGAAATAGCTGGGAAGTTCCGAAAACGCAGCAGCGGAAAAATAACAGATGATGAAGGCAATCTTGCCATAACCAAAGAAGATAAAAAGAAAGTATGGGAAGAATACTTGGGGAAACTTTTCCACGACCTTAGAGCAGGAAAAGAACCCACCATTGAAGATAATTCAGGTCCCGAAATCCTACCGGAAGAAGTAACCACAGCCATCAGACAAATGAAGGATGGAAAGGCACCGGGACTTGATGAAATACCTGCAGAACTGCTAAAGCTATTAGATGGAGCACAAATAAAAATAATAACTGAAATATTTAATGACATATATAAGGCAGGAAAAATACCAGCAGAGTGGCTCAAATCTGAGTTTGTACTGTTGCCCAAAAAACCAGGAGCAAAAGTTTGTGAAGACTATAGGACCATAAGCCTAATGAGCCATCTTCTCAAGCTGTTTTTAAAAGTCATCCATAATAGAATTTACCGAAAATGCGAAGAACAAATTGCGCCCAATCAGTTTGGATTTGTGAACGCCGTTGGTACAAGGGAGGCTTTATTTAGTGTGCAGGTGTTGTTTCAGAAATGTAGAGATGTCAGTTGTGATGTTTTTGCATGCCTGATTGACTACAAAAAGGCTTTTGATAGAGTCCGACATGAACAAATGATGGAAGAGCTGAAGAGGACAGGGATTGACGGAAGAGACCTGAAAATAATAGCTAACCTGTATTGGAATCAATCAGCAGTGCTCCGAATAGATGGAGAATATACAGATCAGATCAAAATCTTAAGGGGAGTGAGACAGGTATGCTTAATTTCACCGCTGATATTCAATCTGTACTCAGAGCACATTTTTGAAGAGGCTCTAAAAGATATTGATGAAGGCATCTCAATAAATGGAGTCAAGCTCAGTAACCTGCGATATGTAGATGATACAATAGTGTTTTCCAATACCATAGAAGGGCTGCAAAACTTAATGAATAAAATAACTGAGACCAGTAGAACATATGGACTAGATATAAACACCAGCAAAACCAAGCTAATGATCATCAGCAAGCAAAACATTACTGGAGTAAATCTGTATGTGAACCAAATGAGAATTGAACGTGTCTCACAATACAACTATTTGGGCACTATAATCAATGAGTCGTGGGACAATACTCAAGAGATTAAATGTCGCATCGGAAAGGCAAAAAGTGCATTCTTGACTATGAGCTCTGTGTTCAAGAGCCATGACATCACTCTAAAAACAAAGATAAGGCTCCTTAAATGTTACGTGTACTCAGTGCTTTTATACGGAGTAGAAACGTGGACCTTGAAGGCGGAAACTCTATCGAAACTTCAAGCTTTTGAGCTATGGCTGTACAGAAGGATCCTGAAAATACCATGGACAGACAAAGTCACCAATGAAGAAGTACTACGGAGGATGAACACAACCGCAGATTTAGTCAACATCGTGAAGGGCCGTAAGCTGCAGTACTTAGGGCATATAATGAGAAATCAAGGCAGATACCAGCTACTCCAGTGCATTTTACAAGGTAAAATTGAAGGAAAAAGGACCCCAGGACGAAGAAGAATATCCTGGCTTGCTAACCTGAGAGCATGGTATAGAAAGACCTCAACTCAACTATTCCGTATAGCAACTAACAAAGTCATCATAGCCAGAATGATCGCCAACGTTCGGAACGGACAGGCACCCTAAGAAGAAGAACCCTTGCATCTCTCATACCTTTGGCACGATGCCTTCCACCGTGGTAGTGGGGATTATTTTATTGAGGTTTACTCCTCTTAGCATTTTATCACGGTTGCCTCCGGACGCAGTGGCAGTCTGTATTTACAGTCTACTTGGAATTTCCGCGTAATTGCTGCCTCCCCAGTTACGCGGGATTGGATTAGGAATTTGACGGGAAACAGCGGTTAGGTGGGGGTAAGGCATGTCGGCTACCCTTATTGGTGTGGTGGTCATTCTAAAATGAATGGAATAGTTTGACGGGGGTCGAGAGAAAGGCCGGCCCCCTCCGAATTTGGAAAAGGCGATCAGAGCAACGGGGGGATTTGGGTAGACGTAGGGAAATGGGAAAGGTTTAGAGTTGCTGAAGGCGGAAGGCGCCGCAACTGTTCGCCTCAGTTGCTACGCCTTTTAGCGTCCAGCGGCGGTGTCCGGCGCTCACCCGGTGCACAGGCACTGGACGCTGGGACTGTGTTTGGTTTCACTGGTCGTGCTCCCCTCACAAATTTAGGGACCAAGACCAATTACTCGGCCCTCCCACCAGCGGCGAGGAAAAATTACAATCCCAAGAGAGGGAACTAATTTTAACCTAAAAATGAAAGAAAAAAGATGAAATCACGGTTTAACTCGCTACAACGTTCCATTTTAATTTTATTTCTGAAATTTTTACAGCACATATCTCTTACCATTGTGAAGACTATGACAATTGTTGTAGACTTTCAGTCTTCTTCTAGTAAAAGTTATGAATTTAAAAAAAATAAAAGGTGCAGCTTCGTGAATTACAAAGTTAAATCGAAAAAATTAATTGAAAAAATTTAAAATTTATCTATTTGATCACGTCTATGTTAAACTATAGAGTCCAAAGAGAAGTGTTATGGGGAGTTTTTGATCTAGACGTGTTATAGAAAAAAAAATGGTGAAACTTTTAATTTTAAGAAAAACGTTGTTTAATTTTTTTTTATTTTTATGGTAAAATTGCGATTTTGACAAATTTGATTTTGTAATAAAAAATTAAGTAATCGTGTGGGGAAAAAATAAATATGTCATTTTAATTGCCTATTTGTCTAATTTGTAAAATTAATATTAGAGTTTTCAAAAAGCGTATACAGGGTGAAATTTTTTCAAGACTCAAACGAACTAATTTTTTAAAGCCGGACCTGATTTTTTTCTAGTTTAAATAAATCAGTTGATTAGGTGGTAATAGTGTAACGATTGACCAAAATAAGAGACACATCGATCTGACCGTTCAAAAATTATGACGAATATAAATTTCTGTCAAAATGCGAAACTCGCCCTGTATATTATTAAACAATGGGAGCAGACACTTTTTAATGGTCATTTGTTATTCCCCATAGGGGCCTCTATACGAGGTAGGAGTATGTACAGTTCCTCATGACTCACCCTGTATAAGTTTTAACGTGATATTTAGTTACTATTATTACGCCACCGCCGAAATAAATGTAGACACTATATAGGGGAGTGCATTTAGATTTTCACTTCGGAAAAAATCAAACAAGATAAATTTTTTTGTAATTTCATTAAGAAATGTTAATAAACAACATATCAAAAAGTTCTACTCGAGAACTGGGTGCTTCATTTTTTATTAAACAAATGAACAGCGAAGTTAGATGTTTTTTTAAATAACTCCGAAAATATAATTTTTAGAAAAAAACTGACTTGACCATTGAAAAATTCAGAAAATTTTACAAAAAAAACCTTATATAAAGATTTTTCTAAAATTAAATCTTTAGCTTCTGTAATTTTTTATTTATAACGCTAAAGTCACCCTTCTCACACACATTGGCGCACTGTAAACTAGCGTTGGAAGAAGTGCACAGTTGAGTTTTTTTAATGTAATTCGTTAACTAATGGATCAAAAGAAATTTTACGAATTGGACATGATAGAAGATGAAATAAGCTATCTTATGGTTGTAATAAAACGAAATAAAATGTATGGACGTAAGTACGGTGTGGGCGGAAATTGAGACTTACATGAATTTTGTTTAAAAATGATTTAAAAACGTGTAACTAATACAATTTTACTTATAAAGCTCTCAAATTTGCACAACTTACCTTTAAATAATCTTACTAAACGACGTTTCATTCAAAAAAAATCTCAAAAATTTAATTCAAATAATACGCTGTCTCAAAAAATGTAATTTTAGAAAACTTCGTAGTTTTACAGAATTCCCACCATTTTAAGACGGTATTACTCAAGTTTGAATAAATCTAATACAATTTTTTTGATATTTTCTTAAAGATTAGGATGCAATCTTTAAAAAACACTGAATTATTTTAGTTTAAAAATGAAATAAACAATTTCTTTTTGAGAAAACTAAGAAAGATAACAAAAATGTAATACAAAAACCGAAAATTACCAGCTGAAAAAATGTATAATACAGATTGATCAAAACTTTTTTCTGTAAAACTTACCTAAAATATATTTAATAATAAGCTTCAACAATAATAAATGTTCAACAAAAATTTTTTTTAGTTCATACAGTATGTCTGCGTAACTTGGAACCTATTGATAATTTTTTTAATATCAGTCTTACGAAAAAAAGTTATTCTTTATAAAATACTCTGCATCGTATATAACATAAGATCCAACCATCAAATATCAAATTTTGTTAATTTTGTACGAGGTATGTCAAAAAATATGAATTTCACTCAAGAGTAAAGTACCTTTATATTTCACAATATCGAAAATTTTTATAAAGAAAAGTTGTTTAGAATTAAAAACTAAGTTCCAATATGTAATTATATCCTTCTAATCGAAAATTTGCTTTTTTGTTTCAAATATTTTTGTTAATATTGTTTCAAATTAATTATACCAAACATCATTAAATTTTTACTTATTATTTATGATAACTGATTTATTATTAATTTTATGAAGAAAGTTATTCGTTATAAATAGCTGTGCATGGTCTAACACTTAATATGCAAATATAAAATATTATATTTTATCAATATTAGGTATTATATAAAAAAATTGCATAAAAGTGTAATTGCATATTGACACATCGTTTTTAATTCTGAACAACTTTCCATAATAACAATTTTCAGTATTATGAAAAATATAGGTATTTTGCTCCTAACTGAAATTTTTATTTACTGACATACACTTGTACAAAATTGTTAAAAATTTATATTTTATGATTGCATTTAAAGTTTTAGAATATGCAGAGCTTTTTACTAAGAATAACTTTTTTATTTATGATCCCATTGCAACAATATTTTGAATATTGGATAGATTTTGAATAATTTGTTCTTTCTTTCTAATACATTTTAATTTTTAATATTATTGTGAAAATTATTTGTTTATCTTTTTTTTTAAGAATGAAATTCCATATTTGTTTGATTGGATTCTACTTGTTTTTCATTTAAATATCCGCCATTTTAGATCCCCCATGTTGAAATTTAAATTTTTAATCTTTAATTCAGATTCAACAACGTGTTAAAAATAAAGACAATAAATGTTTTAGAAAAATGTTATTTTTTATGTTCTTTTCAGAAAATCCGCATTTTTGATCCTCCATTTTATAGTTTATAATGTTAGCATTTAAGTTAGGTTTATGAAAGCTCTCAAAAATAAATATATGTAGAAATATATACATTTTGTAAAGAAATTATGATTTTACAACTATTTTTTAATTTATCCGCCATTTTGGATCTGCCATTTTATAATTTAAATTATCAAAATTTATTCAGGTTCAGCAACCTCTCAAAAATATTCACATATATGTAAACAAACACGTTTTATAAAAAAAATCGGATTTTACAACTGCTTTTTAAGGATTTTTAGGAAAAAATCCGCCATTTTGAATCCGCCATTTTGAATTTGCAAATTGTAATGTCAGATTCGGGTCCAGCATAATCAAAACTAAAATAAAAACATTTTTTATCAAAATAAAATGTTGAATTCACCCATATTCTTAGCATTATTTATACAAAACAATTGTTATTGTTTAAACAATTAATAAACAATTAGCTGCGAAATTTGTGAGTAGAACTTTTTACTTTAACATATTTATAAACTAACAAAAAAGTTTTAGAAAAATATAACCTTGTTTGATTTTTTCCGAAACATTGTATCTTTTCGTTCTAATTGCACTCCCCTAATAGAAGATTTTGGCTATCTTCTTTATTTATTTTTTAAACGACGCTGCTAAAACGCAACGTAGCGCAACGCAGTAATGGCGTCTAACCTCAATGCCTTGTTGTGACGTCGCAACGCATCGCAGAGCAATGCACTAATGGTGCCTCGCCCTTAAGCAGTTCATATTTCTGTTCTCTACCCAAATATTCCAGAAAAATACAAAAATAATTAGTGATACAAAATGACAAAAATGAATTGTGATTTTCTTAACGTAGTTTCTGGAATGGTTATATACCTACTTATACAGGGTGTCCAGAAACTCTACCGACAAACGAAGACAGGAGATTCTTCAGATAATTTAAAAACAATTAAGCTCAATTCACCTAGTCCGAAAATGCTTCCTAAGGGAGCTAAAGTTCTTTGAAAATGGCGTCTTGTAATTAGTTTTTCTTAAATACCTACCTCCAGAACGCTTCAATTTAGAAAAACGAAAATCGGTGCGTATATTTATCTTCCAGAGATAAATCGATTTCATCCATTTCGAATTTCTATTACCGATCATAGGCGTCCGTTTTGGGTAGGGCAAGGGTTATTTTATCACATAACTTTTTGAAGTTATACTTCTTTAGGCGCGATTGAGATTGAGGGTGAATTTATATTGATCTGCGCGCATGCGCACACCGACAGTATGGTATTAGTCGTTATACGGGCTCTGATTGGGTGTTGAAATGATCTGTCAATAATAAATAATTGTTCAATATGAAGGTAAACAAATGTATAAATAATATATTAGTTTTATTGTTGTGAGGACAGAAACAAAAAAGTTTATAATTGTAGTGACATTTAAATAGTTTTTAAAAGCAACAGGTACGTAATCATTGTAAATGTATCATAGGTATAGTACCCTCGGAGATCCGTGGAAAAAATTTACACCCAAAATTACAAAATTCAGTTTGGCAACACTGTGCGAATGTTGATAGTAACATATCCTTTTTAAGATAAGCACAACTGTAATTTAGTCCAAACAAATTAATATATTTTTTTGGCAACAAAAATGAGATTTTTCAACCAAATAATGTTTCAAATATGATGTGCAAAATAATTTTTAATTGGGTTCTGCTAATGAGCTTGCTTTTTTTGTCATTAAAGTAAAAAAAAACTAAATTTTATTCATTAAATCAATGTTGTCCGGTTATCGTCTTAATTATTTTAACTGTACTAATATCCGTTGAGTTATTCTGAATGATGAATAGGTCGTTAAAACATTTTATCTATAGCGGCTTCTGGAATATCTTAAAAATATCGAATTTCATTGATAAAATGCGCATATTCCACCGATCTTCGCTTCGACAATACCTACCTATTTGAACCTACCAAAATACATAGTATGTAATACTTTTATTTACATAATTTGATTACCATCAAAATTTCTATCAATGTTCACGTAATATATTGTTTTCTTACTCTATGTTTTGTTGTATTTTTTCAATTCTAAATCATTTCAATTCAAAATCAAAATAATTTAATTTAATTCAAAAATGTCAAAAGCTTAATCCGTTTAGTCAGTCGATCTTCGCACATAATGACACATTGCCTCCGTGGCGAAGCGTTTAAGGCGAATGAACCCCAATATACCAACCGCGCTGATAGCTGGTTCGAATCCCAATAAAAACTTTTATTTTTTTTTATTTTTTTTTATACATTTTTTGATGGTAAGTATATTTATTATATCATTTTATTTTCAGAAAATACGTATTTAGTTAAAAAAATTTCCGACAATTAATATTCAGAAATCATTTGTGGCATTTTTAATGTGTTTGTGTGTGTTTTATTCTTTTATTATTTTAATTTTTGGCACTGTTTTAATAAAAATGTTTGAGAAGTAGTAAGTATAAATTAGTTTAATATTTAAATAAAATATAAATAAAAAGTATATTAATTTCGTTTAAATCATATAATAGAAGTATAACTTCTCACGTGCGTACAAAGTACCCACATATTCTTTTTTTTGTCTTTAACTTTTAAGCATTTTTGACACTGGATTACTAAATTGTGAGGTTTTCTAGTACTAAAAGGTACTCTTGCTTTAAGTCGATAAGACACACCGTTTTCTAGAACAATCGATTTGAAAATTTTTCGTTTTTTAAATTTGAAAAAAAATTTAAAATTTTTTTCAAAAAAAAAACGGTGTATTTTACCAACTTAAAGCAAGAGTAACTTTTAGTACTAAAATACCTCATAACTTAATAATCTAGAGTCAAAAATGCTTCAAAGTTAAGTAAGACAAAAGTGTTATGCGATAAAATAACCGCTGACCTACTCAAAAGGGACGCATATGACCCGTACTAGAAATTAGCAATTAATGATATCGATTGATCTCTGAAATATAAATAAACGTACCAGTTTTCGCATTTCTAAATAGATTTTTTTTGAAATTTTTTTGAAAATTCAAAACCAGAAAAAATTTTTAAATCGATTTTTCTAGAAAACGGTGTATCCTATCGACTTAAAACAAGAGTACCTTTTAATTGTAAAATACTTACAATTTAATAATCCAGAGTCAGAAATGCTTAAAAGTTAAAGATAAAAAAGTTATGCGATAAAATAACTGTTGCCCTACCCAAAACGAACGCCTATGACCGGTACTAGAAATTCGCAATGCATGGAATCGATTTATCTATGGAAGATAAATATGTGTACCAATTTTTGTTTTTCTCAATAGAAGCGTTCTGGAGTTATTTAAGAAAAACTAATTACAAGACGCCATCTTCAAAGAGCTCTAGCTCCCTTAGGAAGCATTTTCGGACTAGGTGAATTGGGTTAAAATATCTTAAAATTATCTGAGGAATCTCCTGTCTTCGTTTGTCGGTAGAGTTTCTGGACACCCTGTATATTCGTACAATTATTTTCATTCAACAAAATTATTTTATTTTCGAATTAAAACAAATCAGACAGTAGTTGTTGATCGTTCTGGGATTCACAATCAAATAGTGTTGATACAATGGACTGTCCTTTTAGTTTGTTTCTTGCGAATTGTTTATTTACAGATAATGTACAAAATTATCTCTTAAATTGTAAAATGCAATAGCTGCAAACTAACTAGTAAGATAAGATAGAAATAATCTACAAATTAAATATCTGAATATCCTTTTTGGTGGCTAGTTTGAATGTTAACTTCAATTGCACTGTGTAACCAAAAAGAAATGATTATGTTTTCGAGGTAATTTTTTAACTTTACTTATAAATTTTTTAAAAAGCTATCAACTAAAGTCAACTATAATAATTTGTAGTATCTATGTGTGGTGATTTTTGTCCAAATTATTACAATTTGTCTTTTATTCACAAAAAGAGTAGTTTCAAAAAAAGAGCAGTAAAACTTTTTTAGTTTAATGTTTAAATCAGTCAGCACTTTTTATTGTAGTCAATATAGTTCTAGGGAAATAAGTAAAATAACGGTGTGTTCAGGACATAGCAATAACTATCATTTTGATGACTTTTCCCATTAATAGGTACAGGGTGTAACAAAAAGATAGGTCATAAATAGTGATGTAAAATTTCCGGGAAGATTCGAACGTCGGAAAGTTTTTTTTTTAAAAAAGAAAGAAAGAAAAAAAAAAGAGTCACAAAAATTTTCTTCACACAAGCTGGACTCTGTATTATGAAAAGAATATAATGAAAGTCTTTCTCTGCCTCGCTTAATCTTTCATTTTCTGATATATAGAAATACTCTCATCACATACCATTTTTCCATGTTTATGACCTTTTAGGAGTTTTTCATTATGAGCTGTTATACATTAACTTCCCTGCTGTATCTATAGTCAGTCTAATTTTCCTTTTAATATGTATGAAAGAGTATGTGCTATAACTATGCTCTGTTTCAGCGTAGGAAGCTGGTAACCGCAGTATTGTAATTGCCAAATCTTTTGAAGAAGTTTTGGTGCACATTCCTTGTCACCAGCTCATACAATCTACTGATCGTGCTAAAAGCCAAATAAAATCCATTGACCAAAGGTCTGCTTTTGCACAGAACTTTGTTAGTTCTGTAAAAATGTTTTCTTTTTCGTCAATAAACTTGGGATGGTTGGTTAATATCTTGTTTATACACTGCATAGCTAGTGCTCTTCACCAGTGAGGCTTTGCCCTGTTAAAGAAGAATCAAGTAAGTTTGCACCATAGCGCACAGGCTTCATTGCTATTTTTTTCTTTTTTCTAATTTAGATAAGCATTCATTTTTCTCAGACTTACTGATTGAAAGTAATGGAATATTCTCGGTAAAAATATTGTCTGTATCCTTACATGCCTCGACAACCTGGAATATTTTAAACATATTGTCTTTTTTGCAACTGCTACTTTTTGTAACTTCATCTAAAATATTTCTCATCCAGACAGTTCTGTTTAAAATTCCGTGAAAATTTTAAATTTTCTCCCTCTATGACCATAAGCATCGGTGAAGCACTTTTAGACGCAATAATATTGATTTTTATACAATTAAAGATTGAACCCCATTGAACTTCCAAATCATGATTTACAATGTATGTATATACATTGTAAATCCCAAATTATGATTTACGAAGTTTATAGATCATAAATCATGATTCGGGAGTACTCCTCGTAACACTCAACGTGTCTTGGTTTGTTTATTTCTAGTGCATCTTTATTGTGATTTTAGTAAAGCTTTATGCATTTTTAGTATAAACATAATAAATGTAATGTTCAAAACAATGTTCCTTTTGTACTTGACCGTGGTATAGGTTCGCCGGCCGTGTGAATTAACTACTGACTCTTATGTTCAAAACACTGACTCTTATGTTCAAAAGACTCTTAAAAATATTCTCAAAAGTTCTTGGAAATATTATGGAAAGTTTTCGGAAACATTCTTGAAAGTTATCGGAAATATTCTCTAGAATTTTCCATTGAAAGTTTCCGGGAATATTCGCGGTCAGGAGAATATTTCCATTTGTTATAGGCGAATATTCTCGGAAACTTTCCAATGTTCGCGAATATTCTCTTGGAAATATTCTCCACTTACATCTCTAGTCATAAATCAAATCATATATTCTGGGACGAAAAATAGTTCGATTAAACCTAACTTACTTTAGTACAAATGTGCACAAAAAAAAGTTACAGTCATTTGAAGTTACAAATTGAAAATCGATTTTTTCCAATATACTGCAAACTATTAGAGATTTTTGATTGAAAATGGACATTACCCATTCTTATGACAGGAAGATAAAAAAACAGTGAAATTGGTGCACCCCATAAAAGTTTTTTGGGGTTTAGGTTCTCCTAATTTTTTGTTGTGTACGTTCTAATTAAATAATTATTATTAGTAGGTACTATTAGTTATAGGTACTATTAGTTAAACGCAATGTTTTTAAAACTTTCTTACCTCTTAGTACTTTTTCCTTAAGCCAGTTTTTATCGAGATACTTTGAACATTTGTAAAATTGTTCAGTAAGATTATACAATATTAGTTTCACAATATTATTACCAGTAATGATAAGTAAGATTACCTTTATAATCTTAACTATTTACATATATGTGGTGAATTTTATAAATGTTCAAAATATCTCGATAAAAACTGGCTTATCGAAAAATTATTAAGAAGCTTATTATTAAAAGTTTTAAAAACATTGTGTTTAATTGTGTTGAACTAATGGTACCACAATAATAATTTAATTGAAACGTAGATAAAAATTTGGAGTAGGGATGGCGGTTTTTGACAAAACACCGGTTTTCGGTTATACCGGTTTTTTTTGCTTACGGTTTAACCTGGCGGTTATAACCGGCCAAAAAAAAACAGTTTTTGGAAAAACCGGTTTTCGGTTTTTTTAATCCAATAAGTTACAAAGTTACATTTACAATACACTTTAGTTTGCGATACTCCATTCGACTCGATATCAATATGATCAAAATTAGTTCTATTGAAAGAACATGTATTACTTTTAACACGTTTGTATATTTGTAGAATACGGAGGCGTGCGGTCCATGGAAGCGGAGGAAGCACCGCTTCCCTATTTTTGAACTCAATTTGAACTATAATGAACTCAATATGCACACAATTCAACTATTCAGTCCACTCCTGACAGAAGCGCATCTCAAAATCGCCGCTTGTCATGCAGTTGTCCCGTTTAAAAATTGGTCAGGGTTCAATGACCGCACCCACTAGTCGCGCGAATTTTGGTACCCTCTGGAAGCGATCGTCCTATCGCCTTCCCGAAAGTGAGATGCTCCGACTGTTACTGCTACTAAGGGGTGCTTAGGTATTACAAGACATACATTCGCTTAAAGAATATTTCGATTTAAATTTTTTGCAGAGATTTTTCCTCTTACTGATCTTTTATTTGACATTTTACAGAAATGAAATGGTATTGCATTTTGTATAAGACAAATTGATGACTTTATTAATACGATAATTAAAAAAACGAGAACAGTTTAAAAATATTTGGGATAAAACTGAACATATGGGGTTTGAACACGAAAGAAAAATAATGAAGATTGATATTTTCGGAGACAGAGAGACAGAGAAAACAGGAAACAAAGAGACCTTTTGATAATATTCTACAACAAATGAATTCTAGCTTTCAAAATTTTTACGATTTAAAATTTGTAGAATTATATATAATCTTAATATTCTAATAAAATTATAATTCATCAAAATTTCCCAGAGAGGAATTTATGTCACTACGATTAAATAATGAAAATGTTTTGATATCCCAGCTTTGCATTCTCAGTTAAGTGTCATTTATGAAACAACTGACATTAATGATAAAGAAATACCCAGAAATCTGGGATTTCTTTATAACTACTGGTTTAAACAAGTCACTGTGTGAAGTGGTCAAGTTGTGTGAATTAGTACTACTAACTATCCCAGCCACAAGTGCATCATTTGAACGAAGTTTTGCAGTATTAAGATGCATTTAAAGTTTTAAATTAAGAGTTTAAAAGAAATTCAACAAGCGAAGACAGACTTTTAAAGTTAGCCCTATTATCCATTGAAAAAGACTGCATTCAACAATAAGTATCAGAAGTTGATAGGAGAATAGACCTCGAGTATAAATAAGTGTCATTTTAGTGAAAGTTGTGTGTTGTGGACAATGCCTAGGAGTATAAATTTTTTTTAATAGGATTCTTCTTTAGAAAACCAAGCCCGGCGCGAGGATTTAAGGCCCGAGCTAGCAATACAGATCAATGATAGGTCACTAGTCACTAGAAATAGCCAGAATAGAGTGCCTCACGCATTCACGCGTCACAGATTTAGTGTGTGAGTCCTTGTACCCAGGACGTCTCACATAAGTACTTTGCTGGTAGAGAGCCCTGCGCACCAGAGTGTTATCAGGTGGGAAGTGGCTCGACCCTCGACCCTTAAGAAAATATTTTTATATCCTTATTGAATCGCTTCCCCTTTGGAAAAAGTCACCGCACGCCACTGGTAGAATAGGTACATTTAACTCATTATTTAATACTTCCTGTATGAGTGTATCGTTTTGAAAACGTAGCGAAATTCTTGGAGATTCGTGTTCGTAATCAGTAATTCGATATTCATAGTCAGAGCATTATTTTTGGTAATCAGAAAAAGTCATTCACCCACTTTCAATGTCAAGAGTTAAGGGTGAAAAATAGATGATGTTTGCGTCTAATTCAACCAGATCACTTCTTATGTAAATATTATGATTACAAATACCTTTTCACGGAAATATTATAATAAAACTTAATAATTGTTTCTGGCTGATCTGAGATTGCACTTTCAGTTTGCTTCTGTATTTTATAAAATAAAATAAAATTTGAATTATGGTTTTGTTTGGAATAATTACTTGAGAATAATAATTATGATTGGGATCCAAAATAATACCTAACCTAATCCTAATCACCCTAAAAACCTAATAACCGGTTTTTACTTTAAAAATAAAAAACCGGTTATAACCGGGACAAAAAAACAACCGGTAAAACCGGTTATTGCGAAGTAAAAAACCGGTTTTAGGTTTAAACCGGTAGGTTTTTCCCATCCCTAATTTGGAGGGAACATAACACCCATAAAATTTCAGTGTTTTTTTCACAACACTGTTATTTCACTGTTATTTTTTTAAAGATGTTCCTGCCATAAGAAAGCCGCATGACCATTTTCAATATAAAATCTCTAACAGTTTTCGATATATCGGAAAAAATCGATTTTCATTTTGTAACTTCAACTGTAACTGTAACTTTTTATATTATGTGCACATTTGTACTAAGGTAAGTGAGATGCAATCGAACTATTTTTGGTCCTATAATATGTGAATTAATTTATGACATGCCTTGTTGCTAAACTCTGTATATTATATACTTATAATATTGGTATATACAGAGTTTATTATATAGGGTGTCCCAAAAGTAGCGGAACGGTCGAATATTTCTCGAAATAAACACCGTATCGGAAACTGAAAAATACGGGTTCAATAATTTTCAAAAATCTATCAAATGACCCCAAACCCGACCCCCACTCCACCCCTAGAGGTGGGGTGGGGGGTCGGGCTAATAAATCGTCTTTTTGCAGTTATAACGCCATCTATCAACAATTCTAAAAAATGTTTCGAATCAATGTTGCTTAATTTTTCATGACGAATCCAAATCTGTAACAAAAAATGGAGGTTGCTATTTAAGATTTTAAAGTTACCTCCCCCCCCCCGCCCACCTCTATGGGGTGGGGTGGAGGGTCATATTTAGTGTTGTTCGAGATATTAGACCGTTTCTATAATTGAAGCCCTTGGCGTGAAAAGGTTATATGCCACATACAATTAGTTTTGAGAAATCCCCTTTAGAAAGTCATTTTAAATCCAGGAAATCCAATTTCAATACAAAATTTAATTGAATTTTGGTACAATAGGTAAATAAGTTTGCCTAATATTTTAGCAATATTAATAACTAACAAAAATCACAAGTTTTTTTTAATGATTTATTTACAAAAAAAAATGTGGCTTGTACCCTTTTACATGAAAGAATAAACGAAACACTTAAAAAATCAAAACGAATACATAAACATTAGTCCTCATCACTTAACGGCAAATCTTCATCCAAATATTCGACTTCCATTGGTTGTGTGGCCTCTAATGTTTCTTCTTGGCGAACACAATTTTTAGCGTCAATTTCCATATAAAATTGGTGATTGACTTCAGGAACATAAGGAAGTAAAAGCGATAAATTATTTATCTTTTTTTGGTTTAGTTTTTTTGGGTCCAAATATTTCTGTTTGAGACATTCTGTCAAAGATATTCTTCTCATACCCTTTTTCCCAATATTTACGTTCTTAAAACTTTCATTTAAATAATGTTTTATTTTGAGTATGTTCGGGTTTTCATTTTCTAATCTGAAGATGATAATTTTGCTGAACGCGACGTTTTCTTTTTCATCTGTAAACTTTTTTTTACTTAGATTCTCCTCCAACACTTTAAAGGATAAGAAGTCTTCTCTCTTTAGTACTGTCACGTGAAATGGATTGTTCCTTTTATACTTTTTTACTGCCTCATACCAATCTACTGGTTCATATACGACCTTCATTTTCTTCTTATATTTCTCTATAATAGCAAAATCCCTACCTGACGGAAGATGTGTATGTCCAACTACTAAAAACCTATGTTCTATGGATTCAAATACAGCCTCTGTGACCAACTGCTTCCACAACCCAATCAAGAACCAATTTTTGTTCTGTCCTCCGCAGTTGTCCGTATAAACGATTAGGTTTTTGGGGAGGTGTTCTTGTTCTTTAAAGTGTTTCAAGAGAATACTTGCAATCTCATCACTGCTTCTTTTCCCAGTATTCTCAGACCACATATACATATAGCCCTTGTTATTTACGCAGTCAGGAATTCGCAAATTATACACCCATGCCCAAGGGCGGATCCAGGATCGATTTTCGGGAGGGGCCATGAACTTTTTTGGGGAGGGGTTCCGGGGGGTCTGAGGGTAATTTTTAAAAATGAGGGTAATGATGAGTTTTCAGGGACTTTTCACGCACTTTTGAGTGCCATAAAGACATTCAAAATTTATCGTTAATAAAGTAATAATAAAGTCAGTACCGATTCCTACACATTTCTTCGAATCCAAGCCAAGTGCAGTTCTTTCAACAAGTTTAATACTTGTTATTTCCAATGCTTCTCCTGTAAGGCCTTGTTCTTCCCCTCTTTATTGATTTTCACTAACTATTTTTATATTCTCATAAGCGTCAATCAACTTCACAAAGTCTTCACGAATGTTGTTATTGTGTATGTATCTCATAATCTCATATTTAAAGAAAGCTGTTCCACGTGAAATACGTCGGTCGTTTCTTTAAATATGACAGAGTAATAATTTGCACTTTGAACCTGATTCATTATTTGTTCAATTATTTCTTCATCACAACATGTTATCAATAATAATTGATTTTGACTGGTGCTACTAATTTATGTTGGTCGTGAAGATACTGTGGATAGGTGTTATTTAATTCTTATCTTTTTTATGCGACTTTAAACCTGAACAATTACCCTCATTACTAGTTCCAGCATCTTCGTCCAGAAGCAGAAGGCTATCATCACGATGGCCTCTTAGACGAATATTTTGTCGACCTAAAGAACACTATAGACTCTACTATTTGTCGTTTTTTATCTATTTTCTTGTATCTGTTTATTAGAGCTCTGAGAGTCTATCTGGTTACTGACTGACTTTTGCGGGTTGCGATAACTAGAAAATCCAGCCCAACCTGAACGCACTCCTTGTGATATGATGTTTTTTCATGGGTGTGTATGGCTCCGTCTTTCCCCATAATTTTGGCGAAAGATGCTAAAGGTTTCGTGACAAGGCTTTGGGCTGTTATCCCTTTATTCTGACCATATTTTTCATTAGAAAAATAAAACGCAGTACTTGCAGAACAATCCCTTTTAAATGTGCGAAAGTACCAACCAACTCCTTTGTTCCAAGTGCTGGTGATCCAAGTAACTCTTCATTTCTTTTTATCCTTTGTCTGTACAGAATATGGAAATTTATACGATTCTAATGGCGGTCAAAGTCGTTATAACATTTTGATTGACAAAACATCCTATGTCACTCTTGAAGTTTCCGTACTGCTTGTTTTAAATGTTAAGTAGTCCAAAAGACATAATACGTACTTATCCCCTGTTTTGTACATATACATGTATTTGGAACTAAAAACATTTGAACTGCAAATATTTAAATTTATATTTTTATAAATTCTCGGAGGGGGCCATGGCCCCCATGGCCCCCTCCCTGGATCCGCCCTTGCCCATGCCTTCCACAAATAAAAAGCTGGACCAGTTGTTAAAGAGGGCACAGGAAGTCAGGAAGTGCTTGCTGAAGGTCAAATGATAACACGTATGTATCTTTGAAGCTGACATGCCTATCTCAATTTTTAACGTATCTTGCATTGCTTCAGCTCGCCTTAAATGCAACTCCTTTTCTGTCTTCAATTTCTTCAAAGTATCTTCATTTTCTTTGGACTTCTCAATCTTTGCCTCTAGTTCATCACATATTTTACAGGTATCTCTTCGAGGTATCTTGAAACCTATGTTAAATTCTGAACAAAATATCCTTCTATATTTATCTTGACTAATGGGCAATAGATTTCTTTCAGCACACCAAGGTTTGTAATACTCGTGACATAAAGAAGATATATTTAGATCATGATCAATGTATGTTTTATGAGGGTTTGTTTTCTGCTATAATGACTAATGTATTTTGGAATGCTATTAATATGATCACGAGCCGACTGGTACGCCTCTTCCGACATTTTATTATGACGCTCCAAGAATTTTCCTCTTTGATCTGATTTAGGTGTTGTTAAACCTGCAACCATTTGTTTCTGTAGCAGTTGTAAGCGCTTTGGAAAAGTCAAACCATGGATGGACATAAATTATTTTTTGCATACTTTCACATCAAAACCATTGACTTTCACAAATTAATAAAAACTAAAATTTTGGGAAGACCCAACTTTCTTTGTTTTCTTAGGATATGAACGTTTTTTAGCTTGCCGCTTCATGCTATGAAATAAGTATAAGTTCTGTTTGTTATAATCTGCAATATTCCAAAATCCGTCAAAAATTTGGTTTTCTGTACCTTAAAGCAGCATCCTACAGTTTTTTTGCATCCACAAACAATACTCTCGCTGAAACATTTTTACCTTTCTTGATTGTATAGGATGAACCAAGATTTCGGCGCGTCTTTTTAAAGTGTATTTATCTACATTTTTCCTTCGCCAAGTACTTTTTGTTTCTTTCTCAGGGGTAGGAAGTTCGTCACGGCTTTTTTTCTTGGGGTTTCCTAAAAAAAAATGCGTTGTTAATAGCAGTTGGTATTCTAAACATATTTTGAATGGTAAAAAATATCTTAATAGTTTTATTGGTTACGCATGTGTAGCATCATAAACTTTATAAAACATCACAGCATGTCACAAAATACTAAAATAGATATAAAAAAATCAGAAAAAGGATATATGCCACAAAATAAGCCACATGACTTGCAAAAATATATCCACAAAAATTACAGTAAAAGGGTGTATGCCACAAAACCTAAAAAAACGTACCTGTTGCTGCTCGGAGGGCGATGAAATATCTTCATTTTCACTTTCAACATAATCCCTGTCTTTTATGCTATCATCTGAGTCCCAATCACTGTTACTTTTTTCACTTTAATCCCTTGAAAACTGATAAAAATCACGAGAACACCCGGCACGTGGTTCACTCATGATGGTGGCTTGTAACCTTTTCTTGAAAATGACCGATGTGCTGCAGAAATTGTAAAAATGACACTTCACCACACTAGCGCCATCTGTTAGAGAATGGTCAAAATAAATTTTGTATGGCTAGTACCCTTATTCCCGAATCATTTAAATAGAAAATATCGATTTTTATAGTTTTGTGGCTTGTACCCTTTTCACGCCAAGGGCTTCAATTTGTCTATGGTATCACGATAAATGGTTTTTTCCGATTATAGCGTATCTATCCATAACTCGAAAAAATGTCTCGAATGAAAGTTGTTTATTTTTACATACTGAATCCAAATCTACAATGAAAACTGGGGGTTTCTATTTAAGATTTTAAAGTTGCCCTTACCCCTTCTCCAAGGGGTGGAGTGGGGGATCGTATTTAATGTGATTGGATAGATTTTTAAAAATGATTAAAAACGTGTATTTCAGTTTTTCCATCCGATGTTTAGTTCGCGAAATATTCGACCGTTCCGCTACTTTTGGGACACCTTGTGTAATATCGGCGTTGTTTTTTTAATTATTAACAATTTAGTGCGAAAAATGTAATTTTCTCAAATTTTTGTGTACCTGTCATTAAAAAGGTATTTATTTATGACTTAAATATAAACTTTGTATGTGTTAAGAGATAGAAAACTCTTTAAAATTGCGTATTCAAAAATTTTTGAAATTAACCTTATAGATAAATAACAAAACAGCAGATTTTTTTTTAATTTTTTTATAACCCTTATAATTTTATCTCGATATATTATAATTAGATTTCAAATTTTTACAGGAATTTAATAGATGGGACCTAATTATTCCAAAATAAAGTTATTTTGGTACGATTGGGTAAAGAGTAGGGATTTTATTTAATTCACAGCTAATTTTTTATAACAATTACGAAATTGGAGAATAATAATTAAGATTAAAAATTTATTAATTGGTCTCATTAAAGACCAATATACTAAAAGATAAATAATATAAAGAGTAGAGATTTTATTTAATTCACAGCTAATTTTTTATATTAATTAAGAAATTGAAGAATAATTAAGATTAAAAAGATTAATTAGTCTTATTTAAATTCTAAAGACTTTAGTAAAGTAAAATTTTATCATACAAAAGAAACACAATTTAAATACAATAAGAGATTTGATTTTGTTAAATTATTTTTTTTTAATTATGTAGATAAATTGTAGTAGTTTTCCTTTGCTTTCTGCACCACAGTACCGCAACCATTTAAATTGCTCCATGTCTTTGCTATAAAAGAATGTCTTATGGTTTATAGCTACATTTTGTAGTTTTGCTTCAGCTGCATATCAGCTGGACTTATTTTGAGATAAATAAGAAGACCTACATAATCTATCTTGACTAAGAAAATACGACTATTCATAGGTAATTCCAGGTAATTTTTGTTTCTCAAACGAAACTTACCTATCCTCTTCTTAAAAGTGCCCTCTACTCTCCTCAATGGAGGTTGGCTACTACTTGCAAACGCTTCTATGTCTTCAGCTGTTCAGCTCCTTAAAGAGGAATACAGAAAATACATAGAAACAGCTGGGTTTAAGAACTATGTTTACAATAACGAAAATCACCTTCATGTGTTTAAGTCTGAAGAAGAATTTAGAGGTAATATATAAGCAATTATACAAATCATTAGTAGAACGCATAACTCAAGTTCGTCCCTTTTCCATAACAGAGAAGAAACATTTTCAAAAGACAACATATAACTTTAAGAGAAAGACAAACTTCATCAAGCTAGCTTTACTCCTCCGTTACAACCCTTCTCCATTCTTCTGCAGCTTCTAGTCTCTTTTTCTCTTTCATCAATCATTGTTTCACTCTACTGAACCTCCAAATCACTTTATTAGTACCTACACTGTTCACTGAACTGCTTCTGCTTACAGTCAGTGCCGGTTAATTTGAAGCATATCTGGTGATATATCGCCGCTACTCAAGAACGTAGGCTCAAGTCAAAAAAGGCGATTTTAGAGGAGAGTCATTTTAAAATTTTATAGATGTGTTTATGGGTATAAATTTAGAATAAGTTGTTACTTTTAAATAATTAGTTAATACTATACAATTACCATTAAGATATTAATTCCAAGAGTACCTATTAAATTTAAAAATACATATCCTGACTCCTGAAATCATTTGAAAGACGATTATTTTTTATTTATTTTGATAAACATATTAAATTATAGAATTTTTCATTTAAAATTATTACCTTAGAATTATTAATTTAAAACATGGTATATTATTTTTAAACCACTTGCATTTAGAAACTGGATTAATTTCTAAAAAATAAACAGTACCTACTCTTTATGTGAAAAAAGCTTCAGAGATTTCCAAAATTTTGGAGGTTGTACATTTACAAGATATTTTTGGCACACATTGACATTACTAATTAGCTTAACAGTATAATAATATTATAAATAGACAAGACGAAAACGGCAGGTTCGTTGGAAAAAATATTCCCATTAGATTTTTTTGCATAATCACATTTGAAATACACCCCAGAATAAGCTTCAAGAAGTCGCCCACGCGAAAAGTGGTCCAAATTTTTTTTAACAAGTTTTTTTAATCTAATTGAAAAAATTAATATTTTTGGTCCGAAACAAATTTTTTAGGTTTTTGGACCATTTTGGATAAAAAAGGTATCTTGTAATTTTTCTCTAAAGGTTTAAGGTCTGGATCCCGCGTATGAAAAAAAAAGTTGATTTATAGCAAGCTGAAAATTTGTTTAAAGCCCCCCCTACAAGATCCTGAAGAAATTTTTGTCATTATTTTATTACTAAGCTGTTATGTTAAAGTAATAATAATGAGCGCCTGCACGTATTAGGCGGCCGTCTATGGTGAGTGCGAGAGAGATGCTATTCCTGCAGTCCAATGGGGAATCTTAATCGCACTAAATTTAAAGCCGCGTCAATATGGTTTTATGGCTTATTGTTAATAATTAAAAATAACAGCTTAGTAATAAATTAATGACACAAATTTCTTCAGGATCATGTAGGGGGACTTTAAACTTTGATTTAGTCACTTTCTGACTTTCATAATAATAATTTTTAACTGAGTTATTAAGTCTTGAAAATGGCCATTTTTACGTTTTTCAAATTTTAAATGGCTTATAATAGGTCTGGCTCCCGCGTATGAAAAAAAAGTTGATTAATAGCAAGCTGAAAATTTGTTAATAGCTTAAGGGTGTCTAGTCGCATAAACTTTGATATATGGGAAAATTGGAACAGGGACAGCTTTAATTGTGGAACAGGTTAAAAATTTGGAACGGTCACACCACGAAAACGGCACATGTATTTTGTCCGACAGAACAGACTTAAACTCTTCGAACAGAGATTAAACTCTCATGCAAAAATCAGACTGCTATTTATCACCAAATGGGCGTTTTAATGAGTGGAACATGTAGAATATGTTAAATGACAGGAATTATGACAGGTGATAAATAGCAGTCTGATTTTTGCATGAGAGTTTAATCTCTGTTCTGAGAGTTTAAGTCTGTTCTGTCGGACAAAATAAATGTGCCGTTTTCGTGGTATGACCGTTCCAAATTTTTAACCTGTTCTACAATTAAAACTGCCACTGTTCGAGTGTTCCCATATATCAAAGTTTATGCGACTAGACACCCTTAAGCTATTAACAAATTTTCAGCTTGCTATTAATCAACTTTTTTTTCCTATCCAGAGCTATTATAAGCCATTTAAAATTTGAAAAACGCAAAAATGGCCATTTTCAAGACCTAATAACTCAGTTAAAAATTATTATTATGAAAGTCAGAAAGTGACTAAATCAAAGTTTAAAGTCCCCCCTACATGATCCTGAAGAAATTTGTGTCATTAATGTATTACTAAGCTGTTATTTTTAATTATTAACAATAAGCCATAACACCGTATTGATGCAGCTGTAAATGTGAGTGCGAGTAAGATTCCCCATTGGACTGCCGGAATAGCATCTCTCTCGCACTCACCATAGACGGCCGCCTAATACGTGCAGGCGCTCATTATTATTACTTTAAAATAACAGCTTAGTAATAAAATAATGACAAAAATTTCTTAGGGATTTTGTAGGGGGGCTTTAAACTTTGATTTAGTCACTTTCTGACTGTCATAATAATAACTTTTAACCGAGTTATTAAGCCTTGAAAATCGCCATTTTTCGTTTTTTTTTTTCAATTTTAAATTGTTTATAACTCGAAAACGATCAACTTTAGATAAAAGTTATAAGAGGCCTTTTTTTGCAAACATTGATTTTTGCAATTTGATTAAAAAAATTGTTAAAAAAATTTTGACCACTTTTCACGTGGGCGACTTCTTGAACCTCATTCTTGGATGTCTCACGAATGTGATTATGCAAAAAAATCTCGTGGGAATATTTTTCCTAACGAACCCGCCGTTTTCGCCTTGTCTAAAAGTATTACTACAAATTCACTGATTCACTTAATAGGCGAGGCAATAAAGCACTAAAATCGGCCTTACCCCGAAAAAAAAAAACTCGACAAATAATTCTTTTTGCATTCGATTTGTGAATGAGCCAGGAAACTTTGTGACCCCTAGCCATGAGATGATATTGAAAAACTTCAACAAAAAATGGATTCTTAAAGTGCATTCTCAAACAGACAATAAAAAAATTCAGAACTCGTCACTTATCGGCGGAAATGAGTTCAATTTTTTTCTCCCAATGGGGGTTTTTGGGGTCGCTGAAAATGAATATTACGTTGGAAGTGATCTCAGGAGTACCTGGTACCCAAGGTACCCACTGATTACCTCGTATTCTGGAGTTTTCGGTAAATTCATTAAAAAATTAGTCAAAAATCATTACTTTGGGGTTTTTGGTGTCGCTGAAAACGAATATGACGTCGCAAGTGATCTCCGGAGCACCTGGTGCTCAGGGTACCTATTGTTTACCTCGTCTCCTGGAACTTTCGATAATTTTTATAAATAATTATTCAAAACGTAGTACTTGGGAGTTTTTGTGCTTGCTGAGAACGTATTTACATACTGTGCCACATACCAATATCGACATACTGTGCCCTGGTGTTAAAATGTCCAATGTCAATTTTATGCGTTTTGTTGTGTGAATATTAAATTTTAAATAAAGCTGTAAAAATAAGGAAAATATTTACATTGGCCGTTTGCACCATTCCACAGATATATTTTAACCGGAAGATCGTATTTTTACTTTCTCTATTTTCTCCTTCCTTTTATGCGCAGTGGTAACATTGATTTTATAAAAATTCATCAATGCTACCAACAGAATTTGAAGCGCCAAATTTAAAAACAAGGTGATATTTTTTAAAGATATCAAATGAAACTCTATGAAGTAGATGTTGCTCAGAAGATAGTTTTCAATATTAAATACGTTCTCAGCGTGCACAAAAAACCCCCAAGTATCAAGTTTTTACTAATTATTTATCAAAATTATCGAAACCCCCAGGAGACGATGTTAACAGTAGGTACGCTGAGCTCCAGGTACTCCGGAGAGCACTTCCGATGACATATTCGTCGTCAGCGACCCCAAGAACCCTCGAGTAATGAGTTTTGACTAATTTTTTAATGAATTTGCCGAAAACTCCAGAAGACGAGGTAAACAGTAGGTACCGTGGGCACCAGGTACTCCGGAGATCACTTTTGATGTCATATTTGTCGTCAGCGACACTAAAAATCCCCAAGTAATGATTTTTGACTATGATCCGTCTTATTGTTTTTTTTTCGGAGGTTCGGTGCTTTATTGTCTCAACTAACTTAATTTATGCCACAATGGTAGTAATAGTAATATTAAGTGAACCAGTGGAGGTATTGTGATAGTAATAAAACAACATTAAATCGTTTGCAGATGGTCAACTTTTATTGGTGCAGTTGTTCTTGTATCCAATATTAAAATCTCCAATGCACTATGTGACATACGTAGTTATCAATCTGAAGATCCAAATAAAAGCTATTATGATAGATACGGGTCATATCGAAAGTCGTATAGAACAGAAGAGCATGCTAGTTGTGAAGATATCAGTCTTCCTCTCCAAGATATAACTTGTGATGCTTGTACCAAAGTAGAGATTTTAGATTCAAATATCTCTGATGTAACACCTGCAGCATTTTTGAAAGTATCCACCACGAAACATTTGAAACTATCAGGAAACTTAATTAATACTATACAACCTGGTGCTTTTGCTGGTCTTCATAATTTAGAGCAACTAGATTTACATAACAACGAAATCGTAAATATATCCCAAGGAATATTTAATTCTTTAGGGCAGTTACAATCGCTTGATCTGTGTCAAAATAAAATCAGCAGCGTTGATCCCAATTTTTTAACAGGCATTATTCACTTATCGTTACTAAATTTTTCGGAAAATGCTTTAAACTCTTTTGACGGTGTAGTGTTAGGCCAAAACAATTATTTTAAAATGTTAAATTTAAGTGATAATAATATGTCTTTTATAAATTTAAGCACGTTTAACGGTAAGATTAATACGTTAGATGTTTCAAATAATAAGTTAACATTTGTCAATATATCCCTTTCAGGTTTACAAAATCTTAATGCTAGTAAAAATCAAATAAAACATTTACTTGCCGAAACTTGCTTATTAGATGCAACTTTAATATCTTTGGATGTTAGTAATAATTTGCTGAATGAAGAAAATATAATGAATGTTTCAAAACTACTCAAATTAGAAAAGTTGAATATAGCAGGAAATAATCTGTCCTTTATTCCTGTTAACCTATTTGTAAATTTAACAAAGTTGTCATATTTAAACATGTCACATAATAAGATAAGTTTCTTGAATTATGGAGCACTGGATCATGTAAAAGAATTGAAAATTTTAGATCTGTCGTATAACAAGCTCACGACTCTTAAAAGATACTTGCACTCGTTATCAGCACTAACATCTTTATACATCAATAACAATAAAATCACAAACATTAATGGCAAACAACTGTTGACCGATAATAATGGATTGAAGGTCATAAGCATAGATAGTAATGATTTTAATTGTGAAAATTTGGTAGAACTAATTCATGATTTTAAAAATAAAGTTTCTAAAGGTACATCAACTATAGGATCAAATATTCACGGCATTGCTTGCAAAGAAGAAACATTACCAGAAGCAAATCCTGAAGTAAAACTTAAAGCGGATATCATAAAATATTTAGAAACAACAATTTCGGCAAAGCTTGAAAAATCCGAGAATCTTCAATTCGACAGGAGTCTCATGTACGACTATTTTAACAAAGATTTTAAGAGCAGCAACTTTTATAAGTATCTGGAAGGACTGAAAAATATTAATACGCTAAATTTCAATGATACTGACATGATAAAATACTTTAATCAAGATTTTAAAAATAGTTTGTTTTATAAATATTTGGAAAGTCTGAAAGCAAACGAAAACTCAACCAGAGAGTTTAACAGAAGTCTATATGACTACTTCAACAAAGATTTTAACGGTACTTATCTTGTTAAATATTTGACAAAATTAGAAAAATCCAAGGATGATTTCATTGATTCTTTTGAAAATAGCAGTATGTTTAACTACTTTAATAAAGGCTTTAAAAATAGCACTTTTTATAAATACTTGGAAAATTTAAATTCAAAATTTTATGGTATTCAACAAAAAGATCATGGTACCGCTGAATATTTTCATAGTAGCTCTGAACACCAAAGGAATGATTATTCTCCTCTGCTTTCAATGTTGTCTATAATAATTGTTCTGTTAATAATTTTGGTAGCTGTTCAAGTGTATTTCAATTACAACAAGAAAAATATTTTTTCTAGGGAACAAGTTGAACTTTTAGACAGAAATAGTATAACGTAAATAACATTTCGTATTTATAAATAATGCATAGTATAAATTAAATCTATAAATGTATTCATTCACAGTGAAAAAATACTTTTAAAATGCTTTTATTTTACTTTCATTTATTAGGATGTAATCAGTCGAATGAAGATGTAGCATTCAGAAAAATGTTTGATCAAAGAGGGCCGGGTCAAATCTGGGAGGGTAGAAGCTATCGCTGTATCGTCTGCATATAGACTTAGCAACGATCTGGATTCAGTTATAGAGTCTGTCGCATATAAGGTGTATAAGTGTATAGATATGGCGATAATACCGCTCCTTGTGACACACCAACATCCATGGTTCCAATTTCGGATAGGGTTGGCCCTATTTGAACTCTGAGTCTTCTGTCGGCTAGGTATAACGAGACAAGACATGTCATAGCCTCATTATAACCATATTGGTTCATTTTAAACATCAGGCCGTCCAGCCGAAGTCGAAAGACTTGAGCAGGGCCGCCGCTAAGGTGTTGGCCGCCCGTGTGCAACTTAATATTTGCCACCCCCTTCCAATTTCAACACTTTAGAAAAATGTTTATACTAGTATTTGAAGAAATGTGCAGAAGATGCATAACAATATAATAATTTGTGAATAGATAAATACTTGAACATTTAGACTAATATCCATGATCCAACGTCCATTATATGTGTATCCTTATATCCTAATTTAAACGTACATTTAATTAAAATAATCTGTGAGTAGATAACATAAACACATAAAAAAACTAAAAACGGACTTTTCGGGATTTCGTTTCGGAAAACTTGTTGACAATGTTTAACAATGTTTTTGACAATGCTTTTTTTGTTTTTTTTTTCTGGCCTTGGTGTTGAACCTTTAGCCACGTAATTACATATACTTATATCAGCTGAGTTATGTCTAGTGTGTGTGTTGAGTAAATGTCTTGTTACTTTGAAAAGTCGACTTCATTGTCTTTCCAAATAGATGTTAATTGTATCCATACGCCTGCAGTACCTCCGGTGAGTACCGATTCCACAAGGATAGAAACTATTTCACCTATTAATTTTTAATAAATGAAATGTCTATCTGTCTGTTCTCTTCTCCCTCTTTTTCTCTTCCTGTTCTCTTTGTTTCTTCCTCTCTCTTGGTTCGCTGTTTCTCTCTTCCTTCCCTCTTTTCCCTCTTATCTTATCTGTCATTTCCATTGCTTTTGTTTGCGCTGGTTCAAGATCCGATTTATTTCTTTTCTTCCACTTCTCGCCTACAGCTTTTCTCCCCTCGAGTTTCGTTCTTTTCTTTTTCCCTCCTTCTTTTGTTTTCTCTTTCGCCCCCGCTCCCCTCTCTACCGCTTTATTTTTTTTTCTTTTTTTGTCCCATTTTTCTTCTCAAATGTTGGGTCGTGCTGATCGGTTCAGTGGGGCAGTGCGCCCTTGTCCCCCAAGGCTGTTTTCCGCTCGGGTTCGCCATCTCCCTTAGGTATCGCTTGTAACCCACTATGTTACCCCCTTTGACATGATGGTGTCACACCTTGAGGTTGGGGTGGCGGTATATCAGGATGATACATAGCCGTCATCCCTATGCATATCCGTTTGTTTCCGTGGTTTCCTCCACTGGTTTCCTCAACTATTTTCAGAGGTTTTCTCCTCGGGTATAGGTTTGAGTATCAGGGCGTGTATGATGGGTAGAGGTGGGTGTCGTATGATAGTTGGGAGTATTAACTATCACACAGGGACAAGATAAGACATTGGCTATACGAGAGCGGACATCTGCTCCAATTTGTTGCGTTTTATGATGAGCAGGAGAAGCTGTCATGAAGGATTGTAGAGTCAGGGGCGAATGCAGTGAAATAGCCACTTTACACGATGCAAGTAATTGCGCAATTAATTGCACAATTTCTTGCGCAAGAACTTGTGCAATAAGTTGCAACTAACTTTCTGCAATAAAGTGATTACATGGTGCAAACATAAACTGACATGAAATAGACAGAAACTTTGACAAAATAGCATAAATTTTAGGTTATGTTTGTTTTTACAAATTAAATGTAATTTTTTGAGTAGAATTATCAGATATTAGATTAAAGATGTTAGATTATAATTTGAGAAAATTATAATATTATGTATTAAGTATAACAAAATCAATTAATACCTAATCCAAGTATGTAATACATATTATTCATTTACAAAAGGAAACAAGTTGTAAGAAATAAAATAGTTTTTTTTAATCCCTATGTTGCATAATTAAAGTTATTCACCTGAATAATATTATCTGTGAAGCGTGAAATTGGTAAAAAGTTCCTCTAGTTTTGTTAATAAATTGTTTGGTTTGAAATTTAAGATGACAGAAGTTCAATGTCATCAAAATCTTTTATTTGTTGACAGCAGAAAAGTAAAAACAAACACTGTAGCCTTAAAAGTTACTAAAAATATAACCAAATTGCAGAAAAAATTGCATGAAAAATAGGACATGTTCTATTTAGCTGCAACTTATTCTTGCAGCAAGGAGTTGCAGCTTTTCTGTGCAATTCGCGTATGACACGATGCAATTTCTATTGCTGCAAGAAATTGTGCAATTAATTGCGCAATTAGTTGCATGGTGTAAAGTGGCTATTACAAATTAAGGTGTAAAAACGTTTCGTAAGGAAAACTAATTTTTTCGCTGTAATGCTGGGGCCACACTAACGTCTAATGCCGTTAATTATCGCATTATTTGCCATCTCTGTAATGCAAATAATGCGTTAATTAACGGCAATAGACGTTACTGTGGCCCCAGCATAAATGAATACAATTATTGTAGGTTTAACATCTTTTCGGTATTATCAAAAATAAAGATATGTATTTTACTTACATCCAGAATATTTTATATAAAAACCGTAATTTTTATGTAATACATAATATGTTTACCATTATAATTAATTATAGTTTTGTATAATGTTTCGTAATCAAACCGTAGGTGGTATTTTTGATGTAATATCAACTACTGGATATATCATAAATAAAAATATTTAAACTAAATCATGCTTTTTTTGTTTAGCTTCAATTTCTCTAACAATTTCTCCCTCTCATGGCGATACAGCTCATGTCGGGCCCTGACCACCCCCAGCATCCGTTTCCAAGGATCTCTGTCCCTGGCTACTCTCCTCCAGTTATTCTCAATATCTCTTTGGCATTGGTTCTCAATTCCTCTATCCACCTCTTCCTTAGTTTTCCTACTGGCCGACGCGGGACGTCCCACCATAGGTCCGCTAATCGTTCTACTATTCTGTTCCGTTCTAGTTCTCCCATTATCCATTATTATAATAGTCCATGTGGTGAGACCGCTCCCGTCTAGAAAAATTTCTGATTCGGTTTCTTTATGGATTCCTTTTCAAAAATGTACCCTTTAAACAAATCTGAAGGGTGCCGGACGGAATTTTTGGGCAGAAATTGTTTAAACAATTTTTTTAAACAAATACAAAAGATCACCTTTTTTTTTCTCTGGAACATATAGTTTTAGGTTTTTTGGGTCATTTTAAACAAGAAAGGTATCTTGTAATTTTTCCTAAAAATTGATAGTTTTCGAGTTATAGGCGATTTAAAATCTGAAAAATGCGAAAATACGTATTTTCGAGGCTTAAAAACTCATATTTAAATTAGTATTTTTGATGTTACCAGATACTTAAATTGAAGAATTAACATTCAGCTCCAATAGTCTGAAGAATCACGTCGAACCTTAATTTATACCGTTGTTTTTTAATTGTTAAATATGCGTGCTTATCCGACGTTTTTGCCGGTGCGGCGAGCTCTATTTCAAAAATCTCCTATTTTCCTCCGAAAGATATTTTTTCTAGATTCTTTGGGATATTTTAAATAAAATAAGTTTCTTGACTTTTTTTCAAAAGTTAATAGTTTTAAAGTTATAAGCGATTTAAAATCCAAAAATGCGTTTTTTTGTCATTTTTCGGATTTTAAATCGCTTATAACTTTAAAACTATTAACTTTTGAAAAAAAGTCAAGAAACTTATTTTATTTAGAATATCCCAAAAAATCTAGAAAAAATATCTTTCGGAGGAAAATAGGAGATTTTTGAAATAGAGCTCGCCGCATCGGCAAAAACGTCGGATAAGCACGCATATTTAACAATTAAAAAACAACGGTATAAATTAAGGTTAGACGTGATTCTTCAGAATCTTGGAGCTGAATGTTTAATCTTCAATTTAAGTATCTGGTAACCTCAAAAATACTAATTTAAATATGAGTTTTTAAGCCTCGAAAATACGTATTTTGGCATTTTTCAGATTTTAAATCGCCTATAACTCGAAAACTATCAATTTTTAGGAAAAATTACACGATACCTTTCTTGTTTAAAATAACCCAAAAAAACCTAAAAATATATGTTCCAGAGAAAAAAAACGTGATCTTTTGTATTTGTTTAAAAAAATTGTTTAAACAATTTCTGCCCAAAAATTCCGCCCGGCACCCTTCACATTTGTTTAAAGGGGATATTTTTGAATAGGAATCCACAAAGAAGCTGAGTCAGAAATTTTTCAGACGGGAGCGGTCTCACTACATGGACTATAAGGTGATCTGCCAACGCAATATTTTTTTTCTACGAGCGTGCAAAAATGTCTACTTTCGCGCACGCATTTTAGTTTAGAAAGTTTCACTTTTCCGCACGCTTGTTACTTTTCCGCACGCGTGTTACTTTTCCGCACGCGGTTTTTACTTTTCCGCACGCGTGTTAATTTGGATATGTTAATATGGCCTTAAAGTAATTATAATACATGCAATAAACTAATATTTAGATATTATTTATTAATTTATTTCAAATATATCTTATTGTGTTCCTGTTTTAATGAAATTAACGCGACAATTCGATGAAATAAAATTATTTTGACATAATATTCGAAAGTCAAATCGGTAGACAATAACAGTCGTTTTGAATCATCGTCATGGAAACCAAGATCGTCGTCATGCTAACTAATTATATTGAAAGTTTGGTTTTGACAACCTTGTCAAGGAATTAATTTGTGTATGTATTTTCATATTAATTAAATTAATTGATTAAGATTTGGTAATTTTTTAAAGACTCTTAGAAAAAATATTGTTCCTAACTCTTGCAGAAAGTCTCTTTTCCGCACTCGACTGCTTGCCGAACTCCCGCTTCGCGTCGTTCGGCAAACTGCAGTCGCGTGCGGAAAAGAATGACTTTCTGCACTTGTTAGGAAATAGTATATTGTGCAAAAAGTGCAGAAAGGTACTAATTTCTCACGAGTTTGAAAAGTTGCGGTACGAGCGCAAGCGAGTGCCGCAATTCAAACGAGTGAGAAATTACCTTTCTGCACGTGTTTCACACTATACTTTTTCTACAAGCACAGTTTTTCCTAAAAATAAAAATCACAATTTCCAAACGACGATTAATTATAATAGGTACCTATGTGATAAATTTTAAAATGTATTTAATTAATACCTACTAATCAATTTAAATTCCTTATACCTAAATAAATTGCACAGAAATCAGTTAAAAAATTAATGCACTGCCTTAATTTGTTTAAATTTAAACAATTATTACACATTATTGACATTATATTTATGCAGTCACGGATTTACACAAAACCTACTTCACTAAATACTGTATTTCACTTATAACTAAAAAATAAATATATTAATTTATAGTCTCCTAACTTTTTCATACTGTTTTAAAATGTTGTTAAACTCATTAAAACAACTAAATAATTGTCCACACGGCATAGTTAATTTAAAAACAAACACTAAACAAATAAAAAATAAGAAATCTCTTTACTAATCAATATTTAAATTAAAGTATAAACACCACGCAATTAAACAAATTCCAACACTCTGACACTAACTTTTTTATTTGCGTACACGTTAGCGTGTACCTAGACACAGCGTTATATTTAGGTATATTCTTCTTTTCCTTCTTTAGTTTATTGGCCTCCACCTACTTGGGTATTTGGCCAGCTCGTCGTAGGGTAATAAAGGAAAAATATTTATATTCTAATGACATTTATCGTATGTCGTTGTAATAATATATACCAGTTTGTTGAGATTGGAGTTTGATACAGTTTTTGAAGAAGGAAAGAAAAGAAGGTTTACTATTGAAAATAAAACCATTTTGTAAAAGTAAAAATTTTCTATGAATAGTTCAAACGAACAAAAACACTTTTAACGTCACATAACTGTATTTTTTACTGACGTTTATAATGTCTAATTAATTTTGTTTACTTTTTGGTGTAAAATGTAAATGCAAAACCATATGACGTCACGACGCGTTTTTTGCTGGCTGGAGTAATTTGAATTTTTAATCGTCTTTAGGGGAAAAACGAAAGACAAACAAAATTTTTTTATCATTGATACATGTTTTAAATTATGTTCTGTTGTGATTTATAACATTTTTTTCCAATTTTAAATTTTATGCAAGTTCCCTATTGAAATGTCAGCGAGTAGGGATGAAGTGTCACTTTCATGACAGTGCGACATAGGCAGTGGCGGGCATGTTCCGTATTGAAAAACAGATACTTAGTAAGAATATACAGGGTACGTTCAGTATGTTCAATTGATGATTTAAATGAAAAGGGATATAGTAAATAGAAGATAATAAAAGAGGGCGCCAACGAGTTTTTAACGAAGAAAACTGGTAAAACAAATAGAAGAAAATTATTGTTAATGAAATATTAAAGAAAATCAAATAAAATAATTATTTAAAAATAAAATATCAAAGATGTGACGTTTGTAACGTTACAGAATAATTATAATTTTAATAAAAATGATTATTTTTCCAAGAACAAAGTATTTTATTCAATTTGTTATTTATGTTAAGCCGCACTAGTTCGCTGAATTACTTTCTTCTTCTTGGCTTTTTCCCATTATGAGTTTGCCGTTTTCGTCTTCCATAGCACTCTATTCTCCCAGTAGCCATCTCTGAGGTCTTTATCTATCATAGCATTTCCTATGTGAGCTTTCCATCTCCCAGCAGGTCTTCCTCCCCGCGGGTCCCAGTCCAGTAATCTTTTCGGCCACTTGTGCTCCGCCATTCTTTGTACATGCCCGTACCATTTCATGGGCTATACTTTTACTACCACAACTTTTTTGCAATTAAGCATTCTACTTCTATTCTGTTTCATATTTCCTCTGTTCTTATTCTATCCTACCTTGTAATTTGAAGACACCTTCTCATAAACTCCAATTCAACTGTTCGTATTTTATTTCGTATTATTGTTGTCACTGGCCATTCTTCCGCTCTTGTAGGGTAATATTCAGCACCATGCCCGGAAATATCTTTTTTTGTTTTCTTTAGTTAGACTGTTCTTCCATATTACTCCATGGAGTGCTTTCGCGGCTTGTTTTCCCGGTACCTACTATTTTCATTTCTATATCTTTCATACAGGTGCCATCTCGGTTTATCATTTATCCTAAATACGTAAAAGTCTTACAACTCTTAAAATAGTGTCTTCTAAACATACGTTTAACCAATATGTAATCAATTACTTTCGACTAGATTAAATTGGTTTAGACTAGGCTAAACTAGTTTATCCTGATATAAAAACATACACTTCAGGATAAACTAGTTTGGCCTGAAGTGTGCGTCTTTATATCAGGATAAACTAGTTTGCCCTGAAGTGTGTGTATTTATATCAGGATAAACTAGTTTTGCTTAGGACAAACTAGTTTAGCCTAGGCCATACTAGTTTTTCCTAACGCGCTTAGGACAAACTAGTTTGTCCTGAAATCGGGTTTGGCCGGTAACACATGTATCATTATTCATTATTGTTCGTACCCACGTTGTTGGTACTCAGTGTTAATATGTCGGTTTCGCCATATCGCCGGTCCGGAATAAGAATGACGTAACTGCAAAAAGCCAAATTTTTCAGGAGAGCAAAAAACGACTTTTATATACCGGGTGTCCACTTATAGTCGGAGAGATAAAAGCGGATTTTGTGCGTGATAAGTAATATGGAAAAACTATACGGGGATATGTTGAATTAGTTGTGTACATGACTTTCACCAACTACGGTAAACCAGAGTTGGGGCCGAGGGTAGTTATAAGGGGTCAAAGTCGCGGATTTTATAATTTTTTTTTATGACGCTCATGATCGAGATAGTGCTCCAAAATTTGGGAATAAGTAGGTAATGACGTAACTAAGTAAAATCTCTAGGGGCGGAACGCTGCGTGGCCGACAAAGGGGTGGGGCAGGGGTGAATACAAAAAATATAAGGGGTTTTTTGCGACGTTCGTGATTGAGAGAGTGTACCAAAATTTGGGAATAAGTTGACCATGACATAACTAAGTAAAATCCCCAGAGCCGGAAACCAGAGTTGGGGGTGAGGGTAGTAATAAGGGGTCAAATTCGCCGTTTTTATTTTTTTTTTTGTGACGCTCATGATCGAGAGAGTGCACCAACATTTGGGAATCAGTAGGTCATGACGTAACTAAGTAAAATCTCCAGGCGTGGCACGCTGCGTGGCCAACAAAGGGGCGGAGCAGGGGTGAATACAAAAAATATAAGGGATTTTTTGCGACGTTCGTGATTGAGAGAGTGTACCAAAATTTGGGAATAAGTTGACCATGACATAACTAAGTAAAATCCTCAGAGCCGGAAACCAGAATTGGGCATGAGGGTAGTTATAAGGGGTCAAAATCGCCGTTTTTATTATTTTTTTTGTGACGCTCATGATTGAGATAGTGCACCAAAATTTGGGAATCAGTAGGTCATGAGGTAACTAAATACAATGTCCAGGGGTGGAACGCTGCGTGGCCGATAAAGGGGTGGGAGTAGGTGTGAATATAAAAAATATAAGGGGTTTTTTGCGACGTGCTAGATTGTGATAGTGCACCAAAATTTGGGAATAAGTAGACCATGACTTAGCTAAGTAAAATCCCCAGAGCCGGAAACCAGGGTTGGGTATGAGGGTAGTTTTAAGGGGTCAAAGTCGCAGTGTGTATTATTTTTTTTGTGACCCGGCAAAACATTTGTCTCCCACGCAGCGTTCCGCCCCTGGAGATTTTACTTAGTAATGTCATGATCTACTTATTCCCAAATTTTGGTGCACTATCTCGATCACTAATGGCAAAAAAACCCCCATATATTTTTATACTCACCCCTGCCTACCATCCCTTTGTACCCCAAGCAGCGTTCCGCCCCTGAAGATTTTACTTAGTTACGTCATAGCCTACTTACTCCCAAATTTTGGTGCACTATCTCCATCATGAGCGCCACAAAAAAAAATAATGAAAACCTCGACTTTTACCCCTTATAACTACCCTCGTCCGCCACTCTGGTTTCCGCCTCTGTTAATATTACTTACTTATGTCATGGTCTACTTATTCCCAAATTTTGGTGCACTATCTCAATCACGAACGTCGCAAAAAACCCCTTACATTTTTTTATATTCACCCCTGCCCCACCCCTTTGTCGGCCACGCAGCGTTCCACCCCTGGAGATTTTACTTAGTTACGTCATGACCTACTTATTCCCAAATTTTGGCACGCTATCTAGATCATGGGCGTGACAAAAAAAATAATAAAAAACGGAACTTTGACCCCTTATAACTACCTTCCTTCCCCACTATGGTTTCCGGCTATGGGGATTTTAATTATTTATGTCATGGTCTACTTATACCCAAATTTTGGTACACTATCTCAATCACGAACGTCGCAAAAAACCCCTCATATTTCTTATATTCACCCCTACCCCCACACGTTTGTCGGCCACGCAGCGTTGAGCCCCTAGAGATTTTACTTAAGTACGTCATGACCTACTTATTCCCAAATTTTGGTGCACTATCTCGATCATGAGCGTCATAAAAAAAATAATAAAATCCGCGACTTTGACCCCTTATAACTACCCTCGGCCCCAACTCTGGTTTCTGGCCGTTGGTGAAAGTCATGTACACAACTAATTCAACATATCCCCGTATAGTTTTTCCATATTACTTATCATGCACAAAATCCGCTCCCAGCTCTTAGACTATTATATTTTCCCCCATTTTAACTACCTATAACTTCTAAACGGTTCAAGATAGAAATATGCGGTTTCCGCTGAAATATTTTATTTTAGTAAAAGTTTTGTCTGAATGGATTGAGTTTTTTATATATCGCTTTCAAATACGAAAAAAAAAATGGCGGATTTTTGAAAAAAACGTTGTTAACTTTTTTTTAATGGAACACCCAGTATATTTTTTTGTAAATTGAAAAAAAGGGCATTCACCTATCCAGCGATATAAAGTTTTTTAAAATCGGTTGTCAAATCACTGAGTAATTAATTTTTAAAATGAGGGGTGCAACGTGGATATCACATACCTAAATAACATAACTGAGCAAAATGATATTATGTTACGTGATTTGGACATTGCATCTCTCATTTTAAAAATTAATTGCTCAGTCATTTGGCAACCGATTTTAAAAATTTTTATATCGCTGTATAGGTAAATGACCGTTTTTTCAAGACACAGAAAAATATACTGGGTGTTTTAATAAAAAAAGTCAACAACGTTTTTTTTTTAAATAAGCCATTTTTTATTTAAAAGCGATATAAAAAATGGTTATTTACCTAAAAACTTGAAAAAACGGTCATTTATCTATCCAGCGATATAAAAATTTTTAAAATCGGTTGTCAAATGACTGAGCAATTAATTTTTAAAATGAGAGATGCAATGTGGAAATCACATAACTTGCTTAGTTATGCTATTTAGGTATGTGATATCCACGTTGCACCCCTCATTTTAAAAATTAATTACTCAGTGATTTGACAACCGATTTTGAAAAACTTTATATCGCTGTATAGGTGAATGACCTTTCTTTCAATTTACAAAAAAATATACTAGGTGTTCCATTAAAAAAAAGTCAACAAAATTTTTTTCAAAAATCCGCCATTTTTTATTTCATATTTGAAAGCGATATAAAAAATTCCATCCATTCAGACAAAACTTTTACTAAAATAAAACATTTCAGTGAAAACCGCATATTTCTATCTTGAGCCGTTTAGAAGTTATAGGCAGTTAAAATGGGGGAAAATATAAGTGGACACCCGGTATTTAAAATGGGGATTAAATGAGAACTAATCGTCCAGGAGCATCGGTATGGCGTTTATTCTTACAATGGTTTTATTTTTATCCCTATTGGTTCGAATTTCATTATTTTAATTTAATCCCATCATTTTCAACCGCATCTACAGTTGCGTCATTCTTTATCTAAAAAATTTTAAATATTTAAAATAGTGATTAAATAAAGAGTAACCGTCCGGAGCATCGGTTTGTCGTTTATTCTTACAATGATGGCTTTTAGTTTCATCCCCATTGGTTCGAATTTCATTATCTCAATTTAATCCCCCCATTTTAAACCCTATCTACAATTGCGTCATTCTTGATCTGAAAATTTTTCTGTACAAAAAAACTATTTTTTAATATTTATTATGCCGTTTATTCTTATGACAATGGCTCTTATTTTCATCAATATTGGTCCGAATTTCATTATCTTAATTTAGTCCCCCCATTTTAACCCTATTTACAGTTGCGTCATTCTTCATCTGAAACAAGGTTTAGTGTTATTAAGACATTCTGCCAGTCATATTTTTGTATTTGATTACTCACTTCTTTGTCCACTATTTGTTCAATACTGATACCATCAATATTAATCTATATTTTATATGTATATCGTATATGATTGGTTCTTTACTGATTATTATTGTTTTGGTTTTCTGAGATTAAATTGTCATATTGACAAATCTTTACAGACTATGTTCACCTTGGGCTAACAAAATTGCGTCGTCTGCGTAACAGACGATGTCTATAGTCTATGTTAGTTGACATCTATTCTGACTTCCATTTTGTTGTTTTGGGAGATGTTTTCAATGTTAAAACTAACTCACGTACATTAAAAAAATGCATTATACTCATGTTCATGTTGCAACATAATGATGATACTCACTACACAAATCCTTCAGAAAGTTTTTCCCTAATTAGTCATAACTAGTGTGACCAACTAGCCCGAAAAATCCGGGACATGGCCCGAATTACAAAGTCGTGTCCCGGCGTCCCGGACAAGGCTTCCGGGCCATCCGGTTTTTCAACACTTTGGTAAAATTTTATTTTGAAATTTTGAGTACGTTATGCTTCAAGAATTCACATCAAATTGGATTCGTGGGACGAAAAAAGTCGACAATTCCTAGAGTGTAATAGCACATCCAAAATGCATGCATTTTATATCGTGGTATTATAGTTCTACGAAAACACAAACTCTGGACTTTTTCCCGTTTCAGTATTTTAATTATCGTCTTCTGAAAAGACAATTCAAAAGCATGGATACTAAATAATGATAACAATGATAAATATATTTTTATATTAACATAAGGTTCTATTTACATGGAAATCTAACATCAGTTGATTTTCTAATTTTGCCTTTTTTGAGAACGATTTCCGGATTGGAAGTCAACACGTCAAAAACTAACAAAAATGTAATTATCGTTACAATCCATCCCATCAAAAAAAAAAAATTTGTCAACATAAAAATGTTAAATAATCAATAGAATGATTATTTTTAATTCTATATTAAAAAAATAGCCCGATTTTCAACGAAAAGTCCCGGATTTTAGGTATTTTTTTCAGCCTTGTCCCGAATTCGACTGAATTGGAGTTGGTCACACTAGTCATAACCAAAGCAAAGAATACCAAGAAAAATATCCAATTTTTTTTCATTTAGCTTACAAATAGTCTAAGTGCTGGGAGCAGATTTTGTGCGTGATAAGTAATATGGAAAAACTATACGGGGATATGTTGAATTAGTTGTGTACATGACTTTCCCCAACGGGCGGAAATCACAGTGGGGGACGAGATTTTTTTTGTGGCGCTCATGATCGAGATAGTGCACCAAAATTTGGTGATAGGTAGGTCATGACGTAACTAAGTAATCTCCAGGGGCGGACCGCTGCGTGGCCGACAAAGAGGTGTGGTGGCAGGGCTGAATATAAAAATTATAAGGGGTTTTTTCTGACGTTGGTGATTGAGATAATGCACCAAAATTTGGGAATAACTAGACAACGACATAACTAAGTAAAATCCCCAGAGCCGGAAACCAGAGTGGGGGACGAGGATAGTTATAAGGGGTCAAAGTCGCGGTTTTTATTATTTTTTTTTGTGACGCTTATGATCGAAATAGTGCACCAAAATTTGGGAATAACTAGACAACGACATAACTAAGTAAAATCCCCAGAGCCGGAAACCAGAGTGGGGGACGCGGATAGTTATAAGGGGTCAAAGTCGCGGTTTTTATTATTTTTTTTGTGACGCTCATGATCGAAATAGTGCACAAAAATTTGGGAATAAGTAGGTCATGACGCAACTAAGTAACATATTCAGGGGCGGAACGTTGCTTGGGGTACAAAGGGTGGTAGGCAGGGGTGAGTATAAAAACGAACGTCACGAAAACCCTTATAATTTTTATATTCGCCCCTGCCCCCACCCCTTTGTCGGTCCCGCAGAGTTCCGCCCCTGGAGATTTTACTTAGTTACGTCATGACCTACTTATTCACAAATTTTGGTGCACTATCTCGATCATGAGCATCATAAAAAAATAATAAAAACCGCGTTTAATAATAAAAAATAATAAAAAATGCTCCCATTCTCGTGGTACCCTATACGTTTATTAATGAAATCCATGCATTAAGGAGTATATATTTCTGTTTTCTACATATACAGTGGAACCCCGATAAGTCGGCCCCCGATAACCCGGAACTCCGGCTAACCCGGACCGATTTTTATCAGACAAACATTTCAACAATAAAAATGTATGTAATATAATATTTGAGAGATAGTGGGTATTTGTGTAATTTGAACTACATATACCATAGTAAAAATGACTCATGCCACACCACATTCATTGTCGTGTTATCGAAAACAACAGGCACCTGTAGTATCCTTTATTTATTTGAAACTGTCTTAGCATTGTTTAGAAAAGACTATTAAAATTCCTTTTTTTAACAATGGTCTTAGTCATCACTGTTATTAAATAACATAACATCAGAGACGGTATTGTGTGTAGTAAAGTCGTATTGTTCGCTTCCGTTCTGTAATCGTCCGTAAATCTATTCAGATTTTGTGTTTGCGTGTTTTTTGTCTATAAGGGCAACAAAACGTAAAAATGTTGTAGTGACGATGGAAAAGAAACTAGAAGCATTAAGTAGAATTGATAAAGGCGAATCTTGCAGCATTATATGGTGTCGGTACATCTACAGTATCGGATTGGAAGAAAAATAGAACTAAAATCGAAGAATTTTTTTTTCAAAATGATAACAAAAGACAGTTTGGACAATCGGTGCAAAGCTAATAAAGCTAACAATGAGACTCTTGACGACGCTTGTATGTGTGGTTTTGTGTGGAATGCGAACGAGGTTTACCAGTGTCTGTGTGACAATTATAACGGAGTTTATCTGTGCATACCATATTTTATTAATTTTTACCATTTTCTCCGGCTAACCCGGATTTTCGATAACTTGGATCGGCCGCGGTCCCGAATAATCCGAGTTAACGGGGTTCCACTGTATTTCTGTTTTTCTATTTGTTCAAAATGACAATAATGATAAATTGAAATGTGATTTTCTTACGTAGTTTCTGGAAAGGTTATACCTATACCTTTATATTCTTATAATTATTTTCATTCAATAAAACTATTTTTTTTTTCGAATTAGAAGAAGATTACATTTCATCGTTCTGGGATTCACAAACAAAAAGTGTTGATAGATCGGACTATACTATTATTTTGTTTGTTGCGAAGTATTTATTTACAGATAATGTACAAAATTATCTCTTAAATTGTAAAGTGCAATAGCTGCAAACTAACTAGTAAGATAAGATACAAATAATCTACAAATACAAATATAAATATCTGAATATCCTTTTTGGTGGCTAGTTTGAATTTTAACTTCAATTGCACTGTGTAGGTATTCAAAAAGAAATGATTCTGTTTTCAAGGTACATAATTTTTTAATATTTCTTATAAATTGTTAAAAAATATATCAACTATCATAATTTGTAGTGTCTGTATGTGGTTATTTTTGTACAATATACTACAATTTGTCTTTTATTCACAAAAGGAATAGTCACAAATAGAGAGCAGTAACAAGTTTTTCAGTTTAGTGTTGAAATTATTGAGCACTTTGCATTGTAGCCTGGCTACGCCCTACTCCAGGGAAATAAACAAAATATATCCGTGTTCAAGACATCGTAATAACCACTATTTTGACGATTTTTTCCATTAATTTATAATAAGTTATATTATAGCAAAAATTTTATACATTTTTTGCAGCAGTTTCGGCGTTGTTTGTTAATTATTTTAATAATTTGGTGTGAAAAAATGAGATTTTTTCAGGTTTTCGCTTACCATTAAAATGAAGGTATCTATTACTTAAATACACACTTTTTATTCTTTTTCTTCTTCTACGACACTACAGCCCAAATTGAACCTTGGTCTCTTTTATTTTTTGCTTCCATCCTTGTTTGTCTGTGACTGGTCTTCTCCATTCACGGACTCCTAAAAGGGCTTGTGTGTCGCTGTTTACTGTGTCTTCCCAGCGCTTTCTTGGCTTTCCAACCTGTCTCTTTCCCTGCATTCTAGCGTTCTAGCGGTCAGTGCTTTTTTGGTAGCCTATCTTCTCCCATTCTTATCACATGCCCGGCCCATTGCAATCTTTGTATTTAATGAAGATTGACAGGGGTGTTTCCTTATAAAGTTGATAAAGTTCGTTGTTTTATCGACTTCTGAAGATTCCGTTTTCCCTCACAGGTTCTAGTATTCTCCTCAGTACTTTCCTTTCGAATGTGTCGACTTTGTTTTTGGATGTTTCTTTCAGGAAACATACTCCATACTCCACTGCCGTAACATGCTATTAGTCGAATTAAGGTTTTATAGATTCTCATCTTTGTATCTCGGTGGACACTTTTAGATCGAAATATATGGGAGAGGGCAAAATAAGCTCTGTTTTCCTGCGTTATTCTCTTTCGTATGTCTCCATCTTCTGATCCTTCGGCATAGTTCTACTCCCAGGTATGTAAACTTTCCAACCGTTTCAATGTCATCTTCATGTATATGTGTTGTGGGACTATATTTCTTCTCGTCTGTATCGTTATTTTTGTTTTTTTTTCTGTGTTAATATCCAGACCTACACTAGGTTCGCTTTAAAGATGCAGTAAAAATAAACAAACCAAGACACGTTAAATGCTACTAGGAGCACTCCCGAATCATAATTTACAATGTATAAACTTTGGAAATCATGATTTGGGATTTACAATGTATATACATTGTAAATTATGATTCGGTTGTGCCTCTAGTGGCATTTAAAGTGTCTTGGTTTGTTTATTTCTACTGCATCTTGAAAGCGAATCTAGTGTAGCATTTTCGTTTGCGTTTTTAACTCTACACACTTTTTATGCGCATTCCAAAAATTTTGAAATTAACTTGTTTAATTAACTGTTTCAATAATAAAACAGCAAAATAAAGTAAAATCTATAATTTTTTATAACTTTCATGTATTATATATTATTAAATTATTCAAATTTTTACACGAATTTAAAAGAAAAAAAGGTTATTCTAGGACCATCAGATAAAGAGTAGAGATTTTTTTTCAATTTGCAGCAAAATTTGTTGATATTAATTAAGAAACCTAAGAACAACTAAGAAAATATTAACTTGTCGTATTTTAAATCTGAATATTTAAAGATTTATTATAAAAAAAATCAATTAAAATACAATAAAAAAATTTAATTTTTTAAAAATTTTCCATTTAAAATTATTAGGTACATTAGCGTAATTATTAATTTCAAATATGGTATATCATTTTAAACCCCTTTTGTTTAGAATAAAAGGGGTTTAATTCTAAATAACCACCTGATTAACATCTTCTTCTAAAAAAAAACAGCATCTACTCTTGATGTGAACAAATTTTCAGGAGATTGTAGGTACCTTATACAAGATAATAATTAGCAATGTCAGTGTGTGTCAAGAATATTTTCTATAGGACCTACAATCTCCTGAAAATTTGTTCAAATCAAGAGTAGATGCTGTTTTTTAGAAGAAGAAATTAATCAGGTGGTTATTTAGAATAAAACCCCTTTTATTCTAAATAAAAGGGGTTTAAAATTGATATAGCATATTTTAAATTAATAATTACGCTAAGATACCTAATAATTTTAAATGAAAAATTTTATAATTTAATGAGCTTTTCCAAAAAAATTCAAATTTTTTATTGTATTTTAATTGATTTTTTTTGGATAATAAATCTTTAAATAATTAGATTTAAAATAAGACAAGTTTATATTTTTTTAGTTCTTCTTAATTTTCTTAATTAGTATCAACAAATTTTGCTACAAATTGAAAAAAAATCTCTACTCTTTTTCTGATTGGGTTTTATTCTAAATAGCCACCTGATTAATTTCTTCTTCTAAAAAACAGTGTCTACTCTTGATGTGAACAAATTTTCAGGAGAATGTAGGTACCTTACACAAGATATTTTTAACACACACCGACATTGCTAATTATCTTTACGATGCATTAACAAACATTACAAATTCACTGATTCACTTAAATTATAAATGAATATGCAGTAAACTTAAAACTGATGAGTTAGTTGCACATTTGATATTTTTCTCCCCATTGTTCGATTCCTTGAAGTTATGGTTATACCAGACAATATCTGTGTTGGCGACTTTTATATTCTTAATTTTTGACCATTACTTATAATAATATCTAAATCTAAACTATCTATATACGATATATTTATAATATAACTTAAAACTGTCGATATATTATAAATATATCGTCAGTTTGTAAGAAAACTTTCAACTCCCCCTATCTCGGAAACGAAGCATTTGCGGACCTTCGATTATAAAGCAAACTGTCATTATTTTTTTATGCAGAATTACCCTTTAAAGTTTACCATACTTATTTAAAAACACCCTGTAGTGATGAAAAACATGGCTAGTTGTTAAAGTACCTAACTTTTTTATGGTCCAACATAAGCGAATAAATAAAAAAATAGAATAATAAGAAAACCTGAAGCCCTAGTTAGGTTTAAATTTCAGTGTTGTTCTGAAGCTATTTCCTTGTGGCATTTTTATAACTAAGTATTTTTTATGGGAAATAAGCCACAATTTTACTAAAAAAATGAATTTATTAACGTTTCGAAGCCCAAATCGGGTTTCGTTGTCAAAATACAAAATATTAAAATAAACAAAAATGTTGTTGCTAAGTAAAACAAAATTCTTCTAATAATTTATTTAATCTGACTCATTTATATTGGCAATTCAGACGTATATTATACATTTTAAAGTAGAAGACTTTAAAATGAATCGCCAATATTTATGAGTTGCGTTCCTGGGACGACTTTACTAAAAGATAGTTCATTCGATTACATGAAATCAATTGAAATCAAGAATATCCGTTGCAAAAAAAATCATAGCATGTGATCTGTCTTTAAAAAGACAACCAAATACAACGATGACAATAAAATTCTCGCGTTAGAGATTCCATAGTAAATCACGAGGGAAAACCAGGAAAAAACCTCGTGATACTATCCCGACATCGTAAGTATTTGGTCTTACATTTAATTTACCTTCAAAAAACTAATACCAAATTCTGACTTTAATATGTTTTAATTATAAATAATATTAATAATACATATACAATAAGTAATACTAAATTATAAAATTTGTACTAACTCGATATATTATTGACTTACTAATCGTGGTATTTTCTTTCTCTTGACTTCCTATTTTATTGACGGGATCCTACAACATTCACAAGAAATAACACGAGGAAAATAACAATACCATATATAAAAGGACTATCCAAGAAACTTAAAACAATAGGAAATAAATTCAACATTTCAACAACATTCAAAACAACAAACACATTGAGATCTATTCTATCTAAAACTAAACCTAACAATGAACAAGAAAGAACAAAGAATTGCATTTATAAAATACCTTGTGAATGCGAACAATTTTATTTAGGTGAAACATCAAGACCATTAAACGTTAGAATAAGTGAACATCAGTCTTATATTAAAAATAGAGAATTTGATAGATCTCAAATATGTCAACACGCATGGGATAACGAACATAGAGTTCAGTGGAGAGATTCAAGTATAGTCCTGAAAGAATCAGATAGTAAAAAGAGAAAAATCAAAGAAGCGGCTCTAATTATGCTAAATGAAACCAATTGTGTCGCAAATTCCTCGGTAAAATGCAGTAGGATGTGGTTACCCATACTGAAAGAGGAAGTCAATAGAAAGAAAATACCACGATTAGTAAGTCAATAATATATCGAGTTAGTACAAATTTTATAATTTAGTATTACTTATTGTATATGTATTATTAATATTATTTATAATTAAAACATATTAAAGTCAGAATTTGGTATTAGTTTTTTGAAGGTAAATTAAATGTAAGTACAAATACTTACGATGTCGGGATAGTATCACGAGGTTTTTTCCTGGTTTTCCCTCGTGATTTACTATGGAATCTCTAACGCGAGAATTTTATTGTCATCGTTGTATTTGGTTGTCTTTTTAAAGACAGATCACATGCTATGATTTTTTTTGCAACGGATATTCTTGATTTCAATTGATTTCATGTAATCGAATGAACTATCTTTTAGTAAAGTCGTCCCAGGAACGCAACTCATAAATATTGGCGATATCATTTTAAAGTATTCTACATTAAAATGTATAATATACGTCTGAATTGCCAATATAAATGAGTCAGATTAAATAAATTATTAGAAGAATTTTTTTTACTTAGCAACAACATTTTTGTTTATTTTAATAGTATTTTGTATTTTGACAACGAAACCCAATTTGGGCTTCGAAACGTTAATAAATTCATTTTTTTTAGTAAAATTGTGGCTTATTTCCCATAAAAAATACTTAGTTGAATTTCAGTATTTTATAAATGTTAGAATATTCCACAGGGTGATGCGAACTTTGAGAAAAAAAAAACACAGTTTAATTCGTACACCCAGTATACAATGAAAATTTACCTATTTAGCAACAAGATGTACCCCTATCCTAAAAAAATCACTTAAATCGGACAACAGGTTTAGAAAATTCGAGACATCAAAAATGACCATATCTTTAAGTGGGCCGATTTCTATGGCCGCAAGTTTATTATTATTATTCAAACTCAGTTACTCTAATTTATATATGTACCTATAACCTCTAAAAATCTCCAAAAAATACCCTAAAAAATATATTTTTGGATTTTTTAAGGTGGCAAAGCTTAAAACAATCTTAAAAAAAATGGAAATATAGTGTTTAACAAATTAAAAAATAATTATAGACCTGCAGCCATCTTTAACGGGAACGGAGCAAAATGCAAAATTTTGACGCATGTCAAAATTTTCAATGTGTTTTAAACGTTTAAATGTTAAAAAAAATTTTCGAATCCTGAGAAAACTAATAAATATTTTTGAAAAATTTAAACACAGAATGAAAGATTATATTACCACCGAGGGCCCTGAAAACTTCTATAATGTTTATTTTAATGAGTTTATAAGTTACAGGGGTGCAAAAGAGATAATTTAATGTGATTTTTAATTACAAATATTTCGTTCAAAAGAAACTTTTTATTTATTCTAAGGGAACTTTCGGCCCTCGGTAATTCAGTAATAGGTCTGGATCCCGCGTATGAAAAAAAAGTTGATTAATAGCAAGCTGAAAATTTGTTAATAGCTTAAGGGTGTCTAGTCGGACAAACTTTGATACATGGGAACACTGGAACAGGGGAAGTTTTAAGTGTGGAACAGGTTAAAAATTTGGAATGGTTAGACCACGAAAACGTCACATGTATTTTGTCCGACAGAAGTTCCAATTGCTTTGTTACCCTTTCATTAAACTCTCATGCAAAAATCAGACTGCTATTTATCACCTGTCATAATTCCTGTCATTTGACATGTTCTACGTGTTCCACTCATTATAATGCCCATTGGGTGATAAGTAGCCGCCTGATTTTTGCATGAGAGTTTAATGAAAGGGTAACAAATCAATTGGAAGTTCTGTCGAACAAAATACATGTGACGTTTTCGTGGTCTAACCGTTCCAAATTTTTAACCTGTTCCACAATTAAAACTTCCCCTGTTCCAGTGTTCTCATATATCAAAGTTTGTCCGACTAGACACCCTTAAGCTATTAACAAATTTTCAGCTTGCTATTAATCAACTTTTTTTTCATACGCGGGATCCAGACCTATAGTCTTTTATTCTGCGTTTAAATTTTTCAAAAGGGGGAGGAGTGGTGGATTAAAAATGAATTCTAGGGGTGAAGGCAGTTTGCCGTTTTTAACGGGGGGTACTCTTTAATTTATTTATCCCGGCCCTAAGTAGAAAGTTTGATCCGCCACTGTCGACGCATGTGCCACTAAAAAGTGCCAAATTGTGCTCATATGTTCCCTTCTAGGTTCTACTATTTAAGTTATGGAGTCTTACGGTGTTTAAAATGATTAGAAAATTTTTCCTATTGGCCTCTTAGATTATTTTCCAAAGGTTTGGTTACATATCCTGGTATAAGGATGTTTGTTGTTAGTTTCAGAATTATGTTGTGATGATTTCTTTATTATTTATGTTAGGTGAATTTTTAAAGTTGCATTTACAACCCATTTATTTGAAGTTTGCTGCCACAGTAGTAACATTAAACGAATTAGTGAAGTTTTGTAAGATAAATACAATAACACATGAATCCTTTGCAGATGGCCAATTTTTATTGGGGCAGTTTTCTTTGTATCCAATATTAAAATCTGCAACACACAATTTTATGGATACAACCCTGATGATACGGATACTGGATCCGACATAGATGATACCGATTATGGCTACGATCCATATGCTTCTGACAATGGATACGATCAATATGATGAACATAACGATGATATTATTGCTGATCATAGAAGAGAGCAACTTACTAGCTGTCAATATGCCCGTATTCATTTGCCGACATCTTTTAATGATTGTACCAAAGTAGAGATTATAGATTCAAATATTTCTGATGTAACACCTGCAGCATTTTTAAATGTATACTCCACAACCAATTTGAAACTATCAGGAAACTTTATCAAGACTATAAAACCTGGAGCTTTTTCCGGTCTTCACAATTTAGAGCAACTGGATTTACATAACAACCAAATAGTAAATATATCCCAAGGAATATTTAACCATTTAGTCCAGTTGAAATCCCTCGATCTGTCTAGAAATAAAATCAGCAACATTGATCCCAATTTTTTAACAGGTGTTATTCATTTATCGTCACTAAATTTTTCAGAAAATTATTTAAAATCTTTTGATGGTGTAGTGTTAGGCCAAAACAATTACTTTAAAATATTAAATTTAATTGATAATAGTATGTCTTTTATAAATTTAAGCAAGTTTAACGGTGAGATTAATACTTTAGATGTTTCAAGTAATAAGTTAACATTTGTCGATGTATGCCTTTCAGGTTTACAAAATCTTAATGCTAGTAATAATCAAATAAAATATTTACATGCCGATTCTTGCTTATTAGATGCAACTTTAATAACTTTAGATGTTAGTAATAATTTGCTGAATGAACAAAACCTAATGAATGTTTCAAAACTGCTCAAATTAGAGAAGTTGAATATAGCAGGAAATAATCTTTCCTTTATTCCTGTTAACCTATTTGTAAATTTAACAAGATTGTCTTATTTAAACATGTCACATAATAAGATAAGTTTCTTGAATTATGGAGCCCTTGACCATTTAAATGTTTTGCAAAGTTTAGATCTGTCTTATAACAACCTCACCACTCTTAAAAGATACTTCCACTCATTGTCGGCACTAACATCTTTATACATCAATAGCAATAAAATCACAAACATTAATAGCAAACAACTTTTGAACGATATTAGGGGATTGAATATCATAAATATAGATAGTAATGATTTCAATTGTGGAAATTTAGTAGAAGTAATTCATGATTTTAAAAATAAAGTGTTTAAAGGTACAGTAACTATAGGATCAAATATTCACGGCATTGCTTGCAAAGAAGGAACATTACAAGAAGCAAATCCTGATATCAAATTTAAGGAGGAAATTATAAAATATTTGGAAAAAACAATTTCAGCAAAGCTTGAGAAATCCGAGAGCCTTCAATTTAACAAAAGCCTTATGTACGACAATTTTAACAAATATTTTAAAAACAGCAACTTTTATAAGTACCTGGAGGGACTGAAAAATATTAATACGTTAAATTTTAATGGTACGGACATGCTAAAGTACTTCAATCAAGATTTTAAAAACAGTTTTTTCTATAAATATCTGGAAAGTCTGAAAGCAAACGAAAACTCAACTAGAGAGTTTAACAGAAGGTTTTACAAATACTTAAACAACAATCTTAACGGTACTTATCTTGTTAAATATTTAACTAAACTAGAAAAATCCCAAGATCATTTCACTGGCTCTTTTAAAAATAGCAGTATGTTTAACTTCTTTAATAAAGGCTTTAAAAATAGTACTTTTTATAAGTATTTGGAAAATTTAAATTCAAAATTTGATGGTATTAAACAAAAAGATCATGGTACTGCTGAATATTTTCATAGTACTTCAGAACAACAAGACCATAGCTATTTTGCTACTCAGTCTGTAATAATTATGCTACTAATTATTTTAGTATTATTTAAGGTTGTAAATATATATTCTAATTACAGCTCGAAAAAATTGTCTTGTAGAGAACAAGGTGAATCTCTAGATACAAATAGAATAGCTTAAGAATAGGCTAAAATGTGCTTTATGGCCTGCATAGCCATAAGGACAAAAAAATTGATAAGTTTTTAAAAACATTTATTATTAAAGTTAGAAAATATAGAATTAAATTATTATGTTATCTTGCTCAGGACAGGCACAAATGGAGACAACAAAGGAGACCTACGTCCTAAAGTTTATAACATGGGCTATAATGTAGATAGACAGATAAACAGATAGATAAAAATCATAATATATTAATGATTCTTCCTCTTATTCTTGTGCCGTCTTCTAACGAAGGTTGGCAATCATTTTTTTAAACACTTCTCTATCTTTTGCAACGTGAAATATCTGTTCAACACTGAGGCTAGTCCAATCTCTGATATCCCTCAGCCAAGATTTTTTTTCTTCTCAAAGAAATGTTTTTTGAAATCACCATGTATTTGGTTTTATTTATATTCATTGTTAGTCCCACCTTTTTGCTTTCTCTGTTATTGATTTCTAAGAGAATTTTAAATCGTCTATATTCTCTGCCATGATTGAGGTATCGTATGCAAATCTTATGTTATGTTATTAATGATGCTCCCTCCAATTGACTGACACCTTCAATTCTTTCCCATAGTGCCTCCTGAAATATTAGTTGGGATAACACATTAAAACATTGTGGCGACAGCACTCATTCCTGTCTGACTCCTCTTTGAATCTCCAGTTGGTTTGTCTCACTATCTTCCACTCGTCCGATTTAATGATTAATGGTTTAAAATTAACATTTTCTGTTGACACCAAACTAAAAAAAAATTAGATGCTGTCTAAAATTTTGACTGAGACTCTGTTCATATGTTCATAATGATAAATTAACAAGATTAAAAGCAAATATTATAAATTGTTGCCAACAACTATATTAGATGAAATGATAGAGAAGATTGGATTATCTTTACATTGATACAATTATTTACTTTAAATAAACATTTTCTTTTCAAATTAAAAGAAACTAGACTCCTCATCGATTTCTGGGATTCACAATTAAATATTATTAAATTGATTGCGCTTATAGTTTGTTACAAAGTATTTATTTATAGATAATGCAGAACATTATCTCTTAAAATGTTAAATACAATAGCTGCACAATAACTAATTAGATAAGATAGAAATAATCTACAAAATATAAATTAATATATCTACACATCCTTTTTGCTGACTATGGTCTGTTTTTAAGCCAAGAGGAGTAATTCAAATTTACCTCGTCGTAACGCTTGTTGGTAATTGGTCCAACATCAGGCAAGTTAACTCCATTGTTATGAAATTTTGACACTAATGACTTTTATGAAATTTTGACATTGCTGGCATTTCATAGGTTAATTAAGTTTTATCGGCGATTTTTTGTATTTTTTGTGTTCTTCCTTTAATTTTTAGATTTTTAGTCTATTTTTATATAAAAAAAACAGTTGTTTTTAGAACTCTATCGACGTATTAGTATAATATAATATGTATGGATTACCGTCGAAGGCCGATATGGTCAACCATCAACCAAAAACGAAGATGTATTTGGTGAATCTTCTAGTGACTTTCTTGAGTGTAAATATGCCTCTTTAGTTTACTTCTCCTGGTTTAAAAACAATCCATAATTTGCTTTAAGTTTATTGTTACTATTTATTTAACAAGAAATGGCTGTGTTTTTAAAGCATTTATATTTGGTTTTTGCGTAATCTTTTAGAAAGACCTTTCTTTTGGAGTTTTTTATTGTACTAAATCCTCTATATTAGATTTCTCTTATACAGTATGTCCCTGTAAGTTGTATCCATATGGAAAACTTTTTTATTATTGAATTTACGAAAAAAAGTTATTCTTCATAAAAAGCTCTGCATGGTCCAAAACCTAAGATTTAACCATCAAATATCAATTTTTTTGAATGTTATACGAGGTATGTCAAAAAGTTTGAATTTGACTCAAGAGTAAAGTAGCTTTATTTTTCATAATATTGAAAATTGCTATTATGAAAAGTTGTTTGGAATTAAAAACTATATTCTAGTATGCAATTGCATCCTTCTAATCAAATTTTTTTTTTTGAAAAATTATGGAAAACTAACATTATTTTCAGTTATTTCAATTCAGATAACTCTTTTATTATTAGTTTTACGAAAAAAAGTGATTCGTAATAAAAAGTTATGCATAGTCTAAAACCTAAAATACAACCATCTTATGTCAAATTTTATCAATTTTATACGAGGTATGTCAAAAATATGAATTTCGCTCAAGAGTAAAATACGTTTATTTTTCACAATATCGAAAATTGATATTATGAAAAGTTATTTAGAATTAAAAACTATGTGTCAGTGTGTAATTACATCCTTCTAATTGAAATATTCTGAACTATAAAGGTACTTTACTTTTGATCTAAATTTCTCTTTTTTGACATACCTCGTATAAAATTGATCAAATTTGAGATAATATGGTTGAATTTTAGATTTTAGACCATGCAGAACTTTTTATTAAGAATCGCTTTTTTTTGTAAAATTAATAATAAAAGAGTTATCTGAATTGAAATGACTGAAAATAACGTTAGTTTTCCATAATTAAAAAAAAATCAATTAGAAGGATGTAGTTGCATACTAGAATATAGTTTTTAATTCCAAACAACTTTTAATAATAGCAATTTTCAATATTGTGAAAAATAAAGCTATTTTACTCTTGAGTAAAATTCAAACTTTTTGACATACCTCGTATAATATTCAAAAAATTTGATATTTGATGGTTAAATCTTAGGTTTTGTACCATGCAGAGCTTTTTATGAAGAATAACTTTTTTTCGTAAAATTGATAATAAAAAAGTTTTCCATAATATGGACACAACTTACAGGGACATACTGTATAATATGGTCGTCAGGAAATCTGAACACATGGTGAGAGTAAGGTACCTACTTCAGAGTACCTATTCGTGCCAGTCTTTGCCAGTAATATACCATGAAAATTTATAAAGTTTCTTAACACATCTAATTTTGTGGAAACCATTGACTGATTGTTCTTCTTCTTCAAGTTTAAGTTAAATTCATAGTCAAATACGTTACGGATATTCTGTACTTACTGTTCCTTTAGATTTTTCGTTTTAGGTTTTTTTTATAAGTATAAATGAACGTACATTATGTATATTAGGCACTGTATACCGCAAGGTTAGTGCACGCGTCTCGATATTTCGCGTTACTTCAATAAAAATGAAAGAGTATCATAAGTTCAATGTTTTGAAAAAAAGTCAAGTACAGAGTTGTACATTTGATATGAGTACATGAAAGAATAAAATATGAAAAAAGCGTAATCATCTTTGTAGTTCACCCTGTATATTCGTCAATCATTTCTGTAATTTGAAAATTAGAACATATCGTTTACCTTATTAGGGGAGTGCAATTAGAACGAAAATATGCATTGTTTCGGAAAAATTGAAACAAGCTTATATTTTTCTAAAACTTTTTTGTTAGTTTATATACATGTTAAAGTAAAAAGTTCTACTCGCGGATTTGGCCGCTAAGCTAATTGTTTATTGATTGTTTAAACAACAACAATTGTTTTGTATTAATAATTTTAAAAATATCGTTAAATTCATTTTACTTTGATCAAATATGTTTCTACATATTTTGTTTTCGATTATACTGAATCAGAATATGGCATTGCAATTTGAAAACTCCCTTACAGAAGCTCTTATACAGTATGTTTGCGTAGCTAGGAACCACATCGAAAACTTTTTTATTATCAATTTTACGAAAAAAAGTTATTCTTCATAAAATGCTCTGGATAGTCAAAAATCAAAAACTCAACCATCAGATATCAAATTTTATCAATTTTATACGAGTTATGTCAAAAATATGAATTTCGTTAAAGAGTAAAGTACCTTTATATTTCAGAATATCAAAAAATGCTATTATGAAAAGTTGTTTGAAATTAAAAATTATGTTTAAATATACAATTACATTATTCTAATAGAAATTTTTTTTTCAATTTTTTCTCAAGTTACGGACACTCATCATCATTTTATTACAATTATGATAACTATTTTATTATCACTTTTACGAAAAAAAGTTATTCTTCATAAAATTCTCTCCCTGGTCTAAAATCTAAGATACAACCATAAGATATTAAACTTTTAAAATTTTATAAAAGGTATGTAAAAAATATGAATTTTTCCTAAGAGTTAGGTGTCTTTATTATTCACAATATTTTAATTAGAAGGATGTAATTGAACACTAAAACAAATTTTTTAATTCCAAACAACTTTTCCTAATAACATTTTTCGATATTGTGAAATTTAACGATACTTTACTCTTGAGTGAAATTCATATTTTTTGACATAAAATTTATTAAATTTGATATTTGATGATTGCATCTTAGATTATATACGATGCAGAGTATTAGAATAAGTTTTTTTTCGTAAAACTGATAATAAAAAAGTTACCAATAGGTTCCAAATTACGCAGACATACTGTATAAGAGCTAAAAAAATTTTTTTTGCTGAAAATTTATTATTGTTGAAGTTTATTATTAAATGGATTTTAGGTAAGTTTTACAGAAAAAAGTTTTGATCACTTTATATAAACATTTTTTAGCTGGTAATTTTCGGTTTTTGTATTACATTTTTGTTATCTTTCTTAATTTTCTCAAAAAGAGATAGTCTACTTCATTTCTAAAGTAAAATAATTCAGTTCATTTTAAAGATTACATCCTAAGCTTTAAAAAGCACTTATAAAACTGTAATAGATCTGTTCAAACTTGAGTAATACCGTCTTAAAGTGGTGGCAATTCTATAAAACTACGAAGATTTCAAAAATTACATTTTTTCAGACGTCATATCATTTGAATTAAATTTTTAAGATTTTTTTTTGAATGAAACATCATTTAGTACGATGCTTGAAAGGTAAGTTGTGCAAAATTGAGGGGTTTTTAAGAAAAAATGTATTAGTTACACATTTTTAAATCATTTTTAAACAAAATTCATGTAAGGCTCACTTTCAGCCCCCACCGTACTTATGCCCATACATTTTATTTCTGTCTATTATAAACGTAAGTTAGCTTAATTATTCTTCTTTTAGGTTCAATTTGTAAAATTTCATTTGATCCATTAGGTAAAGAATTACATTAAAATAACTCAACCGTGCACTTCGCCGTACTCTAGTTTACAGTGGGCCAATGTTTGTGAGAAGGGTGACTTTAGCATTATAAATAAAAAATTATAGAAGATACATATTTAATTTTAGAAAATTCTTTATATAAGGTTTTTTTTTGTAAAATTTTCTGAATTTTTCAATGGTCAAGTCAGTTTTGTTCTAAAATTTATATTTTCGGAGTTATTTAAAAAAACATTAAACTTCGTAATTCATTTGTTTAATAAAAAATGAAACACCCACTTCTCGAGTAGAACTTTTTGTTGTGTTGTTTATTAAACATTTCTTAATAAAATTACAAAAAGTTCTATCTTGTTTGATTTTTTCCGAAGTAAAAAATCTATATGCACTCCCCTATACCACTTATATTTTCCCCCATTTTAACTGCCTATAACTTCTAAACGGCTCAAGATAGAAATATGCGGTTTTCACTGAAATGTTTTATTTTAGTAAAAGTTTTGTCTGAATGGATGGAATTTTTTATATCGCTTTCAAATACGAAATAAAAAATGGCGGATTTTTGGAAAGAACTTTGTTGACTTTTTTTTTAATGGAACACCCAGTACATTCTTTTGTAAATTGAAAGAAAGGTCATTCACCTATCTAGCGATATAAAGTTTTTCAAAATGGGTTGTCAAATCACTGAGTAATTAATTTTTAAAATGATAGGTAAGTGGATATCACATACCTAAATAACAAAATAACATAACTAAGCAAGTTATGTGATTTCCACATTGCATCTCTCATTTTAAAAATTAATTGCTCAGTCATTTGACAACCGATTTTAAAAAATTTTATATCGCTGGATAGATAAATGACCATTTTTTCAAGTTTTTAGGTAAATTACCATTTTTTATATCGCTTTTAAATAAAAAATGGCGGATTTTTGAAAAAAAAAAGTTGTTGACTTTTTTTATTAAAACACCCAGTATATTTTTTTGTGTCTTGAAAAAACTGTCATTTACCTATCCAGCGATATAAAAATTTTTAAAATCGGTTGCCAAATGACTGAGCAATTAATTTTTAAAATGAGAGATGCAATGTGGAAATCACATAACATAATATCATTTTGCTCAGTTATGTTATTTAGGTATATGAGATCCACGTTGCACCCCTCGTTTTAAAAATTAATTACTCAGTGATTTGACAACCGATTTTGAAAAACTTTATATCGCTAGATAGGTGAATGACCTTTCTTTCAATTTACAAAAAAATATACTGGGTGTTCCATTAAAAAAAAGTCAACAAAGTTTTTTTCAAAAATCCGCCATTTTTTATTTCGTATTTGAAAGCGATATAAAAAATTCAAACCATTCAGACAAAACTTTTACTAAAATAAAACATTTCAGTGAAAACCGCATATTTCTATCTTGAACCGTTTAGAAGTTATAGGCAGTTAAAATGGGGGAAAATATAAGTGGACACCCGGTATAATGTAAAATGAATACTTATTGACTTATTCCTTCTTTACATATAAATTAAGTCCTAAAAGTTTTGGCACAAAATATTTATCGAATTTTTTTGTTAATGAAGAAATTTATTTAAACACTAACTAGTTACCTTAAATTACAACTCAATGCTTAACTAAACTATACTTTCAAATTAGGTGGAGTGGCCCATTCTTCTCTATTAGACGCAAATTTCTTCGAATGTCTTTCAGGAGGTCCTGGGCGGAATTTTGATCAATTTTTCTTTGCTGTTCATAAATTTTCCGTCTTAATTGTTCTTCATCTTGGGCTTCCCAGCATCTATGATAAACTTTCCTAGACAATACAGCCCAACTATCCTCTATTGGGCGAACCTGCGGCAAGTTTCGAGAATTACCATTTTTGGGAACAAAGGGTATTTGGTGTTGTAGAAACCAGTTTTGGGTATCTCTTGAGTAATAGTACGTCTGAAGGAGTTGCGCTTGAGAGTATTTGGGGCACTTACGTCTCTTTAGATATTTAAGGCCATTCCTCCTCAATTACAACGATATCGTACTGTCAGAAGATCTGTATTGACGAGCCAATCTTCTAGTTTCCATTCCAAGCTGGTGTTTTGCAATTCTCACCAATTTCTCTGACTTCTGTGCAGTAAATGCGCGTGATTTTCACATTTTGGTAGATTCATCCATGGTATTCCTTGATCGCACTCCGTTATTGTTATATAAAATATTCTGCGTCAATTGTTTTCATTCTGAAATATTCTACAGGTTTTAGATTTGAGTAGCCGCCCAGCAAAGTTGTATATACCTTTTCTTATTTCTAACTTATACTACATATTAAATTGAAAACTTCAAAATAAATAAATCTTAACTGGCAGTGAAAATATAAACAAGCTTTTGTTTCCAAATGCAACTTAATATTATTTTGTTTTCGTTAAAATTAAAACCAATGAAATTTGTGCCAAAACTTTTAGGACATACGTTAGTATGTATATTTATATCGAAGTAAAAATGGTCAACTCAAATATGAGAAGATATACAGGTTGCCCTATTTATAAGATCGTATGTATACTTTTCACCTAGTTATCAATCACTCTGTAAAATTTCACATATTTTTCAAGTCTGGTCTACATTTTTACCAAATAACTTTTTTGGATATTCTGTACCATAATGGAATTATCAAACAATGTCCCACTAAACACTTACCCTGCATATAGATATTAAGAAGGGCTGGTGACAAACTACTGCCGTGTTTTAGCCTTTGAAATGTCTTGGGTATCCTTCAGTTCTCTTTAGATAAGACACTTTCTGAATTTTGCTGCATTGTTATATTAAGTGAATCAGTAGAGATATTATAACATTAATAAAATATATTGTTTGCAGATGGTCAGCTTTTCTTGGAGTAATAAATTTTTTAATCAATTTAAAAATGGGAAATGCATTTTGTAATGTGGATAATTATAATTACATTGAGAATGGGTATTATAATTCAGCACGACGTATGTATTGCAGGCATATCCAGCTTCCTTTATATAAGCAGTTTGATAATTGTAGAAGAATGACAATCTCAGATTCAAATATACCTGAAATAATAACAGCAGCATTTTTAAATTTTCCATCAACGGTAGAATTACAACTATCAGGAAACTTTATAAAGAACATACAACCTGGCGCTTTTAGTGGCCTTCAAGCTTTGGAAGAACTTGACCTACACAACAATCAAATAGTAAAAATACCTAATGGAATATTTAACCATTTAGTCCAGTTAACATCCTTGGATTTGTCTAGAAATAATATCAGCAGCATTGATCCAAATTTCTTAACAGGCGTTATTCACATATCTTCACTAAATCTTGCAGAAAATGCTTTAAAATCGGTGGATGATGTATTTTTAGGACAAAATTCTCACTTTACAATGGTAAATTTGAGTAGCAATGAAATTTCTTCTTTTAACTTAAACAGATTTAACAGTGAAATTAATACTTTGGACATTTCAAATAATAAGTTAACATCTGTCAATGTTTGTTTTCCCGGATTACAAAATCTTGATGCTAGTAATAATCAAATAAAACATTTACTTTCTGGTACTTGCTCATTGAACACAGCTCCGCTAAATTTAAATATCAGTTATAATTTGCTGAATGAAGAAAGCATCATGAATGTTTCAAAATTGTTCAAATTAGAAAGTTTAAGTTTATCGGGAAATAATCTCTCCTTTATACCTGTTAACCTATTTGGTAATTTAACAAAGTTGTCATATTTAAACATGTCACATAATCATATAAGTTACTTGAATTATGGAGCATTGGATCATTTAAATTTTTTGCAAAGTTTAGATCTGTCGTATAACAAGCTCACTACTCTTAAGAGATATTTACACTCATTGTCAGCACTAAGATCTTTATACATCAATAACAATAAAATCACAAACATTAATAGCAAACAACTACTGACCGATAATAAAGTATTGAACGTCATAAACATAGATAGTAATGATTTCTATTGTGAAAATTTAGTGGGAGTAGTTCATGATTTTAAAAATGAAGTATTGAAAGGTACCACAACTATAGGATCAAATATTCACGGCATTGCTTGCAAAGAAGAAACATTACCGGAAGCAAATCCTGAGGTGAAACTCAAAGCAGATATTATAAAATATTTGGAAACAACAATTTCGGCAAAGCTTGAGAAATCCGAGAGCCTTCAGTTCGACAGAAGCCTCATGTACGACTATTTTAACAAAGATTTTAAAAACAGCAACTTTTATAAGTACCTGGAGGGACTGAAAAATATTAATACGTTAAACTTTAATGGTACTGACATGATAAAGTACTTCAATCAAGATTTTAAAAACAGCTTGTTCTATAAATATCTGGAAAGTCTGAAAGCAAACGAAAACTCAACCAGAGAGTTTAACAGAAGTCTTTACGACTACTTCAACAACGATTTCAACGGTACTTATCTTGTTAAATATTTGACTAAACTAGAAAGATCCAAGGGTGAGTTCATTGATTCTTTTGACAATAGCAGCATGTTTAACTACTTTAACAAAGGCTTTAAAAATAGCACTTTTTATAAGTACTTGGAAAATTTAAATTCAAAATTTGATAATATTCAGCAAAAAGATCATGGTACTGCTGAATATCTTCATAGCAGTTCAGAACAACAAGGACACAGTTATTTTGCCACACAGTCTGTAATAATTATGTTACTAATTATTTTAGTACTGTTTAAGGTTGTAAAAATATATTCTAATTACAATTCGAAAAATTTGATACCAAGAGAACAGGTTGAACTTTTAGATACAAATAGTATAGCGTAAGAATAAGCTGAAATTATATTTTTTAATTTGTAATATGTATAGATATTATATATATACACATACTTCTATGTCAAAGAGAGGCGGTGGCTCTTGAAGAAGGCTTTCATCAGGTTGAAGGTGGATCTAGCTTTTCCCATGCACACTCTTAACTCTTGGTTGTTGGTCCATTCTTGATTTATTATGGTGCCGAGGTAATTATTGTAATACGTCACTAATTCTACAAAGGTTTGGTTTACGTAGAGTTGACCTTTTACTATCTTTTTCTTGCTAATACTGATGACTATAACACGTGATTTTGTTCATAAGGACTTGTAGTTGTTCTAGGTTAACCGAAAATACTATGCGATGGCTTAGTGTGAAAACCTCGTATCTCATTTTTTTTCGAAAATGACATTTTGGTGGTTTTAGTTTGAAAACCACCTATCTCACGATTTACAACTGTTAGAAAAAATCCAAATACACTAGACTATTTTCTATAGCCAAAAAAAAAGAAACCACGTATATCAATTGCTCTCTTGATTTAGTGTGAATACCACGTATATTTATAACCAAGACTTTGGTACTTAATTTGGAGTATTTGTTTGAGAGATTCGACTTGGAGAAATGTTTTTTGTGAACAGTAAAAGGTAGTCCTGCATACAGAAACATTTTATGAACCTTAAATCGAAAGATTTGTACTGTAACCTAGTATTTGGAGGTGTGCAATAAGCTATGAAAAATGAAAACCTCGTAAATAATAATAAACACAACCTCATTTAAGATGAAAAACACGTATATCAAGATATACGAGGTTGTCATAGTAACTTGGGCAAAGGCTCTATATACTGCAAGGATATTAACGTGTTTTTAACAGTTAAGAGGAAACAGTAGCGTTCAACAGGTAGCGAAAACGCGTTCCAAGATTGCGGCTGTAATTTTGAATATTTTTTCGAGATATGTGGCACACGTATTCGTAATATAATAAAGAATGGCGGTACAGAGCCCAATTTGAAAAATATATTAATATGTGGAAATTATTCTGTAATTAAATACAATATTAAAAAAACGAGCCGGTACCGCCATTAAGAAGAACAAAAAAATACACTTTCTCCAAATAAACTTTTTTATCCGATGCCTAGATTTTGTATCATTTTGGAACTACTAAAATTTTTTATTTCATTAGTAGTTCTAAAATGACACAAAATCTAGGCATCGGATAAAAAAGTTTATTTGAAGAAAGTGTATTTTTTTGTTCTTCTTAATGGCGGTACAGGCTCGTTTTTTTAATATTGTATTTAATTACAGAGTAATTTCCACATATTAATATATTGATATGTTAAATTTTAATATATATGTTAAATATGCTTAAAGAGCAAAATCATAGCGTGCTATCAAGTGACTGCGTTTGTGATGTAATATCGGTCAGTCCCTTAAAGAAAAATCAAAATGTATTTCAAGCTATACTTCAAGTAGATCTGGCTACCTATCATCGTCTTTTAAATTATGAGCATGTTGTTGTGGGTTATGATTATTGTAGAGTATATGATGCTGTGGAGGTTAGGCGATGTTTCAAATGCTGCGGTTTTCATCACTTCGCAAATAATTGTCAAGCAAATCAAGTAGTCTGTCCAAAATGTTCTTTAAGTCATCAAGTCTCTGAATGTAAGTCTACTGCTTTAAAATGTATAAACTGTGTTAATTATAAAAAACGTGATGGAGTTCAGACGATTAATACTGACCATGCAACATGGGATAAATCCTCATGTCATGTATTCAAGCATACGCTGGACTCATTTAAGGCTAATATACTTGACATTAAATAGCAACCACAGAAACAATTTATTAAGCCCCAGGTGAAGAATAATGGAAGCCCAAAACTAAATATTGAAGTATATTACCAAAACTGTCGCAGTTTGCTAGGTCGGACTCAATTGGTTTACACTAACCACGGCTCCGTTCCTGGTACCCATAAAATTTTTGCGTTCACTGAAACTTGGTTAAATTCTAGTGTGTATGATTCGGAACTTTTTGATCCTGAATTGTTTACTGTGATTCGTTCAGATCGGGATTTTTTAGCCACTGGGACAACTAGAGGTGCAGGTGTACTATTAGCAGTTAATAAAGCATTAAATGTTATTCCTATTGATGTCTACTCTATATGTGCTGCTATTGCTGAAGTCAAATTAATTGATGTAGTCATAAGCAAAGTTGTATCAAAGAAAATAGTTTTTTATCTCGTGTTAGTATATATACCTCCGCAAACACCTCTAGCTGAACTAGAATTATTCCTAGAGTGTTTAGAAACAGTTGAATGCCTTTTTAACGAAACAGTATTAGTCTTGGGTGATTTTAATATACCGGAATATACTCAAGGCATTACTACCGGTAAATCAGTGGCCGTGCAGAATGTTGCAAATTTCTTTAATCTATCGCAATATAATCATGTAGTTAATCATAATGAACGAATCCTAGATTTGGTATTTTCTAATATATTTTGTAACGTATATCAGGCAATTGACTATGTTGTTCCCATGGATAACCATCATCCACCGCTCATCATTGATTTTAGTATTAAAAAAGAATTTAATGAAATCAAAATCGACAGTAAGCAGAATTTTAACTTTAAGAGAGCCAACTTTATAGAACTTTATATTGAACTCTATTTATCTGACTGGTCTTTTCTTTCCACTGATCTTGATATCAACAGCAACCTAAATGCCTTTTATCAGTATATTCACAGCATCTTCTCTAAACATATTCCTCTTAAAAAGAAGCAAACTAAACGTTATCCGTTTTGGTTCAATGGTGATCTGATTAATCTTCTGAATACTAAAAATAGAGCTTGGAACGCGTACAAAAAATCTCGTAATATTCAAAATTACACTGAATTCAAGAGAATTCGTTCAGAATTCAAATACTTTAATCAAATAATATACAAGCGTTATGTGTCTCAACTAGAACTCAATCTTAAACAAGATCCTCGTAGCTTCTGGTCGTTCATAAACTCCAAGAAAACAAATTGTTCTATTCCTGAAACTATGTCGTATAATAATATAAAGCTAGAGACTTCACAGGATATTGCCTCATCATTTGCCGATTTCTTCTCAAAGTCATACACCGATATTTCTCCTCCCGACCATATCACTCCCAAATTAAATACATATATTGCCGAACAATTGCACATTCCCGCTTTTACAAAATCTGAAATTGAACAGGCCATAAGGAAGATTAAGCCGAACATGACGATGGGACCAGATAATATTCCTGCATTTCTCATAAAAGATTGTGCCCACGTATTTTCAACTCCTCTGTGTACTTTATTTAACTGCATATTATCCAGTTCGGTCTTTCCCACACAATGGAAAGTTTCTAAAATTGTCCCTGTGTTTAAGAAAGAAAATCGAACTTCTATCCAAAACTATAGGCCTATTGCTATCATATCCAACTTTAGTAAAATTTTCGAGATATGTATAAATAAACACCTTTACACCCACATTTCACCATTCATAGTTCCCCAACAGCACGGATTTATCAGTGGTAAATCTACTTTAACAAATCTTGTTAATATCACTCAATTCCTGTGTGAAGCATTAGACAGAAATGCTCAAGTTGACGTCATATACACTGACTTTTCCAAAGCTTTTGACCGCTTAAGTCATAAAATTCTACTGAATAAGCTCAGTTCTATTTCAATCACACCTACGCTGTTACAATTATTTAACTCTTATTTTACAGATCGATGGCAATATACACAAATTAGAGGTTTTAAATCAACCCCTTTTCCTCAGTTATCCGGAGTACCTCAAGGTTCAATTGTAGGGCCGCTACTGTTTGTGATATTCGTTAATGATATTGTTGATGACCTAGATGTTCATTCACTAATTTATGCGGACGATTTAAAATTATTTTTTGAAATTAAGTCACCCTCCGATTGCATTAGACTTCAAGAAAATTTAAATAAAATCAGTATATGGTGTGACACTAATTGTTTGCAGCTAAATGCGTCTAAATGTAAGGTTATGTCTTTTTCTAGAAGCCCTTCTCCAACACACTACGATTATCATATACATAATACTTCCATTTGTCGCCCCAGCTCTGTTAAGGACCTGGGGGTCATATTTGACTGCAGACTATCATTTGTTCCACACATCACTAATATCGTTGCGGGTGCGTTTAGTACTCTAGGTTTCATTTTACGAAATGCGAAAGAACTTACCGATATTGACACTTGCAAATTTTTATATTCATCTCTTGTTCTCCCCAAACTCGATTATGCATCGATAGTTTGGTCTCCAATTTATCAAAATCACACAACTGTTTTGGAATCAGTACAGAGGCGGTTTTTAAAAAGTATGCACTTTAAATCCACTGGCATTTATCCTGCTAGGGGATTTTCTGAAGAGCTACTTCTCGATAAATTTAAGATGCAAAGTCTTCAGCGTCGTAGAATAACTCAATCTTTATGCTTTTTATTTAAAATTATTAACAATCAAGTAAATACTCCTGAGTTATTGCAACTTCTTAATCTCCACGTACCACGTATTGCTTCTCGTACTTCACAAACGTTTTATGTTAACAGAGCCAGATCAAATATTTTGGTGCAGTCACCTCTAGTACAAATGCAAGCTCACTACAATGCGAACTCTGATCTCTTTGACATCTTCAATTCTAATTTACGCATCATTAAGAATACTGCTAACGATATTAGGTTGCAACCAGTCACTTTTTAGCATCTTGCTGTTATATTATATATTTATTCTGTATTTTTGTATTTAATTGTTTTACATACTATGTATTTTCTGTTTTTCTTTAATTACTTTATAAGTTTTTGTTCGTCGTTGTTCGTATGTGAGTGTGTTTTTCTCATTTTGAGTTTTTTCACACACTTACATATAAACGGCGTTTATGTAGTCTATGTATTTTATACTGTTTTGTTGTTATGTGTATGATCTGTAAACGGTAAATTTACTAATACGCTTAATACGCTAACCCAGATTGTAATTGGTCCAGTACTGTTATTTGGGTACTAAATAAATAAATAAAATAAATAAATAAATAAATAAAATATTTTTCAAATTGGGCTCTGTACCGCCATTCTTTATTATATTACGAATACGTGTGCCAAATATCTCGAAAAAATATTCAAAATTACAGCCGCAATCTTGGAACGCGTTTTGGCTACCTGTTGATCGCTACTGTATCACCTTAATATTTGTATTTCCAATTTTTTTTTATTTACATTAACGTGCTCGGCAACTATGGCCACTCGCACGGGACGATTACAAACAAGATTACAAGAGATATAATTAAAGAGCATTAACAAGTTATGTCATATAGAAAAAAAAGAAAAAAAAAATTAAAGTTTATGATACAATGATATTTTTTTTTAAAACTGAAGAACTCTGTCTAACTGGTTGGTATCACTTAGAATGTCACATAGCTGCGGTTTGAGTTTGAGCTATTGTCTTACTACACTGAACTGATGACATTCGGTAATAATGTGGTTCACGGTAAGTTGGCACTGGCGTGTTAAACATATAGGCCGGATATCTGATGACATCAGGAAGCCGTTCCAATTTAATAGCAACATTTAACACTTTTAGCTCTAGGCCAATATCAGATATTTGTCTCAATGTGCTCGAATTAAAAATATGTAACGGTAATTTTTGTCTTTAGGTTATATTATGCATAAAATTAGTTTTTTGCCTCTCCTGTAAAATTGTAATTTAATGAGATACGAGGTTTTCACACTAAGCCATCGTATGGTGTCATATGCATACCTGATGTTGTTTAGAGGGTACCCGTTTACCAGAATAGCTTTTTCGGCTTCGAGCAAAGCTTCGATGAATATTCTTTTAGAGTAGAGATTGAAGATTAGAGGAGACAAAATACAGCTTTGCCTTACTCCACGCATAATTTTAAAATTTTCGGTGTGTTCAATTTTGACTCTGAGATTTGTGGTCTGATTCCGGATTCCGTGAAAGTTTCTAATTATTTTTAGATCTCCTTTTTATCTTCTTTCTTCTTCTTATTGTATAGACATGACTCAGTCTGTTTTTCAATGTGCTTCTAGCAACTTATCGTTCCATCGTTTTCGTGGTCTTCCCAGTGATCGTCTTCCTATTGGGGAACCGTCTTTCGCTGTCCTTACTAATCCATTATAGACTGCATCTTATAAGTACTTGGGACATGAAATTCGGCTGGGAAGAGATAACCAGACTTGCGAGCTCCCACGTCGCATAGGATTAGCCTGGGCAGCGTTTGGTAAACTGAGCTATGTATTTAAATCGGACTTACCCATATGCCTGAAAAGGAAAATCTTTGACCAGTGTGTATTGCCTGTACTCACTTATGGAGCGGAAACATTAACACTCACAAAAAAGGTAGTGAACAAGATTGGCATAACTCAGAGGGCTATGGAGCGCCAGATGTTGGGTGTCTCCCTGAGGGACCGATTCCCAAACGAAGAAATACATCGTAGAACAAAAACAGCGGACGCCGTCGAAAGAATCGCGTCGCTCAAGTGGAATTGGGCAGGACACGTCGCCGGATTGTCAGACAACCGATGGACAAAACGTATTGTCGAGTGGAGGTCACGAGAAGAAGCACTACGGAGCAGAGGATGACCACCAACCAGATGGGCTGACGATCTGAAGCGTATTGTCGGCAACTGGATGCAAGCCGCACAAAACAAGAAAGATGGAAAGAGTTAAGGGAGACCTATATCCAGCAGTGGACGCGTACGGGTTGATGATGATGATGACTGCTCTATTTGTTGTCATTCGACTTATGTGGTCATTACATTCTATTCTTCAGTTTCTTACCCACTTATTACCTTGCATCATACTAAACCTTGCATTTCCGTCGTATATCTGTACTTATAGCTCTGTCCCATACTGCCGTGCTAAGCCCAAAGGCGGTAGCTGATTTTTTATCGAACATGAGATTGTTGTATTTCTACGTAGATTATAGGTATTTAGAATATTTTTACCTTAAGTCCTTGGAGTTGTAGAACTATTATAATGGGTATCTAGAATATATTTACAAAGTTTTTGGAGTTGTAGAAGCATTATAATATAATGAAACCTACCTAGAAATACAAAAATGTCATTTTCGATAAAAAATCAGTTACCGCCTTTGGGCTTAGCACGGCAGCATAGAGTCTTACCACTGACTTTTCAAAGGGTTTTCATCTCCGCTGTTTCGAGAAATTTTTCTGTCTTATTTTTATATCTTGGTTGTTAATTCCTGCTTCTCTCAGTATTTACATCATTTTGGTATGCTGAACTTGATCAAATGCTTTCTCGTAATCAACTACACATGCCTATACGTTGCAATTGACATCTTTGCATCTATGGAATAAGCCTATCAACAGCATTTATGAACCCGAACTGGAGTATGGTATTCTTCGCGTTTTTTGTTGTCTAACAACAATTGAGGTGTTTTAACATACAGAACTTAATTACGAAGGCTTTCCTGCTTCCCTACGAAGGTAATTAAATCCATTTACTAAAACTGAAAATCAGTACACACATTCTAAATTGAATATAAATAAAAGTTATTATAGTCGGTCAGCTGTATGACGGGACAGAGCCGGTCGGTCGGCCCCAATGAATGTAAAGGGTTATTCACTATATTTTGACCCCTTGTAAACTGCTTTATTTACAGAATTAGAAAAAAATGTAAAATACAAAAGTTATTCGATTTTTTAATTATGATTTTTTGATATATGTATCGTACTAGTGACGTCATCGATCTGGGATTTATGACGTAATCGACTATTTTTTTAAATGAGAATAGGGGTCGTGTGCTAGCTTATTTGAAAGGTTATTCAATTCTCTATACAGTACTGTAAACATTAAGATCATTATTTATACAGGGTGTCCAAAAAATTTTTTTAACAATTAATTAAACAATTAATTTAATTAAATTTTTTTTTGGACACCCTGTATAATTAATTATGTTAATGTTTATATTACTCAGTAGGAAATTGAATAACCTTTCAAATGAGCTACCACTCGACCCCTATACCCATTTAAAAAAAATAGTCGATTACGTCATCACTCCCAAATGGATGACATCACTAGTACGTTATATACCTATGTCAAAAAATCACAATTTAAAAATCGAATAACTTTTGTATTTTACATTTTTTTTTAATTCTGTAAATAAAGCAGTTTACAAGGGGGTCAAAATATAGTGAATAACCTTGTACATTCACTGGGGCCGACCTACCGGCTCTGTCCCGTCATACAGCTGATCGACTATAATACTTTTATTTATATTTAATTTAGAATGTGTGTATTGATTTTCAGCCTTAGTAAATGGATTTAATTACCTTCGTAGGAAAGCAACTTTGATACCCTCTCAGTAACCCCTGTTCTACGTTTCGCTTGAGCGACCGCAGTATGTTTATGTTTCTCTACACAATCACAGTAATCAACTGTAAAAAATCTAGCTTTAGTAAATTCAAAGAGATTGTTCAGCGCTGCCTCTTGGACTATAACATAGCGAAAAAAATTTTAATAATGTTATAAATTAGTCATCATCATCAGTGGCATCACACGTGGTTATGGGCCAAAGCCTTCTTCAGAGAAGTTATTCGGCCCTGTCTCTGGCACCTTTTCTCCATGCTCTAACAATAGTTTTAACACATTGAACGCCACGTGAGTTGTATTTACGCCTTGTTCGGGCCAGGCGCTCAGTGAGTTAAATATAATTCACATTAACATTGAGATTCCGATCGTGGAGCCTGAAGAAAAAGACAAAAAATGTTAATGTGGCGGTTAATGTGTTAAATATCGTCTAGGTTGTCTCGATCCGCATTGTCCCATTGGTCCTCTTCGGCCAAAAACTTTTCTGGCTATTGAAAAATCCTCTCACCTGACTACATTCTTATAATATAATATATTATGCTATTATAGGCGAGAGATTTACCCATAAAAAGATGTTTAAAAACAGAATATACCGACTAAATTTGTTTCACTAGAAGTTTAAATGTATTTTATCTACTCTATGTCATATTATGTATCAGTTTTTAGTTTGTGAAAACTGTCATTATAGATAGCAGTGCGTGAAGGGTTTAAAGTGTGCGTGAAGTAACAATGTATTTTAAATGGGATTTACTTTTTCGCACACTTTCAATGGGTTTTTTGGCACACTTTCATATAATCAAATATCCTTAACTTTCGCATTGTCATGGTGATGACAATATGAGCAATGACTTACAACAAAATTTTTGACAGTTTTGTGGTTTGAAAGTACTTAGGATTTTTAAATGTCACAGTTCTAAAAATTGTAGAATAGAAATGAATTCCAGTGACGAAGAGTTATAGTTTTTTTATTTGTTTATCGAAGAGTAGATAAAATATTGTATGAAACTGTACTGTATGAAATATTGTACGCGATGTATACATATATCGCGTGCGTTCGCAAAAAGCATACTTCACGAACTGTTTCATAAACAAATATTTTAATGTTTCCAAGTGGAGCCGAAAATGGTTATTAACAAATATCTTCTCATAAAAAATTTTTAGGCGTATCTCATTGAAAAAGAAACCCTTTTTCTCTGTTGGTAATTTTTCGTCTTTTCTTTTAGAGCTACTTGCAATTTTTGTTGAAAAATGCGTGAGAAAAAATTCTGAGTGAAACCATTCGGAAATTTTTTTTTGTTAAAAGTTATTTGTTAATAACAATTTCCGATACACTTTATCCAAGTATATACGAAAAATTAATTACATTTGAACTTTGAAAAAAATATAAAATCGAATAAAAAAGATTCAGTGCCGTAAAAATGCAAAAATATTAGTCGGTTTATATTATGCTCTGCTATGGGGGTAAACCGCATGCCTATTATAAATAAAACTGTAAAATGGAAAGCATTTTCTCACTACAAATAAATGTAATTATTATAGATTTAATAATATATTTTTTTCGTATTGTTAAAAGTAAAGATATATTACTTCTATCCAGAATTTTTTAGGAAAGTATAAATTTTATGTAATTAATATATTATACAGTGCTCTTCAGATAAAACTATCCACCTTAAATAACTTTTGAACCACTGATTTTTAGGGCAACACATCAAATAATATTTTAAGGGGGGGGCATTATGCCATATTTAAGTTTGCTGAGAAAGGCACCCTTTCACCCCCCGTATTATTCCTTAATATTTTTTAAATTACTTCTACTTTCTTTTATTTGATATTTGGCTTCTCCTCTTTGTACCGATTTTAAAAATGTATAACACATGATGCTTACAGTGATTAGTTTACGAGAAAAAAATGTACAAAAGCAAGAAAACTGGATTGAAAAAAAAATGTTAATAATTTTATTACAAACATTTAGAATGAACATTTCACTCCAAAAAATGTTTAAAATAAAATTGTTCAAAATGACTGACATTCACTTCCATACAATGGTACCTGGCTAATAAATGGCAGAAATTTTGAACAATTGTTGTAAAACTTTTTGTTAGTGTGGTAGTGGTAGTCATTATAATGTTTGTAATAAGTAAAAAAATATTTTTTCAATCGAGTTTTCTTGCTTTTGTATTTATTTTTCCCATAAACTAAACACTTTCAGCATCACGTGTTTTACATTTTTTAAATCAGTACAAAGAGGAGAATCCAAATATCAAATAAAAAAAGGTGGAAGTAATTAAAAATAAATAAGGGATGGTACGAGGGGTAAGAGGCAAACTTCTTCAGCAAGCTTAAATAATATAGCATAATGTCTCCCCCTTCAAATATTATTTGATGTGTTTTTGCGCTTTTCCTAAAAATCAGAGGTTTAAAATTTTTTAAGGTGGATAGTTTTATCTGAAAAGCACTGTATAATAAATGTATATTTTGTATATTTCTTGTAATAAAACCCCATCTGGTTTCATATTTTTATGTAAAATCAACTATTGGATGTATAATAAATAAAAATATTTAAATTAAATTGTGCTTTTTGTTCATACTCCACGTCTATAATCATTTAGCTGCTATGGGCCATTCCACGAGCATACGCCTGTTTTGGATTACTTCGACAACGAATATTTTACTGTGCAACATAAGAAGTACGAAAGTAAATGGCGCTAATAATTATTCCAATAAACAACAATGTAATTTGCAATTATGTATTTCGTTCTTCTAATTTTGCACAGTAAATATTCGTTGTCGAAGTAATCCAAAACAGGCGTATGTTCGTGGAATAGGGTATATAATATTTTTACTACAAAAGCGATATTACGTAGGTCAAAATTTTTGACGTAAGAGAACTGTCAAAACATTAGAATGTGACTTTTCATATTGCCATGTTTATTATAAACATGGTAATAAAGAAAAGTCACATTCTAATGTTTTGACAATTCTCTTACGTCAAAAATTTTGACCTACGTAATATCGCTTTTGTAGTAAAAATACTATATTTACTCCAGGGTAATAAGCTAGAAATAGACCATGTTCGAAACACTCAAAGATCCAGGTAGCTGACTGCTTTTTTAGTTATTGTAGACCTTTAGAAAGAAAACCTACCTGTTTCCTGCCTAGAGTTCGCGTCCGTTTTTTAATTATTAACAATTTAGTGCAAAAATCGCGAATTTTTCGATTTTTTACACCTCATTCAAAATCTAAATAGTTGACATAAAATTACAAAATTTAATTTTTTAGAACATTAAAAAACCTTCAAAATATGCCAATTTTTGAAAGCTAAAAAGTTAATTTGTTGTTTCGCAAACTGCAAAATAAGTAAAACTCGTTATTTGTTAATAACTTTTACTAAAACTACCTTAAAACTTTAGTGTTTCACCCAAAGTTGGGTATTGGGGTACTTAACAAACCCTCAAAATTTGAGAACGATTCATTATAATACGTCAAAAAAATACGTCAAAAAAACGTCAAATAAGAATCAGATATTTCAAAGTGCTCCCAAAAGAAATCAATTTTCAATAAGTTTGTATTTAACTGGAAACATTTAAGTAATTGATAACGGTAGATTTACTGTTCTATTATCAACCTAATAATAAAAATATATCTAAAACTAACACAAAGTGAAACATGCCTAATACATCATTCTGTGCAAATTGTTCTAAACTATAAGTAACGGGAAAACGATGCGATTTATAAAATATACCTTATAAGTACTTGTCAAAGTACTTTGGAATACGTATCAAATGAGCTCCAGAAGAAGTTAATAGCATCAAAATTAATCAAGCTATGATGAAAATAAGAGAACCCTTTCGAATTTTTTAGGAAAAAGTGAAAAATTAAACACATGCCATTTCCACAAAAATTAAAATTTATAGTAATCCTTATAAGAATGTCTTTATATTAACATAAGTATTTATTTCAATAATTTTGACTGATATCAAATTTAGAATGCATATTTTTGAAAAAAAAGATGTAATTTAAAAAAATCAGAATTTTTAAAATTATCGTAATTCTCATATTCTTTTGATAATAACTTCAAAAATACTCACTATACGTAAAAAGTGATATATAACCAAATTTTAGCTTTTTCTGTACCAAATATTTTACCGTTTTTACTGTTAATGTTGGGTAAAAAATAACCGAGATAGAAACGTCTACAGTTTAAATTTTGCTGCGAGAACCATGTAACCGGGGCCATTTAACCATTTATTTTTAAAAAAGTAAGGGATTAAAATTAAAGGAATCATTAAAAAAAAAATACCATTTTTTGTAAAAATTTTTAAAATATAAATTTAGAACAATTTTTGGTGCATAAATTTTATCGCTGTCGACTCGTTCAGGTGCTCATTTAATAGATATTTCTAAGTACTTTGACAAATGTTTAATAGGTTTATGTTTTAAAATGCATCATTTTCCCGATATTTAATCTTGAATACTTAGGTTTGGTTACTCACCGAAAAAAATATACATTTAATTACCTATAACTTACTTTAAGTTAACGTTAAAAGATTTTTCTAGTAATGAGTTTATTTCGTTTTTTATTAGCTTTAATATTGGTTATGAAAACTTTTTTGTAAAAACTTAGTTTTTTAGTTATTTGTGAAAAATTTGTTAAAAACATACATTTTTCTCATGAAAAATTAAAATCTTTGATCTTTAATAACTCAAAAATTTTCGATTTATTTAAATAACTTTATATAATAAATTTTGCTTGGAATTTGTCCCTCTATCCAACTATGAGGTTATTCTTAATAAAATAATTTTCACCCTCGAGAAGGGGTGGCATCCACCCCCAGTGTAAAATCACAAGTTGGCACCATGTCACCTTTGTTCCTTGAGATATCCTCTAACCACTTACCAATTTTCATGCAAATCGATAAAGGTTCAACGAAATCGGAGATAAAAATTCATATCCACCTTCAGTAAATACACTATCAAGGCAGGTGAAATATTAGGCTTTAATAAATCACTATACTCAAAGAACGAAATGGTTGGCAGGAAATTGTTGTCTGAAATGTTACTTATTACCTACTTACTAAAATAATAGTATAATTATAAAATTATAGAATTATACACGTTGAATTATAGTATAATTTTACACGCCACTGAAATTATTCCTCTTTCTCCTCAAATTCCGTAATAATCCACGAACTTCGAAGTTAATCACTGACTTCGTTCTCTGACTATTATAGTGTGCTTCGTTTCTGTAAACCAATAGATGAGCTGAAATTAATAGTGTGCCTTACACATCAACTCTCCCACTCTCTTATACTACCACTTTTGTCGCGCTGCATTGCTCAGTGTTGGTCTGGCAGCCTTCGAAGATGGAGGTCCTGTTCGATCTTACTGCCAATGTGAAATTCATGCTCTGTGTTACGTTTTTTAAATACAAAGTGGAGTTCACCTGTTGACGTCCATCTTCAGTTAATCGAAGTTAATGGGTAAAGTTGCAGTTGCCGCCGGGACAGACGTCATTACTTTGCACTATTAATTTGTGTGAGACTGATTCAGTTGCTATGAATTATACAAATTAATAGTGCAGTAAATACGTATGCCATGGTAACAAATGTAACTGCCGTCGATGTCGGAATAGTGCCTTAAGGGTCCGATCATGGGAAAAGGTTGGGAATCACTGGTGTAGAACATTCAGTGAAGGCCGAACGGAAATTCACGATGAAGATTGAAGCGGAAGGCATTCAGATTCGTCGTGAATTTCCGTTCGGTCTTCACTAAATTGTCTACACCATTTGCGAACATGTTGAACACATATGCACTTTTACCCATAAACTTCGATTAACTGACGATGCATGTCAATAGGTGAAATCCATTTTTCATTTAAAAACGTGTCACAGCATGAGTTTCACGTGGCCGTAACAGAGACTTGGACCTCCATATTCGAAAGCTGCTAGGACGACACTGAGCAATGTAGAGAGGCGAAACTAGTAGCTAAGAGAGAGAGAGGGAGAGTTGACGTGTAAGCCAGTGTTGCCAGATTTCTCCGAGTATGTCGCACTCTTTCTCAGCGGCATAGGGAACCTCCTTTTACGAACGACCCTCGTATGTCCTCAAAGACTGAAATTTTTGAAGTTATATTTCTTTAGGCGCGATTGAGAATAAAATTTCACAATACTGCGCGCATGCGCACACAGACAGTATGGTCTTTAGTTGCTAATCTTTCAAATTATGTATTAGCGCAAATAAGCCATTAAAATAATATATTAATGAAATAAAATGTCGAAACCCAAAAGACTCCATTTTCAAGCAAATAAATGTTTAAAAATAATAAAATCTTTGGATTTCTTAGTTCGGAAACAGATTCTCTCTTATACCTATTCCCATCCTTCTAAAAATTGCAAGAAAAAGGGTGATGAATGTATAGACATGGGGAATATACATAGTTGCACTCCACAACATATCAATTCACCGAGGTAAAGATCAACAAATCTTCTTCCTAGTACTCGATACGTGAGTAAAACCGTGGGTAGATAAAAGGCATTATATTTAATTTCGATTCAGAGATCATTACCATCTTTCTATGGACCATTTCGAACTCTTTTGTTCTTGTTAATATACTTACAATCATAAAATCTATAAAAAAAATAAAAAAATGATATAACTTGCATTTGGCTTGAACCTACTTCCCGTGTATCCCGCCGTACGAGAGTCGAAGCGATATCAAACTGCACCACCTTCGCGTATACGTCATGTGGGAATATACACAAACTGAACAACTTTTTGACATTTTGTTTATATGAATTTTTATTAGTTTGATTTTTGTCGAATTAAAATACAACAATATATAGAGTAAGAAAACGATACATTAGATGAAAATTTGTAGAAAGTTTGTTCGTAATCAGATTATGTAAATTAAAGCATTGCCTACTAGGGGTATAGCATAGCAAGTACTAGGTAAGTACATTATTTTTTTTACATTTTCCAAATAGGTATGAAGATAATTTTTTATTGGAATACAACTGAAACATTTAGAATTGCGTACCTGTGGCTTTTCAAACTATCTAAAAAGTCACTATAATTATATATTTGATTTTATTTCTGTCCTCACAACAATAAAAACTAATATATTATACAACATTTTTGTTTACCGATAACCTCCATATTGAACAATTATTGACAGATCATTTCAACACCCATACTGTCGTTGTGCGCATGCGCGCAGATCAATATAATTTCACCTTCAATCTCAATCGCGTCTAAGGAAGTATAACTTCAATAATAAAATCTTTGGATTTCTTAGTTCGGAAACAGATTCTCTCTTATACCTATTCCCATCCTTCTAAAAATTTCAAGGAAAAGGGTGATGAGTGTATAGACATGGGGAGTCTACATAGTTGCACTCCACAACATATTAATTCACCGAGGTAAAGATCAACAAATCTGCTTCCTAGTACTCGATACGTGAGTAAAACCGTGGGTAGATAAAAGGCATTATATTTAATTTCGATTCAGAGATCATTACCATCTTTCTATGGACCATTTCGAACTCTTTTGTTCTCATCAGGAAAGCAACTGTAATGATAATAATATATTAATGCTTTTTAGTCCTGTCGCCAGTAGGGGTACAACGGCCTCCTTAATTCAGATGGACTTACCCAAGTTTTCTTGATGTATTTTGACCCATGGAACACGAATTTTTTGGGTAACAGTCGATCCGGATGTCGACAAGATTGTTATAAACAAAGAACTTGAGGACTCACATAACTTGGGTAACAGTTGATCCGGATGTCGATAAGGTTGTTATAAACAAAGAACTTGAGGAATTACATAGCAGCGATTTTTCGCAAAACAAAACTTTTTTTGGATTTTTTGGGTGATTCTCAGCAAAAAATGGTCCTACAAGTTTTTTAGTAGGATGCATAGTTTTCGACATAAACGCGGTTGAACTTTCAAAAAATCGAAAAATTGCAATTTTTGAACCCGAATAACTTTTGATTGAAAAATTAAATAGCAATTCTGCTTACCGCATTTGAAAGTTTAAGTCAAATTCTATCGGTTTTAATTATTTTCATTGCTAAAAATTAATTTTTTTATTGTTAAACAAAGCTGTAAACACATAGTGATTGAATGATGTTTTCAATGCATTTCTAATTTGAAATCGGACGAGTAGGCGCGCATACAGAATTTCTACGTATATTACGTCCATTAAAACGCATGCTTTGGGCACGGGAAACACTATGTGTTTATAGCTTTGTTTAACAAATAAAACCTTAATTTTTAGCAATGCAAATAATTAAAACTGATAGAATTTGACGTGAACTTTCAAATGCAGTAAGCAGAATTGCTATTTTATTTTTTAATCAAAAGTTATTCCGGTTCAAAAATTGCACTTTTTCAATTTTTTGAAAGTTCAACCGCGTTTATCTCGAAAACTATGCATCCTACGAAAAAACTTGTAGGATCATTTTTTGCTGAGAATCACCCAAAAAATCCAAAAAAATGTTTTGTTTTGCGAAAAATCGCTGCTATGTAATTCCTCAAGTTCTTTGTTTATAACAACCTTATCGACATCCGGATCAACTGTTACCCAAAAAATTCGTGTTCTACGGGTCAAAATACACAAAAAAAAGTTGGGTCAGTCCATCTGAATTAAGGAGGCCGTTGTACCCCCCCTGGCGACAGGACTATTTTAGTAAATGTATTATTTATTATAATTTTTGTGTCTTTGGATTTGTCTTCCTTGGGCGTAAAATAATAAAATATCTATTTTTATATTTCACTTGTTACCGTGAACTGTAATTATGTATATCCGAAACGTCAATAACAGTTGCCTTGATAGCCTGGTTGGTAGAGCATTGGACCTGAGATCGAGAGACCGCGAGATCGCGGGTTCAAATTCCGGACGATTCATATTTTTTTTTTAATTTTTGGCATTATTAAGTTTTGGTTAATTTTTGGTAATTATTGTTAATTTTTTGTATTGCAACTGTTAAGTATATTTATTTCCTTGAAATTTTATAATAGAAGTATAACTTCTTACGTGCGTACAAATTACACACGCATTCTTTTTTTTTTGTATTTGCAAACTATCAACAATTCATTTTTTTTTATCTCCTTAAGGTTCCTTTAATGCAATAAGAAGAGCACTGCTTCGTAGAGGTTGGATCGAAAAACTGGGAACATCTTACAGAGATCTAAATACAGCAGATTTAAGAACATACGCTTCTAAAGCTGTTGTCGAATTACTTGATTTAATCAGACAGAATCATCCAGAGTCCAATTTGTGTAAGCGTATCATTAGATCAAAGTTATTGATAAACCACCAGGTAACTTTTTATTCCTATTCTCCCCATGCGAAATCAAGGGATACATTAATTACTATTAAAAACTGTAATTTGCTATAATCCATCCTTGGACATTCCTCCTCTTCTTTCTTCCATGTCTTTCTATCTTGGGCAGTTTGCATCCATTATGACTACGCGTGTTTCCTCAGATCATCTGACTATCGACTTTGTAGCCTTCTGCTTTTTCGTTTGCGGTTCCAAGGTCTTTAATGTATAATCATCGTAGTCCATTCTTCTGCCTTAGGGTATGTCCGACTAACTTCCATTTAAGCTTGGCTACTTGGGTTCAACCATCTCTCACTTTTGTTTTGTTACGGATCCATTCGTTTCTTTTCCTGTCTGTTAGTTTAATGTTCAGCATTTGTCTTTCCATGGATCTTTCTGTCTTTGCAATTTTTTTCATATTTTGTGTAAGCGTATCATTAGATCAAAGTTATTGATAAACCACCAGGTAACTATATATTCCTATTTTTCCCAATTTGAAAGTAAAGGATACAATAATTATTATTAAAAAATTGTAATTTGCTATAATCGATTCTTGGACATATGCCTCCTCTTCTTTCTTCCATGCCTCTCTATCTTGGGTCATGTTGCATCCATTATGATCAAGCGTATTTTCTCAGATTTTCTGACCATCGACTTTGCAGCCTTCTCCTTTTTTGTTTGGAGTTCCAAGGTCTCCAATGTATAATCATCTTAGTTCATCCTTCTTCCTTAAGGCATGTCCGATGAACTTCCATTTAAGCTTTGTTACTTGGGTTGAGACATATCTCATTTTTGTTCTTTTACGGATCCATTCGTTTCTTTTCCTGTCTGTTAGTTTTAAGTTCAGCATTTGTCTTTCCATGGAACTTTCTGTCTTTGCTATTTTTTCCATATTTTACTTTGTAAACGTCCAGGTCTGAAAGCTATATATGATTGAATCATTGATTCTATACATTGATTGAACACTCTTATTCTTGGCCGAGGCTAATCTTATTCTTCTCTTTATTTCTTCGGTCTGATTGTCTTTATTTAATTTAGTGATATATATATACCATTTTACTTTATCAGTAGCCTTATTATCAAAAATATTATTTTAACATTTTATATTGTTTTATTTTAGTGCTTTTGGTGATGAAACTTGAATAAAATCTGCCTTATTCTATTTATGAGGTTTTGTTTCCAAAACACTGATATACCATACATATACTTTTAAATACATATACTAATAAATTTTAGGTTGATTTTTATTGGGCTTTCAACTATCAGGGCTTTAAAGAATGCCCTGATAGGAATAAGTTAACCCTTATTAACAAAATAAGATGGTATTCATTCACATACACAAGCAAACAGGGTAAGAATTTATTAAAATGATAAGGTACTTTTGTTATATTCCTTTCTATTTCAATAATTTTGTTAATTGTCCTTTTTATAGCCTATTTTGTATATTTCTATTTACTTTCTATAGTTCTTACGTCTTTGTCCTTACACAAGTCCTTCATTAAATCCCGCTTGACTTTCTATACTGTTAGTTTATACTTTCAATTTCCACAAGAAGCTGTCTTAACACAGCTTTCTTATTTTTTCTCATGAGCGTATAATATGATACCTTTCTTAGTTCTGTATATCGATCACTACTTAGTTTTGTATTTCTCTGCAGCATTGCTTGTCTCTGCAAATTCATTTGCAGATGTTATTGTACTAACAGCTGATAGGATAGAGGAGGCCAAAGAACTTTTAAATCAGCCTACCTTTCCTGGCTGGAAGCAGGATTGAAAATAAATATATCTAAAACCCAGATGATGACAATTCTTGTAGTCAGCGAAGATATATGCGTAGGAACAAGATCCATAGACCAGATAATGGTCTATAAATACCTAGGTCATGAGATTCGCTTAGGAAAAGATAACCAAACCGTTGAGCTTCTTCGTCGTATAAAAGTGACTTGGGCAGCCTTCAGCAAGCTGGACCATATTTTCGATTTGTCTCACATACCAATATGCCTTAAAAGAAAACGCTTTAATCAGTTTGTTTTGCCAGTGTTGACAAACGTTGACCATGAGAAGGAGAACAGCGCAAAAGATCCGTATATCAAAGGGCGATAGAGGTGCTATGTTGAACGTTTAACTACGAGACAACATCCCAAACCGCGAGCTACAACAAAGAACAGGAGTGGCTGATGCAGTAGAGAGAGTATCAACATTGAAATGGAACTGGACAGGTCACGTGGCTCGAATGCCAGATAGTAGATGGATAAAACGGATACTGGCATGGAGACCAAGAGATGATGCCTACCGAAGCAGAGGTCATCCACCAAGACGTTGGACTGATGATCTAAAACGTTGTCATAGGATTTGAATGCAAGAGGCACAAGATCGAAATACATGGAAAATTATGAGGGAGATCTATGTCCAGCAGTGGACAAGCGAAGATTGAACGATGATTGCTTGTCATGAACATTTTTTCTATTTTAATTATAACATCGATAAGCAGGAATAAACTTAGACAACATAATTAAAATCCCTACTGTCAAATTTAACAGACAATTTAATTTCAAGAAGGCTTAGATGGGCTCAATTATATGACAAACTAGATCTTCTTCTTTAAATGCTGTCTCCCAATAGGAGGTTGGATGTCATCATCACTATCTTTACTCCATCTACCCCTGCCTGGTCTGAAGAGTTGTTCTATGGAACTGCATTTAAACCAGTCCCTTAAATTCTTCAACCGTGACACTCTCCTTCTTCCTATACTTCCTCCCCCTGTTTTCTTTCCCTGTATCTTAGAAAATGTCTGATATAATACATAAATTTAATTTATATATACAAAAATACGAAGAGATTTTACGGCTGACAGACGAAGTTTGACGTCACGACTGTCATATTGTTATTAGGGAGTTTTTGTTGCTACGTAACGTACGCATCTCCGTATACGTAAAGGAACTAATGTGTCGTAGAGGATGAATGTTAAAATAGGTAGTTTTTGTAACTGCCTTAACGTAACGTAAAGCAAATCGTAAAGTCATTTTTAAATTCCGTTGACATTAAAAAAAATAAAACAATGTTCACACAATATACAATTAATATACAAATGTAAAAAAAGATAAATGAATGATGAAATTGTATGGTTTTAATTGCTTCTATTTAAATATAAAAATATTATTTTTCCTTAGGTTAAAATTTTTTTATTTTTGTTTATACCTACTTTTTAGTTGTAAATTATTGTATACCTACATCAGAATTCCAGTAGGTATAATGTAAATAGTGTGGTAATATTTATTTGAAAATTTTACTGAAACTAGGTCATTTGTTTATCTAGTTATTAATTGTGGTGATCACTGTATTTCTTAAATTAATACAAGATTTGTTTGTTTTGCTTTATTAATAGACAACTTAAAAACAATAAAATTTTAAAACTATTATGAAGTTCCAATTTCCAATTACAAACACAGAATAATTTTACTCAAATAGACTAAACCAATAACCAATATAACCTTAAAATGTTTAGAAACGAGTAGTACGCTGATGAAATGTTCATTTGGTAGGTAATCGGGCAAGATACTCGTGTGCATTCGGTGACTTTCGGCTCGATAGGGATGCGTATGAACCTAACGTACCAGCCCGTAACCTTAGGTAATGCGTATCTCGATACGGTAGTTCAACCATTAATGCGCAAGCGTATATGTCAAAAAGATGCGTTACGTTTACGTATTTGTGTGCACAAAAACTCCCTATTATCACTTTGTAAACAACAAACAACAAAGCCGGGATTTGCCCAATCCCAAGCCTTTTAATTCCTATAAAGTTGAAGTTTTGCTTCCTCTGTTACTTCTCTGCTTAATTGTAGCGTATTTTAAGATAATACTGCAATAATTCGGTCTTTTCTATGAAGTATAGTTTTTTAGTGATATTCCCCAAGCAAAGGTTAGAAACTTTTGAGAACTTTTTTGTATTTTGTATAATAAAAATGAGGTTTGTTCGTAGAACGATCAGCAACCGTTGCCAACCATCAGACGCATGCGCGTTCGTAGTCTACGAACGCTAACTGTTAACTGCGCAACGCTAACTGTTCACTTCGCATGCGTCTGATGGTTGGCAACGGTTGCTGGTCGATTGGATCGTACTACGAACAAACCTATGGTAATGTGCTCTGCCCCCGATTGTAAACACTATAGTGAGAGAGGTATAATATGTAGATTCTTTGTGTTTCCAAAGGATTTGGCTGAAAATAAGGGGGGGATTTCATTATTAAGGTAAGAAAATATACTGAAGAAAAATAACTGAATTTATCGCCCGTGGGGGACGGCTTACAAATTATGCCACCATGAGAAGCACTGTCGATATGTCATATTTATCTCCTCCATGTCAACCCTCCCAGCGGATACATACTGACACAGATATCTGTATTATAGGGGAGTGCATATAGATTTTCACTTCGGAAAAAATCAAACAATATAGAACTTTTTGTAATTTCATTAAGAAATGTTTAATAAACAACATATCAAAAAGTTCTACTCGAGAAGTGGGTGCTTCATTTTTTATTAAACAAATGAACTACGAAATTAGATGTTTTTTTTTAAATAACTCCGAAAATATAAATTTTAGAAAAAAACTGACTAGTCCATTGAAAAATTTAGAAAATTTTACAAAATAAACCTTATACACTGTGTCCGTAAAGTATGGAACAAATTCTTTTTTAGCTAAACAGAGCATTTAAAGAAATAATCCTATAAACACGTCGATTTTTGATTTTAATTTACCGTATTTTAAAATAATATTCTAATATACAGGGTGAATTACTTTCGAGTAATGACGTCACCGTCATTTTTTTTAATGGAACACCCCCATTTTGTCTCAATTTTCGGATTACTCTAGCTGAGCTGATTCCAAAAATGTATCACATGTTGATTCAAATTGGTACAGGGTGGACAAACATACAATAGTTTTGTGTGTGCTCATAATATTAAATTTTAATTAATTTTTGATATTAAATTAAAATATTAAATTAAACAATATCAAAAATTTATTAAAATCAAAAATTAATTAAAATATCAAAAATACAATAAGTAATTTTGATAATATTGTTAATTTAACTAACGCGTTACTTTATGAACACACACAAAGCTATTGTATTTTGTCCACCCTGTACCAATTTGAATCAACATGTGATACATTTTTGGAATCAGCTCAGCTAGAGTAATCCGAAAATTGAGACAATATGGGGGTGTTCCATTTAAAAAAATGACGGTGACGTCATTACTCGAAATTAATTCACCCTGTATAGTAGAATATTATTTTAAAATACGGTAAATTAAAATCAAAAATCGACGTGTTTCAGGATTATTTCTTCAAATACTCTGTTTAGCTAAAAAAGAATTTGTTCCTTACTTTACGGACACAGTGTATAAAGATTTTTCTAAAATTAAATCTATAAATAGCTTCTATAATTTTTTATTTATAACGCTAAAGTCACCCTTCTCACAAACATTGGCGCACTGTAAACTAGCGTTCGGCGAAGTGCATGGTTGAGTTATGTCAATGTAATTCTTTAACTAATGGATCAAATGAAATTTTACATATTGGACATGAAAGAAGAACAATTAAGCTATCTTATGGTTGTAATAACAAGAAATAAAATATATGGGCACAAGTACAGTGTGGACGGAAAGTCAGACTTACATGAATTTTGTTTAAAGATTATTTAAAAATGTGTAACTAATACTTTACTTATAAAACTCCCCAACTTGCACAACTTACCTCTCAAACATCTTAATAAACGATGTTTTATTCAGAAAAAATCTCAAAAATTTAACTCAAATGATACGACATCTCAAAAAATATAATTTTTGAAAACTTTGTAGTTTTACAGAATTACTACCATTTTAAGACGATATTACTCAAGTTTGAACAGATGTATTACAATTTTATAGATGTTTTTTTTAAGCTTAGGATGCAATATTTAAAATGCACTAAATTATTTTACTTTAAAAATGAAATAAACAATTTCTTTTTGAGAAAATTAAGAAAGATAAAATAATGTAATAAAAAACCGAAAATTTCCTGCTAAAAAAATGTTTATAAAAGTGATCAAAACTTTTTTCTGTAAAACTTACTTAAAATACATTTAATAATAAGCTTCAACAATAATATAAGTTTAACAAAACAAATTTTTTTGTGCTCTTATACAGTATGTCGGCGTAAATTGGAACCTATTGATAACTTTTTTATTATCAGTTTTACGAAAAAAAGATATTTTTTATAAAATACTCTACATCATATAATCTGAGATGCAACCATGAGATATAAAATTTTATTAGTTTTATACGAGGTATGTCAAAAAATATGAATTTCACTCAAGAGTAAAATACACAATATTGAAAATTTTTGTTAAAAAAAGTTGTTTGGAATTAAAAACTAAATTCCAATATTCAATTACGTCCTTCTAATTGAAATATTATGCACTATAAGGGCACTTAACTTTTAAGAGAAATCCATATTTTTTTACATACCTCGTATAAAATTGAAAAAGTTTGATAAGATGCTTGTATCTTAGATTTTAGACCAGGTAGAGCATTTTATGAGGAATAATTTTTTTCGTAAAATTGATAATAAAGTAGTTATCATAAATGTAATAAAATGATGATAGGTATCGCGTAATTTGAGAAAAAATTGAAATTTTTTTTCTTAATTAGGATATAATTTTATATTAAAACATAGTTTTTAATTCCAAATAACTTTTCATAATAACAATTTTTATTATTCTGGAATATAAAGGTACTTTACTCCTTAACGAAATTCATATTTTTGACATACCCTGTATAAAATTGAAAAAATTTGATATCTGATGGTTGAGTTTTAGATTTTAGGCTATCCTGAGCCTTTTATGGAGAATAATTTTTTTTCGTAGAATTGATAATAAAAATGTTTCCCATATGGTTCCTATATACGCAGACATACTGTAGGTATAAGAGCTACTGTATAAGAATTTTCGAACTGTAATGCCATATTCGGATTCAGCATACCTACTCAAAAACAAAATAAAAACATATTTGATCAAAGTAAAATGATGAATTCAACGATATTTTTAAAATTACTTATATAAAAAAATTGTTATTGTTTAAACAATTAATTAACAATTAGCGGCAAAATCTGTGAGTAGAACTTTTTACTTTAACATGTATATAAACTAACAAAAATATAACTAAAATATAAGCTTGTTTGAATTATTCCGAAATAATGCATGTTTTCGTTCTAATTGCACTCCCCTATTAATGCTAACACAATTGATCCATATAGTGGCATACAAAGCATGCAAAAGGCTTTTATATTTAATTGAAAGAAAAATTGAAGAGAAGAATAGAATCTTGTTTTGTTGGTTGGAAGCCGAAAGACACTTGAACCCTTATAATATGGTTTATACATATTATCGAGCTATGTTGCTTCAATTTGTATCTGTATTCTTTATGATCTTTATGATGAATATGGAGGCGTAGATATAACTTTGAACTGCAGAATATCTACAAGCATACGTTTGGTGGAAGAGATACTACCACTATAATTAAGCGAAACCGCATGCAGTGGGCAGGACATGTAGCCCGGGCCCCTAAATAATAAAAAAGATTCTAACAGCGCAACCCGTGGGAATGAGAAGACGGGGTAGACCAAAGCTGAGGTGGATGGACGGAGTAACACAAGATGCCGAGAAGATCGGAGTCGGCAACTGAAAAATGCAAGCAAGAGACAGAACAGAATGGCGTCGAAAGCTTGAGAAGGTCGATTCCTTATAAGGGCTGTAGCACCAAGATGATGATGATGATGATTCTTTACAATCTTTGGGTAATTTTTTTTCTTTGTATTTGCTCTACCAATATCTGTTTGGACCACATTATACATTCATAAATTTTGACCATAACTATTGAGATTAATTTCAGGCATGTGTATTGCTTCTCAAAAGGCATTTTGGTTCAACATACCTGGAGTAGCCAATCTGAACCATCCACGAAGTTATAGATTAGTAAAAGATGGAGATGTGGAGGACTTCGTGAAGGACTTTAATTTAACGGCCGCTATGTCGCTATTAAAATGGGTGCAAACAACTAAAGAGACAGGACAATGTCGAATAATTAGTAGCTCTGGAAAGGTACCTGTTAAAATATTTGATTTTGCAATCAACGAATGTTACAAATTCATAAAGAAATCAGTTCATGAAGGTAATGTATAGAGATTTATTTACTAAATATTAAGTTTGAAATTTTTTACTAATATTCTTTTACGACCGTATGTCATTACTTGGTTGTCAAATAGTACAGAAAATTTTTTTTTTCTTGACTGATGGCACATATGTTTTAGTCTAGTTACTGAACCTAAAAATAGTTAGTGAATTTTTAATAGTTAATTTTTAAGGAAATAGTGAAAAATAAAACATACGCCATCCTCAGAGTGGTATCCATCCTCAGGGTAAAAGCGCAAAGTGGCACCATGTCACTTTTGTTTCTTGAGGTATCCTATAAGCACCTACCAATTTTCAGGAAAAACGATGGAGGTTCACCGTAATCGATGGCAATGGTTAATTTTTACCTTCAGTGACTGCTCTATACAAAAGAAATTGCAATTCAATGATCTAAATGAGCGTATTTTGCAAGCTCATAATTATTAAACGATATTTAGTTGCCAAATAATTAATTTTATTCATTTTAAGTACAACTCTCTCTTAAGCCGGGAAGATGGGGTGGTTTTCTTGCGAAGGGGTTGTAGCTCAATAATCGAAATACGCGTCATTTAAGAGTTTATTCTTAGAGTGTATACGCTATACGAATTATATCCGCGATACGATATATTTGAATTTTTCTCAGCATTTTCCTTTACAGTTGAATCAATTAAAGGGTTGTTTGAGGGTGAAGGGGATGAGCTCAAAAATCGAAACTGTATACCATATAACTTCGAAAGCTCATAAATAGCTCGTAATTCTGCCGCAAAGATCGATTCAATATCCCTATTTTTAAGTAGTTAGGGGGGGGGGCTGACTCGGTTAAATACCTCCATTAAAATATTAAATTCCTGCCCAGTGTAACGAGCTTAAAATTTTTAATTTGCGGAATATAAAAGCTCATAAATCAGCCCTATTTGTTTTTTAATTTTTGCCAGTGATGGGGGCAGCTCAACAGGGGTGCCTTGCGGTACGAGTCACACTTTGAGTAACTATTTTAGAAAATTCGGAGCGGAAAATATTGAGTAACTGGACCAATTAGAACGTAAATATTTGATTAACTTATAACATCTAGTTTAATATTTTTAGATATTGACCATGAAATAAAGGAAGCCGTATCGTTAGAATGGAATGAATTTCTGGAACATTTTTACAAGATTGTGCATATTGGCAATCATTTCAAGGAAGAATCTGGTGTAACAGGTATTAATATAGGTCATAGGTGAACCCTTCATAAAGAGGAAATCTGTAACTATATACTCACGGGCCAAAAATCGATAATGATAACGGACAAAGACTGATCAACCTAGCAACTACAAGAAGTTTATCAGTAGTAGGCCGCCGTAGACACAACCCTATCGACCCTTGTCCTCGCAGCAGTATTGTTCTGTCCACTCGTGTCATGAGCCTCGTGTAGGCCGGTATCTGTATCGCTCCACTCCCGACTGATGCCGCATGGAGAACCATCAACTGCACCATACCGTGTAAGGCTCTACTTCTTTCAGATTTGGGTCTCCCAATGTTGGGCATTATCCTCCTCAGCTTTTCGGCTTCCTGTACGTGCTTTCCCCACTTTCCATTCTGGTGCAACGTCACTTGCAGATAACTTACATGTTTCCTGGGTGTTGCACACCTCTAGATCCGTCCTTTGTCTGTTTTTCCCCTTCAGAATGATGGTTTCGGTCTTCTTTACCGCCAGTTTCAGTCCGTGCTGTCATACATTTCTTCACGACGTGCGTCGCCTGCATTCTGAACCGGATATTTGAGATCTGGCTTATCCCTGTCACGCGGAGCTGGTTGTACATTCTCCGTATTCACAGTTTATAACCCCGTTATATTCCAGGTCCCATAGCTTCGAGCCCAAGACACATTCCTGGAGAACCCCGGCTGTCATCTCGAATATCGTGCCCTGTCCCACTATAATCCTTCTCTCGGCCAGATACTTCGCCATTCATCAGGTAACCAGGACATTCTCTCTACTCCATTGCCTTCATTATCTCGTTCCACTGCAGCGTATTGAGTGCATTCCTAACATCCATCAACGGTGTTCATCCCCTCTCTTGCGCAGTACGTCAAATATACTCACGATTGCATCTACCTTTTTGCAAAAACCAAATTGCCTCCTGATCTCTCAATCATGTCATCGATACTTTCTCGCAGCATCAGTCCATACAGATTACCAATGCACGGAAGGAGGCAGATAAGGCTCTACTTTTCTCTAGATTTGAGGAGCAGTGCCAACCTCGATGTCTTCTCAAGGCTCAGGAAAGTTATGTGCTTTCAGCAGTATTAATGTGATCCAGAAGATACGCAGGCTCCGCCCGTCCCAGACCCTTCACCATCAGGTGGTATTTGACCGAGTCCGGGACACTAGTGCATCTTGAGTGCGCGAAATACCTCGACTAGTTCATCCATGGTAAAAGATATGGCTCGGTCATCTCCTTCGATAAAACATACTCCATACCATCTGCCGGCTGGAAAAAGCTCTCGTGCTACCTCAAGCTTCTTCTTCATAGGCATGTCTTATGAAGGGTAAGCATGGAATGTCAAATATACAACAAGTACAAGACGAGAAGAAGATTTCCAAAAAATATCGTAGTTAATATAAAAATGGCGTATGGAGATAGTTTTAGAAATATATTTCTTCCTAATGATAGTTTTGCTAAGTGTAGGTCTGCTTTCCTATCTAGTTTCATTTACTGTTTTTAGAAAAAGACTTAGTGCGGAGAGCAACATTTATTTTGGAAAAGCTCAAAGAATACTGGCCTTTTTTGAATATGGATGGTGTTATGAATATCTGGATTTTAAAACCCGCCAATAGTTGTAGGGGTGTTGGAATACATATGTGCAGAACGATAAAATATGTTTTAGATACTCTTAAAACTAACCCCCAAAGAAGGTATATTATTCAGAAATATATTGGTAAGTTTTTATTAATCACAAGCACAAGCAATCAAGTTTGAAAAAAGTAATTTAAATCGACGTGGTTTGTCGTGGTTTCAGAATTATACACTGTATTATTTTGAAAAGGACCCCCTCAATATTTCAGAAATGGAAAATATTAAAAAGAAATGGCGAAAAACTTTTTAACTTGGGGGAGGCAATTTTAAACAAAGATTGAATAACAATGAAGGTTGTTATCAAATGCAAAACAATATGATTTAATACAGATTTATTTGTGGCTGCTCAGACGTACACTAAAAATACCATCGACAGCTATGCTGACAAATGTGGCAGTACTTAAGAGAACAAATGCTGCTTGCGAGCTGGTTGATAACATCAAATGTAGAAAGACGGCCTATTTTGGACACGTAGTAAGGGGAGACCGGTATAATATTCTTCAAATTATTATGATGTATAAAATTGAAGGACGCAAAGGAATTGGTAGAAAAAAGGGCCTCTTGGTTGAAGAATATCAGGGAGTGGACAGAAATAAAGAAAGCAGAGGAACTATTTAGAATATCTCGAAACAGAGACATTTTCGCCATGTTAATGGCCAACGTCAAGGGGACTTGATAGGGCACGTTAAGAAGAAGACAGATTTATTTACCAGAACTTTTTAATGAGATATAACTTGACATTATATACACTCTTCTGTATAGGCAAAATAAATGTTCAGAACAGCTTACGATAGATTATCTTTAGGGAGTCTTTAGGGAGTCTTATCATTAGGGAGCGGATTTATACGCGAGCAATTTTGATGAAATATGCGCAAGATATGCCCAATAATTTCAAAAAATGCGCATTTTGAGAAACCAAATATTTATCTACATTAAAATGAATGTATCGATTTTTCACTATCTTCTTGATTTTTTTATGGTATTGTTGTAAATTTGGGGTACGTATATTTTTCTCAATGAACTTTCATCGAGAACACTTTTCTTGCAATATATTTCCAAAAAACTTTTAAACATAGGATTTTCCAGTTTTTTTAATCCAAATTAAATTTATACAGGGTGAGTCATGAGTAACTGTACATACTCCTACCTCGTATAGAGGCTCCTATGGGAAATAACAAATGACCATTAAAAAGTGTCTGCTCCCTTTGTTTAATAATATAGAGGGCAAGTTTCGCATTTTAACAGAAATTTATATTCGTCATAATTTTTGATCGGTCAGATCGATGTGTCTCTTATTTTGGTCAATCGTTACACTATTACCACCTAATCAACTGATTTATTCAAACTAGAAAAACATCAGGTCCGGCTTTAAAAAATTAGTTCGTTTTGGTCTTAGAAAAAATTTCACACTGTATACGCTTTTTGAAAACTCTAATATGAATTTTACAAATTAGACAAATAGGCAATTAAAAAGGTGTATTTATTTTTTCCCCACATGATTACTTAATTTTTTATAAAAAAATCAAATTTGACTATGAATTAAAAGTTTGGTAAAGTAAACCATAGATTTAAGAAAATTAACTTTTATTACAAAAATTTATTTTTTTTGAACAAATATTTAATTTATGTTACCACCCAATCAACTGATTTATTCAAACTAGAAAAAAATCAGGCCCGGATTTAAAGAATTATTTCGTTTTGGTCTTAGAAAAAATTTCACCCTATATACGCTTTTTGAAAACTCTAATATGAATTTTACAAATTAGACAAATAGGCAATTAAAATGGTGTATTTATTTTTCCCCACATGATTACTTAATTTTTTATTAAAAAATAAAATTTGTCAATATCGGAATTTTAACCTAAAAATGAAAAAAAAGATGAAATCACGGTTTAACTCGCTACAACGATCCATTTAAAAAAAATTTTCTGAAATTTTTACAGCACATATCTCTTACCATTGTGAAGACTATGACAATTGTTGTAGACTTTCAGTCTTCTTCTCGTAAAAGTTATGAATTTTTAAAAATTAAAGGTGCAGCTTCGTGAATTGCAAAGTTAAATCGCAAAAATTAAGTGAAAAAATTTAAAGTTTATCTATTTGATCACGTCTATGTTAAACTATAGAGTCCAAAGTGAAGTGTTATGGGGAGTTTTAGATCTAGACGTGTTATAGAAAAAAAAAATGGTTAAACTTTTAATTTTAAGAAAAACGTTGTTTAATTTTTTTATTTTTATGGTGAAATTGCGATTTTGACAAATTTGATTTTTTAATAAAAAATTAAGTAATCGTGTGGGGAAAAAAATAAATATGCCATTTAATTGCCTATTTTTCTAATTTGTAAAATTCATATTAGAGTTTTCAAAAAGCGTATACAGGGTGAAATTTTTTCTAAGACCCAAACGAACTAATTTTTTAAAGCCGGACCTGATTTTTTTCTAGTTTGAATAAATCAGTTGATTGGGTGGTAACATAAATCAAATATTTGTTTAAAAAAATTAATTTTTTTAATAAAAGTTAATTTTTTTTAAATCTATGGTTCACTTTACCAAATTTTTAATTCATAGTCAAATTTAATTTTTTTATAAAAAATTAAGTAATCGTGTGGGGGAAAAATAAATATGTCATTTTAATTGCGTATTTGTCTAATTTGTAAAATTAATATTTCAAAAAGCGTATACAGGGTGAAATTTTTTCTAAAACCCAAACGAACTAATTTTTTAAAGCCGGACCTGATTTTTTTCTAGTTTGAATAAATCAGTTAATTAGGTTGGAATAGTGTAACGATTGACCAAAATAAGAGACACATCGATCTGGCCGTTCAAAAATTATGACGAATATAAATTTCTGCCAAATGCGAAACTCACCCTGTATATTATTAAACAAGGGGAGTAGACACTTTTTAATGGTCATTTGTTATTCCCCAAAGGGGCCTCTATACGAGGTAGGAGTATGTACAGTTCCTCATGACTCACCCTGTTATTCATTGGATGAAGTCATCAACGATTGTCTACTGTCAGTGGGTAACTGATCAAAACTACTTTCGATTCGCTCATCTTCTTGCATCTTGACTTATAGAGTTTAACCGAAAATTTTCGCTAAGATGGTATCTACGACAATAACACACACTTTTTCAAATTGTTTAAATTTAAAATGTTGAGCAATCAGCAAAATATTATTTATTAAAGAAAAAGGAGGAAGAAAGCAATCTTAAACTCGCCATTTCATTACATACTTTACAGAATAATTTTCCATTGGTGTAAAGAAGCTGGGGATAGCTTCTGATCCGGGAATAAATCAGGCTAGAATATTTCGGCATATTCACAAACAAAAGTAATTTTACATAAAAACTAAACATTCGCATTGACCGACTATAAAGGTGACTAATTTTGCTGATTTCCGGGATCTGATTTAAATCATATTTAAATTTCAATTAGAGAATCGTAAAACGATGTTTAGAGGTGTAAATATTCATTTAACAATAGAGTATTTAACATTCTACAATCATTTTATGACCGCTTACTAGACGCACATTGTGGGTAAAGATCAAGAGTTTTCTAAGAAAAACTGAAAAGGTAGTTAATGAGTAGACTTCAGGTAGTTCTCGAAAAGATATGACAGCATGTGCGGGGGAATATTTTGTGTCGAACTAAAAAATTTAAAAAATTTTTCATTTGGACAAAAATGTGTTTAAATAAGCACATAATATGCACGTTTCTTTACAAATATGCAAAATTTGGTAAAGTTCTCAAATATGCGAAATATGCAAACAATATGCATTTAGCATAAAATCCGCTCCCTACTTATCATGTTAAGCACCAACCTTAAGGGGACTCGGTAAGGTACGTTAAGAAAAAGAAGGAAAAAAGTTTTAAATAAATTAAAAATCTGAAACTGATTAGTCGTGAAACGGGATTTGTTAGTCCGAAAAGGGATGTTTTAAGAAGAATGACAAAGTCTGCCCCTATAATCCAAAGAAGCGAAATAGTTGTTCTCCCAAGTTGCAGCAGTTTTTACGATTAACGACGTTATATTTACACTGAATAAGCAAGATTCCTAGGGGGAAGCCGATGATAGTACAACATAACCGGTTGGCGCCATTCAAAGGAAACCACGACGTAGACGACGAAGTGGAAGTATATTAAGTCCAAGAAGTACCTGATCTCACGTTTGAGGAATTTATGGGAGCCTATGGAGGTACTGGTAAAGCGAGACATGGCAAGCGAGCAAGATCTACTCGCATTTCTAGAAGACTGCTCACTAGCCCATGCTATCACGACCAGTTTTAAAGACGCACAAGGGTTGTCATCCGTCTTTCGAAGGAAGTTTGGTCGAGTTACAGAAATTCAATGCTAGCTCCGGAAAAGCTTTAAAACTCCAAGACGCATCACGTTACCTTATCTATCTGATAACAAAAGATACTGTCCATGACCAACCTGCCTACCAAGATTTATGGGAGGCATTACTTCAATTGAGAGAGCACTTGTTAGTCAGTCCAAGGTGCAACGGTTAGCATGCCAAAACTAGAGTGTCGCCAATTAGATTTGATGGCTGTGCGAATGTAATTAAAAATTTCATTGATGTTGCATTAATGCAACAGCCACTTCCATTAACTATTTAGTTAAGGAATGAGTTAATAAATTTTTCCATTACCTTTTTATTCAAATTTCCTTTATTTTTAGAACGACCAATGCTTATATACAACACAAAATTCGACATTCGCCAGTGGTTCTTAATAAGTTGTACCAATCCTCTCACAATATGGATATACAGGTATTTTATCAAATATTTTTAGTTTTAGATATACACTGCTGAGCATTAAGTTAAGATCATAATTTGAAACTATTTTAGATATTTTTATTTTTACTTATTTTTTCGATTAGGTATTTATAACATAGTTTACAAAGTGATTGCACGTAAAAAATTTCTTTTTCGAATTTAATAAGACTATGGAGAATAAACAATTTTACTTTGATAGATGTTTATTGTTAAAATAAAAAGAAATTAACGACTTCAGTAGCAAAACCTTCCTCCTCTGGTAGTAATAACAGCTTTCAAATGATAAGGAATGGTACATCCGTTCTGTAAAAATCTCCCCATAACTTCATGGGAGATTGAAGAAAGAAAACACATTTGATTTAAACTTCACCAGTCTACCGTGATTATCCGTGTAGTACGAGACCGCCAACAACATTTTCCTGAGCAGAACTTTATGATATATCTTGGAACTCTAATTCATAGGTATTGATGTACTCCTCCTCCTAAATGTCTTTTCTATTGAGGTTGGCGATCAATATGGCAAATTTCTCTCTGTTCTGGGCTTGACGAATTAAGTTATTTTCTGCTATGTGGGTCCAATCTCTGACGTTTCGTAGCCGAGATTATTTTTTCTTTCTTCCTATACCCCTTTTATCTTCGATCTTGCCTTCTAATTTTACCTGAAGTTCCTCAAATTCCCTATGGCGCATTGTGTGGCCTAGATTGATGTACTAACAAAATCTTATTACTGATATAGTGATGAGCGCGTTAATAACCGGCAAAATAACTCAAAAGATGAAAAACACATTAAGTTGTGAGATAAAACGAAATCAAACTAGTGGAGGTGGACGATTTAGCGATAAAAACCTATAAATTTACATTCTACTTATTGTTTCCCACCTTTAGACGTATCGGACGAGTTTGACAACTGCCACTGTGACAGCTTTAGTTGACATGCTCCTCTGATACGTCTAAAGGTGGAAAGCAATAAATAGAATGTAACTTGTGAAATGTTTTTAGCGCTAAATCTCCCACCTCCACTAGTTTCATTTTTTTTATCTCATAACTTAATATGTTTTCCATCTTTTGCGTTATTTTGCCGTGCTCATCACTGTAATAGAAAGTGGGGATGGATTGGCCCATGCATTCTCTAAATGAAAAAAATCGACGACTATTACAGCTGCGACAAAATCAAATTTGGGTTCGCAAATTCATTAATTGTCAACAAAAAAGTAAAATATACAAGCCTAAAATGTCATGGGTAGTTCTTTCAGGACAACAGATTCAGTAAAACACAGGTTAAAATAAATTAAATGTATTGAAGATATTTGTATACAGCTAAACTTAAATTAATAAAATAAAATAACGTTCTACCTTCGCTCCGTTTCGGAGAAAGTTCCCTCGGCGGACGTCTGTAAAAGAAAAATAAAATTGTATTTCTTACTATCAATAGAATATGCAATTAATGTAATACAAGGATCAATTACGCACAGACTAGCACCTACTTACACTTCACTGCAGTGTAAGTACAAATACTCCCACAATCAAAATATTAATAACTATACAGACACCCATACAACTCCGAATCGGAGATGGATGATCCGTTCACTACACGGTTACACGGATCCTGTTTAATTACGAGCGGAGCATCTCTTCACTACAGAGTTCCACCACAGAGATTGGCCTACCTGTTCACTACACTGGTTAGCCCGGGTACTCCATTAAAATGTTACATTTTTTAAGCCGTACCTTGCATTTGTTAGAGGAGTCAATTTTATTTCTTTAATGTGTAGGGGGGATCAGTAAAAGCTTAAGTTCAAGTTTTTGGGGTCGTCACCCTTGTCCCCCCGCAGCCATCTTGGAAATGGTGTGCAAAGGGGTTTCGCACTATATCTCGTAAACTACCAACCCTACGCAAAATCTATGTAAACATAAAATGTGGCAAATTAAATTTTCTACAATTTTATTTCTATTACTTTTTATCGTCAAGTGACCAACAAAAAAGATATAAACAAAAATATGTAAAAAATTTTTAACAAGTAATTCTATTTATTTATATAGGTTTTACAGCGCTTCAAACTTGACCCGATTCTCGAATGCTCATAGGGATATAATAAAAACAAAAGTTAGGCTTAATTTTTTTTATATATATTTTTTATTGTATGTATACACCGTTCTTAGGCGTCAACGCCCTTCGGTAGGGATCTATGGAGGAGTATCACCAAGCCGGAAGCCCTTATCCCTTCCCGTACCGCTCCTCCATAGGCCGATCAGACGCCAGTTTATTCCAGACCAAGCCGTAGACTCTATTGAGTTTTATACTACAGCGTTGGCCTTTTTATAAATTTCATGACCTAGCTGAGGCTCGAACCAGCGACCGCAAATCGCAAATCCACTAAACTTGTCGATCGACTGAGCCCCAGCTAACTGGACCGTCAAGACCGACATTATTTTTATTTTTTATTCATACAATTTATTATGATTTTAACATTCCTATGCTATTATTAATCTGTTTTTGACCTTTCTCCCCACTATAAAACTTATAACCCTAAGCATATAGAAATGGCCCAAGAAGTTGTTTGAGGACAAATTCGCCGGTTTAGAAGAAGAATGACTCAACCGCATATTGCAAAATTCTCAAGAAGAGCAAAAAACGAATTTTTTATATCAAAATCATAAAGTATGATCAAAATTAGCCATTCACCAGACCGTGGTCAGGATCTCGAGATATAAGGGTTTTTTGGGGTGTGCCGCTTGTTTATGAAGTAACATAACTTTTTTCCTATTGTATATTTTGACTTAAAATTTTCCAAAAAACTTCTTCATGAATTATATTTTATTGTTATGTTAGTTAAAATTATAAAATAAAAAAGAATGTGTGTGTACTTTGTACGCACGTAAGAAGTTATACTTCTATTATATGATTTCTTAAAAATAAATATACTTTAAACAGTTTGTTTTAATTTTTTTTAAACACCAAACTAATTTTGTGCTTACCGCTTTTAAAAAAATAAAAAAAGTATAGGATTGCACTGGATTCGAACTCACGACCTCTCGATCTCTGGCCGAATTAGTCGAGGCATTGAAGCACAAAAAAAGGCCTTACTCTCGATTTTTGGCGCAGTAAGACGGATTTTAATGCAGTTTGGTGCGTTGGATTCGTGAGAATGTCAGGAAATTTTGTGAACTATTGTAATGAGTAAGAAATTTGAAATTGCGTTTGTGCATAAGAAAAATTCATTTCAAAAGTGCATTTTGAAATAGGCAATTATTATAAATTTGCAACCCGGTAAATAGTTGAGCAACATCCCGAATAATTATTTTAATTATTTTTAATTATTTTTAATCATTTATAAATCCATATAATAATAGTCTAAGATGTCAATACCCATTAATAATAAACAAAAAAAATTTCCTTATGTGGGAATCGAACCAAGTACTAACGGGTCCGTAGCTAAATACACATACCGCTAATCTACGCAGACACTTGCTAGACAACGGCGATATATTAGGTATAAACAAAACAAATTGGTAAGTAAAAATTGTAAAGAAAATTACTACATACTTAAATGTATTATAAAATTAATATATTCCTAAATTTTAGAAGAAACATTCGTAAATAGGTATTATTAATATCTATTAATGTTACTAAATGAAATATAAATATTTTGACGTTTCACAATTTGACAATTCACTTTTAACTGCAGTGCCTTAAAATTTTTAAAGCACCGGTGCTTTAAAGTAGCATTTTTAACGCTCCTATGGAGTGCTATAAATTGCATTTTTAACACGTTTGTAGAAAAATATATTTAATAACACTAATATATTCTTTCCACACCTTTTCTGGACTGATAAATACATAAATTAAATCATTTAGTAACGAACTACATACTGCCTGTGTGCGCAGATTACTAAGATTTCACCCTCAATGAAATCGAGCCTAAAGAAGTATAACTTAAAAAAGGCAGTATAACTATTAACTAACCTTTGTTGTTTCTCTTCCCACAAATTTTAACACGCAACAACCATACATTACATAACCAAATCGTCAACCGTCCACACCACAGCTGTGCTACAGCTGCCATATTGGATAATTTTTGACATGTCATTTGAACATCCAATCAGAACGAAGTTATAATGCGCATGCGCCCGGATCATAGGTTTTAACATATAAAAATTCACCCTCATAACGCGCGTAAAGAAGTATAACTTCAAAAAGTTTGTCACTCAACTTTTTTAAGTAAACATGAAACTGACGAAATATGATGACAAAATGTTTAAAAACTCACAACTCTTTTTTAATGTGTTTAAATATTTAGGACAAATTCCATTGTTATCTACATACCTCAAAAATTACACAGTAAAATTTTCAAAAGGAAATATTTACAGCGACCAAAGATACAGCGAGGTAAATTTGAAAAATCATCAAAATTGATTTACGGCATTTTTGTATAAAATTTGATTTTTGAACATGTTCCACCAAATCTAGATAAAAAATAAAATAAAAAAGTATTTGGATTCAGCGACCTCGAAAACATAAAAATAGACCAAAATTGGTCATTCACCTTAAATTTGATTTTCGTGGTCGGCATAACGATTGCTGCCGCGCGACTAATATTATAGATAGAAATAGTATATTATTCAACGAGCCTGTAATGATGGCTATTACTCACGATGATGAAGTTTGTGACACGAGCCGTAGGCGAATTCGTAATTCATCAGAGTGAGTAATAGCCATTACATGCGAGTAGAATACTATACTTTTTCTACGACCTCTTTTTTTATTTTAATTAGTAAAAAATGTAATTATCAACTACTCGAGATTTAAATTATAATAATTTACAAGAATACCTAAATGATATTTACCCCTAGTACGTATCTGAATAATTGGTTGCCTACTATTACCAAATTATTATTTATTGTAAAAATACAACTAGAAATAGTCAATATAAGTTCTATTCGTTTCCGAAAAAATATAAGCTTAAATTTGTACCTACTGTCAATTAATCTAATAAATAGGAAATGTCTGTTGTCGGTGGACGTATTTCAATAGTTATAATGTATATTTACATTTAACTATATATAACATAATAATATAACTATACATAATATGTTATAACATATTTAACACAATATAACTTGAAAAATAAACACAATATTAGTTATAAATTCTAATTAAAATAAACAAAATGAGCTAATGTCACTGTCACTAAAATAAATGATAAACGTCAAAATTTTTAGTAAACAAGATATAAACGTAAAAAATATACTGACATTGTTACAGTTAAAATTCGTTTAAAAATTTTTCGAAGTTAATTATTGATATAAATTACAATTTTATTTGCAGTTTATATACGATTAATATTAAAAGTAGCATGCGTCACTTGAATCTAACTTCAGCCCGTGAGTAATGACCGGTGAGTAACTTCAGCCCGTGAGTAATGAATTATTACTCACGGGTACAGTAATGGGTGCTATTAACTATGAAAAAATAGCGAATAATGAGCATGTTATTAAACGGTCGTAGAAAAAGTATTTTTTATTGTATTCCTATGAGAATTCGAGAATCTGGTCAAGATTGGAGGGCTGTAAAACCTAGATAATAAATAAAGTTACACAACTTTATAGCGAAAATTGTTCATTGAAAAATCCTCTGCAAAATGGCTATGATGTTATTTTATTGTGAAATGAACGGAAAAAAAGTTATAACCTCCAAAAGGAAATTTCTCACAAAATTTTCTCATATTTTTATTTATAACTTTTTTGTTGGTCACTTGACGATAAAAAGTAATAGATATAAAATTGTAGAAAATTTAATTTGCTACAATTTATGTGTAATTAAATTTTCTGTAGGATTGCTAGCTTAGAAGATACAGCGCGAAAGCCCTTTGCACCCCTTTTTCCAATATGGCGACCGGGGGACAAGGGTGGCGACCCCAAAACTTGAACTTAAGCTTCTACCGAACCCCCCTACACATTAAAAAAATAAAATTGACTCTCTAAGAAATGCAACCTAAATGTAACATTTCCTGGTTTCCTCGAAAGTGGTGCCGACAAACTGAGACCGTAACACTGCGATGAATGATGTCATATAAAACTGTACCATGCAAAATAATAGGGGTGGTTTCCAAGGATGCGTTGGAAGCCACCGCTTGCTGAGTTTACACATTCCATTGCCGCAGTGAAGAACCTTGAATTTTTCACCGTAATCTGACGTAATTCATCGCAGTACTACGGTCGCAGTTTGTTGGTGCCGCTTTCGAGGAATCCAGCGCTTTATTGTTGTTTATTGGTTCTCTTCTTAAATACCATTTCGGTGGCTCCCCGCCTGCCTTCTATCGATAGAATGGAGGGAGTCTAGTAGGAGCGCGTTGAAGTTGATGTGTGCACTTCTGACTTCTGACGAGATGTTGAAAGCCGGACGGAAGGATATCGTTACAAAGAATCAGCAACTATTGGCTGAGAGTTTTGACGGTTGCGCTCTCTCGCGGTTTGAAACTTGTACTTTTCTGATAAAATTGATGTATGTGAAATATTCAAATGAGAAAAATAGATATTTATCTAGAAAAGCACAAATTATGAACTAAAATATTATTGTAACCTGATTACTGAACGAATACACAGAATTGATAGTAAAAGTAGTTATGTTTTTATAATTTATTCATTACAATATGTAATATAAAAATTCGTGCGACAGGATGACTGCTTACGCAAGAGGCTATTGAGAAAAAGAAGAAGTTTATGTGAAATTTAGAGGTTACCTCTGTTTTTATTGGCTGTCAGTTTCGTCGGTAGCGCTCTCTCGCGGTTTGAAACTTGTACTTTTCTGATAAAATTGTTCAAATTCAATGCACAAAACTTCCACTAACAGCGCTGGTGAAAACTGTTAAATCCCCTCTATTCATCGGCTCACATAGCGAATAGAAAGACGGTTTATATTTTTGTAGTTTAAGATTATATTTTATTTGTGTTTTAGGCAGTGTTATGTAAGATTCAGTTCGCAAACCTACAGTTTGAGGAAACTACATGAATCAATACATCTTACTAACAATTCCATTCAATGCAAGTACCAGAATCAAACACGTGATATGAACTTACCAAGTTTTAACATGTGGGACTCTGCTCATTTCAGAAACTACTTATCAGGTTATATATGAAACATTAAAATTTAGTTATTCATTTATTCTTTTAAAGGAGAATATATATTTTTTTAAACACTACGCTTCAACTCCCTTCCAAACTAACCATATATACAGTGATCAGGCAACCAAATAACGTTTATAAAACGTTGAAAAAACGTCATAATTATCACCAAATGACGTCAGTTTATCACGTTTTTTAGACGTCGAACATCACGTGAATATGTCTCACCATAAATCACGTCATTTTTATTACGTTTTAAATACGTGATATGAAAAACGTATTTTTTACGTCGATTTTGCGTCGTTTTTTTGATTTAATTTTCATTTTATGGTTTTAGAAATACACAATAATTGAATGGGTCCACCACATGGTTTGTTTTTGAGAAGTCAAAGAAAAAGTTTTATATTGTGATAATGGTGAGTTTATACATTTTAAAGGTGAGTAATACAGTTTGTATTTTGTATTTAAAAACTGTATTACTAACCCTTAAAATGTATAAACTCACCATCATCACAATATTAAAACTTTTTCTTTGACTTCTCAAAAACAAACCATGTGGCGCTTACAACGTTATTCGGCAGACCCATTCAATTATTCGTATGGGCATTGTTAGAATTGCAATTTTTCCATTTAAGTAAAACCAAATGGAAGGCTTGTTAAAATGCATAGAATTACAATATCCTCAATGCAACATATATAACATACATAGAATTTTCACTTTTTATATTATAAGTATTTACTGTGTCAAAAGTGAAACAACATATAAACTAATAAATCATTTATTAACAAATTAAACATTTAAGTCACAATGTAATAACAAACTTAAGTTTAAACCATTTAAGTTATATACTTACTTACTTACTTACTTACTTAAGCCGTCCTCTTGTACCTTACGGTGTCGAGGTATGTCTTTAAGTTATATAATATATATAATTATTATAATTATACCACACACTTTAAAGGTACGATTCCGACAACGACTGCAGATGGCAGTTACAGTTGTCACCATGACAGACGTCATTATTTTGCACTAATAATTTGCATAATTATTAGCAACTGACGTTCTGCCGGACAGCAGTTGCAGTCAGATGTCGGAATCAGTCTCATACAGATAAATAGTGCAAAGTAGTAACGTCCATAACGCCGAGAACTGCAACTGATGTTTGCAGTTGCTGTCTGCAGTCGTTATCGGAATCGTACCTTTTGTCAAAAATGAATACATACAAATAAGACCCAATAGGTATATTGAATTTCAATGAAAACTATCTGCTTTATATTTATAAATTTTAAAGAAGACAATTGAATGATAAAAAATAGGACAAAACTATAATAGTCTGTGTTCTCACATATATTTCCATACTCTTATAATCCTCAAAACGATTTCAAATAATTATTACAAATTTTTGCATACAAAAAGATCCACAGACACCTGAAAAATATATTTTTTGATTAAGGGACTGTAATGACCAAATTATAATGATAAAAACAATTTACATGTATATCTGATAATACACACTTAAAAGACTAATAGGGCTTTTTATCGACTGTCATTTGTTTCGAGCATCTGTCATGTGTCACATAATATTAATATATCTACGCCATATGTCTTTGGTGTGTATGTAAATGTAAATGTGTCAGGTGCCATACGATAAATAAATAAATAAATTGGTATATACCAATAACGTATGACGTAGATATATTAATATTATGTGACACATGACAGAAGCTCGAAACAAATGACTGTGAATGAAAAGCCCTATACATAAATACTCATGATGAAGAAGTACATTATAATTAAAAATGACTAACCATTTTCATATCGCTGCAACATGAAGCCAAAGCCATCTTATCATTTCAGTTCGTTTAGAGAGTGCAACAAGCACTCTGACCGAACAGTTTGAAAACTAATTAGTTTTTTACCAGAGAATGTACATAGCTGTAACATCTGTACATGCATTGGGTTCTTCTTCTTCTGTCTTGCTGTGGGCATACTCAGCTGCAAATAAGATTGCTGCAATATGGCTGCAAACTTCACTATTACCGGCCATCCACATACAATGTGCATTTGCTATGCCATTGGAACTGGCTATCACCCAAGCATCTAGTGGTTTAGCTTTAGATTTTTGGGAATTCTTCACCTAAAAAAAATATTTTATCTTTGTGGGAATGCTTCAACTACAAAAATTTATTTTTATTAGAGTATTTGCGTTCTTTACAATGATTGAGTCATGACTGTTTATTATTCTCTTTTCTATCATAGCAATTACATGTCGTCGACCTAATCTGTAAACAGGGTAACTCCATTTATCCAAATTTTACAGAGGCACAAAAAATTATTTCTCTAAATATGACTAATGCGAATGCTACGTATCTCCCATTTTAAAAGATAGAATGCTAAAATGGAATATTTTATAGATAGGTACTAACGTTTGTACCTATATTGTTTAATGAGTGTATTAATATTATTTACCACCAACTCTTTCTTGAAAATATCACTTTCTAAACAGTGAGGTCAATCGTGTGGTATGACAAACTGGGGAGTTACATATTTTTTGTACTAAATTTGCTGCAAGGGAGATACGGTGTATACGAAGATGTCACTATTTACTCTTCTGGTAAAAATATGCATGTGCATACTTTTTTTAAACGAGTAGGGATTTTTTCAAATAAATGGCAGTAATAACTCATTTTCAGAGAAATATGGAGTTACACAGTTTACAAATTAGGACGACAATATGTCTGGTTTCATACAGATATATAAACGTAAATAAATCTAATATTTAAAACCCATTTATCCGAAAGACACTAATACTGTTATCCATATATTTCTTAATGGTGAATAAATAAAATAAAGACTTACCTTTTCAACAATAATATAGAAATCATCAAAACATCAAATGTTTCAAAACAAATCCAGTTGTGAAGACTTTTATGTGCCTGAAGGCTTTTGTATGCTTTCATCTGATGTGTGAGACTGTACCAGTCTATCTAGAATAGCATTATAACAGTAGGTAATTGATGGAATGCACTGTAAAATCCAATTCTGATGACTGAATTGTATATGGATCTAAATCTCTAATTATTTTCAGCTTCAATGAATATCTAAAACAATAAAAGAAATAATGTTATTGCTTGCAAAATTCATCATTATTGATAAATATCAGGGAAAAATGAATAGTAAATAAAAATTGTTTCGCCTACCTTTCTAAAACATCTGCGGTTTGCATTGTGGTAAATTTATAAAACTTACAAATGACAAACAAAAGTTTTAAAAAATACACACAAAACAGCCAACAAAATCCAAATGAATCCAAAACAAAATACTAGGACAAACAAACAATGAAATGAAATGAAACGACAACGACGATACAAACAAATATACAAACATAACCTTAGTTTTGTAACTTTTAAGTTCCAAGCTCCTCCCAATTTCGTGACGTCAGACTTAGGCTGGCTGAAATGAAAACGTATTTTAAACGTTATTTTAACGTCATTAATCTTACGTATTTAAAATCACCTACAAAAGACGTCGATATGACGTAATGTTCAACCACGTGTATATATTCCACCAAATACTGACGTTTCCTCGACGTTGTTGACGTCACTTGGTTGCCTGAGAACGTAAGGGTAGGAATAAATTCATTTTTTCATCAATAGACGGTTTTGGAAATAAATCCCAAAAAAAGTCGATTTTTATTTTAATTTTTTTTTTGTTTTTTAAATGAGAACAGGTGTCGGGTGCTAGCTTATTTAAAATATTATTCAATTCTCGGATCAGATCACCAAGAGGGACACGAAGTAACCGCACATCACTTGAATGCGAGTTCAAATCCAGGCCCGGTGAACGGAAACCAAAAGGCTAACGCAGCAGTTTAAAATAATTATAATTTATGAATCTGAGACTTTTTTACGTATTGAGCCTGGGTTGATATAATATATAATTATTACAACAGTATCTTGGAAACAGTACTCGTTTAATTAGCTTACATATGACGTAATAATTGAGTACATGTTTAACAATAACAGCGATTATGAATAATATGCTAAAAAAAGTCAGTTCGCTGCCTGTGTGTAATAAATTCTCCGGCGCATGCACTCGCGTTTCATCTCCTCATGATAGACCGAGAGCCCATCGCATGATATGTCGATACATCACATACTTGACTAGAATACACTGGTATCTTATCGGCCTATGAGAAAGCAATACGGCAAGGAGTAAATGCTTGCGGCTCAGTGATACCTTGTATAAATAATTATGTTAATGTTTATATTATTGAATAGAGAATTGAATAACCTTTCAAATGAGTAGCACACGACTCCTATTCTCATTTAAAGAATCGTTGATTACGTCATCCCACCCAGACGGATGACGTCACTAGTATGATAAATATACCAAAAAATCATAATTTAAAAATAAAACTCGACCTGTCTTGGGATTAATTTCTAAAAATCGCTCATTCACGAAAAATTAATTTATTCCAACCTTTACGTGCTCACTGTATGTACATATATACCTACTTTTATATCATTTGTAGAATTTAATTCATTCTTTTTCATTTCAGCGGTTATATGTTACACTGTATATAGGCGCATATAAAACTTATTCTTAATGTAATTTACATTCCTTACTAATAACCTCAAAATACCCAACCAACAAAATTTCCTTTTCTTTAAGTGCTGTCTCCCAATCGGGGTTGGATAACATTATCATCACTATCTTTACTCCATCTACAGCTGATCTGAAGAGTTCTACGGAACTGCATTTAAACCAGTCCCTTAAATTTTTCTACCATGACACTTTCCCCAAGCAACCAAATAACGTTTAAAAACGTTGAAAAGGCGTCATAATTATCACCAAACCACGTAGTGTTTATCACGTTATTTCGACGTCGAAAGTCACGTGAATTTGTCCCACCACAATCAACGTCATTTTTATCACGTTTTAACCTACGTGATATCAATAACGTAGTTTTTATGTCGTTTTTTAGATTATTTTTTATTTTATGGTTTTAAAAATACACAACAATTATTCGTATGGGTATTGTTGGTATTGCAATTTTTCATTTAACTGTTTTAAATTTAGCCCATAGGCTGAAAGTAAAACCAAATGGAAGACTATCTAAAATGTATAGAATTACAATACCTTCAATGCTACAAATATAGAATTTTCACTTTTTATATACCTACTTACTGCGTCAAAACTGAAACAACATATAAACCTAATTAGTTCATTAACAGAAAATAAACACCAAAACAAAACAAATACCATAACCTCAAACAGTTTTCAAGAAAAACTATTGCATTGAAACTCACTTGATAAAAACGAACAAAAATCTCTTAACATGTTTCTTCAACTAAATATCTAAATGAAAAGTCTTATTTTAACACAAAATGCATGTAAACAATAAATAAAAACTTTCTTATGGAAATTGTTTGGAGTCATAAGCATTACCTAAGTTTAAGCTCCTCCCAATTTTGTGACGTCAGACTTAGGCTATCAAATTAAAAGATGTTTTTAAACGTATTTTAACGTCATTAATCTTACGTATTTAAAATCACCTACAAAAGACGTTTCTACGGCGTAATGTTTAAACACGTGTATATATTCAACCAAAAACTGACGTTCCCTCGACGTTATTGACGTCACTTGTTGCCTGGGTCCTTCTTCCTATACTTCGTCCTTTTCTTATCTTTCCTTGTATTATATAATCTTAGCATTTTATATCGCTCTCCCCTCATTTGCGTGTCCCAGATATTGTAATTTAAGTCTTATTGTGCTTCTAGATATAGGACATCCAACGGTTTACAATAAAATCATATTTCCCGGAATGAAAGAATGTATCACAGCTGCTGTGCTCACGCATTATGAAAATATGGTCCAGAGACAAAACAGTTTCGAGTTATACGGTGCAGATTTTATTCTAACAGAAGATTTTAAACCTTGGTTATTGGAGATTAATTCAAATCCAGCACTGTATGGCTCAACGCCTGTCACTGCAAGATTGTGTCCTAGTGTTTTAGAGGATGTTATTAAAGGTACTGTTGTTTTTTCGATCATCGTTATAATTTGTCTTTCGTTCATTTTCTCAGAATGATACAGCTAACGTCATTTTTGGTAAGGTAAAAGAAATGACGTATTTTCGACCAGATTTACCGGACTCCTTTCTTCGGCGAAACCACTGGAACTCTTTCCAGCTATATCTGCGAGGTGTTAGTTTCTGCTAGGTATTTATTAGCGTTTCCTGATCCAAATGGAAATATCCTGATGGAAAACTATCCCAGGCTCTAAATAGAGGATTCCTCAATAACAAAGAAATATATGAAACAATATATAGGCCAACATTGACAACATAAAAGAAACTAGAAACTGGAGTATAATATACTATGTACCTATATTATACAAGCAGCAGAGATTTAATACCTCAGAAAACGATAGTGGCAAGAAGGGCAGACACATTCAAAAATGAAGAAATAATAAACAGACTTAAAATCAAACCGTTACGTGGCACAATCAAGGAGAAAAAATAGCACGGTTCAGCCATTTAACACGAATGGACACTACCTAACAGGCAAGTGAAAAGATTTTGGGACGCTAAACCAATAGGGAAAACAGAAGAGGCAGGCCAATAAAAGAGTGGAACAGTAACATAGCAAAGATATATTACAAAATAAGGAAATATTTGTAAGACCCGATACAAATGGAGAAGAACAGGAACGAATTGAGAAAATTCATCAAATGCTAGTAGTAATTCCCTCTCCCTCGACACCTAACTATAGAAGCGGAACGATTATTGAAGTATCTATGTACGTACCTAATAAATGTCAGGTCAGACTTCCATCAAAGTCAAGTTCTATTAAGAGAAATGGAAGCATAGTTATCAGCATATCGTTTAACAGCTAGCAATATGTTACCCAGAAAGTGGTTTCACGAGAGAGGTTTTCAAATTTACAGATCTAGGACTTCTCATTTCGTTAATGGATTCGTGGACACACTTCTCCCAAAAATAGACAGTTTGGTTCTTTATGCTGTGATTTGGTTTCAATTCGATTCAGAGCTGATCATGCAGCCCCCCTGATAAGGTCTAGGGAGACTGAAAAATACGTAAGGTGATGATTGATCGTCTCTGAACCTAAATGAAACATAAACTGTCTGTTATTTTGATGAACTAAAAATGTATCATTTTCATTGCTGCATTATTCTTAAAATAGTTTATTGAAAAAACGTTTTCGTGTTTTGTTTTTGTTACAGTGGTTGTCGATTTTGCAAGAAATAAGGAATCAGCTACCGGAGGGTTTGAACCTCTTTACAAAGGAACCGAAACAAAATGTAAAAATACTGAACTAAAAATTGACGGCAAGCACATGAAAATAGAAGACAGTATGCAAAACAATGTTCAGGGAAATGAATATAATGTTGTAAAAGTTAAAACACCTCAGAAAAAGACAGGAAAGGTGAAGGATATTGGGATAAGTAAGTAAAAGTTATTTGTGAGGATATTTTAGAACTAGATTTTTTTTATTTGCATTTGATATAATAAATTAACAAGAAACTTGGTACCAAATAATAATAATACATTAGCACTACAGGCCTAAAAGGCCAACGGCTTGGTTGACTATTCTTTTCCACTAGTTTCTTTTTAGTCCCATTTAATCTTCTGATATCTTCCTGCACTTCCGCTTTCCATCTTGACCTTGGTCTTCCTATTCTCTTCTTTCCTCCTATTGCACTAGTTAGGAGGGACTTTGGTATCCTGGTTTGAGGCATTCTCTGCAAGTATCCCATCCATCTTAATCTGTGTGTCTTTATGATTGCTGTTATGTCAGGCTCTTTGTATATATAGTTCTTTTTATTATTGGTTTGTTCTGCGTGTCCTCGTGTCCATATGCCATTTATGGGTTTTCCGCCGTATATTTTTGAAGTTATACTTCTTTAGGCGCGATGGGAGTGAATTTTACATCAAAATCCTTAGTGCCGGACGCACGCGCGTTATACCTTTGCTCTGATTGGGTTTTCAAATGACATGTCAAAAATTATCCAATATGGCGGATGTAGCACAGCTGTGGTTTGATGTGGTCTATTTTTGTAATTATGGCTGTTGTGTTATAAAATTTGTGAGAAGAGAAACAACAGACAAAAGTTAGTTAATAGTTATACTGCCTTTTTAAATAGTTTTCGTATAAATTTTTGGACTTATTAACATAGAAAAGATGCCAGGTTAAAACCGATTATCTCGAAGGCGTAGAGATCTGTGGATAACATCAATCAAGCGGGACGATCTCATACAAAACTAAAGAATCAGAGAGTCTAGTAATATTGTAGTGACTTTTAATAGTTTTTAAAAGCGACAAGTACGTAATAATGTAAATGTACGTAAAATAGTATGTAATGCTTTGATTTACATAATTTGATTACCATCAAAATTTCTATCAATATTCACCTAATATATTGTTTTCTTGCTCATGTTTTGTTGTATTTTCTTTCAATTTCATTAAATTCTGAATAATTTCAATTCAAAATCAAAATAATTTGGTTAAATTCAGAACCGTCAAAAGTTTAATTCGTTTAGTTAGTTTATCTTCGCACGTGATGACACATGGTCTCCGTGGGGAAAAGTTTAAGGTGAATGAATTTCAATACTAACTGCGCTGATAAGCGGGTTCGAGCCCCAATGGAAACTTTTATTTTTTTTATACATTTTATGATTGTAAGTTTATTTATTATATAATTTTTTTTCAGAAAATACGTATTTAGTAAAAAAATTTTCCTACATTGTTCAGAAATCATTTGTGGCATTTTTCAATGTGTTTGTTTTTGTGTGTTTTATTCTTTTATTATTTTAATTTTTGGCACTGTTTTAATAAAAAATTTTTGAGAAGTAGTAAGTATTAAAATTAGTTTAATATTTAAATAAAATATAAATAAACTGGTTAAAGTATATTAATTTCGTTGAAATCATATATTAGAAGTATAACTTCTTACGTGTGTACAAAGTACACACACATTCTTTTTTCTCAATACTTTTCGTTCCCATATCTGAAGTTTCAACTGTTCTGATGCTGTTAGTGTCCATGTTTCACTCGCATAGGTGACTACAGGTCTGATTACGGTTTTGTTAGAGCCTGATTTTGGCACCTCTAGATATGCGGTTACTTCTCAGCACTCTATTTAAGGCATATAGGCAACGATTCCCAACCATGACTCTTTTTTGTATCTCCTCGCTGTTACCAGGTTCGTACGAGAATACCGCTCCCAGGTACACAAATTTCTTGACTTTTTCAAATTTGTAGGTTTTATTCTTTGATGTAATCAGCGTAGGATACTGTCCATTAATGAACGGTTCGTCTGTCCATTCCATATATTTGGTTTTCGTTTCATTAATATACAATCCCTTGCTATTTGCCTTTTCTTCTAGTCTTCTCACTGTCTCTCTTAATTCAGTTTTACTTCTGGCTATGAACACAATATCGTCTGCAAATGCTAGACACTGGTGTTTCTTGGAATATACGAGGCTAGACCTGTTTATGTGTACCTCTTGTAGGGTTTTTTTCTAACAATATATTGAACAACAGCAATGACAATGGGTACCAATTTCGTTGGTTCGTATCGTTTTATTCTTTGATGCAATCAGCGTGAGGTACTGTCCATTAATTAACGGTTCGTTTGTCCATTCCATATAATATTTGGTTTTAGTTTCATTAATATAGAAGACCTTGCTATTTGCCTTTTCTTCTAGTCTTCTCACTGTCTCTCTTAATTCTGTTTTACTTCTAGCTATAATCACAATATCGTCTGCAAATGCTAGGTACTGGTGTTTCTTGGAATATACGAGGCAAGATCTGTTTATGTGTGCCTCTTGTAGGGTTTTTTCTAACAATATATTGAACAACGGCGATGATAACGGGTCTCCTTGTCGTACTCCTTCTCCGACTTCAAATTTTTCAGTAAGGTTGTTATGTAGCTACTTTTACTTTGTTTTCTGTTTTATCTAATGTTATTTATATCATTTTAATCAGTACCTATCGTCTGGCTGGTTTGGTCCCAAATAGCTCTTCAAAATTATTTCATTATTGAAAGGAAGCATAATTCTTAAAAAGTAATACTTATTATCTTTTTGGTAGGTATGAAAAAAACGCTTGAAGATCTTTTGAATATAATTCAAAGTGAACGGGAAAGAAGAGAAAGTCTACTTGATGGCGAAACCCAAACATATACCGAAGAATATGTCGATGATGTTACTGAAACCGAAGGAATTGTTACTCATGATACAGGCAGTTTATGCGAAATAATAAAAATATTAACACAGTTGCAAAGTTTACAGTTTTTGAATTAATAATTCCTTTGAAATTTCAATATCAGAACGTTTGTTAGATAAGCTGTAACTTATGAAATTGATTTCAATTAGTTTGTTATATTTTTTCCTAACGTTTTCAATAAACATCATATCTTACAGTGGGTTTTTGTAGTTAACACTGTTTTCATTCAATTTTGAAAAATAATGTGAAAACGTTGAATTATGTACGTCCGTGTGTCCGTAAACACAACTCCTCGGTCATTATACCGGGTAGAATGACAAATGAGGTGTCGAATGAAAGCTTATAACCCAGGATGGTAATAAAGGTGACAAATTTGACCTAGGACTTCCGGTTTTTGAAATGCAACCGGAAATACTGCTTTAGAGTTACCGGCATAGTACAAGAGATATACTATTCGACGCGCCTTAGCAAGACGAGAACAAATATATACTTCCTGTTTCATGACTGACTGTCCAACCGTCTGCAAATATAACTCCACCGTTATTAATACAGATAGAATGACAAACGAGGTGTCGAATGAAAGCCAAGGATAATATTAAAGATTAGTAATTTGACCGCGGACTTCTGGTTTTAGACTTTTTTTTCTTTCTTTTATGGCCTTTGGGAACTGCGGCCATTTAGCCAGCAACACTTGAAATCGACGCCTCACCATACACCAAGACCATTACGAATCCATTACAAAAACAATCCAGGGTAGGTAAGGGAAAAAAAACTTTTCGCACCCAGATCGTACAGGGTGACTAACCACATACTAAGTAGGGATACGGGGTATTATTAATTTACACAACTAATTTTATAATCTGAAGTTTCAATTTACACGACTTAACATAATTTAGAAGAATCCTAATAGCCACTTTACACGATGCAAGTAATTGCGAAATTTATTGCACAAGTTATTGCAGCAAGAACTTCTGCAAGTTGCAACTAGCTGTCTGCAATAAAGTGATTACACGGTGCAAGTAATTGCATAAACTGACATGAAATGGACACAAACTTTGACATACCATAAATTTTAGGTTATGTTGTTTTTATAAATTAAAAATGTAATTTTTTGAGTAGAGTTATCAGATATATTAGATTAAAAATGTTAGATTATAATTTGAGAAAATTATAATATGTATTATGTATAATAAAATCAATTAATACCTAATGCAAGTATACCTATAATACATTATTCATTTACAAAAGGAAACAAGTTGTTAAATACAAAAGAAATAAAAATAGAATATAGTTTCTTTAATCCCTATGTTGCATAATTAAAGTTATCCACCAGAATAATGTTATCTGTGAAGCGTGAAATTGGTAAAAAGTTCCTCTAGTTTTGTCAAAACTTGTTTAGTTTGAAATTTAGGATGACAAAATGTCAAAACAAACAGTGTAGCCTTAAAAGTTATTAAAAATATAACCAAATTGCAGAAAAAGGGAAGTGTTATGGGAAGTTTTAGATCTAGACGTGTTATAGAAAAAAAAAATGGTAAAACTTTTAATTTTAAGAAAAACGTTGTTTTTGTAAATTAATTTTTGTAAAAAAAGTTATTTTTTTTTAAATCTGTGCAAAACCTTTGCCAAACTTTTTATGCATACATAGTCAAATTTGTACATACATACATAGTCAAAGTTAGTAAGTTCATCAGATTATATGGGGGATAAACGTTTTCTTGCAATAGCTGCATATTCAACAAATTTCTTTCTGTTACATATTTGTCACATGCAAAAAATATGATATTTTAGACTTGCAACCGGAAATACCGTTTTAAAGTCACCGAATTAGTATAAGCGATTTATTATTCAACGTGCCTTAGCACGATGAAAACAAATGTATACTTTTGGTTTTTATATCATTTCCGGTTAAAAAGTTCTAACCGGAAGTGCCATATTGTAGTCGCAGAAATAGTACAAACAATATTCATGTTTCAACTTTATATCTGGAAGGAGGTCTACAAGCAATTGACTAGAATGATCGCAAGCATTGGAACTTAGATTGCGAGAAACAGCGACAAAAGTGTTGTAAAGGTTAAAAGAATAAAATCAAAAGAAATTGGAATAAAATAATTATATGAAGAAAAATAACAAACTATGACGTTTATAACGTTACAAATTCTTTCATATTCTGTAGCACTATTTCCCCATCTATTATCAGGTTTTCCTTTCTTATTTTCTCGATCACGCCACAAAAATACCATCGTGGGAACGGAAAGAAAAGTCCTAAGAAAGTGCTTGAGAAGAGTGGTAATACCCGTCGGCATTGGTACATCCACTCGCTAAACTACCCACCATACAGGAGAGAATTCATTCTCCCAGCAACAAATACGTACTACACACAGGGGCGGATCCAGGATTTATGTTTGGGGGGGCACCATTGGGGGGTTACCCCCCAGAAAGAGGGGGGTTCGGAAAATTTTTTGGAATTTAAGCCTCTGAAAACAACGTTTTTAGCACATTTTTGTTCAAAAAGTGCAACTTCATTTTTCTTAAATTCGTGTTTTTTAATGGGTTTATGAAGTTTAGTTTCTTTGGAGCAGTGCCTAAAACAGAGTAGTTTAAATGCACTATCCTTTTTTCGATGTTGAAATAAACCTAGGTGATACTTTAATTTTTTCAATTACTAAACTAATTAAGTTATATGACCAAAAAAACTGAAATACAATTAGTGTCTAAAATAACGTTATGAAAATTGTTTATAGGTACAGTAAATAAAAAACACCGTTTTAGTTAATAGGTAAGTCTATTTACATAGGCCTATTAAGTATTAATGTAGTTAAATATGTATACAGGATTGGACAGTTGTTAAAACCAAGAAATACATAAAAAGAACAACTGAAATAATTAAAACTGTAAAGTAAAAACATGTTTAATGAATAAGGAATTCATTTACTAAATGTTCAATTTAATGAAAAAGACAACTTCCGCTTGTGCTTCCTTGCAAAAAGTTTCAACACTTCATCTGGATCTAAACTGGAAGCTATTTCCTGGTGTATGTGCAAACTTGCCAGCCCATTAAGTCGTTCCTCCGTCATGGTAGACCTTAAGTAGGTTTTTAATCTGCGGAGAGTAAAAAAAGATCGTTCAGCAGTACTACTGGTCACAGGTAGTGTGCAAATAAGCTGGAGCAACACTGTTATGTTGGGCAGATCGGATGAGTATTTCATAGCTTCAGCAGGGTGTTTAGGGAAACTTTCTGAACTAGAATTCCACATGTGTTTCCAAATACTCAACTCTCCTTTCAAAGCTTCATAGCATGGGAGGTCATTTTCATACAGTTTAGCCCCTTCTAAAACAGAGTCCTCATAGAGATCTGAAAATTTACCTAGTACTGGTAGAAGCATCTGGAGCTTTCCAATCTGGACCAATTGATTTTTTGGAAATCTACTTTTTCATTTCACAGACGAGAAAATCCAAAAAAGGGAGATAAATAGACAATCGAAAGTAGTCTTCAACTGTGTCAGTTTGCACATTTGGTCTGTTTCTTTGAAGACCAACTAATCTTGGTTTTTTTAATTCAGTTTCCATTTTAGAGGCCAGGTTTTGCGCTTTTTCAAACAGTCTTTTGAAACACTCTTCATTGTTTGCCCTTTGTTCTTGCATGCTCTTGAGGGTAGCATCTATCAATGTCATTGCATTGAGTACATCCATATACTCAGCTTGAAGTTTCCTAGCCAGTGGTAGTGTAAGAGTCATAACATTTTCTAAAACCACTAAGCTCACAATGAATTCCGATGAAAGAATGCTGTGTAGCAAGGAAAACGCGTTATTTCCAGCCGCTTGGTCAGAATAAACCATAGTTTCTAAAGTAGCATGTAGTGAAGGCAGAGAACTCAAAAACGTCAACACAGCGTCATGACGTTCTAACCACCTTGTCTCACACATTTTTTTCACAGCGTGCTTTCCCTTTTTAATTTCCTCATTCCTTTCATCATCAAGTGCATGTAGTCTCTTGGCAGACTCTCTAAAAAAGTTGGCTACGGATGAAACCACTCCAACAGCATTTCTTATGGCAGGGATTGTACAAGCCTTGCTAATGACCAAGTTCAGTCTATGGCTGGCACAATGGCTGTACATGGCCAGCGGTTGAATTTTTCTAATTCTAGCCTGAGCTCCTTGAAACTTCCCACTCATATTTGAGCCCCCGTCATAAGCTTGTCCTCTGCAATCAGCTATGTTAATGCTCAGGCTGTCTAGAGCTTCTAGTATTTTCTGCGCGATGTTTTCTCCCGTCAAATCTACAACATCAATGAACATGATGAAATCTTCTTTAATTTCCAGCGTCAACTTGTCTAAATAGCGTAAACAAATAGACAATTGTTCCTTAGTGGACATATCTGTTGTTTCATCAGCAATAATAGTGAAAAACTGTGCATATGTTATCTGTGAAACTATCTGGTTTGTAATTACTTCTCCACAACATGAAATTAAATCGTTTTGAATGGTCTTACTTATGTACGACGCATTTTTCCCACATGATTTAACATGTTCCTCAAGTTGTTTATCTCCAGCATCAATCCGAAATCTCAGAAGGGCTCTAAAGTTACCTTCACGGTGTGGCTCACTGTCAGTTTCATTTAATAATTGACCATCATCTCTGTGACCCCTAAGTGGTATATTCTGCATACCACAAAACATAATAGTTTTAATGATGGGTATTAGCTTCTTCTTATTCTCCTCTTCAACAGCTTTTTGTGCTGAGTTGAGACTACAAACGATGTCAGCCCTTTCGCCGTCCATTACTAAGGAAAAATGTTTGCTGGCTATCATGTTTTCATTGTGGTACTTGGTTCCATTATGGATTTTTAATGTTTCAGTAGCCTTCTTGAAGGTTTTCATAGGTTCCAGTACCAACTTTCCCAGCTTTCCGTCACTTTTACCCCCCTCTCCTCGTCCAAAAAGTATACACACTTTACATAAGCCACCATCTAATTTCTTACTATAGACTAGCCAAGGGTATTGTTTTAGCCAACTTGTTTGAAAAGATCTGTTTTTCTTACCTTCTATATTCAAGGGAAACTTGAATTCTGGTGATGGCGTCCAAGGGTTTGTCAGCCACTCATACCTTTCGTTATTACTCATAATAAGAGTTTCATTTTTATTTATTAAATGTCCAAAATCACGAGGGGGAATTTGCAACTCACTCTCACTACTGTCCGATTTAGGTCCACACTGAGATGGTTTGCTTGCTGTTGAGATTGAGGATATGGGTGTTTGCGATCCATTTGTGTTTGACAATCCTTCATTTACAGTCTCCTGATCAACCTAAAAGAAAGTTGTAATCATATTAGTCTTAGTTTCGTCATTTGTGGGACAGTTTTAAGACCACTAACGCGTCCAATTTAATACTTTTCAAAATTTTATGTCTAGTCTATGCACCTGCACGTACAACTCGCCAACATTTAGCGCCATATAATTTGTGCTGTTATGTGATAGTACCGAGACCGAGTGCATTTTGCGTTTTTAAACATGTAAGAGTTAGTGTCTTAACCAACCCTATTTATACAATAAAACAGTGTAGAGAGACAATATGTATAACTATATAAGTTTACTTCTTGTTATACGCCCATAGAAGAACCATGTAAAAAATCCCGTGCAATAAAATTTTGGATAAATTGGCAAAAGTTACCTAAGCTGAGTTATTAGGCTGGAACGACACACATTTGATTCCCCATTAAAAAAAAAACTATAATCGCTCACTTGCATTCCTCGGCCTGCGGCCTCGGTACAAACAATATAAATAATACTGATAATAGACTATGAACAACAAGCAGTAACAACAAATAAATATGTGTGCAGCAACAATAAATAAAATAACTAGTCTGACAAGAACTAACAATAAACTATAAACGCAACGCAAGCAGTAACATTCGTTAATATATGAACAACAACAAGATACAGACTAAAGAAACAGATAATAACCTAAAAATGCAACAATAACAATTATTAAATATTTGAATAACAACAGATGTGATACAAATTTGAACAATAAATAAAAAAAGAGAGATATATGAGAGATATATATAATTGCAGTTGGTTTAAGATTTGCATTGTGCTTTTTTAACGTCAGTGACAAAAATAATCATATTAGGAGAAATTAGGTTATTTCTGTGGCATCTACTACTAATGAGGATGTAAATTGGTATATTATAATTTTTATGACGTAAAAAACTAAGTATGTTAGAATAATTAACGAAAAATGTATCTTTTATAATTTACAAGATAGCCTAGGCGGCCTAAATAATAGGCTAGGCCTAGGCCTAGGCTAGGCCTAGTCTATTATTTAAGCTCTGCTCTGAGCTGCAAAATGTTAAAAGTTGTGTAACAAAAATTTTTCTTTTTTTACGGCCGAACCTATAAAAAATATGTACCTTAGTAGTAGCAACATTAAAAATAATGGTAGGCCTAAACACTACTTTGGAAAATTTGCATGCTCAGAAGAAAACAAAAACTAAAACCATTTTGAAATAGCTATGAAATTCAAATAGAATAATATATCATCCCATCGGAATAACATAAATATCAGTTTATATTTTACTTCTACTTTTTTATGTTCAACCAACATTTATATATCCTAGTGCTCAAGTGCTGACTTTCGATCGATACTTCTGTTAAGTGAGTCTATCGTTAAAAATTATACTACTTTGAGTAGGCCTAGTAGTTGTTAAGACTTACCTTTGCCTTTATCTTTTTTGAAAAGAATGAATCTAATCCTAATTGACGTTTCATTACAACCACAAGGTCCACAAAGCTATAGAAATAGAGTTGACTGTTGAGGTTAGGTCAGAGTAACAATTGCACTTGGCAGCTCCAGCTCACTCGACTTAAGTGACACAACTACTAACTACTAACGGTCGAACGAAAAATATCGATTGCTTCCGCGCAGTTGACTTGCGCTGTTGCTCATATTTCCACGACTGTAGAAAGCCGGCCGAAACACGATTTAGGCTTTAACCTTGGACTTGTCAAGTCAGCTGGGGCAGGCAGCTCGCGGCTGACTCACGACTCACCCTAGAGCAGTGGTGGTGATTTATTGTAGCAAGAATTTACGTTAATAATGTATCTGTTTGGATATTATTAGCTACTTGCAGTAAGGTAGCTAAAATATTGTAAGTGTTATTTTATCGGTAAAAAAAAAACCTTATGAGGGCTTGGGGGGGGCACGTGCCCCCCACTAGATCCGCCCCTGACTACACACGATCGGCAACTCCAGGGCTAAAGAGAGCTTCAAAACACCATGCCACCCTCTAGGTTACATAGGTACTTACTCACCATTCCTCCTAAAAACAAAGTTCCATTTATTCCAGCTAATCCTCTACATTTGGCAGAAACGAACTTCCTGATGAGTATTTCGACATTCTAGAAGAAATCCCCCTTAGATATCGCAGATATAATATAAGCTGCAGCCCACAAAGTCTGATTCAGAGCCGTTTCCAAATTATACTGGTAACATCCTGGTACCCTTCGCTTGTTAATCGGTTTGCTAGCAGAGATTCTTCCCTTACACTCCTATCTTAGGTTCTAAGCTAATCTAACAATCTTCTAGCCCCTCGCTCTATTTAACCAGTATTTGCTTCTCCACCATGTAGTACTCTTGCAAGTCCTCCTCCTGCGCTCCCGCAAAAAAGGGAGATACTTCACCTTGAAGAGGCTTACCCTAAACGAGGTATAAATGATAAGTCTTGATTGATCTTCTCGATATCGAAATGTTTTCTTAATATTTTCTTGGGCTAATGTATTTTTAGAATTTTTCCTAAATTGTCATTTGTTGAAACATTCTTGTTGTTGGCTCTTCATATTTCCAAGTCTCTTCACCATACCATGAAGGAGAATAATAAACTGTTTAATATCTTTCTATTTTTATTGATTTAGATATTACATCTGGTAATAAATACACACATCGAAAAAGCCTAGGGATATTTTTAGAAAGTGACGCAATTTTTTTTTAATAAAAGTAATAATCGATTTGTAGTTATTAGTAGTATTTAATATACAGGGTGTAACAAAAATACAGGTCATAAATTTAATCACATATTCTGGGACCAAAAATAATTCGATTGGACCTAACTGACCTTAGTACAAATATGCACATAAAAAAAGTTACAGCCCTTTGAAGTTACAAAATGAAAATTGATTTTTTCCAATATATCGAAAACTATTAAAGATTTTTTATTGAAAATGGACATGTGGTATTTTTATGGCAGTAGTATCTTAAGAAAAAATTATAGTTAAATTTGGACACCCCATAAAAATTTTATGGGGTCTTGTTCCTTTAAACCCACCCAAACTTTTGTGTACGTTCCAATTTAATTAATATTGTAGTACCATTAGTTAAACACAATGTTTTAAAAAAATTTTTGCCTCTCAGTACTTTTTCGAAAAATCAGTTTATATCGAGATATTTTGAATATTTGTCAAATCCACCACATATTTGTATATGGTTAAGTACGATTATGGAAACTTGGTAATAATATGAACATTTATTTTTGATTTACATTTTTAGGTATGTTTTGAACCATATTAAAAAAGGATCCACATCTCGATAAAAGATGCCTTATCAAAAAATACAAAGAGGCAAAAAAGTTTTAAAAACACTGTGTTTAACTAATGGTATCGCAGCAATAGTTTAATTGGAACGTACACAAACATCTGGAGGGTTTAAAGGAACAAAACCCCCATAAAATTTTTATGTAAACATATTAAAAAAGAAGCTGCAACTCGATAAAAGCCGCCTTATCGAAAAAATACTAGGAGGCAAAAATGTTTTAAAAATATTTATTTCAACTAATGGTGCCTCAAAAATAATTTAATTGGAACGTACACAAAAGTTTGGGGGGGTTTAAAGGAACAAAACCCCCATAAAATTTTTATGGGGTGTCCAAATTTCACTATAATTTTTTCTTAAGATACTACTGCCATAAGAATACCACATGTCCATTTTCAATAAAAAATCTCTAATAGTTTTCGATATATTGGAAAAAATCGATTTTCATTTTGTAACTTCAAAGAGCTGTAACTTTTTTTACGTGCATATTTGTACTAAGGTAAGTTAGGTTCAATCGAATTATTTTTGGTCCCAGAATATGTGATTAACTTTATGACCTGTATTTTTGTTACACCCTGTATATTTATAACAAAACTTGTTGAAATGTCAAAAATAATGAGAATAGTGTTTCAGAAATGTCATAAATGTCGAGAAGTACAATTTAAAAAAATAGGTCCAAAATATGGTCGTAATAAAAAAACCAAATGAATACCAAAGTGTGGCGTCCACCCTGGTTTATTATGGATCTACATCTGTTCGTCATCTGAAAATGAGATTGTCGATATCCTGTTAAAGTATGCTTGCCAATTCGTCTATCAGACGCTCCTGGAAACGACACGACGTGTATATGTTACTCATATACCCATATGTGGAGTAATTCTTCGTTGAAGCATGTCCTACAGGTGCACGATGGGATTCAGATCAGGGAATTACCTTCGTTGATAAGCCAATCTGTCACTGTGCGTGTAACAAGTTGAGGAGAATTATCATGTATGAGGAGGAAGTTTTGACCAACCACATCAGCAAACAGACGAACGATAGGTTGTAGAATAGTGTCGAGGTACTACCGAGCTGTTAGGAAGCGGTTTGAAAAACGAGCTCCGGTCTGCCACCGACTATTATTCCACTCCATACCATTACTGTACCACCTCTGTATGTATCTCACTATGTAAACGTCCTGGACATGTTTTCAACGTTCTACATTTTCAGATCGTCCCCACACACTTACTCGACGAGAATCTGGATGAAATCCAAATCTAGATTTGTCGAAGAATAAAGCTCTAGCCCAATCATTTGCATCCAGTTTTGATATTTTTAACACCCCTCTAATTTCGCAGCAAGATTGGCTTCATTAGCAATTAAAAAACAAAGGGGTTTTCGTTATTGTATTGCAAAAAACCCTTCGGGATTTCATCAATCAATGTCTAAAGAATATCTATCTACCTTGGCAACATTGAAATTTTTAGTTAAATGTCCTATTTAGGGTTAAAAATGACCGATTTCGCAATTTTCAAAAATTTTAATCGTTTATATAACAAAAACTTTTAAATAAGAGAAAAATCACTAAGGACCTTTTCTGTTTGGAATGATTCAAAAAACCTAAAAAAACTTTGTTCGATGCAAAAAAAATAATTTTAGGAAAAACATCTTTCCCCTCGCCTGGCAAGGTCTTATGCTCTTCAGAATCGCCTGTCATTGTACAAATTTCTTCTAAATGACTTACTCAAACACATACTTAAATTTAAACTTTACAGGAGAAAGTTTATTTTACCCCCTAAATTTGCACTTTTCGATTCACCTGGTAGATACACGTGCAGGGCTGATGCCTGCCAGGTCATGGTTTTTAGCCTTGGTGTGCTATGAATTATCACTATACAAATTTCTAGCCTTACAGGAAGACCGTTAGTCGGAGGGTTCACTAGCTCTTAGACAATAGCTTTGATCGCGCAGGACATCCTGCGTATACCCAGAGGGAGAACGCCTGCGCATTACAAAATTGAGCGTTCGCGGAGATCAAATCTTTCCCTCTGAACACCCTCCGGATTTTTAATTCGGTGTTCCCGCAGTACAGAAAAAAGATCCTGAACGTATCCGGGATACGCTCTCGACGTTCGAGGATTTTGTTTCGGATTTTAAGTTCGCACAGGCGCACAAAATATTTGAGAAGAACTTCTTGACATTCTGTTCTTACTCCTTCCAATTCTTAACCTAAAATATTGTTTTGAAACAACTTGTAGATGTAGATTCTGGTTTTTAAAGTTTTGAAATTATGTAAAGTGTTTTATCATTTAAATATTCTTCAAACAAATTTTAATATTTTTTATATTAAAGCTTTTTTATTTGTTTTTGTCAATGTTTTCCATTTCGTATGTTTATAAATAAGTGGGTACCTTTTCTAGTATTATTTTCATTCGATATTCGATAATTATCTATTACGGTAGTATGTATTACAATAAATTGTACTCTGTTTTTACTTAATTTCTTCTACTTAGATAAGCTTATAAGTACCTACATATTCTTGTGGTTTATTTGTCAGTTTAATTTATGAGTTAAATTAGTCTCTTATTGAATAGAGAGATTTTGCACCTCCTAAAATAACCGCTGATTTTGGCTCCGCTATGGTTAACTTTATTAAGCATAACGATTACGGCAACGTTACTTCATAACGTTATTGTAATTTTAAACATAAATATACTTTATTTTAATTTATAGGTCATCAAAATTAGAATCTATGTAAATGTAATTTTACTGATTTTATTACATTCTGGCAACAAAGCAATTTAACCATTACTATAACGATAACGATAAGCACTACTTTAAACCTCCGTAAATTACGGAATCCCTTATGTTTAATAACGATAATGGATCATATATTCGCTACTGCGCAGACGTAGTATAACGATAACCATAACGGAATTGCAAAAGAAGAGGTGCAAAATCTCTCTAATATAATGAAACATAAACAACACATCAAACGTATTCTGAAACTATTTCTTGTGTGTTGTTATATTTCATTATTTTTGTGGTGTAATAAACCACAACACAATGCCACAACCTATCAAATTCAATACATACATATCAAAATTGGAAATGATTGCTTTACTAAATTATTCCTTCCTTCAGATAATGTTCAACCCCCAGGAAGTTAAAGGTAATTTTTATATCTAAATATCAACAATCTTTTACTCTCTACAAAAATGTGTGGAAATACCACATTATATTGTCGAAATAATAAAGAAAGACGCTAATCAAATTTCTAACTTCTAAGAAAGGCATTGAATTATTGAATAGAAAGTCAATCCTTTGCCTGTTGCTTTTATTCTCTTTCTCTTTGTTGACATACAAATTTGTTGCATTTGCATTTTTTTGACACTGATTTCGAAATAAGAAAGGGACAAGAAAAGGCTTCCTTCTCTAACCTTAATATATGCAACCCGTCATTACATTACTAATTCGAAAATTGTTCGCGGAGCGAAAAATCCTGAGCATGTCCAGGATAAGTTTACGTTGACGCCTGCGCATTGTAAACTAATCCCGAACTTACTCTGAATACGTTCGATTTGTACAGCTCGAACACTGCTTATAACTAACCAATTCAAGTGCTGTAACTTTTGGTTGTCTTCTAGCAGTTAACACTAAAAACTGCCTTGAGCTGCAGTTGTAGCGCGCTCATGTCGTAGATGACGTTCGGTTGGACTTTCAGCGTCACAAAACGCCGCCATAATTGACTTTTAACACTTTAGAAGACACCCACACGCTTAGCTACATGCCACATTGAAGAAAGCCTACATCCCTATTTATCTCATCCAAAGTTAAACAAAAGTCGTTCCATGATAAAAAAAAAATAATATTTTCAATGTGCTAAGTAAACAAAAACTTTATAGTATAAACAAAATCGAAACTAGCAGAAAATTTACTACAATTTAAATCCTATAGTTTTTTCCTCTCCTGTAAAGCCGGTTTGTCAAGTATTCGTTATCACTTTTGTCGCTATGTTTTATTCACAAAAATCTACAGGATGAGCAACTGTACAAACTCAATTGAAATTAAACGATCACGTGAAGTTTATTTTATTAATTTTGTTATGTTATAAAAATATCCTTAGACTTTTCCGATGTGAGTAATTATTTGTGTTCTTCTGTATCTGCTTTTCGTCTCGTTCATGTATGATGAAAATATTTCAATTTTTTGTAAGGAACGATATTCAAAAAGCAAATAAGTTATAAAATGAGCTATATTTCATAGAAACAATAAAAATGCACGTAAATATTATTACCAATTCGTACTGACGAAATTATCACTAGATTCACTTAAATTATTGTTTTAATTATAAATATACCGAAGTGTCACTTTCACACAGTACCGGCGACTCTATCACTAGCTATAAAACAGGTTTTAAGGAAAATGACAACTTCGGCCTAGAATTATTCTTCCCCAGTATTTTCTTCTGTTCCTCTTTCGTCCTCTTGTCCTGTTCTTTTCTAAGTCTCTGCCTCTCTTCGTCGATCTTGCGTTGTTCTTCCACCATGGCTAGTCTCTCCTCAGCCTAAAAGGTTAATAGACATATGTATATTGTTAAATAATTTTTATGGGGAGAATGTGAAAAATAATTTTATGTCAAAGACCACGAGACCGTAGATTTTCATGACCCTGTATATGGTCAAATTTTGTAAATAAAATAATTAAGCAGTAAGAAATGTTTCGCAGAAGAGTAAAATTTAAGTTGTAGAGTTTCTACGAACACTTTATAAATTTCAAAGGAACGGACTAGAACGGTTTGTTTAGAAAGTTAATGTATACCGAGGTGATTTAACAATAGACAATGCTTTCTAAATGGTTCCCTAGAAAGAAATGATAGTAAACATTTTTGTTTAGTTTAGGATATAGGGTTTTCATAGATTGTAAATAAAAATTATTTTAATATCTCCTAGAAATTGAGAAGAAAGAAATTTTGTATACAATACTATTTTTCTCAAGAACATAAAGGATATGATGTTTGCTGAATGCTTATGATTGGCTATGAGAGCGATGGAAGGAGAATATAGTGGTGAGTTTCAAATTGATGAGAGAAATGGGAGGATTGTGTAATTGCCATCCAAAGCAATCAGTCCAGTTTGAAAAGTAGTGTATTTGTGCAAAGTGTGTTAATTCGGTGACCGTGGAAGCAGATTCGTGTGAGACGAAAACGAGATCAAGTCGAGAAGTACAAACTCCTTATGTTCGAAAAGATTCCAGTTTCTGTCAGTAACGAGTAGCAGTATTATATAAACTTTGCACGAGGTACCTAGCTGAGGGAAAAAATCTTTGAATTCTAAAGATTGGTATTGTTTTTGTCGAGTCAGAGATATTAATTTGAGGAGAGAATTCGAACGAGTGCTGTTTTTTGAAACAGTTTGGAGAAGGACAGTTTGCAGAATCCGAGGAGCACGTTGTGGGAGAACTAAGGGCAACACAATCCAGCAGAAGAAATAAGGACGTCGGCAAAGGTTAGTCAGATTATTTGTGAAAAGAGAGAGTTGTTTTGTATTACATACTATTTTTTTAAAGTCACGTCAACTTAATAATATTACAACATAAATTATTCATTCATAAATTCATAGAAAATATAAGTAATCTATTTAAAAAGTGGAAATTAAAATTTGTTTTCTTTTTATAACAATAAGAACAATCTACCGATTCAACTGAATGAATTTGGTTCACAAAAGGAGATAATAGAATTAAAGTTTTTTTTTATGATTAGGTAAGAAATTTTACAATAGAATAAAGTTTAGCATAAATTTGAATTTTTTATATTTATGGTATAGTATATAAATAAATAGTAATATAAAATTAATATGAGTTTTTGAGTGTATTTATTTTCCCTGTTTTGTGGTGTTATTTATTGTGGTTTTGTTTCATGAGTAGCAATTAAAATAATTAATTAATTAATCTAATTAATAAGAGGCATCATAATCTCATAACAAGGAGAAAATACAGAGCTTAATAATATATAGATAAAAACATTTAAAAAATAAATTGACACAGAGTCAGGAAGAACAAAGGAGTAAAAAATGGATGGTAACAAATTTCATATGGATATCTATAAATTTTATATGGTATGGGTAGCGTACTTAATTGTCAAGTAGCCATTCCTTAGGCGCGTTTATAGGACTACAGTTTGCTATATTTCAGAAACGGCAGAAATGAGAGCAGTAAGAAGAATTACAGAAAATACGCTGAGGTCGAAAGGAGAGTTAAGGCATTAGAAGAAAATGTAATGTACAGTGTATAAAAACGAATGAACACCAAATAGAAAAAAGAATGGAATAACCATATAAGCACAATACGGGAGACACGTGTCAAAAGACACGTGATTTCACTCAGATCAGAAGTCAGTCAGATTTTTTTGTTGTACGGAGAAGTACACCTTTTCGAGTTTTGAATCTAAGAGCAGTGAATGAAAAATGTAGAGAAAAGAAAGAGATCTAATGAGACCGAAATGCATAGTGCGGTTCTGTTATGAATTTAAAGACAAAGGCTTACAAATCGTACTCCTACGACATATACTGTCATAAATACATACAAGCAATAGAAAGCTTTTCTAGAAGATATAAAAATTTGCACATTTCGGGTAGTACAATGGGCAGAAAACCGTAATTAAAAATGTGTTTTCGTTCATAGCCATCCAAGTAGATAACACCATTATACACTTACCGCATGAGTGGGAAACATTCAGGAGATATTATATTTAATAAGAATATTTCTAAAACTTACCAATTTTTTCTGTGCCTCTTCGATCTTTCTTTGATTCTCTTCCAGAATTTTCTCCACTATCTCTTGTTTCTTCCTTTCTTCCTCCTATAAAACAGTAAGTCACAATCAATAACCGCAGCGACAAAAATTTTGTCCTGACCCAGCTCGCTATCATGCCTAAACTTGCGCACCACATGATCTTAACAGTTAATTTACAATTTATCAGAAGACAAAATATTAGTGCGAAGTTTTTGAACCACACAATGCTTTCGAAGTAGAAGAAGAGCGGGTGTACGGTGAAGTTAAAAAGTTGATTTGTTTAGTTTATCCCTTATTACTGCATACCAAAAATCATCAGCTGGCTACAGACTATGCATGTATTCGTGATTGGTTATGCGCGATGCATGATTTGTCTAGTTCGTTGTAGTTCGTAGTAATTCGCAAATAGAGCATACAAACTATGGGTTTGTTCACGATTCATATGCGCGATGCCTGATTTATCCATGTTGTAGTAATATTATACCATAATGATCTTTGTGCTACAGCCCTTACAGGGCCTCGACTTTCTCAAGCTTTCTACGCCATTCTGTTCTGTCCCTTGCTTGCATTTTCCAGTTGCCGACTCCGATCTTCTCGGCATCTTGTGCAATAGTAATATTATAGCATATGTCTAAAACGCACGTTAAACTTTACTCAAAGTCAATATTTATTGTAAGTAGTAATGCAACATGCCTTGGGGCAGTTCGATACATTGTTGATGTTTATATTAATAGTTCGAATACCAGATAAATACAGTATAATGTAGTCAGATGGAGTAGTATTTATTATACCAAATAATTAATTAAGGACTAAAAGGCACTGCATCCGACCACCAAACATATTTCCGTTACAATGTTCGTCGCAGTTTCAAATTAGTGTCAGCACGAGCGTCCTCTACTTATACTATATAATATAATGATTATTTTTAAATTGTATGTACATATTACTGCTCTGAAAATATGGAGTGACGATGATGTGGCAATAGCTAGTGATATTTTTATAATCATGGTGCAAAGGAAATAATATAGCCTATATTCACTCTCGAACAAACTAGTGCACACATCGAATGGACGAACAGCATGCAGTAGCCTTTGATGTTCGTTAATTTACTGCTCAAAAGGGCGAATTACTGTGCACACACGAATCATGTTTATGAATCGATTTTTAACGAACAAGACCCTATAAACTATTCGTGAATTGCCCGCGAATAGCACATCACGAATCGCGAATACACGCAAGGTCTATAGCCAGCTAGGGTACTCTTACGATTTCATTGGGGTCGTTTTATAATTCCAGCATTAATTATTAATCTTCTAAAGATTATAATTTATATTTATTCTAGAGAATAGGACAATAAATTGGACCTACATCCAAGTACTTTCTGGCCTACGAACTCATGTCAACTAACACATTTAACAAGCGTCAAAACTTTTCCGATCTATATATTCTCACTCGCTTCCTCAAAGTCTGTGGGTCAATGAAAATGACATGATACCATAGTCTTATAAATCAATAAGGTTCCCTCCTATTCTTTGTCGAGTAGTACTACTTATCACAACAGTTTACAGTATTACTAAGCTGTTCAATAAGAGAGGGCGGTGCTACTAGCCTAATTTCATTTTGTTAGGTTGGTACACTCTTCATATGAACGTGTGTGAAGTTTCATTTCAAACTGCCAACTCATCTTTAGTATCTACCTGTCACAATAGATTTTTACAATTTTTACAATCAAGTATCGTGCAGTGATGGAATTTTTATTTTTGGAAGGTTTAAAATCAAAGGAAATTTATGAACGAATGTTGAAAGTGTATAAGGACTCTTCGCCGTCAATTAGTACAGTAGAATGGGTTACTAAATTTAAACGTGGTCGTACAAGCCTTGGAGACGATCTACGTCAAGGACGTCCAAAAACGGCCACGACACCAGAAACCGTAGAAAAAATACAGGATCTGGTATTGGCAAATCGTCGAGTGACTGAAAGAGATTTAGTAGAAGCCTTAGTCATCTCATTAGGCAGTGTAGCAATATTTTGACTGAAGTATTGGGTTTCAGAAAGCTGTGTTCACAATGGTTGGCGCATTCGCTAATAAAGGAACAAAAACATATTCGAATGCCAGCTTCTCAGCAACATTTGGTGCGTTTTCGAAAGGCTAAAGTAGATTTTTTGCGTCGATTCATAACTAGGGATGAGACTTAGGTCTATCACCATGATCCTGAATCAAAACAAAAGGCTACAGAGTGGTGTGAGCCTGGTGTTTGGGCTTCGAAATGAGTTCGTGTCCAGAAATCAACCAAGAAGGTGTTAGCATCAGTTTTTGGTCGGCGAGAGGAATTTTATTTGTAGATTACTTGCAAACTGGTAAGACATCGTGGCTAGAGCACCACAATATATCTGAAAAGGTCGCAGTGGAATAGACCAACAGCCATCTTATTGGATCTATCTATCGATATCAGTTGATTAGTTAATAAAAATTAATAACATTAATCACATACTGGACACATACACCAGCTCTTTTTCTGCTGATGCCTCAGGATTAAGATAATACGGAACTAGGTTATATGAAATTAATCCTGAACATATTTCTTTAATACAAATGATTGGCCATTCATAGCTGGGCATGGACGTTTAGATCATTACAGATACAAATCCTGTTTGGCAGGTCTTAAAAAATTAATTTACACTAACCAAAAGCGCATGGGAATATTACTGGAATAAGCAAATTACATATTTCGTTGTGTTTAAAAATTTTGATGCAGCAAACCAAGAAGATCGAACTAGTACATACAGAACCAGTAGTAGTACAGCAAAAAAACTGTCTCTTGTTGGTTTCTATTGATTAATGTGCTAATTGTGAACTAAAGTTCCTATGTTGTTCTGAAGCTATTTCCTTGTAAATAAAGTTCCTATATGCCCATATAACTTATTTGTTTTAATTCTAACTGGTGAGGTCAAAGACGTGATATAGGTGTCAACTATTCGGTAGCAACTCATTTCGGTTCAGTCAAAAATCGAACAAGTTGGTTTTGATTTGTGTGTGCGTGGGTGTGTGTTTTGGATGTATGACCTTAGTTTGAACCAATTGGCCAGCTCAAAAAAAATTTTTTTTGCTCAACTGCAATAGCCACTGTCACTTCCACTAGTTTTTTGTTTTGAGTTTTCAAAAGTGTAATGGATAAAAACAAATCAGCAAGATATGACAACGGCGATCTTTAACAGAAACACATTAAGATGGATAAGATTTTGAAGAAGAAAGCCGTCATAAATCAGAAAGTCAATTGATTAATCCAAAGATTATCATTCCGAAAAAAATAAATTAGAGTCAGACCATGATGACACAAAAGAAAAGAAATCATATTACTGCAGAAATAGATACAAACATAATATACACAACCAATTTGTGAGAACACGCACCACTAGAGCAGTGGTAAATAGTAATGATTCAGTTGATATTTTTGAGAGTGCTTGTTCACGAAATTTGGAATTTGAAAGAGAGAATTATGAGGCTGAGGAAACGTGAAAAGGTAAATGTTGATATGGTCGAAATATCAATATTAGTAAATAGTAGTAATAGTAAATCAACATTACTGGATCACTTATATCATACATGTCTACCTCTATTCATGACGACTTGCAGGCCTGCTTTTCCATCATCTTTAGGAGTACACTTAGGAGTTTGATATGTCATCTGCGATTTGATGTAAACGAAAGGTTTAAGATTAGCTACCGAAAAATCTGCTGCAATATTCTTGTAGTCAGTCGCATAATCAAAAATTCCCCAAACTGTTACATACAGCCCATTTAAAATTCACATTTAATATACAAACCATATGCATAGAAGGGCCTGTTAAGTTTTAAGAAACGAAATATATCCCTAGTCAGGTAAAATGCCTTTGCAGTTTTTAAAACACCAGATCTAATAAATTGTCGCCTGTCTGGCCATATGGTAGAAGCACATAATGACAGATTAGTGATTGTGGTCTAGTTCAGTAGAGTCAAAGCGGGCACCCCGTGCGGTCACACCCTCACTAGAATAACAAACACTCTTTCGAGACATTTTCCCGTTCTTTTTTACCGAGTGAAATAAATATATTATTGACAGACATTTTGTTGTTTTTACATTTATTTTAATTTCATTTAATTGTTTCCGTGGACAATAAGGTTATCACACACGCATCCAACCACACCACGGAACAAATGTAATTTCATATTAGCATAATTTTTTTATCCGAGATATTGTATGGATTTTATCATAATATATTGTAATCCGTTGAAGAAGGTTCTGTTTTCATAACGATAATTTGATTCACGAGTCAACAATGCGGTTAACAAGTTAACAATGTTATGTTGTTAATTAAAAGAATATACATTAGGGTGGAGTCATATTTGAGGTGTCATCATCATTGGGACTACAGCCCTTTATAAGGCAAAGCTTTCTTTAGAACATTCCCATTCCGCTCTATCTCTAGCAACACTCTTCTATCCTTTAACTTCGATGGATTTTAAGTCATCTTTGAAGTTGTCCAGGTATCGTAAGTTTCGGTCTACCTCTAGTATGTCGTTTCACTGGTCCTCTTCAGTGAAATAATTTTCTCAGTGTCTCATCTTCCTCCCTTCTGATTACAAGATCAATTCATCTAAGGCGTGCTACCTTAATGAATTTCACGTCAGCTTCCTTGAAGCTTCTATATAACTTAAGTTAAATTTTTCTTCAAATTTTTGGGGCCATTTGTTTTCCCTGGCCACAGTAACCCTTATTGACACGTAACATTCTTCTTTTGATTTCTTCGCTGATGTTATATCGTCAACTATTAGTCTAGGTCTCGTCTGATTACCAGACATACAGGTGCATAGACCGTCGTATGCATATTATTATCCAACAAGATTTGTTAAATATTTGAAGAATATTCTTCTAATGTTTGTACCTTAGATAAGACGTTAGTCATCGCTGTATTCTGTATACATTTCGTTTTACTTGTATTTATTTGAACTACCCATTAATGATAAGGTACAGTGGAATCCCGATAAGTCGGCCCCCGATAACCCGGAACTCCGGCTAACCCGGACCGATTTTTATCAGACAAACATTTCAACAATAAAAATATATTGCTGTTACAAAATCTCGTGAACCTAATTCATTCATGTGGTGACGTCAATATACGAACGAAACGATTGATGAATCCGACATTACTGAAAATATCAGGGTGCAGATGGGACCCTGTCGCGCAATTCGCAGCAAATAAAATAGTCGTATGTTTTTGGCTTCATTTTATTTCGGTTATACATACGCATTTTCAAGGTTCACGAGGTTTTGTACCAACTCTATGTAATATAAATTTGAGAGATAATGGAACCGGATTGAACTACATATACCATAGTAAAAATGACTCATGGCACACAACAATATCGAAAACAACAGGCACCTGTATTATCCTTTATTTATTTGAAACTGTCTTAGCATTGTTTAGAAATGAGTATTAAAATTCTTTTTTTAACAATGGTCTTACTCATCACTGTTATTAAATAACATAACATCAGAGACGGTATTGTGTGTAGTAAAGTCGTATTATTGTTCGCTTCCGTTTTGTAATCGTTCGTAAATTTATTCAGATTTTGTGTTTGCGTGTCTTTTGTCTATAAGGGCAACAAAACGTAAAAATGTTGTAGTGACAATGGAAAAGAAATTAGAAGCATTAAGTAGAATTGATAAAGGTGAATCTTGCAGCATTATATTATGGTGTCGGTACATCTACAGTATCGGATTGGAAGAAAAATAGAACTAAAATCGAAGAATTTTTTTTTTCAAAATGATAACAAAAGACAGTTTGGACAATCGGTGCAAAGCTAATAAAGCTAAGAATGAGACTTTTGACGACGCTTTGTATGTGGTGTTTTGTGTGGAATGCGAACGTGGTTTACCAGTGTCTGTGTGACAATTATAACGGAGTTTATCTGTAAGCATACCATATTTTATTAATTTTTACCATTTTCTCCGGCTAACCCGGATTTTCGATAACCCGGATCGGCCGCGGTCCCAATTAATCCGAGTTAACGGGGTTCCACTGTACTCAAATTAATCACCCGTTCATAATATTGTCTTATCACAATTAATCTACAAACACTACAGCTAATCACTGGCGGCGCTCCATAGAAGTCATCAACAGGGTACGGAAACGAAGAACAAAGTATGTTAGAACACTAAAAAAAAGGAAGTACCAACCCTGATAGAAAAATCATTGTGAATCAGCATTATATGATATTTCGACAAATGATACTGCTATATGTATTTTCTTTTTATTTCACTTTGTTCTTAAAAAATCTAAATCACTGAATAATATCCTCTATGCATCGAGATCGAAAATGTACAAAAAAATCAGTGCTACCATATTTAGAAAAGAATGTACAATGAAATATTGTTAAGGGAATTATATTTATAATCATAAAAAATTATGTGACTACTGAGGGAGCTAATATAGAAGAAAATTAGATAGATGTAAGTTAGCTGTGTAGTATGTAGATCACCTAAATGTATGAGATGCGCCAGATGCATATGCGCAGAATAATGTAAGCTTTATTAGAAACTTTTGACATATTGTGACATGTATATTTTTCTTAGCATTAAGCAAATTTTTGTTTCATTTACGTTTATTACTTTCGGAAAATTGCAAATTTGAAAATGAGATATACTGTAATGTTCCCATAGAGCCTTTGGATGGTGTATAAAAAAGGTTTGATAATACCTGTGCCGCGTGGGCGTTCCTTGGTCCATCATCGAGAGCTGCCAAATTTCTTCCATAGCGGTTCTTTGTTCACGCACCGATGACCCTTAGCTTACACGCTATTGGCATATATTAAATGACATAACTTTTCAAGACTAGTATGTAGACATCAAATCTACAGTCTACCTATCAGCTTTACATTGTTCATTTACAGGTACAAAGAAGTTACTGAGCTTAATTAAGTGATTTTTAGAAATTTTATTGAGTCGTTATTATATGGACGTTTTACAGTTATACAGGCTGTTTAAATATAAATGTTTTGGTAGATGTAATGACTAATATACTAAAACAATCATAATTCGGGCTTAAGTCAATAAGAAAGTTGTGTTCAAAGTGGGTGCCACATTTGTTAACAGTGTTCCAAGACAAAAGAGAAATTATTTTACAAAAAAGAGATTTAGTTGGTAGAAGAATTGAAATCAGTTTAATCCTAGAAGGACATGATAGATAAGACTGTTTAGTTGTTTGTTCTAACTATAAAGGGTTTTCATATTGATAAATTTTGTTTTAAAAGAACAGAAGACTGTTTGTTTATTGAACAGAAGACTGAATCCTATTGCTGAAGCTATATCTTTGAAGATAATAATTATTGTTCTTTATGGTGTAATAGATTGACACATTGAACGCCACGTGAGTTATATTTAACTGACGCCTTGTTTGGCCCCCCAGGCGCTCAGTGAATTATTCACATTAACATTGAGATTCTGAACGTGGAGCCTGAAGGCAAAAACAAAAACTATTTTATTATGTCGGTTAATGTTTTAACAACCGACTAAATCTTCTCTGTACCGCAACTTTTAGGAAAATGGTGAATATGATATCAAGTACTTACTGTATCTAAACTTCATAATGGCATATGTATTTTAAAAAGCACTTGAGAGACAGCCATTTAGAATAAAAATCAACGGAAAAATTACTTAACGTAATTAGATATACAGGCGATGTGGATCCTAACAGTATCAAGCATAAACGGAATTGAAGCATTAGAAATGTGAATTCATAGACGAATATTGAAGATACCTTCGACGGCAAGGATAGCTAAAGGGGAAGTTCTAAGGAGGGTTAACAAAGAGAGAATAACTAAAGAGTGTAAAATATCGGAAAATGTTTTATCTGGGGCATACATTGAGGGAAATCGATATGGAATACTGCAACTGATTCTTAAAGGCAAACTATAAGGTCAGAGAGGCGAAGGAAGAAAGCAGGTTTCTTGGCTGAAAACATCCATGAATGGACTCAGATGCCAAAAGCAGGACAATATTTATTCCATGTGGCAGAAGATCTAGAACCCTTCGCAATGGTGATCGCCAATGTCAGATAATTCTATATGTCACGTGAAGAAGAAGAATGGCCTATAACACAGCTAAGAGAGGAAGACTGATAAAAGTGTTAAAGGAAATCGGTGTACCAAATAAACTAATGTTGTTGTTTAGGATGAGTAGATACTAAAAGTGGTGTAAGATTAGCTGAAAGGATGTCGAGACCAATTCATATTAAGTTGACGAGAAAGTGACAGAAAACAGACACTTTCTTTGATATCAAATGCATTCTGTCAAGTTTCAAGAAGTGTTATTTAAGAAATTGTTATTGAATGTTTTAACTATCCAAAAACGTTCTTATGGTGAACATGAAAATTATTTACGTCATTGTCACGACCGATGAAATAATCCATGAAATCAACATTCGCGGCCATGACATACCGGGATTGGTACAGAATTTGAAATGCAGGAGAAATTTTTACACTTATTAGAGAGGGAAAATTGCGAATATATAGTAAATAAATGTCTAAAGTAGGCTGAAAGCATAATATGATAAGTGAAGAAAAAAATGGAGTGAAGTTTAAACAGTCAATTTCAGTCCGGAAAATTATATGTACCACCTCTTTGGACATGAAGGGGATGTTGATTGTTGATTTTTGACTTCTTGGTAAAAATGAATTTCGAAAAGTATAGTAAGGCTTAACACTTAAAAAAAAGTGCTGTAAAATTTAAAACAAAATACACAACATACTGATAATGGGATCGTTTTGCTGTAAGACAATGGCTGTTCACACGCAGCAATTTGACTATTCTCCATAAAGCTCCTATCTAGCACCCTGTGACTGCAAGATATACCTCTGCAACTGAAGAAGCATTTTGGAGGTCAATGTCAGAATAATGATGCCTTAAAAGAGAGGTGTTTTATGGCCATGATACTGTTATTTAATATAAGTATTTTGGTATTGTTTGATGTCTTGATATTTGTGATTGGTGGCAGTTATGTGGAAAAGTAGAACTGAGAGTGATAATGTCAAAAACAGTTTTTTTGCAGGTCAAAGTCATACTTACTAAAAACATGCCCCGTATTTAATACACCAACACAAACATTACATAATTCTATTATATTATCTCAACTATTTACAATTTAAAATTTTTATTAATTGCAGTTAATAATCTTTGTTTGGATTAATTTAATATATGTTTTGGTGCAAGTAATTATGATCTATTCAATTCAACCATGCTTATATTACAAATAGCCCATATAAATGTAGTAAAATAACGCATGTAGTTTGTGATAAAAAGATTTTTATCTATTCTTTATATTTAGAACGGAAAATATTGTCATTACACAGTCAATTAAAGCATGTGCACTGTTCGTTTATAAATGGATACAAAAACCAACAAACTTATCTAAAAAAGTATTCATTATGAAAAATTTTCAAATTGTTAATAAATATGTCACAGATTTGTTCCATACAAATATAATAAATTTATATTTTATTATTATAAATATATCCTATATACACTCCCCCGCACAAAATTCCGCCACTAAATATTTTTGATTGAGTTTGACAATGTTTAACTGTTTTATTTGTATTACAATTTTCAAGATTCTTGCATCAGTTAGTAGGTACACGTATTGACATCGTCTGTTATTATTTGGTAATAAACAATTTTTGCTTAGGTGGCATTATACAGGGGTGAATGGAAGCGTTGTATTTTCTCCTAACTTTAAAAAAATTAATTCTGTGGAAAAATTGAAGAACTGGTTTTTTTCGTATTATCCCGAAGGCACCCCTAAGATTTTGGTTTTTGAATTATCCGAATATCTCTTTCCCTGTAAGAGCTGCACAATCTTTTATACATAAAAACACTGATTGACTCATAATAGTGTAGGAAACAGATGTTGAACCTCGCAAAATGGACATAAGTCAGGTTTCATTTTTTTTTCTGGTATATCAAGGGGTGCTTATTATGAAACTAACTTTTTCTTAAAAAATTTCGCCCCGAAACCACCGTTTTCATCCCTTTAAAGGGGGTAATATTATATCATTTTCACCTATTGTAGAAGTATTGTGGACAAACTCACTTCTATCCAATCGACAAAAAATCTAAACCACATTGAGATAGAAATTAAGAGTCTATATTATGATATTACTTCCTCGGGCAGTTCAATTATTATTTGTTGGGTTAGAGGACATTCTGGAATATTTGGAAATGAAGAAGTCGACAAATTAGCTAAATCTGCAGCTTTAACCAAACGAAACATAAACAACATACTTCTACCAGTAACCGATATAGATAATATCAGTAAAAACCATTGCAAACAAAATTGGCAACGTGTATATAACCAAAGTATGTACAACGGGAATAAATTTTAGAAATTGCCAACCACTAATTCCCAATGAGGTCAAATCACGCACTAACCCCAGCATACAAACACAGCATAGGTATCAGTGATAACCCATATTGCGCCTGTGGTGCAATGGGAGATCTACAGCACCTCATATTGGAGTGTGGACAGTACAGACAAAATATTAAAGTAATGTATGAAAAGTTAATTGTTCTAAATTGTCCTTTACCTGTCAATTTAAACAAAGTTCTTTTTCCAAAAAATAAGCAGACGTTACAATGTCTTTACGAATATGTAACGTCCTGTAAATTTAAATTTTAAATAGGCTTAGATAATAAAATTAAAAATTGTAAAAATATCATACAAAATTGAAAAATGTATCCATTAATATATTATAACACCCTGTAAATTTAGATAATAAGTAGGCTTAGATATTAACTTAAAATTGTTATTGTAATACCATACAAAAAAAACAAATAGTCTGGCTAATTGGCTATGTCAAAGCCATTAATAAAAAAAGGGGTAATTTGTGGTTTTTGCGAAACGTAGCCCTTCCTGTACGTTTTGCAAAAAATTTACTTAATACTAAAATGAAGAGGACTATATTTTCTACTTTTTATTTCCCGACAGCATATGTCTATCACCCACCGTTTAGCGGGGGTGGCGCCCCAAAATTGACAAATTAAAAAAAATGTTTTTAATTTTTTTTTTCCCTAACTGTAACGGAAATTAAGAAGAAACCCTGCGGCAATTAATCACAAATAAGTGGCTGATTTTTTAATATAGGTTTCATTTAAGGGCAATTGCAAATTTTTTAATTACAAGGTTACATTTTAAAAAACCCCTTTTTATACCAACCGCCTATGCTAGAGTAAAAAAACTTTCAGCGATTATCCATGTAATAGTGATATTTACAAATTTGTATAATGCACCCCCATATTTTCCCCGGAACCACCCCAAAAGAAATGAGAATTAATAAAGAAAATAATCAAAAATTGATTTTGGGCCATCACTGTGGCTTTAGGGTGCAGAGAAAATAAAATATGCATAGGTCATACTGTGTAGCAGACTTTTATTTTACATAAGTACGTTATCCATAAAATAAATAGGTGACGAAAAAAAAAAACAAAAACTGAAGCCCGCCAAAGCATTTCTGAGGATTACGGCGCCACTGTGCCGTAACGGTTGCTTATACGAAAAAAATGCATATAGTCCTTTTCATGACCATTTTTCAGTGCGCAACAGTTTTTCGATTTCTCTCTAACGCATTAAATTGTATATGACAGAAAAAAAGGCACGTCGGTGATTACTTTGGTAATTATTCTAGTTCGGTGATTATTCTAGTTGTCGATAGATGGCGCCATAATCAAAAAAGAATTATTTATTAAATAAAATAATAATATTATCAATATAATCTTAGTGCGTTCTTTAACGGTAAAATATTGCAAAACCCCTAAATTTTAAAGAACCGCTTGGATTGACATGAAATTTGGCATACACATAGCTAACAAGTCAAAGAACAAAAGTGATATTGTGCCGATATGTGCTTTTACCCGGGGGTGGTTTTCACCCCTTCTTGGGGGTGAAAAAATATTCGTCCAAAGAAAGTCAGGAAATGGATAAACTGGCTAATTTTAAGTAACTTTTGTTCTATAGAGTTTTTTCAGTAAGTCAATACTTTTCGATTTATTTGGCAGTGAATATGTTCATTTTTTCAACAAAATAACACGCTTTTAGACGGCTTTTCGCAAATAACTCAAATAGTATTTTGTCGAAAAAACATTCTTAGCAAAAATATAGCCTGTAAATTTTTTTAAAAAATGGTGTATTTATCACGTCTCTACACCTAGTAGAAGCAGAGTTATAGCTAATGAAAAATAGGTTCATATTCGTCAAATTCCAAATGGAATACTTTAACGTAAAATAACCAAAAATGAAGTACATTTCGGGGAAAACTCATTACAAATTATTTAAAGTGTTTTAAAAAAGCTTCATTTTTGTTTTATAAAAAAAATTTCTAGCATCAAAATTAAACAAGTTACGCTCAAAATAAAGTTAGTCCCTTTTGGTTTTGGTAAAAAAATCGAGAAAATCATCCCCTAATTAGTATCTTAAATGAACTTATTCGTTACGACTTCACAAGTTTCTTGACTCGTGTATATATTGTTTATATGATCTGTAAGTTTCATCGGTTCAAAGTCGTTATTATTGAAAAGGCTGTAGTTAAAAGGGGTTGAACGAGTCACTGATCACGAATGTATGCAAAATTTAGAAACACCAAATCTTAATCCATGTTTGTCTAACAGAAAAACAAAAAAATACATGATATTCAGAAAAGCAAATCTGACTTTTTTTGTTTTTCGAGATTTTTGGTATCTCTAACAATTTTTAAATTATTTTGAAAAAAAAGCATATTTTTCAAAATTTAAATTTTTAAAAATTTTACTTTGGAACCAAATTTTTTCAAAACTAAGCACTTTGAATCGATTAAACTTACAGATCATATAAACACAACATAAGTAAAATAATTTGTGGAGCGGTAACGATTAATTTCATTTAAGTTGCTAATTAGGGGGTGGTCTTCCCGATTTTTTTTTACAAAAACAAAAGGGACCAACTTTATTTTAAGCGTAACTTGCTTATATTTAATGCTAGAAACTGTTTGTAAAAACAGAAATAAAGCTTTTTTTAAACACTTTAAAAAAAGTTATAAAGGTTTTCCCCAAAAAGTGCCTAATTTTTTCGATATTTCACGTCGAAATATTCTATTTGAAATTTGGTGAATATGAATCTATTTTTCATTGGTTATAACTCTGGTTCTACGAGATCCAGAGACCTAACACGTACACCATTATTTTTACTTTTTTATAGGCTATATTTTTGCTAAGAACATTTTTTTCGACAAAATACTTACTTTTTGAGTTATTTGCGAAAAACCGTCTAAAAATGTGGTTATTTGGTTGAAAAATGAACATATTCACTCGCAAATAACTCGAAAAGTGTTGACTTGGCGAAAAAGCTCTATAAAACAAAAGTTACTTAGAATTAGTCAGTTTACCCATTTCCGGACTTATTTTAGACATATATTTTTTCACCCCCAAGAGGGGGTGAAAGTCACCCCCAGGGCAAAAGCACACATCGGCACAATATCACTTTTTTTCTTTGACATGTAAGCTATACGTATGCCCAATTTCATGTCAATCCAAGCGGTTCTTTAAAATTTAGAGCAAAAACCGTGAAAGAATGGACTATCTGTACAATTTATAAGACTATACAAATCAATGAAAATACCACTTTATAAATGCAATAGACAAAATTGATTTGTTTTTATTCCAAATTGAAAATAAAATGTGGCAACTGTCAGATTTAACTAAAATGTCATGTTAGAATAAATGTCATAAATGTGTATTATCACCGACTTACCTTTTTTTCTATAATTTGTGACGCACTGAAAAATGGTCATGAAAAGGAGAATAGGACCTTACTTGTAGAGAAAATAGTAGTTTTTAATTCTGTATAAGTTTTGTTTTAAAAAAATGCATAAGTAATGAGAAAATCGTCAAAACGTGCTCTACAAGGGATAGGGGTAGTTTCTGCAGTTTATTTTCAAGGATAGGGGTAGTTTCCACAGGGATGTTGCAATAATAATATATTTATGAAAAAACCTATTGATGGAGCATATGTCAATATGGGTCAAAAAGCAAAAAAAATATTTTTTTTTCACCCCCCCCCTTTACTTATTTTTTTTTTGCTACAGGGGTTGCATTAAGAAATCGCTTTTGGTGTCCATGCATGGATTAATAAGAACGTGCACAAAATGATCTATGAAGCATTTTAATAAAGGGCATGGTGTGTGATTGATTCCAAGAAAATCACATTTTTTATTAATTCTCCTTTTTTTGGGGGAGGTCCCGGAAAAAACATGGAGGTGCATTATAGAAATTTGTAAATAACACCAGTACATGGATAATCACTGAAAGTTTTTTTACTCTAGCATATCGATGGCTTAGTGTGAAAACCTTGTATCTCACGATTTACAACTGTAAAAAAATCCAAATACACTAGACTATTTTCTACAGCCGAAAAAAGAAACCACGTTTATCAATTGCTCTCTTGATTTAGTGTGAATACCACGTATATTTATAACTAAAAATTTGGTACTTAATTTGGAATGTTTGTTTGGGAGATTCGACTTGCAGAAATGTTTTTTGTGAACAGCAAAAGGTAGTCCGGCATATAGAAACATTTTATGAACCTTAAATCAAAAGATTTGTATTGTATCGACCTAGTATTTGGAGGCTATGAAGCTATGAAAAATGAAAACCTCGTAAATAATAATAAACACAACCTCATTTGAGATGAAAAGATATACCTCAAGATATACGAGGTTATCATAGTTACTTGGGCAAAGGCTCTATATACTGCAAGGATATTTACGTGTTTTTCATAGTTAATATTTATATTTCCAATTTAATAGCAACATTTAACACTTTTAGCTCTGTGCCAATATCAGATATCTGTCTCAATGTGCTCGAATTAAAAATACGTAACGTAATTTTTATTTTTAGGTTATATTATGCAGAAAATCAGTTTTTTTGCCTCTCCTGTAAAATTTTAATTTAATGAGATACGAGGTTTTCACACTAAGCCATCGATATGCGGTTCAGATGGTATATAAAGGGGTTTTTTAAAATGTAACACCCTGTAATTAAAAAATGGGCAACTACCCTTAAATGAAACCTATACCAAAAAAATCAGACACTTATTTGTGATTAATCTTCCCAGGGTTTCTTCTTAATTTTCATTACAGTTAGGGCAAAATTATTTTTTTAAAAACATCTTTTTTAAAAACTTGTCAACTTTGGGGCGCCACCCCCGCTAAACGGTGGGTGATAGACATATGCTGTCGGGAAATAAATAGAAGGAAATATAGTCCCCTTCATTTTACTATTAAGTAAATTTTTTGCAAAACGTACAGGAAGAGACACGTTTTGCAAAAACCACAAATTACCCTCTTTATAGGGATGAAAGGGGGGTTCCGGGCGAAAATTTTTAAGAAAAAGTTAGTCTTATAATAAGCACCCCTTGATATACCAGAAAAAAAAATAAAACCGGACTTGTGTCTATTTTGCGAGGTCCAACCTCTGTTTCCTACACTATAAACATGAATATCTTAAATAGAGATTGGATTGATAGGAATGGAATGGCCCGCATGCAGCCCAGATCTCAATCCAATCGAGCATTTATGGAATGAATTTAAAATAGCTATTCGCTGTCATCCTAGGCCTCTAGAAAATTTGGTACAGTTAAGGTTGGCGCTGGTAGAGGAATATCAGGCAAGGATACCAAATCTTATTCATTCGATGACAAACAGATTGCGAGCAGTCACTGCTGCGAGAGGTGAACACACCCGCTATTGAATTGTTTTGTTTTGTTGTTAATTTTGTTTTGGTTTGTTAATTTTAGTGAGTTTGATATTTTTAATTAAATAAACCTTCAAAGCATTGTTTTTATTTACAGCTTTTACAAGAAAAGAGATATTCGGATAATTCAAAAATCAAAATCTTAGGGGTGCCTCAGAGATAATACGAAAGGACTATCAAACAAAATCGGCACTTCAATTTTTCCACAGAATTTTTTAAAGTTAGGAGAAAATACAACGCTTCCATTCACCCCTGTATAATGTCATCTAATCAAATAATTTTTGTTACCGGAATAATAACAAACAACCTCAATACATGTACCTACAAAGTGGTGCATGAATATGGAATATCGGAGTACAAATAATAAAGTTATAAATTTTCAAACTTAATCAAAAACCTTTATTAACGGAATTTTGTGCCGGGGAGTGCAATCAATTAAAAATTGGGTGTTAGTGATTTGAATCTGTAAATTTTAAATATCTTTTTGAACTACAGCTTCTACAAAGCTAACGAATGAAATTTTCTACTGTGAACATATAGGACTTCATAGATGGTTAAATGTTTAATAATTTTACTATATAATATGTTTACACTGTTTGATTTTGCTTTATTTCCCATTAGTTTTTTGTATCTGATTTAAAGCATATGAAGCAACAATTTAATGAAACATCCTTGACAAACTTTCCTTACTAATGGTAAAATACCACTCTATATTATGTCGTATTAGTGATGATGTCACTATGGTTTTTATTTTCATAGAAGATAATTTTATAGTGTTTTGTGAATTTATCTAAGACTTTAATAAAATGTTTACTATTGTAAAGAAATAAATTTAAGAACAAATTAATACTCGAAGAATGTATCATGTGATTCATCTTTTAATTGAACTGATTTTTTATATATCCAATCAATGTACTAAACTACGTAATCATTTATTGAAAAAATTCGAGAACATTAAAAGTCTTTTTACCATTACATGCTTTATTTCTCCATATTTTCAATTATTATGGTAAGGGAAAAGGTTGTAGGTCCCTGTAAGCTATTTACAAAGAGACCATTAAAATCAGTTACAATATGAAACACGTTTTACAAAAAAAAATCTATAATAACCGAAAAAACTCTATAACAAACATGTAAATGTCACAAATTTCATTTCAGTAAAAATATTGTACTAGTAGCAGAAATTTAATTCTTACCTCACGCCTTCTTTCTTCTTCTTTTAATTTCTCCCTCCTCTTCTCCAGGTCCTCCATCATTTCCTTTTCCATTATCCGTTTGGCTTCCTCAACCCTTTTAGTTACCTCTTTCTCTATTTCATCCCTCCTCTTTTCTAATTCCTCTTCTACCCTTTTCTTGACTAAATCTTCTATCCTTTTTGCAGTTTCTTCTTCTATTAACCTTTGCTCTGCTTCCCTCTGTCTTCTGTTGCGTTCCATTTCTGCCAACCTCTCAACTTCATCCATTTTACGTGATTTGTACTTTCTACTGGATTTATCATTTCTGGAACCATCGTCGGAAGCGTTACTACTGGAGGATGAAGATATTGAATTTGAACGTTTTCTGGAAAGAAAATATAGTCTAATTATAAAAATAGAAATTATTGAGTTATCAGATGCCAAATTTGTTCTTAAGAATAGACAATTAATTTCTATTCCAAGCATCAGAATATTTGGTGATCAAACGAAGGCTCAACAAGAATATTTTAAAACAATTAAAAATAAACTACAGACTTTGATCGATAACGGTGATACTACCAAAACTATTAGATATATAAATAATAAACCAACTATCGTTTCGAAATCCGTTCAAAAAAACACGTTATAAACCCTAATATACCATTCAACTCCGATATAATTTATCTCAACGCCCAAAGCATAGTTAAAAATAGAGACCAAGTTCAGGAATCCATAACTTGCTATAACCCCAAAATAATTCTATTGAGTGAGACTAGGACGACATCAGATATTGAAGATATAGAGGTGAAACTTGAAAATTATTGCCATATTCATCAACAATTATACATCAACAAACATTATGATTTCTCAAATTTTAAAACATTTCAATTGCGTAATAATTATTGGTGCAAAGTAATAAAAGTTGATTTTAAATCCATGGTCTACTTGGTGGGGTGTTTATACCATTCACCATCCAGTTCTGATGCTCAATTCATTGAAGATTTGGAAGAAATATGTGATGCTTCATTTACTACAAACTATCGTTGTGTGTTAGTTGGTGATTTTAATATAGACTTGTTAGCTAGTAATTTCTATGGGGAAAAAATAAAAAAAATGTTTTCGGCTTATGGGATACAACAGTGTATTAGTTATCCTACTCGTATTACTAACACTAGCAAAACTTTGGTAGATTATGTGCTTTCTAATCAAAATAATATAAGTGCTTGTGTTCACGACTGTCCAAAAATTACTGATCATTCCGTTATTTCAGTAAATATCTCTAATAATAATAGTTATAATATATCTGATGGTAATATATCCAAGTTTAGAAATTTATGTAATCAAAACTTGGATAAAATCAAAACTAGTCTTATCATGTGTCACTTTAATTTGGATTCTGTTGATGTTAATATCATTTACCAGGAAATTTTGCAAAATTGTGAAAATGTAATCAATGGCATAATACCAATTGTAACATGTCAGTTTCAATCTAAATTACCTTGGTTTGATTATGAGGTATTTAAACAAATTAAACAGCGTGACAGGGCTTATAAAGATTTTAAAAAATGTATTGACGTTATTGAAAAAGAACATAAATGGCAAGTTTTTAAGAGACATAGAAATGAGGTAGTAAATATGTTAAAGCTTAAAAAAGAGCGATTCTATTTTAACAAAATAGACAGGTATAGAAACAATCCAAAACAAATGTGGAAAACTTTAAAAAAATTAATCAATGACAATAGCCGAGAGATGCCAAACTCTGTAATCTTTGAAACTGCTACAGGCCCAAAACGGTTAACAAACAACTTAGAAATAGCTAGCAGTTTTAATGAGTATTTTGTTGAAAGCATTGAAGGTATTGTTCAAAGCATTAAGAATTCTGAAACATAGTGTAATGTAAATAATAATCTATATTTAAATTTTGATAAATTTGAAGAGCTTTCCATACAGGATTTGAGAAAAATTGTTGGCAATTTGGATAATAAATTCTCACTGCACGAAACGTTAAATTGCAGAATGGTAAAGGAAGTTTTTGAAACCATTGGGAACGTTATGTTAAATTTAATTAATACATCTCTTGCTACGGGTAAAATTCCTGAAGTATTAAAAATAAGTACTATCACCCCTATACAAAAAATACCTAATACTACAAAAGCTGAAGAATTTCGTCCAATCAATACTTTACCTCCTATAGAAAAACTATTAGAAATTGCTGTTTATGAACAATTATTGGAACATGTAACAAAAAATAAAATTTTAATTAATAATCAATCAGGGTTTCGTAAACAATTCTCTTGTGAATCAGCATTACAAGTTACATTATGTCACATAAAGAGTAATTTAGATAAAAATAAGTACGTAGTCGGTGTATTTCTAGATTTAAAAAGAGCTTTTGAGACAATCGACAGGACAATATTGATATCAAAACTTAAACAGTATGGTATAGGAGGTGCAATAATTGAGTGGTTAGAAAATTATTTAGAACATCGCAAACAGAAAGTACGTTTTAAAGACCAATTATCATCTGAAATGGATAGTAATACAGGTATTCCTCAAGGCAGTGTATTAGGCCCTCTTTTATTTATTCTGTACATTAACGATATCGATATTTTTGTAAATTGTGAGTTTATTAACCTTTTTGCCGATGATACTCTAATCTGTTGTAGTGATAAAAATTTTGATATAGCCATTCAAAAAATTAATACTATTTTAGATATGGTTAACAAATACTTGATAATTAATAAACTTAAGTTGAATGTTAAAAAAACAAATGCAATGGTTTTCACTACTAAACATAAATATAGCTTGCTCGATTCTGAGAACGTAAATTTAAATATTAATAATGAAAAAATTGAAGTGGTTACAACAGCTAAATATTTGGGATTCCAACTTGACAATATTCTGAATTTTGACAGTCATTTCGAGTATGTTCATAAAAAAATATCAAAAAAACTATACTTTCTGAGCAGAATATCTCAAAATTTGTCAATGGAGTCAAAAATTACAGTATATAACACAATTATTCAACCTCATTTTGACTATTGCTCATCAATCTTATATTTATTTAATCTTAATAAACTTAACATGCTACAAAAATTACAAAACCGTGGAATGAGAATAATTCTTAAAACAAATCGTCGTACTCCAATTAGGACGATGTTAAATAGCCTAAACTGGTTCTCTGTTGAAAATAGATTGTTTTATTTCACCATGATTTTGGTCTTCAAAATAGTAAATGGCTTATCACCTGAATATTTTCAAGAATTCATTTCTTTTAACAAAGATATTCATTCTTATAATACCAGAGGTTTAGATGGCATATATATATACCTAGAACTATTTATAAAAGTACGATGAATTCGCTCTTTTTTAAAAGCTTTCTTAAGTTTAATCAGTTACCTGCAGCTGTAAAAAAATGTACTAGTCTCAATAATTTCAAAATATTGCTTAAACAACATATCAAAAATTTATAGTGTACTTTCTTTTCTTTATACTGTATGTATATTAGGTTTTTTCTATTTAAATAAAGATCTATCTATCAATCTATCAGATCATGTAGAATGATATTCTATGCCAAGTATCTAACTCCTTAAATAAAATATACAAAAAATGTTAATTTTACTGTAAATTATCAACAGAATTAAGAAATCAACACTTTAAAATATAATAACTGCTGGTGTATTACCATAAACACATTTTTTAATACTGAAAATTCGTCCAGAGAATACATAATAACTCATATCTTAATGTAGGCAACAGAAAGTGCATTAATGTAAATATCATATCATATCTATGTGGTATGCCTCGTAACACACTCAACGTAAGTTTACAAATATCTAAAAACACAGCGAAGGTGTTAATCGCTTTTGTGTGTAACCATGAAGAAAGTAGTATTATGAAGTTACTACAGTATTTGTTGGAAATTTGTAAGGAAGAACAGATACCTATACAAAACAACATTCTTGAATACACTAGTGATTCCTGAAACTTCTGCTAGCACTGCATTGCAAAAATTAAGTGGCGGTGGTATGGTCGAATTAGACAAGGGATGGAGGCATAAGGTCCCTGAGAGTGCAAAAGATAACATTGTGGTGCACATAAAATTGTTTTCCCTGTACCTTCTTATTATACAAGGAAGAACTCGAAACAACTGTACTTAGAATATGCCCAACTAAAAAAATGAGTTTCAGTTGCTACAGTTAGACAATACGGGGAAACCTTAAACTCACAATTACAGTAAAAATATGAAGAAATATACTAGAGACTAAAAAAAAAAAATAAAAAAAAAAACAGTAAAATCCCGTATAAAAGGTATATTTAAAATCCCTCAAAAGGGCCACATCAAAATCACATAACTAGTTTTCGACTGGTTTGCCAGTCATCATCAGTGCTTACGTGCAATGTACATGCTAACCACCAAGATATTATTTAACAAAAATATGTGGGTCAAAGCCCAGTAAAAGTAGTCTGCCAAGGAAACATTGGTTTAAAATGCTACATTAAGCTAGGATGTTTAAAATATTTAGCTAATCTGCCCCAGGTAACATCTGAGCTGTGGATTTGACTTGTTCACATGTTGTATGATGGCATACTTTCAACATGTGAACAAGTCAAATCCACAGCTCAGATGATACCTGGGGCAGATTAGCTAAATATTTTAAACATCCTAGCTTAATGTAGCATTTTAAACCAATGTTTCCTTGACGGACTACTTTTACTGGGCTTTGACCCACATATTTTTGTGGTTAATATCTTGGTGGTTAGCATGTACATTGCACGTAAGCACTGATGATGACTGGTAAACCAATCGAAAACTAGTTATGTGATTTTGATGTGGCCCTTTTGAGGGATTTTAAATATACCTTTTATACAGGATTTTACTGTTTTTTGTATTACATGGTATACAGCCAACTACAGGAAAACTTTTTCCTTGTAGATTTTTTATACTAGAGACTGTTATGACATCTGAAACATACTACAGTAGACTCCCTCTATAACGAGAACTGAAATGGCGGACTAATTACCTCATTATAAGTGGATCTCGTTATATCAGACAACAATAATATTGGAATGTTTTGATACCTCTTACGTAGTTTATTATGTGTCGATGGTCGACCTGAACAATAAGACTTCGCCATCGTAAATTATAAATTTCCTACAATATTCAATATCAGTCGATAGATATGCAGAAAAAAGTTTATTACAGCCGGTGGGTTCGATAATAACACAGATGTTGGGCATTTCTATTAAAGCAGTTGGAGTATTTATTTATAGACTTTACTGCGCTAAAACAGGTAAAGAAACATATTCTTCGATTTTATTTTTCCTCATTATAACCAAATATGCCTCGTTATAGAGGTGTTATAGTTCAATAGGAATTTCATGGGACATCTAGTGTACCTTGTTATAAGCGAAACCTCGTAATATCCATATTCGTTAGAGATATTCCACTGTAATAAAAAAATGTTGAGAAGTGATAAATCATTTACAACAATGTGCTTTCATTGCAGAAGGTATAAGTAACACCCAAGACAGAAGTAAATACCTTTTATTACAAGAGTAAGATTACAACATATAATTTTATTATTTACGACTTTGGCACTAATCAAAGATATATAGGCATAAACAAATATCGCAAGAGTGTAAAAATTGCAAATTGCAAGAGTGTAAAACAAGATGGCATTTGAAAAATCGTATAGGATTCTGACAATTGCCATAGATTAAACTGCAATAGTTTCATTTTTTCGATGTTTGCTCATGCATCGGTGGCATTAGAAATGGTAATAACAGCATTTTCTTGAAATTGGCCATTCCCAGAACAAAAATGATAGCATGCACTATGTGATAGAAATTGCAAAAAAATGTCAGTCTACTATTTTTTATAATCCTGATCAGTGGATTAGCCTTATCAAAAGGGCAAAAGTTACTTCCCCACAATACAGAGATGTCTTAAGTTTTAAACCAATAGTTCAAAAACAGAACTGGAGAACTAATGTTACATAGGAGGTAAAGATATGCAAAATTGAGGAAATTCTCTTCAAAAGACTCCTTGGATAGTTTATTTTATCTACAGATTCGTAGAATATTACAGAGAACTAAACACTAAACATAAACCCGAAGAATACAAACTATCACCATTATACCAATGTCTTTTACCAATTAATAGTAAAAAACTTAATAGACTAAAATTAAACTAATGTAAAGCCAATTTGATACTAGCAATGTATAGTATGCTCGGAAGTCGGATAGAAAATTTAAACCGATTATAACAAAATTCAATTTGGCAACATTGTGTGAAGTCTTCTAGGATATCAACAGAACTGTAATTTAGTCCACACAAATTAATATATTTTTTAGCAACAAAAATCAGATGATAACCAGGGTTGGCAAAAACCAAAGTTTTTCCAAAAAAACCAGGTTTATTTGATACAAAGTATAATAAGTCTCTTTCTTCTTCAGCCTGTGTTCGTCCACTGCTGGACATAGGCCTCTTCCATTGATTTCTACTCTTGGCAATTCTCCTCCACTGTTTGCCCACGACTTGTTTGATATCATCTGCCCACCTCTTCTGCAGTCTGCCTACTCCTCGCCTGTTCTCTCTTGGTCTCCAGTTTGTTAGTCTCTGTGTCCATTTTTCGGGATTACCTCGGGCAACATGTCCGACCCATTGCCACTTGAGCCTTGCTATACGTTCTGCGACATCAGTAATCTTTGTTCTTTCACAAATGTCGATATTTCGAATTTTGTCTCTCAAACTAATCCCTAGCATGGCCCTCTCCATCGCTCTTTGAGTTGTACTGAGCTGCTCTAAGGTTTTCTTTGTAAAGGCCATGGTCTCCAGTCCATATGTAGTTACAGGCAAGATACATTTGTCATAAACTCTACGTTTTAGACACATTGGTATATCTCTATTCTTCAAGATAAAGCTTAACTTGCCGAAAGCTACCCAAGACAATTGTATGCATCTTTTTATTTCGGCTATTTGGTTTTCTTTGCCGATTTTGATGGTATGTCCGATATATATATATATATATATATATATATATATATATATATATATATATATATATATATATATATATATATATATATATATATAAATAGAGAATGTGGAAAAATCCCCTTACGAACAATTCACACATCCACCATTTCGGGTTGGGAAAAATTTTTTGAATAGAATCAAAGATCCAACACCAGTTCTTAGAAATGTGTTTCGCCCTCTTCAACCTCTCTGGGCTTATCAATAAAGATGAGAGGTTGAATATCTTTAGACACATTCAAATCAAAAAACAACATTCGAGACCTAGACATAGAAGGTGCGTAAATCTACGGCAAGTCCGACAATGACAGTCTCAAGTTTTAATTCCCTAATTACTTAAAGTAAGTAAAATATATGTTTAAAAACATGAGATGTAGATCCTTGAAACACACTCAGTGATCAAAAGATCCAAGGTTAATGGTTTGACGACCACTCGTACGAAATCAAACAGATGAAATAGAGAATGTGGAAAAATCCCCTTACGAACAATTCACACATCCACCATTTCGGGTTGGGAAAAATTTTTTGAATAGAATCAAAGATCCAACACCAGTTCTTAGAAATGTGTTTCGCCCTCTTCAACCTCTCTGGGCTTATCAATAAAGATGAGAGGTTGAATATCTTTAGACACATTCCAATCAAAAAACAACATTCGAGACCTAGACATAGAAGGTGCGTAAATCTACGGCAAGTCCGACAATGACAGTCTCAAGTTTTAATTCCCTAATTACTTAAAGTAAGTAAAATATATGTTTAAAAACATGAGATGTAGATCCTTGAAACACACTCAGTGATCAAAAGATCCAAGGTTAATGGTTTGACGACCACTCGTACGAAATCAAACAGATGAAATAGAGAATGTGGAAAAATCCCCTTACGAACAATTCACACATCCACCATTTCGGGTTGGGAAAAATTTTTTGAATAGAATCAAAGATCCAACACCAGTTCTTAGAAATGTGTTTCGCCCACATTTCTAAGAACTGGTGTTGGATCTTTGATTCTATTCAAAAAATTTTTCCCAACCCGAAATGGTGGATGTGTGAATTGTTCGTAAGGGGATTTTTCCACATTCTCTATTTCATCTGTTTGATCTCGTACGAGTGGTCGTCAAACCATTAACCTTGGATCTTTTGATCACTGAGTGTGTTTCAAGGATCTACATCTCATGTTTTTAAACATATATTTTACTTACTTTAAGTAATTAGGGAATTAAAACTTGAGACTGTCATTGTCGGACTTGCCGTAGATTTACGCACCTTCTATGTCTAGGTCTCGAATGTTGTTTTTTGATTGGAATGTGTCTAAAGATATTCAACCTCTCATCTTTATTGATAAGCCCAGAGAGGTTGAAGAGGGCGAAACACATTTCTAAGAACTGGTGTTGGATCTTTGATTCTATTCAAAAAATTTTTCCCAACCCGAAATGGTGGATGTGTGAATTGTTCGTAAGGGGATTTTTCCACATTCTCTATTTCATCTGTTTGATTTCGTACGAGTGGTCGTCAAACCATTAACCTTGGATCTTTTGATCACTGAGTGTGTTTCAAGGATCTACATCTCATGTTTTTAAATATATATATATATATATATATATATATATATATATATATATATATATATATATATATATATATATATATAGTGGTCTACATTTTCAAGACTGACGTTGTCAATAACAAGATTAGGTTGTACATTACTCATTATTTTTGTTTTCTGAAGATTCATTTTGAGACCTATTTTATTTGACTGCTGGTTTAGTTCCTTCATCATTTGCTCCAGTACCTTGATATCTGTACTGAATAATACTATGTCGTCCGCAAACCTCAAATGACTCAAACATACACCATCAATGTTTAGACCTTTTTCCTCCCAGTCGAACTGTTTGAATACATTTTCCAATGCTAAGGTAAAAAGTTTTGGTGAAATAGTATCACCTTGTCTAATACCTTTACCAAGGCGTACTTTTCGGTTTTTTGGTCTTCATTGATTTTGATGTGGAATGTGGCCTATTCATAAATGTTTTTAATGAGTGTAGTGTACCGTGAGTCTATTCGAGCATCCCTGAGGGCTGACAAAAAGGACCAGGTTTCAATACTATCGAAAGCCTTGTGAAAGTCAATAAATGCCATATGTAAGGGTACATTATATTCTATGGTTTTTTCTACCAGTGTTCTGATGGTTTGTAAGTGATCGTTAGTACCAAACCCTTTTCGAAATCCCGCCTGTTCAACCGATTGATATAAATCAAGTTTTTGTGTTATGCGGTTGGTTATTATTCTTGTTAGCAATTTGTATAAATGTGACAACAAACTTATAGGCCTGTAGTTTTCAATATTAGTAGTGTCTCCTTTCTTGTGTAAAAGTATTATTTCGGCGTTTTCCCACAGATTGGGTATTCTTTTCTCTATTAGACACCTATTCAGCAAGACTTCCACAACCTCTACAACGGTGTTGCCACCCATTTTAACATTTCAGACGTTATATGATCCTCGCCAGGAGCTTTTTTATTCTTCATTTGCTGTAAGGCATGTCTAATTTCCGAAGAAGTTATTTTAGGGAGAGTTTCCGAGCCGACGTTTAGAATTGTTCTATGGTCTGTTCCGGGGTTCTGTATAGTGGATGTATAAAGATTCTTGTAGAACGTTTGTATTTCCTTGATTATTTGAGTTTTTTCCGTCACCGTATTCCCCTGTTGGTTTTTGATTTTAGTTATCTTCGATTTTCCTTTAGTTAAATTTGATTTCAATACTCTCAAGTTTCTATTGTCTTCGATGGTTTGCAATATTTGTTTTGTTTTATAAGCCCGCAAGTCTGACCTTATGCTCTTTTTAACTTTATTGTTGATAGCCTTATATTCTGGTAATTCTTTAGATGTTCTTCTTCTTTCTTCCATTAAATCCAGAGTTGTTTGTTTTAGTTTCGTTTTTCTCGGATTTTTATTTTTACCACAGATCTTTTTTGTAGTTGATGTTATGTCATTCGTTAATTTTTCTGTTATTTCATTTATATCTTTCGTGTTGAATACTGGTAAAGGTCCTAGTTTCTTTTTTAGTTCACTTTGATATTCCTCTTGATTCATTTCGAGTGCTTCTATGTTTGGTAATTTATCCTGTGTTAATAATTTTCTTCTATCGAATTTCGTATTTACTTCTATTCGCACCCTAACTAATCGATGGTCACTACCAGTGTCGACAGAATTTAGAGTTAGAGAATATAAAGTCAATTTCATTTTTTAATTTGCCGTCTGGGCTGTGCCACGTCCATTTTCTCTGCATATTTTTCTTGTAGAATGTGTTTAAGCAGAATAGCTTTTCTTTGCTGAGGAAATTTGCGAGCATATCTCCCCTGTGATTTCTACTTCCCAGTCCAAAATTTCCAATATATTCATTGTCGTTATTTTCGTTCTTTCCTATTTTAGCGTTGAAATCTCCCGTAATTATTACGTAATATCTTTTTTCTAGGTGTCTGGCTCTTGTAATGTCTTCATAAAGTTGTTCTATAATAAGTCTAAATACTTTAAAAATGAATAAATCATTTTATAAAATAATAGTAATAAACAATGACAAAAATGACAACTAAGCAACGAACTGTCAATACGATGGGATGGCCCTGTCCCATTCAAACAGTGAAGTGAGATTGTGGCCAACATACAAGAGAGAGGTCCTACAGAGAGACAGAGAATGCCAGGGAAAATTTGCTACAACTACCACCAGAGTTGCCAGATGTGATTTTTTAAATCCCCACTTAGAAACTGAAATTCCCTCAAATTTAAATTTTTTGCCGCATTTTAATAAATTGGTAGTCAAATGTAGAGAATAGTGATGTAACAAATGTCATTTTTTGAACATTCGCGAATACGAATGCGAATGCGAATATCTGCTACCGACATTCACGAATGCGGATATTCAGTTTTTTTTAATTTGCTTCTATTTTTGTAATGTTTCCTAAATTTATAATGAAAAGTTAATTTGTATTTAGTGTAAATCAATCTGAATCTTAAGCTTTATTACATAATACCAAATAATAAAAAAAAGTGAAGGCTGATAATGTGAATATACAAGGTTAAGTTCTATCTATCTATTGCCCTTCATTTGTCCAAAGTTGAACGTAGGCCTCCCCCTTATTTTTCCACTCTTCTCGGTTCAGTGCTAATGCTGTCGATCTGGTCCATGCGTATCTTGTTAGGTCATCCGACCATCTCGTCTGTGGTCTGCCCCTTCCTCTTTTGTAGTCCCAAGGACTCCAGTGAGTTATCGCTTCATTCCATCTTCCGCCTCTTTGTCTGCTGTTGTTTCCTGCATATTTCCATTTGAGAGTAGCTGCATGTTTGAGGTTAAATTACCTTTTCTTGATAAAAAAAGATAAGAAGTGAATAGATTTTGATTTTATTAATTTAACATTATCTTAAAATTATTTTTTTTTTCTGGTTCATATTCGCAAAACATTTGCACAAATTTTGCGAATGTGGATGCTAATGCGAATATGCAAAAACATGCGAATATTCGTGGATGCGAATGCGAATACGAATATTCGTTACATCACTAGTAGAGAACAGTAAACCAAAATTATACTACTTTTCAACAGAGGGCCCTGGAAATAATTCATAGGTCCTATCGTATTCGGTTATATGAGACTATAATATACAGTTCTATGTATATTCGCAAATTTAATTTACCATGACTTCTTAAAATCTTGAATAACTGTCGCCCCAAAAAAATCCCCTAACGGTTTCTACTTAGAAAAATTCACCTAGACGCTTTCAAATTACTCCAAAATTGTGGGAAAATACATCAATACAAAATATCTGGCAACCCTGACTACCACTATCAATTTTTTTCTATCTCTATTTCATCCTGGCCTACTCTATCTCATCCTGGCCGCATTAAATTCGCTTCATGCCCATTCCATCAGTATTGACAGTTCGTTGCAACTGAGACAACTTTTATTTTGTATTTACTTTTTTTTTTTTTTTATTAACATCCAAGTTTTTTACAATCTGTTTTACAATGAAAACAATAAGTAAAATTGTTTGTCTTTACAATGGCAGAGAGATGTAAGGTCCAGTGACCAAAGCATCACGACACACACACATTACCTTGTTTACCGGTGAGATGCGCACATACACTGATACGCAAGCACGAAAACTAAAACTAAAACTGGCACAGAACACAATGGCTGGACGCTGTTGAAGGCGTAGCTTCCTCTGCTGTAGGCTCTGTCAGGATCGGTTAGGTAGGTCCAAGGGATCATATCACTTCAATCTCTTCGCTTGTTGAGAAGATTGTGTGCCAGAGTGTTTGGATGTACCCGCAACCTATTTTGATATTGTTCAGAAGATTTTTTGCACTCTTCGGAGACTGATAGTACCTGAAGATCTCTATGTATTGCGTCATTATGGATGTACCAAGGGGCATTAGCGATTGTTCTTAGAGTTTTGGATTGAAATCTTTGTATTTTCATAATATTAGATTTGCTAGCTGATCCCCAGAGCTGCGAACCATATGTCCAAATGGGTTTTATTATTGTTTTGTATATAAGCAGCTTGTTATCGATCGATAGGTGAGAGTTTTTTCCCAACATCCAGTAAAGTTTTCTGTATACAATTCCCAGTTGAAGTCTTTTCGTCCATATATGTTTGGTCCAAGTTAGTCGTTTGTCAAGGTGAATACCTAGATATTTTACGTCATCCTTTTGAGGTAAAGGATGTCCATCGAGATTAAGTTCTGGACATGTACCTCTTCTTAGAGTGAATGTAATGTGTGTGGATTTTGAGGGGTTTACTCTAATTCTCCAGAGTTTAAGCCATTCATTTGTTTTGTTCAGATGTAGTTGCAGTCTCTCTGATGCTATTATTGGATTACCATGAGAGGCCAGGAAAGCAGTATCATCTGCGAATGTTGCAAGTGTTAGGTCGTTGCTTGTTGGCAAGTCAGCCGTATATATTAGGTATAGGATCGGTCCTAGCACACTACCCTGAGGTACACCAGATAGGATGGGGTAGAGTTTTGTATAGGCTTCACTATATTTTACCAGATATCTCCTTTCTGTAAGGTATGATTGAAGCAGTTTGAAGTAAGTGTAAGGTAGGTTTTTCTTTAATTTGTACAGAAGTCCTGTGTGCCACACCTTGTCAAAAGCTTGAGAGGCGTCTAAAAAGGCTGCAGTGCAGTATTGCTTGTTTTCGAGACTAGTTCTTATTGTTGTGTACAGTCTGTGAACTTGTTCTATTGTACTATGTTGATTATGAAATCCGAATTGATGGTCAGGTATGAGACTCTTCTCTTCTAATATTGGTTTTATTTTTCTTAACAGAAGTTTTTCAAACACCTTAGAGATGACTGGGAGCAGACTTATCGGTCGGTATGAGTTGACATCTTTTGGATCTTTTCCAGGTTTTTGAATTAGTATAATCTGTGCCACTTTCCATTGCAACGGGAAGTAGTGCAGACTTAACATAGCATTAAAGATCATAGTGATTATTCTGTAACAATCATCGGTTAGTTCCTGAAGGACCTTACCCGTTATGAGGTCGAATCCTGGTGCCTTATTAGGTGGTATCTCATTATTTATTATCTGTTTAACTTCTTTAATATTAAACTTGGAGATTGGCAGTTCCATTTGATATGGAGCCTCAAGAAAAGAATGAAATGGTTCTTCTTGTTCTAATGGTACTACTCTAGTAAAGGGACTAAATACTGTCGAAAGATGTTCTGCGAATGTCTCGGAATTCTCTGTGTCTGTTCTTGCCCATTTACCTTTGGCATTTTTTAAAGGAGGTATGGCGTCTTTTGGTCCTTTTACTTTTCTCGTCGCCTTCCATAGCGAATAGTTAGTGTCTTTGAATGGAGTCAGATTTTCTAAGTAAGTTTGAATCCCCCTGTTTTTTTCTTCTTTTAATAGATTTTTAAGTCTTCTGGTAATTCTGTTTAGATTTTCTTTGTCAATAGGTGCATGTGTGTTTTGCCATTTTCTCCTAAGTTTTCTTTTTTCTTCAATCATGTTTTTTGCACTCAGAGAACAATTTATGGTCTCCTTCCATAATGTTTGTTCAGGTGTAGCACTCCATCCCGCCTTTTGTATGGAGGTAGTAAGTTGTTGTACTGCATTTTCAATTTGTATTTCTGTTTTAAGTGGCAAATTCGTTGATATTTGTTCTGTTAATGCACTTCGGAATATGTTCCAATTTGTTTGGTTATTGGTTAGGACTGGAGGCTTATTTCTGAGTATGACTTTGGAGTCTAGGTCAATTAGAATGGGAGAATGATCTGACGAGAGGTCCCAGCATGATTGTATTGCTAAGTAGTTAAGAGAGATACCTTTAACCACACAGAAGTCTAAGAGATCTGGTGTTTTATTTGGATCTGTAGGCCAATAAGTTGGTTCTCCTGTAGATATGTGTTGTAGATTGTTTCCTATTATCGACTTCAGCAGTTGTCTACCCCTTGTTGTGATTATTCTAGAGCCCCAGTGATGATGTTTACAGTTAAAGTCTCCTGCTATGAATTTGTGTCCAAGTGAACTAAAATAGGTATTAAAGTTATACTATTTTTCAACAGAGGGCCCTGGAAATAATTCATAGGTCCTATCGTATTCGGTTATATGAGACTATAATATACAGTTCTATGTATATTCGCAAATTTAATTTACCATGACTTCTTAAAATCTTGAATAATTGTCGCCCCAAAAAAATCCCCTAACGGTTTCTACTTAGAAAAATTCACCTAGACGTTTTCAAATTACTCCAAAATTGTGGGAAAATACATCAATACAAAATATCTGGCAACCCTGACTACCACTATCAATTTTTTTCTATCTCTATTTCATCCTGGCCTACTCTATCTCATCCTGGCCGCATTAAATTCACTTCATGCCCATTCCATCAGTATTGACAGTTCGTTGCAACTGAGACAACTTTTATTTTGTATTTACACACACAAAATATTAATATAACAAAAAAATCTCCAAACGTAATAATATTCAAAATAACTAAGTAAGTTCGAAAGTAAAAAAATAGAATTTATTTACCTTAATTTTCTTCATTTGTGGCAGCTGTATTAAAAACTTGAAATAAAACGCCAGTTTTCTTAAAAAAACCAGTTGGTCTAACCAAGGTTTTAACACGTCCAGTGCTGATGATGCACCAGTGCATCAAACTATTTCTTGTAGAGGGGCGGATGGCACACCAGTGCGTCATATGCCATATCGAATATAATGTTTATTTATGTGCTAGCACTTGTAGTGTGTGTATCGTAGGAGTGATAGCACTTGTGGTAATGTGTGTACTTATTTTGTCTTGTTTTTGACTCTTATATAACACACACACTAACAATAATGGAGATCCAAAAATTTCAAAAATATGTATCAGGCCCGCAGGAATGTTACTAATATATGAGTAGCACTGAATGTGTTAAGCATGTTGGTTTGAACCTGCCAACCCTGATGATAACCAAATAATTTTTCAAATATAATGTGTAAAATAATTTTGAATTCAGTTCCGCTAATGAGCTTGAAAAGTAGAAAAAATGTTTCAATTTCTCTTGTGTAATATTTATTGTCTAATTATTTTAACTGTACTAATATCCACATATCAGTTCTAAAATCACTCATTTGCAATGATTAATGGAATCTTATCTCTAAAGCGGCTTCTCGAATTTCTTAAACATTCATAGGTACCAAACATTGATAAAGCCACTTTGTTGAGCATTCTGAGAGATTTTCTTTTCAACTATACCATGGGTTTTACTGCTACTACATCGGCAGCAGCCTGCTAGTAAAGTCATGTAATCTAATATTGAAACTATGATTATAGCCTCATGAGTACATCATACTCTTAAGGCGGAGATACATATCTGCGCCGCGAACTCTGCGATGTGTGAGCGCCACGCGTTCGTGGTGCGGTTAATGTTTATTAAAATTTTTCATTTTGACGAACCTTCCGCGATCCAGAGGAAACTTACGAACATTTAGTAATTGTAGATAATTAGTATTAAATGTGGGTGCCTACACTGGATCCGTTTTTCTCCGATCAGATCAGATCCGATATCGGCCGACGCCGACGTCGGAGTACCTTCTCCTATTCTCATCAAGAAGTGTTTGGTTTCATTCCGATTGGTTGCAAGTTGAGTTGCAAGTTGGTTGTAAGTTGGTTGCAAGATGGTTGCAAGCTAACATGTTTAAATATATTCAATGTCATCATCTCATTTTCATTTTCCATGGTAAACATCAATAAGTTTAATATTTCCTTCCGACCACTCCATTACTAACAAATATTCAACTCAGGCGCCCCAAAACCAACAAACCACTCGCAAACCCGTCCAAATACGTATTGCGAACCATCAAACCATTTGTTGAAAAGCCGACAGAAGTTAGATCGTGGTGCTCCGTGTGCGAGCCACTTGAAAACACATACTAATCTAACAAATATGCTGTGTGTGAGCGGCTCGCACACCGAGCAGAGCGCATATGTATACCCGCCTTTATATTAAAGACTTGAGAGAACCTAATATCAACAGCGGAAAAGCAGGAACTCATAAGTGACAAGATGATTTTATAGAAGACCAAAAAAACCGAATAATTTTTCATTTAGAGCATATCTTATTATGTTTACTAGTACCGTTTTCTGTAATTTAAAACCTTCCCGAATTTTCCCAGCTTTAACCGCTGGTTAATAGGTGCCACTACACTTATTCTAAAGCGAAAACCGAAATAACTCATTTTATGCAAATTTGTCAATTACCAGGTCCTGTCTTTCCGCCGTCGATATGTAAATATGTTATACTTTTTGTGACCAATGTACTATCCAAAATAACAAGAAAATCGTGAAACACATATTATTGTTCAACTTAAAGGGTATTTAGACAGAAATTGGCATTTGTTTATGACCAAATGCCCAGTTCAAAAGAATAGTCTGATGTTAGTGCTGTTTGCTTGAACATAGATCTTTACTTTGCTTGTTACTCTTACCTTGACTTAAGATGCCTGTCCTTTGTTTTTTCTTTTTCCACTCGATCCGAATTCTTGTAGCTCCTCTCTCGAGATTTACTTCTTTTGTGATGCTTACTCTTATGATGCTTTCTTGGAGATCTACTGCGAGATCTGGACCTACCCATTTCGCTTCAATAAAAATCTATGGGGTTATAAATATATGAATCGTTGTTGTTTGCAGGATATATTGTGTAGCAGTGAGTAAATAAGTTAAATACAGTGATTTAGCTAGACCAAATTGATTAATCAAATACTTAATCGCTTCACCACCAAGCACAATGAACTTATCAAACTAAATGTCAAATTTGTGACATCATAAACGTACCGCTGACATTGGGTTGTCAGTTGTCAATGTTTCCGGAAATACGTATTCAAAAGTTTTCCATAAATATTTTCCGTAACTTTTAATGGCACTATTAGTAAAATAATTAAGTTTTAACGGATCTATTAGCTTAACAATTAATTTAAGATCCGTGGATAGCATAAATTAGCCTTTTTGTTTTAATAGCACCCTAAATTTAGGCAACTCCTAAAGTAATATGCTGTGATTAAAATTGCCTATATATCCTAAGGAGGCGTCGCGACGTCAAAATCGTCGACGCCGGCGAGTAAGACGTTTGTGTATTTTTAGAGCAAAAAGTGTACAGCACCACGTTATAGTAAATTATATTGAAATCATTATTTAACATATCGTCTAAGAATGATGGGTAGTAATGTAAATAGTCGAAAAATTAGCCGATCAATACCGAAAAACAAGTGGTGTTGTTGATGATTGCTAAAATTATGACCTACTAAAACTTATACGGGTGAGTTAATCATGTGTGTTTGGGCCAACAAGAACTAGTTGGCTATTTCGGTAGGTTCAGAAACCTTTATTATATTTTTGTTATATTTTCGTCTGGTGAGAGTCTATTGCAAAACTATAAAACCTGCGTAATGTTTTTCATGCACTAAATTCTTTATTAGTTGTAATAAAATTTTAAATATAGAAATATTTTAAGGAATGATGCTGTAGCATTAAAGAAATAAAGAAAAGCGACCAGTTTATTTATTTGATAAGTCATTGAAAAGGTTTAACAATGGTTTTTCAAAGCCACTTTTAACAAACGTTCAAAAATTCTACAAGATTGTTATTAAACAATTAACAAGTTGGTTATAATGGCCAAAGGAACATATATTTTAGTCTTAGTTGCTAGTTTGAATATTGTGTTAATTATTATACACCCAAAATAGAGATTTTACTTATAACATTCAATTTAGTGTCATCTAAGCTAACCTAACCTATCAGCTACAATTCAATTCAAACAGAAACTCGTATTGAAGGAATAGTTTAATAAATATAAAGTAAATGTATTGGTATTTAAAGATACCTACCAGAAAACAAAAGATATGCATGAAAATCATTATTCGACCGTTTATGTCTACTGCCGGACATGAGCCTTCTCTAACATTTGCAATTTTCTCTATCTTGTGCAGTTGTTATCCAGTGTCTGTTATTATCTTTAAATTATCTGTCGATCTGATAGATAGTGGACCTATGGGTTCCTCTTGTCAGCCCTTTGGTATCCATGCTAAAATATAGTTTTTACCTGTAACCTGTTTTTTTCTAGGGAATGGTCCATGTCTATTTTACTTTTCCCCCTGCATATTTTCTGATATATTCTACCTTTATCTTTCTTCGCGTATCGTTGTCTAGTTTTCTATCTTATTATTTGTGTTATTTCTGTCTCGTAGTTCTGTTTGAATCTTGTTGTCTCAGTTTTTGTAAATCAAGTTGTTCTGTTGTTTGTTCAAGCCTGTCTCTCCTGTTTCTCTGTCTATCTGTCTCTAGCGCTTCCACATTTAAAAAGTTCTGCTGGTATACGATATTTTTATGTGCTTTATTGCATCACAGATTTCTTGTGTTGAAAGGAGTTCTACCCACATAACAATTTCATGTTCTTAGTAGATTCATAGAACATACTTTTCAGAAAAAGTATATACTTAGAATATGCGTAATTACCATTGCGAATGTGCAGAGCATATACTGAGTATATACTACATTACAGTACTTAAACGTTCTATGTATATACTTAGAATGTACTACCGCACTTCTTTTCAGTATATACCAAGAACATTTTAGAAGATTCTAAGGAGGTGCTATAAACCTTCTATTTATATACTTAGAATGTACTATCGCACATATTTTTAGTATATGGGAAGAATATTCCAAGGAAATGCTATATATGTACCTTCTAGTTACATACTTAGAATGTACTAGGGCACATATTTTTAGTATATGGGAAGAATATTCCAAGGAAGTGCTATATACCTTCTATGTATATACTTAGAATGTACTATCGCACATATTTTTAGTATATGGGAAGAATATTCCAAGGATGTGCTATATTTCTCAGAAGTATGTTTTCAACATCACCCAATCTCATCCTAGGTTCTACTAATATATTATATTTACATATATTCTAATTGCATATGAGAATGTATTATTACATTCTACAATATTACGTACAAGGTAAGTATAAAATATATAAACTTCAGTTAGTTATATAGGTACCTATGTATAATAAATATTATATGGGTAAGTAGCCTATATATAAAATATAAGTAATATATTTAGTTATTATGTGCACATCAAAATAAAAATGCTTCTTATATAATTATATAATAGCCAAATATATAATATAATATGTATGTAAATTACTAAAATTTATAGGTATCTATATACATTATACATACTTTTACTTACTAGGTATTTAGAAAATATTGAAGTACCAATATGAATTTATTATTTTCAAGCTGCTTTTTATGTTCTTAAAATGTTTTAGTCCTTGTAGCTAGAAATACAGTCGCTTCGTCCTCACAGCGTAGACATAAATGCTTTAACTGTACTGGAAACTATTTTCATATTTTGCCTTTTTGTTACCTACCCCCTTCCCTTGTGCAGGTATAAAATATGCAATGCAAGGGTCAGAATGACAATGAATGGCCGTTTCCGGATTCCCGAAAATTATAGGTAAAAATATTTTTATGGTATAAACTCAAATCAAAATGGTGTATTCATTTCAATTGAAAACGAAACGAGAATTTCTCATTTTTCTTCAATAGAATTAAGTTTTAAACTTTTTTACCATACAATTAAAACGGCTTAAAAAATGATGAATTAGATAGTTCAGTAGTACCTACCAAAATACCTAAATTTTATTAATTATTCTTAACGCGAAGTTGATAATCTATAGGCTAACATTATTCTTCTTCCTATAGGTACATACAGTATATTCTTTTTAAGATATTTTAAAAGTATATACAAGTATGTGTTAAGCATATACTTTTGCATATACTTACGCATATACTAAGAATATTCGATTAAGGTATATTCTAAGAATAAACTTTTACGAACATTCCGAGATACTACGTACACGAATGTGCTCAGTATATTCGGTGCAAGAATATTCTTCGAAGCACATGCAAAGAACATGAAATTTAGAATGTTTTTTATGGTACATGCTATGCTTGTACTACGCATATACTAAAAAGGATATACTTCGACGAATGTTGGTAGGATATGCTTAGAACATGATGCGAACATCATTGTTATGTGGGTAATGATGTTATTTTTGCTCTTTAGGGTAATAAATTTGGATCTTCTGTTTCAGTGGGGAGCAGTCTTTTAAAGTCTATTTACAAATCTATTTAGAACCTTACAATTCTTATCTTTTTATATTGTTTTCACCCAATTTTGAAAAAATGTGAAAACTTTGAATTATCCACGTCCGTCTGTCCGTCCGTCCGTAAACACAACTTCTCCGTCATTATACCAGGTAGAATGATAAATGAGGTGTCGAATGAAAACTTATAATCCACGGATGGCACTAAAGGTGAAAATTTGACCTAGGACTTTCGATTTTAGAAATACAACCGGAAGTAGTTTTTAAAGTCACTGGCATAGTACAAGTGATATATTATTCGACGCGCCTTAGCAAGACGAGAACAAATATATTATACTTCCGGTTTCATGACTGTCTGTTAGTCTGTCCGTCCGTCCGTCCGTAATATATAACTCCTTCGTTATTAATACAAATAGAATGACAAATGAGGTGTCGAATGAAAGCTTTTAAGCCAAGAATGGTATTAAAGATGAGAAATTTGACCGCGGACTTCCGGTTTTAGAGTTGAGACCGGAAGTACTGTTTTTAAGGTCACCGAAATAGTATAAGCGATATATTACTCGACGTGTCTTATCAAGATGAGAACAAGTGTATAATTTTAGCTTTTATATCATTTCTGGTTAAAAAATTCTAACCGGAAGAGCCGGAAGTTTCGGTTTTGAAGTCATTTCCGTTTAAACAATTATGACCGAAAGTTTAGTAAAAATGACTCAAAATTAGTGAAATAATATATCAATGGACGCAAAGTTACACAAATAGTTCAAATATCGACTTCCGGTTACACTTTCGATCACTTTTGGTGAAAACCTAGGACTTACGAAGTCCAGTTACTTGTTATTTTTTAAATCGTCACCTTTTTTATTTGTATATTCTTTATTTGTAATATTATAATAAACATTTTTTTATTATTCTTAGAATATGGCTCTGGTTATGCTTCCAAGTGACCTACCCTGGTGGGATTCAGTCAAAAGATTACTAAAAAAAATTGCAGAAACCAAAAATTCCTCCGAGTTGATAGATAAAATGCAAAAAATATATGAAATGTGCAAGTAAGTTATTATCCTATATTTATTTACAGCTATTGAAAAAAAAAAAATGTAATTTAACGAGGCCATGACCGAAAAAACTTTTTTTATTGCACTTTTCAAACTATTTTTAGTGTAAGTTTAGAGCCCGACGAGGAAAGCATTGATCCCCACCAGTTTGCAGGCTTCATGAACTTTTTAGATAACGATTTAACAAATGAAGAAAGAAGTACATTTTTTTCCAAAACGTTACCCAACTTGGCAACCAGAGCTTTAAAAATAAAAGAATGTCGGCCAAAAAACGGCCTACATTTCAGTTTGCAGCAACAAGGTGAGTAACTTCTTTATAAATGGGATTAGCACATGTTTTGTTGAGATCATCATCATCATTAACCTGTACGTGTCCACTACTGGATATAGGTCTCCCTCCATCTTTCTCTGTCTTATGCGGCTTGAATCCAGTTACTAATAATACGCTTCAGGTCGTCGGTCCATGTGGTTGGTGGGTGCCCTCTGCTTGTTAGTGTTTCTTCTCGTGGCCTCCACTCATACGTTTTATCTATCGGTTGTCTGATGATCTAGCGACGTGTCGATCCTGCCCAATTCCACTTTAGGGACGCAATTCTTTTAACAGTGTCTGTTGTTTTTGTCCTAAGACGTATTTCTTCGTTTGGGATTTGGTCTCTCGGGGAGACACCCAACATCTGGCGCTCCACGGCCCTCTAAGTTACGCGAATCTTGTTCACTATCCTTTATTGAGATACAACAAGTGAAATGATATACAGGGTGTTTCATTAATAATTGTCCATATAGTAACTAGAGAAACCTTAGCACAAAATACGAAGATTTAACCTAAAACACTTAAATAAAATGTGCTTCCTTACTGAGTTACAGAGTTTGCTCAGCATTTAAACACTATTCGACGTATCCTTTTCATACTTGGCAAGAAGTATAGTTACTATACAAACTACTGAATCATGTTAAACAAACGTTTCTGTCTATTACCAGAGGCGTACGACGGGGGAAAGTGAATGGTTGACCCTTTCCAAATTCTACGCCACTGGCTGAATTGCTATTTTAGTTCAATTTTTGGATTCTCCAATACTTTCTATGAAAATAATATACTCTTTATTCGTAACGATAAAGTCATTAGTTTTCGAGATCTTTGAAGTTAAAAATGAAACGACACGGTTATTTTGATTAATGTATTGTGTCACTTCATTTTTAATTTCAAAGATCTCGAAAACTAATAATTTTATCGCTACGGATGAAAAGTATATTATTTACATAAAAAGTATTAGAAAATAAAAAAAATTACACTAAAATAGCCATTTCGTCAGTGGCGTAGAATCTGGCAAGGGTCAACCAGCCACTATCCCCTGTCGTACGCCTCTGATAGTAGCTAGAAACGTTTATTTATCTTAATTTAGTAGGGTGTACAGTACTTACACTTTCTGCCAAGTATGATAAGGATACGCCAAATAGTTTTAAAGTACTGGGTACAAATAATTTTTAAATCTTAATCATATGAATCATATATCATAAATTAATCAAAATAACTGTGCCGTTTCATATTTAACTTCAAATATCTCGAAAACTAATGACTTTATCGTTACCAATAAGGAGTATGTTATTTACGTAGAAAGTATTGGAGAATCTAAAAATGGCACTAAAATAGTAATTCGTCCAGTGGCGTAGAATTTGAGAAGGGTCAACCATTCACTATCCCCTGTCGTACGCCTCTGGTAGTAGCTAGAAACGTTTGTTTATCACAATTAAGTAGGATGTATAGTATTCACACTGTGTGCCAAGTATGAAAAGGATACGTCGAATAGTTTTAAAATGCTGAGCAAAAATAAATTTCAAATTTTTAGATAAAACACCCTGTAACTCAGTAAGGAACCACATTTTATTTAAGTGTTTTAGGTTAAATCTTCGTATTTTGTGCTAAGGTTTCTCCAGTTACTATATGGATAATTATTAATGAAACACCCTGTATAATAAAATTCATTTTTAAAAGGAAATAAAAGCTTGCTTAATAAAAAACAACTTTGTGAAAAGACGTTCGGATACAATTAGCGTCTCTTTGCAAAGACAATGACGTCGACTTTGCAAAGTAACAAGACACTTACTCAACACACACACACTACACATGACACTAGGTACCTAATTGGAAAAATCCATACAGTACCATCACCATGCCAATGGCCATTAGTTGTCGAGGCATTAGCTAAATAAAAAAAAGACTTAGTGAAAAATGTTTTAGTTCTTTTTGATATTGTACCTTACCTTTTTCCGAGGTTCCATAGTTCTAGACGTGCCTTGGCCTGCTTTACAACATCGCCATATTCTTCCCAGATCTCCATTTGATTATCTCTCCATTTGAGTCGGGGTCTTCCTATAGTTTTACTTCCATTTGGGCGATCCAAAAGCATTTTCTTGAAATGGCTCCTTTAAATGGCACTTTATTCCCAATTACGTTCAGTCACGGGTTTTCCAGATACAGCTGCAATTTTCGATTTCTCCTCAACCATCAAAATTTCACCGTCTCTACCTGGTTCTTAAATTTTTCTGAAGATTTTTCTCTCGCCTTCTGAGCACTTCTTCATATTTTCTGGATAACGTAGTTATACGTTCACGTCTCGCCTCCAATCATCACTAATGGGCAGATCACGCTTATGTACAAGATCTTCTGGTTTTGCTAGTGACAACTCTGGACTTGAACACCTTCAGCAGACTGAAATAGTTTCCGTTAGCCAGTATCATCCTGGCTTCAATCTCCTCTGTTAAAGAATTATTTGTGGTCACTATTCCACCCGGGTTTTTAAAACTTGTTGAGTCGCTATCTCGTACCTATATCCAATTATAGTGGGTTCTAGGTCTTGTGCTTCTATTTGGTTTCTTGATATGAGCTTGAAATTTATTTATCATCTGGATACTCTTAGTCCTGCTTCCCTGGCATGGCATTATTCCAGAGATATGTAGGACTCTTCCAAGTATTATAATGATCTTGCAAGTTTGTACATTATCCTCGTCACACTTGTCCAGTATCTGTTCTAGTGTTATTATTTGATTAGTACTCAAGTAGTGCCTCTGATAGTGGTGTCAACCGTTTACTGAGTCCTTTGGAAAAACTTATGTGATGTACCTACTCAGCAGAGAGATTCCTCCATGTTACACATATAAGTTTATTTTCCATTTTATGGATGAAGACCTCATCTCTCTCACTCTTCATTTCAATATTGTGGCATAGTTTTTGTTAAAATATATTTTTAATTAACTCGTGCATTTTGTCAACTAGGGCTTACCTCCTTGTTGTAAAAGCTCGGCCGGTATGTCGTCTGCTTCTGGAGCTTTGTGTTTTTTTAGAACTTTGATGACGCCTGAAATCTGTTCCATAGCTGTTATCTCTACGTCTATTTCTGGAAGATGGACTCTGAATATTTCCTTTTCTTGGTTTATTCGTGGAACCTTTGTAACTCTATGTCTCTAATCTCCTTCAATGTCTCACTAAAACACTCTTCCCATATTTCAAAGATGGCTTTTTTACCCCCAATGAAATTTCCTTCCCATCTTTGTAGAAAAATGCGTTTACTTTCCTTTCGTTTTTCACCTGCTCTTAGAAGCCTCCTATTGACATGCTTCTTTTAATTTTTTCAACTTTTCAATATTTTTGTTCTCAAGATCTTCATCTAGTAACTGTACCGATTACTTCATTCGCAGTTATTTCCTTGATTCATTTTTTGTTCATTTTCCTCGTTAATTTCTTTCTCTAGTATTGGTTTGCTCACATTTTCTTAGATATTTCCTCCAATTTCTTCGTATTGTACAGTCTGGACCTTATATTTAACTTTTTTTCTTTCTTTTCTATTCTGTGCACAGAATTTTTTCGGCCTATTTTTTGGCTTTAGTCTTCCCATATTCACAGAACTGATCTGAAATAGAGTTCAAAAAGATATGGAAATATTGTGCTCGTTGTAAAAATATTTAATACATAAATATTTATTTAATTTTTAGGTTTTTTTTTTCTTTACTAAAGACTAAAATTTATTTTTTGCAGCTGACAGTACAGAGTTGGACTACACCTTTGTGTCGTCTTTAGTTGCCAACGCATTTTTTTCTACATTTCCTAAAAGAACTGATAAAACCCATCCAACGTTACAAAACTTTAATTTCGCTGATTTTTTTAAAAGTCTCAATCACAATACCCAAAAATCCAAATTAAAAAGTTTACTCTACTATTTTGAATGGTTGGCGAATAATGAAAATTCTAATGGCAAAATGAAGATTTTGCGGCAAGTAAGTATTCAATATTCATTGATAAAAGTTTCTACTAACCCTGAAGCACGCCCTTGCTATTGCTTCGATGTATTAAAAAGCCAATATGTGACGAAGGAGAACAAAAACATTATTAACATATTAAAAAGCAAAAATTTTAATACATCAAAGCAATAGCAAACTTTTGCTAGAAGATGTGAACTTTTACACATTTCGTATAGCGCACGAAACGATATTATTAGGTCGTTTTCGTTCATCGCCAACAGAGTAGATGACACCTTTATATGCTAACCACTTGAGTGAGAAACATTCAGGAGAGATTTGTTGGCCTGCCGTGTTAGAGTTTATGTTCAGCCCGAGGGCTGATGAAGGTAGCGCATATGTAGTTATCAATATATTATTACTGATTAAAACATTTAAATATATGTTTTCAGGTTATGAGTAGTAAAGAATGGCTAACTATAGAAGATTGGGTGGAATGTAGCTTACCTCTTTGCTCTATAAAAATACGACATGACGGAAAGTTGAATCGAACAGAAGAAGATTGCCTTCAAATATGCTTCTCAAGTGCCAAAATAGGAGGCAACGTTTTGGGCAACGGATTTACTCAGGTAATCTTTTTTTAATTGTCAGTAGTAATTGCACAAGAGCTCTAAAATTATTGAATTTTTCCCGAATGACACTTTGACAGTGTTAATTTCACGAGCCGAAGGCGAGTGAAATTATGTCAAAAGTGTCACGAGGGAAAAAATTCTATATTGATTTTAGAGATCGAGTGCAATTTGTTCAGATTATTTCATGAATAAAACTGTTCAAAACCAAAATTTTATTGTAATTTATTTATGTAAGTAAAAATTAGTACAATTAAACACAAAGTTGTTATAAATATTTTTTCTACGAGTGTGCAAAAATGTCTACTTTCGCGCACGCATTTTAGTTTAGAAAGTTTTACTTTTCCGTACGCGTGTTACTTTTCCGCACGCGTTTTACTTTTCCTCACGCAGTTTTTGCTTTTCCGCACGCGTGTTAATTTAGATATGTTAATATGTCCTTAAAGTAAATATAATACATGCAATAAACTAATATTTAGATATTATTTACTAATTTATTTCAAATATATCTTATTGTGTTCCTGTTTTAATGAAATTAACGCGACAATTCGATGAAATAAAATTATTTTGCCATAATATTCGAAAGTCAAATCAGTAGACAATAACAGTGGTTTTGAATCGTCGTCATGGAAACCAAGATCGTCGTTATGCTAACCAATTATGCTGAAACTTTGGTTTTGACAACCTTGTCAAAGAATTAATTTGTGTATGTATTTTCATATTAATTAAATTAATTGATTAAGATTTGGTAATTTTTTAAAGACTCTTAGAAAAAATATTGTTCCTAACTCTTGCAGAAAGTCTCTTTTCCGCACTCGACTGCTTGCCGAACTCCCGCTTCGCGTCGTTCGGCAAACTGCAGTCGCGTGCGGAAAAGAATGACTTTCTGCTCTTGTTAGGAAAAGTCTTTAAAAAATTACCAAATCTTAATCAATTAATTTAATTAATATGAAAATACATACACAAATTAATTCTTTGACAAGGTTGTCAAAACCAAACTTTCAATATAATTAGTTAGCATGACGACGATCTTGGTTTCCATGTCGATGATTCAAAACGACTGTTATTGTCTACCGATTTGAATTTCGAATATTATGTCAAAAACAATTTTATTTCATCGAATTGTCGCGTTAATTTCATTAAAACAGGAACACAATAAGATATATTTGAAATAAATTAGTAAATAATATCTAAATATTAGTTTATTGCATGTATTATAATTACTTTAAGGCCATATTAACATATCTAAATTAACACGCGTGCGGAAAAGTAAAAACCGCGTGAGGAAAAGTAACACGCGTGCGGAAAAGTAACACGCGTGCGGAAAAGTGAAACTTTCTAAACTAAAATGCGTGCGCGAAAGTAGACATTTTTGCACGCTCGTAGAAAAATATCAATTACGGTTGAAAGTCATCACTTTTATAATTTTTAAAACATAATTTTCATTGATGTCACTGAATGTATTTTTTCGTAGCAACGAAGGGCATCTGACGTAATATACTTGACGACGGGAAATTATCAAAAATTATCGGGTATAATATCACAAGAGAGTGAGAATAAATTGAAAATAATGCGACAGTTTTTCGAAAATTTGTTGTCTGGCAATAGACACGAGAGCCCGCAGGGCTCGAGTGGCTATTGCCCAATGACAACAAATTTGAGTAAAAATGAAGCATTATTTTCTTATTTATTCTTACTGTCGTGTGATATTCGTAAGATTATTTTTTAATACGTATATTATGGATATTTTCTTAAATGTGACAGTTGTCAAAACTAGGAAACTGGTTGCCATTAAACAGAAACAATCTACTTAAAAAAATTCTATCGGTAATATTCTACAGTAGATAATTCTCAGTATAATTTTAATTTGATTGGACAGAGTTAAACACGTGATCAAATATCTTACTATACGATTGGAAGTTAAAATCATCAAAAAATAATCAATTTAATTTAGATTTCTGTAGCTTTCTATTGGTCAGAATCTCCTATGAATGAAATAATCACTGAATCGTATTAAACTGTTACTAATAATCTCATATTATACGGATCATATTGTTAGTCTAAGAAGCCATCATCATTATCATCATCATCAACAACAGCTATTCCATTCATTGTTGTATGTGAGCATCCCTTAGGTATATCCGTTCATTGCTGTTCGCTGTTTTTTATATCCGTTCGTGGCCCGCCATTCGCTTGATATCGTCAGTCCATCTGATTTGGAGTCTACCTCTACTTCTCTTACTTGCCCTTGGTCGCCATCGCCATTCAAGAATGCGTTCATCCAATGGTTGTCTTCCATTCTTCCTATGTGTCCTGTCCAGTTCCATTTTAACATGGCAATCTTTTTTATAACATCTGATATTTTTTTCATCATTATCTTATTTCTTCATTGGATTTGCGATCACTGAGCTAAATGTTGAGCATTCTCCATTCCATCGCACTCCGAGTCACTTGAAATTTGTGGACTAGGCTTCTTCTTCTGCTTGTGCCACTACTATCGGAGATTGGAAATCATCAAGGCTATCCTGACCTTGTTTACAAATGACCTAAAGAGTTCATTAGTGGTGCAGCCAAACCACTCTCTCAAATTCCGCAATCATGACATTCTTCTACGGCCTGAATTTCGTTTTCCTTCTATTTTTCGTTGCATTATATTATATTTACTATGCCAAGGTTAGTCTAAGAAGTGCTAAAGGTTAATCTTTTCTTAATAAAAAAAATCAGTAAATTTTTAATTTTTTAGGAATGTATTAATCTAGTGACTGCGCCGGAGTTACTTACAATACTTTTAAATGTTGAAGCCTTAGAAGACAACGAAGTACTTACTGTAGAAAACGTAAGGCATATTTCCAGAATGGTAGATCCCAAACATAGGGCATTTTTAGAAAAATTTGACAGTCCGCGAGAGGTAAATATTATAATTACAATTAAAAACTTTGGTTTCTTTACAAGTTAGTCAATATCGTTTCAGTTATGCTAGAAAAGTAGATTTGTAGACATACATATTTTATTTTAACTTGAAAAGTCTCAGATGCTAAAATATTGAAATTCAATCAACAATACAAAGAACGTTAAGCAATTTTTTTTTAATTTAATTAGGTGTCTGAAAATAATAAAATATAAAACATTTATAGCTATCAGTATGCTGTATAGATGCCGAAGATTACACAAAGTTACCTATTGGACAATACGAAGAGGATAACATCTTACGGGAATTGAATAAGTGCCTACTGGGATTTCAACAAAAACAGTTAGTTAAAAACGAAAAGGAAACACCATTTCATCTACGTAGAAGACTCTCCCCAATTGGAGAATCCATGGGTAAAGTTAATTAAAATATTTCGTTTAGGATGTAGTACCTACTCAAAATACTTACTTACTTAAGCGGTCCTCTTATACCTTACGGTGTCCAGCTAAGTGGAGAAATCAGACGTCTCCATGCCTTTCGTTCAGTAGCGAGTCTCTCTGCTTCTCTCCACCCAATATTTCTTTTTGCGCAAGCCTTTCCAATAACCGCGTTCCATGTTCTTGCTGGTCTCTTCGTCGTCTGTTGTCGGATGAAGCTTTCCATACCCTCTTTACAGTTCTACCTTCACTCATTCCCGCCATATGTCCGAACCACGATAACTGTTTCGTTTCAAATCTGTCTAAGGTCCTTCCAACACCGCACTTTTCACGTATTACTTCGGTTTCTTATAGGATCACGTCTGATCACCCCGGATACCGCTCGTAAATATCGCATTTTGCATTCTTGAATTTTACTACGGATGTTGTCGTCTACTGTCCACGTTTCACTACCGTAGAGTAGCACCGGCTCGTAAACAGTTTGAAATACTTTCATTTTTGTTTTCAAGCTTACCTCATTCTTCCGAATAAAACTTTTATTTAGTGCATAGTATAATTTTGTTGCACTCATTACCCTGCTGTTTATTTCTGGTTCTATATTTCCTTGTCCATTCATTGTTGATCCTAGATACTTGAAGTCCTCTACTTGTGTAATGGTCTCATTATTCAGCTTTACATTTATATTTTCTTGAGTTTTCGATATCACTAAAGCTTCTGTTTCCGCACCTTTCACGTATTTTTTCATTTCTTATACGATTACGTCTGGTCACTCCTGTCACTGCTCGCAAATATCGCATTTCGCTTGCATGAATTTTACTACGAATTTTGTCGTTCACTATCGTGAACGAAGTTTCACTACCGCAGAGTAGTACAGGCTCGTATACAGTTATAAATACTTTCATTTTTGTTTTAAGGCTTATTACTTTTTGTCTAATAACACTCTTACTTTTGTTGCACTCATTGAGTGGAATGCATAAAACGTAGTACCTGCTAATGCTTCAAGTATGTACTATATTTTTGAAGATTTTACTACACTTACAAAGCATTATTACACTTACAAATGCTTTGTAACTGTTTTACTACACTTACAAAGCATTTAATGCTTTTTAAGTGTAGTAAAATCTTCAAAAATGGAGTACATACTTGAAGCATTAGCAGGTACTACGTTTTATGCATTCCACCCATTGTCTGCTGTTTATTTCTGATTCTATATTTCCTTGTCCATTTTTTGTTGATCCTAGATACTTGAAGTCCTCTACTTGTATATAATGGTCTCAGTATTTAGCTTACATTTATATTTTTTTGAGTTTCCGATATTACTAAAGGTTCTGTTATTTCAATATTTATTTTCATCCCGAATTTCTTAAAAGCTTCGTTCCAAATATTTGCATTCACTTGCAAGTCTTTTTCTAATTTTGACACAATTACCAGGTCATCTTCTTCTTCTTTAGGTGCCATGTCTGTATTCAGACGTTGGCCGTCATCATGTTTACAATTTCCTGAAATCTCTCTCTATCGGTTGCTGCGCGAAATAATTCTTCTACTGTGCAGCCACACCATTGTCTAATATTACGCAGCCATGAAAGTTTCTTTCGACCAATCCATCTCTTTCCCTCCACTTTTCCTTGTATTATAAGGCGAAGCAGATGGTATTTAGGTCCTCTAATTATATGGCCGAAGTATTCTGTTTTTCTCCTCTTTATGATGCTTATGAGCAGACGTTCTGAATTCAGCATTTGAAGAACATCTTCATTGGAAGTGTGCGAAACCCACGATATCTTTAGGATTCGTCGATAGCACTACAATTCGAATGCTTCTATTTTGTTTAGCATTGTGGTTTTTAACGTCCATGTCTCACAACCATACAATAGTATAGACCACACATAACATTTCAGCACCTTCTTTCAAATATTCATCGACAGGTTTCTGTTGCATAAAACTGGTTTCCAGGGCATAAAAGCCTTCCGTAATATTTCGATCCTAGTTATTATCTCTTCATCAGAGTCACAATTTACATTTAACCAGCTGCCAAGGTACTTGAAAGGATTTACCCGTTCTAACTCCTCTCTATCAAGAGAAAACTGACCTTGATCTATATTAATCTTTCCAACTGCCATCCACTTTGTTTTTGAAATGTTGATTTTAAGGCCTCTCCGATAACTTGCTTCACTGACTAGATTTAGTAGTGTCTGAAGATCTTGTAAATTTAGCAATAATGGCTGTATCGTCAGCGTATCTAATATTAGGTTTGTTTTAGCATCAGTTTCAAACGGTTTGAAACCATCAGCGAATAGTGGACCAGCGCGAGTAGAGGGGATAGCACTGGTGACTATATTATGTTCTCTCACTGACCAACTGTTTGCTGACGGTTTCTGACTAGTTTGACTGTTTGCTAGAACAAACCTATTGTTGATTACTTCTCCGCCTAGCCTTACTCCATCTTGTCTGTCATTCAAAGCCTCCCTAAAGATTTCTTCAGGGTACAGATTAAAAAGGGTAGGTAATAAAACACAACCTTGTCGTACTCCACGTTTTATCGGCAGTTTTTTCAGTACGACTGTCTCCAATTTGGATAGAGGCTACTTGATTGTAATATAAGTATTTCAGCAGTCTTATATCGTAGTGGTCAAGTTCTGCTGCCTGCAGGCAATCGAAAAGTGTATCATGTTGTACTCGGTCGAATGCCTTCTCGAGGTCGATGAAACAAACATGAACGTTCTTTCGGAATTCACAACTTTTTTGTAATAGAACGCGCATACAAAATAGTGCTTCTCTAGTTCCTCGACCATTTCTAAATCCAAATTGCTTATTACCCATTCTAGTTTCGCACAGAAGGAATACTCGGTTTTCGATTAGTCTAAAATCGTTGCATTTGGTGGGCCTGCTTTTCTTTGGTAATGGTATAAACAGTGACTCCAACCAGTCATTTGGTATTTTTCCTTCGTTGTAAATTTTGTTAAAGAAAGTAGTCAAGTAGGTAATGTTTTCCTCATCTAAAAGTTTAACTCAATAGGGATTTGATCTGGTCCAGGTGCTTTATTGTTTTTGGCTTGTTGTATTGTTTTTATGACTTCTGACTTCGGTATACTGGGACCTCTGTCTAATTGGTTGTCACAGGTAGTATTTGGAGCATTTTCTCGAGAAGCATCGTCAATAAGGTCACTGATGTGTCTCTCCCATTCTTTGCACTGTTGTTCGTTATCACAAATTTTTCCGTCTGCGGTTTTAAGTACGTGAGCATTTTTCTGTTTTCTAATTCCGGAGGTATATTTAAGTTTCTTGTGGAGGTTGAAACTGTCATGCTTTTTTTGGAGGTCTTCTATTTCTTTACATTAATTCTCGAGCCAGGATTCTTTGGCCTGTTTAATTTTTCATTTTATGAGTTTGTTGATTTCACGCTATTTGATAATATTTCTATTTTTGTATTTTCGTCGAACTTCCATCAGGTCTAGAATTTCTTGGTTCATCCAGTAATTTTTTGCCAACATTGTAGGTATTTTTAAAGATTCCCTTACGTCCTCTAAAATCGAGTTTTGAATATTGTACCAACATTCGTTAATAGTTCTGTTTTCGTTTGGTATATTTATTGATATTCTGAGCATTTTACTATTTATCTGCTGTGATGTGTGTTCGCGCGTTTGGGTGTTTTAAGGGGGTCGAGCTATATCTTACTAGGCTTAGTTGGCTTTGTTAGTTTCTTTAATTTAATTTGTATTTTGGAGCAGAGTTTTATGTCGGCGCCGGGGTAAGTTTTTATATCTTTAATATTGTTCCGAAATCGATGGTTTATTAGGATGTAGTCTATTTGATTCCATACTATTCTACCTTGATGTCCATCTTGAGGGGATTTCCACGTGTAGAGACGCCTTTCTGGTCATCGGCATATATCAACTCGGACACGTATACTTGTTGGAGTTTATACACCCCAACCCTAGTTCTGTTTAGTGTTTACCTTACCCCTACATTCTTTTATAATTTCGTCATAACAAAGGACTCATTACACCACCTTGTCTTACAGCTATCCTTGTGTAGAATTCTAGAGATGAGCGGTTGTTCGTTATATTAATAGTTATTATTATTATTTGTTGTAGGTTCTAATCAATCAGACTGCTTAAATATACCTTTAATAACTCAGCAATCTTGTAGTACTACCCACAGCGGCTCAATTTCTCCTATACCAGACAATAATAACTTAGTAAACGATAGACTATGTGTTCAGTTAGAAATGGAAAAGAATCTACAGAAACGAAATAAAGCCAGTGATTCATTGGTACATGGAAGAAGAGGAAGGTAAAATATTAGCATGAGTTCATACAGAGTGTTTACTTAATCTTTTGTAGATTCATAGTTCTTGGTTCTTCTGGAGAGTGTCTTCCAATTACAAGAAAACCGTACGAGGAGGAAAGTAGAAGTGAGTACGACAGTTGTGAGTCGTCAGAAGGGGAGTTCCACAGTGCTAAAACGAGTGTGGACGATGGTAAGTTAAGTGAATATAGCACAAACAATTGAGTGTCTGAGAAAGAAAAGGGATTATGCCACAAACATTTTTTTTTGAGTAACTAAAGATTTTATCTTTCTCAACAAACACCTGACGCTCGAACTGTCGGATTTTCAATTGCATTTTAGACAAACAAGAAGATATGTCACACTTACACGAAGTTCATATTATTGTTCCTTGATAACAGCACTACGAAGAACGGCAAAAAAACCAAAATCTCAAGTTGTGTGGCATAGCCCCTTCTCTTACTCAGGCACTCAATTTTTCTTCCATTTATATCTTCTTCTTAAGGTTCCATCTTCTATCGAAGGTTGGATATCAACATGGCAATTCTTATTTTACTTACAGCAGCTCTAAATAGTTGGTTAGAGCTCAGACTAAACAATTCCCTTAGATTTCGTAATCAGGAGGTTTGTCTTCTTCCTAAGTCTCTTTTACCTTTTATTTTGCCCTCTACAATCAAACACAGCAGACTATAACGATGACTTCTTACTAAATGACCGAAGTATTCAAGCTTCCGCCTCTTAATTGTCTGTATAATTTCTTCCCTCTTATTAACCTGATCAAGGACTTCAATATTGCTAATTTTGTCTATCCATGATATTCGTAGCATTCTTCGATAATACCAACTCTCAAAAGCTTCAAATTCATTAATCTCTAATTGCTTCAATGTCTAGACCTTAGATCCGTAGAGTAAAGTTTTAAAAACGTAGCAGCTCAACAACCTTACCTTTCGATCCATTCTTAGGGTGTGCTCACTACGGAGACCAAAGGATTGTATCCTCGCTCTCTGGTATTTATATTCGTGAATTCTCGCATATAAAATAAATATCGTAGAGCGTCGATAATCCGAACTAATTGGAAGAGGGGTAGTTCGGATTTTCAAATTGTTCGGATTATCGAACATAGGTTCAAAATACATACAAAGCTCATAAACATAGTCCATATGTACATACGTTTTAGTTACAAGGAATAAAACACCTGCATAATAAGCACATACAGAGAGAGTCTGTAATTTGGAATAAATTCAATATCTCAAATACTAATTCTTTTTTTGAAAAATGCTTAGACCCGTCTATTAGTATTTCAAATTATCCTTTATGACATACAGTAATAATGTATACAGGGTGTCCCAATTTAGAGATATGACGTCATTGTTGATTTTCTTAAATGTCAACACTGTAATTTTGATAGCTATTTTGATAGGGTATGAAAGGTTATACACAACTGCAAAATATCAAATTTTTATTCTCTACCATTTACAAGATAATAGAAAATAACAAAGTTATGTCTGTAATTTGGAATAAATTCAATAATTATAATACTAATTGTTTTTTTGAAAAATGCTTAGACCCGTCGATTAGTATTTCAAATTGTCATTTTTGACGTACAATAATAATATATACAGTGTGTCCCAATTTAGCGATATGACGTCATCGTTGATTTTCTTAAATGGCAACACTTTCATTTTAATAGCTATTTTGATAGGGTGTATAAAGTTATACACAACTGCAAATTTTCAAATCTTTATTCCCTGCCATTTACAAGATAATAAAAAATAACAAAGTTATGAAAAACAAGTAATCAAATAATAATTGAATTTAATTATTTCAATTAAGCAAATACTCATAATGTTGCCCTCAATTATTTTCAAATTGTCAATTGGCAACGTTATGAGCATTTGCTGATTCGTAATAATTAAATTCAATTTATTTGATTACTTGTTTTTCATAACTTTGTTATTTGACAATTGCTATTTAAGAAAATAGCTATTTAAGAAAAAGTGTTGCTATTTAAGAAAATCAACTATGACGTCATATCTCTAAATTGGGACACCCTGTATACATTATTATTGTATGTCAAAAAGGACAATTTGAAATACTAATTGACGGGTCTAAGCATTTTTCAAAAAAACAATTTGTATTATAATTATTGAATTTATTCCAAATTACAGACATAACTTTTTTATTTTCTATTATCTTGTAAATGGTAGAGAATAAAAATTTGATATTTTGCAGTTGTGTATAACTTGTATAACTTTACCCACCCTATCAAAATAGCTATCAAAATGACAGTGTTGCCATTTAAGAAAATCAACGATGACGTCATATCTCTAAATTGGGACACCCTATGTACATTATTATTGTATGTCAAAAAGGACAATTTGAAATACTAATCGACGGGTCTGAGCATTTTTCAAAAAAACAATTAGTATTTGAGATATTGAATTTATTCCAAATTACAGACTCTCTCTGTATATTGTATGTGTACATTCATGCATAAACAAAACAAAAATCCGCGGTCATATTTTGCCCATATTATCATTCAAAAATTCGGTCCGCGATCATATTTTTTAATTTTAAAATTGTTTTTTTGCGTTCGGATTAGCGAACGTTCGGATTACCAGGGTTCGGATTATCGACGCTCTACTGTACATTATTTTAAATGCGAGAATTCACGAATATAAATACCAGGGAGTGAGGGTCGGAGCGAGGATACAATCCTTTGGTCTCCGTAGTGAGCACACGCTTAGGTCTCTACTACATTATAAATGTTCAATTTCACAAATTTTGCTCTTGCTATTTATATACGGCTTTTAATCTCTTATGTTTATTCTGCGTTTTGACTAGTCAATGTTCCTAGATATTTGTATTTATCTACCCTTTCTATCTGGATATTATTAACACAGAGTGTCTATCGTTGTCTTTTGAATGTTTTGTAATGACCCTGAATTTTGTTTTCTTTATATTCATTTTAATACCATATGGTATACTTTTCGTTTCTGGAAACGAGAAATTAATTGTTTCTGGAAACGTTCCGGGGAGAAGGTCAAGATGACGATCATCAACTAGATGGTCTGACCAAACAAATCATTCAGCTGGAAACTCATTCTGCGAAGCTCTTAGAGCAGCTGAAGATAGAGACCAATGGAGAAACATTGTTAGGAATATTGGAAGAAATCACGATCCTCGGTAATGGGGAAACGACAAGAGAGAGAGAGAGGTACTTTTCGTTCAGGTGGTCCAGCTAGTTCATTTGCTATCCTTGGTGTACTGTAATGTCGGATTTTAATACTTTGATTCTTTAGATCTATACAATATTTAACTGTTTTTACTAGGTGACGAAGACGAAAACTTCCATAAACGCTACAGCATAGACTTAGAAACTCCTGAACGCCGAAATGTTTTTGCTCAACGACTACGAGACGCCCTGCGCAAAGAAATAACGACTAGCACGCCATCTACCAGTGAAGAATCCAGTTATGCCGTTGGAATTTCAGTTACGGGATCAAATTTACTAGATAGGGATATAAGGTATCAATATATTTTGTTATTTGCCTCTTTCTTGGTCTTTCTTTTGTTTTTTAAGCACGAACATTAAAAAAAAAGTAAAATGTCTTGGTTTTTTATCAATAAGCTTTAGCCGTTTATTTCCCTTTAACTTTGGAATCGTATGATTACTCATATACATACTTTTAAGGGGGTATTGTTTGAAATCAACATTTCAAGCACATTTTTGTTATTGTTTTTGAAACTATGGTACAATTATTTTAGTAGCATATGGTAGCATACTAAGTACAATTCAAAGAATATTCAAGAAAATTTTCAAGGAATAATATTAAAAAATAAGCCACCGGTTGCAAATGTTTACAAGCACCTCAAAAAAATCGGAAAAAAGTTTTCGACCAATGCGTGCTACCGGTGATAACCTATGATACAGAAACATTATCGCTCACAAATAAAAACGCACAAAAACTAAGAGTATCACAAAAATAATGGAGCGATCAATGATAGGGGCCTCTACGAGACAGGATTAGAAACAAAGATCTACGAGCTAAGACCAAAGTCATAGTCGTCCTTGAAAGATGCTGTAACTTAAAATGGAAATGGGCTGGACACGTTGCCAGAATGAAGGACGGAAGATAGACTCGCAAACTAGTTGAATGGAGACCAAGAGCCGATAAACGTAGCAGAGGAAGACCACCAACAAGATGGCAAGACGACTTATGAAAGACAACAAAAAACTGGATACAGAAAGCACAATATAGAACACTTTGGAGACAAACAGGAGAGGCCTATGTCCAGCAGTGGATCGAGAGAGGCTGATAATGATGATGATGACCTAAAAAAAAAATGGATTTTGCGGTGGACACCAGACCTCGTCTCTGGGTAATGTGAAACAAAAATTCAAAAAGATTTTATTAGTTTATTAGTTTCTAGAGGTAAGGCTGCCGAGTTTTTTATTTTTAACGATTTTTGAGTTCTTGGTATCACTTGGAAGTAAAAAAAAACGAATTTCTTTGTAACAAAATAGTGAAAATCAACATATTTAGTACTCTTATCTTAAACAAAAAATAAGCATACAAAAAAATATATCTCGACAGCGTTACCGAACAAAATTGTGTATTACTTTTTGAGTTACAATGTCCACCATCTTTGAAAAAGCAGTTTTGACAAAAATGCGTTTAAAGTTTTGACAACTTCGTCTTTTCTTTTGTCTGTCAAAGCGTAAAGTGATGCACACCAGAATATGTGTTTGAATCGCAGAGTAATCTACAAAAGAGCAGGGAATAGTTGTTGACTGTTTCTTACTACGCTCAAGCGTGCTGGCGGGAAACCTCTCCAGGCAAGCCTGTAGAAGAAGTTAAGTCCTATAGACCTATCAGTCTACTTTCAGTGATGTAAAAGGTTTTTGAAAAACTTTTACTAGACAGATTACAGCCAATCATCGTGGAAAAGCAGCTAATACCCAACCACCAGTTTGGATTTAGACAACAACATGCTACCACCGAGCAATACTGTTCTGCAGTCTTTTTGGATGTCTCGCAGGCTTTTGACAAAGTCTGGCACACTGGCCTGCTATACAAAATAAGAAAAATCCTTCCTCTCAACTACTTTCTAATCCTCAAGTCCTATCTCTCCGACCGCCATTTCCTTGTAAAAGTAAAAGATCAGTGCACTAACTTATATCCAATCAAAGCTGGAGTACCTCAGGGTAGTGTCCTTGGACCAGTTCTCTACCTACTCTACACAGCAGATCTTCCTACAAGCCAAAATATCATCACAGCCACATATGCAGATGACACAGCAATCATTGCAGCTCACCCAAACCCGTACATCGCCTCGCAACTGCTTCAGACAAATGTCGATAGAATAAAGATCTGGTTACAAACATGGCGAATTAAAGTAAACGAAAGCAAGTCAGTACATATAACGTTCACTAATCGAAAAGATACGTGCCCAACCGTCTCATTAAATAATCAAGTACTACAACTACAAAGAGTTGATTTAAAATACCTACGTATGCACTTGGACCGCAGATTAACGTGGAAGAAACACATATTCACGAAAAGAAAACAGTTGGGTCTGAAACTCAATAAAATGTACTGGCTGATGGGAAAAAGGTCACAACTGAGTTTGTACAATAAAATTTTAGTATACAAGGCAGTGATTAAGCCAATATGGAGCTATGGTATCCAACTTTGGGAATCTGCTTCGAGATCTAATGTCGACATCCTGTAGAGATTCCAATCGAAGACCTCCCGAATTATCACAAATGCACCGTGGTACATGCCCAATGAATTCATCAATCGTGATCTTCAAATGAAGACTGTCAAAGAAGAAATTGCCAGTTACGCCCAAAAATACGACATACGACTACAAAATCACCCCAACAGGCTAGCGAAGAACCTAATGAGACCCCAGGCAAACAGAAGGCTAAAGCGACCTACCAGCAAGATTTTAAATTTTCAAAAATATTTTATGTATTAGAGTTTTATTTATAGGGTTTTATTTATTATTAGAGTCACAAATAATTTTTGTTAAGTACTAAAATTATGATTTCATAGGATATTGTCACTGGACAGTCTCCTGTAAGTCTCTTTTAATTTTTAAATATGTAATTTACTTACTGTAATCATTATTACAGATTGTAAATAAATGGGATGTTAAAAAAAAGTTTTGACAACTTCGTCTTTGTCTTTTCTTTTGTCTGTCAAAGCGTAACGTGATGCACACCAGAATATGTGTTTGAATAGCAGAGTAATCTAAAGAAAAGGGGAACAGTTGTTGAATGTTTCTTACTACGCTCAAGCGTGCTGACGCGAAACCGCAGCAAAGCCAGTCGAAGGTAGGGATATTCAACATGCTGTACCTCTGGTAATTTTACTCCTATCAATCTGAAATTTTCAGAGACTATCCTTGAAGTTATACTTTTATATAAAATAATAAAAAAAATTTAAAATTTCGAACCATACCCCCCTAAAGGACTTAAAACTTTCAAAGGCTTGACATATCTTATATGAATATTTATTAAATTTTTAGGGTACGAAGAGGAGGGTCCACTGGATTTGCACTAAAGGAAGATTCTATGGATGATAACTTTTTAGAAAACTCATTAAACCAAGAAAAAGAATGGATAGATAAATTTAGGAATAAACAATCTTCTGTGTTAAATCGAAAAGAATCTAACAAATCATCTGAATATAGTTTTAGCACTGAATACAGGTAAATATATTGCTGTTTAGTTTGCTTGGTTTTTTGTTAGGCTTTTGGTTTCTATTATTCCTTTCTTCATTTTATTTTTACATTTTCATTTTTCATTATATCATTATAAAGTATACTATTCTTGTCGCCTTATAAAACTCAATTCATTCAGACTTTTCCCATGCTCTTTTTCTACATCATGATACGATAATAGTTCTGCGATCATCCACTAAGCACGTTCTAGATCTTTCTCCATTTCGTCTTCTTGTTGAATTCCATTATAGTATTTCCGTCATGCCAACCTGTGACTTTTCATAAAGCATATAAGATAATGCTTCATCATCATCAACCTGTATGCATTCACTTCTGGATATAGGTCTTCCTCAGCTTTTTTCATTTCTTTCCGTCTTTGTGCTTTTCTCAGTATCCTTTCAAACATCCTTATTTGGTCATCATCCTTTTTGTCATTATTTATTTAATATATTTCTTTATATGAGTTAGAATAATGGCGAATTTTGCATTCAAACTGTTTTAGTTCCGAATTAGAAGAAGTGTACGAACAATTTTCCAGATGGTTGGAAAGTCCAATGTTAGAAACTGAAAAAGGTACAAAGAGGGAGCTCGATGCAAGGGAATTAGCAGTTGTTAGATTTGCAGGTACCTATTACTCTATTACACAAATTTCTTTAAGTTGTACGAGTACTCTAATATCGAATTCTTTATAGTAGTAACAATAAAATATTTATTCAAGGTAGAGCACGCTAAGAAATCGTTTGTAGTAAACTTTAGAATTAAGTGATTGTGAAGTGAATATTGATTTCTACACCTTTCTTTCAATTTCATTTGCAAAGTCAATTTTATGAATGTTTCTTTAAAACTATCTCCCCTCCATTAAGAAAAAGCAGAGCTTAATGTATTTTTTCTTAACTACGATATACTATGCTAATAATAATATTATACATTTTGCTTTAAAATGTATACGAAAATAATAGAGAAGAGACTGAGACAAGTATAAATGGAATTGGGAGAAGAACAAGCTGCATTTAGACCAGGAAGACAGATAAATGATAACATAATATACAGGGTGTAACAAAAATGCAGGTCATAAATTAAATTACAGATTCTGGGACCAAAAATAATTCGATTGAACTTAACTTACCTTAGTACAAATGTACACATAAAAAAAGTTAGGTATAACCCTTTGAAGTTACAAAATGAAAATCGATTCTTTCCAATATATCGAAAACTATTATAGATTTTTTATTGAAAATGGACCTTTGGCATTCTTATGGCGAAATATGGCTTATAGTGAAATTTGTACACCCCATAAAAATTTTATGAGGGTTTTGTTCCCTTAAAACCCCCCAAACTTTTGTGTACGTTCCAATTAAACTATTATTGTGGTACCCTTAGTTAAACACAGTGTTTTCAAAACTTTTTTGCCACTTAGTATTTTTTCAATAAGCGACCTTTTATCGAGATGTGGCTTCTTTTTTCAAAATATACCTAAAAATGTGAATTATAATAAATTTTCAGGTTATTAAGAGGTCTCTATAATCGTACTTAGCCATAGGTATTGGGACCGTGCAAGTTCGGAAAAGCGACACCTGATGTCATAGCTCGGCAACATTTTTCGCACTTTTAATTATATTGGCCAATCATATTGGTCCTGGTTACTGGACAATTGTCAAGGCCATAGCCCAAAAAAATATAAGAAGAAAAGGTAATATTAAGGTTATGTTATTAAAAGGTAAACAATTGTATGTAGTAAATAAAATTAATTATTAAAATGCACTACTACAAGCAAAATACAATTAATTAAATTTACTTTTATATAATAATTGCAATCATATTAACATTGTGGAGCAACATATAATTTTTCTTCTTCATTGACAGTAGATATGAAATATACGTCAATTAGACAATTTCAATTGACAATGAATTATTTAAGAAAGTTGCAAGATTTCTCCGCTATTCGCGCAATATCGTTTCTCGTATCCCCTCCAAGTACTTGCACACGGCGAATACAAATATGTGGTGGATTCAAAAGATATTCAAAATATCTCGATAAACACTGGCTTGTCGAAAAAGTCTTAAGAGGCAAAAAAGTTTTAAAAACATTGTGTTTAACTAATAATTGTACCACAATAATAATTTAACTGGAACGTACACAAAAGTTTGGGTGCGTTTAAGGGAACAAAACCCCCATAAAATTTTTATGGGGTGTACAAATTTCACTATATTTTTTTAAGATGTTTCTTCCATAAGAATGCCAAAGGTCCATTTTCAATAAAAAGTCTATAATAGTTTTTGACATATTGGAAAAAATCGATTTTCATTTTGTAACTTCAAAGGGCTATAACTTTTTTATGTGCACATTTGTACTAAGGTAACTTAGGTTCGATCGAACTATTTTGGGTCTCAAAATATGTGATTTAATTTATGATCTGCATTTTTGTTACACCCTGTATATGATTAGGAACCTAATGGAAACAAACATAGATACGATAAAAACTAGTAGGTATAGTCGGTTCGCTAAACTCAGACACAACTGGCTAGTGATTTTAGTCGGTAATTTCTTTGTTTTTGGCCAAAATTGGCAAAATTACTAACTATTTAGTAATTATTAACTAGTTTGTAATTATTTCTGTTTGCAAATTTTACCAAATTGGCAAAATTACTTACTAAAATCACTAGCCAGTTGTGTCTGAGTTTAGCGAACCGACTATATTAGCATTCATAGATCTACGAGCAGGATTTGGCACAATAGAAAGACAAGTTATAGGGAAATGCTTGAGGAAAATAAATGTGCGAAATATAAATGGAGGAAAATAATTAAACCTACCAAATAGATTGATAAAAATTAAAGAAAGTAATTATTAGGTACAAAGAGGTAAAAGGAAAAGTACAAATAGTAGTGCAAAGATCGGAAGAATTTAATAATATAATAATAAACGAATTGATAAGAAATACCAGAGTAAGAACCAACCAACTACAGACAATGATAGGATCCCATAGATTACAACCAGTACCAATACAGTCCTTAATGTATGCGGAAGACGACATAGTACTAACAGCAGATAAAATTCAGAAACTAATGGATATATGGGCAGAACAAATAGAAGAACTAAAAATGGAAATAAACGGGGAAAAAAGTAAGTTAATAAGTGGCAAAGAAGGTATGGAATATAATGAAATAAATATAAAATGTGAAAACTCGGAACTGGAAATAGTTCAAACTTACGAATACTTGGGAAGTATAATTACTAACAACGGAAAAATAGACTGGGAAATCACAAATGGAGCAAAGAAATCAAACAAGTTATAATATGCGTTAGTCCCAATATTAGGAAAAAGAAAAATTACACGAGAGACAAGGATAAAAATAACATAATAGTGATACCGACTGTGCTCTATGCAAGTGAAAACTGAACAACTCTGGAGAAACGTAAGAGCAGGATCAACGCAATGAAAATGAGACACCCAAGAAGGATAGTTGGAAAGGCAAAATAAGTTAGATTAAGCAACGAGACTATTAGGAGAATGGCCAAGCAAGAACCAATTATGAATAAAATAGCAAAGAGACAAATGAACTGGTATGGGAATTTGATGAGGGTGCGACCCAACATAATTACAAGAAAAGTACACGAAGCAAAGAACTAAAAAGAAAGAGGCAGACCAAGATAAAAATGGATACAGCAAGTAGTAGAGGCGAGGAAAAGATGAACAAAAATCACTCGAGAAATTAAAAATAATGGCAGGAAATAGAAACGAATAGAAGAGATGGGTGAATGTAAATTAAAATAGCTAGCCTAAGTCCGACACCCTGATAGGGTAAAAGGAAAGGGAGAAAGAAAGAAAGAAATAATATATTATAGTGTTATATTAAAAGGGTTTTCAGGGCGGTTATTTTTTAAACAGCATTTCTCTATGTAGATTAGTGCAAGGCACATACGACAGTATGTACTAATAAACTTTCCCGTCGCGCTATTATTTGCAAAACCTTGTGACCATATAGCCTAGTAAATGAACGGGAAATTCGGCGATACCGTGTAATTTTCAGGGGCAACTCCGAATTGCATGAAAATTTGGATTTAGGTTCTACTTACCCTCCACTTCAAAGTTGAAATTGTGCCGTTGGTTGCTTTTACTTGGGGGGTGACAGTCACCCCTTCTCGGGGGTGAAAAAACATACGTTCAAGATAAGACCGGAAATGGATAAATTGACTGATTGTAAGCAACTTTTGTTCTATACTTAAGTTAATACTTTTCGAGTTATTTGCCATTGAAAATGTTGATTTTTCGACAAAAAAACTACATTTTCAGACAGTTTTTCGCAAATACATACCTCAAAAAGTAAATATTTTATCGAAAAAAATATCCTTAGCAAAAGTGTAGCTTATAAAAAACCCAAAAAATGTATCAGTGAAGTCTGTCAATTAAATAAAAACAAAGTTGTAGCTCATGAAAAATACGTTCTTATTCGTCTAATTCCAAATCGAATATTTCAAGGTGAAAAATTAAGCACTTTTCGGGAAAAACCCATTTAAACTTTTTTAAAGTGTTTATAAAAAGCTTTGTTTTAATTGTTAACAAAAGTTTTAGCATTAAAAATAAGCGAGTTACGCTCAAACTAAAGTTGGCCCTCTTTTTTTTTTTTTGTAAAAAATCATGAAAATCTCGCCGTGTTTAGCTCCCCAAATGAAATTAATCGCTACCGCTTTACAAATAATTTACTTACCTATCTATTTTTTATATGATCTGTCAGTCTCACCGGTTTAAAGTGTTTATTTTTAAAAGGGTTATAATTGAGAAAGCTTAAATGGGTCACTAATCACGAGTGTATGCAAATTTTGAGCAGCCATATCTTAACCAATTTTTGTCTTACGGAGAAACAAAATGAAATTAGCATATTTATAATAGCAAAACCTAAATTTTTTTACTCATTAAGATTTTTCTTATCACTATTACTTTTAAGTTATTTTGAAAAAATTAAATTTTTCAAAAATTTTTAGAAATTTTTTTTTTACTATAAAACCAAATGTTTTCAAAAATAAGCACTTCAAACCAATCAAACTTACAGATCATATACACAATACACATACAGTTAAAACAGATGGTAAAGCCAAACGAATAATTTCATTTAGGGTGCTAAATAGAGGGAGGTTTTCACGATTTTTTTTTACCAAAAAAAAGGGGCGCCAACATTTTTTTCAGTGTAACGCGTTTATTTTTGATGCTGTAAACTTTTGTAAAAAACAAATAATAAGCTTTTTTTAAGTACTTTAAAAATGTTAATAAGGTTTTCCCAAAATACGCTTCTTTCTTCGGTGATTTCGCGTTGAATTATTCGATTTGGAATTAGACGAATAAGAACGTATTTTTCATGAGCTACAACTTTGCTTCTACTCAATTTGTAGACTTTACTGGTGGTACACCATTTTTTCGTTTTTTTATAGGCTACACTTTTGCTAAAAATATTTTTTTCGATAAAATATTTAATTTTTGAGTTATTTGGGAAAAACGGTCTGAAAACGTAGTTTTTTTGTCGAAAAATCAACATTTTAAATCGCGAATAACTCGAAAAGTATTGACTTACGTAAAAAACTTTATAGAACAAAAGGTGCTTAAAATAAGTCAATTTATCCATTTCCGGCCTTATTTTAAACACGCGTTTTTCACCCCCCGAGAAGGGGTAAATGTCACCCCCCAAGTAAAAGCAACCAAGGGCACACATTCAACTTTGAAGTGGAGGGTAAGTAGAACCTAAATCCAAATTTACATGCAATTCGGAGTTGCCCCTGGAAATTACACTCCAAAACGGTCATTTATTGGGCTAATACGTTTTTGTTGAAAAAAACTTGCAGTTAGTACCAAAAATTCAGAGTTACAGACATGTGTCCTACAAAAATAAGATAAGATCTTTAGATTGCTAATATTTTAAAAATGAATAAACATTTTCAAATTTCCTTAACCTTTTTTTTGCTAATATTTTGTTTTTAGGGTCAATTTTAAAACGCACTTTAAGCGAATCCTTCGTCGGTGTTCCTGTACCGATGACGGAGAATTGTGATATACATTCATGTTCAAATGATGAATATTCAACAAGAAAAAACAAATTAGTTCTTAATGCCAAATCGTTAAGTTTAGAATTAGCAAGACAGAAACACCGACTTGCCGCTCAACTCGTAAGTATACTTTACTCTTTTTGTACGAGGGTTGCTCTAAAATTTCTGAGTAGATACCGAAACCCAGGAATTATTTTTAAAAGATTTAACGTTGGCCTCTGAATTTTTGTATGTGATATTTGACATACTTATTCATACATAGACTGTTTGAATGTGGTTATATTAGCCTTAAAATGCAACCAACTATCAGGTTTACTACTACAAATGTTCAGATCAGCCCTCGTATTTTAGTTTTTGTTAAAATAAACGTTTAATGAGTTTGGCAAACGTTTTAGTGTTTGAAGTGGCTTTTGTAAATTATTTTGGTCACAGACACTCAATAAAAACCTCGAACCTACAGAAATGAATTCCTAACGGAAAGTGTGATACTTGAAGAACAACACATAAAAGGAAAAGGATAGATAAAAATATCTAAAGAAGCTAAAAATAGTACAAAAGTTTGACTTATCAATGCAATCAAATGTAAAACAAATCTTGAAACACAGATCGTAAGGATGCAACGTATGTTTTTTTACTCATAAATAAACAAATAAATGGAAAAATTCGGTTACAATCCTCCATAAAAAACACCTCACCTCAATCTATAAAACATCTAAAAAAATCAAACACCTAAACAAGGTCTTTACTCGAATACTGGATAGCAGATTGGAAGTAAAACTCGATTACCATCAGCCAGAAGAACAAGCAGGGCTTCAATCAGGCCACGGAACAAATGACCATCTGTAAACCTTCATTGCATAGCTGAGAAGATAGAAATTGGCAGAGGGGTGCGCCAGAAAGATTTATAACAGTCATAGAATACGTATTTAAACGAATAGGATGGGACTCAAAGGGTATTAAGATCGATGGAGAGAATTTTCCAAATCCATGGATTCGACTAGAGGATTCGTAGAGTCACCTGCTTGGTCTCCAGACCTTAATCCGTTAAATTTTTCTCTTGCTGATTGTCTTAAATCAAGTTTGTACATTAAACGATCAACATGGTTGCGGGATTTGAAACAAAGAATTGAAGGTGAAATAATTCGTGGAGAAATCTTGGAAAGACCAACTCGAAAAGTAGGAAATAACTTGGAAAAAGTAATAGGCTGGCATATTGTTAGCAGATTAATGGCGAGAATTTTGAAAAGGTTTGAAGTGTTTTTTTTTAAATTACTATTCTCATTTTTGAGTACCTACACCTACATATATCAACCAAACTTGGTATGTATGAATTAGGAATAATAATTTCTTAGAAATCTGCAAAAAATACAGTGTGTCCCATTTAAATTAAAAAAGTTGAGGGTATTTCCTGTGAAACCGAAAGTAAAGTGGTATTATAAAATATGGAGTCAGATGTAGTATGTGATATTGTACTTGCAAGCCAAGTTTCATGAATAGATTTTTTTTCAAAGATATGGTTCCATACTTTATCCCAACCCTATATATTATATAAGTGAACAATTAAAAGGACAGCTTTCCGACGAATTGCCTAATTGAGGAAATTTGATATTCTAAACTTTCCTCTACAAACTTAAAAATATCACTGTCCCAAAAGCTTTTTTAACTAACAAAATTAGTGTGTAGATAGTTGTGTGGCCAATCTTCAGACACCAAGATGCTTTTTTGCCATGTCATAAACACATCCGTAATTTTTAACAGACCGATGACAAATGCTGCGATACCCAAAGTAGGCCCGTGGCACTAACACTCTGTGATAATGAAGACTCAGCTTGTAGTTTAAAAAAGTCTAGAAATTGGTTTATTACTTGTGTTACTGAAGCGATTGTGCAGAATTTAGAAGATGTTTCAGTTAGTATCCGTTTACAGCAAACTGACGATGAGGTAAACAAAAGAGACTAATCATTAAAGGCTTGAGTTTGTTGAAAATACTAATATTTGACTAATCATTTCACTTTTATCATTCACACCATAACTGTTATCAAGAAAAAACTTGTTTCGCTGTAAAGGCTCCCATTCACGTTGAGATCGGTATCGATACATGTATCGCGACAAGTTGCGATACACGTATCATGAGATTTGTATCTGTTTCACGACAGTGATACAGACGGCGATAGAATTGTAGACGACGAAGATAGAGAGTTGTGATACTGATACAGCAATACTGAGACAGCCAAATACGGTATGAGGTTTGTATCGCGATAATGATACTTGCGACATGTATCGATATCGATTTCAACGTGAATGGATGCCTTATAAGAGATATTTTTAAGTTATTTTTTACGTGCCTATCTAGAGAACTCCATATCTAATTATTTCTAACATTTTATAGTGGGTACCTGACTGTTTAGGTTTAAAGGATGCTCTAAAATCCTTAAAAGGTATAAGTGTAGTGAATTTTCTGTCGTACAGTATTATCAAATAAAAATAAAGCCAGCAATAATGTGAACAGTTATAATAGTCCAAGTAATGAAGCTTAAAATATGACAAAACCACGCAATTCTTACAGAATGGATCGATTTGCTTGAAAATTTGAGAATAAGTAGTGGATAGTCCAAGGATCAAAATCTATATGATGCCGGAAGGGGCTTTTACCATGGGGTGGTTGCCACCCCATCTCGGGGGTGGAAATTTTTTAATATATTTTGACCGCATAAGTTGGTAAAAACATTCATTCTAAGCAAAAAACGTTCTATAAATTTTTTTGATAAAATTCATAGTTTTCGATTTATTCGCTTTCGAAAGTGTTAGTTTTATGTATATCGAAAAAATCAATGTTTTTAATAAGTTTTCTGCTAATAACTCTAAAAGTTTTCGTTTTATCAAAACAACTTTACTTAACAAAAATGTACCTTTTGAAAAAATAAACAAAACTGTTTTCTTAAATTTTCTTTAAGACCAATAGTAATGGAGCTATACTTTATTATATGTTATCTCTTATATGGTCCATCTAAAAAGAGGACGTCCTTGTTTACTGTGGAACTGTCAAATAAAAACAGCAATAACACTTCTTCTTCCACATAGAAATTGTTGCATTCACACGGTATTTTATAGATGCAGTTCTTTCATCTTCCTTGTGTGTTGTTATATTTCGTTTTGACAAGATAGATCTCAGTATATTGGTTGTTTTGAATGTGGTTATGAAGTACTTATTTAATACCCTTTTTAATTTTTCTAATATGCCCTTTGCATGTGGTATTGTTATCTTTGAATCCCTCCTTTGAGTGTTTCTGGATTGCCTGTGGTGTTTTGTTGTTTCCTTTCTTCAATCTGGTGAAATTCCTTGTTTATAAATGACAATGGGTAATCATTTTTTGTTAAAATCCTTGCTAGCCGATTTTTTCTTCCCGAAATGCCGGTGTTTTGGGCTTTATCTAACTTTGGTTGGGTTTACTAATCTTATCAACAGTTCTAAAATTTGAATACTTGCGACTTATTTACGTTTATTACAATGTTGCTTTTTGTAGCTGATATTTTGTGACTGATCTACACCTTCCAGGTTAAAATGTTCGGTCGAATGAGGAGCTAAGATCTATTGAGCATAATAATGAAAGAGTAGATTTTCGTGCAACAAAAACTAGATGCCGATTTTTGGAACAAAATTTTCTTCGAGGTCTTTGGAAAAAGGACGGTGGCCTCTGATCTACAAAGAGACCCGGACCTAGAAGATCTTACCAGATCAATATTCCGAATCGAACTTAGTTCTCTGTCGTTACTCACGGCGTTTTATACTTATGGTCGGTATTCCTCTCCAACGCAAATCGATGGTAGTGGTAGGTTATTAGTGGGGATGTGATTATACAGCGAGCGAGATGGCCAGCCACCAGCAAGCGATAAAGGTGCCATTGCTACAAGCTAATAGTTCTCGCTCTTGCAAAGCGATAAATTATTTTGTGTATGTAAATTGACTATGATATCAAATAAACTTTGCTCGACTTTCCTATTCCTATCGGCAGTTCTAATATTTGAACACTGAACCTGATTTTCGTTCCCTACCATGTTGCTTTTTGTAACTGACTGTATCAAAAATTTGCTCTTCATTCAGTGAATATACAATCTATACATTTAAAACTCTTTTTGCTTCCAGCTGTCACAAATATCCGAGAAACCAAAAAACGGCCTGAAACCCATATCCACAGGCAACTGGGGCTGCGGATCTTCCCACAAAGGTGATGTCCAGTTAAAAGTCATCATACAGTGGATGGCTGCCAGCGTAGCAGGCGTTCCAGCACTGATCTACTGCACTTACGGCCATCAACAGCTAGCCAAATTAGACACGGTCTGCAGAATACTGATCGACAGAAAATGGACGGTGAGAGACTTGGCAGAAGCGGCTCTTAGGTATTCGAATAGGGTTATACAGGGCAAGGAACTCAGTGGGACTTTGTTTGAGGAGCTGATCGGTATGGAGAGAACAGTGTAGGGTTAAAATGTTATTTGTTACAATAAAAATATACTTGCGAGAAGTTCTGAGGTACAGAGAAAATAAATTAACAAATAAAATAAAAAACAAAAACAAGGAATTGATATTGTGTGACTCAGTTATAGTACGAGATCCGAATAGGAGGTCAAAATGTACCCATCTGCTTGCCGGATGAAACATTTTTTTTATTAAATTTTATACATAGACAAATGTTTCTAGCATGGGTTGCCTATCAAAATCGTGTCATAGCTATCCTTAAGGGGAGGCCGAAGGGGTTGAAATCAATATTCCAAACAAATTTTGTTCTTGAAAATATGGTAGATTATTTTATTTTTAAATTAAATAGGCATATTCAATACAATTCATAGATTACTCAAGGAAAAATACTGAAAAATAAGCCAACGGTGGCAAATTTTTAAAAGACACCTCAAAATACAATGAATCTTGCAGTGGACATCAGAACTCATCATTGAATCATGGTAAACAAAAAATTTAAAAAAATTTTATAAGCTTATGAGTTTCTCGAGGTAACGCTGTCAAGTTTTTGAAGTGAAAACTTCTTTAGGGACGTTGTGCACTTTTTGGACAGGGGAAAAAGCATTGAATTCGCGACCGTCATCGCGACCGTCATTGCGACCGTCATCGCTTATGCTATAATATTATGTGTATGTATATATAAATTGTGTAGAGGTATTTAAATTTAAAATAAATGTAAAACATATTTTAAGATGGGGAAAAAGGATTTATTTCGCGACCGTCATCGCGACCGTCATCTCTTTGGCTAAATAAATTTTGTACGTATATGCATTATGTGTATGTATATAAAAATTGTATAGAAGTATTTAAATTTAAAATAAATGTAAAACCTATTTTTGGATGGGGAAAAAGGATTTATTTGGCGACCGTCATCGCGACCGTCATCTCTTCGGCGAAATAAATTTTGTACGTATGTATATTATGTGTATGTATATATAAATTGTATAGAAGTATTTACATTTAAAATAAATGTAAAACCTATTTTTTGATGGGGAAAAAGGATTTTTTTGGCGACCGTCATCTCTTCGGCGAAATAAATTTTGTACGTATATTTATTATGTGTATGTATATATAAATTGTGTAGAAGTATTTAAATTTAAGATAAATGTAAAATCTATTTTATGATGGGGAGAAAGGATTGATTTAGCATCTGTCATCGCTTCGACGAAATAAATTTTGTACGTATATTAATGTACCTACGTATAATAATAGTAATATTATTGAAGTGAACACTTCTTTAAGGGCGTTGTGCACTTTTTATATGCGAAAAAAGCATTAAATTCGCGACCGTCATTGCAACCGTCATCGCTTCGGCGAAATAAATGTTGTACGTATATGTATATTATTATATGTATGTATATAAATAGTGTAGAAGGCACGCAACGCGTATATAATACTGGTATAACACCTATTTTTGGATGGGGATCAAGAATTGATTTCGCGACCGTTCATCGTTTAGTCGAAATAAATTTTGTATGTATATATATTATCTTCTTCTTCAGCCTGTTAGCATCCACTCCTGGACAAGGCCTCCCCATGACTTCTCAATTCTTCTCTGTTTTGTGCTATTTGGTGCCAGTTCTCCCCATTTTTGCCTTGATGTCGTCTAGTCATCGTTTTTGTGGTCTTCCTCTACTACGACTGTGCTCGCGTGGTCTCCAACGTAAAATGTTTCTCGTCCACCTTTCGATGTTTTGTCGTGTCTCGTGTGCTACCTAGTTTCATTTCATTTGCATTTCAATTCTTCCAATTACATATTCCACTTTCGTCCTGGTTCACACGTCCTCATTTTGTATATGTTCCCTCAGAGATACCCTATCATAGCTCGTTTGATCGCCCTCTGTATCGTTCTCAATCTATTGGCTGATACCTCTGTAAGTGTCATCGCCTCCATTCTATAGGTCATAATTGGTAGAATACAACTGTTGAATACCCTTTTCTTTAGATTTATTGGTATCTTTTTGTTCTTCAACACATCACTGAGTCTTGCTACTGCTGCCCAAGTCATTCAGATTCTTCTAATTATTCCTGCCGCTTGATTCTGTTTGCCTAGTTTGATCGTGTGACCTAGATATATATATATATATATATATATATATATATATATATATATATATATATATATATATATATATATATATATATATTTCGACACTTTCGATATCACTTCCATCTAAGTCGATTGTGATATATTGATTTGTCATCACTTTTGGTTTATTTGTTTTTGTCCTCTGTCTAACTTCTCTCTCCGTTCTTATTCTGCTTGTTGTTAGACCTTCTGATACATTTATTTGCATACTTGCATTGTCGTATATTATGTATTTGAGGAGTATTCTATATCTAGAATCAACCCTTGCGTTATTCATTCCTTCTAATACGGCCAGAGTTCTATGGAATCGAATGCCTTATTGTAATCCACAAATGCCAAATGAAGAGGTTCATTGTATTCGTTGCACTTTTCGATAAGTGTTGTTATTGTCTGTAGGTGTTCTATGGTACTATGTCAACAGGCTTGTAACTATCGAATTTATTTGATAGCCTGTTAGTAATTATTTTGGCAAGCATTCTGTACGGACGTGGCAACAGGCTTATTGGTTTGAAATTTTCGCGTTTGTGGTACCTACATATTAGGTGTATGTATATAATAAATAGCATAGGATGCACGCAACGCGTGTATAATATAGGTATAGAACTTTTTTGGATTGAGAAAAAGCATTGAATTCGCAACCGTCATTGCTGCGGCGAGATATTAGTAATTTATATACTACAGGTTGAATTGCGTATGTATAAGTTCGAAGTTATAATGGTTGGAGGAGGGATAGCGTGTGTACCCTAAGAAGCTTGCGAAGCAAGCGCATAAGGGGCCACATGATCCCTACTCCAATCATTATAAGTGATTAATGTTTAAAGTATTTTTGAAGTGAAAACTTCTGTAGCGATTTTGTGCATTTTCTGGATGGGGAAAAAGCATTGAATTCGTGACCTTCATCGCTTCGCCGAAATAAATTCTGTACGTTTATGTATTATGTGTATGTACAGTGGAACCTCGATAACTCGGATTAATCGGGACCGCGGCCGATTCGGGTTAGCCGGAGAGCATGGTAAAAATTAATAAAATACGGTATACTTATAGATAAAGTCCGGTATAATTAAAATAACATGAAATATATATGCACAGTACACATCTAACTTACCTATAGTTGTATAGAGTATAGTACCTGAAATCCGCCCGCGACTCACTAGTGGGTCGCGACCCACCGGTTGGGAAACGCTGGTATAGAGTATTGTTCATTTCTAGGTAAAAAAACTCAGTCAATTTCGGTTGTGTCAATTTCGTCTGCCATCGGAACAATGTTATGTTATTTAAGAACAGTGGCTCTTTCATTGTTTAAAAGACCATTGTTTAAAAAATGATTTTTTAAAAGACAGTCGATTAACATTATCTCTCAAATATTATATTATGGTCAAAGCGAAGTTTTAGCAATGAAACTCGATATTTTTAAGACATTCCAGAAGAGGCTACAGATAAAATGTTTTAACATAATACATACATTTTTATTGTTAAAATGTTTGTCTGATGAAAATCGGTCCGGGTTATCGGGGGCCGACTTATCGAGGTTCCACTGTATATATAAATAGTATAGGATGCAACCAATGCGTATATGATGTAGGATCACTTCTCTTTGGATGGGGAAAAAGCAATGAACTCGCGATCGTTATCGACACGGAAGATATTAGTAATTTATATACTATAGGTTAAATTGCGTATAAGTTTGGCCGAAGTTATAATGGTTGGAGAAGGGATAGAGTGTGTACCCGATGGGGCTTGCTTCGTAAGAAGTTTTCACTTCTGTCGGCACTCCCACGAGTGCATTAATTTTTTTTAGTTTTATCTAATTTTGACTTTTTGATATCACTCAGAAACCTAAAGAAAGATTTTTTTTGCAAAAAGGGTGAAATTCAACATATTTATCATTGCTAAACAAAAAAAAAGCATAAAACAAAAATATCTTGACAGCGTTACCTCAAGGAATGTCTATAGAAAATATATACAAAATTCCAGGTGAGATGGTCAAGCAGTTTTTGAGATACAATGTCTACAGCCTGAAAAAAGCAGTTTTGAGAAAAACGCGTTTCAAGTATTGTCAACTTTTATTTTCAATTTCATTTTTGTCTGTCAAATGGTAAAGTGATGCACACCGGAATATGATTTTAAATCGCGGAGTAATTTACAAAAGAAAATAAGAACAGCTGTTGACCGTTTCTCACTACGCTCAAGCGCGTTGGCACGAACTTGCTATAAAACAAGTCGAAGGTAGGGAGGCAGGGAGGTAATATTAAATAGCCCTAGCTTCCACTCGATTTGCAGCAGGTTCGCGCCAGCACGCTTGAACGTAGTGAATAACGGTCAACAGCTGTTTTTATTTTCTTTTGTAAATTACTCCGCGATTCAAAAAGATATTCCAGTGTGCATCATTTTACGATTTGAAAGACAAAAAAGAAATTGAAAATAAAAGTTGACAATACTTTAAACACGTTTTCCTCAAAACTCCTTTTTTCAAAGGCTGTAGACATTGTAACTAAAAAACTACCTGACCGAACCACTTGGAATTTTGTATATATTTTCTTTAGACATTCCTTGAGGTAAAGCTGTCTAAATATTTTTTGTTGTATGCTTATTTTTCATTTAACAATAATAAATATGTTAATTTTCACCCTTTTTACAAAAAAAAATTCGTTGGTTTGACTTCTGAGTGGTATCAAAAAGTCAAAATTAGATAAAACTAAAAAAAAACTTGACAGCATTACCTTGAGAAACTCATAAGCTAATAAAATCTTTTTGAATTTTTTGTTTACCATGATTCAATGATGAGTTCTGATGTCCACCTTGGCTTATTTTTCAGTATTTTTCCTTGAATTTTTTTGAGTAATCTATGAATTGTACTGAATATGCCTATTTAATTTAAAAATAAAATAATTCTACCATACTTTCAAAAAAACCTCCGTTTGGAATATTGATTTCAACCCCTTCGGCTCCCCCTTAAGGATAGCTATGACACGATTTTGATAGGCAACCCATGCTAGAAATATTTGTCTCTGTATGAAATTTAACAAAAAAGAATGTTTCATCCGGCAAGCAGATGGGTACATTTTGACCTCCTATTCGGATCTTAGACTATTATAGAAATCCACAAGGAAAATGATTTCCTGTAGCTGCTGTATACCATTTATCACAAAAAATTCTATTCAATAAAATCCTTTATAAAAGGTACAGGCGATTTATTAATTAAAAGTCCCTTAAAGGGCCACATCAGAACGTTTTCGATTTGAAAAGACCATCATCAGTGCTGAACAGGATGCGAACATGCTAAGCCACCAAAATTAAAAAATATTAGAGTAAAAATCCTTTAAAAATATTATAATTATAAGAAAATTTACACTGTCGAGTTTAAATAACATTGATGGTTGAAATAATTGTCCTAGATTTAGCATTAGTCATCATCTGACTCCCCATGTGGGTTGAACACCTTATGTCCTCACATTACAGACGGTAGTTAACAACTGAACTGAGTTGAACATTGAAGAGCTGAAATTTTCTATATTTCATTCATAAAATTAATTAATCTGAATGAGTAAAATTATCTCTGTACCTTCAGATGTAATAGTTTGCCAGTGAATTTCAAATTTGTATATTTTTGTACATTTTCGATTTCATTTATTTATACAAAACATAATACAGGGTGAAATACATAAGTTCCAGTTCAAATTTATTTAGAATTTTTTACTGTTAACAAAGATGATGAAGAACTATAGTCGGTCTTTAAATGCATTATTTATTGACATTTGAAAAATACCTAATTTTTTTATTTTACTTTTTTATGTGGCATGAAAAAATACACATGCAACCCTTAGTTTTCACCCTTATATCTCCAACCCCTATTTTTTAATAGCCATATTAGTAATTTAAGCATTTTTAACCATGGTCTATAATTGATAACGCATAAAATTGCAGTATCTGGCAATGGACTCCCTGCTGCAGTCGATTGCAAGGTAAAGTCAAAGGGAAGCAAGGATCCGGTAGAAGGAAAATATCATGGCTGCGGAATTTGAGAGCATGGATTAAGAAGACCTCAACGGAACTGTTTGGAGCCGCAGCGAGCAAGGTTATGATTGCCAATATGATTTCCATCATCCGAAACGGATAGGAACCAGAAGAAGATAAATTGATCAATTATCACTAGATCAGTTGTCTCCACCAGACGTCTACCGGTGTCACTTGTCACCCAGTAAATAGCATTATTATTGTTTATGCATGGAGCGTAATAGTGACACTTTTTTTATTTATTAGCCACACCTGTTATTTCAAATTACTTTTCTAGATTGTCAAGAAAGAATCAATAAATTTTAACTTTCTTTCATATAAAATTATATTGGGAATGAATTCCGCAGCTTGATAACTATGAAATAATAATTTTTTGTCATAAAAATTGAATAAGTTGTTTACCTCCAGTAAAAGTAGCCCCTTTTGATAGTCGTACATGTAAATCACCCTGTATATGTTCAAATAGCCAGTGCCTGTACTCAAGAGTCAGAAATAAGCACGGTCTTCCCACTTTTATATGAATATTTTTGGAAGTAAGAATCTGCCTTAAAATTGAGAAAGATGTGAATTTTAAGTAGGTACCTAAATCGCTGTAATGACCAATTGAAACAAAAAATACAATCCATTTACTACACTCATCAGTTTTAATGTTTAATATTACTAAAATCACTGTTTCAACATCATTACAAGTGCTCAGAGTTTTCCAGATTTTAATTACTTTTAAAACCCTTTCAAAACATTCAGAAATACCTTTAGTCTAGGGGAAATGGAGGAGGGGGGTTTCGTGGCTGATTGGGCTCCATGAGATTTTACAACAGATTTTTATGTATTTTGACCCGTTAAATCCGAATCGTCAACATGATAATTCAAATTTTTGGGCAGGAATATTTTTATTAAGAATCTAATTGGTCAAATGCTTATACCTAAGGAACTAATAAAGATATACCTTTTTTCTAAAGCATGTGTAATGTAATATATAAAGGAAAAGATTCCTCTCATTGGCTGTATACCATAATAAAAAACTTACTAAGGAAGTATAACGTCACTTGTAGGTAGATGGTATATAAATCTATTAAAATTGTTATCTAAAATGATCCAAATTGGATTGAAGTGGGTACATCTATAGTACAAAAAACACACAAACGTTTTCGGACCAATCAGTCCATCATCAGGTAGAAACCTAAAATAAGCAAACCACTGTATTAAAAAAGCCAAGATGAAATTTTGACTTAGAAAGTTAGGAAAAATTAAAACATGTGGTTACTTACTTTAGATCCAAAGTAGTTGGAACTAGCTATATAGTTAGGTCAAAAGACCTTAATATTACAATAAGTAAAGTAAAGTCTTTTGACCTAACTATGTAGCTAGTTCCAACTACTTTGGATCTAAAGTAAGTAACCACATGTTTTAATTTTTCGTAACTTTCTAAGTCAAAATTTCATCTTGGCTTTTTTAATACAGTGGTTTGCTTATTTTAGGTTTCTACCTGATGATGGACTGATTGGTCCGAAAACGTTTGTGTGTTTTTTGTACTATAGATGTACCCACTTCAATCCAATTTGGATCATTTTAGATAAAAATGTTAATAAATTTATATACCATATACCTACAAGTGAAGTTTTACTTCCTTAGTAAGTCATGTGTAATGTCTTGTTTCTTTAAAAAAATCAAACCAAACAAACTTAAAAAATTAAAATCGATCCATTGGTAGCAGAGATAATGCAAAGTTATTAAAAAGTAAAAAATAACCACTATATCAGACATTTTTGCTTATTGGGACCGTGCAAGTTCGGAAAAGCGACACCTGGTTTCATAGCTCGGCAACTTTTTTCGCACTTTTAATTATATTGGCCAATTATATTGGTACTGGTTGCTGGATAATTGTCAAGGCCGTGGCCCAAAAAAAATTATAAGAAAAAGTAAGATTTAGGTTATGTAATTAAAAGGTAAACAATTGTATGTACTAAATAAAATTAATTATTAAAATGCAGTACGGCAAGCAAAATTCAATTAATTAAATATACTTTTATATTTATATAATATTTGCATATCATATCAATATTGTGAGCAACATATAATTTTTCTTCTTCAATGACAGTAGGTATGCAATATACGTCAATTTGACAATTTCAATTGACAATATGAATTATTTAAGAAAGTTGCAAGATTTCTCCTCTTCGCGCACGATCGTTTCTCGTATCCCCTCCAAGTACTTGCACACCGCGAATACGCTGTGAGCTCGTACGTAGAGGGGATACTTAAAAGTTCGTGAGCGCCAGTAGTGACAAGTCAGTGAACTTGTTCTGGAAATTTGACATAAATGTCAAAGTGATTAATTTAAAACATTGAAATTAAAAACATTAATAGGAAAAAATATTAGTTGGTCAAAGCTGTGGTATATATTTTTACCTTAAATATACTTACGTTCTAAATACTGAATTTAAGTTTTTTTAATATTTCGTAATATGTAATTATACATTTATCTATTAATCTAAGCGCCATCTACACGATAATTGTGAAAGTATCCGAAGTAAGAAACTATATTTCATCAATAGAACGTCAAAATGACTAGCAAAATCTTAAAAAATCGATTACGATTTAATTACATTTTTTGCGTTGTAAATATTACGCGATAAAAATTAAATAATAAATTTAAAAATTTTCGGCGAAAGTTGCATTAGTAATCCGCTAGTTAGCGATACCAGCGAAGCTCAGAGCTTATAACTTTGCTTTTGCTCAACGTAAAAATATTTCAAGCAACTCATTTTAAAGCTACGATTATAAGCTTTAAAATGAATTTTGAAAAATTATATTTTATTAATTTTTGACAAAGTTATATAAAATCCACAAGGAAAAGAAAGATTTTTTCTGTAGTTGGCTGTATACCGTCAATCACAAAAATTTAATGAAAAATCCTTTGTAAATATAGTTTTTTTTATTAAAATCCATTTAAGGGCTACATCACAAAACGTTTTCGATTTTTTACAAAATCACCATCAGTGTTAAGAACAGGTTAATTGCAAGCTGAGGTACCAAAGAAATGCTAGGGTAAGAACCCTTTAAATGGTATAAAAATGTGTTGCAATCGCATATTTGCTTAACACGTTCAGCCCCGCGTGAGACAGATGCTGTCTCACGGTGTTGTGATCTTGCCGGACCGGGTAAACTTACGGGTGTGTCTCACAGGTAAATTTTACATCAGACCGCGTGAGCCGGTGAAGAGACACGGTGCAATATTATGTATTATAGCAATGAAAAATGCCGGTCTAAGGGAACACTTCAGTGTTTGCGGTTTCAAAATAGGATAATTTGATGTCAAGTTACGAACAAAAAAACAGCTATATGTACCATATTTATCTTCCCTAATTTCTACTAGCTACACATCTACTAGCTTTGCAACCCACGTGATGGGAGAGTCATACTGTGCCCAAGGGTCTAATTCTTTATAAATATTATCCATCCTATGGAACTTTAAGCAAATAAGAGATTATAACATATTTTTATACAATTTAAAGGGTTTTCACCCTGGTATATCTTTGGTGGCTCAGCTTGCAATTAACCTGTTCTTAACACTGATTATGATTTTATTAAAAATCGAGAACGTTCTGTGATGTAGCCCCTAAAGGGATTTTAATAAAAAAAATTTATACCTTTTTTAAAAGATTTTTCATTACATTTTTTTGAAGTTATAAGGTTATAGGATACGATTTAGGTATAAAATAACACTTAAATTTGTTTATAACGATTTTTCGGTGGTCAGAGATCAAAAACTTTAGTATCATGTTAATGAGGAATATATTACGATAGAAAACAAACATACTGAGCTTTACTAAACTCATTTTGATACTACAATACAGTAGTTTGAAGTTGACCCATGGAAATTTAATTTTTCAAAATTTATTTTAAACTTTTAATCATAGTTTTAAAATAAGTCGCTTTACATCTTTCTACCTTAAGCAAACACAAAGTTATAAGCAAAAATGCCTGATACTTCGTTATTTTTTTACAAAAAATTTGCAATATCTCGGCCTCTAACGGACCAATTTTAATTTCTCAAAGTTTTTTTTTTTAAGAAACAAAACATGAATTGAAAAAAGGGTACATCTTTATTAGTTATAAGCATTTAAACAATTAAATTGTTAATAACAAATTCCTACCCAAAAATTAGAATTATCATGTTGAAGATTAGGAATCAAACTACATCAAAATCAGCGATAATATCTCATTAACCTTAATCGGCCACGGAACCTCCCTTTGTCCCTTGACTACTTTATCTTTAAAGTTATATAAGTACACATATATATTTTTTTTTAACTTGAGACAGTTTCTTACAACTTATTTTTAAGAAAGACATTGTATTTATAGGATTGTTTATTAAATTTTAATAAATAATACAACAGTTAGTGCTCTTAGGAATTAAAAAAATATACCCCTCATTCTCCTACCCACTCCTTGTCGATCATAGAGAATATTGAACCTTGTCACAAACTGGTTCAAATCGTTGCAGCCTTTTGTTAGTGTTCCTAGGTAAGTCATCAAGCCTACATCATTGCATTGCTGAAAGAAAATAAATTCATTTAAAAGCTCACATTGACCCTCGTTTTACAAACTAAGAATTTGAACGTGCGATGGTTGGAACGCACGATGACATTCCAATAGTAGCTCGAGAAATCCGTTGGTACCTTTCTCATTACACAGCGACTTCAGCGAACGTTCCAGCCGCTGTGTAATGAGATAGGTACCAGAGGATTGCTCAAGCCAGTATTGAAATATCATCGTGCAAATTCTTAGCGTGTGAAACAAGGGAAAGGATCACACATGTTACACATTCAATAGTTATTGGTCTGTTTATTTACTCTATTTTGTGAATCATACTACACCTATGGCCCAGAAAAAGAAGCTGAAAAAGTACTTGAAAAATCGAGTTTTTAAATTAAGAGCAAACAGTAGCGATCAACAGGTAGCAACAAACGCGTTCCAAGATTGCGGCTCTAATTTTGAATATTTTGTCGAGATATTTGGCACACATATTCGTAATATAATAAAGAATCTCGGTACAGAGCCCAATTTCAGAAATATGTTAGTATGTGGAAATTACTATATAACTAAATAAAATATTGAAAAAAACAGCCTGTACGGCCATTAAGAAAGACAAAAAAATACACTTTCTTCAAATAAACTTTTTTATCCCGCGTTGTGTCACATTGGAACTACTAAAAATCGATTATCTATAACAAGAAATCGAACGTCACTGACTTGGCAACATGTCGCGCCTGTGTGTATAAAAATTATTGTTTTTGATAGTATAAACGTCACTGTCAGTGTCGAATTACCGACGCACTGTTGCCTCACTTTTGAAAGTTCGCAGAACTTTCGCAATCTTGGACCGCGTTTATTGCTACCTGTTGATCGCGACTGTGTGCTCTTAAGGAGAGGGGTCAGGCAAGGTTGGATACTGTCGCCGTTATTGTTTAATGCTTATTCTGAAGAAATCATACAAGAAGCTTTGGTAAATCAGACAGTCGACATAAAGTGAATGAAAGTTTAATTAATAACATTAGGTATGCCGATGACACAGTCATAATAGTCGACAACTTAGAAGACTTAGAAAGGATAATGAACCAAATATTAAGATATAGTAGATACAGATAGAACAAAATATTAAGACTCTTTATTAACATAAAAAAACCAAAGGGCCTAGCCGGGTAAGATGATGAAAAATACCCTTAACTCGATTCGAATTCCATATAGGCCACCGTTTAGCACATATAGAGAAACTCACTTTCTGAAATTTTTAGCCCCCTAGGTGGTCACGTGACCCACCTAGAGCCTAATTAGGCTTTTTATGTTGTTATCTTTTATCTCAGCCGCATCGAGAGCTTGCGAAAAACTTTAAATAAAAAAATTGTAAGTTTCAAAAAGTTCTGTCCGAAATTTTTTTTTTATTTTTGGCGGCAAATTTTAATTTTAGGAAGATTTTAAAATTTTGAATGAGTATAAAAAAATAACTAAGACCTTCGTTTTCACGAAAAAAATTTATAACGTGTATTTTTGCATAATGTTTCACCCTGAATTTTTTCAGATTTTTGAAATTGGTGAAACATACTTTTAAAAATAAAAAACCGCATTTTTTTGTATTTTTTCGCTTTTTGATACAATTTTATACATGGTGTTTAAAAAAGGTAACACCGTCACTAGGATAGATAAAAAACTGAAAAACAATTGGGGTTTGCTTAATAAAAAATGTTTGTAATGCCATCCATTTTCAAGATAACAAAATTTTACACATTTTTTACGATTTTGCCGAAACTACTGGCAACATTGTAATAAAATTTGGCTGGTAAGAAGTAGTTATTGTGCATTTTTTGACATACAATTAAAAATGTTATATTCATCATTGGCGCACATACGGTAAATGGTCTGAACTTTTTAAAGAAAAAAGATAGTACGCCACTGACATATTTCAAATTAACAATCATTTTGGATTCCCCGTTCCATTTATGACAAAAAATCTATCTTCCCATTTTTTCATACGACGCGCGACGCGCCATTTTTATGCAAGAAATAAAACATATTAACCCTTACAAAGTATTCGAACTACTATGTTAAGTTTCTATACATCTACACTGACCGGCACAAAAAACGGCCACCCCACAAAATGGGTAATTTTTGATGTCTTGAATTTCCTAAACCTGTCGTTCGATTTAAGTGATTTTTTTAATATATTATAGCCTTATTCTTTAACCAAATCGCTGTAATAATATTCTTACTAGACAGGTAAACTAACGTGTGATCCAAAATTATTGTCACCATAGGTGGCTCTGAACGACAGAGATAGCTATACAGTGCATGTCTATTCTTAATTCAGATATACTTTTCAGTTTACGTCAACTTTGCAGTGTACGTCAACTTAACAAGAAAAGTTAGGTTATGTAGAGATGTTGATGGTGGACATATACAACATCCTGTTTGATTTTATTTATTATTGTTACGTATAATTTGGTTAATTCTTTTTATTTTTGATTAAAGTTCTGTGTTAAAGGTTTTGACTGATTTTTTATGTTTTATAATGTTAATCAAAATTAATTGATAAACCAATGATATAAGATTAAAACAAGACATACGTAATTTTTTGCACGGCTAGCTTTGATCCCAATAATTGTGGATCGCTCGTTATCATTGTATACCGGGTGTAGAGCCACCTATGGTGACAATAATTTTGGATCACACGTTAGTTTACCTGTCTAGTAAGAATATTATTACAGCGATTTGGTTAAAGAATAAGGCTATAATATATTAAAAAAATCACTTAAATCGAACGACAGGTTTAGGAAATTCAAGACATCAAAAATTACCCATTTTGTGGGGTGCCGTTTTTTGTGCCGGTCAGTGTAGATGTATAGAAACTTAACATAGTAGTTCGAATACTTTGTAAGGGTTAATATGTTTTATTTCTTGCATAAAAATGGCGCGTCGCGCGTCGTATGAAAAAATGGCAAGATAGATTTTTTGTCATAAATGGAACGGGGAATCCAAAATGATTGTTAATTTGAAATATGTCAGTGGCGTACTATCTTTTTTCTTTAAAAAGTTCAGACCATTTACCGTATGTGCGCCAATGATGAATATAACATTTTTAATTGTATGTCAAAAAATGCACAATAACTAATTCTTAAAGGATCCCCCAAACCAAATCGCTGTAATAATATTCTTACTAGACAGGTAAACTAACGTGTGATCCAAAATTATTGTCACCATAGGTGGCTCTGAACGACAGAGATAGCTATACAGTGCATGTCTATTCTTAATTCAGATATACTTTCCAGTTTATGTCAACTTTGCAGTGTACGTCAACTTAACAAGAAAAGTTAGGTTATGTAGAGATGTCGATGGTGGACATATACAACATCCTGTTTGATTTTATTTATTATTGTTACATACAATTTTGTTAATTCTTTTTATTTTTGATTAAAGTTCTGTGTTAAAGGTTTTGACTGATTTTTTATGTTTTATAATGTTAATCAAAATTAATTGATAAACCAATGATATAAGATTAAAACAAGACATACGTAATTTTTTGCACGGCTAGCTTTGATCCCAATAATTGTGGATCGCTCGTTATCATTGTATACCGGGTGTACCAATCAAACTGTGTTTTATTCTCAAATTTCACCACACCCTATGGAATATTCTAGCATTTATAAAATACTGAAATTAAAACTCAACTATAGCCTCAGGTTTTCTTAACATTCTGTTTTTTGATTCATTCGCTTATGTTGGATAATAAAAAAGTTAGGTACTTTAACAACTAGCCATGTTCTTCATTAATACAGGGTGTTTCTAAATAAGTGCGACAAACTTTAAGGGGTAAATCTGCATGAAAAAATAATGAACGTTTGCTTTATAAACATATATCCGCAAATGCTTCGTTTCCGAGATACTGGATGTTGAGATATGAAAATGAAATTTGGTAGGTTTTAAGAGACAGTTATTGCCCATTTTTTGACATGCAATTAAGAATTTTATATTCTCCATTGGCGTGCATGCGGGTAATATTACCCGTCATATTATCCGTATGCGCGCAATGGAGAATATAAAATTCTTAATTGCATGTCAAAAAATGTACAATAACTGTCTCTTAAAACCTACCAAATCTCATTTTCATATCTCAACCGATTTTAGAGAAATACATAAATCGTCAGTTTGTAAAAAAATTCAACATCCAGTATCTCGGAAACGAAGCATTTGCAGATATGTGTTTATAAAGCAAACGGCCATTATTTTTTCATGCAGATTTATCCCTTAAAGTTTGTCGCACTTATTTAGGAACACCCTTATTATCCAACATAAGCGAATGAATAAAAAAAAATGTTAAGAAAACCAGAGGCTACAGTTGAGTTTTAATTTCAGTATTTTATAAATGCTAGAATATTCCATAGGGTGTGGTGAACTTTGAGAATAAAACACAGTTTGATTGGTACATCCGGTATACAATGATAGTTTACCTGTCCAGCAATAATATTATTACAACGATTTTGTTAAAGAATAAGGCTATAACACATTAAAAAATTCACTTAAATCGAACAACAGGTTTAGGAAATTCAAGACATCAAAAATTACCCATTTATTGGGGTGGCCGTTTTTTGTGCCGGTCAGTGTATTATACTCGAACTCTTTGTTATCTTCGAATACTTTGAAAGTATTAAGATATTTTATTTTTTGCATGAAAACGGCGCATCGTATAAAAAAAGGGAAGATAGATTTTTTGTCACAAATGCAACGAAGAATTCAAAAATATTGTTAATTTGAAATATGTCAGTGGCGTACTATCTTTTTTTTTTAATTGACCATTACCCGTATGCGCGCCACTGATGAATATAAAATTCTTAATTGTATGTCAAAAAATGCACAATAACTACCTCTTAAAACCTGCCAAATTGTATTACAATGTTGCTGGTAGTTTCAGCAAAATCGTAAAAAATGTGTAAAATTTTGTTTTCTTCAACGCCCTGTAGCTTGCAAATGGATGGCATTACAAAAAATGTTTATTAAGCAAACCCCAATTGTTTTTAAGTTTTTATCTATCCTAGTGACGGTGTTACCTTTTTTTAAACACCATGTATAAAATTGTATCAAAAAGAGAAAAAAAAACAAAAAAATGCGTTTTTTTATTTTTAAAAGTACGTTTCACCAATTTTAAAAATCTGAAAAAATTCAGGGTGAAACATTATGCAAAAATACACGTTATAGATTTTTTTCGTAAAAACGAATGTCTTAGTTATTTTTTTATACTCATTTAAAATTTTAAAATCGTGCTAAAATTTAAATTTCCCGCCAAAAATTAAAAAAAAATTTGGACAGAACTTTTTGAAACTTACAACTTTTTTATTTAAAGTTTTTCGCTAGCTCTCGATGCGGCTAAGATAAAAAATAAAAACATAAAAAGCCTAATTAGACTCTAGGTGGGTCACGCGACCACCTAGGGGGCTAAAAATTTCAGAAAGTGAGTTTCTCTATATGTGTTAAACGGTGACCTATATAGAATTCGATCGAGTTGGGGGCATTTTTCATCATCTTACTCGGCTAGGCCCTTTGAAAATTAGCAAGAGCAACAATACAAACGAAAGATTAACGTTAGGCGGCCAGCAGTAAATGCTATGATGTCATATTCTAATACTTACATTATAAAAATCTTGTCTAAACCTTGAACCATCAATAACAGGCAATCTGTGGCATAAAGAAAAGGCATCTCTAAGTACTTCATGATTCCTCGGCAATTGTCCGCTCTGCACAGCTTTCATGTATTCCAGGACCAATCTAACTCTAGAATGAAGCATTTTAATGGCACTATGCTGAGCAGTAAGATGTTCTGCAACTAAGGAACTCTCACCAGAATCCGTTGCTGACATTCTGGCCACATGGTCAACACCAATTCGTTCTGCTTCTTCAGTTGCTAGAGTGTATGTAAGAGAGACAAACAGCATTGTGGCTTCACCATTTACTAAGTCTATCACAGATTCGTATAAGTTTACTGGTAAATGCTGAAAATTAAAAATGTATTGTTTAAAGTGTGTATTGCTAGTTTCTACACTACATGCTGGGTAAAAGTTTATGGTTGGTATAGCAGAATTTAATGTGATCTCTAAAAGAGATATAATATAAAATCATGGTTTATGTAAGAAGCAGGGTGGCCTATGACAAATTTGGATTAAAACATTGAATAGGGAACTTACATAAAATTTTAAATTTGAAAAAAATGTTATAAATCACAACAACATAATTTAAAACATGTATCAAAGATAAAAAAGTTTTGTTTGTCTTTCGTTTGGCCCCTAAAGACGATTAAAAATTCAAATTATACCAGCCAGCCCAAAACGCGTTGTGACGTCATCTGGTTATAGGGTTATATGTTTACATTCTGTACCAACAAAGTAAACAAAATTGTATATATGTAATTTTAAATTAGACATTATAAACGTCAGTAGAAAATACAGTTATGTGACGTCACAAGTGTTTTTCGATCGTTTGAACTATTCATAGAAAACTTGTACTTTTACAAAATGGTTTTATTTTCCATAGTAAACCTTCTTTCCTTTCCTTCAAAAACTGTATCAAACTCCAATTCAACAAACTAGTATATATTATTACAATGACATACGATAAATGTCATTAGAATATAAATATTTTTCACTTATTCCGCGACGATGAGCTGGCCAAATATCCAAGTAGGTGGAGGCCAAAACTAAAGAAGGAGAAGAAGAATGTATCTAAATATAACCATAATCATAACAATATTATAAAACTATGTGACGTCACGGGTCGTTTGAACTATTTTATACCGCAGAAGACCTTAAATTTGTATTTCTAAGTTATTAAAAGTTTTTGAAGCGTGAAATTTTGGAAATCTCATTTTTAAACAAAACTGAACATTATTATGTAATGAAAAAAATGCGCAAGATCCCTATTCTGTCATTGTTTATCGTTGTAATTCATTTTTATAGAACTAATTTTTATTTTCACATCTACTACCTCCAAAAAAATCTAAACGAAAATATGGTTTCAAAAATATTATTTGGAAAATACCAAATATCTTATTTTTAAATACGTAAATGGCTGCTCAAGAAATGCTAAACAAAATGAGTCATAATACAATACAACCTGTTACCTTTGCGTTACTTTGACGACGTTGCCAAATAATTTTATATGATGCTTTTTTCTTGTGGCTTCTTAATGCAATTTACTATGTTTATTGACAATAAGGCACAATTTGAAAATAAGTTTATTTTGATACAGAAATCATTCTCAAAGTTCAAAACATTAATAAATTTGATTTATATAAAACGATTTCTGAGGTGAAAATCAAAAGGGGACTGCAAAGGGTTAAGTATCTCACTACATTCATTACTTACTTCAATATTTTTATCATAAGGGTTGAGCTTCAATAAAATGGGAGACTCATTGATTTCACAAATTTGCTTGTGGACCTTGATATCCATTTCACTTGGGGCGTCACCTGTTGTGTACCAGCCAATGAAATCTAAATCACTGAAGACTTGTTTAACTAGAAAATAATTAAATATGCTGTTATATCAAATTAACGTAAAGTACCTAAGTAATATAAGGAAAAATCATTACAAAAATATACCTTATCGATGGCTTAGTGTGAAAACCTCGTATCTCATTTTTTTTTTCGAAAATGACGTTTTGGTGGTTTTAGTTTGAAAACCTTGTATCTCACCATTTCCAACTGTTAGAAAAAATCCAAATACACTAGACTATTTTCTACAGCAGAAAAAAGAAACCACATATATCAATTGCTCTCTTGATTTAGTGTGAGTACCACGTATATTTATAACCAACAATTTGGTACTTAATTTGGAGTGTTTGTTTGAGAGATTCGACTTGCAGAAATGTTTTTTGTGAACAATAAAAGATAGTCCGGCATATAGAAACATTTTATGAACCTTAAATCAAAAGATTTGTATTGTATCGACCTAGTATTTGGAGGTGCGTAATAAGCTATGAAAAATGAAAACCTCGTAAATAATAATAAACACAACCTCATTTGAGATGAAAAACACGTATATCAAGATATACGAGGTTATCATAGTTACTTAGGCAAAAGCTATATATACTGCAAGGATATTTACGTGTTTTTCATAGTTAATATTTGTATTTCCAATTTAATAGCAACATTTAACACTTTTAGCTCTGTGCCAATATCAGGTATTTGTCTCAATGTGGTCGAATTAAAAATATGTAACGTAATTTTTGTTTTTAGGTTATATTATGCATAAAATCAGTTTTTTGCCTCTCCTGTAAAATTGTAATTTAATGAGATACGAGGTTTTCACACTAAGCCATCGTTATAAGGTTTTTTAGAAATTATTATATATAAGGTCTCTGAAGTAACAATTATATTTAATGGTAACCTCTACGAATATTATAGAAATATTCTCTTCTTCTAAAGGTGCCTATCTTCTAGAGCTGTTGGAGACCACATTGACCCATCTTATTCTATTCACGGGAGCTCAAAATAAATCAGTTGGCATTAGACCAGTCCACTTCCTAAGATTTGCCAACCAGGATATTATACTTTACATCCAGGTCATCCCTTGCCCTCAATCTTACCTTGTAGAATCAACTGTAGAAGTTGGTATTCATTATTACTCATAATGTGGCCAAAGTAAGCCAATTTTCTGTGCTTTATAGTGTTAATAATTTTTTGTCTTTTCTTAGCCTCGGGAGAATAGTTACGGTATATTAGTTGTGTGGTGTATATATTAAGACCCTCAACATATGTCGGTAGCACCACATTTCAAATGCCTCTAATAGGGAACTTGCACATTTTTTTAATTACGTAATAATGTTCAGTTTTGTATAAACATGAGATTTCCAAAATTTGTTACATGTTTCTACAACATTATTCATCATCCTTTGGAGCCCTTACGCACTATCTGCCGCTACGAACTGTCGCTGTTACGAATTGTCCGGTTACGAACTGTCACATTACGAGGTGTCTGGTCACGGTTTATTACACCACTGGACTCAATAATAACACGGGTGTTTGGAATTTCTATATACAAGCAGTTGGAGTATTTATTTATAACCATTACTTCGCTAAAAACAGGTAAAAAACATTTTTTCCGATTTCATTTTTCCTCGTTATAACCAATTATGCCTCGTTATACAGGTGTTATAGTTCAATAGGAATTTCATGGGATATCTAGCGTACCTCGTTATAAGCGAAACCTCATAATATCCGTGTTCGTTATGGAGAGAGTCCGCTGTATTGTCAATTATTTTAAAAACAATAAATAAAAAAAGGAAGGAAAATAAAGAAGAAGAATAGTAAGAGATACAGTAGAACCCCAAAAATCCGAACTAAAGCCTGTTCGGATTCCGAAAATTTCAGATTATCTGAAAGTTAGACTAACTATAGTTGATGTTTTAACCAAGAGGAGTAAACTAAAAAGACAGATTCACACCCAACAAAGTTACTAGAAAAGTCACCAAATTCATCTTCTTTTTTCATTGATCATATCACCTTTCGATGATAATCCATACATATATTATATTATATTAAATCATTGCTAAAGAGTTCTAAAAACAACTGTTTTTATATAAAAGTAGACTAAAAATCTAAAAATTAAAGGAATAATGCAGAAAACACAAAAAATCGCTGATATACTTAATTAACCTATAAAATGACAGAAGTGCCAAAATTTTATAAATGTCATTAGTGTCAAAATTTAATAACAGTGGAGTAAACTTGCCTGCGGTTGGAACAATTAGAAATAAGCATTATGCCGCGGTAAATTTGAATCATTCCTCTTGGTTAAAAAACAAACAATAGTAATTCAAAGCTTTCATTGTCGTTGAGTTTGAGTTCAAAACATTCTCGCAAGAGTGTGGACAATATTTTTGGACTCAACTTAAGTAAGAGAACCGAAGTTAAGTTTGGTTAACCTTTATAAGCACTACATATTAAAGTATGTATTTATTTTTAAGAAATTTTAAATGTTAAAGTCCTATTAATCCTACATTCTTCAATTTTCTGGTTTTACTCTGTACCTATAATAAAAATGTTGTTAAGTTTTTGTCTTGCATTTTAAAGTTTTTTCACTTTTGATTTGATTTGACAAACATTCGGATTAGGGGGGTTCGTGTTGGGTGGTTCGACTGTATCTATTAAGTGTTAAAAAAATTGTAATAAACCAAGAAAGATTATAGTGCCTAGGCTTTACAGAATGAACTAAAACAGATATAAATCAAATAAAATGATTGTAATAACTACTACAACAGAAGACATGACCACATAATAAAACATAAAAATATACACAGCCATTCTTTACCCAACAATTAAATCATAAGTTATTAATGAAACTACTTACATTGCTCTTCTTTCATGTTGTAATAATCCTTATCAATAACTATATCACCTCCTATAAGTGTAAATACTAGCTCAAATGAGTTCATTACTTCAATATTTCTACCCTTTTGTTTGCCGATCAAAGCTCCAATGACTAAAATATAAAGATATAATATTATGAAACAGGCATTAATCTCCTCAATAATTGTAATTTACCTTGTTGCACAGCTCCTTCTTGGGCCCTTTCCCTAGTCCAATGTTCTGATACATTCATTATTACAAGAGGATGAAGGGAACAAGTGATTGATCCAACAGCTCCCGGGGCCATTACATTTTTGCCTGTATCTGTGGTTACCTCCATGGAAGATTTTGAATTTTCAGCCACCGGGGCTGTTTCCACTTCAACTTCCATTGCTTCCTTGGCTTCGCTCATTTTTAAAAGTTTTTAGCTGTATTTTTACAATATGTATAAACAACAAAGCAGCAAACGAAAATCAGAAATAAAACATTGAAATTGAAATGTCAATTTGTCAATGTCAATATCAATCAGCTGTCACTGTAATACACTGTAATACAGTGTTGCCAAATGGAAGGAAACTTTTTTAACAAAAGGGAAAAAAAATGTTTACTCCAGTCCAAATCAGTGGCGGATCCAGCATCATTAAGAGGGGGGTCGATTGGCTAAATTTTTGTAAAAATAAATGAATGTTTTTAAAATCTTAATATACCGGGTGGTCACCGGGTTTAAAATCTTAATATACCTTAACACGGGCCATAGGATACTCGATGTAAAATTCTAAACTGTTGAATTCCTGTTTCCCTAATTATTTTACATCAAAAGTCATAAGAAACTATTTGTAGAGAATTGAAATCTGTATTGAAAAATACTGTTCTACGAACAATAATTATTCAAAATTTTGTAAAAATATAATACAATTTTCAGAGAAATACGCCAAAGTTACGCCACACACAGTGCAATAATGTGTATAAAATTGCATTCGGTGACAATGAATTTATTATATTAACAATTTGAACTGTCAATTTCTTTATTTATTTTATCATTTATTGTTTAAAACACAATAAAGTTGATCAGATACCCTCAGTTAAGGAGAAAGTATTAATAATAAAGATATTTTCTTTAGTCAATAGTGTGCTCACTGTTAAATAGTAACGTGTGGCCTAACATGCCCACACATACCTACTGCGGTAAATACATTATATTTTTCAAAATTTTGGATTGTGTTTAAATCGTAGAACAATTGCAACTTCCGTTTTCAATACAGATTTCAATCCTCTACAAATAACTTCTCATGACTTTTGATGTAACATAATTAGGGAAGCAGGAATTCAACAGTTTAAAATTTTACATTGAGTTTCCTATGGCCCGTTTTCCGATTCACCACCATGTCTAATTTAAAAAAATATCCATCACTTGCTTTGAGAGGGGGGCAATTGCCCCCAATCGCCCCTCCCTGGATCCACCACTTCCAAATAGGGCTTTTCGTTCACAGTCATTTGTTTCGAGCTTCTGTCATGTGTCACATAATATTACTATATCTACGTCATACGTTATTGGCATTACCAATGATACAAATCAAAGACGTATGACGTAGATAAATTAATATTATGTGACACATGACAGAAGCTCGAAACAAATGACAATCGATGAAAAGCCCTATTGTAAAATATTTTAAAAAAATCAAATTAAGATTATTTAAAATCCATAAGGAAAAATTTCCCGTAACTGGCTGTATACCATTAATTACAAAAATTGAAGAAAGACTTCTGTGTAAAAGGTATATTTATTAAAACCCCAATAAAGGGCTACATTAAAAGACAGAAGGTTTTCGCTCTAGATGATGCTCTCTTTAGAGCGAAAACGTTCTGTCTTTTAATGTAGCCCTTTATTGGGGTTTTAATAAATATACCTTTTACACAGAAGTCTTTCTTCAAAAGATTATGTGACGTTATTAGATTGTTATTTTTTTTAAGTATTTTTACTATTTTCAGACACAAACTTGCAGAGTGGCTCAAGCATTGCTGCTTTGCTGCATCGTCACCTCAAACTTCATAATCGTGAGTAATAGCCATAATTACCTGCTCGTTGAATAACATAGAATTTGAAAATAAACACATCCTTATATTATCTTACAATTTCTGTTACATATAAACCTAAATATGTAAACGGGAGGCCTTATTTCATTAAAGTGGGAAAGTTCAGAGTTCAGAGAAAACGCTTGCTTGAAGGTTGGCAACAGTGCTGTAATATGTCAAAGCTGTATTAAAATATTAGATAAGGATAGACAAAGACGTACTTATAATTTTTTTAAGTTAATTGACATTAAAATTTAAAAAACACCTTAAATATTTTGATCTTTAGATGTTAATTTACATTGGAAGAATAAGTAATATTAAATTAATAGCATTATTTCGGCTACCCTTGGAGTAGATCAGCTGGGATGATAATAGCTCTATCCTTGTCTAAAGCTTCTGTAGAAAATCTACATAACCTTACTCAACAAATTAATTTAAATTCTTTATTTAAAATGTTAACGTTTCGAAAAATATCCAGGTTATTTAAAAACTATTTTTTCGTTCATGTAGTACAAGCTGGTACTTTAATGTCCACTGGAGATCTAGTGGCTCAAGTTGTTGTTGAGAAAAAAACAGACACAATCGATTTTGAAAGAACAATACGATTTGGCTTTATTGGAATTTCTGTAGTGGTACGAATTTATTATTTTTTTTATCTAAATGATCAATAATAATTATTATAAAACATATTTATTTTAAGGGACCTGCAGTTTCAGTATGGTACAGACTTCTTTCAAAGTCCAAATATTCGTTATTACAACGAGTAGCAATAGACCAGTTACTTTTTGCTCCTTCCTTGTTACCTGTAATGATTACTTCAGTTAATGTGTTAAAGGGACAGAACTGGTTTCAAATAAAAGATGAACTGAAGCATAAATATTTCCATATCTTAATTACTAATTATAAAGTATGGCCTTTGGTACAGTTTATAAATTTTAAATATATTCCCCTAAAATATCAAGTGGCTTTTGGACAAGGCGTAGGCATATTCTGGAATACTTATTTATCTTTAAAAATCCAATGAATATATTAAAATATTCGTGGTAAATATACCTCAATTATAAATGTATTATCTACCTATTATTTTTACATTTTAGCGATAATATAAATAAATCAATATAAAATAGATTGTGATAAATTTGTAAATAAATAAATGTGTGTTTTTAAATAAATTTATTTTATTTTAAGAGGGCTTTTACTTTCTGAGTTAAAACAAAAATCCTTTTTTTGTTGCGCAAAAGCATTCCTTAGTATTATTTAAAACGGTACATATGTACCTGAGCTAAAACTCGTTTGTTACAACAACGCGCGCGATGCCTGACCTGTGCAGCTTTAAATAGAAAACGTTGTGAGGTATTAAAAAACCCAATTAAAGGGCAAAGGCGACTTTTTCCAAGAGCTGTAGCTTCCTAGGATAACGGCGTAACCAGGATGTTCCTAAGGAGGCTTACAACTACTGGAGTGTTTCTGGGGGTATGGAATACTGCAATTTAAGCTCAAAGGACATTCCAATGGAGGAATCGAGGAATAACCCTCCATCCCCTCTGGTTAGGCCATTGCCTTAGGAAGCATTTTCGGACTAGTGATTTAAGTTAAAACTTAATATTTTGAGCCCAGGAAACTACAGTTAAAATTAAAATAATGGGTGCGTTCGGACGACCACAGCGGCTGGACAGCTGAGCCAGCAGTAGCTGTCAGACGTCACCGCTGGAAGCCAGCCGCTGAGAGATTTACTAAGCTTTCCCTATCACGGCTGGATACAACCACTCAGCCGATTTCTGCTGACCGCCAGCCGCTATGGTCGTCCGAACGCACCCATTTACAATGGACAGCCTAAGTCTTGACGTCACAAAATTGGGAGGAGCTTATATTTGGCTCCAAACAATTCTGTTTATAATGTTAAACACTCATAAGGAATATTTAATTTATTGTTTACGTGGTTTGTGTGACAAAATAAGACTTTTCATTTAGGTATTTAGTTAAAGAAACGTGCCAATTAAGAGATTTTTATTCGTTTTTGCCCAGGTGAGTTAATTTAATGCAATGATTAGAATGTAAACAGTTTTGAGGTTATGTTTATTTTCAATCACTAAGGAATAAAAACCACCTGAGCAAAAACGAATAAAAATCTCTTAATTAACACGTTTCTTTAACGAAATACCTAAATGAAGTCTTATTTTGCCACACAAAGCACATAAATGAAAAATTCCTTATGACCATTTAAGGTTACAAACAAAATTGTTTGGAGCCAATATAAGCTCCTCCCAATTTTGTGACATTTGTGACGTCAGACTTAGGCTGTCCATTATTAATGAAACACCCTGTATATCTATTGGAAGACGCCCTCTGCAGTGGTGAAAAACAACTAATAGTGCCAAAGAATATTTTTTTTGTATACCTCGAAGGCTCAAAACGTAATCAAAACCTTTGTATAAAAAAGTTATAAGCATAAATACTTCTTCTTTACAAGTATTTAAGAATATTGTCTTTTTTTAAAATTGTTTACAATTTAGAAAATTTCAAAAAATTGTCACGTGGTCTATCAAAAAAGTCATAATTTAAATGTCAATGTCAAAAAATAACCTTTCAAAAAAAAACTTTAGTGTTTGATGCAGTTTGATGTTATTTTTGGGGTTATTAAAAGGATTTTATAAATTGGTAAGTACAGTGAATGTGTATATTTATTTTGCTATCCAATTCTACATGATAATATTCCATATTAAATGCCATTGAATATAAACCTACCATATCAATATTTCAAATATTACCTTAAATATAGCATCCCACTGTTTTGCACAATATTATCAAATTTTGTAATGAAGAATGTCACAAATATGCAAAGGAACTTTTCTCTAAAAGGTCTAATTCTTATTTAAAAAAAAATTATGTTCTGACTCTTAACAATCTCCACCTATATACATCTTATTTATTTGTACTCTTAAATGTTTACTATGGAACAGAAAATTAGGGAACAAGTTTGTCATGTTCAAATATCTATTGCATAAACTACAAAACAAATTATGCCTTACTATGTAAACAACACAGACAAATTGTCATATTTGATCAATATTTGTCATGCAACAATTTTTTTCAGATGGTTTTGAGATGTACTGGCCAGGATGTTTCGTCAATATAGATTATTCCAGCGCATTTTTCGATTGTACAGTCATCGCAAACCAGGAATTGTAAACTTTAGACAATTTAAGAATATCATAAAGTTAAATCTGCTGACTGGAACTAAAATTTGCTGTACTGCATTGATGGCTGAAAAGGTGTTGCAAGAATCACTAGAGGATGATATTACTAAAGCTTTACAAGAAGGAGAAGATGCTATTATCAAACTAATGAACCAATTGAAAGATTTTGTAGTAGTGGTGAGCCAGGAATATAGAAGTTGCTTATTAAAACAAATGGAAATTGTTAAGAAAGCCTCTGATTTAGGCTCCTCAACAGAAATATGGGATGAATTACCACACTATAGAACCTTAGCTAGTGAACTTAATAACGAAATAATTGAATATTATACCTTATTCAAGACATTGGATGCTTTAGCAAAAAATAAGTCTGTTTTAAGGGATACTGGTGATCATGTAGTGAAAGATGTTTTACAAGTGTTCCAAGAGATACAGACTTTTATAGAAATGCAAGTTGCTGAGAATCAGAAGATGGAGAAAGAGCTACTGAAAGTATTAGCGGACTCAATAATTAAAGAGACTATACAAGACGTTTCTAGTGAAGAATACTAGTTTACATTTTTATTTATACCTATTATGTTTACTCAATAAAACCTGTTAATTTACTATAGATGTTTTTGTGCTTTGTGAGATAATAACAAATCAGTGCTACTATAGTATGTGGTCTACCATAGTGTTTCTGCTATAGCTTGCGGTTTACTGAGAATGCTGTGTACATATAACCTGTATTATATTATTACAGTGCTGGCAAAATAATGTTTACGAAGAGAATAAACACATAAATCAGAAGAATTATTAGGTTCTAGCATGTAGTTTTGTATGGTTTGACACCAGATTATTGTACTACTTTACTGCACATGTTCAATCTACAAACTGGTATTAAACTGTTTTTTCTAGTACGCTTTTTTATGGGAGCAAATACCAACGTCAAATTGTTTGTTTTTATTTATAATTTTGAGGTTAGATTAGAAATACACTTTTCTTATATGTATCAACATTTCTAAGATTTATGCTACATATCGATGGCTTAAAGCCCACTTATTGTATGTCCATTTTTTTCTATTATTGAGTTATGCACAGTACTTTGATGACCTCCTAACAGTCTACCATCCTGCACAGACATTGCATGTCCTAACGCGTTTGGTGTGGTATAAATGACATTTCAAAACTGTGCGCTATAGCACTTTACTACAAGAACTTAAACATTCAAACTCGATTTTCTCAAAAAGTACATGCACGGACATACAATAAGTGTGCTTTAGCTTTAAGCCATCGATATTAAAAATGAATGTTATAAACGTCAATAATTGTAAGTAATAGAGTAAAAACATATTACTTTCATTTAAAATTTATAAACCTCAAACAAATAATTCCACTGCGCAAGTCACATACTGAAAATCCGAACAAAATCCACAAACTCTTTTGACCATTTGAAGCTAGTTTTCAAACCAAAATTTACTTTCGTTAGAACGCTCGACTAGTAGTTTCAAACTAGTAATTTTTGTGCTTGAACGCCATCAAACAAATGCGCATGCTTCTGATAGCTTTAGACCGTTTGAAACTGATGCTAGAACAAACCTATTATTTTAATTTTACAAATTAATACTTTGTCTTATTGATTTACTATTTTAGTTTTCAAAGAAAATAGTAAATTGGTATGACAATATATATATATATATATATATATATATATATATATATATATATATATATATATATATATAATGTTCTTGAACTCCTAAGTGGAGCATAGAGCTTCAGTGAAAACGCGCCATCGGGTTCTATTTTGCGCTAGGGCCTTCACCTCATTCCAAGACTTTCCTTGACTTCTTATCTCGTCCATGATGGATCTTCTCCAAGTTTGTGCTGGGCGACCTCTTTTTCTCTTTCCTTGGGGATTCCACTCTAGGGCATTTTTTTGCAATACTGGAACTATCTTTTCGGAGTGTGTGACCTATCCACCCCCACTTTCTGTATTTTATTTCATTTTCTACCCTCTTTTGTTGGGTCAGGTGTAGCAGATCTTCGTTTCTGATGGTGTTTGGCCAGAAAATACGAACAATTCTTCGTAGACATTTGTTAACAAAGACCTGCAATTTGTCTGTAAGGTATTTTGTCACTTTCCAGGTTTCACATCCATAGAGTAGAACAGACACAACATTTGACTGGAATATTCGGATCTTTGTCCTTGTAGTATATTCTCCAGACCTCCAAACAGGGTTAATTGGTATGACAAAGTATGTATTAATTTGTAAAATTAAAATAATAATTCTTCTGATTTATGCGTTTTATTCACTTTGTAAAGATTTTTTTGCTGGTACTCTATACCTGTGCTGATAAACAACACCATAATCTTTTCTCAGAAGTGTTTGCACACAATAATGAAAGGCATTAAACTGTTTGTAGGTTAAATGTTTATTACTTGTGAATAAATATAATTTTCTAAAAGACTTTTCTTATGGGCCATTCCACGAATATACATCTGTTCCAGACCATCGTGACAACGAATATTTTAGTGTGCAACATAAGAAGTACAAAACTAAATTGCAAATTACATTCTTGTTTATTGAAATAATTTTTAGAGCTATTTACTTTCGTACTTCTTATGTTGCACACTAAAATATTCGTTGTCGCGATGGTATGGAACAAACATATATTCGTGGAATGGCCCATACATTTCATTATATTCCGCAAATCCTTTAGGAATTTTCAGAATGCGATCAGTAGATTGTACTTATAATAGATATACACAGGTAGACTGCATCCTCGAGGTAGACCATCCTCGGTGTAGACTGCATACTATTAGTAGTACCAACAAATCAATACCTACAATAATTTGAATAAGTTTATTTTTGTGATCATATTTATTAATATTTCATTGAGCATATTTGGTTTGTACTGACACCTGACCAGTTGTTTATGTCGATAAAGCAGAACTGTTATATTTAATTAATGAACTTCCTTTAAAAACATCAAGAGACAATAACTATAAATATTTTTATCCATATTGTTGTATACTTACAGTTATAATTTTACATGATAGTTATATCGTGTGTTAATTTTCAAATAATATATTTTTAGATCTATTAATAAACCATGAGTACTCAAAAAGGAAATACTGGCCGTACTCGACCCCAGAAACACAAAAATCGTTCAGCTTTCAAAAATAATCTCCATGATACCAACCACAGAACCAAGATGATCAACTCTATTCAAGTTAGTGATGTATGTGCTCGATGTAAAGATATTATAGAATGGAAAATAAAGTATAAAAAATACAAGCCTCTGACGCAGCCCAAAACTTGCAATAAGTGTGGATTAAAAACAGTTAAGAAGGCATACCATGTCATGTGCTCAGATTGCGGGAAGAAATTGGGAGTATGCACAAAGTGTTGTGAGAAAAGGGAAGTTTTTGTGGCTGAACCAACTGAGAAACAACAGGTAAGATTTTTTGTGTCAGAAGTTATTTTTCTGTAGAGCCTTTTTTTGACATGTCAAAAGGTTCTAAACTGACTAGGGAAGATGTCCCTGAACTCTGTTTTTAAACTAGGAGGAGTAACTCAAATTTACAGCTCTGCAATGCTTGTTTGTAATTGGTCCAACCTCATGCAAGTTTACTCCACTGTTATGAAATTTTGACACTATTGACATTTATGAAATTTTGACACGATTGACATTTCATAGGTTAATTAAGTTATATGGCGATTTTTTGTGTTTCCTGCGTTATTCCTTTAATTTTTAGATTTTTAGTCTGCTTTTATACAGGGTGTTAGTAAATAAGTATGAAAAATTTTAAGGGCAAATTCTACTGAAAAATTAATGCCGGTTTGCTCTATAAACATATGTCTGCAAATGCTTAGTTTCCGAGATACGGGGTGTTGAAATTTTTATTTCAAACTGCCAATTTATTTATTGCTCTAAGACCAGTTGAGCTTTGAAAATGAAATTTGGTGAGTTTTAGGAGGTAGTTATTACGCATTTTTTGACATACAATTAAGAATTTTGTATTCATCATTGGCGCGCCTACGGGTAATGATCTGAATTTTTTTAAAGAAAAAATAGTACTCCACTGAGATATTTCGAATTAAAAATTATTTTTAAATTCCACGTCTAATTTATGATAAAAAACCTTTCTTGCCTTTTTTTCATATGGTGCACCGTTTTTATGCTAAAAAATAAATCACCTTGACGCTTATTTTTCATTTTTTTAATACATTATCAAGAAATATCCAATATAATAATACTAAACTGGAACAATAACAGAAAATATTACTAATAAGATTTTAACTAGGTGCAGAGCTACAACAAATGTTAAAAATGACCTCCTTTAGAGGTTATAGAAGAATTTTATCTTCATCATTGGCGCGCGTACGGGTAATGGTCTGAATTTTTTTAAGAGAAAAATAGTACGCCACTGAGATATGTCAAATTAAAAATCCATTTTTGAATTGCTGGTTCAATTTACGACAAAAAATCTTTCTTGCCTTTTTTCATATGCGGCGCCGTTTTTATGCAAAAAAATAAAACATCTTAACGTTTACAAAGTATTTGAACTAAGTTTCTATGCATATGGAAACTACCTCAAATACTTTGTAAGCGTTAAGATGTTTTATTTTTTTGTATAAAAACGGCGCCTCGTATGAAAAAAGGCAAGAAAAAATTTTTTTGTCGTAAATGGAACGAGGAATTCAAAAATGATTTTTAGTTTGACATATCTCAGTGGCGTACTATTTTTTTCTTTAAAAAATTCAGACCATTACCCGTACGCGCGCCAATGATAAATATAAAATTCTTGTGTTACCTGTAAAGGAGATCATTTTAAACATTTTTTTCAGGTTTGCACCTAGTTGAAATCTTATTAGTAATATTTTCTGTTATTGTTCTGGTTTAGTATTATTAATATAGGATAGTTCTTGATGATGTAATAGAAATGAAAAATACGCGCCAATATGGTTTATTTTTCTGCATAAAAATGGTGCATCTTATGAAAAAAAGGCAAGAAAGGTTTTTTATCAAAAATTAAACGTGGAATTTAAAAATAATTTTTAATTTGAAATATCTCAGCGACACTATTTTTTTCTTTAAAAAATTCAGACTATTACCCGTATGCGCGCCAATCGTGAATACAAAATTCTTAATTGTATGTCAAAAATGCACAATAACTACCTCCTAAAACTCACCAAATTTTATTTTCATAGCTCAACTGGTCTTAGAGCAATAAATAAATTGGCAGTTTGAAATAAAAATTTCAACACCCCGTATCTCACAAACGAAGCATTTGCGGATATACACTCTGGGCCAAAATTAACAGGCCACCTTAAAAGTGGGTCATTTTTGATGTCTTATATCTCCACAACCTGTTGTCCGATTTAAGTGATTTTTTTTAATATGTTATAGCTTTATTCCTTTACAATATCGTTATAATAATATTGTTGCTAAACAGTAAATTTTCATTGTATACCGGGTGTACGAATCAAACTGTGTTTTTTTCTTAAAGTTTGCATCACCCTGTGGAATATTCTAGCTAGCATTTGTAGAATACTGAAATTAAAACCTAACTATAGCCTCATGCTTTCTCAATATTTTGCTGTTTGATTGATTCGCTTATGTTGGATAATAAAAAAGTTAGGTGCTTTATCAACTAGACATGTTTTTCATCAATACAGGGTGTTTTTAAAAAATGTTGGTAAAGTTTAAGGGGTAATTCTGCATGAAATAATAATGACAGTTTGCTTTATAAAATTATGTCCGCAAATGCTTCGTTGCCGAGATAGGGGATGTTGAAATTTTTCTGACAAACTGACGATTTATTTATTATTTTAAAACCGGTTGAGACATCCACATGAAATTTGGTGGGTTTTAATACGTAGTTATTGCACATTTGTTGGCATACAATTATGCATTTAATATTCACCATTGGCGCGCATACTGGTAATATGATGGCTCATATTACCCGTATGCGCGCCAAAGGTGAATATTAAATTCTTTATTGTATGTCAAAAAATAAGCAATAACTACGTCATAAAACCCACCAAATTGCATTTGCATATCTCAACCGGTTTTAAAGCAATAAATAGATCGTCAGTTTGTCAGAAAAATTTCAACATCCCCTATCTCGGCAACGAAGCATTTGCCGACATAAATTTATAAAGCAAACTGTCATTATTATTTCATGCAGAAATAATAATTCATACCCCGTAAACTTTGCCAAATTTTTTTAAAAACATCCTGTATTGATAAAAAACATGTCTAGTTGTTAAAGCACCTAACTTTTTTATTATCCAACATAAGCGAATCAATCAAACATTAAAATATTGAGAAAGCATGAGGCTATAGTTAGGTTTTAATTTTAGTATTCTACAAATGCTACAATATTCCACAGGGTGATGCAAACTTTAAGAAAAAAACACAGTTTGATTCGTACACCAGGTATACAATGAAAATTTACCTGTTTAGCAACAATATTATTATAACGATATTGATAAGGAATAAGGCTATAACATATTAAAAAAATCACTTAAATCGGACAACAGGTTTAGGAGAAATAAGACATCAAAAATGACCCCTTTTTAAGGTGGCCGGTTAATTTTGGCCCAGAGTGTATGTTTATAAAACAAACTGGCATTATTTTTTCATGTAGAATTAGCCCTTAAAATTTTTCATACATATTTACTAACACCCTGTATAAAAAGCGGTTGTTTTTAGAATTCTTTAGCGACATATTAGTATAATATAATATTTATGGATTACTGTGAAAGGCCGACATGATCAACCAAAGAAGAAGATGTATTAACTGATTTTTCTAGTGACATTATTGGGTGTGAATCTGTCTTTTCAGTTTACTCCTCCGGGTTTAAAAACAGGGTACAGTACTGTTGGATTCGATCTGTAAGGCAGGCCATCAAAGAAACATGAAACGTAAAACATGAAACATAAAACGTGAAACAGGTTTCATGAAAATAAAACAATGCTAAACAAATATAAGTCCGCATACCATGAAACGAGTGTGATTCACGCGTGTGAAACATTTTTATCTTCCGAAGGCGCACACCAAAGAAACATGAAACATGAAACACGTTTCATGGAAATAAAACACTGCTAAACAAATAGACGTCCGCATATCTACGAAACGAGTGTGATTCATGTCCATGAAACATTTTTATCATCTTCAAACGTGTTTCATGAAATAGGACGTGTTCTATTTTTCGATATCAGTTTCATTGTTTTAACTAATTAATAACATGCGTAAAATGAATGCGACCAAGAATTTTAGACTAAGAGCCGCTATAGGTGAAATTTCTTAATCATTTTAGGCAAGATGGGACCCTATAACTTAAATAGTAGAACCTAAAAGAAGACGTTTGAACACTGTGCCGTCACTTTTCAGTGGCACATGCGTCGACAGTGGCGCATCAAACTTTTCACCTATGGACGGGATACATAAATTAAAAAATACCCTCCCTCATTACCAGAATTCAATTATTTTCATTTTTTTAAGTTCTATGTGATTAAGACATAAGATTCATCGTAATTTTAACCCACCACCCCCTTCTCCCTGCCCCCACCATCAAAAACTTTATTTTTCGATTTTATTTTTTTTTGGTGAAATGCAATCAATTTTTAAATTTCAAAAAATTTATGCGCATAGTTAAAGCTTTTATAAAACACGTATATTTTTTATAGACCTGTAAGTTGAGTGTACATAACCTCAAAAAAATTTAAAATTTTTTTTTTGGAAAAAAGCATATAACTTTTTTTTGGGGATAGGTGCAGATCTAATTTTTTCTTAGTCTTGTGTATTTTATCAAACACTATATTTTTAATTTTTTTCAGATTTTTCTGTAACGCCGGTCACCTTCACAAATCAAAAAAAACTGTTTTTAAGGGGGTTTTGGGGGGTTTGAACGTGTTTCTCTCCTTTTTAAATATTCTAAAGGACTGTTACTTCAAGTTACATACAACCTATAAAAACGAAATTTATTTGATATATTATGAAGTCTATAAAATAGGGAAAATCCCCAAAAACCCCCCAAAAAACAGTTTCGGATTTTTGAAGAGGGCGAGCCTTACGGAAAAATCTGAAAAAAATCAGAAATATAGTGTTTGATAAAACACACAAGATTAAGAAAAAATTAGACCTGCACCTATTCCCCAAAAAATGTTATACGCTTTTTTGAAAAAAAATTTTCTTATTTTTTTGAGGTTATGTTCACTCTACCTACGGGTCTATAAAAAATAAACATATTTTATAAAAGCCTCAGCTATGCGTGTGAATTTTTTGAAATTTTAAAATTGACTGCATCCCACAAAAAAAAATAAAAACGAAAAATGAAGTTTTTGATCGTGGGGGCAGGGGGAAGAAGGTGGTGGGTTAAAATTACGCTGAATCTTATGTGTTAATCACATAGCAGTTAAAAAAATAGAAAAAATTTAATTCTGTTAGTAAGTGAGGGTAACTTTTAATTTATTTTTCCCGTCCATAAGTGGAAAGTTTGATGCGCCACTGTCGACGCATGTGCCACTGAAAAGTGACGGCACAGTGTTTAAACGTTTTCTTTTAGGTTCTACTATTTAAGTTATAGGGTCTCATCGTGCCTAAAATGATTAAGAAATTTCACCTATAGCGGCTCTTAGTCTATTTAATATTGTATTGGATTCTGTGGTTGAGCAGAACGAAAAGACGAAGAGTTGTACAATAATTATAACCTGAAGTGGTACTCGAATAGACAATAACAAGAAAATATCGTTTTTTTAAACCAGGACCCACAATAAAACAATGTAAACGTTTGAATACTCATTCTATAAAATGATTGAAATTTAGCAAGATGATTATTTAATTCGTTTGCAACCAAATATTATGTACTATGGTTATGATTTTTGCACAGTAATAAAAGAGTTGCCATAACAGCAACGACCTCGTCATCATCACTTTCCATTATTTACTATACAAATTTTATTTTTGTTTCTTTGACTAGTATATTAGTGTAGGAAACAGAGATTAAACTTCGCAAACTCGACACAAGTACGGTATTATTTGTTTCTGGTATATCAAGGGGTGCTTATTATGAGCTATCCCTGAAAATAAGTTTGGCGAGCATGTTTTTACGATTTTCTCATTACCTATATATTTTTTTGAAACAACGCTTATACAGAATTAAAGACCACTATTTGCTCTACAAATAAGTTCCTATGCATTTTTTTCGTTTAAGCAACAGTTACGACACAGTGGCGCCGCAAACCTCAGAAATGCTTTGGCGGGCTCCAGTTTTTGTTTTTTTTTGTCACCTATTCATTTTATTAATAATATACCTACTTATGACAAATAAAAGAACACACTGTCTGCTACATATTATGACCTATATATATATTTAACTTTCTTTGCGCCTTAAAGCCACAGTGGTGGCCCAGAGTCAATTTTTGCATATTTTCCTTTTTTTTGGGGTGGTTTCGGGGAAAATATGGGGGTGAATTATACAAATTTGTAAATAATTGTATATGGGTAATCGCTGAAAGTTTTTTTACGCTAGCATAAGCGATTCAGATGGTATATATAAAAAGGGCTTTTTTAAAATTTAACACCCTGTAATTAAAAAATGGACAATTGATCTTAAATGAAACCTATACCAAAAAATCAGACATTTATTTGTGATTAATTGCCGCTGGGTTGCTTCTTGATACCCATTACGGTTAGGGAAATATAATTTTTTAAAAAACATATTTTTGAAGATATTCTTCTTTAGCGGCGATTCGATTGAGGGTAAAATTGTACATAAATCTGCGCGCCTGCGCACACAGACAGCATGTAGTTCATTGCTAATCTTTCAAGATAGGTATGTATCTGTAACCGTGCAAATAAGTCATTAAAAGAATATATTAGTGTTTTTAGTAAATGTATTATTTATTATAATTCTTGTGTTTTTGGATTTGTGTTTCTCTGTAGTAAAATAATAAAATATTATGTATGCATAACATTTTTACACTATTTGTCGCCGTGTTGTGTAATTATATCCGAAACTTACACGTCAATTACAAGGACCTCGCTGGAGTAGTTGGTAGGGCGTTAGCTCCGAGATTGGAAGGACGCGGGTTCGAATCCTGGGCGATTCATATTTTTTTTTTATTTTTGGTTGTTTTAATAAAAATTTTTTGAAAGTGGTAGATAAGAAAGTTAGTTTAATTTTTAAATAAAATACAAATAACCTGTTTACATTTACTTCGTTTAAATTACCTGTATAATAGAAGAATATCTTCTTATATTCTTTTAAAAATATTCTTTTTTAAAAACTTGCCAACTTTGGGGCGCCACCTCCCCTAAACGGTGTGTGACTGAAAGTTTATGCTGTCGCGGAATAAATTGTAGAGTCCTCTTCATATTTCCATTGAGGAATTTTTTGCAAGTACATGCAGGAAGGGCTACGTTTCGCAAAAACGACAAACTACCCTCTTTAAAGGGATGAAAATGGGAGTGAAAATGGGGGCGAAATCTTTTAAGAAAAAGTTAGTCTCATTAAAAGCACCCCGTGATATACTGAAAAAAATATAACCGGACTTATTTGCGAAGTTCAACCTTTGTTTCCTACACTATATAAAGGCGGAAATACATATCCGCGCCGCGAACTCCGCGCCGTGTGTGCGCCGCGCGTTCGTGGCGCGGTTATTGTTCGTTAAAATTTTTCATTTTGACGATCCAGAGGAAACTTACGAACGTTTAGTAATTGTAGATAATCATGTCTCTGTCCTGTACTTCTACTACACCTTATTTTGGTATTGTTCCGAAACTATTTTCTTGTGTCATCTTATGCAATTTACTATTTTATGTGGAATAAGCCACAGTTTGGGAACATTTCGGGAACTACCTTTTTCGCTTCCTGGCAACACAAATATAATGGTAGGGGAGCCCAAGCGGGGATTTTTGCAGTTACTCGAGCGCGTCAGATTATCATATGGGGAGAAACGTGGTACCCTGCAGATGTACCTCCACCATATATTGGCTCTTAACACAGGGGAGTTCGTTCAGGGGGGCCCGAAAAAAAATGTATCCTTAAAATATTCGAAATTGTCAGATTAAGATAAGGTAAGTTAAGTACATGCAAAAGAGTCTATATTTCAAAAATATGACGATTTGAGCGGGGCGTACGGAAATGGGTGAGTCAAAAAGTTTCACAAAAAAAAGCGAATATTTCGCGAAATGAACGTCAGATTGAAAAACTAAAAACTACGTGATCAATATTTTTCAAAAATCTATCGAAAAATACCAAACTTGACCCCCCACGGAGAGGGGTGGGGGGTAAATTTAAAATTTTAAATACAAATCCCGCGATGTTTCGCAAAATAAACATCATATCGAAAAACTGCAAAATACACTTTATCAATGTTTTTGAAAAATCTATCGAATGATTCCAAGCACGACCCCCACGGAGGTGAGGTGGGGGGTTACTTTAAAATCTTAAATATTAGACCCCGTTTCTTATTGCAGATTTGGATTGTTTGTATAAAAATAAACAACTTTTATTCGAAACATTTTTTTGAATTATGGATAGATGGCGCTATAATCGGAAAAAAGATTGTTGGAAATGGAAAATTAAATTAAAAAATGGGAAGTCCCCACTAAAATGGAAAATTTTACTTAACTTTTTTGGTTTTAGGACCTAATAATCACAATCCAAGGTCCCCAAAGCGCTCGAGTGACTGCACATTTAGCATACTTTGCTCCCCTACCATAATATATCTGCTTGTTCCTACAACCAGAAACAAAATTAGAGAATTATAGGTACTTCCAAGTCATGCGATACCTTTTTCGTTTTCCGGTGACACAATTGTAATGTATCTGCTTGTTTCAACTGCGTAGCTTCACTAGAAACGAAATTAGAGAACTATAGGTTCTTCCAAGCCCTGTGTTAACTTTTTCGCTTTCCGGTGACCCAATTATAATATATCTGCTTGTTCCAACTCAGTTGCTTCACCAGAAGCGAAGTTAGGAAACTATAGGCTCTTCCAAGATGTGCGTTACCTTTTTCGCTTTCCGACGACACAATTATAACATATCTACTTGTTCCAACTCCGTTGCTTCACCAGAAGCGAAGTTAGGAAACTATAGGCTCTTCCAAGTTGTGCGTTACCTTTTTCGCTTTCCGGTGACCCAATTATAATATATATGCTTGTTCCAACTACGTTGCTTCACCAGAAGCGAAGTTAGAAAACTATTGGGTCTTCCAACTTGTGCGTTACCTTTTTGGCTTTCCGGTGACCCAATTATAATATATCTGCTTGTTCCAACTCCGTTGCTTCACCAGAAGCGAAGTTAGAAAACTATTGGGTCTTCCAAGTTGTGCGTTACCTTTTTGGCTTTCCGGTGACCCAATTATAATATATCTGCTTGTTCCAACTCAGTTGCTTCACCAGAAGCGAAGTTAGGAAACTATAGGCTCTACCAAGATGTGCGTTACCTTTTTCGCTTTCCGACGACACAATTATAACATATCTACTTGTTCCAACTCCGTTGCTTCACCAGAAGCGAAGTTAGGAAACTATAGGCTCTTCCAAGTTGTGCGTTACCTTTTTCGTTTCCGGTGACATAATTATAATATATCTGCTTGTTCCAACTCCGTTGCTTCACCAGAAGCGAAGTTAGAAAACTACTGGGTCTTCCAAGTTGTGCGTTACCTTTTTGGCTTTCCGGTGACCCAATTATAATATATCTGCTTGTTCCAACTCCGTTGCTTCACCAGAAGCGAAGTTAGAAAACTATTGGGTCTTCCAAGTTGTGCGTTACCTCTTTCGTTTTCCGGTGACCCAATTATAATATATCTGCTTGTTCCAACTCCGTTGATTCACCAGAAGCGAAGTTAGAAAACTATTGGGTCTTCCAAGTTGTGCGTTACCTTTTTGGCTTTCCGGTGACCCAATTATAATATATCTGCTTGTTCCAACTCTGTTGCTTCACCAGAAGCGAAGTTAGAAAACTATTGGGTCTTCCAAGTTGTGCCAAACCTTTTTCGCTTTCCGGTGACACAATTATAATATATCCGCTTGTTTCAACTGCGTTGCTTCACCAGACACGAAGTTAGAAAACTATAGGTTCTCCAAGTCGTGCGTTACCTATTTCGCTTTCCGGTGACACATAATATATATCTGCTTATGAATGTTTTTTTGATATTGATAACTATTTCCGAAGTGAAAGTCGAAAGGTCAAGTAAACTTGATTTCAAACTCGAATTGTGACTTATGCCCAAATAAAATAATAAATCTTATTTTTAATACATGTTATTTTTAGTACAACAATGAACTAACATTTTTTAAAAAGGTCCGCATGTACATTTTTTTTATTTCAGCTTCTATTTCCGTATTACTAACAAATATTCAACTCATGCGCGCCAAAACCAACAAACTACTCGCAAACCCGTCCAAATACGTATTGCGAACCATCAAAGCGTTTGTTGAAAAACCGACAGAATTTAGATCGTGGTGCGCCGTGTGCGTGCCGTTTGTGCGTCACTTGAAAACACGTACTAATCTGACGAATACGCTGCGCGCGAGCGGCTCGCACACCGAGCAGAGCGCATATGTATCTCCGCCTTAACATGAAACGGTTTCGTTCTTCACAATTTATTTTTGTTTCATGTTTCACGTTTCTTTGATATTAAAAAGCAATTAAAGAGCGGCGCCGACAGCAACGACCACGTGACTATCCATTGCCGACTATACAAATTTTATTTTTGTTTTATCGATTAGCATATCACATGAAACGGTTACTTTTTTTACAATCTATTTGTTTCATGTTTCACGTTTAATGTTTCACGTTTCATGTTTCTTTGATGTGCGGCCTGCCTAAAGGAAGACATGCTTAGACATTGCACATGCTCCCTATTACAATTGCATATCAATTAAAACAAACCCTTCGGTCAAGGCACCCTCAGACCAATCCAATTGATCAACAAAAAAATTCAGATGTCTTGCACAGTCTAAAAATTCGAGAGAAAAACTGGAAAGTGATTTTTACCTCAAAAGCGATAAGAACCACTGACAGCGCTGTACTGATAGTACTGTAGAGAAGCAAAATATGGAATCATAAAAAGTGCAGGTGTATGTAGCCTGGCAAGGGAGGAATGTAAAAAGAAAGAGGTCTCTAGGTTGTATAAACATTGTATATAGTATAATTATTATAGATCTGGCTATAAAGATGCCATCTAAAAAGCTCCTGTAGAGCCTGGACCATTATTACTATTTAAAATTGCTGAAGTCCTAATATAGCTGTTAAATTGATCAATTGAAGAGATGCACTCCAAAAGCTCTATTGGCTGTGAGTTTCGACGGTAGCGTTCTCTCGCGGTTTGAAACTTATACTTTTCTGATAAAATTGGCGTATGTGAAATATACAAAACGAGAAAAAAATATTTATCTAGAAAAATACAAATTATGAATAGTCTGGGCTGATTATCGGAGAATAGGCCATTTTTGGGAAAAGTTATTTACCAGCAATTTTATTGCTGGAATCGAATTATAAGATCCTATATATTAATAATATAGGTATGCAAAGTCCTCAGATAGTGTGCTACTTTTTTTATAAACAAAATGGCGCCCGAAAATCGTGTTTTTTTCAATTATTGCTCTATAACTCCGAAGATTTTAATTTTACAACAAAAACACTCAAATAAAAATTCACCGTGATTAAATTCTGCATAGAGACGTGTTTTTCCCGATCTGCTCCGATGAAAATTTTCCTCGGAAAATGCGGGTTTTCTTTACAAAATCTTTAATTTTCAAATAAAGTTTTAAATAAGTAATTAAATAATTTGGTGACTTAAAAGCCTTCTTGGTTTAGATCATAGTTCCAGAAGCTGATAAAAATTAAACGAATATTTTAGCAACAATTAAATTGTTAATTAATAATTTAAGGTCGCAATAATAACCAAAATAATTATGATACACCGATCAAACTTTGAAATCTTATAAAGATGAGATGCCTATTTAACATTTTGTCGACAAAATATAAATTTTTTGTTTTTTTGCATAATCTTTAAATGTTAAAAAAAATAGTTATAAACAAATTAACGTTTCTCAAAAAGTTTTTATTATATTGTAATTTTAAAAAATAGCTAAAATGCGCATTTCAAATTTCTTGAAAATGAATGCTTTAAAACTTTTTTGCAACCATTTGCAAAAAAGTTATGAAACAGCAAAGTAAACATACGATTACTAGGGTGTTTATAATTTTTTTTAATTCTTTCAAAGCGTAGAAGTGAGTTTAAAGCACAAGCTAATTATTTACAAAAAAATATCGATTATCAGTTTAATGGTTCTATTTTAATTAAAGATTATAAATATATTTGTTTGCAATTTACACGCGCGAAAGTAGAATAATACAGTAATGTAGCTAAAATTTTCACTCGGAGCGACGACCGGCCGCGCGAGACGTACACTTTTATAAATAATATATGCTGCGTGTCAGTCGCTTCGAGTGAACATTTTAGCTCCGACTCTGTATCAGGCCTACTTTTGCGCTAAAAATTACAAAAAAAAGTATTTTTAATCTTTGATTAAAATATAACCATTGCACTAATTTTTTACATACTTTGTGAGTAATTAGATTGTACCATAGACTCACTTTTAAGCTTTGAAACAATTAAAACAAATTATAAATAACGGAGAAATCGTATATTTACTTTGCTGTTTCATAACTTTTTTGCAAATGGTTGGAAAATTTTTTTAAAGCATTCATTTTCAAGACCTATGAAATACGCATTTTAAGTATTTTATAAAATTAGAATATAATAAACAATTTCTGAGAAATGTTAATTTTTTTATCACAATTTTTTTAAATATTTAAAGATTATGCAAAAAAATGAAAAATCACACATGAAAAAGGCATCACACCTTTATAATCTTTATAAGTTTGATCAATGTCTCATGATTATTTTGGTTGTTATTGCGACTGTAAATTGTTAATTAACAATTGAATTGTTCCTAAAATATTCGTTTCATTTTCACCGGCTTCTGAATTTATAATCTACACCAAGAAAGCTTTTATTTCACCAAGCTATATAATTATTGATAAATAATTGCTGCCCCAAAAAATTTATTTGAAAATTCGAGATTTTGTTGGGAAAACCCACATTTTCCGAGGAAAATTTTCGTCGGAGCAAATCGGAAAAAACATGCTTCTATGTAGAATTAAATTGGGGTGGATTTTTATTTGAGTGTTTTTGGTGTAAAGTTAAAATCGGAGTTATAGAGCAATAATTGAAAAAAATACGATTTGTCGGCGCCATTTTGTTTATAAAAAAAGTAGCACACTATCTGTGGACTTTGCATACCTATATTAATAATACATAGGATCTTATAATTCGATTCCAGCAATAAAATTGCTGGTAAATAACCTTTTTTTGTACTTTACTAATTAGACCAGCGTATTATAACTATTTTTTTTTCAAAATTTAAAGATTATGCAAAAAAAAGAAAAATTTATATTTTGTCGATAAAATATTAAATAAGCATCTCATCTTTATAATCTTTATAAGTTTGATCAGCGTATCATGATTATTTTGGTTATTATTGCGATCGTAAATTGTTAATTAACAATTGAATTGTTGCTAAAATATTCGTTTAATTTTCACCAGCTTCTGGAATTACAATCTATACCAAGAAAGCTTTGATGTCACTAAGTTATTTAATTATTGATTAATAATTACTTACCGAAAACTTTATTTGAAAATTAGAGTTTTTGTTAGGAAAACCCGCATTTTCCGAGGAAAATTTTCGTCAGAGCAAATCGTGAAAAACCTATCTCTATGCAGAATTTAATTGCGGTGAATTTTTATTTGGGTGTTTTTGTTGTAAAGTTAAAATCTTCGGAGTTATAGAGCAATAATTGAAAAAAATACGATTTGTCGGCGCCATTTTGTTTATAAAAAAAGTAGCACACTATCTGCGGACTTTGCATACCTATATTATTAATATATAGGATCTTATAATTCGATTCCAGCAATAAAATTGCTGGTAAATAACTTTTCCATGAATTTTGCTAATTAGCCCAGAGTAGAACTGAAATATTATTGTAACCTGATTACTGAAAGAATACACAGAATTAATAGTAAAAGTAATTATGTTTTTTGATTTTATTCATTGAGGCAGACCAAGAAAAAAATGGATACAACAAATAGTAGAGGCGGGAAAAGTTAAAGGAAAATCACTCGAGGAATTAACAATAATGGCAGAAAACAGAAAATAATGAAAGAGATGGGTGAATGTAAATTAAAATAGCGATCCCAAATCCGACACCCTGATAGGGTACAAGGAAGGGGAGAAAGAAAGAAAGAAAGAAAGAAAGAAAGAAAGATTTTATTCATTATAATTTTAATACAGTAGGAAAAATGAAAGAATACCCATGAACGAACATATAAAACACGCTGTATTTTCCTATCACTGTGTCACACAAAAAATTGGCCAGCGCAAGTACATGTAATAATTATTGTTACATGCACTTGCTCTGGACAATTTTCTTTGTGACACAGTGACAGGAAAATATAGCGTGTTTTATATGTTCGTTCATGGGTATTCTTTCATTTTTCCGACTGTATTTAATACAGTCGAAAAATTGAAAGAATACCCATGAACCATCACATCAATCACTTATTTTGTATTTGCTATCTTTTTCTATAACAAACGTTTGTTATTTATAGAAAAAGACATCAAATACAAAATAAGTGATTGATGTGATCGTTCATGGGTATTCTTTCATTTTTCCGACTGTATATAAATTCGTGCGATTGGATGACTGCATACGCAAGAGGCCATTGAGAAAAAGAAGAAGTTTAGGTGAAATTTAGAGGTTACCTCTGTTTTTATTGGCTGTGAGTTTCGTCGGTAGCGCTCTCTCGCGGTTTGAAACTTTCTGATAAAATTGTTCAAATTCAATGCACAAAACTGCCACTAACAGCGCTGGCTAAAACTGTCAAATCCCCTCTACTTATCGGCTCAAAGCGAATATGAATTGCTACAGTACAAAGTTTTGTTTTTGCACATCTGGTTTAATAGGATTAAGAAACTTTCGGTAGAATTAAATGTTTTTTTTATTAATTTGTGTATACTTTCATTTGAATATGTAATTATTTTATTTTTTCGTAGGTGCAATTGGACAACGAACTTAAAGCTCTGTTACAGTCATTGCCCGAAAGAAAAAGAAGAACATTCATCAGGTATATGAATAAAAAAGATAAAGATAAAGAGGTAATAGGTGAAGATAAGAAATTAAAAGAGGCAACAGAAGCTGAGGATAGAAAAGATTTGTTAAATAAGTTAAACTCTTTGAAAGTCAATGAGGATGATGGTTTTGACGACTTTGATGAAGATGATTTTTCTGGGGGTAGCGAGGATGAAGAAGGCAGTGAGGACGATGAAGATATTGAGGATTCTTAACATTAAGAAAATATAAATAAAGATGGGTATATTGTTTACTTATAATAAAAAACAGTTTTTGTTATGTTTCTTGTTCTTAGTATTAGCTTTTACCTCTTCTCTATACTTATATGACATTACTGCTTCAATTAATCTGTGATCCACATTTTTTTCATTTCTAGAGTCTTCTTCAACATTGCAATGAATTTTTAAATAGAATTGCCAATGTTTTTCTTCCTTTATTTCTTTTTTCTTTACTCATTTTTTAACTGCTGTCTTCTTAATTATTTCTCTTGACTTTCCTAATCTCTTTACCCTTATTATTCCTAGGAAAATGGCCATACAGCTTTAATTATTTTTTAATACATAATAGGTTTTAATCTACTGGGTAATATGAAGTATGGTTTTGATATGAAGGGTATAATATTGTAAGATTTGTAAAAAGTCAAAGACTGTCAACGCTGAAACATGTTCAGAGACAAGAAGATGGAAAAACAGCAAAGAATATTACAATGGAAGGTGAAAAAAGAAAAGCCCATAACGAGATGGTTGAATGACGTGGAAGGCGACCTGAAAGAAAACCATGAATATAAGACAATGGGGTAGAGTGAACAAGAGTAATCTGCGTGGAAGGACATAAGCAGAAAAGCAAAGACCCATTCAGAGTTATGATGCCAAAAGAAGAAGAATATACTGAGTAGGAACAGGAAGAGCACAAGATATACAATTTTTTTTATTATAATAAAAGTTATTGTTACTTCCGGCATATTTTACCTCAGGAGATACCATTATTTCAGTATTTAATTCAGTATTTCAGTAAACATCCTATCTGACACAATTCCTACACAACTACATCAATATATCCTCTTATTACTCTCTAAGTCCATCTATTTGTATGGGTCTTCATCTAGTTTCCAACCAACACTACACAACATTCATTCCATTAACATCAACTCTTTACTGATTTAATTTCACATTTACACCTATCTTTCTCATCTTCTTACCTATCATCACCATCCTTTGGTAGCTGGTTGTGGTCGGACTCCTGTGGCTCTCAGTCTCTCTCTCATTTCTTTCACCAATCTCTATCACTCTGCTGTCTGATATTTACAATTCCACAACTTGATTGCATCCAATTACTTTTCACAATCTAATTTTAACTTTTTAATATTAAAAAAAAATTTTCTTTTTATTTTTGAAACAACAACTTTTACTCAACACCTTCTTTCTTTATTTTCTCCATAAAGGTAATAACTTAGAAAAATCTTACTTAATTTTTTCATTGTCCTAGATATACACATATATGGACAGAATAATATTTTTTAAACCTTTTTATAACAACTATCATTCCTAATCAGTGTTGAGTAACCCTCACATACCCCATAAACTTTAATATAGTACGAATTTCAGTTACATTAATTCATCCTCCATATCAATATTAAAATATTAGACATATAGAGCTCATTGTCTCATAATTTTACCATTAGCCATACCTTTGTTGCCTTTCTCATTTCATTCAGTCCTACATTAATCATCTTCGTGCTGGATGTCAAATAACTGCATACTTATAAGAATAGCAACTTCAACCTAGACATTGCCTTCACCATGTTTAATAGTATAGGAAAAAAATATACCTATTTTCTCTGCCCTAAATGCATTAGACCATATGGGCAAATTATTCTTTTTCAACTATTAAAACCAGATAAGATCTTCATTTTATTTAAAATACACCTCATGTATGGTTAGTTGCCTATTGCCATTGGTTAACTGACAATAGGTTTTCCCACCCATAAAACCTCTCGATGCGAATCAGTTAAAATATGGAGAACAGTGCCTACGTTCTTTCCGATGAAGGCTCCAATAAGAGCCGAAAATCGCGATTCAAGGGACTGGACTGCACTCCGTATTCTAATTGAAAAGTAAGATTGTTTTGCCTTCGCATTGCAGCTGAATAAAAATGGTATACATTTTTATTTTTATTTTATAGTCGTATTACTCCGTAGAGTAACTAGGTGCATTTTTCCGTTGGAACTTTACCAGCTGCAGACGGGGGATGTGAATTGCATAGTGTAGAATTCCTTCCCTCTCGTCTTCACTGCAGCATCCATTTGACTTGCAAATTGTAGAAGTCTTGGAGGTGTCACCAGGAAAGTGTACCAATAAGTTTTCAATTTAAAAATCTTTTAGTAATATTTTTAATATTTTCAATATTAATAATTTACTATTAGGATTGAAAACTACTTCGTCTTTCAATGCCAGATGGCGCTAGCCACCTACTATCATCACTTCAGTTGCAATGGGTGGGAAAACCTCTCGATACGAATCAGTTAAAATATGGAGAACAGTGCCTACGTTCCTTCCGATGAAGGCTCCAATAAGAGCCGAAAATCGCGATTCAAGGGACTGGACTGCACTCCGTATTCTAATTGAAAAGTAAGATTGTTTTGCCTTCGCATTGCAGCTGAATAAAAATGGTATACATTTTTATTTTTATTTTATTATTATTATATTTAAAATATCTAGGTGTTCTCGCCGGCGCTGGGGATGGATCCCCGGATTTTTGCGTGGAAGTCAGACACTCTACCACATGAGCTATCCAAGACTTAAAATTGTTTATAAATAAGACCAAGTCTGACTTACTTTATTAAAAAAATAAATAACAATTTTGGACAAAAACTATAATTATAAGTATAAAAATTATAATTTTTCATTCGGTTGGAGTTTTACCAATTTTTCTGATGCGTTCCATATCTTATTACAAAGTACTTCGTCATGAGATCCCCGAGGTTTAATACTTGTCACACCAATAAACTCTCCAGTAACATTTTTAAATTCTTCTGAAACTACTACATTCACTGCAGTTTGACTAGCGTCTCTTGGACTCTAAAATAATTCAAAAGTATTTTATAGTAAGCAGATTTTATCTATTAATAATACTGTTGTTAACATTACAAGATATATTATAGCGTCTGATTTATTCCTAAAATTTGCAAACGCCCTCTAAAGGAACCAAACTTATATATTAGCATAATTTCATGTTTTCTAAAGAGTATGGAAACAGTACTAAAGATAATATTTAAAAAATATAATATAATTAACGTTGAAATAAAAGTGAGTGTAGGCCACTGGATCTTCATACGTCTTTCCTCACTTCATCGCCTTCAAACGATGAAATCACTCTCCCAAACTGTGGAATTATCACATAGGGCATATACTCCAGGGTAATAAACTAGAAATAGACCATGTGCCGGACACTCAAAGATCCAGGTAGCTGACTACTTTTTTAGTTATTGTATTGTCCAAGTAAAAAATACTGTAGAATAGCTTTAAGCCGGTGAAATATGATATTCTTCAAATATAGATGTTAGGTCAAACGTTTAAGAAGCGGCCCTTTGAAAGCATCTGTGTTTTTACGGCCAGACCTCCCGCATATCTATTCACAAGTTTCGTGCAAAACATTAGTTTTAGTTCGGTAGCCTAGCAGTGTATTAGTACTGGAGTGTACGTGTGTTAAGTGATACGAGTGTTTTGTTTGCTGTAATTATTTTGAATATTGGTTTAGTATTTCGTTTGGAGAGTGTCAAGTCAATGTTGATTATTGTAATTTAATTAATGTGAATAGTGATGTGGCGCCCGTGGGATAATGTAAATATCGCGTGCGATAACGCTGATATTGTAGAAATTGCCAGTGCTAGTGTGAATGTAATTATTAAAAAAAAGAGCTCGTAAAGAAGATTCGAATGCATTTAAATGCAGAAACACAGCAAGTATGTTTGAATGTATACAAAAATCTACGTACAAAATTCGGCTTCGATGAAACACTATTGGCACAAGCCACCTCTGATTTAACAGAAATTCCACTTTCTACTGTATATAAAATAGTTAAAATGAACCCTATCATCGCAAGAAACGATGTGACTACAAATTTTCAAGACCTTTAAATCCTTCACTTGTAAAACTATTGAAAACCACAATATACGACTGCTACAAAAGCAATGAAATACCTACAATAGAAATAATAAAAAAGAAATTGGAAACAACCGGTCGAAATATGAACTGCTGTGAGAAAACTCTTCAAAATTGGATATAAAAATGGGCTTTAAGTTCAAAAAAAAATAAATAAACGTCAAGCAATTATGGAAAGCCAAAGAATAGTCAACAGACGTAATATGTACCTAGAAGAAATTACTAAATATAGGCAAGAAAATAGGAGAATTTATTATTTAGATGAAACTTGGTATGATACCCACGATACAGTAAAGAAAGGATGGACAGATGGTTCAAGCATGTGCAGTGTACACAGGGTACACTAACCACACGCGAAGAATGTTTTCCCCGTTAGCTTTCGCTTTATAAAAAATCGCACTTGCAAATGTCTGATTTTTTATCCAGTTCTGTAACACATTCACTAATTTTATCAATATCTTGATTCGGCCGATTATTTATAACATATTGTTGAAATTCCAGATTTAAATGTTTTGGCCAATCTCCTAAATTGCTTGGAAAAGAGTTATTGACATTGTCGTTTTCTATAGGAGATGTACCTACTTGTGACAGGTGAAGTCGCTTGGAAATCAACAGTGGGAGTCATCATTTATCATTATCGTATCATTTCATAGTTCGTAAAATAAAAAAAATTTGAAAATATATTTTGTTATTGTAATCAAAAATGTTTTTGGTGATATTTACGGGCCCCATTAAAATGCGGGCCCGAGGCAGGTGCCTCACGAGCCTAGTGGTAAAATAGGCCCTGCGCTGCAGTCTGTGATTTGCGGTCTGCAGTCTGCAGTTTGCAGTCACTTTCGGAATAACACCTTTATGATGATTGTGTAAGAAAATTGAAAACGTTCTGTTGTGATGTAGTCCTTAAAGGGATTTTAATAAAAGTTTTTATACATGTTACAAAAGATTTTTCAATACAATTTTTGTGATTGATGGTATACAGCCAGCTACATAAAAAATTCTTTTTTTTCCTTGTGGATTTCATTTACTCACGATTTTTGCTCCAAATTTTAAAGAACCACTTGAATTTACATGAAATTCACTCCTTCTCGGGGGTGAAAAATATACTTTCAAAATAAGTCCGGAAATGGATAAACTGACTAATTCTAAGCAACTTTTGTTCTATAGCGTTTTTCACTAAGTCAATACTTTTTGAGTTATTTGCGAGTAAATATGTTCATTTTTTAACAAAAAATTCATGTTTTTGGACGGTTTTTCGCAAATAACTCAAAAAACAAATATTTTATAACAATTCCAAAAGGAATTTTTTGAAACTTTTGGAATTGTTATTTGGTCCAACAGAACAAATTACCACAGATAAGACAAAATAGGATAGATATATCGATAGATTATCATCATCAACAACACACAGCCAAATTTGTCCACTGTCGGACATAGGCCACCTCAAGATGTCTTCACCCTTCTCTGTCCTGTGCAGCTGCACTCCAGTTTATCGCTATTCTTTTAATGTCGTCCGTCCATCTGGTAGGTGGTCTTCCACAACTTCGCTTGTCTACCCTTGTCCGCCACTCTAAAATCTTCTTTGTCTCTCAAAGTTAGACAAAGCATGTATCTTTCCATTTTTCGTTGTGCTACTGGTAATTTTCTTATTGATGCTATAGTCAATGTCAGTGTTTCAGCTCCATAAGTGAGCATCGGAAGTACGCATTGATTAAATTCTGTTCTTTCTAGCTTTATTGGGATGTTTTCCTTGAAGGGTAGACATATAGGTATGGTAAAAAATACCATAGATAAGTAGATAAAGATGTAACAAGGGCGCCGGCACCTTTTTTTAAATAAAAGGAGAAAGATCCGAAACCTCAGATCTCGAAGAAAGATATGAGAGAAATCATTAACGATAACGTGTGTTAACTTACTTATTAAGTAAAAAGCTCAATTTTTTGGGTCAAAAAAATGGTTAAATGATCGGGCCAAGAAATCCAAGTAGATATTGTTATATACATATAGAACTAGCTTCACTTACATTTTTAGGTAAATTTAATATTGTCAGGCAAAGGTACTCTCAGTTTACAAAACTGACGACTTTTAAACAGCTGTATCTTCGAATATATGTACTATTAGTCCAGAACCTACCTGTTTCCTGCCTAGAGTTCGCGTCCCTTTTTAATTATTAACAATTTAGTGCAAAAATCGTGATATTTTTCGATTTTCTGAAGTTATACTTCTTTACCGGCGATATGGGGGTGAATTTTTATATGTTAAAACCTATGATCCCGGCGCATGCGCATTATAACTTTGTTCTGATTGGATGTTCAAATGACATGTCAAAAATTATTCAATATGGCGGCTGTGGCACAGCTGTAGTTAGATTATTTATGGTTGTTGCGTTTTAAAATTTGTGTGAAAAGAAACAACAAACAAAAGTTAATTAATAGTTATACTGCCTTTTTAAATAGTTTTCATATATCTACCTATATTTTTGGACTTTTGGACTATTTTGGACAAGGAAAACTCATTCTAATTTGGTAAGTAGTTTTTATTATAATCATATTGTAATTATACATTTGGATTAGGTTGAAATACAGTAGAGCGTCGATTATCCGAACTAATTGGGGGACATAGGTGTTCGGAAAACCGATTTGTTCGGATAATCGAACTACAATATATTGATACGTATTTATAGTCATACATATTTATCCACAAGTGAATAAAAGCCATATTTATATACCTACATATTTATTTATATCTTGATAATGACAACTAGCAACTAAACAAAAAAGTGCAGCCTTTGCAACAACATAATTATTTTTGGATACAATATTGAAGAAAATTGAAGATATTTTAAGTGTCAATTACTAACGCTTGCTCGGTATTCGAGTGCGGGACGTGGGAGTCGATTGTTCGAATAAGCGGTCGTTCAGTTGATCGACGTTCGGATAATCGACGCTCTACTGTACATTTATTTTCTCAAGAATGGGGATTTTAGAGAGAAATCCCAAATTAGGTCCGATTTTTATTTTTAAATTATGATTTTTTGGCGTAGATTTATTTATCTAGTAGGTATGTAATGCTTTGATTTACATACTTAATTTGATTACCAACAAAAGTTCTACCAATATTCATCTAATATATTGTTTTCTTACTGTTTTGTTATATTTTTATATTTTCTTCCACAAAATTTAAACTACATAATTTAATTATATTCAAAACAACTGTCAAACAGTAAAACGTTCAGTTACCCTATTTTTCCACATGACAAATAATGTGGAATTGGACGAGTGAGTCTAGGCTTCGATTACGAATCAAAGCGCCACGAAACTCACGGGTTCGATTCCCGATGCAAGTTTTTATTTTTTTTTTTATTTTTTTAGGCATTTTATGATTGTAAGTATATTTGTTATATAATTTTTTTTCAGAAAATGCGTATTTAAAATTTTTTGTGGCATTTTTCAATGTGTTTGTGTGCGTTTTATTCTTTTATTTTTTTTAATTTTTGGTATTGTCTTAAAAATCACATAATATGTAGTAGAAGTATAACTTCTTACGTGCGTACAAAGTACACACACATTCTTTTTGCACTCCATTAAAAAACTAAATAGTTGAAATAAATTTACAAAATTCAGTTTTTTAGAACATTGAAAACCCTTTAACATACCGAATTTTGAAAGTTAAAATGTTAATTTGTTGCTACGCAAACTGCAAAATAAGTGAAAATCGTTATTTGTTAATAACTTCTACTAAAACTACCTTAGAACATTAGTGTTTCACTTAAAGTTGGGTATTGGCGTACTTAACGAATATTCAAAATTTGAGACCGGTCCATTAATTAGTTTAAGAGTTATTCTATTTGTTTATACCAGAGACCTTTATTTTGCAATAAGACAATACAGAAAATAATGAAGATAGGGCAATTTTAAGTATGCCAAATGAAAGTAGAAGACAAAATCTATTAAAAATGATGAAAAAATAATTAATATAGGCAAAAATCATAATGCCAAATTTTTAATATTTTGTAGTTCATAAATATTTAGAATAACTTTAAAAAGGTTGTGCGTAGAAACAATCTTTTTATATATTCGAAAAGATAGTATTTTAATACGAATTTTCAAATAAAAAAATTTAGCCTGGGTTCATTTGGGACAAAGTTAGCCATATGTTTTTTTTTTTAATTCACAGCTAATTTGTTTATAATAATTAAGAAATCTCATTAATGCCATTTTTCAGAATGGGATTTGTATTTTAAAAAAAATTCACAAACATTGTACTTCCACAGCACCCTCTACAATTTTTCAAAAATGTAGTTCAAACGATTACTAGAGGAACCTACCAATCCACCGAGTTAGAATACCGAAAGTAATTTCAAACGAATATAATTTTCCGTATCTCCGGATCAACTCAATGGATTTTGATCTTTCATTTTTTAATTTGTATGTAATTTCTACGTACATTACAAATATGCAATTTTTATTAATTAATAATCAGTCTAATTTGTTTAAACAAATCTTGAAAAAATATTTTTTTTACAAAAATCTATTTTTTTAATATTTAAGAGGCACATCTGCACAAATTAGGAATAATTAATTCATCAGTCTGTTTTTGTGATAATGTTTCGATTAGAGATTTAAACCATATTTTCTTGGAATGCAAAATTAACGAGAGATATATAAGTCAATTATATTACAATTTACGACAAACACAAGTTCATTTTCCAATTAGTATAGAATATCTACTAAGTTGTCATAAAATGGAAATATTTAAATTACTCATAAACTACTTGAAAGAAACAAATATAGTTATTTAAGTAAAATAGGTATAAATATAACAAAACTAATAAATTGAGGTAAAAATAAAATAAAAATCTGTGGCTAACGGACTCGCATCCAAGCCATTTTTTCACACACACACACACACACACACACATATTTTTTTAATCATAGCATCATTAATTATCATAGAGAAACTTAAAGTACACATTAATAAATAAATGACTTTTATTAGATAATTATTTATTGAAGACAATTTATTTATTAAAGTATACCTTACCTTTTTCTATGATTAATAACGACAGTAGATATGATTAAAATCATGGATTTTTGTGAAAAAATTGTTTAAGCAAATTAGATTGTTTATTAATAAATAAATGTCTGTACAAATTGCATATTTGTAATGTACAGAAAAATTACATACATATTAAAAAAAGAACGATCAAAATATATTCAGTAGATTCCGAGATATAGAAAATGATATTAGTTTTAAGTTGCCTTTTTTAGTTTTTGAACTCGTGCATTTGTCGGCTCCCAGCTCCCCCTTCACTTACCACGACTAGTCACCAATTAAACTACATTTTTAAAAATTTGTGTAAAATACCAGCTTTTCTAATATGTAAAATGATTTTTTCTACGGACAATACTTTTAAAGGTATTCTAAATGTTTTTAAACTACAAAATTTCATTTTGGCATTAGGATTTTTGACTATATTAGATATTGTTTTTACCTTTTTTAGTAGGTTTTGATAGCATCAGTTTTCTACTTTCATTTGGCATACGCAGAATTGCCCTACCTTCATTATTTTCTGTCTTATGTTATTGAAAAACAAAGATCTCTGGGATAAACAATTAGACTAACTCTTAAACAAATTAATGGGTCGGTCTCAAATTTTTAAGGTTTGTTAAGTACCCCAATACCCAACTTTGGATGAAACACTAAAGTTTTAAGGTAGTTTTAGTAAAAGTTATTAACAAATAACCATTTTCACTTATTTTGCAGTTTGCGTAGCAACAAATTAACTTTTTAAATTTCAAAAATCGGCATTTTGAAGGTTTTTTAATGTTCTAAAAAATTAAATTTTGTAATTTTATGTCAACTATTTAGTTTTTGAATGGGGTGCAAAAAATCGAAAAAATCACGATTTTTGTACTAAATTGTTAATAATTAAAAAACGGACGCGAACTCTAGGCAGGAAACAGGTAGGTTTTCTTCCTATAGTTCTACAATAACTAAAAAAGTAGTCAGCTATTCTGTTCAAGCAATCTATATAGTGTAATAGGTAAGATTTGTAGCTTTCTTTGGGTTGTTCTTCTTTAATATTAGGCCGGCAGCTGGTGTTTTCTGGTAATTAAATATGTAGTTAAAAATATTTATTTATACTTAGGTAAATACCGTTAAAGCAGGACATAATATTGTATGTGTTAAAATTAATTTTATCAATTTTTTAATAACATTTAACCTCACAGGGACCTCCCTCTTACCGCATGCTTGCATTAATAACTGATGTAGAATAGCTTTTATAATTAATCTTGTTATTGTTAGAATTACTGATACTAAAAGAACTTTATAAAAACACAGTTAGATCTAAAATTACTTTAGGTATACAGTTCAAAACTTTTAAAATTCAGCACAAAATGCAAGCATGTCCCCGCTCTTTTTTTATTAAAAATACAAAATCTAAAAATATTTTTTTAACCGAGTCTTTTGATTAGTACACTTATGCTTGGAAAATGAATTGCACAACACAACAATTAAAATACTGATACACTTAACTCATTTTCTCCTTCTTCCGTATTTTCTTCGTCACTATCATCGCCCAATTCAATAATAAATTTATTTCCACCATTAATGTGGAAGTGCCCAATCTTCTTATAATATTCTTCCACTTTGATCACTTTGGCGATTCTTTTCTGCCAGTCTACTTTGGTAATATTGGCTACTTCTTTTTTAATTATCTCAATTACCTTTTTGTCAAATTTAGGAAATTTATTTGAACGCCTTATACTTGGTTTTAATTGTCCCCAAATTAGCTCAATAGGATTGAAAACACAAAAGTAGGGGGGAAGTCTCAATATAGTGTGTCCATGCTTTTCGGCAATACTCTCTAGAGCGTATAATTTTCTAAATTGCTTCTTGTGTAGAACTTCAATAAGTTGTTTTTTGTGTAGAAATCTTCGAAATACAAATAATTTTCCATTAAAAAATTTTGCAGGTCAGCTTTCTTTGAAGATGTATTTGGTATTTTAGTGAGCTGTCGGGAATGATAGTTCGTTGTCAAGCACTATTACGCTGTTTTTCTCCAAGTTTGGGATCAGCGAGTTTTCAAACCAATCTTCAAAAATGTCAGCTTCCATATTCTTGTGGTAGTCAACGTTACAATCTTCCATTTTCTTCCCACATAATTTTAAAGCATTCGGAACCCATCCCTCACTTCCTCCGCAATGTACAATAATTAGTCGCGAGCCTTTATTTGCAGGCATTTCTGGTATGCACATACAGTCCTTAATGTAGCCGTGTTTATTGTTACGTTTGTAAACTGATTTCCATGAAAATTATTGTTCTTCTAACTTTCGATGGGTATAATGACTGGAAAAATATCAATAGAATAGTTACTCCACATGAGCGATCTCCTGAGCACATTTCATCAATTGGTACGTTAGTCAAGAAAAGTAGTACAGCAGGACAAATTGTAACATTAATGGAAAAAAGTTATTTAGGAGGAAATGAACTTTGGAGAAACGTTCTTCAACGAATAATAGCAACCATCAAATTTTAGTCCAAGAACGGTCTATCCTTTTATGGTTCAACAACCAAATTATTTACAAAAGTAAATGAAATATTACATATATACAGTGTGTCGCATCAGCCCTATGTTTTGGCTATCAAAATAAATACAGATTTGAAGTTTTTCACAGTCATATAGGTTGATGGTTCACATTTTTTAAGATACCCAGCTAAAATTTAAATTTTAACCGCAGCAAACAGGGTAAATTTTTGATATTTTGCTTCGCGTTAGAGATATCAGAAAGCGTTATTTGAGAAAGTACTTTCAAATCTTATTCTAACCCCACATACCAAATTTCATGACAAAATTAGCACTTTTAGTTTTTTCATTATTTGACCATAAAACTTAAAATTTTCTGGCTCGAGATGCATCTTCTCATGCATCAATTTTAGGGTCCTGACTACAAATACTGAAAAAACTAAAAGTGCGAATTTTGTCATGCAATTTGGTATGTGGGGCTATAATAAGATTTGGAAGTACTTTTTCAAATAACTTTTGCCGATACGATACCTCTACTGCAAAGCAAATAGGAAATTTACCCTGTTTGTGTAGCGTGTGATTTATTAGGCCGCGATTAAAATTTAAATTTCAATTGAGTGTCTTAAAAAATGTGATTCTTCAACCTGTATGACTGCAAAACTTCAACTCTGTATTTATTTTGATAGCGGAAATATAGAGCTGTCGTCATCTTAAATGCGACACACTGTATATAAACAATGTTTTAATTGTTTAAATATAAATTTTATTTATTGTTAATAAAAATCTAAATTTCTGGTGCAAATATATTTCTGTTAAATAATTAATTCATTTAAAAAAGTTATTATTACTACCTATTAAATCATATTTAGGGGACCGAAAATTGTGCAGTGCCTCGGGCTGATTTGAAGTTCAATAGGCTCTGCTGCAGCGACAGTGTCGTCTGCGGTCAGACCAATTCCGAACAGAACTGCATCTAAGAGCGACAACAGCATTGCGCAATGCGAAGTCATAATACAGTGGACTCTCTCTATAACGAACACGGATATTACGAGGTTTCGCTTATAACGAGGTACATTAAGTGTCCCATGAAATTTCTATTGAACTATAACCCTCTATAACGAGGCATATTTGGTTATAATACGAGGAAAAATGAAATCCGAAGAATATATTTCTTTACCTGTTTTTAGCGCAGTCGCTATAAATAAATACTCCAACCCAACTGCCTGGTTATAGACATGTCCATCTGTGTTATTATCGAGGCCAGCTGTAATAAACTTCGCCGCCTGTGCCTGTAATAAGCTTCTTTCTATTTATTGACCGATATTGAATATTTTAGGAAATTTACAATTTACGATCTCATTGTTAAGGTCGACCATCGACACCTAATAAACTACGTAAGAGGTATCAAAATATTTCAATAATATTGTTGTCTGATATAACGAGATCCGCTTGAGGTAATTAGTCCGTCATTTCAGTTCTCGTTATAGAGGAAGTCCACTGTAGTACAGTAGTAAAAGGCGACTGACATACTAAACGACAATGAGTTAATTTTTTACAGAGCCGGATTTAAGGAAGTGGGGGCCCCTGGGCAGAATTGGTGTGGGGCCCTACCCCCTACGCATTAAAAAAATTGTTGTTGTAACTATGGTATACAACCAACTACAGGGTTTTTCCTTTTATAAATAAAAAAAAAATGTTGATCTAATTAGGTACTTTTATAAATATATTTTTAAATAATAAAAAATATTAAGAGCTGTATCTTGTTACAGTAAAATATTAAAAATAAACACAATAAAATGTATGGTTAAAGTTCGGGTAATTTTTGAGATTTTTTAATTGAAAATTCCTTGATTATATGGGGCATGTCTAGTTGCTTTAAGAAGACATCGTGTTCCATGGTCATTATAGGAAGATGATTCAAACGCTCTTGTCGCATCATAGACCGAAGTCGATTTTTAATTAACTTAAATTTTGAGAATGATCTCTCTCCACTCAGTTAGTTATCATCAGAAATAAATATATAAACGAAGTGTCATCTCAACGTTTGGAACCGCATCATTCACATTCTTCTCTTTTAACAGTCGGTACATTTGAAATTCTTAACTTATATTTGATGAGCCGATTTCCTCTTTAAATGAATTGAAAAATTGTACATATTGTACCCGTCGACCACTAGATTTTCATCTTAATCATTGCTATAAGGTAAGCTTCAGTGAGTGAGCAGTGGAGTCAGTCGAATATTCTTAAAAGAAGTATAAATTCTTTAAGTGATTTAAGTGCCGCCACTACTGAATTAAGGTCAATAATTGGATCTTGGGGAATACGAATTGTGCTGTTTGTCATATCTAAGATTTCATTCCAAAATATTGCGAATATTCCTGTTTTCAGTAAACACATTCGATTATACAAACCATTTGCATCGCTACGAGTTTTAAATTGTTGCTCATCGTGTTCTGAAATTTTGGGTATTGCTCCTTTAATCTGACTATAACCTTTAACTAGTGCTTTTGCGGTATCATTTCTAGATGATCATCGGGCAGTATTATTTACTCTTTTAGGAAAAGTAATATTTTTGCAACGGTCGGCGTTGCTTTCTCTTAAAGGCGCAGTTTTTAAACATCCGATTAACAAGTTATATCTCTATGTAGAGGAAGTGAAAAATACATATAGTTCATATAGTTCTTCTAAAGGCGCATTTAAATCAAAGCGAACACGAACGAACGAACGAATTCGTTCGTTAACTTTATTGTATTTGTACAGCGAATCGAGCACGACCGAACGAATTCGTTCGCATTCGCACATGTTCCAACCGATGTCGGTAAGTGAGCGAATCATCCAAGGAAATCGTTGTTCAATGTGGATAGTGGATAGACGGTAGCGAACGAATTCGTTTAGAAGTACTGATTTAATTTATTTACAAACATTAGTTTGAGATGGTTGTTTATTGTGTAGTTGTGAAAACATAATTTTGCAATATGGAATATGCCTATGCCCACATAACAATGATGTTCGCATCATGTTCTAAGCATATCCTACCAACATTCGTCGAAGTATATCCTTTTTAGTATATGCGTAATACAAGCATAGCATGTACCATAAAAAACATTCCAAATTTCATGTTCTTTGCATGTGCCTCAAAGAATATTCTTGCACCGAATATACTGAGCACATTCGGGTACGTAGTATATCTCGGAATGTTCGTAAAAGTTTATTCTTAGAATATACCTTAATCGAATATTATTAGTATATGCGTAAGTATATGCAAAAGTATATACTTAACACATACCTACTTGTATATACTTTTAAAATATCTAAAAAATAATATACTGTATGTACGTAATACCTATAGGAAGAAGAATAATGTGAGCCTATAGATTATCAACTTCGCGTTAAGAATAATTAATAAAATTTATGTATTTTAGTAGGTACTACTGAACTATCTAATTAATTTTTTTAAACCGTTTTAATTGTATGGTAAAAAGTTTAAAACTTAATTCTATTGTGAAGAAAAATGAAAAATTCTCGTTTCGTTTTCAGTTGAAATGAATATACCATTTTGATTTGAGTTTATACCATAAGTAAAATAATTTTCGGGAATCCGGAAACGGCCATTCATTCATTGTCATTCTGACCCTTGCATTGCATTTTATACCTGCACAAGGGAAGGGGGTAGGTAACAAAAGAGCAAAATATGAAAATAGTTTCCAGTACAGTTATGCATTTATGTCTACGCTGTTAGGTAGGACCAAGTATTTCTAGCTACAAGGACTAAAACATTTTTAAGAACATAAAAAGCAGTTTGAAAATAATAAATTCATATTGGTACTTCAATATTTCCTAAATACCTAGTAAGTAAAAGTATGTATAATGTATATAGATACCTATAAATTTTAGTAATTTACATACATATTATAATATATTTGGCTATTATATAATTATATAAGCAGCATTTTTATTTTGATGTGCACATAATAACTAAATATATTACTTATATTTTATATATAGGCTACTTACCCATATAATATTTATTATACATAGGTACTTATATAACTAACTAAAGTTTATATATTTTATACTTACTTTTTACGTAATATTGTAGAATGTAATAACTACATTCTCATATGCAATTAGAATATGTAAATATAATATATTAGTAGAACCAAATAATACTAACACACCCTGTGGGTGTGTTAGTATTCTTTGGTAGAACCTATAGGATGAGATTGGGTGATGTTGAAAACATACTTCTGAGAAATACAGCACATCCTTGGAATATTCTTGGAATATGTGCGATAGTACATTCTAAGTATATAACTAGAAGGTATATAGCACTTACTTGGAATATTCTTCCCATATACTAAAATATGTGCGATAGTACATTCTAAGTATATAAATAGAAGGTTTATAGCACCTCCTTAGAATCTTCTAAAAAGTATGTTCTTGGTATATACTGAAAAGAAGTGCGGTAGTACATTCTAAGTATATACATAGAACGTTTAAGTACTGTAATGTAGTATATACTCAGTATATGCTCTGCACATTCGCAATGGTAATTACGCATATTCTAAGTATATACTTTTTCTGAAAAGTATGTTCTATGAATCTACTAAGAACATGAAATTGTTATGTGGGTGAAACCTAAAATCGAAGCTATATAAAATAATAAACAGAAAAACTGATGCTTGTTTTAACATTTCTATAGGAATGGGTTGTGATGTCTCTGAACTAAAAAAATGAATTAGCTTCTGGCATCATTTAGACGAGAAATACAAAAAGAGGGTTCGAAGTGGTTTGCTTTTAAAAGCCTAATGTTTTTATTGGATAAATTTCAACCCAGAAGCACTAATGAGGTAACCAAATCAAATTAATTGCTAAAATTAATTAAAAGCAAATTTATTTTGATACACCAATTTTACAATTTATTATTTGAACATAATATCGAGCCCTTTCAGGAAAAACATCGTAACCAGCAAAAGTGGAATTTTACAGGAGGAGGTTTTTTTAATTAATATTCGTACAAATCAATATTAAAAGTAAAATATTTTATATTATATTATTTGGTAGTGTGCTTTACAAATGATAACAGTAATTATGTTGTATGTTTGTTTTTTGTAATAGTACTGGTACTTACGATGTTTTGTTTTTCAAATTTTTCGTTTAAGTGTCACTTACGATTTTTGTCGAGATAGTTATGATGTTTCTTGTGTTTAAATTTAAAGCATTCAACTTACCTAAGATTTATGTTAATTGTGTTTTATTTGCTGAGAATCAATGATAAACATTAAAATTATTAAAAGATACATTTATTAAAAAAAGTTATAATCAAAAATCAACGTCACTTGTATCCTCGTTATCTGTTTCCATCAAGCAGTCTGTAATATCACCACTGTGAGGTAATAAAAGGAAGTCATCTTGAAACTCTACTGGGATAACACCCTTATCACAGAGTTTTTTAAGATCTAAGTACTTAGCTGACGAAATTTTGAGTCGGTTATTGTAAAGCTGTTGGGGAGCAGTATTGTTACTATTACGATTACGGCGTGTTCTTAAAGTTTCTTGCAAATTTATAGTTTTCAGTTCACTATTATCGAAGAATCCATACTTTAAAATGAAGCTTTGTGGGTTATCTTTATTAAACATGGCTATGCGAAGTTTACTAATGTTGATCTTGAATTTGTTTGGTATTAATGTTTCAGCGAAATCTTTCCAATTTAAAAAATTAGAAAATTCAGTGACTCAGTAACATAGTTAAAAGGATTCGTTCTTGAATTCCGTATAATCGTTGGCCATTCTTTTGGAGACCACACAGTTTTGCGACGGCTGAAAAGTTCAATGCTACTATGCACGGAGTCTACGGGCATCATTGTATGACCTGGTAAAAGAAATGTTATTTTTATATTTTTTATAAATTCACTTCTTTCGATAAAATAGGACAGCATAGCCAGCATTGGTTTGTTACGATTCTGTCCGGAACAGCTGTCGCAATATAAATAAATTGTTTCATGTGTGGCCTCGAGATCTTTCTTTTTTAAGTACATGTAAACTATTGTACAAATTTCATTGCAGCCTCTTTTTGCATCTGATTCGCCCCACAAGTAACAATAAACATTTGCAGAACCGCTCTCGTAAAATGTTTCATTATAGAATGCGTATTTTCTACAATAAAATAAATTTACACTTTCTCCATGAGGAGTATTTAGCACCTTCTCCAGATCAAAGCTGACACATAGCACAGATCCTTCCTTTGAAAGATTCTGGTCTTTCAAAAAAATTTCAAGGCACCTTTCTTTATCTTTAATGTGCTGATTGAAAGATTCCGTCTTCTTTTCTTCCTCTTGTTTAATGCTAGGTAGATATTTTATCTTCTCACAAACATTACACTTGTCTTTCTTTGGTAGATGGAAACCAATATGAAAATCTGACCGAAATATTTTCCGAAACTTACTAAGTGAGGCAATTTCAGTTAGTCTTTCGCTGTCAACAAGATATTTTTTGTATAGTCGATATAAGTTTGTAACGTTCTCAAACTCCGCTGGAAGATATAATTTATTACTTTTGTTCCTACAATAATGCGAAGGAACAGCCGGTAGTTGTTTAATGTATTCCTTTACCAAAGAGACTTGACTGGAGAGGAATTAGTTAGGTAGAATTAAACGTCACAACAAATATCTTTCTATCAAACAAACACTAAACATATCAAAATAGCATGTATCAAAATATACAGTCACTGCCCACGCTAAATAGTCACTAGCTTGATGAAGTTTCACTTTTTTATTTGCGTACATTTTAGCGTGTACCTAGACACAACGTGTTTGGAAAACTTTTTTTGACGTTTTGACGTCACGACTATCACGGTCCATTGTCTAATAGATAATCTTTTACCTGATAACGTTTAAGGTGGTGTAGGATTGTTGACCTATTAAATTAGTTGTCACATCCCGACTCGACTGGGTTTTAGCCAAAACATCGTAACCATGCAAAAGTAACCTAACGATTTTTTAAATGCACGGTTACGATGTTTTGCCTTTCACTGGTACGGACTTGTGTTGGTAACGATAAAATGCATTATTATTTTTAAATTCAAAACCGTGTTCGTGAGACTTACGATGTTTTGGTCAACGAAAAAGCTTGTTGTTACGATCACTTTCGATGAAAAATTAAAAATTCGAAAAATTGTTGGTTACGATGTTTTTCCTGAAAGGGCTCGATATAGTCATAATATCAAGAGCAAGTAACTTTTTTGAGGAAGAATTTTAAGAAAGCTGGTTCTTTATTATGTTATTTTGTATAATACCTGCTACCTGCTATTTTTGTAAGCTATTATTGTATTAAAATTTACCCAGCAAGAAACACGAAAATAAACTTAAACACAATGTGTGACTGGCACTGGCCCATCTTAAAAACATCTGCGGGTAATATGCACTCCGGATCATCAACGAATGCGAACGTTCGCTTCAATGTAAATGGCCCTACTTTGTAGTGAACGAATGACCAAGCGAACACCTACGAATTTGTTCCTTCGTTCGTTCGTTCGTGTTCGCTTTGATTTAAATGCGCCTTAAGAAATCAAAGGATACAGTGACAGCAGGACAACCCTCAGCTGCAGCTTTTGCAACAAAATTTAGAGAATGGATGGCACACGGAATATACGCGTTGTCGTAGGAGTGTCCCCTGCAGTTTTTCAAATCGGTATCATGTTCTTGCAAGAATGTTATTATAGGATTAAATATATCTATCTTCAGCTTTATGGCCGTGATTTGACAAAAATATGAGAAACCTTTTAACAGCAGTGAAACCTTCCATGTACCGAAATATCATAGTTAATCTATTCACAAAAATTATTATGTGTGAATAATGTGCTGATTTTTTTACGTTTGGGCTTTGTGGGGGCCCCTGAAATGTGGGGGCCCCGGGCAGCTGCCCAGCCTGCCCTCCCTTAAATCCGGCCCTGATTTTATATCTTTTGATGGAAGAAGATCACAATGATTTTTTGATTTTGCATTATAAAAAAAATAAAGTCAATTAGGGCTCTATTTCAAAATAGACAATTTAAAGGAAATTATTCAATACTCGTTAAAAATCATCTAATGGCCAATGAAGTTGTGAAAAACTCATTTGTAAACAGCAAAAATACGTGCTGTCGCTTTGCGGTCGGCGACACTACTGGTTCATTGGTTCTGGTGCAGTACTGCGGTTTGCGGTGGCGACGTTCTGGGTGAAGGTACGATTCCGAAAGTGGTTGCAGACCGCAAACCGCAGACTGCAGCGACAGTGTCGTCTGCGGTCAGACCAATTCCGAGCAGAACTGCACTGAATCTATATAATAGCGACAACAGCATTGCACGATGGGAATTTATATAATACTTAGTATAATATTAAAAGTCATATAAGTCATAAGTAGGATGTCAGACGCAATGAACAATTATGAATTAATGTTATATCTTTTGATGGAAGAAGAAGATGACGACGATCTTTTACTTTTGCATTATAAAAGAAAAAGGAAGTCAACTAGGTCTCTATTAAAAAATAGACAATTTAAAGAAAGCTTGCGTCGTAAATAACTGAATATTTTGCTACAAAATTAATTAATTGCTCTTCTTCTTCATTTGAAATACTCATTTTGAAAAGAAATTCAATTCTTTTCACTTTTCAGTCAATTTGGAAACAGCAAAAATACGTGTTGTCGCTCTGCGGTCGGCGACACTACTGGTTCTGGTGCAGTACTGCGGTCTGCTGTGGGCGACGTTCTGCGTGCGGCGGCGACAGTGCCGCTCTACTCGACATACAGCTCATAAGAAACCATATGAACTAGTAGGTCTGTCGCTGCGGTTTGCAGTTTGCAGTTTGCGGTCTTGTTCGGAATCGTCCCTTGATTCGGCGACAGTGCCGCTCTACTCGACATATAGCTCATAAGTAGAGAGCGGAATATATCCAACACAACATTACCAAAATATGCGCATATATATGCATTACTTTTACTACAAATATGCAGGTATTTTTTCTAAATTTGTCTAAATATGCAAATGCATATTAAAAATACTCAAAAATAAAACAATATATTAAGTCGTAAGATCTTCAGAAAAGTTACCTTCAAAAATACGTACAACTTTCCTCAAACAATCGAAGCCCTAATTTTTTTCTAAAACATTTTTAAATTTATTTCTAATTGTAATCCCTGTATTTCCGGAAATTTTTTGACAATGAGCAGAAAAAGTGTTAACAAGATTAACCGAATCACTTAATTGTAAATTCCTTTGTTCTAATGACTTTATTAGATCTGGTAAAAAACTAAAATTAACTTTTATGAACATAAGTTCTTTAGCAATTTGTACGTTACTTAAAGAACAAAGTACGTTACTTAAGCTGAAGAACAAAAGCGGAATTGTCTACAATTTGATGGATTTTTGTATTTTGATGCTTCTCTCTATGTCCGTCTTTATAGAAGTAAAAGCGAATTTGTCGAATAAAAACACTCTTTCCAGAAAAATTTCTTTTGTGGGACATGATGCTTTTGTTTGTCAGTTCCTCATTTAAAAAATGAAATGTGAAAATGAATGTAACTTACGATTTTGGAACAGGCCTTGCAAAATACTTTGTCTCCACTTAGCTTTAACTCGGGAAAACACTTTATCCAAGCACTTTTTTGAATGGTAGACATATTTAAATTTAATATGTACCAATCACTTCAAAAACACTAAATACGATACAACGTTTACTTTAAACAAATGTTGGCCGGAAACTGACAAAATTAATATTAGACCCTTAAAAGCAGGTAGGTACCTACGACTTGCTACGCTAATAAAATAATATTTTTCTGGGAACACCCATAATTGTTAAATTCAGGTAGTAATGGGAAAGTCCAGATGAGCGATAGATAGATAAATAACGAGCTCGTTCATATCGAAGTTATAAAATTCCAACTAAGAGAGGAACATTTTAAACTTTTATATAATTTATTTTTAAAATATGCAAAATAAATCGTGTTTAGCTTAAATATGCAATGTTGTGTTTGTTGTCTGAAAATATGCAATATATGCATCTATATGCACTTTGCATATATTCCGCTCTCTACTCATAAGAAACCATAATATTATGAACCAGTAGGTCTGTCGCTGCGATCTGCGGTCTGCGGTTTGCAGTTTGCGGTTTGCGGTCTTGTTCGGAATAGTACCTTAAGTGTTAAAAATAAATAGGTTGAATGTTACAATGTTTGAAATTGGTTGAATGTTTATTTTTAACACTGATGATGATTTTGTAAGAAAATCGAAAATGTTCTGTTGTGATGTAGCCCTTAAAGGGATTTTAATAAAAGTTTTTATACCTTTTACAAAGGATTTTTAAATCAAATTTTTGTGAGTCAATGGACTATCAATCTTATACCGTTTTACTTTCTATAAATATTAACACATGATCTCCTTACCTGTCCAGCTAAAAATACTATTACATCAAGAGCAAACATGAATACGACATCCAACATATTTGAAGTAGCATATTTTCGCGTTTCATTAAAAATATTTGTCTTAACTACTCCAGGATGGTAACTATTACACATGATGTTATGCTTCCTTAGTTTTTTCGCAAAAATATCTGAAGCTACAACCGTAAAAAATTTTGATGCAATATAGGTCGTAGCATTATTTGATATTATGATGTTATCGTCTGTTATGCTTTTGACACAATGCTCATGAAAAAACGATAAATTTGATGATGTGAAAAGAATTTTGGGTTCTTCAGATTTTTTCAACAAATCTACAAAAAAAATTCAAGTAAGTACTTACTATAATCGTAGAGTATAATAGTAGAGTTTTTGTTTTATACTACATATTTTGTTTTATTAAACTTTATTTTTTATCTTGTCACAACAACTTATCACTATAATCTGGGAATACAGTAAGCGAATGGGATTAGAGATTAATTCCAACAAGTCCAAATTCATTATCATCTCAAGAAACTTAAATGAACTTGAAAACTCCACACCATAACATTTAATACTAAGTCCAATGAAAGAGTGAGCTAATTTAAATACCTGGAAATAGTGATGAGCAAAACAAGAACAAGACCAAGACCAGGCTAGTCTTGGTCTTGGTCTTGTTCTTGCAAGCTTGGTCTTGGTCTTGGTCTTGCAGCTAAAAGGCATCTTGGTCTTGGTCTTGGTCTTGCACTAGCCGGTCTTGTTCTTGGTCTTGGCCTTGCTGCAAGAGTCTTGCTGGTCTTGCTTTTTTGGTAGTAATAATTTGAACCAAACAATTTCGAATAAAATGTACATTGAAATAAATAAAGATGTGATTTATGAAACTATATTTTTTGCTTTAAAATTTTAACAGAATGTAGAATGTAGTTTCAAACGGATACCAATTTTAACATTATACATTCACCTAATGACCTAATTATTTCTCTCTATATAAAGAGATTAGAGTATATTTTTATAATGGTAATGTTTATCAGTAGGAAAAACCTGCATTTACAACCCTTGTTGCAATTGCCGGCCTTCGGTTGTGTCACGTTGTGTTTTGCATGCTGTCGATACCTGCCGCCTGCCTTCAGACCACGTCTTGGGTCTGGATTATTGTTTATTGCCCCTGTATTTTAATAAAATGTTAAAGAAAAAGAGCTTCTTAAAGGTGCCACAAATGGTCGGGGACCTTCAATTCACGGATTTTACGAAAAGGGATAAACGGTTTATAGTTGTTAACAGATAATGATCTGCTCCTTTCACTCGAACACTGTAGTATTTATCCTACGAGGGTCAAATTTAAGAACATAAATTAAATTTTTTTGAGAGAACAAAAAAATCAAATATTTTTTACTCTATTTAATCATTATTTAATATAATTAACTTTTTTTATAAACTAACTAAAACATACTTTTTAGTAAATACGTACATATTTACCATAACCTATTTATAGACATAATACTATAACATAATAACTAAACCTAATGGGGAGTTATAAACGCTTAATTCTGTAATTTGTTATCTTGCAGTTCTTTAATTTTATTTAAACTACATTGCTCTCGTAACACGAGTTATTCGCACTTTTTATTTTCACATATTTTTGGATTGAATACCCATTATGACATTTAAAAAGTTGAAAATATTCGGATGTGGGTAGTAAAAACTAGAATTTAAAACACACTGAAATGATGCGCATGCGTTTTAAGTGCGACACATACTATTTGTATTACTGGCCCTTTCTGGGGAAAACCTAGATTCTTCCAAATAGTTTTCAACTATGAAATCAGTAAAATTCTTTACACGTTTGTCATCCGGGATTTTCACAAATAATTCAACTTCCAACTTTCGTTGATTGTAAAAAATTAACCCAAAAATAATTTTAAAAATTTCCCAGTATCGGAATTTTTGTCATTATATTCAGAAACTGAACCTAAGCTTTGGATTTTGCGATACCAAGCTTGACACATTACAACCGACAACCAGTTATTTTTTATTCAGGCCACAATGCTTTCACAGCATTGTGAATCCCTTTTCAAAATCTATTATGATATTTTTTGTATTCATTTTAAATTTAACGACCTACATTTTTCCTCGATTATGCGAAAAGAATTGAAATAAGTGTCAGTATTTTTATTAGACAAAAAAGCGAAAACTACTGGTACATAAAAACCGTTTTTAATTGCATTTTTTTTAAATGGATTACCCTATCTATAATTACATTTTTTTGTCTTACAAGTAATTTTTTTTTCTTTTTTGGCTTGGACTATGGTTATCAATTGTCCTTGAACTGTCGCCGTTTGAAAACTTGCCTTCTGGACACTTTGAAGGTTGAGAAAATGCAAACCGTTTGACTTAATCAAAACGACTTAAAAATATAACCAAAATGTTATGTTTTTTAAAAATTCGATATTGTTTAAGGTTTCTTACAATGTCAGTATAATATTATTGAACTAAAAAAATAAAGTTAAATAATAAAAACCAATTTTTCTCAAAAAAGTGCAAGAGTCTTGCAGGTTGGTCTTGGTCTTGAGTGGTCTTGCAAGGTTCGGTCTTGGTCTTGTTCTTGCAAGCTTGGTCTTGGTCTTGGTCTTGGTCTTGCTGCAAGACCAAGACCAAGACCGCAAGACCAAGACCAGTCTCGCTCATCACTACCTGGAAACGTGGCTTTTTGAAGACTGAGCATGGGATAGGGAAGTAAAATGTAGCATTGAGTAAGATCGACAAGCTTTCGTAAAATTCAGGAAGATACTGACCTGTTCAGAGTTCGATCTTCAACTGAGACTAAGGTTTACTAAGTGCTACGTATGGTAGAGGCTGCTATATGGCTTAGAAGGCTGGACACTCAAAATGAGGGATATAAACAGATTAGAAGCTTTCGAAATGTGGCTTTATCGCCGTATCCTAACTAAAGATACCATGGACGGCGAAAGTCACAAATGTAGATGTCCTTAAAAGAATCAACCAAGGACGCCAAAACTTTTTAAAACCATCAAGAAAAGGAAAACGGCCTATTTAGGTCTTCTTCTTCTTGTGCCGTCTTTTAATGAAGGTTGGCGATTACTTCTTTAAACACTTCTCTATATTTTGCGACGTGAAATATCTGTTCAACACTGAGGTTAGTCCAATTTCTGATATTCCTCAGCCAAGATTTCTTTTTTATTCCTAAGCTTTTTCTTCACTCTACTCTTCCTTGTATGTAGCAGAGAATATTTATCGTTTCGAAGTACGCGGCCCAGATATGATGTTTTCTTATTTCAATTGCGTTAATAAGCTTTACGCCATGTCCAATTCGTCTTAACACTTCTTATCGTTTGAGACTTTTGCAGCCCAAGAAATTTTCAGAATTTTCAGAAATAATAGGTCCTATCATGCGAAATCAAAAATAGGAGTTCCTCCGACTCATAATCGATTGTAAAATTGAAGGCAAAAGAAGAATTGGACGCAAGAAAATGCCCTGGCTCCGAAACATAAGGCAATAGACAGAAATTAACGACATACAATATCTGATACATATTGCAAGAAACAGAGAGTTATTGGAAAATGTGATCACTAACATCCATTAGTGGATTTGGCATCTGAAGAAGAAGAAACTATATTTTATGTTGTTTAGAAGTTTTACTGTTGTTTATACAAAAATTGTATAATATGTAGAGAGAGATAAGGTAGTGTCGCCAAATAAGGCCAGTGTCTTAATTAGGCCAATTGCAAATATTTTCTTAAATATAGATATTATATATTAGAGGTCACCGCAAATGTCTTTCTCAGTCAAAATCGTGCAAGTCATTCAGTCGGTAGTATCACATAGCAGCGCCAAGTAGACTAGACACGTGTTTGTTACGGTGCGGAAGTTCGTTTATAAATTTTAGGTAAGTTATAAAATTACTAAAATGGTACTTAAGGAATATAAGCCAATTATTTTTTCTTTGTAAAGCGATAGTAAATTAATACTTTTTAAGGAACTGGAACTGTTTTTTCTCTATATTGCCTTTTATTATTTTTTTATGTTAAATAAAAAAAGTAGACAATGTCCTAATAAAGCCAATTGTCATAGATGTGTGTAAATGTGCGACATGTGTGCTTAATGTATTGACAAATTTTTGTTTTTAATATGAATAAAAGTTTCTTTCACTAAATTTTGTATTTGTTCTTTAATTCTTAGGTTTAAAATTTATTATCCGTCTCAATTTGCGTAAAAAATGAAACTGGCCTTATTAAGCTACCAGTTCCTAATAAGGCCAAATATTCCAGATTTATTCAATGTTAAAATTTTATATTTCTTTATTTATTTAGTAAGTATCTTATCCTGAAATTCGATAGCTAAAATGTTAGGCAATACGTATACAAGAGTTTTCCCCCATATTGTTTCTGAATAAAATATTACAGATATTTAAACGTTAAGATGACCTTAATTGGCGACCTTACCTTACAGTAATTAACCACGCCCACACATGTGTGGAATCTTATCTATTACCGATAACTCGGGGGTACTTCGTACTTTACCCGGGTGTCCCCTTTTACCCAACTTTACCCGTAACATATGCAATGTATATTGGCTAGTGTAGTAAATGGTTTGCTTTTAAGATTGAAAGGTCTATTGATGCTTACAGTTGAGTCCACGAGTCTTTACCCGTGCGTCATCATTTAATGCATACGAAATAAGTCGATGATAAGTCGGAAATTGAAATTAACTAAACGCAACAGCAACTGACAGTAAGTAGCTACTGCTCCTATTACGGGTTAAAATTTGAGTTATCAAATACCTATGTGTTTTATCTCGCCAGGTATTAATGACGCACGGGTAAACACTCGTGGACTCAACTGTATTCGTGTTTTTATTTCAGTGATTAAGTTAATTTTAAATAATTAACAGCTTGTAGTTTTATTGAAACTTATTTTTTTTACATAATATTTCATTTAAAACTGGAAACCGGTGTGATATCTTATCATGTCGTAAATTGTTACAACTAATTTAAACAACACATGTGTATGGTATAAAGATCGACTAATGAATTTTTTTACCTAATTAAGTTTAGCTGGTGGGAATAAAAATGTATGAAATGTGCACAAGGATATTTCCTTTAACTTAAATTTGGATCCCACCGGAAAAAACACTAACAATATTCGAACCTTCGTATATTTGGGCGCTCAACCTTTCAAATCTTTGTAAAATCTTCTTCCCTTCTTCTTTTTCTGAACTTATTTTTTTGTAAATAACAAATATAAAAACAGTTCCAATAAGGCTGCCTTGCGGCCAGACTTAATTTCGAAAAGTTCGGGCCGAGCTTTGCTCTGTTTAACTACAGAATAACGATCGGATATGTAAGATCTCTTCTTCTTATTTTTGTGTAGACATAACTGTGTGTTTGGCAAAGTAACTCAAGTGAGATGTGTTTCCATCGTTTTCGTTGTCTTCCCACTGACCCGGAAGAAATATTACAAAAAGTAAGAACGAAAATGGATTCCAAATGGGAGAAAAACAACCTAAAATATGAGATGAAGATGATTTACAACGTATGCTGCACCAATTTAATATAACTGCCAGAAATTTACAGAACCGCCAGAAAAAAACACGCTAATTTCACCAAAAAAGAGAAAATGCATGATTTTAACAGCACATCTTCTAAGGTCGTAATAGGGCTTTTCATTCACAGTCATTTGTTTCGAGCTTCTGTCATGTGTCACATAATATGAATATATCTACGTCATACGTTATTGGTATATACCAATGACACAAACCAAAGACGTATGACGTAGCTATATTAATATTATGTGACACATGACAGAAGCTCGAAACAAATGACAATCGATGAAAAGCCCTATTGAGGCTTGAGGGTAGATAATAAAATAAATGGTGAAGTTTAAATATCTATTGACAAATTCACACCGAGAATGCAGTACGGCTAAGATATGGCAATACATTTCTAATGGGGAATAAACGCACAGGGTTGTCAGTCTTCACCAGTTGTTGATTGCTCTCTCAAGAGCGTCGCACAGGAACTATGGCAACACTAAATGCGCATTTCTATCTTAACCGTACTGCAATCCCAGTGTGAATTTCACATTAGGCATTACCTTGTCTACCTACAAAAAGATGGAAATAGGAATTTGGAACAGTTAATTCCAAAAGAAAATACTCATTGTTAAATAATTTTTAGGGGGGAATTTGAACGGACTACAACGGTTATTTAGAAAGTTAATGTATACCGCGGTTGATTGAACAATAGACAGTGCTTTCTAAATGTTTCCTAAACTAAAATACTTTCTAAAATTAATTTTAATATCTCCTAGAAATTGACAAGAAAGAAATTTTGTATACAATACTATTTGTTCTTAAGAAAAGAAAGTAGGGATATGTGTAGAGAATGCGTGTAATTGGTTAGGAGACAGATGGAAGGAGAATAGAGTGGTGAGTTTCAAATTGATGAGAGAAAAAGGAATTCATTGTGTAATTACCATCCAAAGCAATCAGTCCAGTTTGAAAGTAGTGTATTTGTGAAAAGTGTGTTAATTTGGTTACCGTGGAAGCAGATTCGTGTGAGACGAAAACGAGATCAAGTCGAGAAGTACAAACTTCTTGTGTCCGAAAAGATTCCAGTTTCTGTCAGTAACGAGTAGCAGTATTATATAAACTATGCACCAGGATACCTAACTGAGGGGAAAATCTTTGGATTCTAAAGATTGATATTGTTTTTATCGAGTCAGAGATTTTAATTTGAGGAGAGAATTCGAACGAGTGCTGTTTTTTGAAAGAGATTGAAGGAGAAGGACAGTTTGCAGAATGCGAGGAGCAATTTGTGGGAGAACTAAGGACAACACAATCCGGCAAAAGAAATAAGGACGTCTTCAAAGGTTAGTCAGATTATTTGTGAAAAGAGAGAGTTGTTTTTTATTACATACCATATTTGTTTTTATTGAAAGCCACGTCAACTTAATAGTATTACACCATAAATTATTAATTCATAAATTCATAGAAGATATAAGTAATCTATTTAAAAAGTGGAAATTAAAATTTGTTTTCTTTTTATAGTAATAAGAACAATCTACCGATTCAATTGAATGAATTTAGTTCACAAAAGGAGATAATAGAATTAAAGGTTTTTTTTATGATTAGACATTTTACAACAGAATAAAGTTTAGCATAAATTTGAATTTTTTATATTTATGGTATAGTATATAAATAAATAGTAGTTATAAAATTTATGAGTTTTTGAGTATATTTATTTTCCCTATTTTGTCCTGGATAAAGCAAGCAACGAGAAATACTAGAAGCCACAAAATAAAGGTAATACATTCAATCACGTAGCCCTAAGAATATGATTTTTATTGAAAAATTTTATTAAATTTTCTTGAGTAGCAATTAAAATAATTAATTAATCTATTTAATAATAGGCATCTGAATCTCATAAGAAGGAGAAAATACAGAGCATAATAGTATATCAGTTATAATTATTAGTTTTTTGATTTGAACAATCATTTTTTTTAATCTTTAGTTCTGAATGTGTTAGTATAATAATATAGTTCATTAATTGTTATTATTACCAACATATTACATTAGATTATTGCTTTGATTTTCACCAATGAAAAAAATATTAAAAGTACCTACTTACCGATGAGTAAATGTGTCATCAAAAATGGACTGTAGTAGTTTATTTGCATAAGTACATTCAAACCATCCTCAGTAGGTTTATTATCACATCTTCCTATTCCAACATTATTTATCAATATATCTATTTTTTCTTCCGTTTTCTTTAATTTCTCAACAAAATTCCGAACCGATTTGAAAGACGTAAAGTCTACAAGCTCAAGAACAAAGTTTGAGCTTTTTGTTTTCTGGATAAGAGACTTTTTAACACTTTCAGTTATTATTTTGTCTGCTACTATAACTTTACATCCCCTTGACAGTAGGGATAGCACTATTTCATGTCCGATTCCTACAAAATAAAATATTATGTACATACATAATAATAAAAAAACTGGAACAGACGGGACAAGCTCTTAAGGAAAAAAGTTTAAAACTTGGTAGGACAAAATCAGACTATTTAAAATGTTCATTTAACGGGGTAGACGCATAATCTTGGTCCAATGCTATTTAAAGGTACTCATTTTTTCGAATCCTGAGAAAACTAATAAATATTTTAGAAAAATTTAAACGCAAAATGAAAGATTAAATCCTTACCGAGTGCCAAAAGTCTCTTAGAATAAAGAAAACGTTTATTTTGAATGAAATATTTGAAATTAAAAATCACACTAAATTTTCTCGTATCTTTTTAACCCATGTAACTTATTAAAATAAATATCATAGAAGTTTTCAGGGACCTTTAGCCCTCGGTAACAATGTAATCTTTCATTCTGTGTTTAAATTTTCAAAAATAGGTACTTATTCGTTTTCTCAGGATTCGAAAAAAATGAATGCATTTAAATGACATTCGGTCACGATTTTGCGCCTACCCCCTTAAAGATTGAGTTACTACAAATAAAATGATATCTTTGGATGGTGATATGATTGATAGATTATACATTTATATGTTTATAATTTATATATTTGTACAGTGTCTGCGTAACTTGGAACCATATGGGAAACTTTTTTAATAAAATAAAAAAAGTTATTCTTCATAAACTACTCTGCATAGTCTAAAAGTTAAGATGCAGTTGTCAGATATCAAATTTTATCAACAGTAAACGAGGTATGTCAAAAAATATGAATTTCGCTCAAGAGTAAAGTACCTTTATATTTCACAATATCGAAAATTGATATTAAAAAAAGTTTGTAATTAAAAATTATGTTATAATGCGCAATTATACTCTTCTATTAAAAAAAACAAATTTTGAAAAATTTTCTCAAATTACAGATACCCAACATCATTTTTATTTATAACTCCGTTATTATTAATTTTAATTATTAATTTATAATATATTTTATTTATAAAATATAATATATTTATAATTATAATATATATATATATATATATATATATATATATATATATATATATATATATATATATATATATATATATATATATATATATATATATAGGAGCCAAGAGTACTCTTTTTTCAATATCAAATATATTTCGGTATTGCCTTTATACCATCATCAGTGATTGCTACAAATGTGTTATAAGTGAGTTGCTTTGTGAAATAATTAAAAATGTTATTAAACTTACAAAGTTGAGATTGCGGCTCTATGGTTAAAATTTTTTTGTAAAAAATCTTCCAAAAGGGGAAACATCAAACATGTTAAAATTGTAAAAACACAAGAAAAAACAAAACATTTAAATGAAAAAAACTGTAACAATGCACATTTAAAAAAATAAATTAAGTTTTAAAATCTTTTTTGAATCTTAAGAAACCAAAACATTAGGTAGGTACAACCAGTACTTTTTTTGTACAAAAAAAAACTTGAAATTAAAATGAATTAGCGGTAATCCTAAATGTTATGTTCTATGTTCTATGGTAGAAACAAATGATAGCTGACAATGACATAATGAAATTTTGTTTTGTGGTTTTATTCACCCTAACCTAACCTTACTTTTTTTTCCACTTAAAAAAACATAATTCTCAAATGCAGATATTCGAGATGGAAAGAAATACGAAAAAACCTACAGCCTACAGCTTATATGCTTTTGGTTTATTCATATTCATCAGAAACCATGGTGTTACGATGTAGTTTGTTTGTATTGAATTCTTTATCTAAGTGAAGTAAGTGTGAGTAAATCTCACTTAAGTGGCTGATGTCTGATTTTTTGTTTATAGTTAAATCAGTCTCAGAAATAAAAGCCATTTCAAGAAACAACCTTTTAAAATAATTGTTTTCCACTGCTAGAACTTTAGCATCTGTATAGTTCATTTGGTGATCATTTTCATGGACATGCATGGATAAACTACATCTGTCTGGATATCTTCTGGCATCACTTCTGTGCGACGTGATACGATCTTTCAATCGTCTCGAAGAATGGCCTATGTACTGCAGATTGCAATTTGTGCATGGTATACTATACACTATATTTGACATATTGTCTTTCAAAGTTTTGTCTTTAAGTTTTGAGAAAACTGACTTCATTGTTACAGCTGTTTTTGTAGCAAACTTAAAGTCACCAACAGAATTGAAGATTCGTGTCAGTTTTGGTGTTACATTATGTATGTAAGGTAGTGTATAATATTTGGTGGGCATGGATGTTATGGCTACAGTATCAATTTCTTGATCAACAGTGGTACTGTTTACAGGATCAAGATCATTGATACTGTAATCTTGTGATCAAGAAATTGATACTGTAGCCATAACATCCATGCCCACCAAATATTATACACTACCTTACATACATAATGTAACACCAAAACTGACACGAATCTTCAATTCTGTTGGTGACTTTAAGTTTGCTACAAAAACAGCTGTAACAATGAAGTCAGTTTTCTCAAAACTTAAAGACAAAACTTTGAAAGACAATATGTCAAATATAGTGTATAGTATACCATGCACAAATTGCAATCTGCAGTACATAGGCCATTCTTCGAGACGATTGAAAGATCGTATCACGTCGCACAGAAGTGATGCCAGAAGATATCCAGACAGATGTAGTTTATCCATGCATGTCCATGAAAATGATCACCAAATGAACTATACAGATGCTAAAGTTCTAGCAGTGGAAAACAATTATTTTAAAAGGTTGTTTCTTGAAATGGCTTTTATTTCTGAGACTGATTTAACTATAAACAAAAAATCAGACATCAGCCACTTAAGTGAGATTTACTCACACTTACTTCACTTAGATAAAGAATTCAATACAAACAAACTACATCGTAACACCATGGTTTCTGATGAATATGAATAAACCAAAAGCATATAAGCTGTAGGCTGTAGGTTTTTTCGTATTTCTTTCCATCTCGAATATCTGCATTTGAGAATTATGTTTTTTTAAGTGGAAAAAAAAGTAAGGTTAGGTTAGGGTGAATAAAACCACAAAACAAAATTTCATTATGTCATTGTCAGCTATCATTTGTTTCTACCATAGAACATAGAACATAACATTTAGGATTACCGCTAATTCATTTTAATTTCAAGTTTTTTTTTGTACAAAAAAAGTACTGGTTGTACCTACCTAATGTTTTGGTTTCTTAAGATTCAAAAAAGATTTTAAAACTTAATTTATTTTTTTAAATGTGCATTGTTACAGTTTTTTTCATTTAAATGTTTTGTTTTTTCTTGTGTTTTTACAATTTTAACATGTTTGATGTTTCCCCTTTTGGAAGATTTTTTACAAAAAAATTTTAACCATAGAGCCGCAATCTCAACTTTGTAAGTTTAATAACATTTTTAATTATTTCACAAAGCAACTCACTTATAACACATTTGTAGCAATCACTGATGATGGTATAAAGGCAATACCGAAATATATTTGATATTGAAAAAAAGAGTACTCTTGGCTCCGTTATTTCAGCTGCTTACCCATTAATCCTTTCCATTTGTGTTTAATATTGTTCAGCTGTGATCAAAATTGGATTTATATATATATATATATATATATATATATATATATATATATATATATATATATATATTGATACATGTATCCATGTGACTTCCAAAGTAGATTCTCGTAATACGTTGTTACTTCATATATACCGTTATGACTTCCGATTTCGGAAGTCACAACGTTTTGCCTATATTTTTACGAATTTGGCTACTAGATGGTATCAGAAGGCTTATATTAAAAATTTCGCTGGAAGTCATATCGTATCTAACATACTCATAAGATCAGATTTTAGTTCGACGGTATATCACCAGCGCTAGTGTCGCTCCCGTGCTACTATACAGGCTATGTACACAACGCGTAGCGTCTTCCGTATACCACACCGCTCGGTGTGACTTCCGTTTTTTGGCAACCCTGTGTAACGGTTTCCAGACATTTATCTGTTGTAGATTCGCAGTCCTAATCGTACTTAGTGTTTTGTGTGCCTTTTGTTTTTAAACATGAATAATAGCAGATCTGCTTTACTTTTAAAGTTAGCCTTAAATGAAGGTACAATAAGTGATTATATATCTCTATAATTATATATTTTCTGTACTTATTTTAATCTATAATATTTACTTACCTATTTACTTATATAAATTCATTTTTCTCGTGTTTTTGTTTACTTCCTTTTTTACAATGAACTTCTAATTTAATCTACACTCACCGGCACGAAAAACGGGCACCCCAAAAAAATGGGTAATTTTTGATGTCTCGTATCTCCCAAACCTGTTGTCCGATTTAAGTAATTTTTTTTAATATGTTATAGCCTTATTCTTTAACAAAATAGCTATGATAATATTGTTGATAGACAGGTAAATTTTCATTGTATACCGGGTGTACCAATCAAACTGGGTTTTTTTTCTCAATTTTCACAACACCCTGTGGAATATTCTAGCCTTTATAAAATATTTAAATCAAAGCCTAACTATAGCTCCAGGTTTTATTAACATTCTGTTTTTTTATTCATTCGCTTACGTTGGATAATAAAAAGTTAAGGACTTTAACAACTAGCCATGTTCTTTATCGATACAGGTGTTTCTAAATATAAGTGCGACAAACTTTAAGGGGTAATTTCTGCATGAAAAAATAATGATCGTTTGGCAAAAGAATTTTATATTTGCAAGCATTTGCGGACATAGCTTTATCAAGTAAACGATCATTATTTTTTCATGCAGAATTACCCCTTAAAGTTTGTCGCACTTATTTAGAAACACCATGTATTGATAAAGAACATGTTTAGTTGTTAAAGTCCCTAACTTTTTTATTATCCAACATAAGCGAATGAATAACAAACAGAACGTTAAGAAAACCTGGGGCTATAGTTGGGTTTTAATTTCAATATTGTATAAAGGCTAGAATATTCCACAGGGTGTTGTGAAAATTGAAAAAAAAACCAGATTGATTGGTACGCCCAGTATACAATGATAATTTACCTGTCTAGAAACAATGTTATTACAGCGATATAGTTAAAGAATAAGGCTATAGCACAGGGGTGGGCAAAAGCCGGCCCGCGGGCCGGGTCCGGCCCTTTCGCTTACTTTGTCCGGCCCGTTGAAAAACCCCGCAAGTACCTAATCTTTTTAATCCCTTTTATGTGATTTTGTTGAAATCAACAGTAATAGTTTGCATAGTGTTCACATAAATTATTAAATATATAAATAATAGAGAGTATTATAATTACGAACAGCCTTAGCTAACTATATTTTTAAAAACTGTTTAATTGTAACTATTTACTTTAAATTTCTTTTAAAATATAGGGAAATCCCCGGAGATTCATAATTGTTTATTCGGTATTAATAATCGTATTTAACTCTCAAGGTCTCAAGACAAGCACTCGGTGTTTGGGTATCTATTTCAACCATATCACTGACAGTTTATGATCTAAATACCTCAGCACTTTGGTCCCAATAATATGATTCTTTATTTATTAAATCTGAATTAAGTATGGTTGTTTGGAATACCTACTTCAGCATAAAATTCATTGTTACCGATTTTTGCCGAAGTTTTACAACTACTTCGAAAGACGCGTATAAGTTTATTTTGATTTAGCACTGGTCGTATTTCCTATTACTCCTCATATTTCTTTTGATACAGTGTGTGTTATTTTGCAAATATATAATAAATTGAAAAAGTGGAGGACATTTTGTAAGTAAAATTTGAAAACATTGTTTTTATTTTATTGTATTAAAATATTTATTTGTAAGCATTTGCAAAATGATACAATCTAAAAAAAGAAAAGTTGATTTGGAATGCAGAAATTTTAATGAAGCATGGACAGAAAAATACCTTTTTACGAACATTGGTAAGAAAGCAATTTGTTTAGTTTGCCATTAAACCATTGCTGTTTTCAAGGAATATAATTTAAAGAGGCATTTTACATCAAAACATCCAAAATATGCATCGTTTTCTTTAGAAGAACTTAAAAATGCTGCAGACAACTTAGCAAAAAACTTAAATAAACAACAAAATATTTTTAGCAAACAAAGTAACATCGAGAAATCTACCACACAAGCAAGTTATGTTATTGCACACAAAATTGCTAAGTTATGTAAACCTTTTTCTGGAGCAGAATTTGTTAAACAGTGCATGGTAGAAGTGTCGGAGATATGTTGTCCTGAAAAAAAACATATTTTTGAAAATTTAAGCCTGTCAAGGAGAACAATAGTACGACGGATCGAAAATATTTCAGGAAATTTACTCGACCAGCTAAAAACAATAATTGCTGATTTTACATATTGTTCTCTGGCGTTGGATGAGTCCTGCGATATTACTGACACAAGTCAATTATTAATATTTATTCGGGGCATTAACAAAAAATGTGAAATTCGCGAGGAACTTCTTAGTGTGCATCCAATGAAAGATACAACTACCGGTGAAGACTTCTTTAACGCTGTTGAAGAGTGTTTAGTTAAAGTAAATTTACCTTGGAACAAAATAGTAAGCATCACTACGGATGGCTGTCCTAGTTTAACAGGGAAAAATGTGGGCTTACTAAAACGAATCAGCGACAAAGTAAAACAGTTGCAGCCAGAACAAGACATATTATTTTTACACTGCATTATTCATCAAGAAGTGTTATGTAGAAAAGTTTTAAAATTGAATCACGTCGTTACTGTTGTGACAAAAGTTGTAAATTTTATCCAGGAACGTGCCTTAAATCATCGACAGTTTGTTGAATTTTTGAAAGAAATTGAAAGTGACTTTTACGAAATTCCTTACTACACTGAGGTGAGATGGCTTAGCATCGGTAAAGTTTTGGACAGATTTCAATATTTGCTTGATGAAATAGTATCCTTCTTGTCGATAAAAGAAAAACTACATGATTTTCCTGAATTGCAAAATGGGGCATGGCTAAACGATTTGTCGTTTTCTGTAGATATTGTAAAATATTTAAATGAACTAAATGTAAATTTACAAGGGAAAAACCAGTTCGCTTTCAATATGCACTCAAATGTCAAAGCATTTATGATAAAACTAAACTTATTTGCTGAGAACTTTAATAAAAAAATATTAAACCACTTCCCATCATTACAAACACGACGAGAATTATTGAAAAATTCTGATTTTCTTAAATATAGTTCAGTAACACAAGACCTGCATACTGAATTCCAAAGAAGATTTCAAGATTTCAAAGCTATTGAAAAACCTTTGTCATTAATTAGTCAACCTTTCAATTTCGATGTGCAAGAAGCTCCTGTTGAAATTCAGCTAGAATTAATTGACTTACAGGCAAATAATTTATTAAAAGAAAATGTTCAATCAAACGAATTGAGTGCTTTCTACGGTGCTTTGAATACAGAACATTTTAAACATTTTTTAAACTATGTTCAAAAATACCTAGTTTTATTTGGTTCGACATATATTTGTGAAAGAACTTTTTCGTTGATGGTTTCCACGAAAAATAAATATCGATCACAAATTACTGACGAAAATCTACACTCGGTATTAAGGATTGCTACAAGTGATTTGGATCCCAATTTTGAAGAAATAATATCACATGAACATTCGCGATTTCACGTTTCGCATTAACTATTATAGAAGTTATACTTATAATGAGTATTCTATTAATTTTAACGTTTAATGTTTGTCTTTTTTTTATAATTTTATTTAATATTAGGTATATTTACAAAATATGTATCAATATAAATTAATTTGTATCGTTAAAATATAAATAAATAAGAAAATAAAATCTTTCAATAACTGATTTATTTAATTACCATTAATTTATTATTATTCTTCTAACGCCGACTCCACTAATGAAGGTTGGCTAAAACACCATTGCAAATTCGTCTCTATTTTCTGCTTTTTTTAAAAGCGTCTGTGTGTTTAACCCGGTCCAGTCTCAAATGTTTTCAGTCAGAATATTTGTCGTCTACCAGGACCCCTTTTTCCTTCGAACAACTCGTACATATCATTTCTGAGCATGTGCCGTAAATATGCTGTCTGTCTCCTTTTAATGGAGGTCAAAAGTTCTCTGTCTCTTTCCATTTCGTGCAACATCATTTTGTTCGTATATGATCGGTCCATGGTATTTTCTAAATTCTCCCAAAAAGCCACATCTCAAAAGCTTCCGGCTTTCTCATTAAGTCAGCATTAACAATCCAAGCTTCGGCACCATAAAAAAGAATAGAGTGGATATACAACATTTTATCAACTAATATCAGATTTGCAGATTGAGTCTTTGGTGACTCAGAAATGTCCTCATCTTCAAAAAGTCTACCCTCAATTGCTCTATTCTTGATCGAATTTATGATTTCGAATTTAAATCTTCCGTAATCCAGACTCCTAAGTAAGTATTTCATTTTGTCCACTTGCTCAATATCTTCATTTTTTATCTGGTTCTTTTTCTGGATCTTCTTATGATTTAATATAATGACCATTTTTTTTTCAATTACGTGACATATTTTACTGGGCACAAGTTTTTCGCATGTATTCCCAAGTAGGACAATTTATTATTACCATTTTCTAATTATTAACAGTCAAATTTCTTTGTCCAAATGCTTTAAAATAATACTTATAGTATTTATTTCTTGGGCAGGGAATAAACTACACCAAAAAAATTCGCGTGGGCACAGCGTACATATCCGGTATAGTCCTCCGGCCCGAGAGACATTTTGAAACTTTCATTTTGGCCCGCGCTTAAAAGTAATTGCCCACCCCTGATCTAAGCGGTTTTTTAAAATTTATGGGTTTTGCAATATTTTACCGTCAGCGAACGGACTAATAGTAGAGGATCCGATATAAGGCCGATCTGCATCGATCTATTTAATGGATAACGTGTGCGTGAAGTAACAATGTATTTTAAACGGGATTTACTTTTTCGCACTGTTTTTGACACACTTTCATATAATCAAATATCCTTAACTTTCGCGTTGTCATGGTGATGACATAATGAGCAATAAATTACAAAAAAAAATTTGACAGTTTTGTGGTTTGAAAGAAATTAGAATGTTTAAATAATTTCTAAAAATTGTAGAATAGGAATGAATTCCAGTGATGAAGAGTTACAGTTTTTTTATTTGTTTATCGTAGATAAAATATTGTATGAAACTGTGCGTGAAGTACTTTTTGCGAACTTAAGCGATGTATAGCACTCGCTCCGTTGTCGCTTGTGCTCTAAACATCACGTGCATTCGTAAAAAGCATACTTCACGAACTGTTTCATAAATAACTATTTTCATATATTAAAAAAAATGTTTCGACCCGGGTAGATATTATTCCAGATTTTCAGATTTCAGCACAGTGTTAGATGGTTGGGGCATATATGGAGAGCAGGTAGCGTAACAACTATAAACTCAATTTTACAATGGAAACCCGGGGTTAGAAGGAGACGCGGAGGAACTAGAATAAATGGTTACAGGAAGTAAAGGAAAATTTATATAGGGCAGGAATTAGAGACTAGCAGAAAAAGACAGAGGATAGAAAGAACTGGAGAAGCACAGTCAATAGTATCGAGTAGCAGACTGGGACTAATCTGCTCTAAAAAGATGGATCTAGATAGCTTTTTAGCAGCTCAACCCCACCTGGTGTATTTAGCCATTTAATTTTCTTATTACACATTATTATTGGTACATCAAAAATTAAAAGGACGGTGCCTGTAATAAAATCTAAAATTCAAAATTTAATCAAGAAAAAATAATAAATATTAAAATTTCCTATAAGTTCAAATTTATTTATTAAAATTTTTGATATAATTTTCATAAATAAATTACTTACTAATAACACTTTTTTAATTAATTCCAAAAAATCCATTTTGCAGCAATAATAAAATATTAGTATTTGTAAAATAAATATCAATCATATCATAAATACTACAGGTTTACAAAAAAAAACTAAATTTCGGACTATTTGACGAAACCATGTTACAAGGGGGTTTTTGGGGTGGCTGATCACGAATCCGGGGTCCGCTCACCTCTTTCACGCCAGGTAAAGGTCATTTCAAGGTCAAATCAAGATAAATCGACAGTCGCTCTGAGAAAGTATATTAGGGCGTTTTTGGTGTCGCTGATGACGAATCATTAGTCCGCTGACCTCTATCATGTCTAGTTCAAGGTCAAATCAACATAAATCGACACAATCGCTCTGAAAATATAGGGGTTTTGGAGTCACTGATCATGAAAACTGCGGTCCGTTGAGCTCTACCACGTAAGGTAATGGTCATTTCAAGGCCAAATCAGGACAAGTCCACAAAACTGATTTGACCTTGAAATGACCTTTACCTGTCGCGGTTGAGCTCAACGGACCCCAGTTTTGTGATCAGCGACCCCAAAAACCCCCTAATATACTTTTTCAGAGCGATCGTGTCCATTTATCTTGATTTGACCTCGAAATGACCTTGAGCTAGACGTGATAGAGGTCAGCGGACACAAATTCGTCATCAGCGACCACAAAAACCCCCTAATATACTTTTTCAGAGCGACTGTCGGTTTATCTTGATTTGACCTTGAGATTACCATTACCTGACGTGATAGAGGTCAGCGGACCCCGGATTCGTGACCAGCGAACCCAAAAACCCCCTAGTCATATGGTTTCGTCAAATATTCCGAAATGTATTTTTTTTGTAAACCTGTTTAATCAAAAGAATATCAATCTTTTAATTTAAATAGACAACTTTAAAACATAGAACTGCATTCACAACTGTATTCACAGTAAAAGTTTCAAAAGATCACACATTACGCTTAAAGTAAGAGGTAAATCAGCAGACGAGTCGTGACTTCCAAAATATGACAACACCGCTGGAAGTGACAACGCACCTTGAACTACCCTATATATGGAAGCCATAACGTATGCTGTACGCTTCGGTATATACGTATATATATACAAAATTTATTTTGGTAAATCCTTTCCCCTCAATAGGTAGACCCATTTTATAAGCCCCCCTTTTACCAAATACACAATTTTTAAAAAATAATTCCTAGTAGAAAAGGTGGAAGTCGGACAGCCTCTTCTGTATACCGGAAGTCACAACTTAACGTGCATCAATATATATATATATATATATATATATATATATATATATATATATAATATAATATAATAATCCCCAATATAATATATTTATAATTATATTTTATTTAATTATTAATTTTACGAAAAGAAATTATTCTTTATAAAAAGTTCTGCATAGCCTAGCAATCAAGATTCAATCATAATGTATTAAATTTTATCAATTTTATACGAGATGTCAAAAAAAATATGAATTTGATTATATGAATGAAAATATGAATATTGAAAATTGTGATTAAAAAAAGTTGTTCAGAATTAAAAACTATGTTTCAATATGAAATTACATCCTTTTAGTTGAAATATTGTGAACTATAAAGGTAGTTTACTCTTGAGCGAAATTCATATTTTTTGACATACCTCGTGTAAAATTGATAAAATTTGATATCTTATAATTGCATAAGTTTTTAGACCATTCAGAGATTTTTATAAAGAATAACTATTTTTCGTAAAATCAACAATAACGTCTTCATAAATCAGTTATCATAAATCAAAATGATTTTGGGTATCCGTAATTAGAAGAAAATTTTCAAAATTTTTTTTTTTCAATTAGAGAAATGTAATTGCTAATTTTAACACAATTTTTAATTTCAAACAACTTTGCTTAATAACAATTTTCGATATTGTGAAATTTAAAGGCACTTTTTAGTCCTTAGCGAAATTCATATTTTTTGACATACCTCGTATACTGTTGATAAAATTTGATATCTGACGATTGCATCTTAGGTTTTAGATTATGCAGAGCAGTTTATGAAGAATAACTTTTTTTTCGTAAAATTGACATTAAAAAAGTTTCTCATATGGTTCGAAGTTACTAAGACACATTGTATATGTATTGATATATTTATATTTTTATATATCTATATTTTTATACATAATATATTGGTTATATCTTACCTAAACTTCCTCCTGTAACTACAGCAGTCTTTCCCACTAAACATACATTGCTGTTACATTTCATGCAACAATATTTGAAAAAAAGATTTAAGAAAAAAGCACCTATTATTAAAAGTACTGGCCAATAGAACACACTTGTCACGAACATAGTCATTGTAATAGTGAATGATTAGGTAATAAAAAACTTTGATCATTTACCTACTCCAAAAATGATGGAATAGTTTTAATTTATATGCATGTAAATTAGAGGTGTTATAATCTACGTCGTTTTGTTTTTTTTATTTATAGTCCGGTAAAGTTCTTTATACTTTATGAATGTATGTTTATACAAGTGAAGTTATTAGGTAAAAGAACAATATTTTAAAAAAAGTAGAACTTCATTAACAACAGTGGCGGATTTTGACATTTGCCCTGGGAGGGAAATTTGTCTTAGGGAGGAACTTCAATGAAACACCAACCAAAAGACATAAAAAGATAATCCCAAACTACATAAAAAACATAAATCATAACTTATATGCATTAAGTTTCCTTAATTTGCCTAACTAGCGTGTTTATTAGGTTGAATTTGTCTGTCTGTGGTTTAACTTCTATGTCAGCTAATATATTTTTATGTTTCAACAATTTTTTCTTCAATATTGGACCTTGTTAGGACGGGAAATTTCCCCATTTCCCTTCCCGTAGAACCGCCACTGATTAATAAGGGTCTTCGTACTAGAATGAATAAAATATAAAAAGGGACTTAACGGTCCACCCGTTATAATATCATTTTTAGCTCTTTAATTATTTTTATAATTATTTTCTCTTGACCTCCCAATTAATTTCTGTAACTTTCTCGTAGGACCACTTACGTGACGTCACACGTCGGCGTCTACTGAACATACTTGTCGAATCGTTCCGTGACATTTAATTCATGTTCTGTGGTCGTTTGAGGTTCTCTTTGAAGCAGAGAGGAATGACCGACACTTGGCTAGTGGCTGTGAGGTTGATAGTTGGTACCATAAAATGGCGGATGATTCACATCTAAATTATTTTATTTAACATCCAGTTTTTAAAGTAAAGTGAAAGGTTACAAAGTTACCACCAATGGTTTTCTGCAGTAGGGAGACATGTGGGTAACACAATTCCACTTGGAATCGGAATAAAAATCACCGGTAAAAAAAATTCCTTTTTTATAATAGGGGAAGGGCGGGCACAACGGGGTGGACGGGCAAGACGGGGTACCGCGATTGAGAACGAAACCCCCAACTCTATCTACTTTGTACCGTCACAGGTACTTGCAGGAGACGAGCCTCTGTAATTTGATCGAGTTTTAAACCGGTAGTGCAAACAATACCGTTGTAGGCGACTGAAGTGTATTGTGTGACTAACGGACGAGTAGTAGTTGTAATTGTTAAGAGCGATTTAAACTAAGGTAAGTACTGTTAGGTTATTTGCACATTATTTTTTTTCATTTCAGCTAAACATGTACTATTTTGAGCGTAATATGTCGTAGCGGTTGTTCAAATAAACAATGTTTTAAGAATTTTTTAACACTTAACCTAAAAGTAGTGCAAAGCGGGCTAAACGGGGTAGAGTAGGGTAGGTTAGGGTACCCCATTTTGCCCTTCCTTAAATTAGGTACTTTGTTTCAGATGGTGTTTAAATACAAACGTGTCACCCAGAGGCAGAGCTGGTCTACACAGTCTATGGAAGGGGCGGTCAGAGCTGTAATCAACGGCGAAATGGGACATTACCGTGCATCGGTTCAGTTTAATGTCCCACAAACCACACTCGAACGTTATGTGAAAAAACGAAAAAATGATCCAGATGTGCTTATTTCAAAAACTATGGGAAATTACAAGCCAGTTTTTACACAGACGCAGGAACAGGAAATCGCTGGTTACCTAAAAAATATGGAAGAACGATTATTTGGGTTTACGATGGAAGAATGCAGAGGTCTCCCCTTTCAGTTAGCTGAATTAAATGGTGTTGATCATCCATTCAACAAAAGAACTCGAATGGCTGGAAAAGCTTGGATGCAAAGCTTCTTAAAGAGACATGCGGAGCTGTCGATAAGAAAACCTGAGGCTACGTCTGGAATGAGAGCTAGAGGGTTCAATAAAGTTGCTGTTTCACAGTTTTTTACACTACTGGTAGAAGTAGTTGAAAAGTATAATTTTTCAGCAGAAAAAATATATAACGTCGACGAAACCGGAATTACAGTGAATCCAAAGGGAAGTTCCAAAGTTATAGCTACGAAGGGTAAACGGCAGGTGGGGAACTTAACATCCGGAGAACGCGGAGAGTTAGTAACTGCGGAGATATGTTTTTCAGCAGCAGGTGCTTACATGCCTCCTATGTTGATTTTTCCTCGCAAAAGAATGCAGCAAGGGTTAATGGATGGAGTGGTGCCTGGTGGTTGGGTGGAGTTGAATCAAAAAGGGTGGATAGACATGGAACTCTTTTTTAAATGGTTTAAGAAATTCGAAAAATTTTCTAAAGCGTCAAAAGAAGCACCGGTGTTTCTTTTATTGGACGGCCACTCTTCCCATACAAAGAATTTGGAATTAATAAATTATGCAAGAGATAACGGTGTAATTCTCTTATGTTACCCTCCTCACACAACTCATCGGCTGCAAGCTCTTGACGTCTCATTCATGAAGCCGCTAAGCACTTATTACGATGACGAAGTGAGAAAATGGCTGAGAACCAATCCAGGTAGAGTAGTGACATTTCACCAACTCTCATCATTATTTAGTACTGGTTTTATAAGGGCGGCTACAATGACAACTGCTATAAATGGATTTAAAAAAACTGGGGTGTGGCCTGTAGACTTAGGTGTTTTTTCTGACGCAGATATTTTGCCATCTGCAACAACTGAGATTGAAAAAAGAGAGAGAACTCCTGAACAAAATTGTGAGGTCTATCGAACTAGCAGTAAGCCAAACCAGCAAACAAATAATAATCCGACGTTTTCTGATGCAGTGCCATCAACTTCAAAAGCTATTACTCAATTCGAAGAAATAACACCAAGAAAGAAAACGATACCCACCGTTAGCCCACAACCAGACACATCAAGAGCTACTGTTCCATTCGGCGAAAGAACCCCTGAAAAGAATACAACACCAATCAGCAATGCGAAGCCAGGTACCTCTAGTTCCAATGATTCAGCTTTTCCGATAGTATCACCAACCGTTTTTATGCCTATTCCGCAAGCCAGTGCTGCAACTAAACGGAGTTCACACAGAAAGGGAAAAACTGCTATTTTGACTTCTACTCCTTACAAGAAAGAGCTGGAAGACGCTTTAGAAAAAAATAAGCCGAAAAGAATGCCAATGTTTGGGGTAGTAAAAAGAAAAATAGGAACCATCAAACAAACCGATGGTATTAAAGGGAAAACTATCACGAAAAAAGTAAAAGTTTCTAAAAAGTGTGATTCTTCAAGTGATAGTGAATCATGTGCTAGTGACGCAGAGTGCCTTTATTGTGGAGATCTTTATTCTACATCCTCTGAAGGATGGGCTTCATGTTCCAGGTGCATTCGTTGGGCGCATATGTCATGCGCTGGGATTGAAGAAGATGACGAAGAGATTTTTGTTTGTGAACTCTGCAAATAGGTAGTTTACGTGTTTATTGGGTTTTTATGCCTTATTTTCATCCTACCCCATTTTACCCTACCTGACGGGTAAAACGGGGTAAAAGGACTGTTCTTAATTTTTTATTGTTTTCATGTTGTATTTGTTTTTTGCTAGGAATAATTTATGTTTTTTTTGGATGTCCAAATATGCTTTTATTAATAAAATCATATGATGTTATTGTAAATATACACATTTTTTTGTACTGATCTTTCAACCTTAAGTACCCCATTTTGCCCGCCTTTCCCCTAATTTTGTTAGCTTTTTTTATGGAATATTAGTTTCATTGTTCAATTTCCTTAGTGAACCCATTAAGTGAAGTATGTAGATTATTTCGATTTTATTTAATATTCATTCAAGGGAAATTATAAGTATATTAATATGTTTTTGGTTTTACATAACCAAACATTTCTGAAGTCCTCAAGTAATATTGAACCTAATTATCATTACTTCGCTGTAGGTTTTAAACTGATTGAGCATCCAATATTTTTATAAATTGTCAAATAACTATCTAAAATTTTTTATTTCATTAGTAGTTCCAAAATGACACAAAATCTAGGCATCGGATAAAAAAGTTTATTTGAAGAAAGTGTATTTTTTTGTTCTTCTTAATGGCGGTACAGGCTCGTTTTTTTAATATTGTATTTAATTACAGAGTAATTTCCACATATTAATATATTTTTCAAATTGGGCTCTGTACCGCCATTCTTTATTATATTACGAATACGTGTGCCAAATATCTCGAAAAAATATTCAAAATTACAGCCGAAATCTTGGAACGCGTTTTGGCTACCTGTTGATCGCTACTGTATCACCTTAATCTAGTGATGTGCCCAAGAAATATATATATATACTCTTTTACTTGTTCTATTCTTGTTTGTGCCACTGTAATTATTAGTTCTTCTTGTTGATTGGTCATAATTTTTGTTTTACTGTAATTATTATTCAGTCCCATCTTTACCGATTCTCTATGTAGTTCTTCCATCATTTTTTGTAATTCTTCACTTTTTTCTGTTATTAATGCAATACAATCAGCGTATTGTAATTAATTCAGATATTGCCCGTTTATGTTTATATCCAGCCATCCCAATGTAGTTGTTTTAACACATTTTATACCGCTTGGTTGAATAGCTTGGGCGACAGGGTATCTCCTTGTTTTACTGCTCGGTTTATTTTAATAGGCTCCGTTTGTTTCATTAGCTTAATAGTTGTTGTTGCCTTGTTATATCATATTTGTAATTAAGTCGCTATATCTGGAGTCTATTCTGCTGTTTTGTAGGGAATTGATTACTGCCCAGTGTTCCACGCTATTAAATACTTTTTCGAAGTCACTAAGTGCCCTGTATAGCGGGATATGATATTCGTTATCATTTTCGATTAATATCTTCATCGTTAAATGGTGAGCACATGTAATGGATTTTTTTAGTGTTTGATAACATTTCTAAACTTAGTACATAATTCTAGTTTAACAAAATTTGGAGTTTTTAGTTCAAATGTTTTTAAAACATAATTTTCTGTATATTTCACTCGCACTATTGATTTCGATTAAGTAACTACCATTTAATGGAATATTGTCCGAATTTTTGTCGCATTTTTGAATACTTAATCACTTTGAATTAATACTCATTATGTTTACCTCTTATTTCTATAAATAATTTTGTAATCGTATTTTTCTAGCTTTAGACGGCATCGTATTAAATTTTGAATTTGACTTTTTTAGACTGAAAATCCAAGATAATGGTTTCTGATCCGTGTATACCTATGCTATTGTCAAACCCCTAAGTTCAGGTGTTCCTAGGTTTGACTAGTCAATCCTCATATCTGCCTAAAGGTCTTAGTCAAACCCCGAAATAAATGCCATTTTCGGCCTTTAACTAGTCAAGCCTAGGAGAGACTAATTTGGTCAGACAAACGTCGAAACTTAATATCATGAAATCGGGCTTTGACCAGTCAAACTTCGCAGGTATTAAAATATCATAATTTGTTAGATTGGATTTAATAAAATGCCATTTTCAACGAAAACTTTTCGTTTATAAATTCGCAAAGTCTGTGTGCTATTGTGTTGCCGCTCCTGCAATAATTAGAGCAGATTTATCGATGGATTCATATGTAGTTTTGTCTTCTGAATCCAAATCTGAAAACGGCATATCGATATCTCTAACCGTCTTCGAGATAATCGACCTCAAAGTCTAAAATGTGACGTCACAATCCTTTTATTTTCTGCCGACACACTAAACGTCAGCTGATATCGTTGCTAGTAAGTAGGCTAGTTTTTTAATCTGAATTTGTAAAGCAACACATAGGTTATTTACATTATTTGAGTTTGACACTTCGTGGATGTCAAACTAAATTTTAAATAAAGTATTAATAAAATATCAATGACATTTGATAGTGAATTTAATTATTATATAAAATAAATACGATGTTCAAAAATACAATTTGAGTATAATATTTTGAAAGCAATAATTTATTAACAATTTTAAAAAGGTTTATACGAGTATACGGCCTTCCTTTTAATGGACTGTTCCATTTGTTATGAAATGAAAATTGTTATTATACTCGGTTCGCTAAACTCAGACACAACTGGCTAGTGATTTTAGTAGGTATTTTTTTTTGTTTTTTACCAATTTTGCCAAAATTGGCAAGATTACTAATTATTTAGTAATTATTAACTATTTAGTAATTATTTTTTTTGCCAAATTGGTAAAATTACTAACTAAAATCACGAGCCAGTTGTGTCTGAGTTTAGCGAACCAACTATATGAAATGTTGTTTGGAATAAAAAATTATGGTCTGATATATGCAATTACATCCTTCTAACGGAAAAAATATTTGAAGATTTTTCTCAAATTATGGATACCAACAACATTTTCATTTATAACTCTTTTATTTTTAATTTGACGAAAAAAAGTTATTCTTCATAAAAAACTCTTCATGGTCTAAGATTTATTATGCAACCATTATATATCAGATTTTATTAATTTTATACGAGGTATATAAAAATATGAATTTCGAACAGGAGTAAACTACCTTTATAGTTCACAGCATTTAAATTAGAATGATATAATTGCACATTAAAACATAATTTTTAATTCTAAACAACTTTTCATAATACCAATTTTCCATATTATGAATCAAAAATACGTAAATAAACAAAATTTTCGTTATGATAATGCTCACATTTTCAGCTTGTTAAATTTTTATTTTTATTATTTTTATTTTGTCCTAACTAAAATATAAAATTAGTCTTTATTCTCACATGGTGAAACATTATAACATTTAGAATTGCACAATAAGTTAGACCTTTTGCACTTACAGAATTTTGAAGAGAATTTTTTATTGCAGTAGCGTTTTATAAATACTTGTCCACACTTTAGAACCTTTTGCGCTGATTTCTCTTATTAGGCAGGCCGCACATCAAAGAAACATGAAACGTAAATTACGTTTCATGGAAATAAAACACTGCTAAACAAATATACGTCTGGCCATTTATGAAACTCTTCGAAAATAAAAATGTGTCATGAGCATGAATCACACTCGTTTCATTGGTAGGCGGACTTTGAGATTTGTTTAGCAGTGTTTTATTTTCATGAAACATGTTTTACGTTTAATGTTTCATGTTTTTCGTTTCATGTTCCTTTGGTGTGCGGCTTGCCTAAGGCACACGTCTAAACAGATCTTGAAGTCCGCCTACCAATGAAACGAGTGTGATTCATGCTCATAACACATTTTTATTTTCGGAAAGTTTCATATTCGTCTATTTGCTTAGCAGTGTTTTATTTCCATGAAACTTGATTTACGTTTCATGTTTCTTTGATGTGCGGCCTGCCTAAGAGACAGCTAAACGTCGGACACGGACACATCTTCGAAATTAAGAACATTCTTTATTCTTTTTGCATTCTTTTATTTGATTCCTCGAAAAGAAAGTGTGTTTATTATTCGGTGTTTTATTTCTACTCTGTATAAACCGTCAACTGTTTTATCTTGAATGAAGACGGATGAATCGCTTTTTCTTTATGTATTTTTATATTTTTTCTGTATAAACAAACTTTCAAAGCCTTCATAGTATGAACCAAGTGTGCTGTAAGTGCACATAACATGTAACTATAACCTGATTACGATGACATTCTCATTTCATAATATATCTGAGCTAAAATGAAATCCATGTACTTAGCCAAACCCAATTTCAAGTAAATAATAATTACAAGAAAAAATTTAAATATACATAAAAAACATGCTTTTAATATTACTATGTAGGTACTAAGTATTATTGAAATGAATAGTTAAGTAAATTGATAACGTTTTCTAACTCTTTCTCTGCCCGAAGGACCTATTTTATATCGAATCTGACAGCGTACAGCACGACCAGATTCACTTTGTATTTGAGATTTGGATGCGCACTGTTGTTGATGTTCGGTTTTTCCATATTTTCTAAATTCTATTTTGGTATCGTCCAGGTATTTTACTTGGCGAGACGTTACCAAAATAAAATTTTCAAAATTTGGAAAAACCGAACGTCAACAACAGTGCGCATCCAAATCTCAAATACAAAGTGAATCTGGTCGTGCTGTACAGTACAGTACAGATATACAGATCAACGTTTGACTAAGTCTGTCAGTCGCACAGTCGCTTCTAGAATCTCCTACGCCCTAGGCAAAGCCCAAAACAGATTATTTTTCTTTCGACGTTTGACTGAAAAGTTAGGTACTTCTAGGTTTGACTAAAAACACTTCAGCCAAAGGCCGAAAATATAATTTATTTCGGGGTTTGCCTAAGATCGGTAGTTAGACCTGAGAATTTACTAGTCAAACCTAGGAGCGCTGGAACTTCGGGGCACTTTATATGTAAGGTTCTTACGATGTCAGTTGGACCAGTATAAAAACAAAATTCGACACCGATTGTCGGCACCGTTTGTAAAACATAGGCGGCGCAATAGAAATTAATGAGTAAACTTTTATTTTTAAATTATGGTTCAATATTTGTTAAACAGTAATAATGTTGTTAACTGTTCACATTTCTTTATGAAATTGACATCAAAGATAATTAAAAATACATAATACAAATGAAATTTAACGTGCTTATTAATTTGAGAACTAAAGAAATAAGACTACACTTTGAATATACACATAAAATACATGAAAACGAACAATTCCTCTTCCAGTCGAATTGTCTAATTCATGACTAATGAAGAGATCACTTTTACTACTGTATAGTATTTTTACTACAAAAGCGATATTACGTAGGTCAAAATTTTTGACGTAAGAGAACTGTCAAAACATTAGAATGTGACTCTTCATTATATCCATGTTTATAATAAACATGGCAATAATGAAAATTCACATTCTAATGTTTTGACAGTTCTCTTACGTCAAAAATTTTGACCTACGTAATATCGCTTTTGTAGTAAAAATACTATACATAGGACATATTTTTGACAAGTTGAAATATATCACTATCCGTGTGTTCAGAACTTGATTCGACACTTGTCGTGTTTATAACTACCACACCAATATTGGAAAAGAAGTGAAAGGCGCAATTTACACAACAGTTATCAGACCAATAATGACATAAATACGCGGCAGAAACACGACTTGATACAGAAAGGACAGAAAGAATGCTAGAAACAGCAGAGATGAAAATACTTTGAAAAATCGATGGGATATGGGAAGAGGTAGAAGTGCAGATATACGACAGATATGCAAGGTGGACAACATCAATAACTGGGTAAAAAGCAGAAGAGTATAATGGAACAACTACATGAGCCAAATGACAAAAAACAAAGTAGTAAGGACGGCGAGAGACGGTTCCCCAATAGGAAGACGATCAGTTAGGTCTGTATCCCGCGTATGAAAAAAAAAAGTTGATTAATAGTAAGCTGAAAATTTGTTAATAGCTTAAACGGTGTCTAGTCGGATAAACTGTGATATATGAGAACACTGTAACAGGGGCAGTTTTAATTGTGGTTAAAAATTTGGAACGGTCAGACTTAAACTCTCCGAACAGAGATTAAACTCTCATGCAAAAATCAGACTGCTATTTATCAGCTGTCATAATTCCTGTCATTTGACATATTCTACATGCTCCACTCATTAAAACGCCCATTTGGTGATAAATAGCAGGCTGATTTTTGCATGAGAGTTTAATCTCTGTTCGGAGAGTTTAAGTCTGTTCTGTCGGACAAAATACATGTGCCGTTTTCGTGGTCTGGCCGTTCCAAATTTTTAACCTGTTCCACAATTAAAACTTCCCCTATTCCAGTGTTCCCATATATCAAAGTTTCTCCAACTACACACCCTTAAGCTATTAAAAAATTTTCAGCTTGCTATTAATCAACTTTTTTTTCATACGCGGGATCCAAAACTAAGTGGGAAGACCACGAAAACGATGGAATGACAACTTACTGGAGCCACATTGAAAAACAGACAGTCATGTCTACACAAGAAGAAGAAGGAAAAGAAGAAGAAGACATTAATATTGGTGACAAAGCAAGATAATATTTTTATTTTACTTGAACTTGAGCTACACAATTTTTCCAAATGTCACTTTTGACTTGTAAGTATATATATTGTATTAAAACAGTAAATAGTGAAGAATTACCAAGAATGATGGAAGCACTAGATAGTGAATCGACAAAGATGGGACTGAACATCGCTTACAGTAAAACAAAAGCCATGACCAATCAACAAGGAGAACCAATAATTACAGTGGCACAAACAAGAATAAAGCAAGTAAAAGAGATATTCTAGGACAAATCACTAAATTAAATAAAAAAAATAAGACCGAAGAAATAAAAAAAAATAATAAGATTGGCCTGGGCATCACTCGGAAAACTGTCTTTTATTCTAAAGAAAAAAAAAATACACCCAATACCTAAAATCAAGAGTCTTCAATCAAAGTACACTCCCTCTCCTCATATATGGCTCTTAGACATGGACACATACAAAGGAAAATATGGAAAAAATAAAAATATGAAACATGAAAAATTCCATTAATTACATTATCCAATCAGCGGACTGAGCAAATTGACGTCATTAAATCTCGCATAATATATGGGACATCCTGTATAAACAATACAGTTTCAGTATAATACAATACAATAAAATTTAAAATTGATCATTAAAAGTATATAATACTTACAAATGCAATTTAATGTGCTTATTCATTTTTTAAGTACTTATTTATTTAGCGTATGGCTACATCACAGGTTCATATATATACATATATATATATATATATATATATATATATATATATATATATATATATATATATATATATATATATATATATATATATATATAAATTACAAACAACAGTAAATACAAAAATATTCTACAAACAAACATCTAGATTATAAATACATTCGATTGACTCTTTTGTAGCAACCAGGAAATCCGAAGGGTTGCCGTTATATGATCTAATCGGGCATTCCTCTACCATGTGTTTCAGTGCCGGTTTAACCTAAGTTCGGGCCCTGGGCGCTGGAGGTTTAGGGGCCCCCTTTATTGCTATTCGTTGTCAGTTTTTTAACAAGAAAACACATGCATTAACTATAAAAAGTTTATTGTAAAATCCATAAAGTAATTTTTTTTAAACAAGCAAGAAGAATAGCAAACGTAAAAAATAAACCAAAAATACTTTTAAAAACATAAATAAAAAACAGAAAGTTCCACAAAACAACACATGACAAGCAAAAAAACATATTCTAAAAAATACATAAAGACAAAAATTAGATCACTGTTTTTCTTGACTTGGCATTCGCAAACTGCCATGTAATATTATCACAATTCGGTTTCTCCAGTTCTTCACCCAAATTTGACCTTAAATATGTTTTTATTCTATTTAAAGCCGAAAAAGACCGCTAACCTGACGCGTCAAATAAATTTGCAGTAAAGTTAAGATATTGGGAAAAGTTGCCTTTACATCCTGGAAGACATCAAATTTTTCATAAATTATAATATGTTTATTCAAATTTTGGCATAACGTTACAGAATAATTTCATTATGCAAGTTCTCTTTGGTTTCATCAACATCATTTTTATGTTTCTCGCATAAAGTATTAATTGACGTCTTGTATTCTTCTTTATCTAGATTAAAAAACATCTAAAAGCTGATGTCACACCCTTGTAGCATTCAATTCGCGATTCTGAAAACAGCGACTAATTTTCTAGGCTCTAAATTTTCTGCGACACCGATTTTTTGTCGCCGCGACTACAAATCGCAAGTGGAGTGCTAGCCTAAGAGGCCACTGTATAATGCCAAATTGCAATTTTTGTAATCGCTTTACTTTTGAATGTTATCAGAGTGTGTACCTATTGTTTGGGTATTGGCATTTTCGAGAACAATCTATTCTTTATCTATAAATTAGATGTATGTATATCTATTTTTGACTTTCGTTTAACTATTTTAAAAGAACTTATTTTAAAGCCGAAAAGTGAGATATACCTATTATTATTTAAGCCCCATAATTCAAAATGAAATTATTAGAAACTAAAAAAACTCCGTTTATGCGATTATTTTGGATACAATTCGAGACACATATAAATCTGACAACTTTCTGTAGTTTTTGGAGAAGGCCCCCGCCACAAACACTGACACGGGGCCCCTATGAAGAGATGTAACAATAGAACATAGACTTTTGCAGTGTATTGGCGTACCTGCGTATGAGATTTTTTTGGAGAATGTGTAGATTATTTAGCGTCTTTATTTTTTTATAATTAAGAGGAACGGGCCCCGGGCCCCTGGGCGCCCGCCCCAAGCGCCCATTGGATAAACCGGCACTGATGTGTTTTACTGTTTGCCTTTCGGCGCCGCAGTCGCAATTTGGTGATTGTATTTTTCCCCATCTGAAAAGTGAGTCGGAACATCTGCCACAGTTCGTCTTTAAGTGTAGTTCGTTTTTAAGTACTAAAGAAATGAGACAAAAAATGTATTATAAAAATAAAATAATTGTAAGTTATGACGACGACACTGTTTATTTAGTGTTTATATTGCTTGCCGCCTTTGAAACATGAGAAGGTATTTTGACCAGATAACGATATGATTTGAGCCTAAGCACTTCCGAACAATTTGACCAATTACTCTTCAGTATTGCCCAATAAGATACGTTAGAAAGTAGTAAGCCACACCCGCGTCCATGTGGACTAATACAAGGAGTGATCAATTTTGAAGCAAGCAAATGTTTATATGGTTTATCTTTATTTCTATGCTCTTCGTAGAATTATTGACCGGACCCCAAAAATGCTTCTGGTCCAACTGACATCGTAAGAACAGTACAGGGTTATTCACTATATTTTGCCCCCCTGTAAACTGCTTTATTTACAGAATTAGAAAAAAATTAAAAATACAAAAGTTATTCGATTTTTAAAATATGATTTTTTGACATATATAACATACTAGTGACGTCATCCATCTGGGGGTGATGACGTAATCGACTATTTTTTTAAATGAGAATAGGGGTCGTGTGATAGCTCATTTGAAAGGTAATTCAATTATCTATTCAGTAATATAAACATTAAGATAATTATTTATACAGGGTGTCCAAAAACATTTTCTTTGAAGTAAATTAATTGACACAAAAAGAAGATTGTATGTAATTTATTTCATTTAAAATACATTCTACTGCTGTTAGAAAACAGAAATAAAAGTTTATTGCACAAATAAACATTGATTTTTGCTTAAATTCAATGTTTAAACTGCCAAGAGGCAGATGGGTGGCAGGTTGAACATTGAATTTAAGTGAAAAGTGAAAAGTAATGTTTATGTGTTCAATAAACATATATTTCTGTTTTCTGACAGCAGTAGAATGTATCTTGAATTAAATAAATTACATGCATTCTTCTTTTTCTGTCAATTAATTTAATTAAAAATTTTTTTTTTGGACACCCTGTATAATCATGTTAATGTTTATATTACTGAATAGGGAATTGAATAACCTTTCAAATGAGGTAGCACTCTACCCTATCCGCATTTAAAAAAATAGTCGATTACGTCATCACGCCCAAATGGATGACGTCATTAGTACGATATATATGTCAAAAAATCATAATTTAAAAATCGAATAACTTTTATATTTTACATTTTTTTCTAATTCTGTATATAAAGCAGTTTACAGGGGGATCAAAATATAGTGAATAACCCTGTACGTACAGTGCTAGTCAAAAGTCCGTACCCCCCTCGTATCTTTTGAACGATTGTATCTATAATAGTTAAATTTGGCGGAAGGAAATAAACGGATGCAAGCTTCTTAACTAGTCATGACAGGTGACGTAATAGTGACAGATGATGTTACAGAGCCAGTGTGACCGACAATTTTAAATAGGACCTTATGGCAAGTGATACCTCGTTTGGAAGGTATTCAAAATAACTATTCAGTCACACTAATTTTTTCGGGTTTTACATAGTTTATTTTGATTTTGTTGAATAAATTAAATAAATTTAATATTGCAGTTTCGCATTTAATTAATAAAAATTCAAAGGGGCACCTGTGATTTTTTGTCAAAAAAGTTGACGTTTTTCAATTCTCTAGTAGTTTTTACGCCAACGGCAACCTCTTTAACAAGTAATCATATGCGGAAATTTTGAATTTTTATTAATTAAATGCGAAATTACAATTTTATATTTATTTCATTTATTTATCCAAATTAGCTTAAACCCAAACAAAATTAGTATACTAAATAGATATTTTCTATATCTTTCAAACGAGGTGTCACTTGTCATAAGGTCCCATTTAAAATTATCTGTCACAGTGGCGCTGTAAAGTCATCTGTCATAATTACGTCACCTCTCATGACTAATAAAGAAGCTTACGTCCGTTAATTTCGTCCCTCCAAATTTCACTATTATAGGTATAACCGTTTAAAAGATACGAGGGGGGTACGGACTTTTGACTAGCACTGTATAATTTTATTGTTAGCAGTTCTTTTTCTATGGTCGAATAATTTGTCTCTGATTTATTAAGTGTTCTTGATCCGTATGCAATGGGAATTGCATAAGTTGGTTTGCTTCTCAAGGTCTACGACTTAACACCATAAAAAGAACCGAGAAGACGTAGTATCGTAGCATCCTTACTTTTATACCAAGAGAAAGGTTGTTGCTCTTGAATGTCGGGGCTAACAAGTTTCAATAAATATATTGAAAATGGTGTTCCGCCATTCTAGCAACTTTTTCTTTCTTCCTTTTTTTACCAAATTTTGTGAAGTCCAGTCTGCTATCATTCCACACATAACTTTACATGCTTCTGCCACCAAGGTCTGCATATTCGCCACTGAAGCTAATATTTGCGTATAGTCGCCAAAGCTTTTCAACCTAGCCCTCGAAGACGTCTTAAAAACTACAAATTGGTCAACTTATGGTAGTAACGAGGAACTGCAAATTATGATAAAGGAATTCGCAGACAGCTCCCAATACATCGAGCTAAAAATGATGATCCCAGACGAATAACTATAAATGGCAGTGAGATAGAACAAGTCCACATAATGAGAGATAGAGCCATCAAAGTCGAATGGATGGACAGAAAATGATAACGGTCGAAATACGAGAAGAGGCAGTGGCTGTGGGAATCTCGCTTATAGATAGAGACTCATTTTAATCAGGCAGATGTTCCCGCTGGCGCTGGGGATAGATCTGCTTTCTGTGTTAACGTCATACACTCTACCACCTGAGCTATTCGGAGCTTAAGATGGTTTAAAAATAAGAACAAATTTGACATACTTTATTAGGAAAATATATAATACTTCTTGAACAAAAACACTTGATCCGAATTATAACTTTTCATTCGGTTGGAGTTTTACTAACTTTTCTGAGGCGTTCCATATCTTATTACAAAGTACTTCGTCATGTGAACCCCAAGGCTTAATTCTTGTCACACCAACAAACTCTCCAGTAACATTTTTATATTCTTCTGAAACTACTACATTTACTGCAGTTTGACTGGCGTCTCTTGGACTCTAAAATAATTAAAAAGTATTTTATATTAGGAAGATTTTATCCAGTTATAGTATTGTTGTTAATAAATTACAGGTTAGCGTCGGACTCATTCCTAAAAGTTACAAACCCCCTTCAGAGGAATCAAACTTATATGTTAGCACAACTTCTTTTTTCTAAAGAGTATAGAAAAAATACGTCGGTCACATAGCCAAGCAGGTCAGGCGGTCGACTGGTGGATTTAGTGGATGTGCGTTCGAACCCTGGCCCGGTGAACAGTAAAATAAAAGGCTAACGCATTAATTTAAAATTCTAAAATATAAATCTTCTCCTTAGACTGGAATACGCTGTTGTCTGATCGACCTATGGAGGAGCAGTACGACAAGAGATAAGGGATTGCGGCTTTCTCGAAGAATAATGATAATAATAAAATGATAAGATAATGACTTACGCGATAAAAACAAGAGCCAACACAGCGAAAAATGGTATCCAATTACCAGTGTGACTGGGACTCTATCTTCGGTTTTTTGCAATGACCTACATAGTCGTGGTTAATGAATCAGTGGACCAAAGCTAAAGTTGTATTTGGACGCGAGATGCGATTACTTTGTGATGGGCAGGGCAGGGTATGGTGCTGATAGAAAAGGCATTCAGGCATCAAATACCCAAAAATTTTTCAGGCCATAATAATGGAAAGACCTTCTCCAAACGCAATAAAAACTTATACTGAAATGATGGCATCTCCTGAGGTAAAATGATCCGGAAGTAAATTGGGCCTCCGTTCGGATCTCCGGGTGAGGACTATCTCAGGGGGAACACCATTACAGGTTATAAAAATCAGGATAGGGTCTTGGAATCTTGGTAGTCTTACAGGTAAGAGTCTGGAGTTAGTGGAAGCGCTGAAACGAAGAAGAGTTCAAATTGCTTGTATTCAAGAAACTATGTGGAAAGGACACAGGGCGAAAGAACTAGGTGATGGATATAAATTGTGGTATGTAGGGAGTAGTAGCACTAGAAATGGAGTTGGTATAATTGCTGATAGTGAAATGAAAGATAACGTAGTAGAAGTTGTAAGAACGAGTGATAGAATGATGTCAGTGAAATTTGTAACTGATAAAGAGGTTGAATGTTGTGTGTGTGTGTATGCTCCCCAAACAGGTCTGGGTGAGAATGAAAGAAGAGCTTTCTATGACCAATTAGGAGACGTACTGAGTGATATTCGAGCAGAGGAGAAAGTTATAATAGGAGGTGGTTTCAATGCACATATGGGCCAAGCCAAGACAGGATATGAAACAATACATGGGGGATTAAGCTTTGGAACTAGAAATGAAGCTGGAGATGACATGCTAGAATTAGCAACAGCATTGGGTATGGCGATTGTTAACACATTCTTTAAAAAGAGAGAAACTCAACTTATTACCTACAAAAGTGGACAACATCAATCCCAAATAGACTACTTCATGATAAGGAAAGAAGACATACGTGAATGCAAGGTAATAATTAGTGAGACAGTAAGCCATCAACATAAGCTGCTTGTTCTGGACATCGAAGTAAAAAGCGAAACCAAACAAAAATATCGGAGAGGACCACAAAAAATCAAGTGGTGGATGCTAAAAGATGAGAAGGAAGGTCTATTCAGGGAAAGAATAGTAGAAAAAATATGTTGGAACATGAAAGGAAGCCCTAACACAATTTGGAGAAAAATTGCCAATATTATTAGAGAGACGGCTATTGAAATACTTGGAAAAACGTCAGGAAAGAAGTTTGAGGATAAAGAGACTTGGTGGTGGTCAAATGGAGTATAAGGAAAAATAAAAGAGAAGGGAAAATTATATAAAAAGTGGCAAGAAACCAGATCGGACATAGATCTTCAAAACTATATGGTCGCCAAAAAGGAAGCGAAAGTAGCAGTAGCAAAAGCTAAAGCAGAAGCGTATTCAAACCTATACGATCAACTTGATACCTGGGAAGGCGAAGCAAAGATATATAAAATAGCCAAACAGAGAGCAAAGAAAGCAAGAGATTTTAATCAGATTAGATGTATCCGAGATGAAAATAATAAAATACTTATTTACGAAAAGGATGTCAAAAAGAGATGGAGAAAGTATTTTGACAGTTTATTAAATGAAGAATTTGACAGACAGCCTGTGGAGTTAACGGAGACAGTAACAGAAATGGTTACCAGAATAACAAACGAGGAAGTGGCTCAAGCGCTTCAAAAAATAAAGAAAGGAAAAGCAGTCGGACCAGATGATATTCCTGGGAAAGTATGGAGAGCATTGGGAGAGACAGGAATAATTGGCTAGCAGGGCTATTTAATAGAATTATGGAAGTTGGACAAATGCCAGACGAATGGAGAAGCAGTATATTAGTACCTGTCTACAAAGACAAGGGAGACATACAACAATGCACAAACTACAGGGCTATAAAACTACATAGCCACACCATGAAAATATGGGAGAGAGTAATTGATAGACGGATACGTGAAGAAACCGAAATATCCGATAATCAATTTGGCTTTATGCAGAGCAAATCAACAACAGATGCAATTTTCATTGTAAGGCAACTGATGGAAAAATACAGGAATAAAGAGACCAACGTTCATATGGTATTCATTGATCTTGAGAAAGCATCTGATAGAGTTCCTCGAGAGATTCTGTGGTGGGCACTCAATAAGAAAGGAGTCCCTGGCGAATATATAAAGATTGTGAGAGATATGTATGATGGAGTAACGACTAGTGTTAGGACAGGTGTGGGAGAGACTGATAAATTTCAGGTGAAAGTAGGATTGCACCAAGGCTCAGTGCTTAGTCCTTATTTATTCTCATTAGTTTTGGACCAGATAACAGCGAAACTACAGGGTAGTATTCCATGGTGTCAAATGTATGCTGATGATGTAGTGTTAATAGGAATTAGTAAAAGAGATTTAGAACAAAAACTGGAACAGTGGAGACAAGCTCTGGAGGAAAATGGTTTAAAACTTAGTAGGACAGAAACAGAGTATTTGGAATGTTCATTTAAAGATGGAGTTACTACAAATAAAATGGTATCTTTGGATGGTGAAATGATTGTGAAAAGCAATAGTTTTAAGTACCTAGGATCGGTATTACAGAGTAATGGAGAAATAGATGGAGATGCATGCAGTAGAATTAGGGCTGGATGGATGAAGTGGAAAGAAGCGAGTGGTGTGTTGTGTGACAGAAAAATTCCAATGAAACTGAAGGGAAAATTCTATAAAACAGCCATAAGACCGGCTATGATGCACGGAATGGAATGTTGGGCAGTGAAAAAGAAAGAGGAACAACGAATGCATGTGGCGGAAATGAGAATGCTTAGATATATGAGTGGAGTGACAAAGAAGGATAAAATTAGAAATGAGTATATTAGGGGAAGTCTAGGTGTGGCACCAATTGATACCAAAATGAGAGAGCATAGGTTAAGATGGTTTGGTCATGTTCAACATCGAGACGTTAATCACCCAATACGAAGAAATGCTGAAGTGCAGATTCCTGGAAGGAGTAGGAGAGGAAGACCAAAGAAGACCTGGGGGGAGACGATAAGGCAGGACATGTTGGTAAAGGGGATTAACATTGCTATGACCCAAGATAGAGTTGTGTGGAGAAATGCAATTAGGGAAGCTGACCCCGCATAGGGATGAGGCAAAGAGAATGATGATGATGATGATGCGATTACCTTGTGATCTAGAGTTTAGATGTCGATCTGGAGAAGAGGTAGCTGGTGCAGATTATGTGAATGTATTACAAAGAAGAATCGACGATATACACAAGTTGGTCCGTTCTCATCTTCAGATTGCTAGTGATAGAGTGAAGAAACGGTACGATACCCAAGCCGAAAAGGTGTGTTTAAGAAGAATGACAAAATCTGGCCCTAGAATGCAAAAAACAGAAAGGGTGGTTTGCCCACGTTGCAGTAGTTTGGGGAAGGTACTTACCTTATTAGGAATATAATTAACGATGTCATCTACCGAATAAGCAAGATTTCGAGGGAAAAACTAATAGTACACCATAATCGATTGGTGGCATTCCAAAGAGACCACGACATAGATGAAAAAACGGAAGTAATCTAAGTCCATTAAGTACCTTACCTCACGTTTGGAAAGCAAGATCTACTCGCTTTGCCAGAAAACTACTTACTGACCCATACCAGTCCGCTCAGTATTAAAAACATACAAGGGTTGGCATCCATCTTTTGAAGGCAGTTTGGTCCAATTACTGAACTTCAATGCCAAATACCAACTCTCCAAAAATCTGTTAAACTCCAAGATATTTCACGTTACCTTTTCAATTTGGTAACAGAGAAAGTCTTTAAAGACACCGAAGTTCAGGTGATTTTCTGCTACGATCTACATGGGTACCGGTGCGAAGCGAAAACCTACCATTGCTTCTTTTACACAGGTAGTTGTAAAAGGGGGGTCCAGTTGCCAATACCAGCATCCAGTTTTAGTCTCGACAAGGTTCAAGGAGGAACCATGTCTTAAGAAGGGGACAATGTTACTCCAAGCTTTGCTACTGCTCTGATCGTACGTATTACGCGACGATTCGATTCAAGGCTGTCGTATTAGTTACACCATTTATAACTCACTGAAGACTTTTTCTGATCCCAAGCTTATGCCGTTTTCGTTTTTACTAATATTAACACAGTATCTCCTTACCTGTCCACCTAAGAAAAGTGCTACATCAAGAATAAAGAATGATATAATATCCATTATATTTAAAGTAGCATACTTTCGTGATTCCTTAAAAATATTTGTCTTGACTGCCCCAGGATGGTAACTATTACACATGATGTTATGCTTCCTTAGTTTTTTCGCAAAAATATCTGAAGCTACAACCGTAAAAAATTTTGATGCCAAATAGGTTGTAGTATTATTTGAGATAATGATGTTATCATCTGTTATGCTTTTGACACAATTCGCACGAAGAAACGATAAATTTGATGCTGTGAAAAGAATCTTGGGTTCTTCAGATTTTTTCAACAGATCTACAAAAAAAAATGCAAGTAAGTATTTAGTACAGTCACAATAGTGAGTTTTTTTCTTACTACATATTTTGTTTTGTTAAACTATATTATTTTATTTTTTTATTATAATTCTGCTTAAGGGCATAGGCGCAAAATGTCGCCTGTCAAAATGACCAATGTGTTTTAAATGTATTAATTTTTTTCGAATCCTGAGAAAACTAATTAATATTTTTTAAATTTTAAACGCAGAAAGAGAGATTACATTATTATTGAGGGCCAAAAGTCCCTGAAAACTTCTTAATGTATATTTTAATAAGTTACACTGGAAAACTGAATCTACCACATCGAGTGAAACACACGTATACAATTTACCAACGACTTAAGCCTAAGTATCGCTAAATTAAAGCCGTTTAATAGTTCAGTTATAAAAGTTTAGTGATACAAAACATCAAAAATTATTCTGTGAGTAAATTTTTTAATAATTACTGCATCTAAGGGCATCTAAGGGACCATTATTAATCCGAGTTTGAGGTTAAAACTTAAATCTACTCTGCTAAATTGTTAATTACCTAACGTAAAAAACAGGATCGGTGATTAATGAACTTCAAGAAAAAGGCAGGATCGGCCTTAGAAATATGTTTCGGACACTAATTATATAGAACAGAATAACTTAACAAATTTTACTATTACAAATATAATGTCACAGCCAACATCTAAAAACCAATCTTCTTTCACCAACATCCACCTACAAGAGAATACTGATGATTCCAATTTGAATAATATGAGTACCTCCAACGCATCTTATGCAAACACTGTCTCCCAAAATATCTACAAGTATCCACGCAAGGATCAAGCAATTATCTTCAGCTCTATCCAGGGTGCAAAACTTCAAGATTATCTTCTTCAATTAGGACCTCTGGTCAAACCAAATAATATTGTTTTCTGTAGCAGAATCTCACACAACATAATATGTATTTATCTAACAAATAAATCACTAGTTGATGAGTTCTTAACTAAACATGGTGAAATTGTTGTAAATAATGAAATTATCAAAGGAAGACGTCTAATTTCAGCAGCGGACAGACTATTATTATCGAATGTAAACCCAACGATCCCACATGAATCTCTTGTAACCTTACTGGAGAATATTGGATTAAAATTAGTATCTCCAATAAACTTTCTTAGAATAGGTGCATTAAACCTGGAATATCAACACATACTTAGCTTTAGAAGACAGGTGTATATTGCTTCTTCCCCAGATACCATAATACCCGAATCCTTGGAAATAACTCATGAGAATCTATCATATCGAATCTTTTTATCCCTAGACAGTCAACGCTGCTTAACTGCCCTTCCGGCAATATTAACCCAAATATTTAACAATCACCACAACCCACACAAAATATTCAGATCTCGCCAAAGTCTCAACCTGCCGAAACATATTATAATGACTCTACAATAAATAATATTCTACCCGAAAATTCCTTATTATTTAGTAGAAAATTGTCCAAAAGACGCCAATATTAACTTTAATCACACCCACTCTGGCAACACATCCAGATAGCACTCTTCAATCTGCAAATACTCCAACCACCGATAAAACTTCTAATTCAACAAATTCAACTCTGGCAACATATCCAGATCGCACTGTTCAATCTGCAAATATCCCAACCGCGGATAAAACTTCTAATTCAACAACCTTCTTCGCAACAAAACGAACAGCTGAACATATGTCTCCCGCTACTCCAGAAGAACAAGCGCCACCCTGCTGAAGACTTAACAGAAGATATTCCAAAATTAATAGAAATGTTAGAAGAACTACGTTCCCACGCAAACACTAAAAGCTAAAAATTCGTGTCACAAAGCTTAAAAACAAATTATTAGATTAATTTCAAGAAGAATTAAGAGAAGCCCAATCTGACATCTCCAACGGAATAATGCGGTTATTTTCTAAATAAAAAAAAAAATAAGTTACACTGGTGAAAATAAAAGAGAAAATGTAGTGTGGTTTTTAATTGGAAATATTTCATTCAAAAGAAACTTTTTATTTATTCTAAGGGACTTTCAGCCCTCGGTAATAACGTAATCTTTCGTTTTGCGTTTGAATTTTTCAAAAATATTTATTAGTTTTCTCAGGATTCGAAAAAAATTAATACATTTAAAACATATTGAAAATTTTGACAGGCGACATTTTGCGTCTTTCCCGTTAAGGGCATAGGCGCAAAATGTCGCCTGTTAAAATGTGGGCCATTATAGGGAAATTCACGGCACTGAAAAATTCAAATACTTAGGATTCATATTCTCAAAGAATGGAACCACCGAGCAAGAGATAACCAGCAGATTAGCACAGACAAGAACGTCTATTATACAAATGAGCGGGGTATTGTGGGATAGACAGATTACTAGAAATACAAAGAAGAGAATATAAATATAACACCTTGGTACGTAGTATAATGACCTATGGAGCAGAGAATTGGGTAATAAACAAACGAAACAGTCCAAAATTACAGCAATTGAAACGGAGTTCATGAGAAGAAGCTGCAGAGTAACAAAAATAGATCGCATTAGCAATGAGAAGATAAAACGAAGAATATCACTAGAACAAGATGGTATGGACATGTGAGAATAGCAGATCGTACAAGGTGGATATCCAAGATTTCGGATTGGAGCCCAATAGGAAAGAGAAGAAGAGGTAGACCCCGAAGATAATGAAGGGATGAAGTAGACGAGGCCATGGAAAGACGAGACCTTAGAGATGGAGAATGGCAAACCAGAAACGACTGGAGACGTTGGTTGAAAGAAGGAAGGCAATGACAGCTTTAAAAATTTTTATATAAATAGATAGAACAAAGAGAAAATCATTAGGAGAGGACAGCATATCGAACAAACCACTAAAGTATGGATCACCAGATCTGACCAAACAACTATTAAACCTAAAAAAATAAATGAATTAAACACAATACACGAGGATGAAGATCAAGCATCCTAATAACTCTCTTCAAAAAGGGAGACAAACCGGACACGGATAAGTATAGAGGAATCAACCTATTAAACCCAACAGTAAAATTAACAACCAAAGTGATAACTGATAAAAGTATAAGTACTAGAAGAACTAACTGACCCAATTGAAGCTAACAATGGGATAAGACACAGGGATTTACTGAGACGTCTATTGTTAAACCTCATGGATAAAATATTAACAAAAATAAGAACGAAAAAAAAATTAAATAGAAGAAAAACAACTCAAAATAGTCTGCTATACAGACGATGCAGTATTAATCTCTTAAAATCAAGATGATTTACAACGTATGCTGCACCAATATTATAACGGCCAAAAAATGAACATGTCAATTTCTCAAAAAAAAAGACAAAATGGTTATAACATCAAATCTATTAAGACGTAAATTGGAGCTGAGGTTAGACAATAGAACAAGTGTTGGAGTTTAAATATCAAGGCATCAAATTAATGATGATTAGCATTTTGGTTTGAACAATCAATTTTTATTTCTTATTCAGGAACGAGTGAGTTAGTATATAATATATTTAATTAAATGTTAGTATTACCAGCATATTACATTAACTAATTACATTAATAAAATCTATTAAAAGTACTTACCGATGAGTAAATGTGTCAGCAAAAATGGACTGTAGTAGTTTATTTGCATCAGTACATTCAAACCATCATCAGTAGGTTTATCATGACCTCTCCCTATTCCAACATTATTTATCAATATATCTATTTTTTGTTCAGTTTTCTTTCATTTCTCAACAAAATTCCTAACCGACTCGAAAGACGCAAAGTCTACAAGCTCAAGAACAAAATTTGAGCTTTTTGTTTTCTGGATAATTGACTTTTTAACACTTTCAGTTATTATTTTGTCTGCTACTATAACTTTACAACCTCTTGACAGTAGGGATAGTACTATTTCATGTCCAATTCCTACAAAATAAGATATGCAATAATATGTAGGAGTATAAGCCGTTCATTAATATGAGCTGTTCTGATCCGTTTATGATCAGATCCTGATACATAAACGACTAGGCTTTGGAACTACAAATAAAGCTAGAGATGATATGATTAGCAACAGCTTTACATAATATGGCTATTGTTAACACATTCTTCTGATAGAGAAACTCAACTTATTACGTACAAAAGTTGACAAAATCACTCCCAAGTAAATTATTTCATGACAAGAAACGAAGATATAATATGAATGTAAGGACTACAAGATTACAAGATAATAGTTAGTGGGACAGTAAACCAACAACATAAGTTACTTGTGCTGGACATCGAAGCCAAAATAACGAAGAGACCCACAAAAAATCAAGTAATGGATATTAAAACATGAGAAAAAAAGAAAATGAAAAAATCAAAAGAAGCCCTACAATTTGAACAAAGATGGTCATGGTCATGGTCATTAGAGAATCTGTTATTGAAATACTTAAAAAAAACGCCAGGAAGATAGTTTGAGAATAAAGACACCTTTAAGTGGTTATACGAAGTACACGAAAAATGAAAAGAGAAGAAAAAAGTATATCAACAGTCAAAAGAAGAAAGGTCGGACACAGATCTTCAAAACTATATATGTTTGCATGCAAGAAAAGTAGGATTAGAACAAGCTAAAGAAGCATATACAAATATCTCCTATCTACCAGGGCAAATGAAAGGAAGGGCACAAAGGAAAGGTTGGACACATATTTTTAAAACTATACGTTTGCTAACAAGAAAGACAGAAAGAAAGAAAGTGAAAGTACCATTAGAACAAGCTAAAGGTAATGCATTATACAAATCTTTCCTATCTATCAGGAAAGGAGAAACAACGGTATACAAAATAGCCAAATATAGAGCAAAGAAAACAAGAGATTTTAATAAGATTAGATGTATCCGAAATGAAAATAATAAAATACCAATTCACGCAAGGAATTTCGAAAAAGTACTTTAGTAGTTGAATGAAGAATTTGACAGAAAACCAAATACCAGAGTTAACGAAGACAGTAACAGTAATGGTCGCCAAAATAACAAACGAAGAAGTGGTTTAAGCACATAAGGAAAGGAAAATCAGTTATACCAGATGATATTCCTGGGAAAGTGTAGAGAGCATTTCGACTCATCCAGCGCAGACTGTACTAACTCATTTTTTTAAGTTTTCGAATAAAGCAAGATAAAGTTTTGATTAACGCAAAAAATCAGGGGTTCTTATTTACTAAATTGTTTTTATATTTATCCATTGTGTTTACCGTATTGTTCCAGTTGTGCTTTTGAACATGTCATTTTTTTCTTTATATGGTTTTTGAATGAGTTAGTACAGTATTCGCTGGAAAAAATCGGGAAAATAAATAATGCATACCATCGTTCAGTGAAACTGTATTTATGATTACATAGATCTACATAATATGTAGAAGTTAAATTACAAAATATTACTACAAAAACAAACGTTATTGCAGTTCGTCGTCACTGCCTGCAATGTTTTCATATATTTCTGATGTATCACAATGTAGATTTCTATAAAAGCCAAATATCGCAAAGCCATGGTAACCCAGTTAACTTCTTCTTGTCTATTAGTCTATTGGTAAAAGATTTGTGTATATATACTTTAGTTGGAAATTTATCCATACTAGATGGACGTCCCCTTTTGGCTTTTGTTAGATCACACCTGTTAGAATCGGAACTTAAATCATACTTAAAAAAAAAACAATATTTGGTGTGTTATGTGAAGCACTGATTTCCTTTATTTGACTGATTTTGATCATTCCTTATCCAATGTCAGTTTTCCAATTTTTGTTGTTAACAAGATTTTTGAAGTTTAGGAAGTCTTCTTCTATAAACTATACTAACTCACGAGACAACGACGCTTCCGTTCGGAATGCCGAGGAAGACTATACTAACTTTGAGATAGGATAGTTTTCGTTGGATAATGTAAAGATATACAAGTTAGTACAATATCGAAGTGCAAAATTGGTTGCATTAACGTGAACAAATTAACTTAGAACTTTGTTCGTTGAAAGGCATCACGGTTATCTAATTTTTCAGGGGTGTAACTCAAAAACGCCAAAAATTGAGTTAGTACAGTCGTTGTTGGACGAGTCGATTTGGAGGAATAAGTTCGCTAAGAAAATTTATTTAATTGATTTATGGAAGTTGAACAAATGGCAGATGAATGGAGAAGCAATATATTAGTACCTACCTGCCTACAAAAACAAGGGAAATATACAATAATTTGCATATTACAGAGCCATAAAACTACTTAGTCACATCATGAAAATATAGGAGAGAGTAATTGATAGACGTAAGGAACCGAAAGAAACAATATAACCGAATTTTCATTATAAGGCAGTTCATGGAAAAATTGAGGAATGAAGAAACAAATGCTCTTATAATATTCATTGATCTTGAGAGAGCATTAAACTTTTATTTGGATTGAATCATTGAAAGCATCTAGAATAGAGTTACTCGAGAGATCAAGAGGTCAGCAATCAACAAGACCCACATAACAATGATGTTCGTATCATGTTCTAAGCATATACTACCAACATTCGTCAGAGTATATTCTTTTTAGTATATGCGTAGTACAAGCATAGCATGTACCTTAAAAAACATTCTAAATTTCATGTTCTTTGCACATACTTTAAAGTATATTCTCGTACCGAATATACTGAGTACATTCGTGTACGTAGTAACTCGGAATATTCGTAAAAGTTTATTCTTAGAATGTACCTTTACCGAATATTCTTAGCACATACTTATAAGTACATTCTTAACACATACTTATAAGTAGATACTATTCTCAGAATATACTTTTACCGAATATTCTTAGCACATACTTATAAGTACATACTTAACACATACTTATAAGTAGATACTTTTAAAATATCTTAAAAATAATATATATGTATGTATAGGAAGAATAATGTTAGCCTATAGATTATCAACTTCGTTAAGAATAATTAATGAAATTTAAAAATTTATGTATGTAGGTACTATTAATTAAACTACCGAATTCATTATTTAAAATTGTTTTAATTGTATGGTAAAAATGTTTAAGAATTAATTGTATTAACGAAAAAGGAGAAATTGTCGTTTCGCTTTCATAACTGAAATGCATTTACTATTTTGATTAAGTTTATTGAGTATTCTTATGAAGAATTTTATTTTTACATGGAATTGACATTCAGGTAAGCTGTGTGGCTGAGCCAAAACCCACAACCGGCACAAACAAAGCGGAAACGACCGCTGCATACCTGCATAGGGGTTAGCGGGTAGGGGGTTGGGAACAAAGGAAAAATACAAAATATGAAAATAGTTACTGAATAGGCATTTGGCATTTGTGTCTACACTTAACACTAACAATGTCTATGCTGTGTTGTGAGGAAGACCAAGTATTTCAACCAGGAATAGGAACATGCATAATTAAACGTTTTATTTTGTTTGCGGTCAACTTACAAATAAAAAATTCATTTTGGTACTTCAATATTACTTAAATAGTAAGTATGTATATAGGTACATATAAGCAACATATAAATTTTAGTTATTTACATACATATGTTACATAATATTTATTTGGGTACGATAGGTATATGAATATGAATATATAAATTTATATATTCAGCATTTTTATTTTTATATGCACATAATAACTAAATATATATACCTACTTACCTATATAATATTGATATAACTAACTAAAATTTATATAATATTTTATATTTACTTTTTAAGTAATATTGTAGAATGTACTAACTACATTCTCATATGTAATATGTAAATTTAGTAGAAAGTAGAACCTAGGATGAGATTCGGTGATGCTGAAAACATGCTTCTGAGCAATATAGCACTTCCTTGTAATATTCTTCCCATATACTAAAAAGTACATTCTTCCTATATACTAAAAGATGTGAGGTAGTACATTCTAAGTATATAAATAGAAGGTTTATAGCACCTTCTTAGAATATCCTAAAAAGTATATTCTTGGTATATACTGAGAAGAAGTGCGGTAGTACATTCTAAGTATATACATAGAACGTTTAAGTACTGTAATGTAGTATATACTCAGTATGTGCTCTGCACATTCGCAATGGTAATTACGCATATTCTTAGTATATACTTTTTCTGAAAAGTATGTTCTATGAATCTACTAAGAACATGAAATTGTTATGTGGGGAGTCCATCACCTACACGATGAACAGATGATATCAGGCGGATTAGTAAAATCTGGCAACAATCAGCACAAAACCGTGAAGTGTGGAAACAATTGGGGGAGAACTATGTACAGCAGTGGACGTAAATTGGTTGGATAATAATGATGGTAACTCAATAAGCAAGGAGTTCCCGGTGAGTATGTAAAGATTGTGAGAGACATGTATGAGGGAGTAACAACTAGAGTTAGGACAGGTGTGGGACAGGTGTGTGTTTGGATCAGATGACAACGAAACTACAGGATAACATTCCCTGGTGTTTAATGTATGCTAATGATGTAGTCTTAGAAGTGGCTTAGAGCAAAAACTGAAACAGAGGAGACCCGCTCTTGAGGAAAAAAAGGTTTAAAACTTACTATTATAGACACTTAAAAATATCTGGGACACGAGATCAAAATAAGCAGAGACAATTAACCACATGAAATACAGAGGCAAATAGGCCTTCATCATCATCATCATCCAGCCTTCTGTATTTAAAGTTGAACATGGGCCTCCCCTAATTTTTGCCAGTTTTGTCGATCTTGGGCTTTCTGCAACCAATTCCCAGCAATCATTTTGACGTCGTCTGTTCATCGTGTAGGTGGTCTACCTCTACTTCTTCTGTCTTCTCTTGGTCTCCACACTGTAATTTTTTGGGTCCACCTCCTGTCCTTCATTCTGGCTACATGGCCCGCCCAATTCCACTTCAGCCATGCTACTCGCTCTATGGCATCTGTGACGCCTGTCCTTCTTCTGATGTTTTCGTTTCTGACCCTGTCTCTGAGAGTCAGTCCAAGTAGTGACCGTTCCATTTTTCTTTGGGCCACTCTAAGTTTCGCTGCTGTGGTCTGGGTTAACGAAAATGTTTCGGCGCCGTAAGTCATGACTGGAAGCACATATTGGTTGAACGTCTTCCTTTTCAAATAATTTGGCAAGTTGCTCTTGAAGATGTCTGATAGAGCTCCATATGCGGCCCATGCTAAGGTGATCCTTCTCTGTAATTCGGCAGTTTGATTGTCCCTGGCAATTTGGATTTCATGCCCTAAGTATTTATATTTATGGACCAATGCTATTTCGTTGACGTCGACTTTTGGATTTTCGCTTGGTACCAGATTTGTCATGTATTGTGTTTTTCCAAAATTTATGTTTAAACCAACTTTTTTACAGGCGGCATCTAACTCAGTAAGCATAGTTCTAATCTCTTTTAAGTTGTCTGTTATAAGAACTATGTCGTCTGCGAATCGTAGGTGGGAGAGCCTTTCACCGTCGACATTTATTCCTTTGGCGTCCCACTCCAATTGTTTGAAAGCATGTTCAAGTACTGCCGTAAAGAGTTTGGGAGATAACGTATCTCCCCGTCTAATTCCTCTTTTGATTTTTATAGATTTGGTATCTTTGTGTAGTCGGACGGTCATGGTTTCATTATTGTATATGTTAGCTATCAGTTTGGAGTACCGATAATCTATACGACTTTCTTCTAATGCTCTCATTATGCTGTTAACTTCTATCGTATCAAATGCTTTGCGAAAGTCTACTACAGCCAGGACCAATGGTCGGTTGTATTCGATAGATTTTTCTATAATTCTTTTTATGCAGTGTAGGTGGTCGTTAGTGCCAAAGTTTTAACTAAAACCCGCCTGTTCACTAGGTTGGTAAAAATCCAATTTTGTTTCCAGTCTATTTGTTATTATTCTTGTGAATACATAATTTGTAGAGGGGGTCTAATAGGCTTATGGGCCGGTAATTCTCGAGGTCTCTTGGATCGCCCTTTTTGTGTAACAAGATGGTAAGTTCACTATGCCATCTTGTAGGTGTTTCACTTTGGTGCAAACATAAGTTGAACAATTCCTTTATGTTGTTTAAAAGTCTGTCTCCTCCAATCTTTACGGCTTCTATAACGATATTGCCTTCTCCCGGAGCTTTATTTCTTTTCATTTTTCTCAATGCGTTCCTGATTTCGTCTGTAGATATATCAGGCATCAATTCCGATCCTTGGTTGACTAACCTTTTTCCTGAGTCTTCTATTGGCTCATCATGGTTTTGTTGGCTGTTATACTGCAACAACAACAGCCAATAGGCCTTACATGTGCAGCATTTGGCAAACTAAGCCATATTCTAAAAGGTTCAATTCCCATGTGTCTCAAGCGAATGGTTTGTAACCGATATGTTTTGCCTGTACAAACTTATGGAACCGAGACTTCATAACTGACGCAAAAATCCGCAAATAAACGCAGAGTTACATAACGAGCCATGGGAAATGCATTGCTGAACTTGAGCCTTCGAGACCACATAACAAATCAAGAAATCAGGCAAAGATCAGGAGTTCAAGACGCCATCCAAAGGGCGGAGGTAAATTCCTCACCAACCAGTAAAACCATATAATCCTACAGGTATTTTCTCACCAAATTTAAAGGTTCACATTAATCCGGCAGGTATTTTCCTCACCAAATTTAAAGGTTCACATTAATCCGGCAGGTATTTTCCTCACCAAATTTTAAGGTTCACATTAATCCGGCAGGTATTTTCCTCACCAACTCACTCAGGTAATAAAATAAAAAGATAAATGTAATTTAAGAATATTTATTATGAAAGAATCCGAAATCCGAATATAAAGTCGTTAATTTCCTTACATTATAATTTCTGGGAAAACCAACTTGAGTTTAAGAAAGTTTAAATTTATTTTCACTTTCACTTTGTAATACCTAACTACTTGCAATCAAAACAATGTGGAATGCTCTAATAGGTCTGGATCCCGCGTATGAAAAAAAAGTTGATTAATAGCAAGCTGAAAATTGGTTAATAGCTTAAGGGTGCCTAGTCGGATAAACTTGATATATGGGAACACTGGAACAGGGGCAGTTTTAATTGTGGAACAGGTTAAAAATTTGGAACGGTCAAACCACGAAAACGGCACATTTATTTTGTCCGACAGAACAGACTTAAACTCTTCGAACAGAGATTAAACTCTCATGCAAAAATCAGACTGCTATTTATCACCTGTCATAATACCTGTCATTTGACATATTCTACATGTTCCACTCATTAAAACGCCCATTTGGTGATAAATCGCAGTCTGATTTTTGCATGAGAGTTTAATCTCTGTTCGGAGAGTTTAAGTCTGTTCTGTCGGACAAAATACATGTGCCGTTTTCGTGGTCTGACCGTTCCAAATTTTTAACCTGTTCCACAATTAAAACTTCCCCTGTTCCAGTGTTCCCATATATCAAAGTTTGTCCGACTAGACACCCTTAAACTATTAACAAATTTTCAGCTTGCTATTAATCAATTTTTTTTCATACGCGGGATCCAGACCTATAAAAGTTTTACTGAACGTGGAAAACCTATATTTAGTAGAATCTCAGAAATTTATAAGACTTAAACTTACAGGACCTCGATTTTTGACCCTTCGCTTCGTTATCGAACGTATTCGCTTCGTATCTGTTTAGTGTACAGATAGCGAATGATCGATAACGAAGCGAAGGGTCAAAAATCGAGATCCTGACTTCTTACAAAAATCTTTTTAAATTTTCACCAATAGTCATTTACAATTTCAGAACAGTGTTCTCAAATTCCAAAATAGTACGCTTTGCTTTCGAAATTTCGAAACTACAACCCGAAAACCTAGGTCTACAATAATAACACATGTTTACAAAACAAAATTTGAGTATTTGACGAAACCATATCACTAGGAAATTTTTGCGGTCGCTGATCACGAATCCGGAGTCCACTGACCTCTATCACGTCAGGTAAAGGTCATTTCAAGGTCAAATCAAGATAAATCGACAAAATCACTCTGAAAAAGTATATTAGGAGGTTTTTGTAACAAACAAAATATGTAAAAAACTCTAACACCGAAGTAAAACACTTCTACGTAATAGGTATATTACTTAGAAGTGTTTTACTTCTGTGATTTTTACATATATAATACACATTTCAATGTTTATAGCTAAAAGAACTCGTGCAATACCACATCAGAGAAACAATATTTTAACTTTATTTCTGTATTAAAATTCCCAACGGTGCATGATAGTTTTATATTGATTCATAGTTTTACACTTTCTGAATAATTTTTTGTACAGAAAATACCGTTTTGCCAGTCAAGACCGGAAAGTGAACGTTAGGGACCGGCAATAGTTATTTTCCTAACAAGTGCGGAAAGTCATACTTTTCCGCACGCGATTGCAGTTTGCCGAACGACGCGAAGCGGAGATTTTGCCATTTTGCATCGCAAATTTCATTTGTAGAAATTTGCGATATATTTTTGGAAATTTTTATTGTTTTAAAAAATTGTCTTAAAAATTTTTAAGAGAATAAAAGTTTTGATTCAAAAAGTATATTGAGTGAGTAATAAAAAAAATGAACCTATCAAATGAGCGGTGAAAGGCATAATATGTGGCGCCCTCTGGATAATACCTCATTTTTCGTGGCAAATTTAGATTTCTTGTCACAAAAACCCCCGCTTACCAAATTTCGTATTATTATCCCATGCCTGTTAGTTTATGAAATATTCAAGAATAAATAAAATAAAAGTTTAACTTTGACACCCTGTATTTCGGTTATTATAAAAAAAAATTATTATAGGTACCTACTGTAAGAGTAGGTAGATAAATAATTCCCCTGAATGCCTTTTTATAAAATCTACCTGAAATAATCACTTCGATTTTGGTGAGGAAAATACCTGTGGGATTATGGTATACCCTTCCAAACGCAGGTAAAAGATTATTTTGGTGAGGAAATTACACTCGCCGATCCAAAGAGCTACGGCGCTTAAGTGGAACTGGGCAGGGCACTTACATAGCTAGAACGCAAGATAGACCGTTGACACGACGAATCATGGAATAGAGACCCAGAAGCTATAAAAGAAGCGGAGACCACCGACTATATCAGGGATTCCCGACAAGTGTGCCTCGGCATACTGGTGTGCCCTGAAGTCACTGTAGGTGTGCCGCGAAATTTAATTGTACTCACTAGCATTCTAGAGATTTTTCACCCAAGTGTGCCGTGGCTGAACCAGTTTTTAAGTTAGTGTGCCTCAAGCTAAAAAAGGTTGGGAACCGCTGGACTAGATAGACCGACGATATAAAAAGTGTAGCTGGAAACTGGCTACAAGTGGCTCAGTGTAGAGAACACTGGAAAGAACTGAGGGAGGTCTATGCCCAGCAGTGGACGCGATTGGCTGCTGATTGATGATGATGATTATAGGTACCACAAAAACGGAGTATTTGAAATATTCATTTAAAGATGGAGTTACTACAAATAAAATGATATCTTTGGATGGTAAAATGATTGATTATATTATAAATATTATCTATATATTGATTATACCATACCTAAACTTCCTCCTGTAACTACAGCAGTCTTCCCCACTAAGCACACATTGCTGTTACATCTCATACAACAATATTTGAAAAAAAGATTAAAGAAAAAAGCACATATTACTAAAAGTACTGGCCAATTGAATACACTTGTCACAAACATAGTCACTGAGTTAGTCAATGATTAATGAATAATATAAATAATTTTCATCGGAAGTTATGGGACAGTTTTAATGAATATAATAATATGTACATTAGATATATCATTTAGCTTTTTATTTATAGTCCAGTAACGTACTTTATACTAGTACCTACTACTTTTATTTATTTACTTTTAACTATTTATTTAGCGTATGACGTACATAGATAATATACCCAATTATTAATAATTATAACGTATTACAAACACAAATATAAATACATATATACAAAAACAAAGAGCTGTTAGACATTTTTGGGTAGGTGTTTGAGGCAATTTGAAAATTTCTCAGGTAACTCTTCCATGATAGCCTAATACAAAAATGCCTAAATGGTCATTTTTCCCATAAATCCATTGCTATAACAATGGCCATTGTTATAGCAAGAAATATCTTTGAGGCTACTTTAAAGTAAGTATTCAAATATAAAGAAAATAAATAAGCCAGGCTATTTACGATAGTTTTTAACTCTGAAAGGGATGGATCTGAATTTCAGGGGATTGTATCTGAATCTATACGGCATACTATTAACCTGTATAAAATATAGAACTATACATTTACAGCTATGTACTTTCTTTCTGGACAGGGGGTGCAATTGCTATTTTGACAGAGTATTTTTTAATATTAAAAATAAATATTCTAAAAAAGACTGCATATGAATGAAAAGTGCTGTAGGTAAGGTGCAGTGTGAGAAAGAGCGTATATCGATAGCTATTTGGGTCCTCGATTGCAGCGACTCCATTTGCTCGAGCATAGCCAAGTTTTTGTGCCTCAAAATGTTTGAGTAATTATTATATATTTTAGATTTCTCAGATATCCCAAGAGAACGGCAGTTCTTGCCAGTGGCGCACAACCCCCCTACACGCGACACTATATATACACGAAATTTTCGATTTTCTAAATCTGACTGAATTGAAAATTAGGCCAAATCCCACCTTAATATAAAGTTCAGGAAAAGACTTACCCATCCATATGTCAATATGTGGATTTTACGGCCCTTCCTATTTAGGATCTGTTTTTCGTTTTCGTCTCCAAAACTTCCAAAAATTTCGAAAATTTAAGTCCGAACTTTGCGGCTTATTATAGCAGTGATAATTAATTACCTTTTCAATGCATGTCTAATTTTGAAAATCGGTTATACCATTCAAAAGTTACCGAGCTCAGAAATATGACTCAATTTCTATTTAAAAAAGAAAAAATAGTCTTTCAAGCTCAATAATTCCTGTAATACCTTCAGTTATCATTTATTATATTCCTGTAATACCTTAGTTAGATACATCAGATACTACTTATCAATACGTTTCAAACTCATGTTTAGTGATGAAAATCGGTTAAGCCGTTTAGAAGTTATTAAGCTACAAAAGTATAATCCAATTAACCATTATCCCCGAAATGGTTTATGCAGTTGTAGTGGTTACGACGTTAAATTTGATCGGGCAACGGGCAATCCGAGGTTCATTTACCAGCCATTAAAATATTTTTTTTTGAATCTATTTCAAATAGAAAAAAATCTAGTGTACATTCAATGTATACTAGATCATTTTTGGAAGATAATGCGACAAAGGCGACCATTTATACAGCTTAACGTGTAATCGAGAAACATTACATTCAACTTCATACATTTAATTTATAAATAACTTTTGAACTTAAGGCCATCGGTACATAATTCGCAAATATTTTACGGCTATCCCTACTTTTTCTGTCTTTACACGGCAAATTACGTGTAGTAAAATTCACACTGGTATGGATATGTAAACATTACTAGAATGTCATTCTACTTGAAAATGTCATCATTAACTTAAAGAAAAGAGATGGCTTTTGAATGTTCTTGGATAACTGTTATTTGTATAATTGCAAATTATTAATTCAGGTAATAAATGTGATAATTTTTTCACTAACTATGTATTCAGTGATTGTAATAATTTATATGTAGGTACAACAAAAACTAATACTCAATCGAGAAAAGAGGAAAAGTGTCTAAGTGATTTTTTAATAATATATTGTTACTATGGAACGCTTACAATTTTAAACATCTTTAACAACAAAATATTTGGATCACAGAATAAATTATCCTGATGTATTCTCTGCTTGGATCTTCCACAAATAATACACAATAAATACTTTTTACTAAGTTCACGTCTTAAATCAATTATTTATCAAACACACTTTATATCAATATTATTTAATCAACAACTCAAAATATTCCCGATGCCATGTCAGATATTTAAAATTGTCACTGATTGTCACTGTCTGACTGACAATATGCTGACAATATTCTATTCAAGTGAGTGCGTTGTAAGACAAAGATAGATTTGGAAAATATTACCACAGACATTGTGTTCATTTTTTTCGAATCCTGAAAAAACCAATAAATATTTTTGAAAAATTTAAACGCAGAATGAAAGATTAAATTATTACCGAGGGCCGAAAGTCCCTTAGAATAAATAAAAAGGTTACTTTGAATAAGATATTTGAAATTAAAATCACACTAAATTTTCTCTTAGTTTTTCACCCCTGTAACTTATTAAAATAAACATTATAGAAGTTCTCAGGGACTTTCGGGACTCGCTAATAACGTAATCTTTCATTCTGCGTTTAAATTTTTCACGAATACTTATTAGTTTTCTCAGGATTCGAAAAAAATAAATCCCGAGTTGAATAGCATTGCAGCCGAAAATACGTACTCGTCCCCTTAACCAGAACATTTAACCAGACTCAGAGCTGAAGTGGAATATATGTAGACTTCTGCCATATTCGTATATTTTACAGTTTTGTAAATGTTAGCTCTGTGATATTCTCATCTAGAATTTTTTTCTTTCACTGGACTATTTTGCTTGTAACTATTAATAAGAGAAAACTTGTTTTATTGGATTGTAATAAAGTGTAGTTTATAGGACATCATTTTTAATATTGTTTACTATCTATAATTACATAAAGTATTCGCTTTAAAAATATTTAATAGTTTGGAATTTGAACATTAAGATAATTATTATATTTCAAATATTGATATGTATGTTATAGTGATTTGGAAGATGCTTTAGTCAAGAAATGTTTCCGTTTGTTTTATAACAACTGTATTTAAAAATTATCAAAACGTTTGTGTAATCATCAAAATAAATAAAAACATTAATGACTATTTGATTGTCTATAGTCTAATACCATTAGGGAAATAACAATTTGGTTTAAATAATATTTTCTGTTGACGAGTGAAACAGGGGCGGATCCAGGACCGATTTTCGGGTGGGACCATGAATTTTGAGGGGGCGGGGGTATAACGGGCGGTCTAGGGGAAATTTTTTAAAACGTAAGGTTAAAACGGTGAGTTTTGGGGCACTTTTCACACAATTTTGGGTGCCATAAAGACATTTGTGCCACAAACGCCAAGCTCCATTGTTACTTCATCTGGAAATAGAATAATTATTGTCTGTGTATCATCAGTGTTCAACTGAGAGAATTAATTCGATTCACTCTGAGAGAATCAAATATGCGCTCTCTGAGGAAGTCCTAACAAGGATGGAAACCGGTCAGAGTGATTTTGGCGCTACCAAAAATAAGACGGCTCTTGTTTTCGTTTCACAACGAAATAGTTATTTAAGTTTAATACTCTTTTTCCCGAGGCTTCTCCTGTTAGGCTTTGTTCTTCCTCTCTTTCTTGATTTTCATTAAATATTAAATTACCCTTTCCCGATTTTCATTAATTATTTCTATGTTCACATAAACGTCAGTCTTCATTAATGTTGTTATTGTATATTATGTATCTCAAATTTAGCGAAAAATCCTTTTGTCAAATAATTTGCACTTTGAACCTGATTCATTATGAACGTGGCAAGCGTGATATGTGTTTGAAAGGGGGAGGGGCACGGCCCTTTCTCTGAGTTTTAGAAAATCGAAGGAAAATCGAAGATGATGTGTATAAAACATTGTTGAACTTATTATACACATCATATTCAATTTTTTGTCAAAGTTTTCCAACTTTTTCTTGATTTACAATGGCGTTTTTTCTTTACTTATTTCAGATGTCCCTGAAGATGCTCTAGGAGCGAAAGTATACTTGGGAAAGGTTAAATAAAATTCAGTGCTCGATATCGGCATTTTAGTTCGTAAAATAAATAACAATTTTGGACAGCAACTATAATTATAACTATAAAAATTATAATTTTTCATTCGGTTGGAGTTTTACCAATGTTTCTGAGGCGTTCCATATCTTATTAGAAAGTACTTCGTCATGTGAACCCCAAGGCTTAATACTTGTCACACCAACAAACTCTCCAGTAACATTTTTATATTCTTCTGAAACTACTACATTCACTGCAGTTTGACTGGCGTCTCTTGGACTCTAAAATAATTAAAAAATATTTTATATTATAGTCGAGGAAATGAAGCATTTTGGCTCGCAATTTTTTCGTCCAGCATGGATTTACTTGAAATTTTTAGAAGGTAGGGAATAGTCCAAGGATCATTTTCTATATCATGCCGCTGTACGTTAAAACCTTGGGGGTGGTTGCCACCCCATCTCGGGGGTGGGAATTTTTTATTACATTTTAACCATGTAAATCGATGTAAAAAGTGATTCTAAAAAAATATGTTTTTTACATTTTCTTCGTAAAACTAATATTTTTCGAGTTATTCGCGTTTTTCGTCGAAAAAATCGACTTTTAGAAGGTTTTTTGAGAATACCTCGAAAAATATGCATTTAATAAAAAACTGCGGATAACAAAATTGTATCTTTTAGTAACACAAACTAAATTCTTTTTCTATAATATTTTTAAGACCAATACAAACCGAGATACGGCATATTAAAAGTTAGCTTTTCTCGTCAAATGCACAATTTGAAATATTCAAAGCCAAATAACGGGAAAACTTTGCATTTTCGAGGAAAACTTTCAAGTATACAGTTGAAACCTCAAAAAATTTCAGGAAAACTATCTATTTTCAAGTATACAATTAAACCTTTCAAAGAATAATAATAAAAAATTTCTAACATGAAAATAGAACGATTTATGATAAAAAAAAGTCGGTACCTGCTTTTCTCTACGAAACAATCAGTGAAAATAACCCCCTAACTTCTCTCCTAATTAAAAATTGGTCTTTACCTTTCTGTAATTCCTTGTATATTTGTATTGTCAATACACCCAAGAAGTTTGACCTATTTAAAAGGCCAAATTTTAGAAAAATTGGAGTTTAAAGAAAAATTGATTTTTTGCACTTTCGTATTTTTTACGTTTTTCTTCTAAATATCTCCGAAAATACTGGAGATACGAAAAAAATGATAGATTACTAAATTGTAGCTTTTTTAATAACTAAAATTATACTGTACATAGATATTCATTACAGTGAATAGTTGGCGAGATATAGCTGTTTAAATCCTCTATTTACGAGCAAACACCCCTTTATTTAAGCCCTTTAAACCCACCCCAATTAAAAAGTAAGGGATCTAACGAAATTTAATTCACATTGTCTTATAGTTCTTCAAAAATCCTACAAAACCATTTTTGAAAAAACTTTTTATCGCCAAAAATTAAGGAGCTACGTTTATAAAACGCGTTTTTTTTTCGAAATATTCGAATAGTCCGCTTATGGAACATTTTCAATGCATGTAAATACACAGAACTGGTTCGTATACTGGAAGATGACTTAAAAACTATGTGTATTTGTACTTCTACATATTTGTAAATTCATTTTGTGTACCTAAATAAATGTTTTTGTAATTCTTTAATTCTACCTTTTTTTTGTATAGATCTATTAAATTATCTACTTATCAAAATTATAATGTTCTTAAGGGTGGTTTTTAAGGGTTGAAATATATTATGATATTATATCCTAAAGCATAAAACAATCATTATTTTTAGCCAATCATTTCCAAATTTTACCCATATTAAAGTTTACAATGTTTTTATATAATTTTTGACAATCAGGGGTATTTTACACCCCTAAAAATAATCGACGCCCTTGAGCATGTTATAGAATATGAAGTACAGGGTGAGATGATCCTAATCCCAAATTTTTATGTAAATCGATGCAAGCCGAAATTATTCTTTTAGGATAAGTAATTTTTTATATATAGCTCCAACAAGGGTGGTTTTAAGGGTTGAAATATTATGATAGTATATCTTAAAGCATAAAACAATCATTATGTAACTAATAAGAACCAAATGTTGACAATATTAAAGTTTAAAATGTTGTTTTATAATTTTTACAAGTAGTTTTTTTAGGGGTAGTTTTCACCCTTAAAAAAACAAAAGCGTACAACGGCTCAATATAGAAAATGAACTAGAGGATGAAATGAGCCTAATCCCAAATTTTTGTATAAATCGATGCTGGACGAAAAAATTGCGAGGTTTTGCCATTTTTCCAGCTTCATTTCCTCGACTATTAGTCAGATTTAGAGGGGAAATCTGACGATAGTACACTATAATCGGCTGGCGCTATTCGAAGGAGACCACGAAGTAGATGAAGAAACGGAAGTAAACCAAGTCCATTAAGTATCTGACCTCACGTTTGAGGAATTTATGGGACCATATGGAGGTGCCAGTAAACCAAAATATGATATGACCACTGAAGAAAATAGGTTTACTCGCGCTAAGGTGTATCACGTTACATTGGTAACAGAGGAAATCTTTAAAAAGACACCGAAGTTCAAGTACTATTCTATTGGAATCCACATGGATACCGGTGCGAAGCGAAAACCTTCCCTTGCCTCTTTTACATAACTGGGAGCTGTATAAAAATGGGGCCCATTTGCCGATATCAGCATGCAGTTCTAGTCTCGATAAGGTTCCAGGAGGAATCATGTCTTAAAAAGGGGGCAATGTTAAGCCAAGCCCCTAGCTACCGGCTCTGATCGAATACACTTGGAAAAATACTAACCAAATATTAGAGAAAATGCAAAAGCAGTATAAAAATTATAAGGTTTCATAACAATATTAAAAATAAATTAAAATACACGTTTGTGTCTTGGAACAGGTTTTCCGTCTTGATTACGCGCTGATGTAGCCTCTTAATTTGATTGGGAAACGGAAATACTTCATTGAATATAGGTCACTGAGGCGGTCCTAGATATACCACACTTATTGCCTCACCGATTTTTATAACCGAGTTACAGGGTGTTTTATCGATTTTGCCCATTTCTTTTTGGACCCATAACTTTAGAACCACCCTGTACATTTTTTTGATATTTGATACACATATGTCTCATTTACAACACAACCCATCCAACTACTAACCACAAGAAGAGTTTAAGTCCGGACTAAAAAAATATAAATTCTTTGTGACCTTAAAACAACACAATATTGAAATTTTTAAAATCCGTTTGCATATTTGAAAAGAGCACAAAAAACTAAGTTTATTGGTTCGCTTAAATTTTTCGGCCAGACAATTTAATGACTTAAATTTTGAAATAATATTTAAATTTTTGAGAACTCTTATAATAAAAAGCAGGTATTATAAACTTTTAATAATAAGTTATTAAAGTTAATGAACAAATACTCATTCTAAAAATAATAAATGCTTCTTTACTACATTAGAACGATCATTTCCTAATCACAAGAAAAATCCAGGTCCGGATTAACAAAAAAACATAAAGTAATTATGATCTTGAAACAACACCCTGTATAATTTGGTTTTCGCATTTGAAAAGAGCACAAAAACTGAGTTTATAGCTTCGCTTTAATTTTTGGCGCAGAAAATTTAATGACTTTATTTTGAAATTAAATCTATTGAAACTTTTTAGAACTCTGAGACTAAACAGCAGGTATTAGTAACTGTTAATAATAAATTAATAAAGTTAATGGCTAAATACTTACTTTAAAAATAATTAATACTTATTTACTACATTCGAACGACTCACATATTAATCACAACAAAAATCCAGGTCCGGATTAACCCAAAAAATTTAAAGTATAGTGACCTTCAAAAAACCCTATATATTGATATTTTCAAAGTCCGTTTGAACATTTAAAAAGGGCACAAAAAACTAAGTTTAATGGTTCGCTTCCATTTTTTGCACAGACAATTTAATGACTTTAATTTTGAAATTATGCCGAAATTTTTAAGAACTCTGAGAACTCTAACAAAAATTTCGATATATTTTCAAAAGTAATTCCATTAAATTGTCCGCGCAAAAAATTAAAGCAAGCTATTAAACTTAGTTTTTATGCTCTTTTCAAGTGTTCAAACGGATTTTGAAAATTTCAATATACAGGGTGTTTTTTAGGGGTGTTTTTTAAGGTGACTATTACATTATATTTTTTTGTTAATCCGGACCTGGATTTTCCTTATGACTAGTAAATGGGTCGTTCCAATGTAGTAAATGATTACTGATTACGTTTAAAATGAGTATTTAGTCATTAACTTATTATTAAAAGTTACTAATCCCAGTAAAATACCTGATTTTTAATCTCAGAGTTATAAAAAATTTCAATAGATTTAATTTCAAAATTATAGTTATTAAATTTTCTGCGCAAAAAATTAATGCGAACCTATAAACTCAGTTTTTTGTACGCTTTTCAAATGTGCAAACTAATTTGGAAAATTTCAATATACAGGCTGTTGTTTCAAGGTCACAATTATTTTATGTTGTTTTCTTAATCCGGACCTGGATTTTTCTTGTGATTAGTAAATGGGTCGTTCTAATGTAGTAAATAAGTATTGATTGTTTTTAAAATGAGTATTTGTTAATTAACTTTAATAATTTATTATTAAAAGTTAATAATACCAACTTTTTAATCTAAGAGTTCTTTAAAACTTCAATATAGTTTCAAAATTAAAGTCATTAAATTGTCTGGCCGAAAAATTTAAGCGAACCATTAAACTTCGTTTTTTGTGCTCTTTTAAATATGTAAACGGATTTTAAAAAATTCAATATACAGGGTGTTGTTTCCATGTCACAAAGAATTTATATATTTTTTAGTCCGTACCTGGATTTTTCTTGCGATTACTAGTTGGATTGTTTGTCTTTTAAATGAGACATATGTGTACCAAACATCAAAAAAACATACAGGGTGCTTCTAAAGTTATAGGTCCAGAAAGAAATGAGCAAAATCGATAAAACACCCTGTAACTCGGTTATAAAAATCGGTAAGGCAATACATGCGGTATATCTAGAACCGCCTCAGTGACCTCTATTCACCATTCAAGTATTTCCGTTTCCCCATGAAACACCCTGTATAACTGAGCTTATAATTGATCCGAACTTTTGTTAATTCTGCGCGGTACGAACTTCACCGGATAAATTAGTATAATTATTATAAATAATGACAAAGAAATATTTGTGTAAAGGCTATTAAATTTCTGATCCCGATCTTATACCTATCGTTGTTCTGAAGCTATTTTCTTGTGGCATTTTTATAATAAATTACTTTTAATGGAAAATAAGTCACACTTTTACCAAAAGAATGATTTTATTAATAAATAAAATTTTATTAATAAAAAAATATAACTTTATAACTTATACATATCGTTTTACCTTTTATAAATATTAACATATTATCTCCTTACCTGTCCAATAATAAAAACTCCTACTTCCAAAAGAAATAATCCTACAACATCCAATATATTTAAAGTACCATATTTTCTTGATTCCTTAAAAATATTAGTCCTGATGATCAACCCAGGATGGTAACTATTACACATGATGTTATGCTTCCTTAGTTTTTTCGCAAAAATATCTGAAGCTACAACCGTAAAAAATTTTGATGCAAGATAGGCCGTAGGGTTATTTGATATAATGATGTTATCGTCTGTTATGCTTTTGACACAATTCTCAGGAAAGAACGACAAAAATGATGCTGTGAAAAGAATCTTGGGTTCTTCAGATTTTTTCAACAAATCTGCAAAAAAATGCAATTAAGTATTTATGGTGTGCGGCAAAATAAACAGTACTGAAATGCGTATGCCTAAAGCGTCGTTTTCACGCTACGTCTTATTGTACGTTTTGTGTGTCATGCAAAACGTACGACAAAACGTACGTTTTTTCCAGTGTATATCATCATCATCATCTTGGTGCTACAGCCCTTAGAGGGCCTCGACCTTCTCAAGCTTTCTACGCCATTCTGTTCTGTCCCTTGCTTGCATTTTCCAGTTGCTGACTCCGATCTTCTCGGCACCTTGTGTTACCCCGTCCATCCACCTCAGCTTTGGTCTACCCCGTCTTCTCATTCCCACGGGTTGCGCTGTTAGAATCTTTTTTATCATGTTCGATTCAGGGGCCCGGGCTACATGTCCTGCCCATTGCAGGCGGTTTCGCTTAATGGACCGTGATAGTATAACGTCAAAACGTCAAAATTTTTCCAAACACGTTGTGTCTAGGTATACGCTAACGTGTACGCAAATAAAAAAGTTAGGTAGAATTAAAGGTCATAACAAATATTTTTCTATCAAACAAACACTAAACATCAAAATATCGTGTATCAAAATATACAGTCACTGCCCACGCTAAATAGTCACTAGCTTGATGAAGTTTAACTTTTTTATTTGCGTACATTTTAGCGTGTACCTAGGCACAACGTGTTTGGAAACCTTTTTTTTGACGTTTTGACGTCACGGCTATCGCGGTCCATTATAGTGATAATATCTTTTCCACCAAACGTATGCTTGTAGATATTCTGCAGTTCAAAGTTATATCTACGTCTCCATATTCCGTTCTCACAGACCGCTCCGAATATCTTACGTAGTACCTTTCTTTCAAAAATCGATAGAGTGGATTCATCTGTTTTAGTTAGCGTCCATGCCTCTGATCCATATGTGAGAACGGGGACTATTAATGTTCTATACAGCCTTATACGAGTTTTTTGAGACAGACGTTTGTTAGTTAAGTACTTTGATAGACTATGATAACACCTGTTTGCAATTATTATTCGTCTTTTTATTTCCCATGATTGGGGTTAACCGATGTCCCTAGATATATGAACTCTTTGACCGCTTCCAAGTTTTGGTCATTGATGATTAGATCTGCGTCAACATTTCCAGCTCTTGTGTTTGTGTTAGTCGCCATGAATTTGGTTTTATTTTGATTTATATGTAACCCCATATGTTGCCGACTCACTAGACTTGATAGGGTGAGAAACGAAGATATTAGGAGACAAATGGAAATCGATCTAGATATAATAGACATAATCGAAGCCAAAAGACTTAACTGGTATGGACACCTTCAGAGAATGCCTGAAAATAGATGGCCGAAAAAAAATAGAAAAATGGACTCCACCCACAAGAAGAAAACGAGGTAGACCAAGACGATCCTGGAGAGAAGATGTCGAAGATGCAATGACCGCAAGAGACTTAAAAACTGAAGATTGCTTCGACAGAAATCGCTGGAAATTAGGATGCGAGAAGCGGCGACAGGTGTAGAAGACTCGCTTATTATTATATATGTAACCCCATTCGTTCTGCTGCTGCTACTAGCTCGGTTAGGATTTCCGCAACTCTCGCTCTGGTTCTTGTTACAATGTCCACGTCGTCTGCATATGCTAGAATTTGGACAGATCTATTGCATATTGTTCCCCTGCTATCTATATTAGCGTCTCGTACGACCTTTTCTAATGCTACATTAAAAAGTTGACACGCCAGCGCATCTCCCTGTCTTAACCCCCTATGTATTTCAAATGGGGTTGACGAGTCGTTTTGAATTTTTACTGCTGATATCATCTTCGCCATTGTCACTTTTATCATACATATGAGTTTTTTTGGAATTCCTAACTCATTCATAGCGTTGTAGAGACTCGGTCCTAAGACACTGTCATATGCAGCTTTAAAATCGACAAAAATATGGTACATATCTATGTTAAACTCTTGCGCTTTTTCCAGGATCTGTCGTAGTGTAAAGATCTGGTTAATGGTTGAACGTCCACGCCTGAATCCTGCCTGATATTCTCCTAGAAACGTTTCAGTATAAGGCTTCAATCTCTCGTGCAAAATGTTTGACAATATCTTGTATGCTGTAATTAGGAGAGTTATTCCGCGGTAATTATTGCATTCCAGTTGGTTTCCCTTTTTGTGTAACGGGCCTATTAAGCCTAAGCCCTATTCTTCAGGCATTTGCTCCTCAGACCAAATTTTTCAGTCCAGTCAAAATTGTCCAGTGTATATTGGTCATGTATAAATCCAAGGTCAGATCGAAGATATGATGGGAAAAGCATAAGCGCCGGACTCCACTTGCGATTTGTAGTTGCGCGATTGTTTTCATACAACTCAAGCCTCTGGATTGGAACTGAGAACTGAGGTAGAAAACGTAAGGAAAAACGTTAATATGTATTTATACACTTGACAAAAGCCGTGTACGTTTTGTCGTGCGCTTTGAATGACACACAAAACGTACAATAAGATGTAGCGTGAAAACGACCCTTAACAATTGTACGTGTCATTCGCCGAAACGTACTAAGTGGTTTCCTAAAGTCCTTATTAGTCTAGGCGCCAGAGGGGGTGGGGTGTACTTTTCAATTCTGATGGAGAAACTCAACGGTTTCTTATGGATTTTTGGCTGCTGATTACGAATTTCGAGGGTGGATTTCTATCCGAATGGTCAAAAAATTGTTATAAACAATCTAATTGTTTATAAGGCTCTGGATAATAAACTAAAAGAGATAAAACATTTTCAAATAAAATTTGTTCCTTAATAAAAAACGAAGAAAAAACCGTTTACTAAACTTAAATCCAACAATTAGAACTCAAGATATTGTAAAATTAGTGCACAAAATAAGTATTTTACAAAGCTTTATCGATCATAACTCGGCTTCTACGCATGCAAATGAGCCTTAGAACTCTTAGGTTTCATTTTAAAACTTAATTAATAGGCTTCCAAACAAAGTTTGTTAAATTACTTTATCTTCATTTGTTTTAAAGTTATACCCGTTTGAAGTTAAAATTGTCTTAAAAAAATTGTAAATTAATTTGTTTATAAGGGTTTCAAGCAAATTTGAGCGATAAATATTTATACTTTAATTAACAATAATGATAGAAGAACTCAAAAGGAAAAATTTGAGCTTATTTTGGCCAAGATATAGATATTTTAGTGGTCGCTATGAGGCTAAAGATCGGCTCATAGTCAAGTAAGTATTTTTCGACGCTTTATCGATCGTAGCTTTAATTGTAGAACGTGTCATTCTGACAAGTTTATGATTGTGAAAACTAGGAGGTTGTTTTTAAGTTTACTCAATAGCAAACTTTAATATAATATATAAAAAAATGTTTGTCCTTGAATGACAAATATGTTGGGCATTTTAATAAGTCCGACACGTAGACCATGTTAAATGACAGGAATTTTGTCGGTGGTAAATAGTAGTCTGATTTTTTCGTGAGAGTTTAATGAAAGGGTAACAAATCAATTGGAAGTTCTGTCCGACAAAATACATGGGACATTTTCGTAGTCTGACGTTCGAAACCTGTAACTTGTTCGACATGTACATGAAAGTTTGTCCGACTAGAGACCGTTAAGGTGAAACAGTAGCGATCAACAGGTAGCGAAAACGCGTTCCAAGATTGCGGCTGTAATTTTGAATATTTTTTCGAGATATTTGGCACACGTATTCGTAATATAATAAAGAATGGCGGTACAGAGCCCAATTTGAAAAATATATTAATATGTGGAAATTACTCTGTAATTAAATACAATATTAAAAAAACGAGCCTGTACCGCCATTAAGAAGAACAAAAAAATACAATTTCTTCAAATAAACTTTTTTATCCGATGCCTAGATTTTGTGTCATTTTGGAACTACTAATGAAATAAAAAATTTTAGTAGTTCCAAAATGACACAAAATCTAGGAATCGGATAAAAAAGTTTATTTGAAGAAAGTGTATTTTTTTGTTCTTCTTAATGGCGATACAGGCTCGTTTTTTTAATACTGTATTTAATTACAGAGTAATTTCCACATATTAATATATTTTTCAAATTGGGCTCTGTACCGCCATTCTTTATTATATTACGAATACGTGTGCCGTGTGCCAAATATCTCGAAAAAATATTTAAAATTACAGCCGCAATCTGGAACGCGTTTTTGCTACCTGTTGATCGCTACTGTTTCCTCTTAAGCTATTAACAAATTTTCAGCTTGCCATTAATAAACTTTTTTTTGTACGCGGGATCCATGCTTATAGAGGTATCTCTCTAGCGTACACTAAGCGGATAACGTCTTTTAATTTGACCCTGTCAAATGGTTTCTGTAGTCCACGAAACATAAATATGCCGATTTTTTGTATTCTAATTATTTCTCTCTAACTCTTAGGTCCTCTATCCCTAATTAGTCCTCGATTCCCTTACTCCTCTATTGTTCAATCTCATGGACGAAATATTAAAAAAAGTAAGAACGATTAAAAGATACCAATTGCAGAAAAACAACTAAAAATAATCTGCTATGCAGACGATGCAATATTAATCTCTCAAACTGAGGATGATTTACAACCTATGCTGGACCAATATAATATAGATAACAGTCTGAAAATTTAACATGTAAATTTCCCAAAACAGACAAAATTCTGGGTTACAACATAACAGAAAATCTACAGAAGATGTAAATGTGAGAGAAAGGGTAGATAATAGAATAAGTGTTGGAGTTTAAATATCAAGGCATCACACTATTAGGTCTGGATCCCGCGTATGAAAAAAAGTTGATTAATAGCAAGCTGAAAATTTGTTAATAGCTTAAGGGTGTCTAGTCGGATAAACTTTGATATATGGGAACACTGGAACAGGCGCAGTTTTTATTGTGCAACAGGTTAAAAATTTGGAACGGTCAGACCACGAAAACGGCACATTTATTTTGTCCGACAGAATAGACTTAAACTCTCCGAACAGAGATTAAACTCCCATGCAAAAATCAGACTGCTATTTCTCACCTGTCATAATTCCTGTCATTTGACATATTCTACATGTTCCACTCATTAAAACGCCCATTTTATGATAAACAGCAGTCTGATTTTTGCATGAGAGTTTAATCTCTGTTCGGAGAGTTTAAGTCTGTTCTGTCGGACAAAATACATAAGCCGTTTTCGTGGTCTCACCGTTCCAAATTTTTAACCTGTTCCATAATTAAAACTTCCCCTGTTCCAGTGTTCCCCTATATCAAAGTTTGGCCGACTAGACACCCTTAAGCTATTATCAAATTTTCAGCTTGCTATTAATCAACTTTTTTTTCATACGCGGGATCCAGACCTATATGTGTGTTTGTTATAATTATTAGCATTTTGGTTTAAACAACAATTTTTTCATTCTTATTCCTGAATGAGTGGGTTAGTATTATACTATATTCAATTAAATGTTATACACCTGGATCCCGCGTACCAAAAAAAAGTTGATTAATAGCAAGCTGAAAATTTGTTAATAGCTTAACGGTATCTAGGCGGACAAACTTTGATGTATGGGAACACTGGAAAAGGGGAAGCTTTAATTGTGGAACAGGTTAAAAATTTGGAACGTCAGACTACGAAAACGTTCCATGTATTTTATCGGACAGTACTTCCAATTGATTTGTTACCATTTCATTAAACTCTTATACAGAAATGAGACTGGTGTTTATCAGCAACTGGGCATTTTAATGGCAACTGGAACACGAAGAACATGTCAAATGACAGGAATCATGTTAGTAATAGCAGCCTGATTTTTGCATGAGTGTTTAATGAAAGGGTAACAAATCAATTGGATGTTTTGTCCGACAAAATACATGGGACGACTTCGTAATCTGACGTTTCAAATTTTTAAACTGTTCCACAATTAAAACTTCCCTGTTCCAGTGTTCCAGCACATCAAAGTTTTTCTGACTAGACACCGTTAAGCTATTAATAATTTTCAATTGCTAATAATCAACTTTTTTTGGTACGCAGGATCCAGGTTTTTTAGTATTACCAACATATTACATTAAATAGATTATGGCTTTGGTTTTCACAAATGAAAACAAAACTATTAAAATTACTTACCAATGAGTAAATGTGTCAGCAAAAATGGACTGAAGTAATTTATTTGCATCAGTACATTCAAACCATCCTCAGTAGGATCATCACCACATCTCCCTATTCCAACGTTATTTACCAATATATCAATTTTTGCTTCAGTTTTCTTTAATTTCTCAACAAAATTCCTAACAGATTTGAAAGATGCAAAGTCTACAAGCTCAAGCACAAAATTTGAGCTTTTTGTTTTTTGGATAATAGACTTTTTAACATTTTCAGTGATTACTTTGTCTGCTACTATAACTTTACAACCCCTTGACAGTAGTGATAGTACTATTTCATGTCCAATTCCTACAAAATAAGATACGCACAAAATAATGGGCCTATCACTCCTGGATAGGAGTATATGCCGATCGCTAAGATGAGCAGCTCTTCTGATCCTTTTTTCGAGAGGACGAAAAACGGGTCAGATGCTGATACATTGACTATTAGCCCTTGGAGCTGGAAATAAATCTGGAGATGATATGCATGAATTAGTAACCGCTTTAGATATGACGATTGTTAACACATTCTTCTTAAAAAGAAAAACACAACTTATTGCGTACAAAAGTGGACAAAATCACTCCCAAATAGATTATTTCATAACAAGAAAATAAGATATATGAATGTAAGGACTGCAAGGTCCAAACACATAAATAAAGGAAAAGCAATTTTACCAGATGACGTTATCCCTGGGGACAGATGATGTTATCCCTGATGGAAGTTGGACAAATGCCAGACGAATGGAGAAGCAGTATACTGGTACCTGTTTACAAAAACAAGGGAGATATACAACAATGTACAAACTACAGGGCTATAAAACTGCTGAGCCACACCATGAAAATATGGGAAAGAGTAATTGATAGACGGATACGTGAAGAGACCGAAATATCCGAGAATCAATTTGGCTTTATGCAGGGCAGATCAACAACAGATGCAATTTTCATTATAAGGCAGTTGATGGAAAAATACAGGAGTAAAGAAACAAACGCTCATATGGTATTCATTGATCTTGAGAAAGCATATGATAGAGCTCCTCGAGAGATTCTGTGGTGGGCACTCAATAAGAAAAGAGTCAACGTGAGTCAGTGAGTAGCGACTAGTGTTAGGACAGGTGTGGGAGAGACTGATAAATTTCATGTGAAAGTAGGATTGCACCAAGGCTCTGTGCTTAGTCCGTATTTATTCTTATTAGTTTTGGACCAGATAACAGCGAAACTACAGAGTAACATTCCATGGTGCTTAATGTATGCTGATGATGTCGTGCTAGTAGGAAATAGTGAAAGAGACTTAAAAAAAAACTGGAACAGTGGAGGCAAGCTCTGGAGGAAAAAGGTTTAAAACTTAGTAGGACAAAAACAGAGTATGTGGATGTTTATTTAAAGATGGAGTTACTACAAATAAAATGGTATTTTTGGATGGTGAACTGATTGTAAAAAGCAATAGTTTTAAGTACCTGGGATCGGTATTACAGAGTAATAGAGAAATAGATGGAGATGCATGCAGTAGAATTAGGGCTGGATGGATGAAGTGGAAAGAAGCGAGTGGTGTGTTATGTGACAGAAAAATTCCAATGAAGCTGAGGGGAAAATTCTATAAAACAGCCATAAGACCAGCTATGATGTACGGAACTGAATGTTGGGCAGTGAAGAAGAAAGAGGAACAACGAATGCATGTGGCGGAAATGAGAATGCTTAGGTGGATGAGTGGAGTGACAAAGAAGGATAAAATTAGAAATGAGTATATTAGGGGAAGTCTAGGTGTGGCACCAATTGATGCCAAAATGAGAGAGCATAGGTTAAGATGGTTTGGTCATGTTCAACGTCGAGACGTTAATCACCCAATACGAAGAATAGCTGAAGTGCAGATTCCTGGAAGGAGTAGGAGAGGAAGACCAAAGAAGACCTGGGGGGAGACGATAAGGCAGGACATGTTGGTAAAGGGGATTAACATTGATATGACCCAAGATAGAATTGTGAGGAGAAATGCAATTAGGGAAGCCGACCCCGCATAGGGTAAGGCAAAGAGAATTATGATGTTATCCCTGGGGAAACGTAGAGACCATTTGGAGGAATAAGTTCGATAAGGAAATTTATCCAGGTACTAGAATTATGAAAGTTGAACAAATTCCAAATGCAAACTGCAGTGCCATAAAACTGCTTAGTCACGCCATGAAAACATGTAAGAGAGTAATTGATAGACGGAAGAAACCGAAATATTCGATAATAAATTTGGATCTATGCAAGCCACATCAGCAACTTTACTCCAGGGTAATAAGCTAGAAATAGACCATGTTCGGGACACTAAAAGATCCAGGTAGCTGACTACTTTTTTAGTTATTGTATATCTATAGGATGAAAACCTACCTGTTTCCTGCCTAGAGTTCGCGTCCGTTTTTAGTGTTAATCGCGACCTTTAAATAAAATTACAAAATTTAATTTTTTAGAACATTAAAAAACCTTAAAAATGCCGATTTTTTAAAGTTAAAAAGTTAATTTATTGCTACGCAAACTGCAAAATAAGTGAAAATCGTTATTTATTAATAACTTTTACTAAAACTACCTTAGAACTTTAGTGTTTCACCCAAAGTTGGGTATTGGGGTACTTAACAAACCCTCAAAATTTGAGACCGATCCATTAATTAGTTTAAGAGTTATTCTAATTGTATATCCCAGAGACCTTTATTTTGCAATAAAATAAGACAGAAAATAATGAAGATAGGGCAATTCTGCGTATGAAAAATGAAAGTAGAAAACTAGTGCAGTCACTGAAGGTGAATATGAGCTATTACCTTCGATTTCGTTGAACCTCTATCGATTTGCACGAAAATTGGTGAGTGGTTAAAGGATATCTCAAGAAACAAAGGTGACATGGTGCCAACTTGCGCTTTTACCCTGGGGGTGGATGCCACCCCTCCTCGTGGGTGAAAATTATTTTATAAAAAATAACCCCACAATTCGATAGAGCGACAAATTATAAGCAAAATTTGTTATATAAAGTTATTAAAATAAATCAAAACTTTTTGAGTTATTAAAGATCAAAAATTTTAATTTTTCATGAGAAAAATGCAGGTTTTTAACCGATTTTTCATAAATAACTCAAAAACTATAAGTTTTTACAAAAAAGTTATTATTATCAAAATTAAGGCTAATAAAAAATCAAATAAATTCCTTACTAGAAAAACCTTTCAATGTTAACTGAAAGTGAGTTATAGGTAATTGAATGTATATTTCTTTCGTCGAGTACCCAAATCTAAGTATTCAAGCCGAGAAAATGATGCAATTTAGAACATAAACTTATTAAACATTTGTCAAAGCTCATTGAAATATCTATCAAATAAGTGCTCGAACAAGTTGACAGCATTAAAGTTTATGCACCAAAAATGTTTCAAAATGTATCTTTTAAAAAATTTTCTAAAAAATGTTATTGTTTTTTTGTAAATAACTCCGTTAAATTTTAAAATAGCAAGTTCATCTAATAACTGGTTAAGATTTTATTCCAAGAGCTATTAAAAAACGTCAAAATAGTCATTTATACCTCTTACTTTTTTTTAAAATAAAAGGTTAAATGGTCCCGGTTACATGGTTCTCGCAGCAAAATTGAAATTTTAAACGTTTCTATGTCGGTTATTTTTTACTCTACGAAAATAGTAAAATGGGTAAAGTATTTTTTACAGAAAAAACTAAAATTCAGTTATTTATCATTTTTTACGTATATTGAGTATTTTTGGAGTTATTATCAAAAGAAAATGAAAAGTACGATAATTTTAAAAATTCTGATTTTCTTAAATTATACCTTTTTTTCAAAAATATGCATTCTAAACCGGTCAAATTTGTTGAAATAATTAACTATGATAACATAAAGAAATTCTTGTGAGGATTACTACAAATTTTAATTTTTGCGGAAATGGCGTATGTTTAGTTTTTAACTTTTTCCTAAGAAAATCGAAAGGGTTCTCTTATTTTTATCATAACTTGCTTAATTTTGATGCTATTAACTTCTACTGAAGCTCATTTGATAGGTACTCCGAAGTAATTTGACAAGTGCTTAACAAGTATATTCTATAAAATGTATCGTTTTCCCGTTATGTAAGCTTGAATACTTAGATTTGAGTACTCGTCGAAAAAAATATACATTCAATTACCCATAACTTACTTTAAAATAACATTAGTTTAGTTCTTTAAGTAGGGAGTGTATTAAATTTTTTATTATCTTTAATTTTCGTAATAATAGCTTTTTTACAAAAGCTTATAGTTTTTGAGTAATACGTGAAAACAGCTTTAAAACATGCATTTTTTTAAGAAAAAATAAAATCTTTGATATTTAATAACTCAAAAAGTATTGATTTATGTTAATAACTTTATATAACAAATTTTGCTTAGAAGTTGCCCCTCTATCGATTTCTGGTATTATTTTTAATAAAAATATTTCACCTCCGAGAAGGGGTGGCAACCACCCCCAGGGTAAAAGCGCAAGTTAACATCATGTCACCTTTGTTCCTTGAAGTATCTTCTAACTACTTAGCAATTTTCATGAAAATCGATGAAGGTTCAACGAAATCGGAGGTGAAAACCTTCAGTGACTCCACTAAACTGAGGCTATCAAAATGTACTAAAAAAAGATGAAAAAAATTATCTACGTAATATAGTCAAAAATCCTAATGCCAAATTTGTGAAATTTTGTAGTTTATAAAGATTTAGAATACCTTTAAAAATATTGTCCGTAGAAAAAATCATTTTACATATTAGAAAAGCTGGTATTTTACACGAATTTGTAAAAATATAATTCAATTGGTGACTAGTCGTGGTAAGTGAAGGGGGAGCTGGGAGCTGACAAATGCATGAGTTCAAAAACTAAAAAAGGCAACTTAAAACTACATACTATTATTTTCTATATCTCAAGATCCACTGAAAATAAAATATTATTTTGATCGTCCTTTTTTTTAATTTGTATGTAATTTTTCTGTACATTACAAATATGCATATTGCCTAGACATTTATTAATTAATAAACAGTCTAATTTGTTTAGACAATTTTTGGAAAAATAATTTTTTACCAAAAATGCATGATATTAATAATACTGTCGTTATTAATCATAGAAAAAGTTACGGTATACTTTAATAAATAAATTATCTTGAATATATAATTATTTAATAAAAATAATTTATTTATTAAAGTGTACTTTAACTTTTTCTATGATCAATAATGATACTACATATGATTAAAAAAATTGATTTTTATAAAAAAATATTTTTTCAAGAATTGTTTAAAAAAATTATACTGTTTATTAATTAATAAATTTATAAACCAATTGCATATTTGTAATGTACGTAGAAATTATATACAAATTAAAAAAATAACGATCAAAATCCATTGAATTGGTCCGGAGAATCAGAAAATTATATTTGTTTGAAATTGCGATTTTAACTATTTAGAATGGGAAATAAGCCACAATATTATTAAAAAATGATTTTTATTAACGTTTCGACGCCCAAATCGGGTGCCGTTGTCAAAATACAAAATACTATTGTATATATATATAGTATTTTGTATTTTGACAACGGCACCCGATTTGGGCGTCGAAACGTTAATAAAAATCATTTTTTAATAATATTGTGGCTTATTTCCCATTCTAAATAGTTAAAATTGTAAAAATGCCACAAGAAAATAGCTTCAGAACAACATTTTGAAATTGCGTTTTCGGTATTTTAACTCGGTGGATTTGTAGGTTACCTCTAGTAATCGTTTGAACTAAATTTTTGAAAAATCGTAAAGGGTGCTGTGAATGTACAATGTTTGTGCAATTTTTTTTAAGAAAAAATACAAATTCCATTCTTTAAAATGGCATTAATGGGATCCCTTAATTAATTATTATAAACAAATTAGCTGTGAATTAAAAAAATACATATGGCTAACTTTGTCCCAAATGAACCCAAGCTAAATTTTTTTATTTGAAAATTCTTGTTAAAATACTATCTTTTCGAATACTTATATAAAAAGATTGTTTCTACGGACACCATTTTTAAAGTTATTCTAATTGTTTATAAACTACAAAATTTCAAAAATTTGGCATTAGGATTTTTGACTATATTAATTATTTTTTTCATCTTTTTTAATACATTTTGATACTATTACTTTTCTACTTTTATTTGGCATACTCAGAATTGCCCTATCTTCATTATTTTCTGTTTTATCTTATTGCCAAATAAAGGTCTCTGGGGTAAACAAATAGAATAACTCTTAAACTAATTAATGGATCGGTCTCAAATTTTGAAGGTCTGTTAAGTACGCCAATACCCAACTTTGGATGAAACACTAAAGTTATAAGATTTTCACTTATTTGGCAGTTTGCGTAGCAACAAATTAACTTTTTAACTTTTGAAAAATCGCCATTTTGAAGGTTTTTCAATGTTGTAAAAAACTGAATTTTGTAATTTTATGTCAACTGTTTAGATTTTGATTGGAGTGCAAAAAATCGAAAAATCGCGATTTTTGCACTAAATTGTTAATAATTAAAAAACGGACGCGAACTCTAGGCAGGAAACAGGTAGGTTTTCTTCCTATATGTAGGTCTACAATAACTAGAAAAGTAGTCAGCTACCTGGATCTCTGAGTGTCCCAAAAAAATTCTTCTTATTACTCTGGACTACCTATGCAATTAGAAGATAAGGAGGTTGATGGAAATTACAGGAATAAAGAAATAAACGGCCATATGGCATTTATTGATCTTGAGACAGCATTGAATTTTGATTTTGATTGAATCATTGAAAGCATCTATGATAGAGTTCCTCGAGAGATTATATGGTGGGCACTCAATAAAAAATGAGTTTCCGGTTCCTATGTAAATATTGTGAGAGACATGTATGAGAAAGTAACAACTAGAGTTAGAACAAGTGTGGGAGATAGTGATTAATTTCTGGTGAAAGTAGGATTGCACCAAGACTCGGTGCTTAGTTCTTATTTATTCTCAGATCAGTTTTGGAACAGATAACAACGAAACTACAGTGTAACATTCCCTGGTGCTTAATGTATGCTAATGATGTAGTCTTAGTAGTCAATACTAAAAATGGCTTAGAGCTAGGGTTGCCATAATTTATTAAGGCCAAATCCGGACAGGGGTAGTCCAAGGAGTTGTAGAAAATGTAAAATGTGACTTTGACTGTGTTGCTACCTCTACATTGTACATATATGCGAAATGCATATACAGCTCGTGCTCGTGCTCGTGCGCTGTTGACAAGCAGTGCGACAAAATTAATTAGGTGCTGCGCAGAATAAAATTTCCCACCGTTAGTATAGTATAGTTGATCCAAAAGATGGCATAACCCAGACATCCAAAGTGAAAGTTATCCTTCAACACCAAATTGTTCTATATGGTCCACACAATGTCCAGAAAAAAGTCACACCATTTTGAGCGTCGGGTTTGGGGGGAGAGGGGGGAGAAATCGGTAAATTCGTAGTTTTTTAAGTTTTTCGCCAATATTTCTAAAACTATGCGGTTTAGCATGAACAACCCTCTATACAAAATTGTTCTTCATTAAATTTGAAATAAAAAAGGTCCTATGCATAATCTTTCTAAAATGAATGGTTCCAAAGTTACGGAGGTAGTATATTATAACTGGTCCAAAAAAAGGCCTAACCAAAACATCCAAAGTAAAAGTTTTCCTCCAACACCAAAATGTTCTATATGGTCCACATATTGTTCAGTAAAAAGTTACACCATTTTGAGCGTCCGGTTTGGGAGGGAGATGGGAGAGAAACCGGTAAATTAGTAGTTTTTTTACGTTTTTCTTCAATATTTCTAAAACTATGCTTTATCGTAAACAATGTTATATACCAAAATGTTGTACATGAAATTTAAAACAAAATATGTTCTATACATAATTGTTATAAAGTCAACGGTTCCAGAATTAAGAAGGGTGAAAAGTCGAAGTTTTCGATACTTTTTATATTTTTTGGGCAATGTTTATGATATAACTGTACCAAAAACCCAGACATCCAAAGTGAAAGTTATCCTCCAACACCAAATTGTTCTATATGTTCCACATAATGTTCAGAAAAAAGTCACACCATTTTGAGCGTCGGGTTTGGGGGGGGGGGGGAGATAGGAGAGAAATCGGTAAATATAAAAAGTATCGAAAACCTCCACTTTTCACCATCTGTAACTCTGGAACCGTTGATTTTATAACAATTATGTATAGAACCTTTTTTGTTTTAAATTTTATGTAGAATATTTTTCTATAGAACATTCCTTACGCTAAAGCATAGTTTTAGAAATATTGACGAAAAACTTAAAAAAACTACTAATTTACCGACTTCTCCCCCATCTCCCCCCCAAACCGGACTCTCAAAATGGTGTAACTTTTTACTGAACAATATGTGGACCATATAGAACAATTTGGTGTTGAAGGAAAACTTTTACTTTGGATGTCTGGGTTAGGCCTTTTTTTGGACCAATTATACTATACTACCTCCGTAACTTTGGAACCGTTTATTTTAGAAGGGTTATGCATAGGGCCTTTTTTATTTCAAATTTAATGTAGAACAATTTTGTGTAGAGGGTTGTTCATGCTAAACCGCTTAGTTTTAGAAATATTGACGAAAAATGTAAAAAACTACGAATTTGCAGATTTCTTCCCCCTCTCTCCCCCAAACCCGACTCTCAAAATGGTGTGACTTTTTTCTGAACATTATGTGGACCATATAGAACAATTTGGTGTTGGAGGATAACTTTCACTTTGGATGTCTGGGTTTGGGTCTAACTATACGATACTACGTTGGGTGTTTTCCATTTTTTTAGTAAGGAAAAAAATCAGGACATTTCCCATATTATTATCAGGACGTCAATCCGGACTGTCCGGACGAAATCCGGACGTATGGTAACCCTACTTAGAGCAGAAACTGAAACATAGGAGACACGCTTTTGAAGAAAAAGGACCAAAGCTTAGTAGGACAAAAACAGAGTATTTGAAATGTTCATTCAAAGATGGAGTTAGGTACTACAAATAAGATGATCTCTTTGGATGACAAAAGGATTGATTATATATTAGTTATATTGATTATAAATATATTACCTAAACTTCCTCCTGTTACTACAGCCGTCTTCCCCACTAAGCACACATTGCTGTTACATCTCATACAACAATATTTGAAAAAAAGATTTAATAAAAAAGCACCTATTATTATTAAAAGTACTGGCCAATTAAAAACACTTGTCACGATCATAGTCACTGTGGTAGTCAATGATCAATAAAAAAGTACATATAATTACATCGGAAAGTATGGAACAGTTTTATATGGATATAAGTATGCATTAGAGGTACATCATTTTGCTTTTTATTTATAGTCCAGTAGGTAAAGTTCTTTATACTTCATGAATGTATATATCTATTTATATACACATATAGATTTTTGAAGTTATACTTCTTTAGGAACGAGGGTGAACTTTTACATTCCCTGGCGCATGCGCACACCGACCGTATATTAGTCAATTATCGTTATATATGACAGTATATTTAGTCGCTCAAACGTTATATAAAATCGTATACGGGATCGTATCTGTCAATAAATGTTGGAGATTTTGGATCAACAAATGTTGTGTATTAGTTTTTATTGTTGTCATGGCAGAGAAAAAAGCAAGTTTATAATTGTAGTGACTTTTTGAATAGTTTTTAAAAGCGACAGGTACGTAATAATTGTAAATGTTTCAGTATCCTAATAAAAATTACATAGGTACCTACCTATTTGGAAAATTTAAAATGAACCTATCAAAATAGCATGTAATGCTGTGATTTACATAATTTGATTACCAACAAAATTTCTGTCAATATTCACCTAATATATTGTTTTCTTACTCTATGTTTTGTCGTATTTTAATATTTCAATATTTCAATATTCTACAAAAATCAAAATAATTTGGTTAAATTCAGAACTGTAAAAAGTTTAAACCGTTTAGTTCGTCGATCTTCCCACATGATGCAGGTGTCTCCGTGGGTTGAAGTGTAAGATGAGTGAATTCCAATACTAACTGCGCAAACATAAGCGGGTTCGAACCCCAATAGAAACTTTTACTTTTTGGTTTTTTATACATTTTATGATTGTAAGTATATTTATTATATATTTTTTTTTCAGAAAATACGTATTTAGTTAAAAATTTTTCCGACAATTATTGTTCAGAAATCATTTGTGGCATGTTTCAATGTGTTTGTGTGTGATTTATTCTTTTATTTTTTTAATTTTTGGTACTGTTTTAATAAAAATTTTTGAAAAGTAGTATTAAAATTAGTTTAATATGTAAATAAAATATAAATAAACTGTTTAAAGTATATTAATTTCGTTGAAATCATATAATAGAAGTATAACGTATTACGCGCGTACAAAGTACACACACATTCTTTTTTTGGAATAAATATAGACTTCAATCATTCTTTTTTAGGTTCCATCTTTTATCGAAGCTGGGATATCAACATTGCAATTCTTATTTTACTTACAGCAGCTCTAAATAGTTGGTTAGAGCTCAGACTAAATCACTTCCTTAGATTTAGTAACCAGTGGGTTCGTCTTCTTCCTACATCTCTTTTACCTTTTATTTTGTCTTCTATAATCAAACGTCAAACGCAGAAGATTATAACGAGGATCTCTTATTATATGACCGAAATATTCAAGTTTCCGCATCTTAATTGTCTGTATAATTTCTTTGCTCTTATTAACCCTATCAAAGGCTTCAATATTGCCCATTTTGTCTACCCATGATATTCGTAGCTTTCTTCTATAATACCAACGCTCAAAAGCTTCCAGTTTCTTAATTGCTAATTGCTTCAATGTCCAGACAGATCCGTAGAGCAAAGTTGTAAAACCGTAGCAGCGCAACAACCTTATCCTTGGATCCATTCTTCGGAATCTACTATAGTACATACAAATAGATGTTTCATTTTCACATATTTGCTATTCACCTTGCTATTTCTATACATGTCATGTCATGTCATGAGGATGGTTTTAGAAGGATGGGCCGGTGGAGTAACAGTAGCTGGTAGGAAAATCTCTAATTTAAGATTTGGTGATGACACTACACTTATAGCAGCAAATGAGCAAGAAATGATTGATCTCCTGCGAAGAGTTGAGTACAAAAGCAATAAAGTTGGTCTAAAAATCAATAAAGCTAAGACAAAAATAATGGTGGTCGACAGATTCGACACTATTCAACTGACTAACATGTTACAGGAATATCAGATAGTAAACACCTTTGTCTATCTCGGGTCTAGTATAACTAACGATGGTAACTGTGAAGCAGAAGTTCGGAGACGTATTGGTATGGCAAAAAATGCGATGAGTCGCCTAACTCAAGTTTGGAAAGACATATCTATCTCTCAAAATATCAAGATGAGACTGGTGAATGCCCTTGTATTCTCAATGTTTCTATACGGAGCAGAGACTTGGAATCTTTGCGCATACGAGCGCCAAAAAATTGATGTCTTTGAGATGCGGTGCTGGAGAAGAATGCTGCACATACCGTGGACAGCTCATAGGAAACACGTTTCCATTCTAAACCAACTCAAGATTAATAAAGGCTGTCCACAATATGTCTGCAACGGATTCTGCAATTCTTTTGTCACGTGGTTCGCAGAGGTGACGACAATTTGGAGAAATTAAGAAATTAATTGTTTCTGGAAACGTTCCGAAGAGAAGAGCAAGAGGACGATCGCCAAAAAGTTGGTCAGACCAAATAAAGAATTCAGCTGGAAACTCATTCTGCGAAGCTCTTAGAGCAGCTGAAGATAGAGACCAATGGAGAAACATTGTTTGAAATATTGGAAGAAATCACGATCCTCAGTAATGGAGAAACAACGAGAGAGAGAGAGAGAGAGAGAGAGAGAGAGAGAGAGAGCGAGAGAGAGATAGTTTTAATATCTAGTGTTTGTTCTGAGTTTTGCCTAACCAATGGTCCTAGATATTTGTATCTATCTACCCTTCTAGCTGGATATTATTAATATGGAGTGCCTCGTTGTCTTTTGGATGTTTTGTAATGACCATGAACTTGGTTTTCTTTAAGTTCATTTTCATACCATATATGGTACATTTTTCGTTCAACCGTTCCAGTATGTTTGTCAGGCTTTGTAGAGTTGAAATGAATATAACAGTTGTTAAGGATTTCACCATTTATGATCATCCCATCTTACACTCTCCATAAAGCCTTTTGGAAAACGGCTTCGCTATATACGTTTATTAAACAGCAGTGGTGACAATATACACCCCTGTCTTACACCCCGAAGGATTTCTATCTCATCCGACATTTGATTCGACTTCAGCCATATTTGCGGTATTTTTATTTCTTTAAACCTGCGGTATACTTATTTCGAATCTTTCTTCTTTCACTGGCCTATAATTGTGTGTAACTATTAATAAGAGAAAATGCGTTTTTTTTTTAATTGTAATACGGTGTAGTATATTGGAAATAATTTTTAATATTGTTTACTACCTAGAATTACGTAACGTATTAGCTTTAAAAATATTTTTAATCGTTTGAATTTTGAACATGTAAGGTAATTGTTATTTTTGTCAAAGCTTGGCAAATGTTGGTAGAGTCATTTGAAATATGCTTTGGAGACGAACAGTTTTCGTTAACCTCTTATTTTATGCCAATTGCATTTAAAAATAATTTTATGAAACGTATATGTAATGATCAGTGTAGTATATTGGAAATAATTTTTAATATTGTTTACTACCTAGAATTACGTAACGTATTAGCTTTAAAAATATTTTTAATCGTTTGAATTTTGAACATGTAAGGTAATTGTTATTTTTGTCAAAGCTTGGCAAATGTTGGTAGAGTCATTTGAAATATGCTTTGGAGACGAACAGTTTTCGTTAACCTCTTATTTTATGCCAATTGCATTTAAAAATAATTTTATGAAACGTATATGTAATGATCAGAATAAAAAAGTAGTAATCACTTGATTGTCCATACCATCTAGACCAAGGCGTGTAGGAAAAAATAAATAAAGGTGATCCGGTGGTTGGTTCTGATAACGTATTCGTGTTTAGCAATCCCAAAACCCCCGAGTGATCTGTCTGACTTGCTTTTTACCGACTCCTCCCTATACTGATCTGCTATATGATTTTATAAATGAATCACGAGGTCAGGCCCCCCGTTTCAAACCTTATTACAAATATGATTAAACAAATAATTTTTACAGCTTAAATCAACAGCATGTAACAAACAAATAAATGCAGGCAACACATGCAGTAATAATACTTAGAGATAAGAGATCAGAGAAAGATACAAACAAAATTAACGTTCTTTACACGAGGCAATAAAAATCCATTGTTTATATATTACAGTCCAAGTAATGAAGCTTAAAATATGACAAAACCTCGCAATTTTTACAGAATAGATCAAAGGATCAAAATCTATATGATGCCGAAAGGCGCTTTTATCATGGGAGTGGTTGCCACCCATCTCGGGGGTGAAGATTTTTTATTATATTTTGACCGCAAACCCGGTAGAAACATTCATTCTAAGCAAAAAACGTTCTATACATTTTTTTTTTTGATAAAATTAATAGTTTTCGATTTATTCGCTTTCGAAATTGTTTGTTTTATATCGAAAAAATCAATGTTTTTAATCAGTTTTCTGCTAATAACTCCAAAAGTTTTCGTTCTGTCAAAACAACTTCTTAACAAAAATGTACTTTTAAAAAAAAATAAATAAAACCGTTTTTTTAAACTTTCTTTAAGGCCAATAGTAATCGAGCTACATTTTATTATATGTTAGCTCTTCTTCGTCAAATGCTAAATATTGTAGTTTCCAAGTCAAATGACGGGAGAACTATGCATTTTTCGAGGATAACTTGTTTAAACTAATATAAAGTATTTACAAATATCTATCTCCAGAAATAAAAAAGTCTCTAGCTCAAAAATTAAGTCACTTATAACGAAAATAATGTCTGTCCCTATTTTTTTCAACGAAAAAGTGATCGGAAGCAACCTCCTAATCACCACCCTAATTAAAATTAGTGATTGATATTATTTGCTCTTCTTTATTTATGTATTATTAATATGTTCTAGAAGTTTGACCGGCTTAGAATTATTAGTTTAAAAAAAAACGGAGTTAAAGCGAATAACGAATTTTTGGAGTTTGGAAAAAATGGCATTTTCTTCAGAACAGAAAGATTAGCATCAGAAATACGAAAAAATGTTTGAATATGGAATTGTAGCCTATTTAATTCCCAAGAACTTGGTTTGCAAAACTTGTTATAACATGCAAAAACCACCTTTACCAACCCTTTCAAAGTTACCTATTTTTGCGACTGAGGAATTTAAAAAGATTTAAAGTTAATAGACTTATAGATCTTGTAAAAACCTACACAATTCCTTTTTACGAAACGTTCTAAGATAAAGAAAATATGAAATTCAAGCTTATTTAATTTCCAAGAAAACGCTTTACAAAAATTTTTTCTGTGGCAAAAATTGAGTGAGCTATTGACAATTAAAACTTGTAATAACATACAAGAACCACCTTTACCAACCCTTTCAAAGTCACCTCTTTGTGTGACTGAGAATTTTAAAAAGATTTAGTTTTAACAGCCTTATAGATCTTGTAAAAACCTACAAAATTGTTTTCCAACAAACTTTCTAAGATCAAAATAAAAAAGTTACGGTTAAAAAATCAAGATTTTTTTTTGAAAAAAAAAGAGAAATCCAATTGGAAGCATAATAATGTAAATTGGCAGTGTTTTTAGTCATTGGCCTTATTTGTTCTTCTTTATCTATATATTGCCTGAAGACTGGACAAAATCTACAATAACCACAATTCATAAAAAAGGCAGCTTCCATAAATGCGACAATTATAGAACTATTTCTCTTATATCACATGCCAGTAAAATAATGCTACATATAATCAACGAGAGACTAAAAACATTCCTTCAAAGAGAAATTCCACAAGAGCAAACTGGATTTACCAAAGGTAGGGGTACTAGAGAACACCTGTTAAATATAAGACAGATAATCGAATAATCTAGGGAATTCAATAATCCACTGTACATATGCTTTATAGATTATCGTAAGGCGTTCGACAGGGTCAAGTGGAGACACTTATGGCAAATACTAAAAGAAGTGGGCGTACCCCAACACCTTATTTCGCTTATAACTGAACTATACGAACACACTACTTGTAATAATGTTTAAGGTCTTGTGAATTGTTATAGTACTTTATTCAATAATTATATTTTATAATTCAAAGTCATTGCTCTATTGTCGTTACTTGACCTAACCCCTGCCATGAGGCCTCGTGTCCTTGTCCTGTGTCATCGCTCTGTCAACAATCACTTCAAGTGATCTATGATCACAGGACTTTACATTTATGAGCTATTCAGCCTCATGACATCTTTCCCTTCCTATAAAGCAGAGAACTTACGGATGTATCAGCCCCATTAAGAGAATTGTTAAAAAAGAATACACTTTGGGTGTGGACTAAAAGTCACACAGACGCATTAAATTTAATAAAAAAGTTAATTTGCTCACCACCAGTTCTTGCAAATTTTGATGAAAATAAGTCAATAATAATTCAAACAGATTCAAGTCAAAATGGCGTGGGATGTGTATTACTGCAGAATCATAAACCGGTATCTTTTGCTTCTAGGTCTTTAACTGATTGTGAAACTAGATTTAGCCAGATTGAAAAGGAACTAAATGCAATCCTATTTTCTTGTACTAAATTTCATAATTATATTTATGGTAGAGAAGTTAAGGTATTCACAGATCATAAGCCATTGATTTCGATAATGAAGAAAGGCATAGCTGAAGTAGATTCTCCTAGACTACAACGTATGAAGGTAAAATTATTAAAATATGACTTAACTGTGGAATATATGCCAGGCAAGGAAATGCTAATAGCTGATTTGTTATCTCGTAATTTTGTGAAGGAAAAGGTAGAGGATGATGCTTTTGTAACAGAAATAGTGCATACAATAAATATAACAGATGAAAGGAGAGAGGAATTTATAGCTGAAACTAAACAGGATAAAAAACTTCAATTGATCAAAGATTTTTGTGAAAAAGGGTGGCCGTCATGCTCTTCGAGGGTACCTTATGTAGTAAAAGATTATTTTAGTATTAGGCATGACATCTACATATTGAATGATTTGATATTTTATATGGACAGAGTTATAGTCCCGGATTCTTTAAGGCCTAGGATGTTAAAGTTTCTTCATGAAACACACTTTGGAGTTACAAAGACACAGCAAAGAGCAAGGCAAGTGTTGTTCTGGCCAAATATGAATAAGGACATAGTGGATTTGGTTAGAAATTGTGTTGATTGTGAGAAATATCACAGAAGTAATGTTAAAGAGCCATTAATACTAAGAGAAATTCCAGAACTTCCATTTCAAATGCTAGCGGCTGATATTTGTGAGTTCGGAGGAGCATCTTATTTAATTGTAATGGATTATCTCACAAAGTGGATTGAAATTGTTCTGTTGCCGTCCAAAACATCCCAGTCAATAATAAAATCATTTAAGACCATGTTTGCCACTCATGGGATTCCTTTGGAAATTGTATCTGACAATATGCCTTTTGGCTCTAAGGAATGTAGAGAATTCTCTAGAGAATGGAATTTTAAATTTGTGACATCTAGCCCTAGATATCCTAGATCAAATGGGCAGGCGGAACGAGCTGTTCAGATAGCTAAAAATATTCTCAGAAAGTGTGGTGATCTTCAGTTAGCTTTATTAGAATATAGGAACACACCACTGTTAGGATCAGACAAGTCCCCAGCACAACTCTTGAATAGTCGTAGACTTAGAAGCAAACTTCCAGTCTTACATGAAAAATATTTACCAGAACAAGTAGACCTAACAAGTGAAAAGAATAAATTGGATGACAAAAGAAAATTGTACAAGCACTACTATGATAGAAATACAGCTGCAAGAGAAGAATTAAGTGAAGGCGATAACGTTGTTATAAGGGAAGATGGGCAATGGAAACCTGCTGTGGTCAGGCAATGTTTACAAGAGCCAAGATCATATGTTATTCAGAAAGAAAATGGAACATTGGTAAGAAGAAATAAATATCACTTGAGACCATCTAGTAATACGCCTAAACATCACATTAAATTAGAAGATGATCTTGATGATAATCAGAGTAACAAACCTTCAACATCAATGGCCTGTGAGAGTGAAGTACCGAATCAGTTTCCTACCAGAGGTAAAAGAGTAATTAAACCCCCAACTCGATATAATGATTTCGAGATGTACTAGTTTTGTAATCACTTAATATTATTGTTAGTCGTAGGTAGTATTAGTATTTTATAATATTTTATTCTGAGTTTATTGTTGTTACTTGACCTAACCCCTGCCATGAGGCCTCGTGTCCTTGTCCTGTGTCATCGCTCTGTCAACAATCACTTCAAGTGATCTATGATCACAGGACTTTACATTTATGAGCTATTCAGCCTCATGACACTACTGGATCAGTTAAAGTGCTTGACACACTTTCAAACTAATTTCATCCAGAACGGGTGTCAGACAGGGATGTATACTATCGCCACAATTATTCAATATATATGGAGAGCATATTATGAGAAGAGCATTTGAAGGATGGGAAAAAGGCATTTCAATAAATGGTCATAAAATAAACAACCTACGTTTCGCAGATGACACAGCCCTTCTTGCAAATAGTCAAGCAGAGCTGATTGATCTTATACGACTGGTTGAAAACGAAAGTCAAATATTTGGTCTGCAATTAAACATATCAAAGACAAAGATCATGATAGTGGATAGACTACATAACAATCATCCGCATATAACCACAATTGATCGGTTTGAGGTTGTGAACTCATACTTATATCTGGGATCATTAATCACAAACACAGGGTCACTACAGGAGGAAATAAAACGTAGATGTGATCTAGCAAAAGTCGCCACAGCAAAAATGACCACAATATGGAAGGACTGTCAAATTTCAAGAGCGTTAAAGATGAGGTTGATCAACTGCTTAATATTCCCAATACTGACTTACGGATGTGAATCTTGGACCCTGAGAAACTCGGAAAGAAGAAAGATAGACGCCACTGAAATGTTCTGTTGGAGACGAATGCTACGAATTCCTTGGACCGACCATAGAACAAATAATTCGATTTTAAGAGAGCTAAAAGTTAGCCAACGGCTCTCCAGTAAAGTCCATCTCCAACAATTAAAATACTTTGGACATATTATGAGAGCCAACACAGAAAACATGGAAAGACTCATTATACAAGGAAAGGTGGAAGGCCGAAGATCACGAGGAAGATCCCCAACAAGATGGATCGATCAGATTACAGGAATATGCAAAAGACCGATGCATGAATTAAAAGAAATGACCAGAGACAGAGATCTTTGGAGACGGACAATACACGACATCAAGTCGACCACTACACTCCCTCCGGGGGGTCAGGATTGAAGAGAGAGATCTATATATTATTAATAGATTCTAGAAGTTTGATTGGCTTGAACCGATTAGTTTAAAAAAAATGGAGTTAAAAGCGAATAACGAATTTTTGTAGTTTGGTAAAATATGCCATTTTCTTCAGAATGGAAAGATTAGCATCAGAGATACGAACAAATGTTTCAATATGAAATTGTAGGTTATTTAATTCCCAAGAACTTGGTTTGAAACAAATTTTTCTACGGCAAAAATTGAGTGACTCGTAAATGAGTATAATATCGAAAAATATTGATTTTTTCGATATAAAACTAACACTTTCGATAGCGAATAAATCGTAAACTATTAACTTTATCAAAAAAATGTATAGATCATTTTTTGCTAAGAATTAATGTTTTTATCAGTTTTTGCGGTCAAAATATAATTAAAAATTTCCACCCCCGAGATGGGGTGACAACCACCCCTATGGTAAAAGCGCCTTTGGGCATCATATAGATTTTGATCCTTGGACCTTTCACTACTTCTTCTCAAATTTTCAAGCAAATCGATCCATTCTGTAAAAATTGCGAGGTTCGGTTCCTGGACTATTAAATAAACACCAAATCACTGTAAAATCGCATAAAATTTTGAGAAAAAAAGAAGAAGAAGCTTTTTCGACCTTAAATATCTTATTTTTACGTCCCGCAGAAGCTATATACCAATTTTCAGACAAATCGGAGATCCAAAATTTTTTTTGATCCAAAATTGAGTGATTTGATATGGAATCACCCCTATATTTTTTGCAAAGATATTGCATTCTTTTCTTTACTTTTATATTTTCCATCATGATTTATGTAACAATTCTTTTATTCAATTTTGGTTAGAAGGCGTAGTTTCCACCCCTAAAAAATAATAAGCGTATATCGGCATAGGGCAAACTTTGAATTAGGAGGTAATTAGAGCCTATTTCCAAAATTTCATCAATAGTGCGGCAGATTCGTGCAAATATTATAAGAATTGTGCATTTAACGATGGAAGCATATAATTTGGACCACATATACTACACATACAAAGGTTAAAAATTAGATATGAGGCCATCTCAGATTTTGCCTTTTAAAATATGGAGGGCATTCTAAATGGCGACGATACATATGCGACTAATAGCACTATAACTTTTAAACGAAAAGTCCGACTTCAACCAATTTTGGTATATGGGTTCTTTTTTGTGTATAAGATCGTGCTCCTAAACCGGAAGAATCGGTTTACGAGAAAGTGTGTTTTTCCTGATTTTTTATGTAAAAATATGTTGTTTTTTTTTCAAATATTTCACCCTGTATATATTAATTTTTCAGAAAGATAATAGCGGCATAAAAAAGAGCATAAAAATATTTTTTTAGTAAATATTTTGAACTTTTTAGTTATGTTAATTACCATGTAATAAATGCATAACTTATAGCAGTTGGATTTTCCGCTATAATGTTTTGTTTAGCATTCATTAATTTTGTATCCCAGTTCCCAAAAAGAACATCCATTTTCCCAATTTATTAATGTTATATCCTACCCTAAATATTTTAAAGCAGTCCCTGTTTAGAGTGTTACAAAATATTGCGTAACATTGGAAAAGTACCCCAAATCCCCTTCAAAAAATGTTTGGACTCGTCCAAAATGCCAACCTTTCCTTGAAAAAAAAATAATGGTTTCGTCCCAGAGCTTGTCGACGTTGCAGCATTAAGGGCGAAAATCGCTTTTTTAAATGTACAACAAGTGCTCGGTGTGAGTACTTCACCGCCGAGAAAAGTTCAGTTCTACAAGTACGTTTGAAATGTAAAGACATTTCCGTTGAACTCCAGGTGCCACACCTGCCGGTTTGAATTTGTCTGTTGTCGCCAAGTTTAATCAAGATAATGGTTTGATCTATTGTTCTGTGACCATAGAAGAACCCCGTGCAAGGTTCCGCTCCATAATATTGGATTTTTACAGTGGAAATCGGGTGCATACGCAGTAACACGTTGTGGCGACGTAGCTTTGAACCGGTATGGTGGTGGTTCTGCCTTCTTCTAAAGTCCTAGTTATTAGCCATGGAGGGTTAATATCCCCTATCGAAGTCCTGTAGAGATGATGGTTTAAGTTCCCGTTCCAGTATAAGTATATTTTCCTGTTTCCAAGTTGTGCATGTTGTCTCCCCCGCACCCCGTGTCAAGGACACCGAAGTCTCTTTGTCTGATGAAGAACCCCTTCCCCCCCGTGTAGTGATTGAAGTGTGACGATGGGATTTTGTTAAAATAAAAAGGTATGAGACGTTTTTCAATTTTCTAAAAATTCCAAATGGATATAAAGTTTGCTGGTAAAGAGTTTAAAAATAATAATAATTTGCTTTTGCTTTCATAATGGTAAATGACAGTGACTTTGACATTTGACAGCTACGTCAAATCTTATGTTGACATACACTGTCCAACAAGTTCTTTTGTAATGTAAAATCATTTTCATATTTGAGAGTATTGTTAAGTCTAAACCAGGTTAAAACCTTTGTAATATCAAAGTCAAAGTTTTGTAAATTAGTAGTTGTAATAACTTCATATTGAAGAAAGTATTTTTTTATAGTAAAAATAAAGTTTGAAATTTTAAATAAACGTTTTTGAAAATGTACTTTTTCTTTCTGTAACCTTTTTTGGAAAAATATTAACCAGATGTCTAATGCAACTGTGTAAGTTTTAGTATAGAAGAAAAGAAAATGGCATAGAAGCCAGTGTTGAGAAAATGATTGCCCAGTTTAACCCCAAAGAGGAATCGATGATGAATGTCCCCCCATTTGGTACCCGTAAGTACGGAATATGTCCAGTAAGTACCCATATGTGAACCAGAGGATTTATTTCGAACGGCGTCCTTTTTGTTAAATAGTAGAAAGATCCTCTAGTCTGAGTAAGTACCCTTTTGTATTTGATTATGGTAGTTAGTCTTCTTAACACCCCTCCCCTTCCCTAACGAATCTGCGACCTAGCCACCGCACAACTATTGAGCTGCCGTCTTGCAACGAGGCTTTATGTGTCTGTTCCTTCTGCTGGCCCCATTTCGACCCCCAGTATTTTTATAGTTAGTTCTTTCCTTGTCCCCATATGAGCAGACATGTAAAACGCTTCAAACTTATCTTCACATGTACCTATGTGCGGCAGATTCGTGCAAATATTATAAGAATTATTGTGCATTTAATGGTAGAAGCATATAATTTGTACCACATATACTACGCATACAAAGGTTCAAATTTTGATATGAGGCCATCTCAGATTTTTCCTTTTACAAAAAAGACGGGAATTCAAAATTGCGACTATACATATAACTTTTGAACGAAAAGTCCGATTTCAACCAAATTTGGTATAAAAGTTCTTTTTTTGATGTACAAAATTGAGCTCTTAAACCGCAAGAATAGGTTTACCAGAAGTTGTGTCTTTCCTGATTTTTTTTTGTAAAAATATGTAATTTTTCAAAAAAGTAATACCGGCGTTGAAAAGAGCGTAAAAATATTTTTTAGGAAATATTTTAAACTCTTTAGTTATGTCAATTACCATTTAATAAATGCATAACCTATCTTCACATGTAGGTACCTATGTGCGGCAGATTGGTGCAAATAATAATATAAGAATTATTGTGCATTTAATGGTAGAAGCATATAATTTGGACCACACATACTACACAACAAAGATTCAAATTTAGATATGAGATCCTTTCAGATTTTGTCTTTTACAAAAATGGCGGGCATTAAAAGTGAATCTTCATTAAAAAGTAATTATCATAATTAAAAAGTTCAAAATATTTCCTAAAAAGTATTTTTACACTCTTTTCAATGGCGGTATTACCTTTTTGAAAAATTTATATATACAAGGTGAAAGAATTGAAAAAGAAACAACATATTTTTACACAAAAAAAACAGTAAAAACACAACTTTTGGTAAACTGATTCTTCCTGTTCAATACCTCGATCTTTTTCAATAAAAAATAACCTATATACCAAATTTGGTTGAAATATGAAGTCTCGTTCAAAAGTTATCGTGCTGTTAGTCACATAAGTATACTCGCCATTTTTAATGCCCGCCATTTTTGTAAAAGAGATGGACTCGTATCTAAGTTTGAACCTTTATATGTCTAGTATATGTGATAAAAAGTATATGCTTCTACCATTAAATGCACAATAATTATTATAATATAAGCACGAATCTGCCGCACATAGGTACATGTTAAGATACGTTATGGATTTATTAAATGGTAATTAACATAACTAAAAAGTTCAAAATATGTCCTAAAAAGTATTTTTACGCTCTTTTTAATGGCGGTATTAACTTTTTGAAAAATTAACACATACAGGGTGAAAGAACTGAAAAAAAAACAACATATTTTTACATAAAAACCAGGAAAAACACAACTTTTGGTAAACCGATTCTTCCGGTTCAAGACATCGATCTTATACATTAAAAAATGTACCTATATTGAAATTTGGTTGAAATCTGACGTCTCGTTCAAAAGTTATTGTGCTATTAGTCACATATGTATAGTCGCTATTTTGAATGCTCGCCATTTTTGTAAAAGGCAAAATCTGAGATGGCCTCATATCTAAATTTGAACCTTAATATGTGTAGTATATGTTGTCCAAATTATATACTTCTATCATTAAATGCACAATTGTTTCACATATCGGCTGCACTACAAAATCCATCTAGGAATGAGGATAGAAATCGGAGGTAGTATCTTATTTTTGCTCTCATTAGCTGGCGTAAAGAGTGGAACCAAATTAGAATAAAAAATCTTAATAGATCATAAGAAATAATAATACATTTGTTAATTTTTTATTTAAAAAGTATATAAATTTTTACACAAAAACAATTCGAATAATTTATAATTTTTCATCCGGTTCCAGTTTTACCAACTTTTCCGAAACTTTCCATATCTTCTTACAGAATACTTTGTCATGTGACCCCCGAGGTTTAAGACTTGGAAAGAACACACCAATGAACTCTCCAGTAACATTTTGATATTCTTCTGAAACTACGATGTTCACTGCAGTTTGACTGGCATCTTTGGGAGTCTGAAATAATTAAAAGTGTAAATATATAATTCAGGGATTAATTTAAGAGGGTGATTCGTTACCAAAAAGGAAATCGTTCACCGTGAATTGTTGGGCAATTCCAGAATTCCAGCGGAGTGGTTATTTACCCTTCCGCAACTAACATAGGTTTTCTGAACATTAAAGCTAACATCCGTCTCAGAGATCGACATTAAAAAAATGTTTCCATTTACACACTTTCAAGTGTAGGGTTGTGTTTACTCATTGAAGGAGTGAATTTAAACAAGATTGTTACCTTTTTTAATTTAATGAGCCTCTTAAACATTAGCAAAATACCAAAGAAAATAAAGACAATTATAGATACATCTCATTTGTGAAAAACAAGCTCAATTTTTCTACTGCCGTTTTTTGTAACTAGCTTCACCTTTTACTTCTGGTAATTGGGTTACTTCCCCTCTGAAATAATATTGGGAAATTTTGGAAGCGAAGGCAGAAATAATAGAGGCAAACAACTGTTAACTTTTCTTCTGGAAAACAATCTCTATCAAATGAACAGTTTTAAAAAAAACACAGAAGATGGACCTGAGAAAGTCCTGATGGAAAAACAAGGAAAAAAATCAATTATTTCTTAACAAACAAAAATGAATTATTTAAAGGCGTAAATGTGTTAAACCAGTTCAGTATAAGCAGTAAGAGCTAAAATAATGATATCAATCGAAAAGAAAAGACTCAAAATGATAAATAAGAAACACGCAAAAGAATGGGCAAAACCAAGTAACATTCAGGAGTTCGAAAAATATATTAATGATACATTGAAAGATACAACAACAACAGACATTAATATATTGAACAAACATATAATCACCACAGTACAACAGGCTCAAACTAAGTCAACCTACTAAAACTCTTATAAAACTAAGACAACATATGAAAGAAGATAACAGTTCCAGCAAAGAAGCGCTAAATCAAATAAATAAGATGATCACAAAGGCAATAAGAAAATCAGAAACTACAATGTAGGAAAAGAAATTACAAACAGAGATGAAATATTAACAATAGTCGAAGAGTTCTACACAGAGTTATACAAATCAAGAAAAAAAGATGATAATACGCAACCTCATACCCGATATACCAAAATCGGAAATCAAAGAGGCTCTGAAGAAAATGAAAAATAATCGAACCCCAGGCGAAGATGGAATAGTATCAGAAGCACTAAAAATTGGAGGAAATAATATACTACTTTACAATATCTGCGTTCACAACGCAAATATTCCAACAGACTGGAACAACGCTACTATGATTCTATTACACAAAGCAGGAGGCAAAGCCAATTTAGAGAATTACAGACCGATTAGCCTTCTCAGCCATTTATATAAGTTATTTACGCGACTCATAGTTAAGAGAATGGAAAGAAATTTAGAGACTTATCAACCAAGAGAACGGGCAGGATTCCGAAAAAATTACGGAACAAATGACTATCTACAAAGTATAAAAACCCTAATAGAGAAAGTAGTGGAATACAATAAACCTCTAGTTCTAGTTTTTATCGATTTTCATAAAGCCTGTGACACAGTTGAGCTTTTGCAAAATACTACAGGCGCTTAAAGAATGCAGGATAGACTATAGGTATACAAAATTATTACACAAAATATACTTACAGGTAACAACCACTGTCAAATTACATACTAACAGTAATCGCATAAAAATAGAACGGAGGGGTTAGACAAGGAGACCAAATGTCACCTAAACTTTTTAATAAGGTCTTAGAACATGCTTTCAAGAGTTTGGATTGGATTACAAAGGGAATAAAAATAGATCGAGAATACCTAAACAACTTACGTTTCGCCGATGATATAGTCATAGTAGCTGAGGATCTAGGTATGGCAAGAGAGATGGTACAAGAACTCGTTGTGGCTACAGAAAATGTAGGTTTAAATATAAACATATTGAAAACAAAAATAATGACAAATTTGGTACCCAACCAGAACATCGGTATTGGTGGGAAGGAAATAGAACTCGTAGATAGATATAAATACCTGGGACATGAAATTACGATTGGCAGGGATAATCAGACTATGAACTGAAGAGAAGAATTGGTTTTGGGTGGGCAGCATGTGAAAAACCGAGAGAAGCTTCTAAAAGTGAGTTGCCCACATGCCTAAAGAGAAAGGTATTTGATGAGTGCGTCCTCCCAGTCTTGACGTACGGATCAGAAACACTTACTTTAACTAAAGCCTCGGCTACCAAACTAAGAGTCACGCAGAGAAGAATGGAGCGGTCAATGTTAGGAATAACTCAGGAGAAGAACAAAGGTGACTGACGTCATCGAGAGGATACCAGGTTGAAGTGGAGATGGGCAGGACACATAGCCAGAATGACAGATTGGCGATGGACGAAGAGGTTATTGGAATGGATGCCAAGAGGTACGGATCAGAAACACTTACTTTAACTAAAGCCTCGGCTACCAAACTAAGAGTCACGCAGAGAAGAATGGAGCGGTCAATGTTAGGAATAACTCAGGAGAAGAACAAAGGTGACTGACGTCATCGAGAGGATACCAGGTTGAAGTGGAGATGGGCAGGACACATAGCCAGAATGACAGATGGGCGATGGACGAAGAGGTTATTGGAATGGATGCCAAGAGAAGACAAGAGAAGCGTGCGTCGGTCGACCGCCTACAAGATGGACTGACGACTTAAGAAAGGTAAATAAAAACTGGATGAGAGCGGCGCAGGATAGATGGGGTTGGAAACGAGGATAGGAGGCTTATGTTCAGCAGTGGACTTTTGAGGCTGGATGATGATGAATTGGGTTGCTAAATTATCAGCACTTGTTCGCATGTTGTTTCGTTAGTATAAATATGTTTTTCATCGAATAAGTTACGTCCAACATCGTTCTCTGAGAAAATTTTTTATATAAAATTGGCGATAATTGCATAATCACTTCTTGACACTAAAGACTCAAACTTCAACACTAAAAAAAAAACAGGCAGCTTAATCAGGCAGCTACTGATGGCGGCGAAGATACATAACAAACAATTTGGATATAATCGTAAAAACTCTAAGTGTTCGGTCTCACAGACCCGATGTTAGTCACGGAAGATTAATATTGTATTGCGAATTAAACACCGAATAAATGCCCAATCGGCAAGATTGTTATTTGAAACATGCGTATAGTTTTTGCAACAGTGCAAAAGCAAGGTGTTTAACTTACCGTTATTATTATAAGCTTAGCTATTAAATTTTTGTATGAATTATTAAAAATATATTTTTAGATTCTGAAGCAGAAGAACAAGCAGGATTTTGTAGAAGAAGAAGACCTATAGATTGTTTGGTAACACTTGCCTTTAAATTATATTGTCTCCAAATTGTTTATTACTTTTTGATTGTGTTTCATCACGACCTTATTCAGGTTTAACATTTGTAAATATTGAATTATGAGTTGCAATGTGCCCCGATTTTTCTTCGTGATTTTATCTTCTACTCTTTCAAATCCTTTCATATATGCTTTTTTAATTTTCCTTTCAGGTTTTCTTTCCAAGCACCTATAGTCTCACATATCGTCAAAATAATCGCCTTTAGATCTTCTCTCAGACCCTGTCATGTTAGTACTTGCATCAGTACCTATCTGGATAGATATCTCATTTCAACCAACGCTTAACTTGGCAGACAAAACCTTTATCAATTTTAATAATTCTCCATCTTCGCTGTTTAGCTTCTGATTACTAGTATAACACTTTTTCCGATATAAAATATTTCGCAACTTCATTAAAGTTTCACTAATAATAATAATTAGTGTTTTGTATAAATTGGTTTTTGAGTCGATGGAAAAAACCCGGTTTTTTTTCAAAAAAGCCGGTTCGAATCGGAAAAATTCATGTTTTCTATTTATTTAACGTAATATACCTAACTATTTTGATTGGGAAATAAGTCACAATTAAATTGAAAAACTACTTTTATTAACGTTTCGACGCCCAAATCGGATGTCGTTGTCAAAATACAAATATGGCTGATTTTTAAAATCCAGTAATATTTTGTATTTTGACAACGACATCCGATTTGGGCGTCGAAACGTTAATAAAATTAGTTTTTTAATTTAATTGTGGCTTATTTCCCAATCAAAATAGTTAATTATAAAAATGCCATAAAGAATTAATAGCTTCAGAACAACGTGATATACTTATAATGTTTTCATTAAAAAGTTAAGCATGTGGTGAGTTTAAAAAAGAAAACGGGTTCCTTTTGCAGTATTTCGCAAAAAGCGACAATAAACATATGGCAAGAATTGTGCGTCCCTAAAGATGCCAAATCCAACTAGGTTTGCGGGTGATGCAATTCTATTTAATAGTTTAAAAAACAACAAAGCTGCCTTGCAAGAAACTGCAATTTCAGAAATAGTAAAAATAGAAGAATCTATGAGCGCTGATATCCTTGATGATAGTTTCTGGTAAGATGTGACCACTGTTGAAATATTATTAAAACCTATTGCCAGGAGTATCAAAATCTTAGAAGGAGATTCTGGTCCCAAGAGTTGAGATGAAAAACATTTAATTAAAACACTCTCTAAAACTTCATTCCCCAGTCCTATGTATGTGTTATAAAATACTTGGGCATCCATAAAGCTGCATATTTAGTGGATCCCCAATTTAGGAGAAGGCGTTTCCGACGAGGAGAGTTTACATTGTATGAAAGTTTTTCAGCAAATGGCAATTCATTTCAATCTACAGGCAAGTGTAATTGTTACTAATGCAGCAATTTATAAATCTAAAACAGGATTTTTCTCAAGATCTCTTTTATGGGAAATTGCAGAAAAAATAGACTTCCAACCATTAGTGTGGTGGAAAGGTCTTTGAACTAATCAGCCCTTGCAACCTGTTGCAGTACGTTTGCTTCAGTTGGTACCAACTTCTTCTGGATGTGAAAGAAACTGGTCATCATTTGAGCACATACATTCAAAAAAGAGGAACAGACTTACAAATCCCCGAGTTGAAAAACTTGTTGCGATTCGCAGTAACATGTATATTTCGGATGAAAACGTTGCAGGAAAAAAGAAAAAAAATGACACTGGAGATTGCGAATATGTATGTACTACATAAATATAAAAGCCACATCACTCGAAGTGGAATTTGGTGAAGGTGAAGACTTATTATAAATATGCAATTAATGGTCATGAAGAGAATGAGACTTCTGACGATGGCGATGAAGAATCTGAAAGTACAAATTCTGATATAGAGAAAAATTTAGATTAAAAATGATTGATTTAGAAAAAGTATATTATTTTGTTTTTTAGTTAATGCAATATTGGTTTTATTTTGTTTTAATGAAAATAATATATTAATTTCGTTTTGTTTATATGAATATTGATAATTTTATTTTATATTATATATTATTATATAGTGAATATATAGGGTGTAACAAAAATACAGGTCATCAATTTAATCACATATTCTGGAACCAAAAATAGTTCGATTGAACCTAACTTACCTTAGTACAAATGTGCACACAAAAAAAGTTACAGCCCTTTGAAGTTACAAAATTAAAATTGAATTTTTCCAATATATGGAAAACTATTAGAGATTTTTTATTGAAAGTGGACATGAGGCATTAATATGGCAGTAGTATCTTAAGAAAAAATTATAGTGAAATTTGGACACCCCATAAAAATTTTATGGGGGTTTTGTTCCTTTAAACCTCCCCAAACTTTTGTGCACGTTCCAATTTAATTATTATTGCAGTGCCATTAGTTAAACACAATGTTTTAAAAACTTTTTTGCCTCTTAGTACTTTTTCGAAAAGTCAGTTTTTTTCGAGATATTTTGAATATTTGTCAAATCCACCACATATTTGTATATGATTACGATTATGGAGACTTGGTAATAATATGAAAATTTATTTATGATTTACATTTTTAGGTATATTTTAAACAATATTAAAAAGAAGCCACATCTCGATAAACGATGCCTTATCGAAAAAATACAAAGAGGCAAAAAAGTTTTAAAACACTGTGTTTAACTAATGATACCGCAGTAATAGGTTAATAGGAACGTACACAAATATTTGGGGGGTTTAAAAGAACAACACCCCCAAAAAATTTTTATGTAAACATATTAAAAAAGAAGCCGCAACTCGATAAAAACTGCCTTATCTAAAAAATATAAAGGGGCAGAAAAGTTTTAAAAATATTTAATTTAACTAATGGTACTACAATAATAATTTAATTGGAACGTACACAAAAGTTTGGGGGGTTTAAGGGAACAAAACTCCCATAAAATTTTTATTTGGTGCACAAATTTCACTATAATTTTTTTTAAGATGTTCGTGCCATAATAATGCCATATGTCCATTTTCAATAAAAAATCTCTAATAGTTTTCGATATATTCGAAAAAATCGATTTTCATTTTGTAACTTCAAAGGGCTGTAACTTTTTTTTTGTGCATATTTGTACTAAGGTAAGTTAGGTTCATTCGAACTATTTTTGGTCCCAGAATATGTGATTTAATTTATGACCTGTATTTTTGCTACACCCTGTATATTTTGTCATTGTTTAATTTTTACTTTATACATCACTCTTTCAAAAACAACCTTATTTCATTTGAAATCCGGTAATTAAATTCATTATTGAATTTTTCCACGTTTAGGTTTTTTTCCCAGACCTTCAGGAAAAAAACCGTTTTTTTTTTCGGACTGTTAAAGCACTACTAATAATAGACAAGGCTGTATCGTCGCTCCCGTTAGGTAAATTATTCCGATTCGACTTTTTTGCACAAACTTACTCAAAAAGTGGTCCTTATAACAAATCCACAAGGTGCCGTCCTTATAACAAATTATTTATACAATTGTTTTTAAACAAATTCAAAAAATCAATTTTTTCACTTCGCAAAAGACTTTTTTTAGATTCTTTGAGTCATTCTGGGCAAAAAAGGAGGTCCATGTCACCAGCCCCCCCTTTTTCAATTTGAGGGTTAAAAAAAGCTCATTCGTTTGTATTGCGTTAGTACTGGATTGTATCACCCTTCATTCGTTTGTACTGCCCCCACCCTTTTAAATCTGCCTGGAGGGGCTGGTGACATGCCATCCCCCCCTTTTTCGATTTGAGGGTCAGAAAAAGGTTCATTCGTTTGTATTGCGTTAGTACTGGATTGTATCATTCTTCATTCGTTTGTACTGCCCCCACCCTTTTAAATCTGCCTGGAGGGGCTGGTGACATGCCATCCCCCCTTTTTCGATCTGAAGGTCCGGGATGGGTATATTCGTTTGTACTGCGTTAGTATCGGATTGTATCGTCCTTATTTTGTTTGTACTGCCCCCACCCGTCTAGATTGGCCTGGGGGGGCCAGTGACATGCTACCCTCTACTCTGCACTTTTTGCCTTCTGAATGTCAAAAATAGGCTATTTCGTTTGTACTGCGTTAGTACTGGATGGTATCACTCTTCATTCGTTTGTACTGCCTCCACCCTTTTAAATCTGTCTGGAAGGGCTGGTGACATGCCATCCCCCCTTTTTCGATATGGTGGTCCGGGATGGGTATATTCGTTTGTACTGCGTTAGTATCGGATTGTATCGCCCTTATTTTGTTTGTACCGCCCCCACCCGTCTAGATTGGCCTGGGGGGCCAGTGACATGCTACCCTTCTACATTTAAAATAGGGGAGGATTAATGCTAGGAGTAAGGACACAAAATTAGCCAAAACTATTATAGTAACACCGCGGGTGTAAAATTTGGTAAATTCGTCAAAAATGTAACGAATTACATTTTGAAACTGAAAAACAGGCTTGCAAGACACTCTCCATGGGGAATGGAAAGTTATACCCTCAGATGGATCGCGGAGTAGTTCTACGCTACCGATTTGAAAAATGATACATGTATTTGTTGGAGATATTTTGAACACCATTTTCGATCAGAAATCAGAGGAGCGACCTTGCCTTTTCCTACTAGGAAGAAATTTATCCATCCCCTCAATAAATTTTACAGTTTTACACGCTATCGATATGAAAATCAAAGATCTCAAGCCGCGCATTCCGAAATGCACTCTTCGTTGTACAATTTCAACCTCTCTGTTGAAAACTTTTCAATCGTTTTTAAAACCATTCATTTTGGAACAAAGTCGTAGGGAAATAAAATAAAGATAATTGAATTTTTTATGATATACGACTATAAAATACACTTAATAGATTTTGCATAATAATTTTGCAATCTAAATTTTTTAAAAAAAGTTAAAATTTTTTATAAACTTTCTGAACAAAAAGTAGACCATTATTTATAAGTTTGCTAATTTTTTTACATATAAAGATAGGCCCTACCTATCTAATACACTTTACAGAACTTAAGTTGGTATATTTAATCGGCCTCAGCAATGTTTTAACGTTATACACAATTTTTTGGCTTATAAACAAATACAGTGAGGACGTTTGAGTTAATAAATATGAATAAATTCATTTTTCTGTTATTTATCAAATAAACATTTTTTTCTGTTTTAGGACAACAGTAAAATGTATGTCGAATTAACTAAATTAAATACTTTCTTCTGTTTGTCTCAATTAATTAAAAAAATAGTTGGGCACCCTGTATAAATAATTATGTAATAAATAGAGAATTGAATAATGTTTCAAATAAGCTAGCACGCGACCCACATTTTCGTTTAAAAAAAATCATCGATTACATCATCACACCCAGATGGATGACGTTAGTAGTATGATAGATATCCCAAAAATTATAATTTAAATATAAAAATCGACCTGTTTAGGGATTTATCTCCAGAGTTGCCCATTCTCGAGAAAATGAATTTATTCCAACTCAAACGTCCTCACTATATTTGTTTATAAGCAAAAAAATTGTTTATATCCTTAAAACAGTGCTGAGGCCGCTTAAATAATCCGATTTTAATTTTGTAAAGTGTATTGGATTGGTAAAGTACCTCTCGATATGTAAAAAAATTAGCAAACTTCTAACAGGTCTACTTTTTGTTCAGAAAGTTTTTAAAAAATTTTTTCTAAAAAAAATTAGATTGCAAAATTATTATGCAAAATCTATTATGTCGATTTGAATGAAATTTGGTGGACAGATTGAGTATGTTGTAAGAATTTTCTAAGTAAAATACGAAGGTTCTAAGTGCAACCAAAATGGTTGAGAAACATTGAATAAAAAGAGGCTTATTTTGCCCTCTTATTTTGTATTTATTGCTATCTTGCAGAAAGGATAATCATTTAAGATATTTTATACCAGTCGTGTCGTATATCATACAAAATTCAATTTTCTTTATTTTATTTCACTATGACTTTGTTCCAAAATGAATCGTTTTTAAGTTACAAGCAATGAAAGTTGAAAAAATCGATGTTTTTCGAAATTTTTAAATATTTAAATTTTTTTAATAATGTTCCAAACATATTTGAGAAGGAGCATAAGTCAATTATAATTACTGAAGTTGTCACCTAATTTTATCTGCAAAAATCGGAATGCCACCTCTCACATCCACCTCAAAACAGATCCGCCCTGGTCTATACAGCGATAATTCCATAGTAGAAATCGAAAATTGCAATGTCATTGTTTATTTAATAGGTCAGTTTGGCATTTAATATACTTGCAAATATTTTTCTATAAAAATGTCTCGTTTTGGCACTGAATCTGTAGAGTCAATTAACACGTTGACGGACAGTGCGTCAAATGTATAAGCAAGTTTTTGACACTATATTTATTTTACAAATAATGAAATACGGAAATTCTGAATCTTATTGCAGTCATAAATGAACAATTAGACAAGGCGAAAACGGCGGGTTCGAAGGGAAAAATATTCCCATGAGATTTTTTTGCATAATCACATTCGTGAGATATCCCAGAATAAGGTTCAAGAAGTCGCCCACGGCTTTTGGGCCAATTTTTTTTTAACAATTTTTTTTTTCAAATTGTAAGAATCAATATTTTTAGCCCGAACAATTTTTTCTTTAATTTTTTGGACCATTCTGGACAAAAAAGGTCTCTTATAATTTTTCTCTAAAGTTGATCGTTTTCGACTTATAAGCAATTTAAAATTGAAAAAAACGAAAAATGGCGATTTTCAAGGCTTAATAACTCGGTTAAAAGTTATTATTATGAAAGTCAATATATGACTAAATCAAAGTTTAAAGCCCCCCTACAAGATCCTGAAGAAATTTTTGTCATTATTTTATTACTAAGCTGTTATTTTTAAGTAATAATAATAAGCGCCATGCACGTGTGCGGCCGCTGTAAATTCTGAGTGCGAGAGAGAAGCCATTCCAGCAGTCCAATTGTGCATCTTACTCGCACTCACATTTACAGCAGCGTCAATACGATCTAACCGCTCAATGATATTAATTAAAAATAACAGCTTAGTAGTAAATTAATGACACAGATTTCTTCAGGATCATGTAGCGGCGACTTTAAACTTTGATTTAGTCACTTTCTGACTTTCATAATAATAATTTTTAACCGAGTTATTAAGTCTTAAAAATGGCCATTTTCCCTTTTTTCAAATTTTAAATTGCTTATAACTCGAAAAAGACCAACTTTAGAGAAAAATTTTAAGTGACTTTTTTGTCCAGAATGTTCCAAAAAACTTAAAAAAAATTAGTTCGGTCCAAAAATATTGATTTTTGCAATTTGATTAAAAAAAAATTGTTAAAAAAAATTGGCCCACTTTTCACGTTGGCGACTTCTTGAACCTTATTCTGGGATGTCTCACTAATGTGATTATGCAAAAATATCTCATGGGAATATTTTTCCCAACGAACCCGCCGTTTCCGCCTTGTCTAAATACAAACCTTTCTAGAAAACAAATTACCATAACATAGCAGCTGCAATTATTGTTATCTGGTCTCTGACATTAGATGGTAAGAAAGATATTGATTGTGGGAATTTTTCATTTAATGTTCCAAATACTTTTAATAATTTTCGATTCCAATGAATTCTGCCGTATGTATGTTTCAGTTAATCAGTTATCCAGAGAGGTTGAAATTGTACAACGAAGAGTGCATTTCGGAATGCGCCGCATAAGATCTTTGATTTTCATATCGATAGCGTCTGAAACTGTAAAATTTATTGAGGGGATGGATAAATTTCTTCCTAGTAGGAAAAGACAAGGTCGCTGCTCTGATTTCTGATTGAAAATGGTGTTCAAAATATCTCCAACAAATACATGTACCATTTTTCAAATCGCTACTACTCCGAGATCCATCTGAGGGGGTAAATTTCCATTCCCCATGGAGAGTGGAGAGTGGCTTGCAAGCCTGTTTTTCAGTTTCAAAATTTAATTCGTTTCATTTTTGACGAATTTACCAAATTTTACACCCACGGTGTTACTATGTGCAAGGTTTGGCTGATTTTGTGTCCTTACTCCTAGCACTAATCCTTCTCTGTTTTAAATGTAGAAGGGTAGGGGTAGTACAAACAAAATAAGGGGGGTACAATCCAGTACTAACGCAGTTCAAACGAAATAGCCTATTTTTGACATTCAGATGGCAAAGAATGCATAGTACAGGGGTAGCATGTCACTGGCCCCCCAGGCCAATCTAGACGGGTGGGGGCGGTACAAACAAAATAAGGGCGATACAATCCGATACTAACGTAGTACAAACGAACATACCCATCCCGGACTCCCATATCGAAAAAGGGGGGATGACATGTCACAAGCCCCTCCAGGCAGATTTAAAAGGGTGGAGGCAGTACAAACGAATGAAGGGTGATACAATCCAGTACTAACGCAGTACAAACGAAATAGCCTATTTTCGACATTCAGAAGGCAAAAAGTGCAGAGTAGAGGGTAGCATGTCACTGGCCCCCCCAGGCCAATCTAGACGGGTGGGGGCAGTACAAACAAAATAAGGACGATACAATCCGATACTAACGCAGTACAAACGAATATACCCATCCCGGACCCCCAGATCGAAAAAGGGGGGATGGCATGTCACCAGCCCCTCCAGGCAGATTTAAAAGGGTGGGGGCAGTACAAACGAATGAAGGGTGATACAATCCAGTACTAACGCAATACAAACGAATGAGCTTTTTTTTGACCCACAAATCGAAAAAGGGGGGATGGCATGTCACCAGCCCCTCCAGGCAGATTTAAAAGGGTGGGGGCAGTACAAACGAATGAAGGGTGATACAATCCCGTACTAACGCAATACAAACGAATGAGCTTTTTTTGACCCTCAAATCGAAAAAGGGGGGGCTGGTGACACGGACCTCAAAAAAGGTCTCTTGTGATTTTTTTTCAAAATTGATTGTTGTCCTGTTATATGCGATTTAAAATTTGAAAAACGCGAAAATAACCGTTTTCAAGGCTTAATAACTCGGTTAAAAATAATTATTATGAAAGTCAGAAACTGACCAAATCAAAGTTTAAAGCCCCCCTTATATGAGCCTGAAGAAATTTGTGTCATTATTTTATTACTAAGCTGTTATTTTTAATTAATATCAATGAGCGCTGAGAGCGTATTGAGGCGGCCGTCAATGTGAGTGTAAGTAGGATTCACCATTGGACTGCCGGAATGGTGCATCTCTTCCGCACTCACCACTGACGTCCGCCTTAATACGCGCATAGCGTTGACTGTTAATTATTAAAAATAACACCTTAGTAATTAAATAATGACAAAAATTTCTTCAGTAATTTGTAGGGGTGCTTCAAACTTTAATTTAGTCACTTTCTGACTTTCATAATAATAATTTTTAACCGAGTTATTAAGTTTTGAAAATTGCCATTTTCGCGGTTTTTAAATTTGGCCATTAACTCGCATATAACTCGACAACTATCAATTTTAGAGAAAAATCACGAGAGACCTTTTTCGCTCACAATGACCCAAAAAATCTAAAAAAAATTTGTCTGAAGCGAAAATATTGATTTTTTAAATTTGTTTAAAAAAAAATTGTTAAACAATTTTCCGACCGCGACACCTACCGGCACCCTGTGGATTTGTTATAAGGACCTCTTTTTGAGTAAGTTTGTGCAAAATAACGGATCGGAATAATTTACCTAACGGGGGGCGACGATACATCCTGGTATATAATGACCTTTTCCTTTTTTTAATTATCAATTATTACTATATATCATCAATATATCACTATCAATTAGCAAACTTATTTATATGTAGTTTATGAAAATAGCTATTTAACGATCGCGGAAATTTTCTATTGTCTTTGTCCTTGCCGCTACAAATTAATAAACAGGTTTTTAATAACAATAATTGCAGTCTATCAATGTAACTTTGCACAATTTTCGCAAAATTATATATAACAGGGGTGGCCAAAGAGAGGCCCGCGGGCCGCATGCAGCTTTTTAGACATTTTTTTGCGGCCCTTGAAAAAAATGTGGATTATTTTTTTTTAAGTTTTCTTTTCTACAACCGTGTTAAAAATACAATTTTTAGCACTCCATATGAGCGTTAAAAATGCTACTTTAAGGCACTAGTGCTTTAATAGTATATTAAGTATGGAGAACGGTAAGGGTTTTATACCGATCGAAGACAATTGTTTGGAGGAGGAGCGGAGCGATGACTCCAATTATTATTGTCTGAGATCGGTTACCCGTAACGTTCGACATGCTTATAACGTTTTTTGCACGATTGATACCATTATAAATTATAAAATTAAACATTTTCGTCATATTGATTAGTTTCGTTCATTTTATCAAGATAGATACTTTGGTTGTTAGGTAGTAACTAGGGTGCATAACAACAATGGAGAATTTAGTTTTTATTTAGTTGTCAATAATTTTAAGTACAATTTTGATTATTATAAATTAAAATATGAGCGAAAGTGAATTTGAAGAAATTGAACGGGCTTGGGAAGAAGGGTGTTCCGCAATTATTCCCGAAAAATCCAAAATCCGAGTGCGAAGGCAAGAATTTAAGAATCGAAGAAAAGACTCTATTGGCATATTTCGTTCAAAGACATATGCAGTTGAAAGCTCCTGGAAGCCTCTGGGCAGAATATTCAATGATTAAATCCACCGTTTATCTTTATGATGGCATTGATATTTCCAAGTTTTCAACTTTGATCGCGTATTTGAAGAGAAAAAATGTTGGATACTACTAATGTATGCGATTCTGCAGAAGTGAAACCACAGCCCAAACAAGTGGGATTTCATTAAATAAGTTAACAAATTGTACCATAAGTTTCAATATTAATAAATAATTCGTTAGTTTTCTTTATTCTTTCAAAAAATTAATTAAAATTAAGAGATTTTTTAACTCGACGGTAAGTGAATTACTTACCGTCGAGTTGGAGTACTTACCGTCGAGTTGGAGTACTTACCGTCGAGTTGGATTACTTACCGTCGAGTTGCTAGTAAATGTCACCTACTGACGTAAAATCTGTCACGGTAAACAGTCAAAAATGATCAATCGTGCAAACATTATTTTTAAGGCACTGCAGTTCGTATTGACCGTATAGACAATTTTGATGTAATGTCAAAAAAATATAAAAATGGAATGTCAGTCACGTTCAAGTAAAAGTTTTTGTAGATATTGTCCTGTAATTACGTTTGTAGAAAAAATATTGTATGATATGCGTGTTAAAAAGTACATTTTTAAGGCATTCATGTGAATTGCAGAACTCGCTATCGCTCATTCTGCAAACTTTCACATGCGTTCCTTAAACGTGTACTTTTAACACTTATATCATAAATAACTATTAAATCATTGCTAATATTAATATTTAAATATAGTTAATGCAGCTTATAATATAGCTATTAATCAACACTTTCGTAGCGGGTGATTTTTCCGCAAATTTTCATCATAACGCGGGCAATTATTTGGGTTTCCGGCACAGAGTTTTGTCGGATCCCTCTATGAAATCCATGAAATTCAACAAATTTAATGGAAACGATATTTTTGAAGTAGTCAGGAACTGTGTGGAAATTTTTAAATTACCCGAGCCAGCTAGTAAGTATAACAACTGACGGAGCGCCAAATTTAAGAGGAACAATAATAAATATGGTAATATGTATTGAAAACTTAAAAAAAATATTATTTTCCAGTTCAAATTGATTCCGTACCAGTCTACATTCAACTAGAAATATTGTAGATTAAATAACTATAGATTAATTTACATATTTTATCAATATTTTTGCATTTTAAAAATCTTTGCAAATGTCCGAAGGTACATATGTAGCTAAATTATTTATAGTGCGACTCACATTTGTGAACAAACATTTTGAATAATGAACATTAATAAAAATCCATTGAGGACCGGAATTGGTGATGACTTATTAGAAATGACAGTTAGAATAAATACTACAAAATTTCCACCTGAAATAGAAAGAATCAAGAACGAGGACATAAAACTACTAAACTAAAACTTTATAAAAGCCATTAAGAGCGCAGGCGCAAAATTTCGGACCTATGCTTTATAAATGCATTCATTTTTTTCGAATCCTGAGAAAACCAATTATTATTTTTGAAAAATTTAAACGTACAATGAAAGATTACATTATTACCGAGGGCTGAAAGTCCCTAAAATAAACAAAAAGTTTCTTTTGAATAAGATATTTAAAATTAAAAATCACACTAAATTTTCTCTTCTTTTTCACCCCTGTAACTTATTAAAATAAACATTATAGAAGTTTTTGGATACTTTCGGCCCTCGGTAATAATGTAATCTTTAGTTCTGCGTTTAAATCTTTTAAAAATACTTATTAGTTTGCTAAGGATTCGAAAAAAAAAATTAATGCATTTAAAAATAATTGGACCATAATTTTGCGCCTACGTTCTTAAGGTTCGTTTTTCGTATTTTAATAAATATTATTGTAAGTTTGTAAATAATAAATAATGTGTTTCATAAACCGTTTGTGTTCATGTGTTTGACCGGAGTAAGAGTACCTGAAAAACAATATGATTAATATCCCTACCTTCCACTCACTTTGCAGCAGCTTGAACGTAGTGAAAAACATTTAACAGCTGTTACCTTTTTTGTAAATTACTCCGCGATTCAAAAACTTTTCCGGTGTGCATCACTCTACAATTTAACAGACAAGAAAGAAATTGAAAATAAAATCTGTTAAAACTTTTTGTTTTTGACTGGTTTTTCTCTTTTATTAACTGGTTTTATTAAACCGCCAAAGGCGTTGGACATTAACTCAACTAAAACTCAAAAGCTACTTGACAGATTCACCTGAAATTTTTCATAGATTTTCTTTAGACATTTCGTGAGGTAACACTGTCGAGATATTTTTTGTTTTATGATTATTTGTTGTTTAATAATAATAAATATGTTGATTTTTAACCTTTACAAAAAATTTTGTTATTTTGGCGTCTGAGTGATATCAAAAACTCAAAACTCGTTAACACCAAAAAAAACTCGACAGCGTTATAAAACTCAGCTAATAATTCGAGAAACTCATAAGCTAATAAAATATTTTTGAATTTTTTGTTTCATATGATCCAATGACGAGTTCTGATATCTACTTAAAATCCATTTTTTTGAGGTGTCTTTAAAAATTTGCCGCCGTTGGCTTACTTTTCAATATTTGTTATTGAAAGTTCTTTTGAATATTCATTGAATTGTACTGATAGTGCAGTCACTGAAGGTTTTCACCTCCGATTTCGTTGAACCTCAATCGATTTTTATGAAAATTGGTGAGTAGTTAGAGAATACCTCAAGGAACAAAGGTGACATGATGCCAAATTGCGCGTTTACCCTGGGGGTGGATGCCACCCCTTCTCGGGGGTGAAAATTATTTCATTAAAAATAATTCCATAAATCGATAGAGGGACAAATTTTAAGCAAAATTTGTTATATAAAGTTATTAATATAAATCAATACTTTTTGAGTTATTAAAGATCAAAGATTTTATTTTTTCGTAAAAAAAATGCATGTTTTAAAGCTGTTTTTCACGTATAACTCAAAAACTGTAAGCTTTTACAAAAAAGTATTATTACTAAAATTAGAGATAATAAAAGGTTGAATACACTTCTTATTTAAAGAACTACAATAATGTTAATTCAAAGTAAGTTATGGGTAATTGAAAGTATATTTTTTTCGACGAGTACGCAAATCTAAGTATTCAAACTTAAATAACGGGAAAACGATGCATTTTATAAAATATACCTATTAAACACTTGACCAAGTACTTTAGAATACCTATCAAATGAGCTCCATAAGACGTTAATAGCATCAAAATTAAGCAAGTTATGATGAAAATAAGAGAACCCTTTGGATTTTTTTGGAAAAAGTGGAAAATAAAACATCGCCATTTCCACCAAAATTAAAATTTATAGAAATCCTTACAAGAGTTTCTTTATAATAGCATAAGTAATGATTTAAGCATATTTTTGAAAAAAAGATATAATTTAAAAAAATCAGAATTTTTCAGATTATCGTAATTTTCATATTCTTTTAATAATAACTCCAAAAATACTCAATATACGAAAAAATGATACATAATTAAATTTTAGTTTATTCTAAATCAAATATTTTACCTGTTTTACTATTTCTGTAGGGTACAAAATAACCGAGATAGAAACGTTTTAAGCTTAAATTTTGCCTGCGAGAACCATGTAACCGGGCAATTTAACCTTTTATTTTTAAAAAAGTAAGGGGTTAAAAAATTAAATTCAAAGTGGTTTAAAAGCCCTTAGTTTTAGCTTTCAAATGGTTTTTAGGCGAATCTCATGTCTCAAAATTAACGGAGTTATTAAAAAAAAACAATAACGTTTTTTGAAAAAATTTTTAAAAGATAACTTTTGAAAAATTTTTGGAGCATAAATTTTAATGCTATAAACTTGTTCGTGGGCTCATCTGATAGATATTTTTAAATACTTTGACAAATGTTTAATAAGTTTGTGTTATAAAATGCATAATTTTCCCGTTATTTAAGCTTGAATACTTAGATTTGGGTAGTCGCCGTAAGAAATATACATTCAATTACCTATAACTCACTTTTAGTTAACACTAAAAAGTTTTTCTAGTAAGGAATTTTTTCATTTTTTATTATCTTCAATTTTGGTGATAATACCTTTTTTGTAAAAACTTATAGGTTTTGAATTATTTATAAAAAATCGGTTAAAAACATGCATTTTTCTCAGGAAAAATTAAAATCTTTAATCTTTAATAACTCAAAAAGTTATGATTAATTTCAATATCTTTATATAACAAATTTTGCTTAGAGTTAGTCCCTCTATCGAATTATGGAGTTATTTTTAATAAAATAATTTTCACCCCCGAGAAGGGGTGGCATCCACCCCCAGGGTAAAAGCGCAAGTTGGAACCATGTCACCTTTGTTCCTTGAGATATCCTCTAACCACTCACCAATTTTCATCCAAATCGATGGAGGTTCAACGAAATCGGAGGTAATAGCTCATATCCACCTTCAATGACTCCACTATGAATATATCTATTAAATTTAAAAATAAAATAATTCTATCATAGTTTCAAACCAAATTCACAAAAATGTGGTTGAAATGTTAATTTCAAACCAAACTTCCCCCCCCCCCTTTAAACAAAATTAGTAAAACGTTGAAAATTCGAACATAGGTAAAAAATATTGCGGCCCTCGGTAATATACCAAAAACATTTTATGTCCCTTACTAAAAAAAGTTTGCCCACCCCTGATATATAACAATACACTAATAATGTCCTCGTCTTTATCAATATCGATGGGTAAACAAATTTATCTAAATTATAAATACGTATATCAACTGAACTACGGGTAATAAGTAATTTGAATTTATGGTTGGAAATAATCTAGAAATGGTCTAGAGTCTAGAGTCTAGAGTCAGGGGTGAGCAAACTTCTTTTAGTAAGGGCCACAAAATATTTTTGGTCTATTACCAAGTACCGCAATATTTGTTACCTTAACATGTTAGAATTTTTAACTTTTTACTAATTTTGTTTAAGGGGGGGCATGGTTTGAAATCAACATTTGGTGGCCTGGTTTGGCATGAAATTATGGTAAAATTGTTTTATTTTTAAATTAAATAAATATATTCAGTACAATTCAATGATTATTCAAAAAAAATTCAAGACCAAATATTGAAAAATAAGCCAACGGTGGCAAATTTTTAGAGGCAGCTCCAAAAAAATGGATTTTGCAGTAGAACTCGTCAATGGATGATACGAAACACAAAATTCAAATATATTTGATTAGTTTTTGAGTTTCTCGAGGTAACGCTGTTGAGTTTTTTAGTTTTAACGATTTTTGAGTTTTTGATATCACCCAATATACAAGTCAAAATATCGAAATTTTTGTAAAAAAGTGAGAAAATCAACATATTTATTATTGTTAACCAAAACATATTTCGACAGAGTTACCTCACGAAATGTCTAAAGAAATCTATGAAAAATTTCAGGTGGATCTGTCAAGTTGGTAGTTTTTGAGTTACGATGTTCACCGCCTTTGAAAAAAGCAGTTTTAAGAAAAACGCCTTTGGTTTGACAACTTTTATTTAAATTTTTTTTGTCTGTCAAATCGTAAAGTGATGCACGCCGGAATATGTATTTGAGTCGTAGAGTGATTTACAAAAGAGGCGGGAACAGGTGTTGAACGTATCTCACTACTCTCAAGCTACTGCAAAGTGAGTCGAAGGTAGGGCTATTAAACAGGCTTTACTTCCGGTAATTTTACTCCGGTCAAGCTGAAAATTTTAGAGAGTATTTTTAAAGTTTATTTATTTATTTATTTATGTACTTTCATTTAAAATAAAAAAATTTCAAATTCAAATTTTTCAAACCGTACCCCTCCCCTCTAAACAGCATTCGCAATTAATTAAGCATGGTATTTCCCTTAAATATATGTGTATCTATATATTTATTTATTTTTATTTTATCTGTGAACCTATTTCTTTTTTCCCTAATATGGTTCTGAAGCTATTTCCTTGTGACATTTTATGCAATTTACTATTTTATTTGGGAATAAGCCACAATTTAAGTTTGAACTTAAATTTATTTGACGTTTCGATTTCCACTTCGGAAATCGTTATCAAAATACAAAACATTAATAAATTATACATTTACTTAATTAGTTTAATTTATTAATGTTTTGCATTTTGATAACGATTTCCGAAGTGAAAATGGAAACGTAAAATAAATTTAATTTCAAACTTAAATTGTGGCTTATTCCCAAATAAAATAGTAAATTCTATTTTCACATTGCTACTAGTTACTTAAATATTTGAAGGGAAATTCCGTGCTTAAATAGATGTAATCACGCATCATACGTAATGTGCAACACGCGTCATTTAAATCAAAATAAACAAAGTTATAAATTTAAAAAATCTTAGATTCCCTTCCTTGTTTTTGTTTTCTTTGAAAGAAATAAATAATATAAAATATGCACGATGATTTAATCCTATTGAACGAATAATTAACAATATTAGTTATAATTGAAATGACGTTAGCGTTGACTACTTGCAAAACATTTTTGCACAATATACCTGCTAATGGAAGTGAAGAAAAGTGAAAAATAATAACTGATGTTCTGAAAATTGTTCATGGACGTATTCTTTAAATTTTCTCAACATTACAATATTTGCTCCTCTTAAATTTGGTGCTCCGTCAGTTGTTACACTTACTAGGTGGTTAGAGCGTTAATTTAAAATTTTCCAAACAGTTCCAGACTACTTCAAAAATATCGTTTCCATTTGTTGAAATTTCGTGGATTTCATTCAGGGAGCCGACAAAACTCTGCCAGAAACCCAAATAATTGCCCGCGTTATTTTGAAAATTTGCGGAAAATCACCCGCTGCGAAAGTGTTAATTAATAGCTTCATTATCTATATTTATTTATTAATATAAGCAATAATTAAAAAAATCTTTAAATGAAAATAATTCACTTCTTTTCCGCTGGCCGCACAAAAATGTGTAAAGGGCCGCATGCAGCCCGAGGGCCGCCATTGCCCACCCCTGCTAGAGTCTAGGAGCTAGACAAGCATTATTGTGTATGCGTGTTCTCTTACAAAAAAGCTGTGTGTTCTGATATAACGTTTATGTTTATTTTATAGACTTTGAGAAGGCATTCGACCGCATCCAAAACGATAAAATTTTCGATTGCCTGCGGGTAACAGGACTTGACCACTACGATAGAAGACTGACAAAATATTTATATTACAATAAAGTAGTATCTATTCAAATTGGAGTCGTACTAAAAATTACCCATCAAACGTAGACAGGTTGGGTGACAAAACGGATTGTGTTTTGTCACTCAGTCTTTTTAACCTATATGTGGGGATGCCGAGAAAATGCATTTTTTTAACGTATACCGATTTTGAACTTTGAGATAACATTTTTGTACAACCTAATTTTTGATTAGAATTTTGCTATTTTTGGCAATTTTCAATCGTAATATCGATAGTTTTTATTATAGTAATATATGTTATGAGTATTTTAAAGATATGAAAATTTGTGTGGACAAATAGGACAAAAATAGAAAGGTGATGGTTTGAAAATTATGATCCTATTGTTTATATCTTTGCCGTAAATGCCGGTCAATTTTGACCGGTTGTATCTCAGGAACTACTCATCACAATTAAACGTTTTTTCTTTTAAAAGAAGCGTCCTGTCGCTTTTTTTACAATACAGTTTTCATGATTTAATTTGTATTAATATTTCCCGAGATATTCTATTTGTTTACAGTGTCGGCAAAAAGAATCTTTACATTGCCAAATAAATCACCAAATTTGAAGACAATTTGCATGCGTTCTGTCTGCGCTTCGTTGGGAGGGGAGGAGAGGGGGGAGAGCGTACTTGCGACGGCAATTGTCTGTAGTTTACGGACCACTTAGCTTATTTAGGGTATTCTGCGCGTTTGCACTGTAAACAGTTGGCTTTGTGCGGGTAGTAAGTGTTAAACTTCGTCTCATTTACCGCGTAAAGTTTGAGATCGTCAAATTCTAAATTGAACTGACAAATATGGGTCGAAAGGAACTCACAAAAGAGGAGAAGGGTCGTGCTTTAACATTACGGAGAAAGGGGACTCTGTAATTACCGTAGCACGTGATATAGGTCTTTCAAGAGAGGCTATTTATCAACTGAAACGTTGCAGCCGAACGTTTCAGTTGATAAATAGCCTCTCTTGAAGCACCAATATCACGTGCTACGGTAATTACAGAGTCCCCTTTCTCCAGCAATGTTAAAGCACGAACCTTCTCCTCTTTTGTGAGTTTATTTAGACCCATATTTGTCAGTTCAATTTAGAATTTGACGATCTCAAACTTTACGCAGTAAATGAGACGAAGTTTAACACTTACTACCCGCACAAAGCCAACTGTTTACAGTGCAAACGCACAGAATACCCTAAATAAGCTAAGTGGTCCGTAAACTACAGACAATTGCAGTCGCAAGTAAGCTCTCCCCCTCTCCTCCCCTCCCAACGAATCGCAGACAGAACGCAATGCAAATTGTCTTCAAATTTGGTGATTTATTTGGCAATGTAAAGATTTTTTTGCCGGCACTGTATAAGCCAAAACATTGTTTATAATTTTAAAATATTCCTGAGGCCGCTTAACTAGTCCAGTTTCAATTCTGTAAAGTGAATTAGATAAGTACAGTATCTTTTTATACAAAAATCATAGTTATTTTTAAGTATCATAATTATTCTGGTTATTATAGCGACCGCAAACTTTTAATCAACAATTCAATTGTTCAATTCATTCAATTTCCATCGGCTTCTGGAATTGTAATCTATACGAAAAGGGATTTTATACTACCAAGTCATTTAATTATTGATAATATATATAAAAATTATCTAAAATTTTAGTTGAAAATTAAAGATTTTGTTGGAAAAACCCGCATTTTTCGGGAAAAATTTTCGTTGAAGTAAATCAGAAAAAACACGTCTCTATGCAGAATTTAATTACGGTGAATTTTTATTTGAGTGTTTTTGGTGTAAAGTTAAAATCTTTGGAGTTATAGAGCAAAAATTGAAAATAAAACATTTTCGGGCGCCATTTTGTTTATAAAAAAAGTAACACACTATCTGCGCACTTTGCATACCTATATTATTAATATATACGAGTACAATCATAAGATTGGGTTCCAGCAATAAAATTGCTGGTAAATAACTTTTCCTTGTATTTTGCTAATAATTAGCCCAGAGTTAATGGTCAATTCTGCCTCTCACATTTCTTATATTATACACCCATATTTTTCGTATTCTATTTCAAACATATTTTAGTGAGTGTAAGGGTCATTAACCAGTATAAATAATAATAAACATCAAACAAATCAAGAATATTGATGAATTTAAAACAAACAATATTTTTTCTCCGAATTAATTATTTTTTTCACAGGTATAATAACTTATTCGATTTTTCACCGGTTATTACTTTAAAAAGGAAAAACCGGTTACAACCAGGACAAAAAACAACAGGTAAAACCGATTATTACGAAGTAAAAAACCGGTTCAAAAAAATTTAAACAAGATTGCCTTACAATTGGCAATCTATTTTTTTTAATAAATAAAAAGCTGAACCTTTACCATAATACATAGAAGCTATATTTAGATTATATTCAAGATAAAACATCTAACCAAGCTTTATTCTATGTATCAGTAGCGAAATCGATTCCACTACCAACATTTCCAACCAAGAGAAATTGTTGCTTAATAGTCCGTTCTTTAACGGTAAAATATTGCTAAATCTCTAAATTTTAAAGAACCGCTTGGATTGACATGAAATTTGGCATACACATAGCTAACAAGTCAAAGAAAAAAGTGATATTGTGCAGATATGTGCTTTTGCCCTGGGGGTGGTTTTCACCCCCTTTTGGGGGTGAAAAATATTCGTCCAAAGAAAGTCAGGAAATTGATAAACTGACTAATTCTAAGTAACTTTTATTCTATGGAGTTTTTTCCCTAAGTCAATGCTTTTCGAGTTATTTGGCAGTGAATATGTTCATTTTTCCAACAAAATAACCACGCTTTTAGACGGTTTTTCGCAAATAACTCAAATAGTAAGAATTTTGTCGAAAAACCATTCTTAGCAAAAATATAGCCTGTAAAAAATTTAAAAAAATGGTGTATATATCACGACTCTACATCTAGTAGAAGCAGAGCTATAGCTAATAAAAAATAGGTTCATATTCGTCAAATTCCAAATGGAATATTTTAACGTGAAATAACCAAAAATGAAGCACATTTCGGGGAAAACTCATTACAACTTATTTAAAGTGTTTAAAAGAAGCTTCATTTTTGTTTTATAAAAAAAAATTGTAGCATCAAAATTAAACAAGTTACGCTCAAAATAAAGTTAGTCCCTTTTGGTTTTGGTAAAAAAATAGAGAAAATCACCCCCTAATTAGTATCTTAAATGAACTTAATCGTTACGACTTCACAAGTTTCTTGACTCGTGTATATATTGTTTATATGATCTGTAAATTTCATCGGTTTAAAGTCCTTATTATTGAAAAGGCTGTAGTTAAAAGGGGTTGAACGAGTCACTGATCACGAATGTATGCAAATTTAGAAACACCAAACCTTACTCAATTTTTGTCTAACAGAAAAACAAAAAAAATACATGATATTTAAAAAAGCAAATCTGACTTTTTTTGATTTTCGAGATTTTTGGTATCTCTTAATAATTTTTAAGTTATTTTGAAAAAAGCATATTTTTCAAAATTTAAGTTTTTAAAAATTTTACTTTGAAACCAAATTTTTTCAAAAATAAGCACTTTGAATCGATGAAACTTACAGATCATATAAACACCACATATGTAAAATAATTTGTGGATGGGTAACGATAAATTTCATTTAAGTTGCTAATTAGGGGGTGGTCTTCCCGATTTTTTTTGCAAAAACAAAAGAGACCAACTTTATTTTGAGCATAACTTGCTTAAATTTAATGCTAGAAACTTTTTTTAAAAACAGAAATAAAGCTTATTTTAAACGCTATAAAAAAGTTATAATGGTTTTCCCCAAAAAGTGCTTAATTTTTTGGATATTTCACGTCGAAATATTCTATTTGAAATTTGGTGAATATGAATCTATTTTCATTGGCTATAACTTTGGTTCTACGAGATCCAGAGACCTAACGCGTACACCATTTTTTTACTTTTTTATAGGCTATATTTTTGCGAAGAACGTTTTTTTCGAAAAAATACTTACTTTTTGAGTTATTTGCAAAAAACCGTCTAAAAATGTGGTTATTTGTTGAAAAATGAACATATTCACTCACAAATAACTCGAGAAGTGTTGACTCGGCGAAAAAGCTCTATAGAACAAAAGTTACTTAAAATTAGTCAGTTTACCCATTTCCGGACTTATTTTGGACATATATTTTTCACCCCTAAGAGGGGGTGAAAGTCACCCCAGGGCAAAAACACACATTGGCACAATATACCCTTTTTTCTTTGACTTGTAAGTTATACGTATGCCAAATTTCATGTCAATCCAAGCGGTTCTTTAAAATTTAGAGCAAAAACCATGAAAGAATGGATTATAAATTCGCACAGAACCCAAAATTTCAGTACAATATTGAAGGAAGGGGTATTGAGGTTAGGATTTTTTAAATTTTCCCTAATCTATAATTCCAAGATAAAATTATTATTATACCTAGAATACCTACCTGTTAATCTTCGAGCCGACCTGGGGACTCTGGGGTGTTTTTAAAATGTACCTGGGATATCATAAAGGACTAAAGGATTATAGAGAGCCGAGATGGGAATACCCCGTTTTTCCCATCCCTATTGGTAACTATAAAGTATAAAAATTTAAAAATAAGATAATAAAAAATTCTCGCCTTACCTGTCCAGATACAAAAAGCACGAAGTCACCAAAAATGGTTGCAACAACATCCAATATGTTTGAAGTCATATATTTTCGTGCTTCATTAAAAATATTAGTTTTGACTGCACCAGGATGGTAACTGTTACACTTGATGTTATGCTTCCTTAGTTTCTTCGCAAAAATATCTGAAGCTACCACCGTACAAAACTTTGATGTACAATACGAAGTAAGCTTATCTGGTAGAATGATGTTATCATCTGTTACATGATCGACAAATAACTGATGTGAAAACGATAATATTGATGCTGTGAAAAGAATCTTGGGTTCTTCTGACTTTTTGAGCAAATCTACAAAAAAGTATCTAAATAAGTATTTATTTTAATAAAAAATAGTTGTTATAGGCTGTGATAATGTGATAAAAAAGAGGGACAATCGAAATCGAATATATCGAGAATTAAACGTCAGATCAAAAAAGTGAAAAAAAAGTGTTGATCATTTTTCAAAAATATATCGAATGACCCCAAACAGGACCACCCACCTACACCCCCTCGACCGGGATGGGGTAACTTTGAAGTCTTAACTCTTTTTAAGTCTTAACCATTGCTACAAGTTTTGGAGCCACGAGTGTGTTCTCCTCCATGGACACCTTCTTCTGCTTATTATTATTATTATTCTTCTTCTTATACTTGTTGTAGATCTGTCGATCTGTTAAGTCTAACGTTGAAGTATTTCTTGAGAGGTGCCAGCTATCTCTCCATCTTTTTGGTGGTCTCAACGGTGGACGCTTGCCAGCTGGTTTTCCTTCTAACGTAATTATTGGTTGTCTGTGCTCGTCCATTCTTTTTACATGACTAAACCATTCTTTTCGTCTTTGTCTACCCTACCTTACTATATCTTGCACGCCACATTGTTCCCTGATGATGTTGATTTTTATTCTATCCCTTTTTGTCTTTCCTACTATTGCTCTTAGTGTCTTCATTTCGCGCGGCTGTGCGTAGCATGCATTTGGTTTTATTGTTATCTTCTCTTGATTCAATAGCATAGGTTATAAAAGGTCGAATGCAAGTTTTATAAATTCTAACTTTGCTGTCCATTCTCATATATGGGTTATTCCAGATCACATCTCTCAAACATCCGGACAAGACAGCGGCCTTGTTAATTTGTCCTCTTAGGTCTCTGACTGAGTTATGATAACTTGATAAATTTACACCTAGATATTTGAACTGGTTTAGCTGATCTAAGGGTTTCCCTCTACCACGAGCTTACATCTATTTGGATCTTTCGAAATGGTAATGCATTTTCTTTTCTGCGTTGATATGTTCATGTTGAGTCGTCGATATGCTTGGTAGAATCGATAAAGTTGCCTTTGTAGGTCATCCTCATCCTCTGCAATCAGGGCTGCATCATCCGCATAGCACACTATACTGATTCTACTGTGACTGAGTCTTTATCCTAGTTGTAGCGATCCCACATTTTCTATTATTTCATCCATTAGCATATTGAATAGAAATGGGCTGAGGCTATCCCCCTGCCTGATTCCCCCTGGCGTTGGCATGTCGGCCGTAATGGTGTTCTTTTACAAAAAATTATACTAAATATCGTTACGTTTAGTATATACAGTGATGAGCACGCTAATAACAGGCAAAATAACGCAAAAGATGGAAAACATAATACGTTGTGAAATAAAAAGATATGAAATTAGTAGAGGTGGAAATTATCGATAAAAACGTATAAATTAACATTACATTACATAGTTTCGCACCTTAGACGTCTGTGACAGGAGTATTTTATAAAATCCTGTCACAGTGACAGTTATACTCCTCCGATACGTCTAAGGTGGGAAACTACGTTATGTACTATGTAATGGTAATTTATACGATTATATCGATAATTTTCACCTCTACTAGTTTCATCCCTGTTTACTTCAAAATGTATTATGTTTTCCATCTTTTGAGTTATTTTGCCGGTTATTAGCCCGCTCATCACTGTAGATATGATCACTCGTTTCTTGTCTACGGGCTTATCAAGATATTACTTGATATTACATTTAGAAAAACAGATTTAAATAGGTAAACAGACAAGGTCACGGTTAGGAGGTAAAAACAATTGGGATACTTACCACAGATGAGAGAATTTCATTCAGGATCAAAGTTTAATGGTTAATTTTACATTCACAGATAAATTTTATTAGGCAATTATATATATTTTTAAGTTCAGAGGCAGCAGATAGCATATACATACAGTCGAAAAAATGAAAGAATACCCATGACCGAACATATAAAACACGATGTATTTTCCTGTCACCGCGTCACACAAAAAATTGGCCAGCGCAAGTACATGTAATAATTATTGTTACATGTACTTGCACTGGACAATTTTCTTTGTGACACGGTGACAGGAAAATACAGCATGTTTTATATGTTCGTTCATGGGTATTCTTTCATTTTTCCGACTGTACATATATACATATATTAAAAATGAAGAATATTCCAATTTATTAAACCTTCGATTAAATTATAGGTATGTAAAATGTTTTTTGTGTACTCGAAGAAAATGTGATTCAAAGGATTATTGTTTTGATCATAGAGGTATATATTAACATAGAGGGAGCCTACCTTCCGCGCTTCCTGACGACAAGATCTCAGGGACTGGTTTGCTGCATCTCCTTCTAACACATTGTATCATGACATTCAGTGTGAATATAGGCACGGAAGAGGAGGACAACTGTAGCAGCTTTACTATGCGTAAGAGTGAAACAGCACTAATCCAAATAAAAAAGATGGTGTCGTCACTTCGCTCTGAATGACACTCTCTCTATGCTAATATTTAACTCTATGGTTTTGATTTAGATAAAATCAAAATTTTGATATAACCACCAATTGTTGTTGTTTGAGGTTATGTCATAATATCACAGTCAAAAAAATCGAGGATTAAATGTACTTGCCTTGATGGTTGTAGGTAACAGCCAGCTTTGACTGGAAATACATATATTGAGGGCAGGGCCGGATTTAAGGGGGGGGGGGGCAGGCTGGGCAGCTGCCCGGGGCCCCCACATTTTGGGGGCCCCCACAAAGCCCCAAACTTAAAAACATCAGCACATTATTCACATAGAATAATTTTTGTCAATCAATTAACTGTAATATTTCGTTATATGGAAGGTTTCTCTCCTATTAAAAATATATTTTTGGCAAATTACGGTCATAAAGCAGAAGATATATTTAAGACATTCTTGCAAGAAGATGATATCGATTTGAAAAGCTGCAGGGGACAGTCCTACGACAATGAGTCAGTTATGAGATGAGTGGAAAATACAACGGTGTTCAGCTAAAATTTAGATAACACAATATCTTGGCGTTGTAGATTCCATGTGTCGCCCACCCTCTAAATTTAGTTGCTAAAGCTGCAGCTAAGTGTTGTCCTGCTGCCACAGAATTCTTTGATTTCTTGGAAGGACTGTAAGAACCCTATGTACTTTTCAGTTCCTCTACATATAGATACAACTTGTTAATCGAATGTTTAAAAACGTCTTTAAGCGAGAGCAACGCCGACCATGGCAGAAATATTATTGTTCCTAAAAAAGAGTAAATACTACTAGATGGTCGTCTAGAAGTGATGCCGCAAAAGAACTAGTTAAAGGTTATAATCAGATTAAAGGAGTATTATCCAAAATTTCGAGTGTGTTTGCTGAAAACAGGGATATTTGCAATATTTTGGAATGAAACCTTAGAGAGGACAAATAGCACAAGTCGTATTCTTCAAGATCCAAATATTGACCTTAATTCAGGAGTGGCGGCACTTAAATCAATTAAAAAATTTATATTCTTTTAAGGAATATTTCAGAGGCTGAAATGACACCATCAGAGAAATTTAGGACTCAAAATTTTATAGCTATTATAGATCACTTCATTTCCTCTTCAAGTCATAAGCTTTCAGCATATGAATCCATTCATTCCAATTTTGGATTTTTACATTATTTGGAAAATTTAACTCCCAATGAAATTGAAGCTCACTCACTGAAGCTTACCGACAATTATAGCAATGATTTAGATAAAAAACTAGGTGTCGAACTAGTACAATTTGTAGAATTTTTCAATTCATTTAAAGAGGACATCGGCTCATCAAATATAAGTAAAGAACTTCAAATGTACCGACGCGACGGTTAAAGGAGAAAAATGTGAATGATGCGGTTCCAAACGTTGCAGTGACACTTCGTTTATATTTAGTTCTGATGGTAACTAACTGCAGTGGACAGAGATCATTCCAAAAATTTAAGTTAATTAAAAATCGACTTCGGTCTATGATAGGCCAAGAGCGTTTGAACCATCTCTTTATAATGAACATTGAACACAATGCCTTAAAGCAATTAGACATGCCCGACATAATCAAAGAATTTTCAGTTAAAAAATCTCGAAAAGTACCCGGACTTTAACCATACCATAGTCATGACAACAATCTGTTTAATGGTAGGAGGTAGGGCCCCACACCAATTCTGCCCAGGGGCTCCCACTGCCTTAAATCCGGCTCTGATTGAGGGTGGATGTTTTATGCCCTATGATACATCAAATTCTGATTATTCTGTGTATTTACAGAATGTGTAAAACAACAGCTTCAGAACCATATTAAAAAGTTTTTACAATACTTACCGATAAGTAAATGTGTCAGCAAAAATGGACTGTAATAATTTACTTGCATAACCTTGTTTAAACCATCTTCAGTAAGTGTACCGTCACATTTTCCTATTCCAACATTGTTTATTAATATATCTATTTTTTCTTCGGTTTTCTTTAATTTCTCAGCAAAATCTCTAACAGATTTGAACGACGCAAAGTCTACATAATCGAAAATAAAATTCGAGCTCTTTGTTTCGCTAATAATAGATTTTTCAATGTCTTCAGTTATTACTCTGTCTGCTATTATAACTCTACAACCTCTTGACAGCAGAGATAATACTACTTCATGTCCAATGCCTGCAAAAAATAATATATACCGTAAAGAAAAGATGAAAAGTGCTAGATGCAAAATTCATTATTAAAATAATAAAAACTAGTACAAAATCCACAATAGTACAAGAAAAATAATTTTTTTTCCTGTAGTTGGCTGTATACCATTAATCACAAAAATTGGAAAAAATCCTTTGTAAAACGTATAAATTTTTTATTAAAAATCCCTTTAAGGGCTACATCACAACAAAACGTTTTCGATTTTATAAAAAAATCATCATCAGTGTTAGACAGATTGGATGCCAGCTGAGCCACCAAAGAAATATTCGGGTAAAAACCCTTTAAATATTATATAGATGCATTAAAGGATGCAAAAAAAAATAGTAATTTAAATCTGAAAATTTTCGCGGAACCACTTTCTGGTAACATCCTTAATCTCTGACTTTTACAATTTATAAGACAAGAGACGACGAATAAAGAAGGTGAAAAAGGACTCTAAAATATGCAGTCATATTCCGCCTTATTCGTCTAGGAAAAGGTCCGAAATATAGTTGCGAGTACTTAAAATCTGCGTAAAGATAAAAGTGAAAGACTTCAGAGGTGGTCCATAATCCCCAGACAGCTGTTTCTGTCTCTAGACGTCTTCGGTGGGGCTACATGAACACTTCTGTATCGAAACGAAACCAAACGGATTATAATGCTATTTTTATTTATTCAAACTGCAAATTCTGGTTGATCGCACTACGCATTACTGCGAGAGGTATGGAATGGCTCTGAACACAAAAAAAATAAAAATCATGATTGTCTGTAAGAACACGATTGAAGACGAAACAATATATGTTAAAGGAAAAGTTTTAGAGAAATTACTAAAGGCGGGTTCTCATTAGTCAATCTCATTGATCAATATAATTGATTCTATGCTACAGAAGAAAAATAGATATGTATATGAACGTCGATTCAGCGATATTGTTCTATCATATGGTATTTCAATAAAAGTGAAAAGCCTTCCTACTTTTGATAGATCAATGGAAATGATTCTATCAAATAGAACAGTGCTTGACAATGAGAACTAGCGTTCAGTTGCGTTGACTTGTATTTTGTGGAGTTAAATACAGTAAAACCTGCCCTGCTATATCCGGATCAATGTGGCGACAGACCGATCCGGATATAAAAAAATCCGAATATCAAGACCACTTCTTTTATAGTCTGTGAAACGTTTTCTTCCTCATACATTCCAGTAACCAACGCCGTTAATAACTTTCGTCGATAGGCACGTTTTATAAATGCTATAATACCTTGATCCATAGGCTGACAGAGGGATGTCACATTTGGGGGCAAAAAGACACTTTCGCCATTTTTTAGTTCTTTTGGGTCGTGATGAGAGGGTGCGTTGTCCAACAGCAGTACTGCTTTTCTTGGTAGATTTCGGTAGATACGGACGGCAGAATCGTCCGGATATGGGGAGGTCCGGATATGACAGGTCCGGATGTGACAGGTTGTACTGTATATAGTAAGCATATAGATGAGGTTAAGTCCTTTGTGAAAACAATACATATATTATAATTTCGTGAAAAATGTCAAATTTTAAATGGAGAGACAACCATATCTGCAAGTTTCTAGAATTATATCAGAGAGAGGAGTGCTATGGAATATTAGGAGTGACCAATATAAAAAATATAATAAAGCGGGAAAAACGCTATGAAGCTAATCGTTTTGGAATGGAAATATTGATTACTGACTCTACCTGACGTTTACCTGACTCTAAACGATATTAAAAATAAAATTAAAAGTATCCGGACAACCTACAAAGTTGAACTGAATAAAATATTAAAAGCAAATAAAAGTGGTACAGGAACGGATGATCTGTATAAACCATAAACCCAAATTGTTTTGGTTCGACCAAGCGAATTGGCCTAACCAAAACGTTTAATAGGTGTTTCCGTTGCAAAAGACATTCAGAGATGTTCTTGTTTTTCTATTTTTAATTACGTTTTTTAAATATTTACACACAATGCGAACGCCAGCATGCATAATTTTCTTCTTTACAGAAATTTTTAAAGTTCGCACTTTGTAGACCGAATTCAATATCCTTGAAATAGTGTGAATTTGAAATCTATGTTCAGTTCATAGAATGAGCGCTATTGATCAATGAGGTTGACTAATGAGAACCCGCCTTTAGATACAATTATTTGGGACGTAAAGGCGGGTTCTCATTAGTCAACCTCATTGATCAATAGCGCTGATTCTATGCAACTGAACATATAATTCAAATTCACACTATTTCAAGAATATTGAATTCGGTCTACAAAGTGCTAATTTTAAAAATGGCTGCAAAGAAGAAAATTGTGCATATTGGCGTTCGCATTGTGTGTGAATATTTAACAAACGTAATTAAAAATAGGAAAACATGAAAATCTCTGACTGTCTTTTGCAACGGAAACACCTCTTAAAAATGCATCCGCTTGGCCGAACCAAAACAGTTTGGGTTTATACCGATCATCTGTTCCTATATCACTTTTGCTTTTAATACTTCATTCAGTTCAACTTTGTAGGTTGTCCGGATACTTTTAATTTAATTTTTAATATATTTTATAGTTAGGGTTTCTATTTCCATTCCAAAACGAATAGCTTCAGAGCTTTTTCCGCTTTATTATATCTTTATACAGGGTGTCCCGAAAAGATTGGTCATAAATTATACCACAGATTCTGGGGTCAAAAATAGGTTGATTGAACCTCACTTACCTATATAGAATAGTGCACACAAAAAAAGTTACAGCCCTTTGAAATTACAAAATGAAAATCGATTTTTTTTTATATATCGAAAACTCTCAGAGATTTTTTACTGAAAATAAACATGTGGCATTTTTATGGCAGCAACATCTTAAAAAAAATAAAGTGAATTTTGTGCACTCCATAAAAATTTTATGGGGGTTTTGTTCCCTTAAACCCCCCAAATTTTGTGTATGTTCCAATTAAATTGTTATTGTGGCACCATTAGTTAAACACAATGTTTTTAAAACTTTTTTGCCTCCTAGTACTTTTTCGATAAGCCAGTGTTTATCGAGATATTTTGAATATTTTTCGAATCCACCACATATTTGTATATGGTTAATTACGATTATACAGTGCGTCCATAAAGTAATGCATAAATTCATTATTTCATAAACCGGAGACTTTAAGGAAAAATCCCGAAACAGGTCGATTTTTATTTTTAAATTACGATTTTTTGGCATACATATCATACTAGTGACGTCATCCATCTGTGCGTGATGACGTAATCGATGATTTTTTTAAATGAAAATAGGGGTAATGTAATAGCTCATTTGAAAGGGTATGTAATTTTCTATTCAATAGTATAAACATCAATATAATTATTTATACAGGGTGTCCAAAAAATGTTTTTTTTTTAATTAAATTAATTAGTAAAAAAAGATGAATGTATGTAATTTGTTTAATTCTAAATATATTTTATTTGTGCCAGAAAACATAAAAATGTTTTATTTAAAAAAACAAACATTGATTTTCTCCTAAGCGTAATGTTAAACTTCCAAGAGGCAGGTGGGTGGCAGCTCTAAGATTGAATTTAAGAGAAAAGCAATATTTATTATTTGTCAAATTAACATGTTTTCCTGTTTTCTGACAAAAGTAAAACGAATGTTGAATTAAATAAGTTAGATACATTCTTCTTTTTGTCTTAATTAATTTAATTAAAAAATTCTTTCTGAACACTCTGTATAAATAATTGTGTTATTCTTTATACTATTAAATAGAGAATTAAATACCCTTTCAAATGAGCTATCACATGACACCTATTCTCATTTAAAAAAATCATCGATTACGTTATCAAGCCCAGATGGATGACGTCACTAGTATGATATATATGCCAAAAAAATTGTAATTTAAAAATAAAAATCGACCTGTTTAGGAATTTTTCCATAAAGTAGCCGGTTTACGAACTAATGAATTTATGCGTTACTTTATGGACGCACTGTAGAGACCTGTTAATAATCTGAAAATTTATTTATAATTTACATTTTTAGGTATATTTTGAAAAAGAAGCTATATCTCGATAAAAGGTGACTTATGAAAAAAAGACTAAGAGGCAAAAGTTTTAAAAACACTGTGTTTACTAATGGTACCACAATAATAGTTTAATTGGAACGTACACAAACATTTGGGGGGTTTAAAGGAACAAAACCCCTATAAAATTTTTACGTAAATATATTGAAAAAAAAGCCGCATCTCGATAAAAACTGGCTTATCGAAAAAATACTAGGAGGCAAAAAAGTTTTAAAAACGTTGTTTTAACTAATGGTACCACAATAATCAATTAATTGGAACGTACACAAAAGTTTGGGCGGTTTAAGGGAACAAAATCCCCATAAATTTTTTAGGAGGTGGACAAATTTCACTATAATTTTGTTTTAAGATGTTCCTGGTATAAGAATGATACATGTCCATTTTCAATAAAAAATCTCTAATAGTTTTCGACATACTGAAAAAAATCGATTTTCATTTTGTAACTTCAAAGGGCTGTAACTTTTTTCATGAGCACATTTGTACTAAGGTAAGTTAGGTTCAGTCGAACTATTTTTGACCCCAGAATGTGTGGTATAATTTATGACCAATCTTTTCGGGACACCCTCTATTGTTTACTTCTAATATTGAATATGAATATGCACTCCTCTCTCTGGTATAATTCTAGAAAGCAGATATGGTTGTCTCTTGATTTAAAATTTCACATTTTCACGATATTATATATCTATGGTTTTCAAAAAGAATTCAACCTCATATGCTTACTACCAGTGGCGGCTCGTGATTTTTACAATAGGGGAGGCTATACCTAACTGTAAAATATCTAGACAAATTTGCACTAACAAAATATTGCACCAAAAAATGTAATTTAAGGCCCCATTTTTTGACCATTTTTTATTTACATTTCGTAATATCATCCTAATTCATAATTTCATGATATCATATCATTTTAAAAATAGTTAGTCTAATTGTAAAAGTTTAATACCAAAGTTTGTGTCATTTATTTGTTAACAATTCCATCTATTTGTAAATAGATACCTCGCATATCAAAATAAATACAGATTTGAAGTTTTGCAGTCCATACATAATGAAGCTTCAAATTTTTTAAGATACTCAACTGATTTTTTTTAATTCTAAACGCGGCCTACTGCGAATTCAAAAATACCATAAATTACCGATATTGTGCTTTGAGTTAGAGATATCGGAAAAAGTTATTTGAGCAAGTTGTTCCAAATATTATTATTACCCCACATACCAAATTTCATAACAAAATTCGCACTTTTAGATTTTTCATTATTTTTAGTCAGGACCCTAAAATTCGTTGTCCCGAGACGCACGCAACCACGCAACGGAGCCGAGAAGCTATTCTGCCTCCCTTGGTATATCTCCGGGCAGCGTGTGATGGCACCGTAGATGCCACTGTTAGGAGACCGGGTCTCCTTAAACGCCTGCTGCGCTGCACGGAGCATTAGCAACGGAGACTGTTGGGCTTCTCGGCTCCGTGCTCCGTTCATGCATCTCGGGATAACCCAGGGTCCTGCCTACAATAATATGTAATAAAACTGAGACGCGACCATGCGTTCTAATGCTAATCTCCGTACGTATGGATAATTAGTGATAATATGGAATTTACACGTTGTATAATAGTGAGATTTGTACTTGTTGTTTTCGCGATTCATGATAAACAAAACAGTGTAGAGTGTGTAAAAAATTTATGGGGAGGCTGAGCCTCCCTTGCCTCCTCTGACGAGCCGCCACTGCTTACTACTTAACCCCCAAATTACGCAACTGAACGCTAGTTCTCACTGTCAAGCACTGTTCTATCTGATAGAATCACTTCCGTTGATCCATCAAAAGTAGGAAGGCTTTTCACTTTTATTGAAATATCATATGATAGAACAATATCGATGAATCGACGTTCATATAAATATATTTTATTTCTATAGCATAGAATCAAGGATAGTGATCAATGAGGTTGACTAATGAGAACCCGCCTTATGCTAAATGAACAATGGGACCACAGCCTTGAAATAAAACAACGCGTGACGTACTGAGATAGTCAGAAACGCTTTCAATAAAACGAAATCAGTATTATGCAATTGAAAACTGTGAATAGAAATTAGAACTAGAGTATTGAGATGTTACGTATTCTCTGTCCTTTTATATGGAGTTGAAACTTGGGCAATTCGGACGCAACTAAAAAAAGACTTGCCAGCTTTGAGATGTGGTGTTATCGAAGAATGTGGCAAATATCATAGACACAACACGTAACAAACACGGAAACAATAAGAAAGATGAAAAAAGTAAAAGAAATACTTAACTCTAAGAAAAAAAGGAAAATGAGCTACTTTGACCACATACTAAGAAATGAAAAATATGAGTTGATGTGATTGGTTCTACAAGGAAAAGTTGAAGGAAAAAGAGGGGAGACGACGCCAGTGGCGACGCGTGACTTTTTCTAAAGTGTTACCAAAACTAAATGTAAAAAAATCTTATTTAAAAAAAATGATTTTGAACCTCCTAAATATAAGTTTTTGTTTTTAATCCTGTGGGATAAAATTAAACAAATCACTATTCCCAAATTATATGTATGTAATTATGTATATTGTATATGTAACAGGTATAACAATAAATAATAAACAAACTAAACAGATTATTCTACCATAAAATTAACATAAAAAATTAACAAGTAGGAAAAAGAACATATTTTGAAAACTATTGTTTATATATAAAGTCTTCTATTTTCAATAATCCCATTCTTTTCTTCAAAATTATATATAAAAAAATATACAAGGAAAATGACGTTTCAAGTAGTTGATTGATTACGCAATACGCAGCAACACTCTTCCATGTTTAAATGCACGCACACTGTAATCTGTAATAGGTACTAAACGAACGTTACAAACGAACGTTACAAACCAAAATATGGTTACAATGCTGATATACACAGCGTGCCAAAGCGACGTCTCTATCAAAATTTCAAAATTTTCAGAAACGAGCTAGTCCCGAACGACAGCGGGTATTCTTCTGCGTTACCATACCCAAATGTGGTAACAGCATATAATAACGTGCAACGGATTCACATAATCTCGCCAATATTTTCGTGCGTCTAGTTGGCTATTTACTGAATTAGGTACTATTAATAAATATTTCTGTTAGTAAAAAATATAAATGGAATTATTTCATAGTAGTAATAAAATATTTATTTGCAAGATTTTTAACTGTTACCAATGGTAACAGTGGTTACATGGACGCTTCGCAAGTGGACGACGCACATCCTTGTTGAACAATAGGGAACTTGCATAAATTTTTAAATTCGGAAAAAATGTTATAAATCACAACAGAACATAATTTAAAACATGTATCAAAGATAAAAAAGTTTTGTTTGTCTTTCGTTTGGCCCCTAAAGACGATTAAAAATTCAAATTAAAACAGGTGGTCCAAAACGCATCGTGACGTCACTTGGTTTTACATTTACATTTTTCCAATAAAGTAAACAGAATTTTAAATTAGACGTTATAAACGTCAGTAGAAAATACATTTATGTGACGTTACAAGTGTTTTTGATCGTTTGACCTATTCATAGAAAATTTTTACTTTTACAAAATGGTTTTATTTTCAATAGTAAACCTTCGTTCCTTTCCTTCAAAAACAGTATAAAACTACAATTTTAACAAACTGGTATATATTATTACAATGACATACGATAAATGTCATTAGAATATAAATATTTTTGACTTATTCCACGACGATGAGCTTGACAAATACCCAAGTAGGTGGAGGCCAATAAACTAAAGAATGAGAAGGAGAATATACCTAAATATAAGGTTGTGTCTAGGTATACGCTAACGTGTACGCAAATAAAAAAGTTAGAGTGTCAGTGATTTCTTATTTTTTATTTGTTTAGTGTTTGTTTTTAAATTAACTACGGAGTGCGGACAATTATTTAGTTCTTTTAATGAGTTTAAGAACATTTTAAAACAGTACGCAAAAGATAAGAGACTATAAATTAATATATATTTTTTTTAGTTATAAATGAAATAGTATTACCGTAAAAGATTCAAATAAAAGGAAGACCTAAAGCTTTCACAATAATAATTAACTTGTTTTGAAGCTATTATCCTTGTGGCATTTTTGTAATCAACTATTCTAGATGGGAACTAAGTCACAATTTAACTAAAAAATTGATTTTATTAACGTTTCGACTTCTAAACCGGATGTCGTTGTCAAAATACAAAATATTATTAAATTAAACAAAAATGTTGTTGCTTAGTAAAAAAATTTTTCTAATAATTTATTTAATCTGACTAATTTTTGTATTTTGACAATGACATCCGATTTGGACGTCTAAACGTTAATAAAATAATTTTTTTAGTTAAATTGTGGCTTATTTTGCATTTAGAATAGTTGATTATAATAATTCACTTACGTATAAAAATTATTTTAACAATATTTTGTACCTACATGTCATGTCAACTAAATACATATAATTATTTTGCTAACCTAAATATATACTTTTATATATACACATTGATTTATTATAATTAAGTTTGAAACATCTGAATAGTTCTGCTTCCCTTCCCTTAACAAATATGTTTCCATCAAACAAACACTAAACATATCAAAATAGCATGTACCAAAATATATAGTCACTGCGCAAGCTAAATAATGACGTCACTGGCTTGATGAAGTTTAATTCGCGTCTACCTAACTTTTTTATTTGCGTACACGTTAGCGTGTACCTAGACACAGCGAAATATAACCATAATAAAAACTAATGCAAAACTATGTGACGTCACGTGCCGTTTGAACTATTTTATACCGCTGAAGACTTTAAATATGTATTTCTAAGTTATTACGAGTTTTTGAAGCGTGAAATTTTTGGAAATCTCATTTTTAAACAAAACTGAACATTATTATCTAATAAGAAAAAAATGTGCAAGTTCCCTATTTAAAGCAGTGGAGTGGGCAACAACAATAGAACTCTTCAGAAAGACTCAGAAAAAGTTGGAAAGTCACATGCAGTTTGAAGATGGAGCAGGTCGTAGTTAAAACAGTGAAAGTAAAGACGAAGAAGATATTACAATTATATGCTCACATATGCTAAGGGGATATAATTGATGATATTGATGAACAGGCATTAGATCTTCTTCGTAGGGTGCCTGTCCGTTCCGAACGTTGGCGATCATTCTGGCTATGATGACTTTGTTAGTTGCTATACGGAATAGTTGTGTTGAGGTCTTTCTATACCATGCTCTCAGGTTAGCAAGTCAGGATATTCTTCTTCGTCCTGGGGCCCTTTTTCCTTCAATTTTACTTTGTAAAATGCACTGGAGTAGCACGTATCTGCCTTGATTTCTCATTATATGCCTTAAGTACTGCAGCTTACGGCCCTTCACGATGTTGACTAAATCTGCGGTTGTGTTCATCCTCCGTAGTACTTCTTCATTGGTGACTTTGTCTGTCCATGGTATCTTCAGGATCCTTCTGTACAACCATAGCTTAAAAGCCTGAAGTTTCGATAGGGTTTCCGCCTTCAATGTCCACGTTTCTACTCCTTATAGAAGCACTGAGTACACGTAACATTATTTTGCAGCCTTATTTTTGCTTTTAGAGTGATGTCATTGCTCTTGAACACAGAGCTCATAGTCAAGAATGCACTCTTTGCCTTTCCGATGCGACATTTAATCTCTTGAGTATTGAGTATCTCTCCCACGACACATTGATTATAGTTCCCAAATAGTTGTATTGTGAGACACGTTCAATTCTCATTTGGTTCACATACAGATTTACTCCAGTAATGTTTTGCTTGCTGATGATCATTAGCTTGGTTTTGCTGGTGTTTATATCTAGTCCATATGTTCTACTGGTTTCAGTTATTTTATTCATTAAGTTTTGCAGCCCTTCTATGGTATTGGAAAACACGATTGTATCATCTGCATATCACAGGTTACTGAGCTTGACTCCATTTATTGAGATGCCTTCATCAATATCTTTTAGAGCCTCTTCAAAAATGTGCTCTGAGTACAGATTGAATATCAGCGGTGAAATTATACATTCCTGTCTCACTCCCTTTAAGATTTTGACCTGATCTGTATATTTTCCATCTATTCGGAGCTCTACTGATTGATTCCAATACAGGTTAGCTATTATTTTAGCTAATCCCTGTCCTCTTCAGCACTTCCATCATTTGTTCATGTCGGACTCTATCGAAAGCCTTTTTGTAGTCAATCAGGCATGCAAAAACATCACAGCTGACATCTCTACATTTCTGAAACAACACCTGCACGCTAAATAAAGCCTCCCTCGTACCAACGGCGTTCACAAATCCAAACTGATTGGGAGCAATTTGTGCTTCGCATTTTCGGTAAATTCTATTATGGATGACTTTTAAAAAAAGCTTGAGAAGATGGCTCATTAGGCTTATGGTCCTATAGTCTTCACCAACTTTTGCTCCTGGTTTTTTGGGCAACGGTACAAACTCAGATTTGAGCCACTCTGCTGGTATTTTTCCTGCCTTGTATATGTCATTAAATATTTCAGCTATTATTTTTATTTGTGCTCCATTTAATAGCTTTAGCAGTTCTGCAGGTATTTCATCAAGTCCCGGTGCCTTTCCATCCTTCACTTGTCTGATGGCTGTGGTTACTCCTTCTGGTAGGATTTCGGGACCTGAATTATCTTCAATGGTTCGACCATTAGGTCGAACCTATTCAAACATTCAGAAGATCTCAAATTTGCAGGTGACATCTGCCTGCTAACTGAACACCGAAATCATTATGCAAACAAAAATTGACAAATTGGCACAGTACTTCGACACGATCGGACTCCGAATAAACACAGAGAAAGCCAAACTCTTAAAAAATAATATCCATCCAAATAATAAAATAATGATAAACAGTGTTCACATAGCTGGGGTCAGTCAGGCAAAGGAGCGGGATGTGTAAAAAGGATAATAGACGAGAATAATAAAGGCTAAACGTGCATTCAACGCTTTAAGGGGCTAGGCGTAAAATCTTGGTTTAATACTACATATTTAAATGCATTAAATTTTTTCGAATACTGAGAAAACTAATAAATAGTTTTGAAAAATTTAAACTCAGAATGAAAGACTACATTATTACCGAGGGCCGAAAGTCCCTTAGAATTAACAAAAAGTTTCATTTGAATGAAATATTTGAAATTAAAAATCAGACCAAATTTTCTTTCTTTCACCTCTGTAACTTATTAAAATAAACCTAGAAGTTTTCAGCGACTTTCGGCCCTCAGTAAAAATTTAGTCTTTCATTCTGCTTTTAAATTTTTAAAATATACTTATTAGTTTTCTCATTATCCGAAAAAATGAATACATTTAAGTATCATTGGGCGAAGATTTGCGCCTATCCCCTTAAATAGAATTTGGTAAACAAACGAAATATCGGAAATAACAAAAATTTAAATATTTAATATTTGCATCAAAATATACTACTCTACGGGACAGAAACATGGAAACAAGATGAAAATACAATTAAAAAGCTGCAAACTTTTGTAAACAAATCTCTAAGAAAAATTCTGAAAATATACTGGCCCAACAGAATAACTAATACACAACTATGGAAAAGAACAAATCAAACTAACATAATATCTACTACAGTCAAGGAAAAAAATGGAAATGGATTGGCCACACTTTGAGGAAAGATCAAAGAAACATAGCAAGACAAGTACTTGAACACTAACCAGCAGAGGGGAAAAGAAAGAGGAGAAGACCATACAACAGCTGGAAAATAACAACGAGAGAACACGAAAAAATTGGACTAAATCGGGTGAAGTCAAAAACAAATGAAAAAATAGAACGGAATTTATTTATTTATAGTAATATACAAATGGCCTCGCTTCTTGTGACTTTTCATAATGGGATTACAGCAGTTGATTTTTACATAATTTTTATTTTAACAATTTTCTATTTAATTAATTAACAAATGCCCTAATCTATTACTAATTCTGAAAATTATAAATTATAAATAATTCTATTAAATAATTCTAATGAACAATTTTAATAAACAATTCTAAGGAATTCTAATAAACAAAATATCATTTTACATTTCTTTTATTTTAAATTTTAATTTTTTTTGTGAAAATATAATTTTTATAAAAGTGCTTCCAGTCCTCATTCTCAGATGAGAAATATATATTCACTATTCATCTACAAATAGTTAAAAAGTGTAGGTCTATTCGACTTGTATGGTATTCCCATTGGTATTTCGGTGAGCATCGATCAGACCCTTAGCCGAAAATATCTATCGAGTTTTAAAATTTCAGGTTTTTAGTTACATATATTTTTTTGATTAATACTTTTTGATTTTTGATTTATTTTATTTTATTTTATATTTGATATTAATTTTGAATATTTTATTATATGAATATTTATTTAATTATTCAATTATTTTATTCTATATTTTTATATCTAATTTTAATTTTTTGTTTTATAATTTCTTATTCAAATAGAACGGAATGGAAGGAATTAGTGCTCAGAGAATAAAAATGAAATAAGATGCACTGTCCCGGCCAGACAGCAATTTTGCACTTTTGGCCAAGAAACGCATAAGCCCAAATACTCAGGGCCGTGCGGTGCTATGATGCGGTGAGGCAGCCGCATCAGGCGGCATCACAAGAGGGCGGCATAATCAGTAAAATCAAAATACAAATTGAGCCATTCAATAATTAAAAGTATATATAGGACCAAGTGTCAGCCGAAAATACTTAACTAGTGAAGTTTTAACAGAACTTATTTTGACAAATTTGGAAAAAATAGTTCTTGATTTAAAACGGCTCAGAGGACAAGGTTATGATAACGGGGTTAATATGAAAGGAATAAGAAAGGGTGTGCAAAACAGAATATTTGAAAAATATCCGAGGTCGTTTTACGTGCCCTGCGCATGCCACCTTAGTCATAAATGGCACAGCGTCTTCTTCTACAGAAACAACAAACTTTTTTTGTAGTATACAAGAACCGTACCCTTTTTTTTGGGTTTTACAAAGCGTTGGGAAGTTCTGAAAAAAACATGTTTCACAAGTAACACTAAAACCGTTGAGTACTACTAGATGGTTAAGTCGAATAGATATATTGAAACCTCTAAGATTTCAATTTTGTGAAATACATAATGCCTTATTCGAAATAATAGAAGACGTCAACAATAATTCAGAAACTAAAGTCAAAGCACGAGGATTAGTAAAAAATATTAAAAATTATAAATTTATATGCGGTGTAATTCTTTGGCATGATATTTTATTTTATATAAATTCAGTCTCGAAGATGTTGCAACATGTAACTATAAATTTTTCAGATTGTGTAAAAATGTCAGAAACTACGGAAAAAATGAAAATTTACTGACAATTTGGCTATGACCAAATGAAAATTACTGATAATGAAATTGCAGAAAATCTTGTAAATAAGTTCCGAATTTCCTGCTGAAAACGAATATTGAGGCAAGAGAAAATGCGCCAATTTGATCTTTGGATTAGCTCTCAACAGAGAAAGATAAATTTAAAGTAAATTTTTTCATCTATATTTTAAACATTGCCTTTAGCTCTTTGATTGATCGATTTTCGCTTTTAAAAACTCATAATAAAAATTTTAAATTTTTATATATGATATTTTTAAATTGAAGGAAATATAAGAAAAGGGAAACATGATAAAATACTAGAAAATATTAATTCAATACTTTTCATAGAAAAAGAATCGGATATAGAGGCAAATTATTTTCTAGAAGATTTATTGCATGATTTATCCCAAATGATATCTGATACCATACTCCATGAAACCTTTAGTAGAGGTTTTGAACTATTTGTGCCAAAATAACCTAATTTCTTTATACCCAAATATAGTTGTACTTATCACTAAGGGCCGGTATTATGTATCTGTTTCGATTAAAACCCGGTTAGAGGAATTTTGTCATGCGAGGTGCAGAAATTACCGGCCGTAAGAATTGTATTAACACTCTCTGTCTCGGTAGCTTAAGGAAAGAAGTTTTTCAAAATTAAAAATGACTAAAAACTATTTACGAAGCTCCGTAAGAAAAACAAAACTAAAAAAATTAGCACTTATTTCAATAGAGTCCTCACTAGCTGCTACTTTCAACTGCACCAATCTGATTGACGAGTTTGCCAAAATTAAAATCAAAAGGAAAAAATTGTAATTTTCATAAATGTTATTTAATGTTAATACATATTATTTCATTTAATTTATAATGATGTTTGTTTAATTAAGTATGTTTTGTTTTTAAAATAAAAGTTTTCGTTCATTTTGTGTAATTTCATTTATTAAAAATAAATACTAGTATTAAGTTTCAATAATATTTAGGGGGCGGCATTTCGAAGACTTACATCATGTTGAAAAGATGTACCGCACGGCTCTGCAAATACTCCAGAAGGAGGGATGGAACTAGAGAAATATGCTAAGGGGATGATTTACGAAAATGCTTAAAAAAACGAATACGGGAACAAATTTATAATCATAACTTACCTAAACTTCCCCCTGTAACTACAGCAGTCTTCTCTACTAAACATACATTACTGTTACATTTCATACAAGTATATTTAAACCAAATGTTGAAGAAAATGACAGCACATATTGTTAAAAGCACTAACCAACCGAATACATCTGACACAGGCATAGTTATCGTGTAAATGTGTGTGACAAGCACATTGAGGACAGTTTTACTGATAAAGGTGTACAAGACTGATCCACAATTTTGTCTTTTATTTTATAGGCCAGTTGCATGTAAAAATAAATAATAAGTAGCTATAGATGTTTACTAGCAAAGGAATATGTTATGTTAACTACTAGGTTTTATGAAAATAAATCACGCTGATAACTAAAAATTTATTATTTGACGTTTTATTTTCCTCATTGGTATTCATTATCAACATGAAAATTTTTAAATAAACACAATATTTTGGTTTTTTTACTGTGCAGTATTTCCAAGCAACAAAAGAATTTTTTCATTTGTACTTTGAGAACGATTTCCAGGATGGTACCCAAATTGCCAGTTAGTCGAAGTCGGACACACAAACACATACAGTCCGTCCAATCAGGGCCGCGCCAAGGCTTTCAAGCACCCCGGGGCAAGTAATTTTAGGCGCCCCTTTCCTCCTTCCCTTGTAAGTAGTTTTTTGTAGCTTAGTGAATCGTTATACGGTATATCTATAAACTATTTTTTTATGTGTTAGGAAAGTATCATCATCATAATCTAACCGTTATCGTCCACTGTTGAACATAGGCCTCCTCTAAGTTTCTCCATGTCTCCCTATCTTGAGCTATCGGCTATTCAGTTCCCGGCAGTTCTCTTTACATCGTCACTCCAGCGCGTTGGTGGTCGATCTTTGCTTCGTTAACCGATTGTCCGCCCGCGGTCTCATATTCCAATAATCTTTTAGTCTAGCCGTTGTTCGGTGTTCTTGCCACGACCTGCACATCTCCACTTCTTTTTTGCTACATATTCTACTATATCTTTGATTTTTGTTCTTTCTTCTTCTTCATGGGCCGTGCTCGATTATCGAACGTTGGCTATCAAATTGGCTATAGAAATTTTGTTAACGGCAGCTCGGAAAAGGGATGCAGAGGATCTGTTATACCATTCTCTCAGGTTTTTAAGCCATGACGTTCTTCTTCGACCTGGCCCTCTTCTTCCGTCTACCTTGCCTTGTATTATTAAATGGAGTATATTATATCTCTCTGGGTGTCGCATAACATGGCCAAAATATTCAAGTTTTCGATTTTTGTTTTCGAGTTTTGTTCTTTGCCTGATATTATTTGGTTTTCTGTCTCCTTGTGATTGTTAGCATGGCCCTCTGAGTAACCCTTTTTTTCTGCTCTTAGATTTTCAGCAGCAGGAAAGTAATATACTAATAAGTTATTATGAATAATATAAATATTTACAAAAAACAACGATTATATTCTCAGAGAACAAATAAATATACATATAATTATTATTATAGTCCATTTGCTTACTTTTTTTGCTCCGTATTTTAAAGAACCGCTTGGATTGATATGAAATTTGGCATACCCATAGCTAATTTATAACAAAGAAAAAAATTGATATTGCGTCGTCGTGAATGAAAAAATATACGATAAAATTAAGTCCGGAAGTGGATAAACTGACTAACTCTAAGCAACTTTTGTTCCATATACAGTTTTCTTACTAAGTCAATATTTTTCGAGTTATTTTCGAGTGAATATGTTTATTTTTCAACTTAAAAACCATGGTTTTAGACGGTTTTTCACAAATAACACAAAAAGTGTGTATTTTATTGAAAAAAAAAAAATAAAATTTTTTTTTTAAACTTGTGCACGCATAAAGTCGGTAGATCTAGTAGAGGAAGAGTTGTAGCTCGAGAAAAGTGGGTTCTTATTCCTCAAATTCCAAATCGAACATTTCAACGTGAAATAACGCAAAAATGAAGCACTTTCCGGCAAAACTCGTTATAACTTTTTTAAAGTCTTTAGAAAAAGCTTCGTTTTTGTTTTTTCAAAAAGTTTCTAGCAGCAAAAGTAAGCCAGTAATGCTGAAAAAAAGTTGGTCCCTTTTTTTGTGGTAAAAAAACATCGTAAAAATCTCCGCTTAATTAGCATCCCAAATTAAATTAATCGTTACAGCTTTACAATTTACTTCACTTTGTATATTTATATGATCTGCAACTTTCACCATTTCAAAGTGCTTATTTTTGAAAAAAATTGGTTTTAAATAAAAAAAAAAAAATTTGAAATTTTGAAGGAAATGCCTTTTTTTGAAAACTTTCCCTAAGAATCTATTTTCGATAAAATACTTACTTTTTGAGTTATTTGCGAAAAACCGTCTAAAAACGTGTTTTTTTTTTGTTGAAAAATGAACATATTCTTATGACTTAAGTAATATAAAAGCTTTATAGACCAGCTTAACTTTATAGTTATATACAATTCGTCAGTTTATCCACTTCCGGATTTTTAACGTATATTTTTTCACCCCGTGAAGGGGTGGTACTCCCCTAGGGCAAAATCCCACGTCGACACAATAACATTTTCTTCTTTGACATTATAGCTGTGTGTATGCCAAATTTCATGTTAATCCAAGCTGTTCTTTAAAATCCAGATGTTTTGCAATATTTTACCGTGAGTGAATGGACTAATAGTTCAGTTTAATGAGAGAAATAACGGTTCGTACACTTATGGGATCAAAGTAATAATAACTGCCATTTGTATATCTACCTGCGATTGGTAAATTTTCAATTTTACAAGATAATAAAATATTACTAATATTTCTGGTAATTTCGGTATTGTCAATTTTTTTTTTCGGCACCTGCAGGCGCCTTTTTGGATCGGCGCCGGGGGCACCGCCCCTCTCCGTCCTTATGGACGGCGCGGCCCTGCGTTTAATAAACTTACCGTTGCACGTCATTATCTACGTCAGAGATCTAACTCTTGACATTGTTGCCCAATTAAAAAAAATCTTGAATTCATTTTAAACCAAATATATCACATACTTTTTGCGGAAGTGGTTTGTACAACAAAACAAATTAATATTCAATGTAAATAAATAAAAACTTTAGAAATAGAAAACAAGAATAATTAAGTTATAATTTTACATTAAAGTACGTAATAAAAACAGTAAATATAATAAAACAAATACTTCTAAAAGTATTAGTAAAGAATAAAAACAAATATGAAGTGTCATCACCGCAACTGTCAAATAAATGTTACCAATTTATGCCAAAATGTCACCTTTGTTCGATCGCAGTTAGAAAGTAATCCGAACAAGTGTGCTTTATAAAAACTCTTTATATTTCACTTATACAAATTAAATGAAAAAAGTTAGGGTATATTTCTTTAAATGTACATTAATCTTCGGATGACCAGGGGGGGGGGTAAATTTTGACCCCAATGCATATTTTTATTTAATAAATTCAGAAATATATTTAATTTTAAACTCATTATTTTTTTATTTGACTTTAATATCATTATAGATAACCTCATATTTTGTAATAAAAAAAATTCCCTTTATTTTACGAAAAAAAAATTTTTTTTCTGAATTTGGGGTAAAAGACGATCTCTCTTTTCCCTCCATGTTCCAATTTTATATTAAGTAAGTACCGACTATTATGTGGAATTGTATGTAAGACGTAGAGATTAGGATCCGAATTGAAATAGTAAGATCCAAATTCATAAAAATGAGAAAGCTCTTAAGCAACCGCAACCTAAGCGTTAACGTAATGCTACGTACTCTCTACGCTACTTTACGGAGTAGAAGGGTGGACGTTAACAGCAGCAACTATAAAGAAGTTAGCGGCTCTAGAAATGTGGTTGTATCGACGCATACTGAGAATACCTTGGACAGACAGAGTGACTAACACAGAGGTATTGAGACGAATGGGTAAAGAGGTGGAATTGTTAACAACTGTTAAAAGGAGGAAAGCGTCATACCTGGGTCATGTGTTCCGTAATGATAAGTACAGTCTGCTACCGCTTATCGTGGAAGGCAAGATCGAAGTTAGAAGAGGTTTGGACAGAAAGAAGAAATCCTGGCTGAGAAACTTGAGAGAATGGTTTCAAAGACAGAAGCTGCGAACATAATACATGCGGCACAAAACAGAGAAACCTATCGTTTGATGGTCGCCAACCTTCGGTAGAAGACGGCACATAAAGAAGAAGATGTATATAAGAAACATTCCAAAATTGAAAAAAAATTGTTTGTTAAACCTGTGGCGACGTAAATTAGTATATTTTCAAATTTCTTTATTTCCAAGTTCAGAACGATGATTCCTGTTTTTGTTCACTTGTAATTAAAAATATGTTTTACTAATGTTTATTTATCATTTATTGATACAATAGTAACATTAAAATTGCGAATACATTATTTTATTTTTTATAACAACTTATTTCTTGTCAATTATCATTTTTGACCCCCGTTAGTCATCCGTGTAACAAAAAAAGAATGTGTGTGTACTTTGTACGCACGTAAGAAGATATTCTTCTATTATATAATAGGTAATTTAAACGAAGTAAATATACTTAAAAGGTTATTTGTACTTATTTTATTTAAAAATCAAACTAACTTTCTTGTCTACCACTTTCAAAAAAGAAGTATTTTATTTCGACAAAAATCAAACTAAAAATTTTATTAAATTCATATAAATTTATGGTGTAAACGTTTAGTTTGTGTATATTCCCACATGACGTATACGAGAGTTTGGTGCAGTTTGAAATGGCGTCAACTTTCGTACGGCGCGGTAGACGTGAAGTGGGTTCAAGCCCCAAGCAAGTTATTATTTTTTTATTTTTTTTTATAGATTTTATGATTGTAAGTATATTATTATATAATTTTTGAAGATATTCTCTAACAAAATATAGAGTAAGAAAACGATATATGAGATGAAGATTTGTAGAAAGTTTGTTCGTAATCAGATTATGTAAATTAAAGCATTGCCTACTAATAGGTAACTACATTATTTTGTTTACATTTTCCAAATAGATAGGTATTGAAACTATTAGGTATTTCCAACTGAAACATTTAGAATTACGTACCTGCGGCTTTTCAAAACTATTTAAAAAGTCACTATAATTATAAATTTGATTTTATTTCTGTCCACACATCAATAAAAACTAATATTATACAATATTTTTGTTTACCGATAACCTCCATATTGAACAATTATTGACAGATCATTTCAAAATTTCAACACCCAATCAGAGCCCGTATAACACCTAATACCATACTGTCGGTGTGCGCATGCGCGCGGATCAATCAAATTTTACCCTCAATCGATTCGCCGCTAAAGAAGAATATCTTCTAAAAGGTTGGTCATTGGAAGGTTAATAGAAATCTTCCAAATATTATTTCTATGAGTTCTTCTTTTTGTACAGACATGGCTCCGTCTGTTTTTTCAATGTCCCTCCAGTAAGTTATCGTTCCATTGTTTTCTTGGTCTTCCCACTGATCGTTTTCCGATTGGGGAACTGTCTCTCGTCCTTACTACTCTATTTGTTGGTATTCTGCTTATGTGGTTATTCCATTCTACTATTCTGTTTTTTACCCAGTTATTGATGTTCTCCACCTTGCATCTCCATCGTATATCTGTACTTCTAGATCTATCCCACAGTGTCTTACTATCGATTTTTTGAAAGGTTTTCATTTACCCTGTTTCAAGCAATCTTTTTGATTTTTCTGTGTCAGGTCGTGTTTCTGCCGTGTGTCACTATAGGTCTGATGACTATTTGGTAAATTTTCCTTTAATTTCCTTTCCGATATTTCTCCATATTGTATCATTTAGGCAACCTGTGGCTCTGTTTGCTCTATTCACTTGATCTTCCACTTCTGTTTTGAGCTTTCCATAGCTAGATAGTGTGATACCTAGATATTTAAACTCCATCACTTATTCTATTATCTTAACGGAACCTCCAGCTCTAATTTACATCTCATTGGATTTGCTGTTCATCATCATTCTCTTTGCCTTATCCCTATGCGGGGTCGGCTTCCCTAATTGCATTTCTCCACACAATTCTGTCTTGGGTCATATCAATGTTAATCCCCTTTACCAACATGTCCTGCCTTATCGCCTCCCCCCAGGTCTTCTTTGGTCTTCCTCTCCTACTCCTTCCAGGAATCTGCACTTCAGCTATTCTTCGTATTGGGTGATTAACGTCTCGACGTTGAACATGACCGAACCATCTTAACCTATGCTCTCTCATTTTGGCATCAATTGGTGCCACACCTAGACTTCCCCTAATATACTCATTTCTAATTTTATCCTTCTTTGTCACTCCACTCATCCATCTAAGCATTCTCATTTCCGCCACATGCATTCGTTGTTCCTCTTTCTTTTTCACTGCCCAACATTCAGTCCCGTACATCATAGCCGGTCTTATGGCTGTTTTATAGAATTTTCCCTTCAGCTTCATTGGAATTTTTCTGTCACACAACACACCACTCGCTTCTTTCCACTTCATCCATCCAGCCCTAATTCTACTGCATGCATCTCCATCTATTTCTCCATTACTCTGTAATACCGATCCTAGGTACTTAAAACTATTGCTTTTCACAATCATTTCACCATCCAAAGATACCATTTTATTTGTAGTAGCTCCATCTTTAAATGAACATTCCAAATACTCTGTTTTTGTCCTACTAAGTTTTAAACCTTTTTCCTCCAGAGCTTGTCTCCACTGTTCCAGTTTTTGTTCTAAGTCTCTTTCACTATTTCCTACTAACACGACATCATCAGCATACATTAAGCACCATGGAATGTTACCCTGTAGTTTCGCTGTTATCTGGTCCAAAACTAATGAGAATAAATACGGACTAAGCACAGAGCCTTGGTGCAATCCTACTTTCACATGAAATTTATCAGTCTCTCCCACACCTGTCCTAACACTAGTCGTTACTCCCTCATACATATCCCTCACAATCTTTACATATTCACCAGGGACTCCTTTCTTATTGAGTGCCCACCACAGAATCTCTCGAGGAACTCTATCATATGCTTTCTCAAGATCAATGAATACCATATGAGCGTTTGTTTCTTTACTCCTGTATTTTTCCATCAACTGCCTTATAATGAAAATTGCATCTGTTGTTGATCTACCCTGCATAAAGCCAAATTGATTCTCGGATATTTCGGTCTCTTCACGTATCCGTCTGTCAATTACTCTTTCCCATATTTTCATGGTGTGGCTAAGCAGTTTTATAGCCCTGTAGTTTGTACATTGTTGTATATCTCCCTTGTTTTTGTAAACAGGTACCAGTATACTGCTTCTCCATTCGTCTGGCATTTGTCCGACTTCCATAATTCTATTAAATAGACCTGCTAGCCACCTTGTTCCTGTCTCTCCCAATGCTCTCCATACTTCCCCAGGAATATCATCTGGTCCTACCGCTTTTCCTTTCTTTATTTTTTGAAGCGCTTGAGCCACTTCCTCGTTGGTTATTTTGGTGACCATTGCTGCTACTGTCTCCGTTGACTCTACAGGCTGTCTGTCAAATTCTTCATTTAATAAGCTGTCAAAGTACTTTCTCCATCTCTTTTTGACTTCCCTTTCGTGAACTAGTATTTTATTATTTTCATCTCGGATACATCTAATCTGATTAAAATCTTTTGCTTTCCTTGCTCTCTGTTTGGCTATTTTATATATCTTCGTTTCGCCTTCCCTGGTATCAAGTTGATCATATAGGTTTGAATAGGCTTCTGCTTTGGCTTTTGCTACTGCTACTTTCGCTTCCTTTTTCGCCACCATATAGTTTTGAAGATCTGTGTCGGATCTGGTTTCTTGCCACTTTTTATATAATTTTCTCTTCTCTTTTATTTTTCCTTGTACTTCGTTTGACCACCACCAAGTCTCTTTATCCTCAAACTTTTTTCCTGACGTTTTCCCAAGTATTTCAATAGCAGTCTCTCTAATACTACTGGCCATTTTTCTCCAAATTGTATTAGGGCTTCCTTTCATGTTCCAACATATTTTTTCTACTATTCTTCTCCTGAATAGACCTTCTTTCTCATCTTTCAGCAGCCACCATTTGATTTTTTGTGGTCCTCTCCGATATTTTTGTTTAGTTTCGCTTTTTACTTCGATGTCCAGAACAAGCAGCTTATGTTGTTGGCTTACTGTCTCACTCACTATTACCTTGCAGTCCTTGCATTCACGTATGTCTTCTTTCCTTATCATGAAGTAGTCTATTTGGGATTGATGTTGTCCACTTTTGTAGGTGGATTGGATTTGCTGTTATAACTATGCATTTTGACGTTTTTTGGGAAATGAACATGTTAAATTTTCTGGCGGTTATTAAATTGGTTCAGCATATTTTGCTTTGAGATATTAGTATTGCATCGTATACATAGCAGATTAAATTAAGTTGTTTTTCTTCTATTTGGTAAAGGATTTAGGGAATCTCCCTGAGTTCTTTTTTCGTACCATGATAATAAAAAAAATCTTTATCAAAGCCATACCTTTAGACCATTTAGTGTATAGGAGTCTATGCCTATAGAGTTTGATTCTATATTACCCTTTATACTGTAGACTTGGCCTCTTCCTGTATAAATGTGTGCCACGGTCGTAAGTTTAGCAATACCTCTAACGCGTCTGTGAGGGCAGTTCTCTTTGAAGCCACTACTACACAACAGCTGAGATGAAGACATTATTATCCATAGAAGGAACAACTAGACAGAATCGAGTAAAAACCGAAATCACCTTCCCCTCAAGATCTACTCAACTAATTTGTTAATCAATGCAGTTAAATCCATCCTAGCCATCATTTTCCTATTAGCAGTAACTGAGCAAAACAGTATGATAGTGCTTGCTTCTGAAATCATTCCTTATACGGGCATCGTTTAGTTTAATGTTCCGAAACCTGATGATGCTGTGTATATTATAGACAGCGAAACCAGTCGTCCGGAGTAGATAATAAATTAATTGTGAGAACGTCTTTTATTTCATTTCTTTCAAAATGAACGTTGTCGCCTTAATTTTGGATGAATCGTTTGACGTTGACGTTTTTTCTTCTTATTCATATGCAGATCCACTAATGGATGTTTCACATTTACCTTTCACTCGCTGTTTCTTGCAATGTGTATCAGAGATTGTATCTCGTTAAACCCTGTCCATTGCCTTATGTTTCGGAGCCAGGACATTTTCTTGAATCCTATTCCTCTCTTGCCTTCAATTTTACCCTCGACTATAAGTTGAAGGAGCTGGTATTTTTCGTTTCGCATAATGTGACCCAGATACGAGGTTTTTCTTTACTTGATGGTTTCGAAAAGTTGGCGTTCTTGGTTGATTCTTTTAAGGACATCTGGATTTGCGACTTTCGCCGTCCATGATAGGATACGGTGATAAAAGCCACATTTCAAAAGCTTCTAATTTGTTTATATCCCTCGTTTTTGAGTGTCCAGCTCTCTACGCCATATATTAGCACCGATCATACGTAGCCCGTAGTAAACCTTATATTAGTCTCAGATGAAGATCGAGCTTTGAACAGGTCAGTACCTTCCTGAATTTTACGACAGCTTGTCAAGCTTGCTCAATGCGACATTTTACTTCCCTGTCCGATGCCTATTCTTCAAAAAGTCACGCTCCCAGGTATTTAAATTTGCTCACTTTTTCAATGGACTCGGTATTCAGTGGTATGGTGGAGTTTTCAAGTGCATCCAAGTTTTTGGAGTTAATCGTGAATTTGGTCTTTTTGGTATTAATCTCTAATCCCATTCGTTTACTGTATTCTTCGATTATAGTGACAAGTTGTTGAAGATCGACTATGTTATTACAAACTAAGACACCATCATCAGCATAAATATCGTATGTTGTTGATCGATACTCCATTCACTTTGATTCCCATCTCTGCATGTTTCAAAGACTCTTGAAATATGGATTCCGAATAAATGTTAAATAAAAGAGGGGAAAGCACTCATCCCTGTCGAATACCCCTTCGTTGACGTTTTACCACAGTATAATGCTAACGAATCAGTATGATCACTCTCGATTTTGGCGGTTCCAATCTTGCAATCCACTTCTGAGACAAAATTTTGAATGAGCGACGATAACGACCAATCTCGGCAAATGTACGACGGTAACCACCAATCACGGCAAACGTAGGATGCCGTCAACTGTCATTCATCTGCGCAAAGGACTAAAATTTTTGATGCGCCGTCACCAAAGTGGAACATAGAGAACAAAGGATCTTCGCGGAGTGACCCTATTGATTCGTTAGCATTATACAGTGGTTTTACCATGAAATCACGACTGTCAATATCGTTTTGTGTTGTTCAATAAATGTTTGTGCACTTTACCAATTTACAAATGGTATAAAAGGATTTGCGATATAGTTGCAAAAGTTGTAACGTATGGCAAATCTAACGGAAGAAGACTCCAAAGAAGACATCTGGTCTTCAGAATCACCTCTATCTTTTCTCCTTTGTAAGGGTGTAGTGCCGTTATATAATTTGTTTGACTATGTCTGTCCAATTATCTCTCTTCTGTGGATGTTGATTTCCTTTGGAGGATAAAGTAACCAGTCATATTTTTTATTTGGTCCTATCATCGTTTGGAAGGTCTTCCTCTGGATCTTTTGGCCGCTACGTTGTATCAACTATCATTAGTTCCATGCCTTCTCTTCTTCTAGTTATATGTTGCAAATAAGACTAAATACTACCTAGGAAATACCATATCGTAGACCTAACGTATAAAAACGAAGAAGAAAAACTGTTGTAATGAAATACATCATCATCACGGCTTTTCATTCCGGGTGGAATGTTTGCCGCTCTTAAGCCTGGGTTTCCTCGAAAGCGGCACCGACTAGCAGCGACCGTACCACTGCGATGAATTACGTCAGATTTCGGTGAAAAATTCAAGGTTCTTCACTGGGGCAATGGAATGTGCAAGCTCAGCAAGCGGTGGCTTCCAACGCATCCTTGGAAACCAACGCTATCATTTTGCATGGTACAGTTTTTTATGTGTATAAAATCTATGTGTATTTTATGGATAAAATCTTTTCTCGGGGAAAGGTATCAGAGAGTCAAATTTCACAACCACTGTTCCAAATTCAGACTACAAAGACAAGGGCTGCCACAAGGAGCTGTCATCAGCTGTTAATTGTTCAACCTAATGATAAACGATGTGCTCGCAATGATTAGAAAGACACCTGGTGTTGAAGCCCTCCTGTATGCCGATGACCTTCTAATATGGGCATCAAGTAGCAGTCTGAAAGCGCTCGAGGGAGTAATGAACCAGGCTCTCAAAAATCTAGAAAAATGGGCGGATAAAAACTGCCTAACTGTCAGTACAACCAAAACCGTATATCAAGTACTTACCCTTTCAACAAAGCAGACTGCTGTCAAGCTGACATACAAAGGAGTCGACCTGGAAAGCGAGGATGTAACAAAATACCTGGGGGTGTACATAGATAAGAAAATGACGTGGAAACCTCAAATCGACGACAATGCAGAGAAAGCCACAAAGAGATGTCGACTGCTCAAACGTCTCACAGCAACAAAATGGGGCGCCACGCAAGATGTCTTGGTAGCAACATACAAAACCTATGTCCGGCCGATACTAGAATATGGGAGTGAAGCTACAATAACTGCGAGTACAAACACCACCTCCAAGCTTGAAGTCGCCCAGAACACTGCCCTTCGCGTCATCACCAGTGCTCCAAAATCAACACCGATTACATAAATGGAAGCCCAGACCGGTATTGAACCAATACAATGCCGCAGAGAGCAACACGCGTTAACCTTCTGGGAAAGGCAAAGACGAATACTTCCACAAAAATGGGACGAATATAGACAAGCAGCCTCACGTCTTAAAACACAAACCACTCCGCTTACAGTAGCAAATCAAATCATGGAAAAATACCACATTGACCTGTCGAAAGCCGCCCCCTTCCCAGCGCAAACTACACTCGCCCGCTGACTACCAAACACAGAATTGCGTCTTGAAAACCATAACGACCTGAAGCACTTATCGTCAGACATTGTCCTAAGGAAAGCCGCCCTAGAGACGATACACACCAATTACCCAGCGCATGAGTGGCTCCACATCTACTGCGATGGCTCCTCGATGCCGGACTCGGGAAGAACAGGAGCAGGATATGTCTCAACGTTCTACAAAGGCTCCATAGCTGTGGGTGCCCCTCTCACCAACTATGATGGCGAAATTGCTGCTATACACGAAGCCGCTAAAAGTCTCGAGAATCTCCAACACCCCCAAAAAGTTGCCTTCTTCATCGACTGCCAAGCCGCAATCCTCGCCCTGTCGACAAATCGATATACCGACTGTGCAAAAACAATATCTTGCCGCGTCCAACTATCGAACTTACTCGAGAGAGGGTGGCGCTGATTACTTTACAATGGATCCCTAGTCATGTCGGTGTTGAAGGGAATGAAGCGGCGGATGAACTTGCAAAAGAAGGCACTACTCTTCCACAGCCCCCTAGCTTCCAATCGTACACATCAGCAAAGTCCACCATTAAAAGAGGAATCAAAGCGAAGATAAAAGACCAGCAAATACAAGCCGGTGCTGGAAAATCTTATGCCCACCTAATAGAGTCACCAATCCCTCACAACTTGCCGAGACCCATCAGTGTAGCCGCGTTCAGAACAACTACGGGGCATGACTACCTGGCCTCCCATCTACATCGCATCGGCGTCCGTGAAAATGACAACTGTCCACTATGTAATCAGCCCCAGATGGATGCTGCTCACCTCCCAGAGTGCCCAGCCCTGATAACAGACCCACCCGAGGAGGATAAAGATCGCCTACGAGAAACGGCTCGTCTATACTGGTCAGCGCGCCGCCAAATGGCTAACATGCCAAGGGTGGGCGTTGGTTAGTAAGTAAGTAAGTAAGTAAGTTTTTTATGATGTCATTCATCGCAGTGTTACGATCGGAGGTTGTCGGCACCGCTTTCGAGGAAACCAGCGCTTTACTTAGAGCTCTCTGATTCGCTTATTGCGGTGAATCACTTCGCATTCCACTTTTATGTTGTCAAAGTTTGTTGTATTACTTGGCTTTCGTTACAATTTTCTTCCACTCATTTCGATATGTGCATAGTTCCCTCCAGTTTCTCACTTCCAGAATTTTGATATCTCCCATGACAATAAAATACAACTTTTCCTTAAAATCGCAAAAAAAATATTCCCGAGTTACTGGCCTATGATTCAAAATTATCAATAAAAAAAGATTTGAGTGTCGCGGTACTTATCGTATTTTAATTGTGTTTAACCTTAAGTCTATAGGAAATAAATAACACTTTTAATGAGGTTTAGCTTGTAGAATCACACAATTTATACGCTAAAGATATTTATTCATTTGGAGTTTGAACGCAGTTTGGCAGAGTGTTTTAAAGGAAATAATATATCCCCAAAACTTCCATTTTATGTTAATTATATAGTTGTATATGTGTAGTGTGTAAGTATACACTACATAATATACAACAAACAAACAAATACCGTTGATCAATTATCGGGAAAAAACAGTAATAACTAATAGGAATCACTTGTCTTTCAATGCCATCTGGAAAATAACAATTTAGTTCAAATAAATTATCTCGCACTCTCAATGCGAGCGTGTATCAGTATAACATTTTCTCCAACGAATGTTGCATAGTCTTGCAATATCTCATAGATGTACCAATCAGTAGCCTGTCCCCTACGATTATATAACCGAAAATTAGTCCTTTAGTGCAGTTAGTTAGGTTATTTGGCTTGGCTCCGAATTCCATCCTACGGTATCAATTTACTTCAAATTTTCACAAACGTTAACACGTATCCAGTAACTGGCGCCAGTCTCACTGGAATGCGAGTGCTTGACTAAGACAGCGCTGGATAGGTTCGTTTACACGTATCTAGTAACTGGCGCCAATCTCACTGGCACTCTTATTAAAAATCCTAATTCTGCCACTGAAACCACAGGTACGACAGCGCCAGCGACTGGAACGTTGTGTTTACACGTGTCTACAACCACTGGCACGGGGTTAAAGGGGACGCGGACGAGGGCCACCGGCATGAAAAATAGACCAGCTTTCTATTCGAGACAGCACTGGCAGACAGCGCTGGACTGGAGCAAAAAAGCGTTTACATGATGCCACTACCATGCCAGCACTGTCGTTTCACTGCGACTGGACCCAGTTACTGGATACATGTAAACCTGCCTTTAAGGTAATGGTAATAGCTCAAGAAACAAAGTCTATCCTATATCCTAAGGCTCTTTTATCTTGGAAGTGGTTCCCACCCCTACTCGTGGTTGGTAAAAGTACGTGAAGGATTTAAAGTGTGCGTGAAGTAACAATGTATTTTAAATGGGATTTACTTTTTCGCACTGTTTTTAACTTTCGTGTTGTCATGGTGACAATCCTTAACTTTCGCGTTGTCATAGTGATGACAATATGAGCAATGAATTACAACAAAAGTTTTGACAGTTTTGTGGTTTGAAAGTAGTTAGAATTTTTAAATGTCAAAGTTTTAAAAATTGTAGAATATAAAAATGAAATCCAGTGACGAAAAGTTACAGCTTTTTTTATTTGTTTATCGTAGATAAAATATTGTATGAAACTGTGCGTGAAGTACTTTTTGCGAACTTACGCGATTTATAGCACTCGCTCCGTTGTCGCTCGTGCTTTTAAAAATCGCGTGCGTTCGCAAAAAGCATACTTTACGAACTGTTTCATAAATAACTATTTGAAAAATCAATACCTTTTGAGTTATTTGTGGTTGAACATTTGCCATTTTCATTGAAAAATGACACATTTTCGGACGTTTTTTTTGCGAATACCTTAAAAATTTCGCATCTAACGAAAAAAACTATATTAAACATTTTTGTAAATATTTATGAAAAATCAAAGAGATTCGTTTCTTCATAAATCTTCTAGTTATAATACAAAAAGAGATGTGCTAGGTGAAAAAGATTTTTTTTGTGCATGCTCAAATCGGTGTATTCAACTTAAAATAACAGAGAAATGGTCGACTTTAGGGGTATAATGCTACCAATATCTACTTTTTGTAGTGCTTGAAAAGACCTTTAAAACGAGCAGTGTTAAATTAATGTCGATTACATTCAAGCTAAGCGAGATGTGGTGCAAAAAGATTTATGACTAATGTATTTTAAGAAAAAATGAGAAGTATATTTAACCCCTCATTCACCAGAATTTAAATGCATCTGTTTCCTTCTACAATACCTTTTATTATAGTGTTATTTTTATGCTCAAAAAGTTGGACGGGTTTAAAATGAATTATTGTTTTTGAAAAAAATAAGATCAAGTTCTAGAACCCCATTTTTAAGTTTTCTTAAAAATCTTCCTTTGTCCCCACGTAACTCGAAAATGAAAAGATATACAAAAAAAGGATATAGTACAAAAATGTAGGGTTTTTGAAGTTATACTTCTTTACGCGCGATATGAGGGTGGATTTTTATATGTTAAAACCTACGATCCCGGCGCATGCGCATTATAACTTTGTTCTGATTGGATGTTCAAATGACATGTCAAAAATTATCCAATATGGCAGCTGTAGCGCAGCTGTGGTTTGGACGGTTGACGGTTTGGTTATGTATGGTTGTTGCGTTTTAAAATTTGTGGGAAGAGAAACAACAAAGGTTAGTTAATAGTTATACTGCCTTTTTAAATAGTTTTCATATTATATTTTTGAAGTTATACTTCAAAATGTTTTAATTTATGTATATATCAGTCCAGAAAAGGTGTGGAAAGAATATATTAGTGTTTTTAAATAATATATTTTTCTACAAACGTGTTAAAAATGCAATTTTTAGGACTCCATAGGAGCGTTAAAAATGCTACTATAAGGCACTAGTGCTTTAAAATTTTTAAGGCACTGCAGTTAAAAGTGAATTGTCAAATTGTGAAACGCCAAAATATTTATATTTCATTTATTAACATTAATATTAATAATACAACTTGCGCAATTTGAAAAAGGTGGTTTAAAAGGTTTTTTATTATAATTTTGTGTCTTTGGATTTGTCTTCCTTGGGCGTACAATAATAAAACATCTATTTTTATATTTCACTTGTCACCGTGATGTATAATTATGTATATCTGAAAGGTAAGTAGCATGCGGCTTGATGGCCTTGTTGGTAGAGCATTGGACCAGAAATCAAAAAATCGCGAGATTGCGGGTTCAAATCCCGGACGATTCATATTTTTTTCGTTTTTTTTAATATTTGGCATTGTTAAGTTTTGGTTCATTTTTGGTAATTATTGTTAATTTTTTGTATTGTAACTGTTAAGTAGGTATATTTATTTCGTTGAAATTATATTATAATAGAAGTATAACTTCTTACGTGCGTACAAAGTACACACACATTCTTTTTTTCAGATAAAAATCTTGTTTTTTGAACTGTGTTTCCTATCATTTTCGGGTTACATGTATTAGTCATCAATTTTTTGCACCATATCTCGCTTAGTTTGAATGTAATCGACATATTTAACAGTGCTCGTTTTAACGATAGTTTCAAGCATTACAAAAGGTATTGGTAGCATTATACCCCTAAAATCGACCATTTCTCTGTTATTTTAAGTTGAATACACCGATTTGAGCATGCACCAAAAAAAATCTCTTTTCACCTAACATATCTCGGTTTGTATTATAACTAGAAGATTTATGAAGAAACGAGTCTCTTTGATTTTTCATAAGCTACAAAAATGTTTTATATATTTTTTTTTCACTAGAAGCGTAATTTTTAAGCTATTAGCAAAAAACCGTCCGAAAAGGTGTTATTTTTCAATGAAAATGGCAAATTTTCAACCACGCATAACTCAAAAAGTAATGAGTTTTCAAAAAAATAATAGAACAATTTTTGCTTAGAATTAGGTTCTCTAGCCACTTCCGTAGTTTTCTTAACCAAAAAATTTTCCACTTCCGAGAAGGGGTGGGAACCACCCCCAAGACAAAAGCGCACATTGGTGTAGGGTAGACTTTGAATTAGGAGATAATATATTGTTTTTGCTCTCATTGACTGGCGTACTTTTCTAAAGTGATTCACGACTATCCTGGGATCGCCAACATCCGAAACACGTTTAAAAATAATTTTCTCTCCTGTTGTTGAGATATAACTAGGGATGGCTGTTTTTGACAAAACACCAGTTTTCGGTTATACCGGTTTTTATTGCTTACGGTTTAACCTGGCGGTTATAACCGGTCAAAAAACCGGTTTTTCCAAAAACCGGTTTTCGGTTTTTTTAATCCAATAGGTTGCATTGTTACATTTACAATGCACTTTAGTTTGCGATACTCCACTCGAGTCAATACTCGATATCAATATGACCAAAATTAGTACTATCGAAAGAACATCAATATCCATATAAATTAAAGACAATTTTTAATAAAACCATTTTATTCTATTAATTATTATATTTATTTATTATTTTATTATTATTATATATTTATTGATTATTATTAAATATAATATAGCGTAAGATTAATACATACATATTGCAATAATATACAATTTAACCCAACCATTTCAACTTATAAGAAATTTCCCAGACTCTTTCAAATGGGATTTTAAAAAAAATAATATCAACATAAATATTTTACTTAAAAATAAATTGGATAATGCAATTATTTATCTTTTATTTTTACTACCATCAAAAAAAATTTATCATGTATTTCTTTTAACACGATTGTATATTTGTATAACAGGTACATTTTAACTCATTTAATACTTCCTGTATGGGTGTATCGTTTTGAAAACGTAGGGAAATCCTTGGAGATTCGTATTCGTAATCGGTAATTCTATATTCATAGTCAGAACATTATTTTTGGTAATCAGTTCACCCACTTTCAATGTCAAGAGTAAGTGTGAAAAATAGATGATGTTTGCGTCTACTTCAACCAGATCACTTCTTATGTAAATATTATGATTACAAATACCTTTTCAACGAAATATTATAATAAAACTTAATTGTTTCTGGCTGATGTGAGTTTGCACTGTCGGTTTGCTTCTGTATTTATAAAATAAAATTTGAATTATGGTTTTGTTTGGTATAATTACTTGAGAATAATAATCATGATTGGGATCCAAAATAATATCTAACCTAATCCTAATCACCGTAAAAACCTAATAACCGGTTTTTACTTTAAAAAGAAAAAACCGGTTATAACCGGGACAAAAAAACAGCCGGTAAAACCGGTTATTGCGAAGTAAAAAAACCGGTTTAGGTTAAAACCGGTAGGTTTTTCCCATCCCTAGATATAACAGGATAATTTGTGTTTTCTGTGGATTCTGATTTTCTCTGTAGTATGTTAACAACAATTCAAGCGCATCCGTAAGATGTTCTTCTATTTCCAGAAGACTACTAAAATGATAGCTGGTTGCACAACTGTCCCATAAATAAATAATGTTTTTGACGCATTATGGAGCGATATATTTTGAAGAGTATTATATAAGAGTAAGAGTAAGAGTATATATAAAGAGATTTTTTTTAGTTACTAAACTCATTTTGCAAGCTAATTAACAATTTTAATTCTTTTTGAAGTTATTCTTTTTTAATCGCGTTTGGGAGTATTATGTGCGCGAATTCATCAAAATTTTTGGTGCTACGCGCAGATCAAACGTTATACATTTGTTCTGATTGGGTATCAAAATGACTTGTCAAAAATTCTTCAATATGGCAGCTTGGGTAAACAAATATTTTTTATTAGTTTTTATTGTTGTGAGGACAGAGACAAAAGTAAGTTTATAATTGTAGTGACTTTTTAAATAGTTTTTAAAAGCAACAGTTACTTAATAGTAAATGTTTTAGTATTGTAATAAAAAATTACATACCTACCTATTTGGAAAATGTAAAATGCACCTTGTAGGTAATGCTTCGATTAACATAATTTAATTATGTACCAACAAAATTTGTACCAATCTTCATCAAATTTCACAAAATTCAAACTAATTTGATTAAATTCATCAACTGCAATAAGCAAGTGTCAAACAGTTTAAAACGTTCAGTTGCTGTCTTTTCCCACATGACTGGTGTGTCTAAGTGTCGGAATTTTATCGTGCATTGATTTACAACTTAACGACCCAAATATACCTACACGAGTTCGATCTCCAATGCAAATTTTTATTTTTTTAGTTTTTTTTATACATTTAATGATTGCAAGTATATTTATTATATAAATGTTTTTTCGGAAAATACGTATTTAGTTAAAAATTTTGCCAACAATTGTTCAGAAATCATTTCTTTGTGGCATTTTTCAGTGTGGTTGTATGTGTTATATTCTTTTATTTTTTTAATTTTTGGTATTGTTTTAATATTTAAATAAAATATTAATAAACTGTTTAAAGTATATTGATTTCGTTGAAATCATATAATAGAAGTATAACTTCTTACGTGCGTACAAAGTTCACATCCATTATATTTTTATTTTTTTTTATTTAGCTTAAAAGCCTCGAATTCTAAGGCAATTGGCATGGTACAGTTGCGCAGTACAGAATGCGCAGTGGCTGTGTTAAGTAAATGTCTTGTTACTTAGTAAAGTCGACTTAATTGTCTTTAGAAAGAGATGCTCATTATATCCGAACGTCTGCGGCCCCTCAGGTGATTACGGATACCACAAGGATAGAAATATTTTTTTCTATTCTTGTGGCATGAATACTCATCTGAGACTTCACTAAGTAACAAGACATTTACTATCACACACTACATATTAATTAATGTTCAACTTTTAGACGTTAGCGTTTGGCGTGGGCTGTAAAGTTTGTAATTATTTGAGATTAGTATATTTTTTCTTTTGCGAGCATAATATTATGGTCGTATTGTATTACCATTTCATTAATAATATCTCTAGTTCATCTAATTAAATACTTCTTTTGAAGCAGTTCTAATTTAGAAAAATAATGATAAACTGAGAAAGCAGTTATATTGTTAATCAAAAAAGCTTTAAGATAATCATTTTTTATTGTTTTCCAAGTAATTGAATTCTACAAAACTATCCCATATTGTTTCGAAATTAATTAAAAAACAGATTAAAAATAAAGTGGTCAAGGTTGGTCAATGTTTATAGAAACTGTCATTAGATAAATAATTTTTGATACTTTATTCATTTATGCAAATAATTATAGGTCTGGATCCCGCGTATGAAAAAAAAGTTGATTAATAGCAAGCTGAAAATTTGTTAGTAGCTGAAGGGTGTCTAGTCGGATAAACTTTGATATATGGGAACACTGGAATAGGGACAGTTTTAATTGTGGAACAGGTTAAAAATTTGGAACGGTCAGAACACGAAAACTGCACATTTATTTTGTCCGACAGAACAGACTTAAACTCTCCGAACAGAGATTAAACTCTCATGCAAAAATCAGACTGCTATTTATCACCTGTCATAATTCCTGTCATTTGACATATTCTACATGTTCCACTCATTAAAACGCCCATTTGGTGATAAATAGCAGTCTGATTTTTGCATGAGAGTTTAATCTCTGTTCGGAGAGTTTAAGTCTGTTCTGTCGGACAAAATACATGTGCCGTTTTCGTGGTCTGACAGTTCCAAATTTTTAACCTGTTCCACAATTAAAACTTCCCCTGTTCCAGTGTTCCCATATATCAAAGTTTGTCCGACTAGACACCCTTAAACTATTAACAAATTTTCAGCTTGCTATTAATCAACTTTTTTGAAGTTATACTTCTTTACCGGCGATATGAGGGTGAATTTTTATATGTTAAAACCTATGATCCCGGCGCGTGCGCATTATAACTTTGTTCTGATTGGATGTTCAAATGACATGTCAAAAATTATTCAATATGGCGGCTGTGGCACAGCTGTAGTTAGATTATTTATGGTTGTTGCGTTTTAAAATTTGTGTGAAAAGAAACAACATACAAAAGTTAATTAATATTTATACTGCCTTTTTAAATAGTTTTCATATACCTATATTTTTGGACTTTTGGACTATTTTGGACAAGGAAAACTCATTCTAATTTGGTAAGTAATTTTTATTATAATCATATTGTAATTATACATTTGGATTAGGTTGAAATACAGTAGAGCGTCGATTATCCGAACTAATTGGGGGACATAGGTGTTCGGAAAACCGATTTGTTCGTATAATCGAACTACAATATATTGATACATATTTATAGTCATACATATTTATCCACAAGTGAATAAAAGCCATATTTATATACCTACATATTTATTTATATCTTGATAATGACAACTAGCAACTAAACAAAATAGTGCAGTCTTTGCAACAACATAATTATTTTTGGATACAATATTGAAGAAAATTGAAGATATTTTAAGCGTCAATTACTAACGCTTGCTCGGTATTCGAGTGCGGGACGCGGGAGTCGATAGTTCGAATAAGCGGTCGTTCGGTTGATCGACGTTCGGATAATCGACGCTCTACTGTACATTTATTTTCTCAAGAATGGAGATTTTAGAGAGAAATCCCAAATTAGGTCCGATTTTTATTTTTAAATTATGATTTTTTGGCGTAGATTTATTTATCTAGTAGGTATGTAATGCTTTGATTTACATACTTAATTTGATTACCAACAAAAGTTCTACCAATCTTCATCTAATACATTGTTTTCTTACTGTTCTGTTATATTTTTATATTTTCTTCCACAAAATTTAAACTACATAATTTACTTATATTCAAAACAACTGTCAAACAGTTAGGGCCGGTTGTTCGAACGCTAATCAACATTGATCACTATCAAATACTTAATTACTGTCACAACTGTCAATGTCAACTTTGGTTGGGTTGCCGAAAACATAATTATTAATGACAATTATGAAATTAGTTAATGACTTATGTTAATAATTGTTATTTTAATTGACTAACTAATCTCATATTTATAATTAACTATGTTTTCAGCAACCCAACCAAAGTTGACATTGACAGTTGTGACAGTAATTAAATATTTGATAGTGATCAATGTTGATTAGCGTTCGAACAACCGGCCCTAAAACGTTCAGTTACCCTATTTTTCCACATGACAAATAATGTGGAATTGGACGAGTGAGTCTAGGCTTCGATTACGAATCAAAACGCCACTAAATTCACGGGTTCGATTCCCGATGCAAGTTTTTATTTTTTTATTCATTTTATGATTGTAAGTATATTTGTTATATAATTTTTTTTTCAGAAAATGCGTATTTAAAATTTTTGCCAACAATTATTATCGTTCAGAAATCATTTTTTCTTTGTGGCATTTTTCAATGTGTTTGTGTGCGTTTTATTCTTTTATTTTTTTAAATTTTTGGTATTGTCTTAAAAATCACATTATATGTAGTAGAAGTATAACTTATTACGTGCGTACAAAGTACACACACATTATTTTTTTTTCATACGCGGGATCCACACCTATTACCTTTTCAATTTACCTAAAAAGTTAAAATAAGTGTTATATTTTAATGCATTACCCGTGTTAGATGTGAATTTTGGACCTTATCTGATAAAACAGAAACAACGCGACATTAGGTTTCTAATGTCGCGTTTTTTGGTTTTGATATTACAACTCGGAAATCGTTTAAATATAGGCCTAGAGCAGGTTATTCTCTTCTGTTTTATTTCCTTGAAATTCCCCTACTTTATTTCTTTTTCATTCCTCTCTAGTTCTCGCTTTCTGTATGACCTATCTCCAGCTTAGACTAACTCTTTCATGATCTCTTGTGACACTTCTCCAGTATTATTCGGTTTTTCTCTGCTTCTTCTTCCTTCTGGTCGGTATTCGAGTTTCTGTCTGGATATATTATTTTGGTCATTTCTTAGTGGATGTTCAATCCATTTCCGGATTTAATGACAGAAAAAATACTCAAAACCATAGAAGAAAACGGAATAGAATTACTTCTTACTTCTACTAACGGACAAGAATGTTACGAATTATGTGGACCGACCACAGGACAAATGAGCTAAAAGTCAGCAAACGACTCTCCAGCAAGCAAAGTCCACCCCCAACAATTAAAATACTCTGGATATGTTATGAGAGCAGATACAGAAAACCTTATCCAAGGAAAGGTAGAAGGCCTAAGATCACGAGGAAGATCTATAACAAGATGAATCGACCAAATTACAGGGATATTCAAAAGATCTATGCATGAGTTAAAAGACATGACCAGAGACAGAGTTCTTTGGGGACGGAGAATGCACGACATTATGATGATCCCCTCTTCATCCCTCTGGGGGGTCAGGACTAGTGATGTTGAATTGTTGAAAAAGTATCTATTCGTTAAAAAGTACTTGTTACTTACGAATACCGAAAGTAACTATTACTATACAGAGAGGCAAATCGTTACTTTGATTACTTTGATTACTCTGATTACTTCGTTACTTCATACCAATCGTATCAGAGCGAGTACCTATTTGAGTATTGTATCTACAATCGGTTGATATCGGAATCGGACCGGTATTCCACTACAGTTAACTAAAATTTTATCTATATGAAGGGCGAATGCTATGAAGAGTTTTACAGGATTACAGGAAGCTGAAACAGAGTGGGGTATATCATTTAACAAAGCATGCACCCAGAAACAGACGTATATACGATTTGTCGAGGTAGATAACTCACAGATGTTCGTTCCTTTGAAAATAACAATGCAACACATTAGATTTTAATAATAAATACACACTATTCTTATCAGACCTAGAAAAAAAAAAAGAAAAAAAGGAACCCTCAATATACTGATTTTGACATGTTTATATACTTTTGGATATATTTGATACTGCAATTATGCATTTCCACCCATTTTTCTATTGAAAACTTTTTCCTGTTTCACTATTTTCCTAAAATAGTTATTTTCCTAACTAGTGAGGAAAGTGATACTTTCACGCACGAGACTGCCGTTGACCCGAACGACGCGATAGCGGAGTTCGGGCAAGCAGTCGAGTGCGGGGAAGACACTTTCCGCATGAGTTAGGAACAATATTTTTTCAAAAGCCGTACGTTTGGAAAAAAGCCACAAAACATAGAGTCATATCAATTTTTATTTAGGAGTGAAAATACACAAATTAATTCTTTGACAAGGTTGTCAAAGCCAACCTTTCAATATAATGGGTTACCACGACGACGATATTGGTTTCCATGATGGCGATTCAAAACCATTGTAATTGTCTACTGATCTGACTTTTAAATATTATGTCAAAATAATTTTATTTCATCGAATTATCAGTAGTAATTGCACAAGAGCTCTAAAATTCTATATTAATTTTAGAGATCGAGTGCAATTTGTTGCGATTATTTCATGAATAAAACTGTTCAAAACCAAAATTTTATTGTAATTTATTTATGTAAGTTCAAATTAGTACAACTAAACACACAGTTTTTATAAATATTTTACGGTTAAAAGTCATCACTTTTATAATTTTTAAAACATTAATTGTCATTAATGTCACTGAATGTATTTTTTCGTAGCAACGAAGGGCATCTGACGTAATATACTTGACGACGGGCAATTATCAAAAATTATCAATTTAATTTAGATTTCTGTAGCTTTCTATTGGTCAGAATCTCCTATGAATGAAATAATCGCGCTAATTTCATTAAAACATGAACACAATAAGATAAATTTGAAATAAATTAGTCAATAATATCTAAATATTAGTTTATTGCATGTATTATAATATATTATAATGCCATATTACAAGGTATTTTACGTTCCCGCACGCCGTGCGGGAAAATTTAATGTCACGCACGCCGTGCGGGAAAGTGCAACTTTTGGCAACGAAATGCGTGCGTGAAAGTGGTTCTTTTAGCAAGGCCGTAGAAAAATAATTTATTTTTTCCTAAATGCCTTGGTCTATGTGTATTTTATTGTCATGATCCAAAAATCTAAAATAATATCTGCCAGGGCCAAAAAAATTAGTAGAATTTATAAAAAAAATCATTTTTATTAATTATTAATTAGTCTGGACAAAATTATGTCGGGCACCCCTTCCTTTTAATAATTGTTAAGATAACAGATTACATATCACTTAATTTCTTATACTTATATGAAATACTGAAAATGCGATTCCCAATATGATTACCGATACTCAAATACAAAAGTAATCATAGTAATCAAAATCATATTAATCAAACCTACTAATACAAAATATGTACTGGGAAATGAGATTGTCGATATGATTACCGGTACTCAAATACAAAAGTAACAAAAGTAATCAAAGTAATCAAAGTAACGAATACTATAAATTATTACTTTATACAAAAGTAACGATTTGTAACGAATACTCGAAAGTAACTATAATCAACATCACTAGTCAGAACTGAAGAGAAGGAGAGAGAGAGGGAGAGACTTTCAAATAAAGAGATTTGGGTACAGAAAGGTAAAAATAAAAACAAACTTATTTCATAATTTCATAATATATTCTTTAATAATACTCTAATTTATTACAAAAATACCTAAAATACTATAAATAAATATTATTTTACAACATGCAATATGTATAGGTACTATAACTATTTTATTTCTAAAATAAAGCATTTGTACAAAATAATTACAAAAATCTTAAAACTAAATGTGGTTCTAAATCCTTTGTGAATTTATTTTAAATCAGTTAATTTCATTATCGATAACAATATTGTTATTGTGATCTACTAATGACATACCGTAAAACTGGTCTATTTGAAAATAGCGGGGTAACTTGAAAATAAACGCAATAACCTTTTTAAGTAAGTGCTGTCACTGAACGATTCGCCCGATTTAATCGTATCCAGTGCCACTTGAAAAGGCATGCCTGCCCACGACTTATCATTGATGTTTATGCTCTCTGTGTTTACCTAACGATTACGACGATTTTTAAAAACCGTGTTTTTTATCGATTTTAACGAAACTCAGACACAATAGGTTTTTATTTAATTTTGCTATTTCAAGTATCCCCTACAAAGGGCCTATTTGAAATACTACGTTTTTAAAGGCTTACTTTCAAGTAACCCCATCGAAAGGCTACTTGAAAATTAACAATTAATATTTTTTTAAATGGAGAAGTAAAAACACTTTTTAATAAGGAAAAATTATCTATAGACTATTTCGACCATCACAATAATTTTTAATTTCAAAAATACCTTTAACTTATTTGGTGGCAGAACGAAGTTTCAAAAAAATTTTATCAAGTTTTACGATACTGTACCTTTATTTTCTCTATAACAAATAAAAATTTAGCTATTCAAAAATAATTAAAGCCACAGAAAGTTTCTCTTCAAAAAAAAATAACAAAAGCAACAAAAAAAAATAACAAAAGCAACAAAAAAAAGAAGGAAATCCTGATTAAAGTGTCAATAGCACTTGATTTTGAATAGGATGAAAACGAATGAATGAAGATAGATGGCCAAAGAAAGCTTTATATTACATACCACAACAAAGAAGAAAAAGGGAAATGCCTTCTGGGAAGAAAACGTACGGCACATAATGAGAGATAGAGCCATCAAAGAAGACGAATGGATGGACAGAAAAAGATGGCGGTCGAAATGCGAGAAGCGGCAGAGGCTGTAGGAACCTCTAGAAATAGATAGATAGATAGATAGATAGATAGATAGATAGATAGATAGATATATAGATCGGTAGATAGATATATAGATAGATAGATATATAGATAGATAGATAGATAGATAGATAGATAGATAGATAGATAGATAGATAGATAGATAGATAGATAGATAGATAGATAGATAGATAGATAGATAGGTAGATAGATAGATAGATAGATAGATAGATAGATAGATAGATAGATAGATAGATAGATAGATAGATAGATAGATAGATAGATAGATAGATAGATAGATAGATAGATATATAGATATATAGATAGATAGATAGATAGATAGATAGATAGGTAGATAGATAGATAGATAGATAGATAGATAGATAGATAGATATATAGATAGATAGATAGATAGATAGATAGATAGATAGATAGATAGATAGATAGATATATAGGGTGAAAATATATTTTGGAAGTACCTCGTATACAAAAAGTTATCCACTCAATGGACCGTGATAGTCGTGACGTCAAATCAATGTTGGCTACTCTGAAATGGTTTCCAAACAAAGTAAAAACTCACACATGGTGTTTGTTTTCGTTTTTATAATTGAAATCTATTGCCTGTAGGATGTTTAATTTTTACAAATTGGTAATGTGTTGGGTATCTACCCGTGATTGTATCAATGATCATAGTATATTTCCCACCATATTTCCAAATAAGACTGGTTAAAAACCTGAAGAAACACAGTAACTACTATGTAGTGTGTAAATCCTAGATTTTGTGTAAGGGCAATTTATAAAATTAAAAGCAATATGATTGATATGACTAACAAGAATTGTGTCTTTAGAAAAAATGGGAAGATGATTGCTAAAACAAAATAAAATTAAAAATGATTACACAAATCATGTGTATATTCAATTGACAGTTGCTTTGTTTGGAAACAAAATGTTTTTTGACGTTTTGACTTCACACTATCACTGTCCATTAAGCTACCTATAAAAACAAGTATATTCACTCTGATAAATTGTGAATATAATGTACTATTTATGTACTAAATGTTGTAAATAGTAATGTATTTAAAAATTCATAGACAACAAACATATTCATTTTGTGTGTTTATTATGCAAAACACAGAAAATAAATGTGTAGTGATAATAGATACATACAGGCGACCTCAAAACATTATCAATTCGCAAAAACTAGAGAAACCCGAATAGTATCACAATAAGTGCAACCAAATATGATTGAACTTATTGTATAAAAAACTTGTTAAAATTATTGTCAAAAGTAACCTAATTAAAACAAAAATTTGAGGATTTCTGATAAAACGAAAAATTAAATTTTACTAAAGAAGATGGAAGCTCAGATATATACATAAAACAAATGGAAGACCAAATCCTAGAAAAGACAGCCCAGAGACTATGCCAGAAAGATAAAACAAACAATTAATTATGTTTGTTCATTGGTGGACGTCTGTGGAAGATTGTCATTCCATCCTCCATCCCTTGCGTGATCAGCCAACACTTCTTCCATCACTTCGTGATTTGTGCCTTTCTAGTTTAATAACTCCTGTGTCTTTTTTTCTGTTTAATGTTCGCACGTTTACTTTTACTTACATTACATTGCATTATATTAAATTTTGTTCTGATCTAGTCACTCCTTATTCGGTCTCTCAGCTTGTTTCTTGTACGTGAGGTACGTGAGGCACGTCCGGCACGTAAAGTACCTAGGAGTGACGTTGCACCAGAATGGAAAGTGGTGGGAGCACCTGCGGGTGGTGACCCGGAAGGCTGCAAACAGTGCGGCTGCGTTGGGGAGGGTGATGCCCAACCTTGGAGGACCCAAATCAGAAAGGAGGAGGGCCTTGCACGGTGTTGTGCAGTCGATTGTCCTCTACGCCCCAGACAACCAACTGACGTCATATAACGTCGAGGAAACGTCAGTTTTGGTTGAATAAATACACGTGTTTGAAAATTACGTCATATAGACGTCTTTTGTAGGTGATTTTAAATACGTAAGATTAATGACGTTAAAATAACGTTTAAAAAACGTTTGTATTTCAGACCGTTTAAGTCTGACGTCACAAAATTGGGAGGTGCTTGTTTGTAATACTCCAAACAATTTCGTTAAATAATTTTCATAAGAAATTTCTCATTTATTGTTTACGTGGTTTGTGTCTTGTGTGATAAAATAAGACTTTTCATTTAGATATTTAGTTGAAGAAACGTGTTAATTAGGAGATTTGTATTCATTTTGCTCAGTGAGTTAGTTTAATGCAGTATTCTTCTTGACAACTGTTTGAAGTTATGTTTATTTTCTGTTAATGAACTAATTATGTGTTATCGAGTTTTATCGAGTAATTTGTTAATAAATTATTTATTAGTTTGTATGTTTTTTCAGTTTTGACACAGTAAAGTAGGTATACTTATATAAATAGTGAAAATTCTATAATGCGAGGGCTAATAATAATAATATCGTATGGCATTTTTGCCGGGGAGATCCTTTCAGATAGTTCCAGCGCCAATTACATCTTTAACCCTGTTTCAAGTAACTAGTGTCGATGTACACTAGCCCAGGGGGACCGACGGCTTAACGTACTCTCCGAGGCACGGTGAGACGGCTCGTGTCATTATTGGAAATGAAAATGGTTTGTCTTTGGCAGGGATCGAACCCACGTCTACTGGCGTATGAGGCCAGCGTTTATGCCGTTACCCACGGCCGCTCACAATGGCTAATGCGAGGGCTGGTACAATTATGCAGAATCAATGTTAGATTGCTTCTAATGTACAAGCGATCTTAAACAAATGGTAGTATATCTTCATCGACACATGGGACGTAGACCTATAGGTTTCATGTTACCTATTGTTTATACTACCTATTTTGAAACATCTAAAGGTCACTTTTTGAAAGTATTAAAGACGTGATTGTACCGACGTATAAAAGTCGTCACCTTTTAGACGTTTTAAAATCGTCACAATTATGACGTCAAATCGATGAGACAAATACACGTGATTTTCAACGTCGGTACCACGTCATAGAAACACGTCAATTGGTAATTTTTATGACGTGTTATCTACGTTATAAAAACGTCGTTTGGTTGCCTGGGGCGGCACCAGTCAGGAGTGAGGCGGTAGAGATATAGGCCTATAGGGGGCTCATTGCACGAGTGGATAGAACAAGTCTGCTGCTAGTGGCATGCGCGTACAGGACTGTATCTGCCGCAGCCTTGTGAGCCATCACTGGATGTGTTCAGCTGCATGTGTTGGTAGTAGAAAGAAAAGAACTATATGAGAGAAGAGACCGTGAGCTTACTATGGCTGAGAGAAGACAGGAAAAAGAAAGGTCAATTGAAAGATGGCAGGAAGAATAGAACAACACGGAGCATGTGGCACAGTGGACAAACATGCTGCTCCCTAACTTGAAAGACTGGATGGACTGTGTTCACAGGCGACTGGATTATTTCCTAACGCAGGTGCTCACAGAACACGGGTGTTTTAGAGCCTACCTCTCTAGGTTTGGAAAGGCTGACACTGATGAATGTCTGTACTAAGAATACCCGGACACCGTTACACATACGATGCTAGAGTGCAACAGATGGATAGTAGAAAGGAACAGAATGGAACGAGAGACAGGTGTGAATTTTGTGACAGTGCGTGAAATTATTGAGAGAATGATTGAAAATTAATCTGGTTCGACTAGTATACATACATAACTATATCCGTGTAGTGATCAAGAAGAAAGAAGAGAAGGAAAAACAGCTGTACCAACGATAGGAGCGAGAGGGAAATATAGTGTAAGTAGAAGGTAGAGGGAATAAGTTTTGATGAGAGGCGAATAGGTGAGTTAGATTGTATGAGACAGACTGTGGTAAAAAAACTCTAATAAAAAAACCATACAAACAAAAACTTTGGGACCAAAAAAAAAGGGGGAACGGGGAAAAGGAAGGGCCTCCTTGCTTACAGTCTGTGGATAAATGAAGGTAAAGTGCTTCGGAAGCGATGTCGACCTTGCAGCGGCCATTCCGCTTTCGGAGCGCTGGATGACAGAGGAGGATCTGGTTTAGCAGGTAGGCATTCGGCGTAGCCTCGGCGACGAGAGAGCGTTTTAAAGTACCTCGGGAACTATCGCTGGGGCTACGAATAATGAATCCTGCACTAAGGTCAGTCAGGCGGCGTTCTGGACTGAGACGTCTTTTGAAGATTCCAGACCCCCCCCTCTTTAAAGATGAAAAAAAAGCTTGTTTCCTGTAAGTTTTCTGAGTATTCTCATTTCTGCCGTTTCCAGTATAATCTGTGTTTTGGCTGTGTCCGATCTTGTTTCTGCTCTGTACGTCATTATTGGTCTTATACTGACCTTATACATAATTAATTTCATCTCACAGTTAATATATAGTGTTACTAAGGCACCCTGTTGATCTATTTGCTCTTTTGACCTGATTTCATATTTATTTTTCAACGTCTCCAGAGATGGACAGTGTAATTCCTAGTCACTCCATCGACTTCCAGTGTATATCTGATCGGTTCTTTACTGATTAGTATTGTTCTAGTAGTGTTTAAATCGTCATGTTAAATTCTTTTGCTCTAAAACCTGTAAACTAGTCTTTGAAGTCTATCTTCATTTTAGGCTATCAATATTGCATTATATGCATAACAGAGAATTTTGATTTCATTGTTCCCCATGAATTCGCTAGGATGGGCTAAATATGTGTTAAGAGCAAAGAAAATTAACGATACAGATGAAATCTATATGCATTACCAGTAGGAAATAGGTGTAGAGACAGACCAAGACTGAGATGAAGGTATGGTATAAACGATAGGAAAAGATGATAATAAAGTGAGAGTGAGAGAAATGAAAAAAAGAAACTGAAAAGAGGAGTAACAAAAAAATATAAATGGAGAGACAATTAGAAAAAGATGAAGTCAATAAGAAATGCAGTTTTTAAGTCTTCATACCAAAATATCGGAATGGACCACAAAAAAACAGATAACGAAGGTTAAAGGTTAAACAAAAGGACGAATCCGGAAAACAGAAGGAAAATAGAAAGAAAGAAAGAAAGAAAAATCCAAAAAAGAAAGTTCTAATACAGTTCTGATAAAGGCTTACGTTATTAGCAAAAGAAGATCCACTAGTGATCAAACGAAGTCAAAGCAAATGTAGAAGCTAGAAACATATATTATGAAGATTGACAAAAAGGTAGAGCTGGCTAATATCGGTATAAATTGTACAGGGAGTCCAGAAACTCTACCGACAAACGAAGACAGGAGATTTCTCAGATAAATTTAAGATATTTTAACCCAATTCTTCTAGTCCGAAAATGCTTCTTAAGGGAGCTGGAGCTCTTTGAGGATGGTGTCTTGTAATTAGTTTTTCTTAAATAACTCAAGAACGCTTGTATTTAGAAAAATGAAAATTGGTACGCATATTTATCTTCCAGAGATAAATCGATTACATTTATGAAGAATTTGTAGCAGCGGTCATAGGCTCCGTTTTGGGTAGGGCAACGGTTATTTTATCGCATAACTTTTATGTCTTTAACTTTTAAGTATTTTGACACTGGATTATTAAATTTTGAGGTATGCTAGTACTAAAAGGTACTCTTGCTTTAAGTCGGTAGAACACACCGTTTTCTAGAAAAATCAATTTGAAAATTATTCGTTGATTGAATTTCCAAAAAAAAAACAAAAAAAAACCATTTAGAAAAAAGAAAACTGGTACATTTATTTATATTCCAGAGATGAATCGATTTCATTAATTGCAAATTTCTAATACTGGTCATATGCGTCCGTTTTGGGTAGGTCAAGGGTTATTTTATCGCATAACTTTTTATTCTTTAATTTTTAAGAATTTTTGACTTTAGGTTATTAAATTATGAGGGATTCTAGTACTAAAAGTTATAGGTCTGGATCCCGCGTATGAAAAAAAAGTTGATTAATAGCCAGCTGAAAATTTGTTAATAGCTTAAGGGTGTCTAGTCGGATAAACTTTGATATATGGGAACACTGTAACAGGGGCAGTTTTAATTGTGGAACAGGTTAAAAATTTGGAACGGTCAGAACACGAAAATGGCACATTTATTTTGTCCGACAGAACAGACATAAACTCTCCGAACAGAGATTAAACTCTCATGCAAAAATCAGACTGCTATTTATCACCAAATTGGCGTTTTAATGAGTGGAACATGTAGAATATGTCAAATGACAGGAATTATGACAGGTGATAAATAGCAGTCTGATTTTTGCATGAGAGTTTAATCTCTGTTAGGAGAGTTTATGTCTGTTCTGTCGGACAAAATAAATGTGTAATTTTCGTGTTCTGACCGTTCCAAATTTTTAACCTGTTCCACAATAAAAACTGCCCCTGTTACAGTGTTCCCATATATCAAAGTTTATCCGACTAGACACCCTTAAGCTATTAACAAATTTTTAGCTTGCTATTAATCAACTTTTTTTTCATACGTGGGATCCAGACCTATTACTCTTGCTATAAGTTGGTAAAATACACCGTTTTTTTTTAATTTTCTTTTCAAATTCAGAAAACGAAAAATTTTCAAATCGATTTTTCTAGAAAACGGTGTGTCCAACAGACTTAAATCAAAAGTACCTTTTAGTACAGTCGAACCCGCTTATTGGAATAGCCGTCGTGCCAAGAAAAAGTATTCCTATAACAGGGATATTCTAATAACCGATCATATAAGCCTAGTAAAAACGTTTTGGGACCTCAAATTTCTATTCCTTAAACCTGGATATTCCTTTAACCGGTATTCTAATAAGCGGGTTCGACTGTACTAGAATATCTAACAATATAATAATCCAGTATCAAAAATGCTGAAAAGTTAAAGAAAAAAAAGTTATGCGATAAAATAACCGTTGCCCCACCCAAAACGGATGCCTATGACCGGTACTAGAAATTCACAATGAATGAAATCGAATTTTTGTTTTTCTAAATAGAAGCGTTCTTCAAAGAGCTCTAGCTCCCTTAGGAAGCATTTTCGGACTAGATGAATTGGGTTAAAATGTCTTCAAATTATATGAGGAATCTCCTGTCTTCGTTTGTCGGTAGAGTTTCTGGACACCCTGTATAAGGCTGCAACAAAGCAAACCAAAATAGTAGTAGCATACAAACAATAATAATAGAACACAATGAAATAGAAATCAGAGAAGGAAGAACATGGAATAATGTAATTGATAGACGGATATTATATGTGGAAACCCCACGGTATGCGAATGATAGATCAGAGATGAAAAGAATGATAGGATGAAAAATAGATGATAGATCAAAACCCAAAATCTTGAAAGATATAAGTTGTGGTTAAAGCCAAACAAATTAAATTGATACCTAATAAGAGAATTATCATAATATTGGCGACATTAGATAGGAAGATTAAACGAAAACAAATTACAGTAAATAGCAGTAGACTAAAAAGCAAAATAAAGGTACAGCAAATTAACAAATCAACTTTTTCTTTCTTCTTAAAGTGGCCTCTCCCAAAATGGAAGTTTGTTATATCCCCTATTCTGTCTTCAGCTATTGTTATTAGCTGTTTAAAATTTAGCTCTGTCCATTGTCGGATTCCAACGATAGATTTTTCCAACGATAGTATTTTCCTTTAGAGTCTTCTCTTTCCCTCGATTTCTCCTTTCACTATTAGATGAGCTTATTTTATTTTACTCTTCGACCAATGAATATCAATGCAATGGAAAAGGTGATCGCGTGGTGTTCATGGATTTCACGAGCTTTCCCTTAGCTGTGATAATCTTCTGTACATTTTGAAAGGATATTCAGTAACTGTAGGGTGGTATTATACTATCCCAGTAAATATCTTTTTAATTATTAAGGTAGACACCAAGAATCTATTTCAAAATTAAACTTGTTACTTTTTCACATATTTTTCTTTATAAGTCATAAAAAATCAAGAATGGCAACTCACCAATAAGAGTAATAATCATATTATTTTCTTCTAAGAGACTTTTGTTGGGTATTTGAATTTGTGTTTATCTGTGAACAGACGAATTTCGTCTTTTAAAAATTAACTCACCCTGTAATTTTAAAAGACGAGACACCTTTAGTTCTTAATACTGAAATCATTATTTGCCTGAAATATTTGTTGATTATTTTAATACATATAAAATTTAAAAATTATAGGGTAATATTATATTGTTTTAATAAATATTCATCGCAGATTATTATTTATCAAAGTATTTACACCTCTTTGGATGCTGCAACAAATACAAATACACTTGGGGTGAACTTATTGAAAAGTAATCCAGGTAAGTATATTTTACAGTCTTTAAATAAACTATTCTGTGCCACATTTTTTTATGCTAACTTATGCTTATAATTGGAAATGAAGATTTTTCTTATTACATGACCTAGTTGTGTCTAGATAGGTCTAAATAAAGTAACATACTGTGAAAAAGACATATTTGCTACTATTTTTAGTCTCGTGATAAAGGAGTTGACGTTAAAAAATTAGTTGCATCACATCAAGAACCTAAAATTGATGTCAAGAACTTTATATCAAACTAACTGCCATTATCTGCCAATACGAGATTCGTTTTATCCGACTCTCATTCGATACCGTCGTCTTTCCAAGAAGGGACGAACAGAAGTCGAATAAATACTGGTATACAGATGGCTCTAAAACCGATTAAGGAGTTGGAGCTGATTTATACCGAGGAAAACCAAGGCTAAGCCTTAGTGAAAGACTAGGTAATCGCTCTACTATATTCTAACTAGAAATTTATGCTATAGAGGTGTGCCTGTAGGAACTAAGAGAGCAAATATAGAGCAAATGCAGGGATAGATATGTAACAATTATATTTAAGCTAGGTGGGATTATAGGAAATAATCACTGTTTGGAATTCAGGAAAATGGTTATCTGATTGGTGTACCTACCTCAATTTATATCCCACTACACAAAAAAGGAACTACTACCAGATGTGAAAACTACCGCACACTGTCACTAATAACACATGCTAGTAAAATCTTGTTGCTTATCATCAAAAACAGATTAAAAACCTATCTACATTACCAAATACCACAGGAACAAGCAGGGTTTGTAAAGGGTGAAGGTACAAGGGAACAAATCCTGAACCTGAGACAACTCATTGAAAAGTCTAGAGAATTTCAAGTACCTATGATTATATGCTTCGTTGACTACCAAAAGGCATTTGATTGTGTAAGCTGGATAAATCAGTGGTCAATTTTAATAGAAATGGGCGCACCAATGCACCTGGAGCCACTTATTAAAAACCTGTAAATATAGCGACGGAACGACTAGATAAGAAGTTCTCAAACCAATTCAAGACCGAGACAGGTGTTAGACAAGGATGCGTGTTGTCACCTGACTTATTTAACATTTATGGTGAACATATGATGAGGATGGTTTTAGAAGGATGGGCCGGTGGAGTAACAGTAGCTGGTAGGAAAATCTCCAATTTAAGATTTGCTTATGACACTACACGTATAGCAGCCAATGAGCAAGAAATGTTTGATCTTCTGCGAAGAGTTGAGTAAGAAAGCAATAAAGTTGGTCTGAAAATCAATAAAGCTAAGATAAAAATAATGGTGGTCGACAGATTTGACACTATTCAACTGACTAACATGTTACAGGAATACCAGATAGTAAACACCTTTGTCTATTTCGGGTCTAGTATAACTAACGATGGTAACTGTGCAGCAGAAGTTCGGAGACGTATTGGTATGGCAAAAAATGCGATGAGTCGCCTAACTAAAGTTTGGAAAGACAGATATATCTCTCAAAATATCAAGATGAGACTGGTGAATGCCCTTATATTTTCAATATTTCTATACGGAGCAGAGACTTGGATTCTTCGCGCGTGCGAGCGCCAAAAAATTGATGCCTTTGAGATGTGGTACTGGAGAAAAATGCTGCGCATACCTGGGGCAGCTCATGGGACAAACATTTCCATTCTAAACCAACTCAATATTAAAAAAAGGCTGTCTACAATATGTCTGCAAATCTTTGGTCGCGTGGTTCGCAGAGGTTTGGAGAGATTTAATAATTGTTTCTGGAAACGTTCCGGGGAGACGATTAAGAGGACGTTCACCAACTAAATGGTCTGACCAAATAAAGCATTCAGCTGGAAACTCATTCTGCGAAGCTCTTAGAGCAGCTGAAGATAGAGACCAATGGAGAAACATTGTTAGGAATATTGGAAGAAATCACGATCCTCAGTAATGGGGAAACGACAAGAGATAGAGGGATTATAGCCACTGGAATCAAATCGGAGTGGCTCCAAGTTAGTTTGGTACTCTCTTCAAAATCTAATTGGAATCGGAAACAGCAACAAAGTGGGGTTATTCTGGATGCTTAGACATACTGATATTGAAAGGAACGAAGGAGCGGATGTACTTGCCATGGGAGACAAAAGAAACACTTAAACGTACCTACATCTGGTACGAACAAATGGATCTCAAACAATCGAAGGCATTGAAAAAGAAATCCAAAGATCTACTAGATATGATCTGAGAATCATCGTATGTCTCCTAACAACACTGTCGCCTCAAGGGGTACATGAACGAAATATAACTGGCAGAAAGTATGAATAGCAGATTCTGTCAGGTTGATTCAACTACCCACAGTTGGATGGGATAAGGCTTTTGTCGCAAAAGTCTGTTGGAAATGATGCCAATGTTCTGGAAGGACAAGGCACTGTAAGTAGAAGAAAGTAAGTAATATAACCGAGTTATGGAAAAAGATTCTATACTTCTGGATATTCAATTAAATAAGCTCACAGCTACTGGATAGTAGTAGGAGCTGGTGTATGACTTAAAATATGTCATTTTAACTCATTCCAGATATGTTTGATGACTCATCCCAGAAAACATAAATACAATGCCATTACATGATGAGCATGAAACGTATAATATGATCTAGCACAACAACATGACATAATAACCATGTGAAAAATCACATTTCTTTGAGAAAATTATAGACCAGGGCGCATCTGTAAAAATATTAGTACATTTGGACGTTGAGAGGCGACTCAAACTTTTTGCACAAATTGCTTAAAAATAATTTAAATAATAATATTTGAGTTATCTTCCCTCTCAAAAAGGTCCGGAACATTGTTTAAATAATCAAAATGTCAAATAATGAAGGAAAAATTCGATTTTTTCTTGGTTTTTTGATTATAACTTTAATATTATTCATTTCCGAGAAAAGCTGTACTGACATAAAAGTTGTGTAATTAAATTTTCTACAATATACAATTGGTTAAAAATTTAGAAAATAGTCACCCTTGTTGCAAAATAGCAATAATTGCGAAAAAATCATACAAAAATAAGTATTCGCATTTTACGTTTTTCAACCATTTATACTACACTTAGGACCTTTATATTTCACCCAGAAAAACTTTATGATACAGTTAAACAATACTGTAAATTTCACTAAGATCGGTTTAACAGATTTTGCAAAATAAATTTTGCAATTTTGCAAATTTATTTTTTCAAAATGTTACAGGACTGAAAATAAAGCAGATAGCAAGTTGATTTTTTTTCTTATAGAAGTGCGATTTGATAGAAGTACCTTTTATATGCGATTTGCAAAACTAAAATCGATGAACTACCACGGCGTCAGGAATTTTTTTAAATAAACATTAATTATTGGTGCTACGCGCAGGACAGCGGATAGTTTGCTCTGATTGGACATTCCAATGATCTTTGATAATGATTGATACATTTTAATTTTTATTACATTTCGATATAAATAAATAAATTTGTTTATTGCAAAATAAAAACGCATACTCTATCCTTTGAAATAACACTGTTTTTAAGCAAAAACTTTCTTTGTTCATATATTTTAACTTAGAGAATAAAAGTTTATTATTTTTAAACATATGCAATTGTTTAAACAATATTTCACAAAAAATAATAAAATTAGTTCTATTTTTGTGGAATTAAAATATTAAAATACAACAAAATATAGAGTAAGAAAATAATATATTAGATAAAGATTGGAAGATATTTTGGTGGAAATCAACTTGTGCGAATCGAACACCGCCGTCCTGCGCGTAGCACCAAAAATTAATGTTTGTTTAAAAAATTTCCTGACGCCGTGGTAATTATTTTTGCAACTTGCAAATGAAAGGTACAGTACACTTCTATAAGCAAAAAAAAAATTCAACTTGCTATCTGCTTTATTTTCAGTCCTGCAACATTTTAAACAAATTAATTTTTTTTGCGAAAACTGGATTGCAAAATTTATTTTGCAAAATCTATTAAACCTATCTAAATTAAATTTACAATGTTGTTTTACTATATCGTAAAGTTTTTCTGGGTAAAATATGAAGGTCCTCCAAAATGTAGCATAAATGGTTGAAAAACGTAAAAGGCGAATACTTGTTTTTGTATGTTTTTTTTTCGCAATTATTGCTATTTTGCAACAAGGGTGACTGTTTTTTAAATTCTTAACCAATTTTATATTGTAGGAAATTTAATTACGCAACTTTTATGTTAGTACAACTTTTCTCATAAATGATTGGTTTTAAAGTTATAATCAAAAAACCAATAAAAAATCGAATTTTTCCTTCATATTTTGACAGTTTGATTATTATACACATTTACATTTTCATAATTTTTCCTTCATATTTTGACAGTTTGATTATTTAAACAATGTTCCGGACCATTTTGAGTGGGAGGATAACTCAAATATTATTATTTGAGTCATTTTCAAGCAATTTCTTCCAAACAATTTTAGTCACCTCTCAACGTCCATCTCAAAACAGATGCGCCCTGGCCTATTACCCTTTATTTACATTTACAATTTGCAAACATAGGCTTATAATATCATCACAATTTTTTAAGTGAGATTTTTAATTCTAAAATTGTGTAAAAAATGTGCTACAGAACTACAGATGTTTTGGTATAACTTTCAATAGAGCTTTTCATTCACAGTTCGAGCTTCTGTTATATGTCGTATAATCCGTGATCCGCATTATAAACAGATTATACAACATAATATGACAGGAGCTCGAAACAAATGACAATCGATGGAAAGCCCTATAAAACCTTGTTTAGAATTTGTACACTCTACTTGGGTTTCTTAAAATTAGCCTTTTTCTGATAAGCCTCTTGTAGGGGGTGTAACAACTGTCGCTACCTAAAATAAAAGACAAAAACATTAGCATATTAAAGCACAAATCATGAGTTATAATTATAAAATGATAAAATAGTAATAGGTAAATAATTATTTAAACCTGAAACTTTTCGTGGAAACTACATTCTGGTAACATCCTTAATCTCTGACTTTTACAATTTATAAGACAAGAGACGACGAATAAAGAAAGCGAATTTTATTTATTTTAGCATATATTTTATTTATTTAGTATGGCACCTGACACATTTACATTTACATATATTTTGTATAAGACAATACATAGGTTCACAAACGTACATCTAACTTATTTACATAGTCTATCGACTCTGGAGTCGCCATCAGGAAATCCTCTGACTTGCCATCATGGTATGATCTTGTAGGACACTGTTCTGTGGTGTAATAGATGGTTTGTGGTTGTCCACAGTCACAGAGTGGGGATGGTCATTTACCCTATTTGTGCATCATGTAACCACATCTGCCGTGTTGGGTTCTGATTCGGTTCAGCATAGACCATGTGTTGCGTGGTAAGTCAAAGCCTGGGGGTTTTTGTGTGATGTAGGGTAAGTTGATATTTTGTTGTTCCGTCCATTCTCGAGTCCATGTTGTCGTTAAATTGAACTCATTTTCCACAGCAACCTTTGCTGTTTTTATTGGTGGTCGTCTGGAGCGTAGACGGTTACCGTTGGTGGCATCTATATCTTGATGGATTGGCAGGTTCCCGTTATCTACTATCTTTCTGTACTCACTAGTGAGTGCGTGTATGCGTCGTAGTTTGGGTGGTGGAATGTGGCTCATTACTGGGAGCCATTGCGTAGGGGTGGATTTGATAACTCCAGCAATCATTCTCATTGTATTATTCAATTGGACATCTACTTTGTGTATATATGGGATGTTAAGCCATGCTGAAGAGCAGTATTCCGCAGTTGAGAAGACTAGGCCCAAGGCAGATGATCGCAAGGTGGAAGCCGATGCTCCCTATGTTGTGCTGCACAGCTTCTGGATGATGTTGTTTCTGGATTTAAGTTTTTCCGCTGTTCTTGTCAGATGTTCCTTGAATGATAGGGTTCCTTGAATGATAGGGTGTTGAATGATAGGGAAGGGTCACCCCACGGTACTTTGGTGTTTTATTGTAGGCGAGTGTGGTGTTTTCGAACTGAATATTGGGTATTCGTCCTGCAAGCTTGTTATTTAGGTGGAAACTGGAAACCGCTGTTTTCGTAACGTTTGGTTGGAGCCTCCATTTACGGAAATATTTTCCCACTATGTGTAAGGGAGCGTTCAAGTATTACGTAACGCGATTTTTGAAGATTTTTGACCCCCCCTCCCCCCTACGTAACGCACTCTAATGGGCGTTTAACTAATTGCGTAACGCAATTTTTGAAGATTTTCGAGCCCCCCCCTCAACCTGCGTTACGTAATGCTTGAACGGCCCCTAAGTCCGCCGTGAGGATTATTTCTTCTGTTTCTTTAAATGACTTACACCTTGTTGCAATGACCCAGTCATATGCGTAACCAAACTTCCTTGATCTGGTTTCTGGTATATCAGAGATGTACAGGCTAAAGAGAAGAGGAGCAAGGACAGATCCCTGAGGCAGTCCATTCTTCAGTTTCCTTGGGGTACTGATGTCAGATCCCATGACCACTTGAATCGTTCAGTCGGCTAGCATGCTGTTGATTAATCGAGCGGTGGATTTACAGGGGATTGTACGGAGGAGCTTGTATATCATGCCTTCTCTCCAGACTGTATCGTTGGCCGCTGTTAGGTCTATGAATGCGGCTGCAGTTTTAAGTTTTCGCTGGAACCCTGCCTCAATAAATGTGGTAAGTGAAAGAACCTGATCTGCGCAGTTTCTTTTGGGTCGGAAACCTGCCTGATCAACCGGTATTGTTTCAAGCAGCTTTGGGCTAATTCTATTGTAGATAAGGTGCTCTAGAAGCTTAAACGTCACCGATAGTAGGACTATCGGTCTGTAATTCTTAGGGTTGTTATCATTTGGTTTCTCTGGTTTTAATATGGAAATGACCTTCGAGCGTTTGAGTTCCTGTGGTATGATACCGGTCTTCATAATGTCCGTGAATAAGTGGGCTATCCATTCTCTCGCACATTTGCCGCAGTTAATTAAGAATTCGGGATGAATATTGTCAAAACCTGGGGCTTTACCTGGCTTTACATCCTTGAGAGCAATAGTGACTTCTTCGGAAGTGAAGAAAGGGCGGGAGTATTCGGTGTCTGTAGATTGGAATTTTAAAGTTTTGAGCTGTCGTTTTACCTTGGTTGTATGTGGCTTGTTTTTCGGTGCTCTAGATATTGATACCAGATGTGAGGCAATAGTGTTTGGGTTAATTGTTGTTTTGTTCCTTGTTATAGGAGTTCCGCTTCCTAATTTTCTTAATAGCGTCCATGCCAAGAAAGCGAAAAGGACTCTACAATATGCAGTCACATTCCGCCTTACTCGTCTAGGAAATGTTTCAACGAAAGATTGTTCCAATTACTCAAAATCTTAGTAAAGATAACAGTGAAAGACAGTTTATGTTTCTTTTCGATTCAGAGGTGGTCCACCATCCACCATCCCCATAAGGTCGTTTCTGTGTCTTCTTAGGGACACGTATGGGAATGATGGACCTCTGAATCGAAAAGAAACATAAACTGCCTTTCACGCTCAAAAATAAAAATATATTTTATTAAAATTAAAAATTCTAAAACATCATTTCTTTGATTCATATGAGTTGAAGCAATAAAATAGTTTATAATTTTATATTGAGTCCTATAAATAAAAAAAACGTGGTACAGTGGAACCTCGATAAGTCGAATTAATCGGGACCGCGGCCGATCCGGGTTATCGAAAATCCGGGTTAGCCGGAGAATATGGTAAAAATGAATAAAATACGGTATACTTACAGATAAACTCCATTTAGTGCATTCTTTCACGGTTTTTGCTCTAAATTTTAAAGAACCGCTTGGATTGACATGAAATTTGGCGTACGTATAGCTGTCATGTCAAAGAAAAAAAGTGATATTGTCCCGATGTGTGATTTTGCTCTGGGGGTGACTTTCTGAAAAAATATATGTCCAAAATAAGTCCGGAAATGGGTAAACTGACTAATTTTAAGTAACTTTTGTTCTATAGAGCTTCTTCGCCTAGTCAACACTTTTCGAGTTATTTGCGAGTGAATATGTTCATTTTTCAACAAAATAACCACATTTTTAGACGGTTTTTCGCAAATAACTCAAAAAGTAAGTATTTTGTCGAAAGAAACGTTCTTAGCAAAAATATAGCCTATAAAAAAGTAAAAAAAAAATGTGTACGCGTTAGGTCTCTAACGAAATATCCAAAAAATTAAGCACTTTTTGGGGAAAATCCATTATAACTTTATTAAATTGTATAAAAAAAGATTTATTCATGTTTTTACAAAAAGTTTCTAGCAATAAATTTAAGCAAGTTACGCTCAAAATAAAGTTGGTCCCTTTTGTTTTGGCAAAAAAAATTGGGAAGACCACCCCCTAATTAGCAAATTAAAATGAAATTGATCGTTACCGCTCCACAAATTATTTTACTTATGTTGTGTTTATAAGATCTGTAAGTTTCATCGATTCAAAATGCTTATTTTTAAAAAAATTTGGTTTCAAAATAAAATTTTTAAAAATTTTAATTTTGAAAAATATGCTTTTTTTTTCAAAATAACTTAAAAAATTGTTAGAGATACCAAAAATCTCGAAAAATAAAAAAAGTCAGCATTGCTTTTCTGAATATCATGTATTTTTTTGTTTTTCTGTTAGACAAAAATTTATTAAGATTTGGTGTTTCTAAATTTGCATACATTCGTGATCAGTGACTCGTTCAACCCCGTTTAACTACAGCCCTTTCAATAATAAGGACTTTGAACCGATGAAACTTACAGATCATATAAACAATACATACACGAGTCAAGAAACTTAAAGTCGTAACGATTAAGTTCATTTAAGATACTAATTAGGGGATGATTTTCTCGATTTTTTTACCAAAACAACAAGGGACTAACTTTATTTTGAGCGTAACTTGTTTACTTTTAATGCTAGAAATTTTATAAAACAAAAATGAAGCTTTTTTTAAACCCTTTAAATAAGTTGTAATGAGTTTTCCCCGAAATGTGCTTCATTTTTGGTTATTTCACGTTAAAGTATTCCATTTGGAATTTGACGAATATGAACCTATTTGTCATTAGCTATAACTCTGCTTCTACTAGGTATAGAGACGTGATATATACACCATTTTTTTAGTTTTTTACAGGCTATATTTTTGCTAAGCATGTTTTTTCGCCAAAATACTTACTATTTGAGTTATTTGCGAAAAACCGTCTAAAAGCATGGTTATTTTGTTGAAAAAATGAACATATTCACTGCCAAATAACTCGAAAAGTATTGACTTAGTGAAAAAACTCTATAGAACAAAAGTTACTTAAAATTAGCCAGTTTATTTATTTCCTGACTTACTTTGGACTAATACTTTTTCACCCCCAAGAGGGGGCCAGTCCCGGGGCAAAAGCACATATCGGCACAATATCACTTTTTTTCTTTGACCTGTTAGCTATGTGTATGCCAAATTTTATGTCAATCCAAGCGGTTCTGTAAAATTTAGAGGTTTTGCAATATTTTACCGTTGAACGGACTAATTATAATTTCAAGTTAAGTATTTTCTATGGGAAATAAGCCACAATTTTACTAAAAAATGAATTTATTAACGTTTCGAAGCCCAAATCGGGTTTCGTTGTCAAAATACAAAATACTATTGTAAATTGTAAATTATTTTTTATTTTATTGTATATTGTAAATTCATTTTTTAGTAAAATTGTGGCTTATTTCCCATAGAAAATACTTAATTATAAAAATGCCACAAGGAAATAGCTTCAGAACAATATACTTTCAAGAACGTGAAATACATATGCATAATACATCTAAATTACGTACAGTTGTATACAGTATTGTTTATTTCTTGGTAAAAAACTCAGCCAAAATGAAAAAAACTGTTTTGTCTGATGAAAATCGGTCCGGGTTAGCCGGACTTCCTGGTTATCGGAGGCCGACTTATCGGGGTTCCACTGTATAACAAAAAGTTCTTTTTTAAAAGTGCAATTATTTAATAAAATAAATGCCCACTGTTGTTTGTTTCTGTTTAATAAGTACCTACTATACAATTTTCTTCACTCTTCGTACGGCTTAAATAATTAATGGATATACTACTACGATATAAATTATTGATAAATGGGTAGTAACTGGTAAGTATTACTTTTTAAACAATTTTCAGATTAAAAAGAAAAAGATGTATTTATTATAGCAATTAGAACTTAATATTATTTACTACTAATATATTGTTACACAATGCTGTGATGCAAGTTGTTTGTTCTGTTTACAAAAATCAAACTTTCAGATCAGTTCAATCTTTCGATATATCGAAAAAGTAAATAAATAAAAAAAAAGAATAGATGTTTAATTTTAATTTGCGATTATTTTTCTACAATCTTCTTCTGTTCAAATAAATAGGTACCGTCTCGCAATATGAGGTTGGATATCATCACCAACATCTTTCTGTCTACCGTTGCCGCATGTCACCCTGAAGAGGGCCTACGCCTACAGCCCTATTTATCTCATCCAAAGTTAAATGACGTCGTTCGATTATAAAAAACAATATCGTCTTATCTTTATATTACTGAATAGGGAATTGATACCTGATTGAACCAACAAATCTTAAGCTCCAGCTTAGCGCAGTTCAGCTTATAGATAGGGCCTCTTTAAGTCTCACGTATGTTGCATGATAATTTTCTATATGACGAAGAAAAAACAAAATATCTGGAATGGTCAAACAAACAATTTACTCAGGGTCAATATATAACGATAAAAACAACAAAAGAAATCTAATATACATTCGAAGAAGTGGAAAGGTTTGAATACTTAGGAAGTATTTTCATAATTGACTCTAATATCCAAGAAGAAATACACTAAAGCATCAAAATTAACGCACCACCTTAAAAATGGGACATTTTTGATGTCTCGTATTTCCTAAACCTGTTGTCCGATTTGAGTTATTTTTTTAGTATGCTATATAGCTTTATTCTTCAAGAATATCGATCTGGTAAGTGTCACTGTATAGCGGGTGTAACAATGATAGTGTGTTTTTTCCTCAAAGTTTGGAACACTCTGTGGAATATTCTAGCGTATATAAAATATTGAAATTAAAACTCAACTGTAGCCTTAGGCTTCTTAACATTCTGCTTTTCGATTCATTCGCTTATGTGTGATAATAAAAAAGTTACTTACTTTAACAACTAGCCATTTATTTATCAATACAAGGTGTTTCTAAATAAGTGCAACAAACTTTAAGGGGTAATTCTGCATGAAAAAATAATGACCATTTGCTTTATAAACATATGTCCGCAAATGCTTCGTTTCCGAGATACGGGAAGTTGAATTTTTTCTTACAAACTGACGATTTATTTATTGCTATAAAACCGGTTGAAATATGCAAATAAAATTTAGTAATTTTCAAGAGGTAGTTATTGCGCATTTTTTAACATACAATTAAAAACTTTATATTCACCATTGGCGTGCATACTGGTTATATTCTTCTTCTTCTTGCAGTACCGTCTCCTATCGGAGGTTGGCTACCATCACAGCAATCTTAACTTTGTTGGCTGCAGCTCTGAACAACTGTATTGAACGGCACCCATAGCACTCCCTTAAATTTCGCAACCAGGAAATCCTCCTACGTCCCACATTTCTCTTTCCCAAAATGTTTCCTTGGATTATGAGTCTTAGCAGAGAGTACTTTTCTCCTCTCATTATGTGGCCTAGATACTCCAGTTTTTTCGTTTGTTTTTGATGCTAAAGCCTGAGTCAGTGGAATTCAGTAGCTGAGATAGTGGGTTCATTGCTAGGCAGAACCAAAGTGGATTCAAGGGACCCCCTGGAAAAGCCCCCGTTTAATTGGGATATCTTGAGTTTCGATATTGTTTTCGCCATGTATTTGAAGGTGAATTTTTGTCTTCCATTCAGTCATTATATGCTTTAAAAAGGTCACTATATTATCATCGACCTTATATATTTTCAATATATCGATAAGCCATGCATGCGGCACTGAATCAAACGCTTTCTTGTAGTCAATGAAAGCAGTAAAGAGATTTCGTTTTTTGACATATGCCTGGTTAGAAATGACTGAGTCGATAATAAGTTGTTCTTTACAGCCCATGGAACCCTTAGCGCATCCTTTCTGTTGAGGCTCTATGATATTGTTTAGAGCACAGTGTTGGTAGATACGCTGAGCTACACAGGATGTGACCAATTTGTACAATGTAGGTAGACAAGTAATCGGGCGGTACTTGGCTGGATCTTGGGTGTTATTTTGATCCTTCGGTATTAAATAAGTGGTCCCCTTAGTAAGGAATGATGGTATTTCCAGCAGATTAGAAACAACATAATTAATTAAAATTGACAATCGCTCATGAACACTCCAAAACTTCTTTAGCAAGAAGTTTTGGACTTCGTCTGGGCCAGATTTCCAGTTGTGAAGCTCTTTGATAGTATTCGAGACTTCTTCAGTGGTGAAAGGTTCGTAAGGAATATTATTGTAATGTTGACAGTTGTTCGTTATGTTTTCAATCCACCCAGCATTGTTGTTATGAGTAGCTGGCGTTGAAAGTTGGATTCCCCAAAACTCATGAATTTCTTCTTGACTTGGGTATACTTTATTTTCATTTTCTACAGTGGAGTTAAGTTTTCTATAAAACGACTTCTCTGAATGCTCAAAGAGTATGTTGTCGCATTTTCGGTTGTTACTGACTTTGTATCTCCTTAGACGGCCTGAATAAACGGAGAGTTTTTGTTTTAATGTGTCCAGGCAATGTTCAGCTGTGTTATTTTCTGGATCATGCTGTGAGTGTCTCGGAGTATTTCGCATGATTTCTTCAGCTCTTCTAATTAATTTTCTACTCGTTGTTCCTCGAATATATTCCGTTATTTGACCAATATCCCTTTGCAACGATTCAATTTTTCTTTGCAGCCGTTTTTCCCAAGGTGCAATTCTGTCACCAGTCCTTCCGTTGTTAGTACCCCGTCGTGTTCTGATCTTAACGCCCATTACATTAGCAATAGATGTGGCTACACAGTAGATCATCATATGCAAATACTCCAATGTTTGAGCTTCTACGACATAATTGGGTAGGACTCAGTGTTCATAATTTGTAACAGCGCACCTAGTTTATTACAAGAGTTTATTCTTGGTAGCGGTGGTCTGCTAAGTGGGTTTGTTCCACTAAACTCTTGTACGGTTCGTGCCATTTCGTTTAACAGACTATCGTGCAACTCGTTGTTGTTCTCATGTGTGTTCTCAGGTCGAGTTTCTTGTATGGCAGGCTCGGGAATCTGCTCATGTGTTTTGTTAGGGACTTGATCTACAACTAGCTCTTGGTTATTAATTTCCCTTTCGACTTCGCTTTTAATGGCATCGCGTCTAGTCTCGGGGATAAGATTATTTCTGATGATTACCCGGTATTGGTCTGCTACTCGTTGTTCAGGTACTTGAATATTTGGGTACTCCGTGCAAAATTCGGCATACAGTTGTTGTCGGTAGCCGATTGCTTCTTGACTGAGGTTTGTGACCTTATAGTAAAAGCGCAGGATGTTTTCCCATTTCATACGCTGTCTCGGTCGTCCCGCTTGAATGAGCGTCGGCTGATGTTTCAGCGCAGCACCTTCAGCGAGTGGAGCTCTTGTTGTTATTTGGCTCATTTCGTCACGGCTTAACTTTGACGAAGTTCAAGATGCAATCAGCGTGGCAATCCATTGTGGCAAGTTGAAAATTTCGTAAGCTGAGCTTAACTTAAGCTGAGCTGGTCTTAAGCTTAAGATCTGTTGGTGCAACCAAGTATGCAACCTTTCAAATAAGCGATTTGACACGACCCCTATTCTCATTTAAAAATCATCGATTACGTCATCACTCCGAGATGGACGACGTCACTAGTATGATACATAGGTATGCCGAAAAAATTATAATTTAAAAATAAAAACCGACCTGTTTAGTGATCTTTCTTTAAAGTCGTTGGTTTACGAAATAATGAATTTATTCCATTTGGGCTTGTCACACTTTATTTAAAATATAACATCATTATTTATGCAAAATTGTTAGTTCTTTGATTTCTTCCCAATACTCTCTTATAATATAACTATTAAATATCATGAAAATAGTGCTTACCCTAGAATGTCCAACAAATGTTTCAACAGTAGCATTAGCTGGTGGTGTATATGCCGAAATACCCATCAAACCAAAAAGTGGATGAGAAGACGTCGGTTTGATTGTTGTAGGTTGAAGATCATTAACTAAAAGTCAAGCAAATAATCTAAATAATTAGCCTACACTACTAAAATTAGATTATCAGGAATAAGCAATGATTATACGATTTGTTTATAATATATCTCAGAAAATACTTTTTCTGCTTCTTCTGGTGTCATTCCTTTTCGAGATATTCTATTCTGACCCTCTCAACCCAAGGACTCAGACCCTCATCATACGAAATCTTTTTTTCCTTACATCAAATGCCACTGACAAAATCGACAAAATTCTAAATCAAAAGGAATAAAGATAATATTATTTATCGCCCAACAAAAACTTTCATCCCTTTACAACACGGATTTTATTAAATTATTTGTGCTGATTTCCCCCCGATCTTACATAGGCCAAACCAATAATAAAATCTAAAATATTATTTATGAACATTCCATTTCTATGTGCAATTCCGATTAAATTTCAGCTCTAGGTCAACATCATCTTCACACAGGTCACAAAATTGATGTTGTAGACTCTATAGAACCACAGCAACTACAGCAACTATGACAGTCGAATGGGAAAATAAAACGAACAAAACTAATCCCATAGCAATCCCATCGGAGAAGAAAGGATGAAAAATGAACATGAGTAAAACAAAAATTATGACAAATACAAATGACATAATAAATATAAATATAAGAAACGTAAAACGTAAAAATATAAGTATAAAAGACGTAAATATTGAGGTTGTTGCCGAATCAGATTGTTGCAGAACCAAACAGTTAAAGTACAAAAGAAGAATCAGATTGGCGTGGGTAGCATTTGGAAAGTTAAGATGGATACTAAAAAGCACAAAGATACAACAGTACCTAAAAACCTGTGTATTTGATCAGTGCATCCTTCCTATTCTGACGTATCGTTTAAAAACATGGACATTAACAAACCTCAACATAAACAAAAGAGAAATAACTCAAAGAAAAGTGGAAAGATTCATGTTGGGAATAAAATTGCCAGACAGAAAATCAAACAAATGGATAAGAGAAAAAACAAAAGTAAAAAATGTAACAGAACTTATAACAGGGTTAAAGTGGAGATTTGCGGGCCACAATGTGAGACAGGAAGATAAAAGGTGGAATGCTGAAATACAAATTTCAAGACCATAGACAGGAAGAAGAGGAAGACCACAGATGCGATGGAAGGACGATATTGTAAGAGCTGCAGGAACTCACTGGAAAAGCGCAGACAAGGACAGACAAATATGAAACAATTTGGGGAAGGTCTATCTCCAAAGTTGGATAGAAATGGGGGCTAAAGAAGAAGAAGCATAGCATACATTTATTTAACCTGCTCTACAGGCCTTGGAGGCCTAGGGCTGTACAACTTAACAATAACAATTTTACATAATACAAATGACAATATGTACTAATGTCTTATATTTGTTATATAATTTGATTTAATGTCTCTGTAAAAATTGTTGCACTATGTTTCTCCACTGTATCCTGTTTTTCGCTTTCTTTTTCCAGTCTGTAATTTCCATCGATCCTATATCTTCTTGAAACTTTTCGTGCCATCTTTTTCTTGGTCTACCTCTTCTCCTTGTCCCAACTGGTCTTCTTAGTAATATCTTCTTTGGCATTCTTGACCTATCCATCCTCTTGACATGACCTGCCCACCTGATTCTTTGTGCCTTTGTGTATCTTGTTATAGTTGGTTCCTTGTAAAGCATCCTCAATTCTTGATTAGTTCTTCTTTGCCAACCATCTGCCGTATTTTTTCCCCCGAAAATAGTCCTCAGTACCTTGCGTTCCCATCTCTCTATCATTTCTTCTTCTGTTTTGTTTAGTACCCATGTTTCACATCCGTAGGTGACTGTTGCTCTTATTACAGTTTGGTATATTCTAATTTTCGTCTTTCTTGATAGGTAATTTGACTTTAATAATTTTTTTAAACTGCCGACCTTTCGGTTATCTTTAGCTATCCTGTGCTTTAGTTCGTTTTGCTCGTGTCCTTTTTCATCTATAATGGCACCTAGATATGTAAAGTGATTTACTCGTTTAAATTTATATTCTTTTCCATCGAACGCTGTTAACTTTAGCATATCTACAGGTTCTCTTTCTGTGTTGCCTAGCACCATATACTTCGTCTTTTCTTCATTTATTTCTAGGCCGAATTTTTTTGCCTCTCTGACTAATCTTCTCATGATTTTATTTAATTCGGTATTAGTTTTTGCTAGCAGTGCAAGGTCGTCGGCGTAGGCCATGCATTGATGTTCGTTACGGTAGATCGTTTCTTGTGTTTCTATTCTGCTGTTCCTTACAATTGTTTCCAAAACTAGGTTAAATAACACAGTTGATAGAGGGTCACCTTGTCTAAGTCCTTTTTTGACTATAAACTCTTCCGATTTGTGACTGTTCCACACTATTTCGTTAGATGTCATATTTAAGATAATTCTTATTAACTTGATTCGTTTTTCTGGTATTTCCATTTGCCGTAGGGCTTCGTACATTTTTTTTCTATTAATTTTGTCATAGGCCTGCTTAAAATCTATGAATAGTGCATATAAAACCATTTTATGTTCGTAGCAGCTTGTTTGGATTTCTTTTATGTTAAATATTTGCTCTGTCGTCGATCTATTGTTTCTAAATCCTGCTTGGTATTCTCCTATTAGTTTCTCTGCGTATACCTCTAATCTTTCTCTTACAATCCTAGCAAATATTTTATAGCACACGTCCAGCAAAGCAATACTCCTGTAATTTTGCACCATCGTTGCATCCCCTTTTTTATGTAATGGGATTATCCAGGCTCTGGCCCACTCTTCAGGCATCTTTTCTTCTTTCCATGTAAGTCTTATCAGTTCATACACCTTTTCTAGTAGTTTTCTTCCCCCCGCTTTCAGCATTTCTGCACTTATTTCATTTGGACCTGGACTTTTATTGTTTTTCAATTTGCTTACAACTCTTTTTCAATTTGCACTTCATCTTTGGTTGGTTCGGCTATTCTTATATCTGCACCCTCTGTTCTGTCTTCGTCCTCTCCCTGATCTTCATCATCACTGTTTAGTAACGTTTCGAAATACATTTTCCATTCTTTCATAACTTTTCCCGGCTCACTTACTAGCTCTCCTTCTATGGTCTTTACGTAGCTTGTTTTGCTTTGGTAACCTTTTTCTACTTTTTTTACCTCTTGATAAAATGATCTTATTTCATTATTTTAAATTTTTCTTCTATCTCCTGCAACTTTTTTTCATTGAATTCTCTCTTTTTCCTTCTGCAACTTTTCTTTAACTGTTTTCGTACGTGGTTATACTCTTCTCTGTTTTTGTCATTAGGGTTGGTCAACATACGTATTCTTAACTTTTTCTTCTCTTCTGACAGCTCTACACACTCCCTATCAAACCACTCCTTAGTTCTTGTCTGTTTTTTAATTCTGGGTATCAATTTTCTGCTTACTTCTTTTGTAATGTGTTTTATTTGTTCCCATCTTTCTTCTACATCTGTGGCTTCATTCTTTGTTTCCAAAAACAATTTTTCTATTTCTTCTTGATACTTTTGCCTGGTTGTTTCTTTTTTCAGTTCAGCTACTTCGTATGATTTTGTTATTTTTGCATCCTTTTTTACAACTATTTTTTCTTCTACTTAGCATCCATGCATTTCTATAAATCAGGAATTATGCGAGAAGCCATAAAGATTGAAAAATGGCCGAATTTTCTTAATAAAAGAGATTACGCCACACGGTTGCCTTACCAGATGGACTGATGACATCAAGCGAATGGCTGGTCACGAATAGACGCAAAAAAACGATGAGCAGAAATGAATGAACACATCTAAGGGAGGCTTACATCCGACGATGCATAGAATCCCAGGCAACCAAGTGACGTCAATAACGTCGAGGAAACGTCAGTTTTTGGTTGAATATATACACGTGTTTGAACATTACGTAATCAACACCTATAGACTTGGAATCTCCCCGAACCCAATCATAAATAGAGGGTTGTTTTGAATGTAGATATAATAAAGCTGTTATATTCATTATAAGATAAACAAATTTAAGATTGTAACTGTTGCACTACAAACTTTATTTTGTTACTTCTAACTAAACTTTATTATTTCAAACAGCATGTGTAATTAATTAAAAATAATAATAAAACCTCATTCACATCGAGCATTTTTGTTTATTAATTACGAATTCCTTTTAATTTTAAGTTTATTGTATACAAAAGTTTGTTTTTATCTATTGAGGCAGTACGAAGTCTGCCGGGTCAGCTAGTTTGTTAATAAATTATTTATTAGTTTGTATGTTGTTTCAGTTTTGACACAGTAAGTATACCTACCTATAGAAAAAGTGAAAATTCTATAATGTTGCATTGAGGGTATTTTAATTTGATTGTAATTTGCATTTTATAAAGTCTTTCTTGGTTTTACTTTTAGCCTATAAGCTAAATTTAAAACAGTTAAATGAAAAATTGCAATACCAACAATGTCCATACGAATAATTATTATTGTGTATTTTTAAAACCATAAAATGAAAAATAATCTAAAAAACGACATAAAAACTACGTTTTTGATATCACGTATCTAAAACGTGATAAAAATGACGTCAGTTATGGTGGGATATATTCACGTGACTTTCGACGTTCGAGAAAACGTGATGAACTGAAGTGGTTTGGTGATAATTATGACGTCTTTTTAAAGTTTTTGAAACGTTATTTGGTTGCCTGGGATAGCTGTTAAAGATGATGATAGCCGGTGTAGAACTGACATCTTCCAAAGATAGTGAAAAAGTACGTAGTTCACACAATAAAACAGCCAAAAGAGGAAGAATATAATATAGTAAAATACAGTAAGCGCCACGCTACTAGACACATGGGGAGGTACCTAATTGCTATGCTTATGGGCTAATCCGGTCCGTTCTCAGATGTGACTTTCATGCCTGTCGTGTTATTGTCAAGAAACTATTAAAAATATTTGTTTTTCCATACAAAAAATACATTAATTAATTGTATGTATTGTTACTCTGCTTTAATAGTAGTTATTTATGATATAAGTGTTAAAAGTACACGTTTAAGGCACGCATGTGAAAGTTTGCAGAATGCGCGATAGCGAGTTCTGCAATTCACATGAGTGCCTTAAAAATGTACTTTTTAACACGCATATCATACAAAATTTTTTCTACAAACGTAAGTACAGGACAATATCTACAAAAACTTTTACTTGAACTTGACTGACATTCCAATTTTATATTTTTCTGACATTACATCAAAATTGCATATACGGTCAATACGAACTGCAGTGCCTTAAAAATATTTTTTCTACAACCACTATACAAAATGCACTTTTCTGCACAGTTTTATGTTAGCAAACTTGATATTTACTCACAGTATAAGATATTTGACATTAGTGTGCAGAAAAGTGACGTTTCTGTGCCGCAAAGTGACGTTTCTGTGCCGCAATAGTACATTGTTTACCGGGTAGGAAAAGCTTAACATTCCTGGACGACTGTGAAGATTGCTAAGTCGAGGCGCAAGCCGAGACTTAGCAACACAGAGTCCAGGAATGTGGCTTTTCCTACGAGGTAAACATACTATTTTTCCGCAAATCGTTTAAAATTCGACAGATATTGATTGATTTAAAAAAAACGCGATAATTTTATTCCCAAATAAATGGTGCTTTGAAATTCCTAATAAAATTACTTGGGTTACTATGGAAACGTATTGAGGTTGAATTGTCAAACTTGACGCTTATAAATTTAATTGCTGGTGTTCTCGAAAGTAAAATGATAAGTGATGATGAAATTTCCATTCCTGGGACTCCTCCAGAGCTGGTTGAAGCAGTGAATACTGCTTCGTTAGAATTATTGCCAAAGAAATCAAGAGAAAAGTACGAAAATGCATACAGACGTTTTATGGATTATCGCATGAGTAAAAATACGAGTTCTTTCTCAGAAAATGTTGTAATGGCATACTTCCTAGACCTTTGTTTAAAGATGAAATCTTCAACATTATGGGCCAATTATTCAATGCTGAAGTATTCAATGCCAATTTATTTCAATGCCAATTTTTTTCAAATGCCAAGTATTTTCTATCATTTATGTAGAACACTAACAACTGTACGGAAATATCATTTCCTTACAGTAAGGAAATGACATTTCCTTACAGTAAGGAAGTCCTGACTTTTTCTTCAAGAAATTTTGACAGGAATGTCAAAATTTCCTGGCGATTTGCGGAAAAGTTCTTTTCTGCACAGTTGACTACCTCATTCTGAGTAACGTTATATTCTGTTTACATCCGTGGTTAAACTTTAGACAAATATATAACCTATAAGACAATTATTATATTTAACTATAGCATAGAAACTAAATTATGGATGTTACAACTGTTTTATTTTACAATTTTATTCTTATTAAACATTTTATAATTATCAAATAACCAATAAGGATTTAGCAACATCTGCAAGAGACGTCGAATGAAGTAGGTTTTGTGTAAATCCGTGACTGTATAAATACAACGTCAATAATGTGTACCTAATAATTTTTTAAAATAGTTTAAATTTAAACAAATTAAGGCAGTGCATTAATTTTTTAACTGATTTCTGTGCAATTTATTTGGGTATAAGGAATTTAAATTGATTAGTATTAATTAAATACAGTTTAAAATTTATCACATAGGTACCTATTATAATTAATCTTCGTTTGGAAATTGTGATTTTTATTTTTAGGAAAAACTGTGCTTGTAGAAAAAGTATAGTGTGTAACACGTGCAGAAAGGTAATTTCTCACTCGTTTGAATTGCGGCACTCGCTTGCGCTCGTACCGCAACTTTTCAAACTCGTGAGAAATTAGTACCTTTCTGCACTTGTTGCACAATATACTATTAAAGCACTAGTGCCTTAAAGTATCATTTTTAACGCTCGTATGGAGTGCTAAAAATTGCATTTTTGACACGGTTGTAGAAAAAATAACTTTATTCAAACATCAAGAATATTACAATATTTTAAAACTTTTACAACTTTAACACAATGACAACTATAAATAAACGTCAAATACAGCTGTTCTATTAACTGTTAACTTTCTATGTTAATATTCCGTTTCTATACATTTTCTGACGTTTTAACGTCGTTAGACATAAAAGAACAATTCACCGAAAAATTAGACAGTGATGATAAAGATATAGACGAAATAAACAACATACTTACAGCAACGATGGTTACATCAGGAAAAGAAATAGCAAAAAAGGATGTTAAAAAGGACAACTATGTATCAGAAGAAACAAAGAAGCTTATGGATAAAAGAAGAAAGCTTGTCGAAGAAGGCAAAAGGAAATCTATAGAATATGTAGAAATCAATAAGACAATAAGCAAAATGATAAAAGAAACTAAGAGAAAAGAACAAGAAATAAAAATAGAAGAAGTAATACAGAACAACAAGAATATGAAATGCTTAAGACCGAAACTCGGCAGATTTGAAATAAACAAAATAAAAGACGTAAACGGAGTAGAAACAAACATTAAAGACGACATCATAAATATAATCCAACATTTCTACTCAGAGTTATATAAAACAAAAAAGGAACCATCAGAAGAAATAAAAACCCAACTTAAGTCGAAAATAAAAAATGTCAATTCAGAATTACAGCCAGAAATAAGCAAATCAGAAATAAAGAAGGCATTGAAAGAAATGAAAAACAACAAATCGACTGGAAAAGATGGAATAACTACAGAGATGCTGAAATATGGTGGAAAAGTGGTAATTGATACTCTCTATTCCCTTTTTAACAAAATATTAAAAGAAAAAAGAATCCCAAACAACTGGAAGGAATCCGTAACCATTATCTTACACAAGAAAGGGGACAAAGCAGATATAAAAAACTACCGTCCTATAACACTCCTCAATGTAATGTATAAACTCCTAACAAAAATTTTAACCAACAGATTGACGACAAAATTCGACGGATACCAATCGAAAGAACAAGCTGGTTTTAGAAAGGGATTTAGCACAAGTGATCATTTATTAAGTATGAAAATCCTTATAGAACGAGCAAATGAATACAACATCCCTCTATATGTAGCGTTCATAGATTTCGAAAAGGCTTTTGACAGTGTCGAACATTGGGCAGTGAAAAGTTCTTTGATTAACAGCAGAATTGACCACAGATATACAGACCTAATAGCCAATATACAGGGTGTCCCGAAAAGATTGGTCATAAATTATACCACAGATTCTGGGATCAAAAATAGGTTGATTGAACCTCACTTACCTATATACAATAGTGCACACAAAAAAAGTTACAACCCTTTGAAGTTACAAAATGAAAATCGATTTTATTTCATATATCGAAAACTCTCAGAGATTTTTTATTGAAAATTGACATGTGGCATTTTTACGACAGCAATATCTTAAAAAAAAAATGAAGTAAAATTTGTGCACCCCATACAAATTTTATGGGGGTTTTGTTCCCTTAAACCCCCCCAAACTTATGTGTACGTTCCAATTACATTATTATTGTGGCACTATTAGTTAAACACACTATTTTTAAAACTTTTTTGCCTCTTAGTACTTTTTCGATAAGCCAGTGTTTATCGAGATATTTTGAATATTTGTCGAATCCACCACATATTTGTATATGGTTAAGTACGGTTATAGAGACCTGTTAATAATCTGAAAATTTATTTATAATTTACATTTTTAGGTATATTTTGAAAAAGAAGCTACATCTCGAAAAAGGTGACTTATGAACAAAAGACTAACAGACAAAAGTTTTAAAAACACTGTGTTTAACTAATGGTACCACAATAATAGTTTAATTGGAACGTACACAAACATTAGGGGGGTTTAAAGGAACAAAACCCCCATAAAATTTTTACGTAAATATATCGAAAAAGAAGCCGCATCTCAATAAAAACTGGCTTATCGAAAAAATACTAAGAGGCAAAAAAGTTTTAAAAATGTTGTGTTTAACTAATGGTACCACAATAATGAATTAATTGGAACGTACACACAAGTTTGGGGGGGTTTAAGGGAACAAAATCCCCATTAATTTTTTATGGGGTGGACAAATTTCACTATAATTTTGTTTTAAGATGTTCCTGACATAAGAATTATACATGTCCATTTTCAATAAAAAATCTCTAATAGTTTTCGATATATTGAAAAAAATCGATTTTCATTTTGTAACTTCAAAGGGCTGTAACTTTTTTTGTGAGCACATTTGTACTAAGGTAAGTTAGGTTCAATCGAACTATTTTTGACCCCAAAATGTGTGGTATAATTTATGACCATTCTTTTCGGGACACCCTGTATATAAAGATGCCACAACAACAATTAAAGTATACGAAGGAACACAATCAATTCAAATAAATAGAGGCGTAAGACAGGGTGACACAATATCACCGAAACTTTTCAATCAGGTTCTGGAAGATATCTTTAAAAGATTAGAATGGGAAGAAAAAGGTATAAAAATTTGTGGACAACGCTTGAACCATCTAAGGTACGCCGATGACATCGTATTGATAACCGATAAAAAAGAAGAATTGTTTGAAATGATGAAAGAACTGGACATAGAAGCCGGAAAGATAGGCCTTAATATGAATTACAGCAAGACCAAAATCATAACAAATACAGATGAGGACATCACAATGAGGATCGGACAAGATGAAATAGAACAAGTTCACGATTATATATATCTGGGTCAAATTATAAAACTTAACAAGGAAAACCAAACAGCAGAGATCAAAAGACGAGTTAGACTGGCATGGGCGGCATTTGGAAAACTAAGCTACATCCTTAAAAACAAAAGATATCCACAACATCTTAAGACCAAGGTATACAATCAATGCGTACTCCCTGTTCTCACTTATGGTTCACAAACGTGGACGTTTACAAAAGCAAACATGGACAAGATCATAAAGACGCAAAGAGCAATGGAAAGGCAAATGTTGCACATAAAACTATTGGATAAAAAGAGAAACGAGTGGATAAGAGAGAAAACCAAAGTTAGGGATGTTAGACAAGAAGTTGCAAAGTTGAAATGGAGATTTGCCGGACACACTATAAGACAAAAGGAAGACCGATGGAACAAAATTCTCATAAATTGGAGACCGTGGCAATATAAACGAAGCAGAGGAAGACCACAAATGAGATGGGCAGATGATGTCAAGAAGCACGTTGGCTCTAGGTGGATAACTGTAGCGACAGACAGAGAAGAATGGAAAAGGATTGGGGAGGCCTATGTCCAAAGATGGACCGAAGAAGGCTAATTAGATAGATAGAAATTAGATAGACATAAAAGTAAATAGTGCAACAAGAGTACAGTCCAGGACTGTATTAGCCGAATGTTCTCGTGTATCTAGTAGCGTGGCGGTTACTGTGTATTTAAATAATGATTTAAACCCAAAAAACAATTACTACTGGATACGTAATACTTACTCAAATGTGGCCATTCACTGTACACAACTTTAACACTAGTCTTTTTGTCTTTCTGCATCTTTTCTCGGGATTCTTTGTTCTGTGGTTCTATTCTGATGGAAAACTTACGAGCGTCTAGAGTGATGTTGTTATTGGTGCCGTTTTGTACTTTTGGAGCCATACTCCAGGATATAGCTGGGCTAGCAGTTACAAAGCTGTAGGCTTGGGGGGTAACTACGTAAACTTTTTCTTTGGTGTATGGAGAGACAGTAACATAGGCTGATTTCCACGAAGATCTAAAAATAAAAAAACTTTAACATCAAAGTAAAAACTAAAAATTAATAAACATTTTCATTTCGTTGCAAAACGAATCCATTCAGCTCGTTCAGAAGTCGCTATAAGCACTGACCGGTTTCAAAATATGTTAGTTTCTCATCAGAGAATGCATATGTAGCTATCTCTGAACAAATTAAAATAATTCAGGCCTACTAGCCTCGAACTGCAACTAACGAAATGGCATGGGTGTCTTAGCGACATCTACTAGAAACACGTCAAAGCTTTCAATCTAATAAAATATAAAATAATATTAAATTAAACACCTCATTGGGACCATTTTTTTGTTACATCTCCGTGGCTTCTATAAATGCAAGCCTAACAAGCCTAGCAAGCTGGAGCAAGTAAAGATGAGGGAATTCTACAATATGCAATTCACAGCTCACCTGTCCGGTGCGGAAAATTCCAATGAAAAATGGACTCTTATACTCAAATAGGAGTAAAATAATAGAAATAAAAATGAATAAACATTTTCGTTCCGTTGGAAAACGAAACCAAAGCCGTCTTATATTTCAGTTCGTTCAGAGAGCCATTCAGTTTAATAAGAAGAAGAATGTACTCTATAAGATCATGTCATGTATTGGTCATTGTTATAAAAAAAAACTTTCTTACCTTTGATAATCAGTCAGTAAATGTCCCTTCGCAGTTGTAGCCACCGCGGTGGTACTTTCTGGCAAAGGCGACTCAGCAGCTACAATCAAGTTACTTTCAATGTCCGTATGAGCTGAGAATGTTTCTTTTCTGGAAGATTCTGCTAAATGGTGGTCAAATATATCATTTGAAGCAGTTGTGGCGTCGTTGTTAGCTTTTGTTGTAAAATAATCACCAGGAATCTGTTTTGGAGGCACAGATTTCTCTTCATTTTTTCCCGCAGAAAATGACTGGTGTGTCCAGTGGTCAATATTTTTTTGCAAGGAAATTACATCGTATGGAAGTTTGACTGGATCCTGTGGATTTCTAGTGTTAGCTCCGAGAAGATCTTTAATATTGTATACAGCAGTACTGGATGAAGAGAACGGCTTTCCAGAAACTTTGGTTAATTTGGTAGTTTGTATGTCGTTTAAATATTTGGACCAATCAGACTGCTCTGTTGGCATAGGTGGTGTATAAACAGGTACCAACGTTGAATAGCTTTCAAGGAAGTTCCTGTAGGCATTCTGATGATTACCAATTTTGTTATTTGTATAGGGAATAATAATTTGTTTCGGTTTTTGCGTACTGGGTTGTGGTGGCCATGTTGGTTTAAAATGAGCAGGTGGTGGTAGCATCGAACTGGGAATTGATGGAGGCTGGAATTTAGGCACCCAGTCATTATAATCCAGAGTAGGTCCCTTAAATGTACTATTTTGATACTGTATTCTACTTTTGTCATCTCCGACTAATCCATTGTTGATTAAAAAGTTTTTAATTAATTCTTCATTGCTTTCGGTTTTACCCGTAGGTGTAACAGCACTAAACGTGTTAAGAGTGGGCACAAATACATCTTTATCGTTATTTCTTTTGACCTGAAAACCATTTGGACTAGCGACTGTACTGTTAATATTACTAGCAGCAGTGTTTGTGTCATCAACAACTATTGGATTTTCGCTAAGTTTAAAAGGTTTAATATGATTAGGACTTGTACCTTGATCTTTTCCTGGAGAATAATGAGTTTTAGCAATTCGATTATATGTTATTGGTTCTGGATAATTTTGGTTTGGTTGTTCAACTACTTGAAGTTCAATGAGAGGCGATTGTACTACTTTAATAGGGTGCTCGATACTGGCAACAAAGTCTGCTACTTTTACACTCTGTTGCACTTGAACACTATCTACAGGTTTTTGTTGGTTTTTGTGGAAATTTCTAAATTCATATCTTGGTGGGACCGGCATAGGGCTCAAATTTGGAAAATGTTGATTTACGTATGCCTGCGAATTATCACTGTCTCCGCTCGGAGCTGGTAATGAGTCAAATGGTATGTTATGAGTATCAATAGAATCTCCAGTAACTGGATTACCATAGCTATCAGAAGGATATGGTGGTGGAATACGTCCAGATTCCAGAGGTATGTTAGAAAATCCAGAAGGGAAATTATCACTCAAGCCCGTACTTTGTGGTGCTGATGGTCCTATATTTGGATTAAACGAATTTTGAGCATTATGTTGATTTAAAAACGCATCAGGCACTTTTGATCCCACTGAAGAAAATGGAGATGTACTTTGAGGAGGAACAAAACTTTGACTGATAGAATCCTGAGTGGAAAAACTGTTCGGGACTGGCTGCAAAATTGTAGACTGACTAGTTTGAGTTGGCGGAGCTAAAAATTCAGGAGGTGGACCATATTGTGAATTTGGTGGACCATACTGAACATTTGGTGGTCCGTACTGTGAATTTGGTGGTCCATACTGTGAACTTGGTGGTCCATACTGTGTATTTGGTGGGCCATACTGTTCATTTGGTGCTCCATACTGCACATTTGGTATAGCTTGCTCAGGAATATTTGGGGTACCGTACGACTGAGCTGGAGCTGAATTATAATTAGGTTTAGGCAGTCCGTAGTTGGGTTTTGGAGGACCATAGTCGCGTTTGGGATTAAACGGTCTGCCTGGATTTAATGGAGATGAGTATATATCTTTTGGTGGAGGAGGATACCAACCACTAAAGGAAGGCCTAGATATATCTTTGGGAGGTTGGCCATAAAATTCCTTAGGCGGTGGCCTGAAGATATTTTTTGGGGGAGAACTAAATCCATTTTTAGATGGAATGTAAAGTAGTGATGGCATTTTAAAGTTAATAGGAGGAGGTAACATGTAATCTGCTATAAATATATCTCCTGGTGGAATGTAATTATTTTGTTGTGGTATTGATGGCAAAGGCAGATCGTAAGTGGGATTTGGTTTAGGAGGAATATATACAGGTTGTGGGGCTCCATATGTAGGATTTGGAGGACTATATTCTTGCTTTGGAGGTCCGTATTCCGGTTTAGGAGGTCCATACTCAGGTTTTGGTGGTCCATACTCAGGTTTTGGTGGTCCATACTCAGGTTTTGGTGGTCCATACTCAGGTTTTGGTGGACCATATTCCGGTTTTGGTGGACCATATTGCGGTTGGGGTGCTCCATATAATCCCGAAGGAGCATTTGGTAAAAAATTACTTAAACTAGGACTAGAAATACTATTATGGTATACATTATTGCGGATATTACTATGGCCTGCAATAGGAATCCAAGGCTCTAGATTGCAGGGAGTGCAATCTTTATCGTCTTGGTTATTTGGAGGGGGTAAATACTGATATTTTCCAAAGCCTCCTTCTGCTGTGGTTTGATCTTTTTTGGAATTTCCGAATGGAAATATCCATGATGCTACTTTAGAAAGAAAAGATGGCTCTTCCTTTTTAATTAAATAAGGTTCCGATTTTTGTAATATTAACTTATCCGGAGGTTTCAATTCTCTTATGGTCCTGTCTTCCGCTGTCTTTTGGACGTCTTCGCATTTTGTACAAATCACAATCCAAAAAATGAGAGGGAAGAGAAACTGAAACAAAAATACACACATTATTATATAATTTATTTTAAGTTAAAATGTATTTTTTAAATATTTTCAAGGGGGATGGGAATGGTTATTAATAAATAACCTATAAGAACCGTTTTATAAAAATGTGTTTATTTCATTGCTTTATATTGGTTATTTTTTAAAGATTTTAATTTCCAATTGTGTACTAAGATTATTATTATACCGGGAATATTCTACCTAGATTAATATACTACTGGGAATATTTTAGATTGTTTCTGTTTATTTACAACAATTTTCCTAGTTTTGACAACGGTCACATTGAAGAAAATGAACCATAATAAACTTCTGGTTTTGCATTTAATTACCAGAGAACGGCAGTTCTCGCCAGTGGCGCACAACACCTCTACATGCGACACTATATATACACACGAAATTTTCGATTTTCTAAACCTGACTGAATTGAAAATTGAGACAAATCCCATCTTAAAGTTTAGGGGAAAACTCGTCGATCCATATGTTACTTCTCCATTTTGGTCCAAGAAGGGTGTGGATTTTACGGCCCTTCCCAATTGGGGTCTGTTTTTCGTTCTCGTTCCCAAAACTTAAAAGTCCGACCTTTGCGGCCTCTGATAGCACAGATCATTATCTTTCCAACGCATGTTTAATTTTGAATATCGGTTATACCATTCAAAAGTTAACGAGCTCAGAAGTAGGACTCAATTTTTATTTAAACATGGGAAAATGTTTGTGGATAAATATACAGGGTGTCTAGAAACTCTACCGACAAACGAAGAAAGGAGATTACTCAGATAATTTTAAGACAATTTAGCCAAATTCACCTAGTCCCAAAATGGTTCCTAAGGGAGATAGAGCTCTTTGAAGATGGCGTCTTGTAATTAGTTTTTCTTAAATACCTCCAGAACGCTTCTAGTTAGAAAAACGAAAATTGGTACGCATATTTATCTTCTATAGATAAATCGGTACCATCCATTGTGAATTTCTAGTACCGTTCATAGGCGTCCATTTTGGGTGTGGCAACGTTATTTTATCGCATAACTTTTTTTCTTTAAAATTGGAAGCATCTTTGACTCAAGAATATTAAATTGTGAGGTATTCTAGTACTAAAATGTACTCTTACTTTTAGTCGGTAGGACACATGGTTTTCTAGAAAAATCGATTTGAAAATTTTTCGTCTCCTGAATTTGAAAAAAAAAATAAAAAAAAATTCAAAAATCTATGTATCTTACCAACTTAAAGCAAGAGTAACTTTTAGTACTAGAATACCTCATAATTTAATAATCTAGTGTCAAAAATGCTTAAAGATTAAAGACAAAAAAGTTATGCGATAAAATACCCGTTGACCTACCCAAAACCGACGCATATGACTGATACTAGAAATTCGCAATTAATGAAATCGATTCGTCTCTGAAATATAATTAAACGTACAAGTTTTCGTTTTTCCAAATAGTTTTTTTTAATTTTTTTTTTTAAATCCAGAAAACGAAAAATTTTCAAATTGATTTTTCTAGAAAACGGTGTATCCTATCGACTTAAAGCAAGGGTACCTTTTAGTACTGGAATACCTCACAATTTAATAATCCAGAGTCAAAAATGCTTAAAAATTAAAGACAAAAAAGTTATGCTATACAGTGACCGTTGCCCTACCCAAAACGGACGCCTATGGCCGCTACTAGAAATTTGCAATGTATGGAATAGATTAACCTCTGGAAGGTACATAGGTGTACCAATTTTTGATTTTCTAAATGGAAGCGTTTCAGAGGCATTTAAGAAAAACTAATTACCAGACGCCATCTTCAAATACAGTGGAACCTCGATAAGTCGGATTAATCGGGACCGCGGCCGATCCGGGTTATTGAAAATCCGGGTTAGCAGAAGAATATGGTAAAAATTAATAAAATACGGTACTCTTACAGATAAACTATACAACTATACAACTATATAAGATATAATTGCCAAAAAAATGAAATGCTTATGTTCAGTACATCTAAATTACGTACAGTTGTATACATTATTGTTTATTTCTTGGTAAAAAAACTCAGTCAAAGTGAAAACATTTTTATCTTCTCTGATGAAAATCGATCCGGGTTAGCCGGACTTCCGGGTTATTGGAGGCCGACTTATCGAGGTTCCACTGTAGCTCTAGCTCCCTTAGGAAGCATTTTCGGACTGGGTGAACTGGGTTAAATTATCTTAAAATTATCTGAGGAATCTCCCGTCTTTGTTTGTCGCTAGAGTTTCTGGACACCCTGTATATGTATGTATGTATGTATGTATGTATGTATGTATGTATGTATGTATGTATGTATGTATGTGGTATGTATGTATGTATGTATGTATGTATGTATGTATGTATGTGGAAAAATTTTACCGATCTGAATTTTTTTTCTATGTTTCAAGAGGGTGTGAGGGGCGATTCAGACCCGGTGTAATTTTTGACTTCTGACTACCCGTAAGCCAGCTATAGGGCTAGGTAGATACAAAATGTCAATTTTCTTGGGCGTATATATCTTAGGTTCAAGGAGAGACAGGAAATTCGTAAATACACCAAATCAATAGGGTTGAGTTAATCTTTCAAATGGTGCCTAAGCAATCAAGCTCAGACATACACACGGCTCAGTATAGCCGAAAAACTGAAAAACTAAACTTTGAAAATTTTGGTTTTTCGACAATTACACAAAATTTCAACGTACGAATTGTGCCAATAACTGAGCGTTTGTAGAAGGACTCTAGACAAATCTAACGGTGTTTATCTCATATCCGGGAAAATTCGAATTTTTAAGTTATAGGCTTCATAAATATAATCAGATCTATTTCCAATGGGAAAAACGCTTTTTCAAGCTCAATAATAATTCCTGTAATAGCTTTAGTTTTCATACTTGACCTTAGATGCATCAGATACTACTTGTCAATACGTTTCAAACCCATGTCTAGTGATCAAAACCGGTTAAATCGTTTAGAAGATATTAAGCTACAAAAGTATAATCCAATTAACGATTATTCCCGAAATGGTATATGTAGTTGTAGTGGTTAAGACGCTAAATTTGATCTGCAACGGGCAATCCGAGTTCATTTACCGGCCATCCCAATATTTCTATTCAATCTGTTTCGACTAGAAATAAATGTAGTGTACATTCGATGGACACTAGATCATTTGGGAGATAATGCGATAAAGGTCATCATTTAAAGCTTAACGTGTAATCGAGAAAAATTGCATTCAACTTTATACATTTAATTTGTAAATAACTTGAAAAACTCCTAATACAAGAATAAAAAACCGCTAAACGCCGTAAAAATGAGTGGCGCACACAATATTCGGGCTTCAAAAGATCTGCTATGAAAATTACGTGGCGCGAAAATGTATTTTCATTTCGATGCAAAACAAAATTCTAGTTTTATTTTAAAAGATTTTTCCATAATATTTGCTAAATTTGAAGTAAACGCGCCACAAAAGAGTTTCAAAATTCAAACTGTGTCAAAGTTACTCTTTTGTGGCGCGTTTACTTCAAATTTAGCAAATATTATGGAACAATCTTTTAAAATAAAACTAGAATTTGGAGTCGATTATAGTACCTCAACGTGTAAACACCGACGATCGCAGCTGTGTTTATTAATAGCGGTGAAATACGAGTTTACCAGTGAGAGTGATAACAATAATTATAACGTACGTATTTGAACATTTTAATTTAGATTTGTTTAGTTTATTTGGAACTATAATTAGATCCAGTTTTTTTGCTTTTTACATTAATTAGAAACATCAATAATATTAATGGACTAGCATAAACATCGAAAAGTGATCTAGCCGGCTACCAGTGGTGCCGGCAAAATGTGTAAATATCAACAATATTCTAAACTAAACAAATAATTATTATATTTCATAATATTGTTTCTGCTTCTGACTACATGGGCAGTAACGTGCAAAACAGTTCAGATTCAAATATGTCTCAAACTACAGATAATGCAACTTCTAGACAAACAACGTCGTATGCATCCATAGTTACATCCATAGTAAAACCTTCGTTTCCAAAGCACACCCAAGCGGTAGTATTACATGCTGATCAAAACCTTAAATTACATGACTATGTTAGAGCTATAGGCGACATTATCGGTCCCAAACAAATTTCTTTTGCTTCTAGGATATCCAATAATAGGATATGTATTTATCTTACCAATTCCAATCTAGTCGAACAGTTATTAACATCGCATCGTAATATTCAGATAGGGAACATTACCCTAAATATTCGCAGACTGGTTTCCCCCACGAAAAGAATTGTCATATCAAATATTTCCCCAACCGTTCCGCACGATTTAGTAGAAAGTGCCATTAAAAATCTTGGGCTTGAGTTAGCCTCCCCGATTTCCTTTTTAAGAGCTGGTATTCCAGGTGATGAGTACTCTCACATCCTTAGCTTTAGACGCCAAGTATATGTTTTTTCCAATACAGATAATTTTGAGTTACAAACGTCAATTGTAATACCTTTTGAAGGTATTGACAACAGAATCTTTTTATCTACAGATAAAATGGAGTGTTTTATCTGTAAACAACCAGGACACATTGCTTCTAAATGATCTAATCCTCCAACTGTTAATGTGACCGAAACTCCTAATTCAAATTCCGAATTATCCATGAACACAACCCTTTTACTAGATAACACACAGCCGACAGACACCTCCAGCGTGACCCCTATTACAGATACTGCACAACAGGACACAACTACTGCACTAAAACTAGGCCTTAAACGAGGTCGCTCAGAAGTATCAACGGCCACGAATGAAAACAATTCCCTAGATGACACTGTTAGCAGCCTCCACCCGTTTCACCTGCCAGCCACATACAGCAGGATAAAACCATTAAGCGAAAAAGAAAGAAACAAAGGACAAACCCACCAATAGAAACCGGACTCACTGAACAAACTAAAGAGGATATAAAAGAGGCCTACAATAAAACACCAGAAGCATTCATACTTCCTCAAGATAATCTGATAGCTTTCCTTGAAAACACCTTCGGAAATAACGATCCTTACACTGAAGCATTGAAATTTACGAGCGATATTAAATCTTTGATCTTAAATTTACAATTTCTTTACCCATCTCTCCAAGAACGGGCAATTAGATATCGTATAACACGTATAAATAAAAAAATTAAACTCCAACTGGAACCTGATGATGCCGAAAGTGTATCTAGCATTGATATGTCCCATGACGTAAGCGATGAAGACAGCAACTCAGACGTATCTCAATTATCTCAACAGTCTCAAAATTCCTTAAAATAATCTGTCATTATATTCACATTAATTCAGTGGAATTGTGACGGGTTTTTTCCCCGTCTTGAACGCTTACAACAATTAATCTCAGATCACGTCCCAGACTTTCTCTGCTTACAAGAGACTAACTTTAACACAACACACAATCCGTATCTTAAAAACTATTCTAGCTACCATTTTATTAGGACAACGCATTTAAGGGCCAGCGGTGGATCCTCCATTTTTATCTCGAATGATGTTTTTCACCAAGAATTTTTGTTAAACACAACGCTAGAAGCTGTAGCAGTAACTGCATGGTGCCCTAACAAAATTGTCATATGCAATGTTTACATTCCCCCTAACTATAATCTTGCCAGTGCTGAACTTTTAAATCTCATTAACCAACTTCCAGCTCCATTTATTCTTGTTGGAGATTTTAACGCTCATGGTATTATATGGGGATCTAAAAATACGTTTGGTAGGGGTAAGATCATTGAAGATATTATCATTAATCATGATGTTAATCTTTTAAACACAGGAAGTAGCAAGTATTTTCATATACAGTGTGGCTCCTTCTCTTCAATTGACCTGAGCATTAGTGATCCTAAAACAGCTCCTCTTCTTACCTGGTACACGCTTGATAGTCTCTATGACAGCAATCACTTCCCTATCTTCATCACTAATAATGAAGCTAAACCGTCTTATGTTAAGAGCAAATGGAATATCTCAAAAGCTAATTGGGAGCTTTTCAGCGCATCCGTTAAGGATCGAGTTAACGAAATTGTTTATCAAAACAATGCTGATACGGATGTTGATGAATTTAATAGATGCATACTGCAAGCAGCAGAGGAACACATTGGAAGGTACACTATTAATACATCCCATAAATCTGTACCATGGTGGAACCTATTTTGCAAGCTAGCAGTTAAAGCTAGCAAAAAGGCCTTAAACAAATTTCGCAGAACACGAGCAGAAGTGGACTTAATTAATTTCAAGAGACTAAAGGCCAAATCAAAACGAGTAATAAAAGAAAGTAAACGAGAATCTTGGATTAAATTCTCCAGTACTATAACTGCTGACACATCTCCAACTCAAGTATGGAACAAAATAAAACAAATTAATGGACGCAACACAACGTATAAAATACCCGCTCTTATCCACGAAAATAATATTATCACAGACGAACAGAAAATATCTGACACCTTTGCACAATATTTTTTAGACAAATCCAAAAACAGAATTAACCATTTATTGACACGAGACGAACAGCACCCTCCTCAGTCCTCCTCATCTAACCCTGATCCACTTAACCTACCGTTTACTCTGGACGAACTCTATGATGTTGTTAGCTCTCTAAAAAAATCTGCTGCCGGACCAGATGACACTCCCTCAATATTTATTAAAAAACTACATTCAGATACATTAAGAAAATTATTAGATCTGTACAATATTTTATGGACAGATCAACTGTTTCCCAGGCTATGGAGAAAATCCATTTTGATTCCAATTAAAAAGAACGACTGCATGTCAGCATTACCCAGTTCATTTCGACCCATTTCTTTAACTTGCTCATTATGTAAAGTCTTAGAAAAAATGATAAATAATCGTCTTAACTGGTACTTAGATCGACATAAGTTACTAAATCCATTTCAGTCAGGATTTAGATCAAATAGATGCACTATGGACAATTTGGTTTCACTTCAGTCTGAAATTGCGTACGCCATGCAAAACAAGAATGAGGTAATTGCCGTTGCTCTAGACATAGAGAGTGCTTTCGATACCACTTCAAAATCAATAATTCTTGCAAAACTTAGCGACCTCAAATTAGAAGGTAATATAACAACATTTATTAATCACTTTTTAACGGATAGAACGTTTCAAGTGTCCATAAATGGTAAAATGTCTGCAACACAAGCTGTAGAGAATGGACTACCTCAAGGTTGTATACTTAGCACCACACTATTCTTAATCTGTATTAATGACATAAGCTCTATGATAAAAGCACCAGTTCAACACGCTATTTACGCTGATGATATCATTCTATTTTGTCCAGGTAGGACCACATCCAGTACATGTGCGTTACTCCAAAACACCCTAGAGTCTATTACCAATTGGTCAGAAAGTACAGGATTCAAATTTTCACCACCTAAATCTGTAGTAATCCAATTTAGGAACCCCAACCTAATTTACAACTACATGGAACTTCGCTTCGTGTAGTAGATAACCATAAAATCTTAGGTATGCAATTTGATAAAAGACTGTCTTGGAGAAATCATATACAAACCACTAAAGCTAATTGTTTAAAAAGAATAAACATAATTAAATCCCTTGCTCACTATCACTGGGGATCTGAAGAGGAAGTATTACTCATAATTTACCAAGCTCTAATTAGGTCCAAACTTGATTACGGTAGCATACTCTATATGTCTGCATGCAAGTCTCTCTTAAATTCTCTTAACGTCGTTCAGAACACATCTCTTCGTATTTGTCTTGGAGCTTTCAGATCTAGCCCATCTGAAAGCATCCATGTCGAAGCCTATGAACCTCCACTGACTGATAGGAGACAAAGACTCCTTCTGAATTATTTTGCAAAGGTCTCTGCCAACCCCTCAAATCCAACTGCCAATCTTGTTGCCAGACACACAGTAATAAATCCAACAGAAAAACCTAGGTCTATATACCCAATTGACCGCAAATTACACCAGTTAATTAACAACATAGATTTTTCAAATATGACCCCGATCTGTATCCCTCATACCCCGCCTTGGACCAGAAAGCAGCCTAGTTTTAACATTAGTCTATGTAGATACGACAAAAAGGAAACACCCAGCCTTATGATTAGACAAGAGTTCAATAAAATTATCGACATGGAAAAGTTTGATACAATCTTATACACAGACGCCAGTAAAGATGAAAATGGTACAAGTTGCGCAGTTACTACTACAAATGAAACAATAGCGTCATTCCGCCTCCCTACAATCTGCAGTATACATACAGCGGAATTTTATGGAATAAATAAAGCTCTAGAAGTCACACCAAAAAGCAGCAAAAGTATAGCCATATGCACCGACTCACTGTCATCGATTCATTCACTAAAAACCTTAAGATCACAACACCCAATAGTCAATAAGGTACACACTCACTGTCATCAGCTGTTAACTTCGGGCACCTCAGTCTCCATAATCTGGGTTCCTTCGCACGTAGGTGTTACTGGTAACGAGAAAGCGGACCAAGCAGCGAAAAAAGCTAATTGCCCTAATAATCCTGTCGAAAAGATACAGCTCCATCAGGACCTAAAATATCTCTTTTGGAAAATTGGCAAGATCAATGGAATAGAAGCACATCAAAATTACATCAAATACAACCAATAATTCGACCATCGCAAATTCCCATACAAAAAAGAAGAGACAAAGCCATAATCAGACGAATAAGAATAGGTCACACTCGTCTCACGTACGGTTACCTCATGAGTTCTGGAAATCCACCAGTCTGTGAAAGCTGCAACAACACGCGGCTTTGGTACCCTTAGTGACATACTTAGTTCACCTGGTTCAATGAACTCTCTGATTGCTTTTCTGAGAAACTCTAAATTGTATAATTTAATATAAAATGTTTATAAATTTTGTAAAAGTACCTAAAACTTGTAGCTTAACCAAATATTGTAACCAATTATTGTAACCAACTATTGTAACCAATTATTGTAACTGTTTTTGTTCCCGTGTCAATGACCATAGTTGTCGAGACACGTAAATTTAAATAAAAAAAAAACTAGAATTTTGTTTTGCATCAAAATGAAAATACATTTTCGCGCCACGTAATTTTCATAGCAGATCTTTTGTAGCTGGAATATGCGCCACCCATTTTTACGGCGTTTAGCGGTTTTTTATTCTTGTGTTAAATTATTACGAGAACAATAAAAATCGGCAATTTTAAGCGCTCGAGTGTACTTCGGTAAGATTATTTCATGAAAAAACTGTATTTAGAAATAATTTTAAAGAATATTTTATTGATATCTTTGTTTGAATATTTACTAAACTGTTCACTTTGACTAGTTGAAAAATGTTTATCACATTAATTGTTATTAAAATGTCACTAAACGTGTATTTAAAAATACTTGAATTTTGTATGTAAGTATTAAAAAAAATAACTTGTCGAATATCACACTGTAGTAAGAATAAATAGAAAAATATTGCTCTAATTTCTTTCTCAAACTTGTTTCCATTCGGCAACAGTCATTCGACATGCTGGTAATTATATTGAACGCTGTTTTCATGCCTGGTTAGTAATTATAAAATAGATATATTTAATAATAAAAAATTGGAAAAAATCCTTTGTAAAAGGTATAAAATTTTATTAAAATCCCTTAAAAGGGCTACATCACAACAAAACGTTTTCGATTTTTATAAAAAATCATCATCAGTGTTAGATCAACTGGATGCTAGCTGAGCCACCAAAGAAAAATATCCGGGTAAAAACCCTTTAAATATAACATAGATGCGTTAAAAGTGCATACTTTAATAAAATGCCTTATGATGATCACATGGCAACTAGGATAATGCCCTAAGGTAATGTATTGAAATTTCCCAACACGTGGGATCCAAATTGAGTTGTTTACATTCCAATGACTTAATGGCAACTTATAACAATATTTAATAATACTTATCTATTTACGATTTTATACACCTAATTTACAAGTTTTCAGTAGTAATTGCACAAGAGCTCTAAAATTATTGAATTTTTCCCGAGTGTCACTTTGACAGTTTTAATTTCACGAGCCGTAGGCGAGTGAGATTATGTCAAAATGTCACGAGGGCAAAAATTCTATATTAATTTTAGAGATCGAGTGCAATTTGTTGCGATTATTTCATGAATAAAACTGTTCAAAACCAAAATTTTATTGTAATTTATTTATGTAAGTACAAATTAGTACAATTAAACACACAGTTGTTATAAATATGTATTTAACGGTTGAAAGTCATCACTTTTATAATGTTTAAAACATTTGTCATTAATGTCACTGAATGTATTTTTTCGTAGCAATGAAGGGCATCTGACGTGATATGCTTGACGACGGGCAATTATCAAAAAAGTTATCAGTAGTAATAACCCAAGGACATTGATAATTGTTCGAAAAAATTTTATAACAGATTTCGAAAGCTTGTTGCTTGGAAACAGACCGACGCCGTAGACGGAGGTCTGTTGCCTGTAAGCAACAAGCTTGAGAAAGTTGTTAAAAAATTTTTGAGCATTTATCAATGTTCGAGGGTTATTCGGATAGAAAATTTTTTGCTGGTTATGAAAAAAAAATACAAAAAAAAATACAAGTAAAAAAAAATTTTTTACTGTAAACAGTATTCTTTGGTATATTTGATTCGATAATTTCATTAATATTCTCATCAGTATTACAACCAAATCGTGACATTTTGAAATATTGAATATTTGAAATGTCAAAATCGAAATGAAACGAAATGTAGGTATCCATCACGGTTCTTAGACATTACTACGGTTGCCTAAATCGACTAACCAATGAACATTAAGGGTGAGATTACGTCACGAGAGTTTACTGTCATTTGAATCGTAATATGATTTTTTTCGAATCCTGAGAAAACCAAGTATTTTAGAAAAATTTAAACGCAGGATGCAAGATTACATTTACCGAGGGCGGAAAGCCCCTTAGAATAAACAAGCAGATTCTATTGAATGAAATATTTGAAATTAAATATCACACTTCTCTTTTATTTTTAGCCCTGTAACTTATTAAAATAAACATTATAGAAGTTTTCAGGGACTTTCAGCCCTTGGTAATAATGTAGTCTTTCATTCTGAGTTTAAATTTTTCAAAAATATTTATTAGTTTTCTCAGGATTCGGAAAAAATGAATACAATTAAAACACATTAAGAATTTTGACATGCGTCAAAGTTTTGCATTAACTCAATGTAAAATTCTGAACTGTTGAATTCCAGCTTCCCTAATAATTATTTTACATCAAAAGACATTAGAAACTATTTGAAGAGGATTGAAATTTGTATTGGAAATAACTGTTAAAATTGGTCTACGTAATTAAACATATTCCAAAATTTTGTAAAAATGTAATACATTTTAGTTTTCAGCCCAAACTTAGGCCACACACAATGCAATAATGTTCACATTTTTGAACTGTCAATATTTTTATTTTATCATCTATTGTTTAAAAACAATACAGTTGATAAGATACCCTCAGTTGCGGAGAAAGGATTAATAATAAAGATTTTTTTATTCAGTCAACGGTGTGAGCACTGTCAGTTAAATAGTAACGTGTGGCCTTACTTTTACACGCATACCTATTGTGGCAAATGTATCATATTTTTCAAAATTTTGGAATGCATTTAAATCGTAGAAAAATTTTAACTTTTGATTTTAATATAGATTTTAATTCTCTACAAGTATTCTCTCATGACTTTTGATGTAGAATAATTAGTGAAGCAGGAATTCAACAATTCAGAATTTTACATTGAGTTTTCTATGGCCCTTTTTACGATTCACCACTCGGTATAAGATAAAATGTGTACTATTTGTCTTATTATTTCATAATAACACAAATATACACAATAACACACATTCAATGATCGAAAATAATTTAAAAATATGGGAATATAAACTCTTGTGACGTAAAGTCAAAAATATAAGTCTCCCCACCACCGTCGGACAAGACAACCGTAATAAAGTCTAATAACCGTGGGATATCCATAGCTACATGATTGAGTGAAAACAGCTCATTGGATCTGTTTTCAGTATAATGTTGGTTTTATTGGTTGTATTCAATCAGATGACCACAAATTAATTGATTTCATTGGATTTCTAATTGAGCAAAAAATTTTCAGTTTAATTTAGATTTCTGTAGCTTTCTATTGGTCAGAATATCCTATGAATGAAATAATCAGTAGTAATTGCACAAGAGCTCTAAAATTATTGAATTTTTTCCGAGTGACATTTTGACAGTTTTAATTTCACGAGCCAAAGGCGAGTGAAATTATGTCAAAGTGTCACGAGGGCAAAAATTCTATATTAATTTTAGAGTTCGAGTGCAATTGGTTGCGATTATTTCATGAATAAAACTGTTCAAAACCAAAATTTTATTGTAATTTATTTATGTACGTACAAATTAGTACAATTAAACACAAAGTTTTTATAAATATTTGACGATTGAAAGTCATCACTTTTATAATTTTTAAAACATTAATTGTCATTAATGTCACTGAATGTATTTTCTCGTAGCAACGAAGGGCATCTGACGTAATATACTTAACGACGGGCAATTATCAAAAATTTTCGATTTAATTCAGATTTCTGTAGCTTTCTATTGGTCAGAATCTCCTATGAATGTTACTTTTTCACGGGAGTGTAAATATTTTTACCACTTTTGGTGGAATAAACGTTGAGTAAAAAATCTGTTGCCTATTAATGGACAAACGTTCAATGATGAATGTGATGTACGAATGTTTCATTACTAAGGCCAATACGATTAGAATTTTCACATATGCCCTACTAAATAATGCGATCGTTATAAGCATGTGAACATTTTCACTTTAATTCAAGGAACAATTAAATAATTATGAACAAACTTTTCTCATAGCGCCAAAGGCTGATTAGACTTTAAAATAGACTGTAAATCTTGTTTAGATACTTTTAAACTGGATGAAAGTGAAACCATTATTGCCTCGTAGCTACACAGCCACTGTATTCAGATAATACATATATCATAAATATATCATTTGATAATAATGCCCATGCTACTAGAAGATATCATTTTTTTATAATCATTTATTAAGGGGATTGGCGCAAAATCTTGGTCCAATGCTATTTAAATCCATTCATTTTTTTTTCGAATCCTGAGAAAACTCATAAATATTTTTAAAAAATTTAAACGCGAAATGAAAGATTACATCATTACCGAGGGTAGAAAGTCTCTGAAAACTTCTATAATGGTTATTTTAATAAGTAGACCAATCAAGTTAGTAAAAAATAAGCCGTTTTTCGACATAATTGAAAAGACGAGGTTTGGCAGTTGAAATGTGTAGTATGAGATATTACAAAAGGGCTACCCTCTTGGGATTCATCAATTTTTTAGTGGAACATTTTTTAAATAAACAATCAATACGTCAAACTTAGTTTTGTGCTCATAACTTAAAAACTTGTTTATTTAGAGATTTGACGTTCACAGGTAACTTTTTTAGAATAAAAAGATACATCGAATGAGATACGCTAAATGAAAATCGGTTAATAAACAAAAAAGTTATTGCAAAACAGACGACAAAATCATTGTTTTTTAATATTATTAATAACAATTGTATTGTTTATTAGAATATGTTTAAATATACCTAAACTTGAGTGCATTATGGTGTTTGAATGGTGTGCAAAAAATGGTCCAGATATGTTTAATAGTTTTCGCAAAATTGAATTTGTTTATAAATGTTTTTGAAAAACGTGCTAATTTCTGAGGCTGCTCCAGTTAATATAGCTGAATGTATCTCAATAATCCGGAGCTCATTTCCTTCGTTAAGATGTATACTAACAGCCTGTGAAAAAAAAAGTAAAAAAAAATTACATATACGTACACAAAATTATTTGTTAATAAATAGCAGTTTTTAAGCTTATAAACAATTACAATAATTTCGTAGAAATTAGATCAAATTAAATGGCAATAAAAAATACGGAAAGCTGGTTAACATACACAAGTTCTAAAAAAATTTTTAGGTCGTACGACCCTTTGGGTCTGAGATAGCCCCTTTTTTTGAAAAAATCACTGTTACGTTAATTAACAACACTAAGATCTGAAATTAACCAATATTTTATAAGAAAAGTCAAAGGTTTTAACAAAGTTTTTAGCAAGAAAAAATGTTAAAAATTGTTTAAACAGTAGTGTTATAAACAAAAAGTATTTTGCGTTCCGACTAAAGTAAAAAATAGCGGGCGTAGTCGACTGACTGAATAGTGGGCGCGGTTGGCGACCGGCAGCAACTCCTAAAATTACGTTATACCGACCACAAAAATCAACTTTAAAGTGAATAACAAATTTTCGTCATTCCTTATGTTTTCGAGGTCTCCGAATCCGAACATGGAGTTTATTTTTTTCTAGAATTAGTGGAACATGTTCAAAAATCAAATTTTATGCCAAAATGCGATAAATCAATTTTGATGATTTTTCAATTTTAACTCACTGTATTTTTGGTCGCTGTAAATATTTCCTTTTGAAAATTTTACTGTGCTATCTTTGAAGCATTTAGATAACAATGACATTTGTCCAAAATAATTAAACACATTAAAAGAGAAGTTGTTACTTTTTAAACATTTTGTCGTCAGATTTCGATAGTTTCATGCTTACTTAAAAAAGTTGAGTGACAAACTTTTAAGTTTATAATTTTAACTAACACAGAAATAAAATATAATTCATGAAGAAGTTTTCCAAAAAAATTTAATTTAAAATATGCAATAGGAAAAATGTTATGTGACTTTATAGACGACTGTTACTAATTTTGGTAATACTTTATATTTTTGATGGTGCTGAAAACGAAAATTAGGGTTGTTTTGAAAAAATGCTCCCTTTTATTGAAAAAATCACTGTTACGTTAATTAACAACACTAAGATCTGAAATTAACCAATATTTTATAAGAAAAGTCAAAGTTTTTAACAAAGTTTTTAGCAAGAAAAAATGTTAAAAATTGTTAAAACGGTAGTGTTATAAACAAAAAGTATTTTGCGTTGCGACTAAAGTTAAAAAAATAATGGGCGTAGCCGAATGAGAATAAATTCGCAGACTACCATTCGCTAGCGCTAGACCGTTGCAGCCCATTTTGAACATTGACAGTATACCGGATTTGAAGCTTAATATTATATTTATATATTTTGGTAGAAACTTGCATTTTATGAATATTATTATCTTGCACATTTATTTAGTAAAATTATATTTTAAATAAATAAATTTAAAAAATGACAATAAAAAGGCCACTTAAAAAAGGTTTATACATCCCATTAGCTGCTTTGTTTTGGATAATTTTGCAATGAAAATAAGATAAACATTATTATTTTAATGTGGTACCATAGATAAAAAAAATACTAAACTTGGTACAGTAGAATCCGATGAGTAGGTATAGGCCATTTTTTATTCTCTATTTTGAATCCGTGTGTAGTCCAGGCTGTATCGTCGGCCCCGTTAGGTAAATTATTCCGATTCTTATTTTTTGCACAAACTTACTCAAAAAAAGTTCCTTATAACAAATCCAAAGGGTACCAAGATCTACCGCGGCCAGAAAATTGTTTAAACAATTTTTTCATTAGTTTTCTGTTAACTTATAAAAGTTGGGTGACAAACTGCTTAGTTTATAATTTTAATCAAGGCAGCATTAAAACATAGGTCCTGAAGAAGTTTTCTGGAAAATTTCAAGTCAAAATATGCAACAGAAAAAAAGTTACGCGACCTTATAGACGAGTGGTACTCCCCAAAAAAAAACGCTCATTTCTCGAGATATCAACCACATTGTGGTGAATGGCTAATTTTGGTATTACTTTATGTTTTTGATGGTGCTGAAAACGAAAATGAGTTTTATTTTGAATTTTAGATGGCATTGTCAAAATCGAAATTTTACCCTAAAAATAAAAAAAATGAAATCACGTTTTTCTTAAAACTGAAAGTTACACCACCTTTTTTCTATAAAACATTTTGTTCTCTGTACTCTAGATTTTAACATAAAATTAATTGAACAGCTAAATTTCAAATTTTGTCACTCAACTTTTGCGATTAAACTTTGCAATTCAAGAATCTGCTCCTTTTACTTCAAACAATTTATAACTTTCTTTATAGCAAGACAGAAATATTGAAGCAGGTCCCATTGTCTTCAGAATGGTGAGAAATATATACTATAAAAATTTTAGAAAAAAATATTACAATGGAACTGAGTTGTAGCAAGTTAAACGCAAAAAACGTGATTTTTATTTGTAGGGTAAAGTTGCGATTGTGATAATGTTCCCCCACGTAAAATTCAAAAGAACCCTAATTTTCGTTTTCAGCACCATCTAAAATATAAAGTACCTATTACCAAAATTAGTATCAGTATCTCGAGAAATAAGCTTTTTTTGGGGTGTGCCAGTGTGCCGCTCGTCTATAAAGCTCGTTTATAACATTTTTCCTATTGCATATTTTAAATTAAATTTTTTTGGAAAACTTCTTCATGAATTATATTTTATTTCTGTGTTAGTTAAAATTATAAACTAAAAAGTTTGTCACTCAACTTTTTTAAGTAAGCATGAAACTAACGAAATCTGACGACAAAATGTTTAAAAATTAACAACTTCTCTTTTAATGTGTTTAATCATTTTGGACAAATCTCATTGTTATCTAAATGCTTCAAAGATAACACAGTAAAATTTTCAAAAGGAAATATTTACAGCTACCAAAAATACAGTGAGTTAAAATTGAAAAATCATCAAAATTGATTTATCGCATTTTGGCATAAAATTTGATTTTTGAACATGTTCCACTAATTCTAGAAAAAAATAAACTCCACGTACGTATGTGTACGTATATGTAATTTTTTTTTACTTTTTTTTTCATAAGCTGTTAGTATACATCTTAACGAAGGAAATGAGCCCCGGATTATTGACATAAATTCAGCCATATTAACTGGACCAGCCTAAGAAATTAGCTCGTTTTTCAAAAAATTTTATAAACAAATTCAATTTTGCGAAAACTATTTAACAGATCTGGACCATTTTTTGCACACCATTCAAACACCATAATGCCCTCAATTTTAGTTATATTAAAACATATTCTAATAAACAATAAAATTGTTATTAACAATATTCAAAAACAGTGATTTTGTCTTCCGTTTTGCAATAACTTTTTTGTTTATTAACCGATTTTCATTTAGCATATCTCATTCGATGTATCTTTTGTTTCTGAAAAAGTCATCTGTGGACGTCAAATTTCTAAATAAACAAGTTTCTAAGTTATGAGCAAAAAACTAAGTTTGACGTTTTGATTGTTTATTTAAAAAATGTTCCACTAAAAAATTGATGAATCCCAAGATGGTAGTCTTTTTGTAATATCTCATACTACACATTTCAACTGTCAAACCTCGTCTTTTCCGTTATGTCTAGTAAAAACCTAACTTGATTGGCCTAAAGTTATAGGGGTGAAAAAGAAGAGAAAATTGAGTGTGATTTTTAATTTTAAATATCTTATTCAAAAGAAACTTTTTGTTCATTCTAACGGACTTTCTACCCTCAGTAATGATGTAATCTTTTATTCTGCGTTAAATTTTCCAAAAATATTTATTAGTTTTTCCAGGATTAGAAAAATATGAACACCATGTTCGTGGTAATATTTTTAAAATCGAAACGAAACATTCGCTATCTTTGTCATACAACGCACTCAATCGAACAGAATATGGTGACAAGGCAGTGACAAATAGAGATGTGTCCGACCCGATATTTTGATATAGCAGTTGCTTCTAAATGAAAATAGCTGCTACTTTAATAGCAGTTGCTTTTGGCTATTATTGCATTATTTAACGCTTTCATGATGATATTATAAAAATCAATCATATTTGTTTGTGTTTCAAAAATATGAAGATATAAATAATAAAATAATTGTTGCTAAAATAATACATAGGCAGATACCTACGAACATTTTTTCAAATGACAAAAAAAAATTAGAAACATGACAATTTCATTGTCAACTAATACATCTGCAGCTTCCATACCAGTGAAAATTCACTACACGTAATTTGCCGTGTAAAGAAAGAAAAAGTAGGGATACTCAATTCACTCCGTCAACTATTTGCGCCTACGCTCTTTTAACGACCAGAATTAATTACTCTATACGATATAAACTATAATATTGTACACTAATATGGCGTTATGAGGTACAGCTATTGACATATTAAGCGTAGACTCGGCATACTCACCAAAAAAGGGTAACGCGGAAACAGCATGCAAACAGTCGATCGGTGGTCTATCTATCTCTTTTAACCAAACGATCCCGCGCATGTGCCTGACAAAGATGGCTAGACCACTCAATCCTATGTCGACGTTACACCCCGATGTATTGAGTGGCATATCCCTAGCCAAGTCTATCCTTTTACATGTCTCTGGGTACATCACCCGGCGGTTTCACCTCAGTTTCAGCGAAGATCTATGGGCCATATTATACCCTTCGCAATATTCTGTTGTATAGTGGCTTCAGTTCAGTAGTGGTAATAGTATCGTTCGCGGTAGCGATCCTGTACTTGTCCAGGATTACTTCGCATACGCACTTTAAAAAAGAGCGTTCGCGGTAATCTAGTTCTGAACTACTAGTCCGGGATTTTGTCAGATTTGTCGTTCGCGGTAACCGAACTGCGAGTTCGGAACCAGTCCAACCGATCCTTGTTGGGATCTGAAGCGAACTCGTAGTCCGAATATGCGCAGTAGGAATTTCAAAATACTTACAAACATTTCTATAATGTTTTGTGCTTTAAACGGCTGATTTGTAGCGGTGTTTGCTTTTCATTCTGTGCTTATTTCATTTGTTTTTAATACTGTGGTTTAACTCAAAAGTTTAGAAATTTATTGATTTTCAATCAAATCTTTTTTACATACTTTGATGTATAATTTTTACAGTAATATGATCATAAAAAAATAAATTATTGTTTTAGTATGAAAGTACTAAATAGTGTGTGTATCTTTAAAGTTAAATATGTATTATATTTGTGATACAAAAATAACCAATATAATGTAAAATGTACTACCTGAAATCTTAAGGCGAGGATATCCTAATCTTTTATTGATAAACAATACATAATATGGACGTTAAAATTAAAATATTTAGGTACATATGTATTAAAAATACTAAAAATACTCCATGTATGTACCTAATTAATAAGAATTTTACAATACCAGTAACCAGTATAAGACAACAAATTTTTTCTTAGAAAAATATGTGGAGAACGTTTTATAATGGTCTCGTAGCTTATTAAAGTCACTAAAGCTTATAACAATAAAAGATTTCATTAAACCATGCCTATTCATACTATAAACATATATCTGGTTGATATATCTGGCTGATCTAGTAAAATGTTCATGCAAATCTGAATTAAAATAACAAATTCATCAAAATAGTTCATCTTATTACATAAAAACTAAGTTATAAATAGTGTTATGGACTAGTTCTAAATTCGTTCGCGGTGTAAATCAATCCTGAACTGATTCTGAACCGCGCCTGCGTACAACCCGAGTCCTAAGAGTGTCCGTAACTAATCCTGGACAAGTACAGGATCGTTACCGCGAACGAAGCTAATATTAATTGGCTGGGGTGGCCTTCCAATTTCTCGTGATGTCTTTTGGCCCTTTCTTGTATAACTGTGCTGACTAATGGGATGTTTAGGTCTCTATGAAGTGTTTGGTTACAGATGTTATTATTCTAAATGGAAAGTAAGCCACAATTTAACTAAAAAAATGATTTTAACAACTTTTCGACGCCCAAATCGGATGTCGTTGTCAAAATACAAAATAGTACTAAATTAAACAAAAATGTTGTTGCTCAGTAAACGATTCTTTTAATAATTTATTTAATCTGACTCATTTATATCGGCAATTCAGACATATATTATACATTTTAAAGTAGAAGACTTTAAAATGATATTGCCAATATTTATGAGTTGCGTTCCTGGGACGACTTTACTGAAAGATAGTTCATTCGATTACATGAAATCAACCCCAACTCAAGAATATCCGTCGCAAAAAAATCATAGCATGTGATCTGTCTTTAAAAAGACAACCAAATGCAACGGTGACAGTAAAATTCTCGTGTTAGAGATTCCGTAGTAAATTACGAGAGAAAACCAGGAAAAAACCTCGTGATCCTATCCCGACATCGTATGATTTTTCATACTTACTTCATTATATATTTTCCCTCGTGATTTACTATGGAATCTATAAAACGAGAATTTTACTGTCACCGTTGCATTTGGTTGTCTTTTTAAGGACAGATCACATGCTATGATATTTTTGTGACGGATATTCTTGGGTTGGGGTTAATTTCATGTAATCGAATGAACTATCTTTTAGTAAAGTCGTCCCAGGAACGCAACTCAAAAATATTGGCAATACCATTTTAAAGTCATCTACTTTAAAATGTATAATATATGTCTGAATTGCCGATATAAATGAGTCAGATTAAATAAATTATTAGAAGAATTTTACTAAGCAATAACATTTTTGTTTAATTTAGTAATATTTTGTATTTTGACAATGACATTCGATTTGGGCGTCGAATTAATAAAATCATTTTTTTAGTTAAATTGTGGCTTATTTCCCATTTAGAATAGTTGATTACAAAAATGCCACAAGGAAATAGCTTCAGAACAACATTGAGATGTACCACAGGATATTTGCGATGTGCGCAGAATTTTTGATTGGGTTCTTTGGATTATTTTTGTATTTGATTTGCTGGCACAACTCCATAGTTCGATTCTGTAAGTCAATGTAGGTCTGATGACTGTTTTATAAATGACCAGTTTGTTTTCAATTGATAGGCGAGATTTGCGACCTATAATCCTATTAATTTCTTTTGCTTTAAACTTAATTTGTATCTTGTTCTTTAAAAATTGTTATTTCAATAGCTTTTATCTTCCATTTCTTTAACCACTATCCGATTTGGTCTGGTAGACCAGGGCGGATCTGTGAAAAAACGTCTATTTTTGGATGTTTGAGGTGGCATTCGGATTTTTGCAGATAAATTTAGGTGACAACTTCAACAATAATAATTGACTTATGCTCCTTCTCAAATATGCCCGGAACATTAATAAAAAAATTAAAAAATTTAAAAATTTCGAAAAACATCGATTTTTTTTATTTTCTTTGCTTATATCTTTAAAACGATTCATTTTGGAACAAAGTCGTAGGGAAATAAAATAAAAATAATTGAATTTTGTATGATAAAACGACTGGTTAAAAATGTCTTAAATTATTACCCTTTCTGCAAAATAGCAATAAATACAAAATAAGGGGGCAAAATAAGCCTGTTTTTATTCAGTGTTTTCAACCACTTTGGTTGCACTTAGAACTTTCGTAATTCGCTTATAAAATTCTTACAACGTACTTAAATAGTTCACCAAATTTTATTAAAATCGACCTGATAGATTTTGCAGAATAATTTTGCAATCTAAATTTTTTTAAAAAAGTTCAAATTGTTTAAAAACTTTCTGAAGAAAAAGTAAATTATTTAGAAGTTTGCTAATTTTTTTTTACATATAAAGAGGTTCTCTGCCTATCTAATACACTTTACAGAATTAAAATCGGATTATTTAAGCGGCCTCGTCACTGTTTTAAACTTATAAACAATTTTTTGGCTTATAAACAAATACAGTGAGGACGTTTGAGTTGGCATAAATTCATTTTCTCGAGAATAGGCGTCTCTGGACATATATCCCGAAACATAAGACATTTGAAGAGATTTTAAACCAGTCGTATATTAGACAAAATTCAATTATCTTTATTTTCTTTCCCTACGACTTTGTTCCAAAATGAATCGTTTTAACGTTATAAGCAATGAAAATAGAAAAAAATCGATATTTTTCGAAATTTTTAAATATTTTAATTTTTTTATTAATGTTCCGGGCATATTTGAGAAGGAGCATAAGTCAATTATTATTGTTGAAGTTGTCACCTAACTTTATCTGCAAAAATCCGAATGCCACCTCTCACATTCACTTCAAAACAGATCTGCCCTGGTCTATAGATGTTCTTGAAGTTTTAAGTGTCATCAGCGAACGGTCATCGCAAATTTGAAAGTTTATGCTGGGCAAAAAATAAATACTGTAAAGAGTCCCATTTTTACATATTATAAAGAAAGGCTCAAGGTCGCACTTTGAAAAATTGAAATCGTTCAACTAGGAGAGCCTAAGGAATTTTTGAGTTATAGTGGTTGGAGTCAGGGCCACCGAGAGGGATAAGCGGGCCCCGGCAAGAAATGACGGACGGCCCCCCCACAAAAAGTGAAGAGCGAAAAAGATTTTTCAACTTTTATAGAAATAAAATTATCAATAGTAAAAATATATAATAAGAAACATTTCAAATATAAATTTTATTAAATTTTGATTATATTTATAATAGTGAAAATATTTATAATACAGGTGCTTTTCGAAAAGATATCTATAACTTTCGAAAAATTGCATGATTTTATCAAATCATTTTCAATGCACAAAGTTGATAGGCGAGTTAACCAATCCTGTTTCATTGTAAATATCACAACATTCTTTATACGGGAAAGAAAACTAAAGGATATTTTCGCTTCTGCGACTGTCACCGGCAATGTGCAAAATATTCTTAACGCAATAACGACGTTACGAAATAATGAATCTAATGTGAGATTTTTAATTTTATTAAGTAAACCTATTGGAGAAATTACAGGGAACGATTCAAGGAAGGCGCAGCATAGGTAGAACAAAATGTTCTGGCAGAGAAATCTCAGAGAATGGTTTGGATCCAGTTCAACTGAACTCTTTCGGCTATAGTGTCAAAAGTTAGAATAGTAATGATGATTGCCAGCCTTCGTCGCTGAGATGGCACGTAAAGAAGAAGATTGGAGAAAGTTAAGATTTACCAATATTATCCTTGTATATCGCTCTCAAATGAAAAATTTCATCTATCAATTCTTCACTGATGTCTTCTTTATAAAACTCGAGCAATATATCAATTTTTTTCTTAATATTCTCATCATCGTCATCTCGGAATGTCCACAAGATGTTAAATAGCGAATGAATTTCATTTGCCGCATTAAATATTTTGGTTAAATGGCTTATTATTTGAATAAATATTAAATATTTCACAGCGAAATATTACGTCGGGCTCAAAATTATCAGTCGCAACACTACTAGGCCCAGGCAATCATCAAAAAATCTCACAGGCTTCCTGCGCCGTTTTTCTTTATTTGATGTAAATTCTGGATTTATTCTATAATTGCTGGTAAATAATTTAGATTCTTTAACAATGGAAGACCTGATCCCTTTAGATTCTAACCATTTATATATTGTTCAATTAATTTCTGATTTTTTGTAAATCTTCTAGAAGCCCTGATATCTTTTTAATCTCCATATCCATAGTTATCTGACTGCACTGCAGCATTTGACTTCTGTGATTTATTGCTGTTAAAATTTTACACCAAATCAACTAAATGTCATGTTAAATATAGCCGAGAATTAATTAATCGTATTATGGACATAAAGTGAAGAGCAAAATAAAAACCTGAAAAATTACGTCTTTGGTCTGGTCGACGCTGGGCCCCTTACATCGCCGGGCGCCGGTAAAATGTACCACCGGCTGTACCGCCCTCTCGGCGGCCCTGGTTGGAGTTCGGCGTTCCTGGGCAGAGCACCATTTTGTTGCAAATTTTGTTGTGATAAGGAGATAGTTTCAACACTTCATGAACTTGTTCCTTTAGTACCTCATCAATATTACATACATATTCTCCTTTCCGTTCAGTTTTTGTATAATTTTCATTTTTGCATTTTAATTAATAATAATAATTTATAAGAATCAATAAATAATCATCTAAACGATCCATTTCCATAGAATTAAATTTCCAATTGTATAAATAACTAAACTATTTTGTGTTAAAAACTAGCCATGCCTAGAAGACAAAAACCAGCCTACTAGATTTTACTTGTCGTGTAAATGTGGTATCTTATCTTTTTCTCTCACGTCTAATTACATGAGTGAAAGTACGTATTTCGAATGCTACCTAAATATATCTCACGCTATCAAAATTGGCGGTAGCTGGTCTTTAAAACAATAAATAAACAATACAGATTTAATAATAACTGTATTTATCAAGGAGTACGTGCTATTCCACCAAAAAAGACAACTGTTAGAAGAAAAGAATCCACACGCATAAACATTTTGTGTAGAAAAGGATCATCATCATCACGTAATGCTACAACCCTGGGTGGATCTTTTCTGCCTAAAACTTTTTTTGCAATTTTTTCGATCTTCCATCAACCTAGGGTAAAATGTAATGTTCATTTTCCGGAGATCTGCTTGGATGTTATCTCTCCATCGCCTCTGGGACGTCCGAGTGGTCTCTTGCCTGTAGTTATCTCCTCCCATATGAGTCCTACAAGTCTCTCGTTATGAATTCTGTGCACGTGACCTACCCATCTTAGTCGCTGTGATTTAATTTCTTGGACAATATCGACGCCATTGTAGAGTGCTTTTAATTCGATATTGGTTCTGTTCTGATCCTATACTGGTTTGTGGTGATGTCGTGATGGACACGACATCTCGGACGTTTGTGGTCCGAAAATTTTTCTAGATATTTTTCGTTCAAAACGTTCACTTTGCTTCGTTTGCTTTGGTCATGGTCCACATTTCGCATCCATATGTTAGTACAGGTCTGATGAAAGATTTATAGATTTTGATCTTTGAACTTCTTGTAAGATTTTTTGATCTTATAACTTATAACCTTATCCAGTGCGAACAGACAGCGATATACCGATTGGATTCTGTCTTTTATTTCTGTGATTACGGCCCCCAGATACTTAAAACGTTGTACTCTTTCGAAATTGACGGTATTGACCGTCAAATTTTCCCTCTTCTGTCTCTTCGTGTCGTTCTAGAAAAGGATGAATAATAGATATAAGTACAATGTTATGGTACAAGTCAGAAAAAGTGAAAAAACAAAAAACGAACTCGTATAAGATGCTCCTTTTCTAACTTGGCTGCACCTTACTGATGACGACCAAATAGTCATAAATACGTATTTTCGCTTGCCTTCCTTCTTCATATGATTTTGTTTTCTGTTTTTTCCCTTGTTGCGAGATACGCCATAACATTTTACCTAATTACTCACTCGCGCATCCTTTTCTATTTATTTCAAACGTTTTAAATGTTTGGCATTTCTCTCGTCAAGTAGCTGTAGCCTGTAGCCTCCTCCTGTGGATGTGTCAGTTGTTGCCCTGAGTCCTTGGGAGTCTTCTAATATTATTGTTACAAACTAGTCGGATTGCTACTGTAGTGATCCTATCCCAACATGCTCATTTTCTAACTTGACTGCACCGTACTGATGACGACTCATCATCATTCAATCTTCGCTTGTCCACAGATTGGACATAGATCTCCTTCATAATTTTCCATCCGTTTCGATCTTGTGCCTCTTGCATCCAATTCCTATGACATCTTAGATCATCAATCCAACGTCTTGGTGAATGACCTCTGCTTCTATAGGTATAATCTCTTGGTCTCCATTCCAGTATCCGCTTTTTTGTCTGTTATCTTTTGTTTAAGCCGCGTGACCTGCCCAGTTTCATTTCATTGTTGCTATTCTCTCTACTGCATCAGCCACTCCTGATCTTTGTCCTAGCTGGCAGTTTGGGATCTTGTCTCGTAGTGAAACACCCAACATAGCACGCTCCATCGCTCTTTGAGACAAATGGATTTTTTGCAGTGTTCTCCTTGTCATGGTCAACGTTTCCGCTCCGGCACTCAACACTGGCAAAAAAATTTATTAAAGGATTTTATTTTAAGACATATTGGTATGTCAGACGATTTGAAAATATGGTTCAGCTTGCCGAAGGCTGTTCAAGTCAGTCTTATACGACGGAGAAGCTCAACGGTTTGGTTATTTTTTCCTATGTGAATCTCATAATCTAGGTATTTATAAGCCATTACCTGGTTTATGGATCTTGTTCCTACGCATATCTCTTCGTTGACTACAAGATTTGTCATCGTCTGGGTTTTAGATATATTTCTTATCAATCTCCCTTCTAGCTAGGAAAGGTAGAGCTGATTTAAAAGTTCTTTTGTCACATTTAATTTATCAGCTATTATTACAATATCATCTACAAACCTCAGGTGGCTAAGCTTTTCTCAGTTTTTGTGTATGCCCTTGTCAGTCAGTTTTGCCCTTTTGCATAATATGTAAAGAGGCAAAACAAAAAATAATATTCATCACTTTTTTTGACTTATCCCAATGCGGGGTCAACTTCCCTAATTGCATTTCTCAACACAATTCTATATTGGGTCATATCAATGTTAATCCCCCTTACCAACATGTCCTGCCTTATCGTCTCCCCCAGGTCTTCTGAAAATTAAATTTTTAGTAATTGTCGAAAAACCAAAATTTTCAAAGTTTAGTTTTTCAGTTTTTCGGCTATACTGAGCCGTGTGTATGTCTGAGCTTGATCGCTTAGGCACCATTTGAAAGATTAACTCAACCCTATTGATTTGGTGTATTTACGAATTACCTGTCTCTCCTTGACCTAAGATATATACGCCCAAAAAAATTGACATTCTGTATCTACCTAGCCCTATAGCTGGCTTACGGGTAGTCAGAAGTCAAAAATTACACCGGGTCTGAATCGCCCCTCACACCCTCTTGAAACATAGAAAAAAAAATTCAGATCGGCAAAACTTTTCCACATACATACATACATAAATACATACATATACAGGGTGTCCAGAAACCCTACCGACAAACAAAGACGGGAGATTCCTCAGATAATTTTAAGATAATTTAACCCAGTTCACCTAGTCCGAAAATGCTTCCTAAGGGAGCTAGAGCTACAGTGGAACTTCGATAAGTCGGCCTCCGATAACCCGGAAGTCAGGCTAACCCGGATCGATTTTCATCAGATAAAATAAAAATGTTTTCACTTTGACTGAGTTTTTTTACCAAGAAATAAACAATAATGTATACAACTGTACGTAATTTAGATGTACTGGACATAAGCATTTCATTTTTTTGGCAATTATAGTTAACAGGTAAAAGGGGGAGAAGTGTACTTTTGAAGTGTGTAAAAAGTACACTTCTCCCCCTTTTACCTGTTGTCATAAGTGTGTACAAAACTATTTCAGTCTTTACAATTATAGTTAAGTTTATCTGTAAGAGTATCGTATTTTATTAATTTTTACCATATTCTCCGGCTAACCCGGATTTTCAATAACCCAAATCGGCCGCGGTCCCGATTAATCCGACTTATCGAGGTTCCACTGTATTTGAAGATGGCGTCTGGTAATTAGTTTTTCTTAAATGCCTCTGAAGCGCTTCCATTTAGAAAAACAAAAATTGGTACACCTATGTACCTTCCAGAGGTTAATCTATTCCATACATTGCAAATTTCTAGTACCGGCCATAGGCGTCCGTTTTGGGTAGGGCAACGGTCACTGTATAGCATAACTTTTTTGTCTTTAATTTTTAAGCATTTTTGTCTATGGATTATTAAATTGTGAGGTATTCCAGTACTAAAAGGTACCCTTGCTTTAAGTCGATAGGATACACCGTTTTCCAGAAAAATCAATTTTAAAATTTTTAAATTTTTTTTTAAAAATTTTCTTCTAAAATTAGAAATGAGTATATTAGGGGAAGTCTAGGTGTGGCACCAATTGATGCCAAAATGGGAGAGCATAGGTTAAGATGGTTTGGTCATGTTCAACGTCGAGACGTTAATCACCCAATACGAAGAATAGCTGAAGTGCAGATTCCTGAAAGGAGTAGGAGAGGAAGATCAACTTTGTCACTCCACTCATCCATCTAAGCATTCTCATTTCCTCTTTCTTTTTCACTACCCAACATTCAGTTCCGTACATCATAGCCGGTCTTATGGCTGTTTTATAGAATTTTCCCTTCAGCTTCATTGTAATGCTTCTGTCACACAACACACCACTCGCTACTTTCCACTTCATCCTTCTTCTTATGGTGCCTATCCGTTACGGATGTTGGACACTAACATGGCTATTCTGACTTTGTTGACTGCTGCCACTTCATCCATCCAGCCCTAATTCTACTGCATTCATCTCCATCTATTTCTTCATTACTCTGTAATACCGATTCTAGGTACTTAAAACTATTGCTTTTTACAATCATTTCACCATTCAAAGATACCATTTTATTTGTAGTAACTCCATCTTTAAATGAACATTCCAAATACTGTGTTTTGTCCTACTAAGTTTTAAACCTTTTTCCTCCAGAGCTTGTCTCCACTGTTCCAGTTTTTGTTCTAAGTCTCTTTCACTATTTCCTACTAACACTACATCATCAGCATACATTAGGCACCATGGAATCCTACCCTGTAGTTTCGCTGTTATCTGGTCCAAAACTAATGAGAATCAATAAAGACTAAGCACCGAGCCTTGGTGCAATCCTACTTTCACCTGAAATTAATCAGTCTCTCCCACACCTGTCCTAACACTAGTCGTTACTCCCTCATACATATCTCTCACAATCTTTACATATTCGCCAGGGACTCCTTTCTTATTGAGTGCCCACCACAGAAAATCTCGAGGAACTCTATCATATGTTTTCTCAAGATCAATGAATACCATATAAGCGTTGGTCTCTTTATTCCTGTATTTTTCCATCAGTTGCCTTACAATGAAAATTGCATCTGTTGTTGATCTGCCCTGCATAAAGACTAATTGATTATCGGATATTTCGGTTTCTTCACGTATCCGTCTATCAATTACTCTCTCCCATATTTTCATGGTGTGGCTAAGTAGTTTTATAGCCCTGTAGTTTGTACATTGTTGTATGTCTCCCTTGTTTTTGTAGACAGGTACTAATATACTGTTTCTCCATTCGTCTGGCATTTGTCCAACTTCCATAATTCTATTAAATAGACCTGCTAGTCAACTTATTCCTGTCTCCCCATCTCAAAACAACATATTATAATATTATATGTTCCAAAAGCGTAGCAAACAGTTTCGCTGATATGGTGTCCCCTTGACGTACTCCACGTTGTATTGGGAATTTCTGAGTTTCACGATCAGCTACTCTAACACTAGCTGTTGCTTTTGGTATATGTGTTTAATTATATTTATATCTTCTTCTTTATGTGCCTTCTCCTAATTGGAGGGTTGGTATCATCATCACTATCTTTTCTCTATCTACCGCTGCTCTAAAGAGTTCTATAAAACTGCATTTAAACCAGTCCCTTGAATTCTTCAACCATGACACTCTCCTTCTTCATATACTCCTTCCACCTCTTATCTTTTCCTGTATTATCAGTCTTAGCATTTTATATCGCTGTCCTGTCCCCTCATCACGTGTCCCAGATATTGTAAGCTGTTGCGTTTTGGTATATATGTTTAATTATGTAGTCAATTATTGACTATATATTGTCAATATATTGACCGATAGTCAATTCGGCATTCTGTTAAGGCTTCCAACATTTTTTGTTGATTTACGGTGTAAAAGGCCTTTTCATAGCCCACAAATATTAAAGCTAGTGATTTATTATATTCAGTACATTTTTCTATAAGATTTTTTTATTACCAATAGGTGATCGTTTGTTCCGTAGCCTTTTCTAAAACTTATCGTAGCATAGCAAAGATATAGCAATATTCCATTCGAACGCGAAGGTCAATGCTAAGATCATGGCTTCAAAATACGTTTCTCATTTTTACAAACGTAGGTCGGGCGAGGTCTATTAGGCTTTTATTTTCTCCTTAGGCTTTTGATTTCTGCGGCTAGATCCCAACTCTCATTAATAGTACTGCCAAGATACACAAGTCTCTCTTCTCTGACCAGTATGGCATCTTCGATTTTTATACCGTCATCCTGTATATAATTTTGTTTCCGATTATATATCGTTTTTATATTCAAATTAATATATTTAGTTTTCTTAAAACGTTCAGTTTTAATCCATACTGATCACAGGTTTGTTTTATTTTGTTTTTTGATTTGTATTTGTTTTTACCTTAATTTATTAGTTTTGTTATATTTATACCTATTTCATTTAAATGACTACATTTGTTTCTTTCAGGTAGTTAATAAGTAATTTAACACGTTGACGGACAGAACGTCTATAGACGTCTAATTTCCATTGATGTAATGTGACATAACGTCTATAGACGTTGCATTTTTCCCTACTCTACTTTGCAAAATACATTGTCACAACACTTGCTTATACATTTGACGCACTGTCCGTCAACGTGTTAATTATTTCCATTTCATGACAACTTAGTAGATACTCTGTACTAATTGGAAAATACACTTGTGTTCGTCGTAGATTGTAATATAATCGGTCTATTATATCTCTCGATAATTTGGCATTCAAAGAAAATATGATTCAAATATCTAATCAAAACATTCTCACAACAGCAAACTGATGAATTAACTATGTTTAACAACGTAAGTATACTTTAACAAAAACCTGTATTATAGTATGTACCATAGTACTTTAATTGGGTAACCTTGAACTTGTAAAGCTCGTAATGTTCGGACACATGTAAGTTTTAAACGAAAGCAACACCTTCAAGTGCACACTATTTGTTTATACAAATCAAGGCCAAAGAGAGTTCCATTCATGTTTTAATACCAGCAACAAAGAAGAAAATAGCGTGTATTTGTGTATTGGTACCCATCTGCCGCGCATTGTTAGGGTACCAAAAGTAGGTAACAACGTGGGAACCTTGTAGCTAATGAGAAGGTACTACATCGGTTAGGATGAGCGCGATAAGAACACAGACGTACATCTGGGTTTTATAATACTATTATTTGCTAGTTTTTTATGGTATATATTTCAAATAATATATATTTTTTCCACCCATTTTGAAAAATATGAATACTCGAATTGTGTATGTCTATCTATCCCAGAGACATTGTAAACACAACTCCTCCGTTATAAGACCAGAAATAATGACAATGAGGTATCTACTAAAAGCTTATAATTCAAGGATCGTATTAAAGGTGAGAAGTTTGACTTAGGACTTCCAGTTTTAGAGTTGCAACCGAAAGTTCTGTTTTAACGTTGCCGAAATAGTACAAGCGATATATTATTCGACGTGTCTCAGCAAGACGAGAACAAATATATACGTCCGGTGTCATACCTTTCTGTTTGTCCGCGTGTCTGTCCGCGAATATAACTCCTCCCTGACTAAAACAGATAGAGTGACAAATGAGGTGTAAAATGAGAGTTTATAGCTCACAGGTGGTATTAGGGGTGAGAAATTTGACCTAGAACTTCCGGCTTTAGAGTTGCAACTTACTGCAACTGGAATTACTATTTTAAAGTCGCCGAAATAGTACAAGTGGTATATTATTCGACGTGCCTTAGAGATAAGAAAAAAAATCTATACTTTCGATTGCACGTCGATTTGTTCGTCCGTCTGTCTGTCCGCGAATATAACTCATACGTTATTAGAACTAATATAATGATAAATGACGCGTCGAGTGGAAGCCTATAACTCAAGGTATTAAAATAAAGAAATTTAACCTTGCAGATTTGCAACTGAAAGTACTGTTTTAAAGTCGCCGAAATAGCAGACGGGCTTGAATATTTAGTTTCGCTTTTGATGTCATTTCTGCTTAAAAAGTTATGACCCGAAGTTTGCCAAAAATGAAAGTTACACAAAGAGTTCAAATATTGACTTACTAGTCCAGGGTAATAAGGATTTTCTCGGGACACTCAAAGATCCAGGTAGATGACTACTTCTTTAGTTATTGTAGACCTATAGGAAGAAAACCTACCTGTTTCCTGCCTAGAGTTCGCGTCCGTTTTTTAATTATTAACAATTTAGTGCAAAAATCGCGATTTTTTCGATTTTTTGCACTCCATTCAAAAGTTAAATAGTTGACATAAAATTACAAAATTTAGTTTTTTAGAACATTGAAAAATCTTCAAAATGCCGATTTTAGAAATTTAAAAAGTTAATTTGTTGCCACGCAAACTGCAAAATAAGTGAAAATCGTTATTTGTTAATAACTTTTACTAAAACTAGCTTAGAATTTTAGTGTTTCACCCAAAGTTGGGTATTGGCGTACTTAACAAACCTTTAAAATTTGAGACAGATCCATTAATTAGTTTAAGAGTTATTCTATTTGTTTATCCCAGAGGCCTTTATTTTGCAATAAGATAAGACAGAAAATAATAAAGATAGGGCAATTCTGAGTATGCTAAATGAAAGTAGAAGAGTGATAGTATCAAAATGTATTAAGAAAAGATAAAAAGAATAATTAACATTGTCAAAAATCTTAATGCCAAATTTTTTAAATTTTGTAGTTTATAAACAATTAGAATAACTTTAAAAATGTTGTCCGCAGAAACAATCTTTTAATATATTTGAAAAGATAGTATTTTAACACGAATTTACAAATAAAGAAATTTAGCCTGAGTTTATTTGGGATAGCCTGTTTTTTTTAATTCACAGCTAAGTTGTTTATAATAATTAAGGAACCTTATTAATGCCATTTTAAAGAATGGGATTTGTGTTTTTTCTTAAAAAATTTACACAAACATTGTACCTTCACAGCACCCTATACGAATTTTCAAAAATGTAGTTCAAACGATTACTAGGGGGAACCTACAAATCAACCGAGTTAAAATACCGAAAAACCAATTTCAAACGAATATAATTTTCTGTATCTCCGGATAAACTCAATGGATTTTGATTTTTCTTGTTTTAGTTTGTATGTAATTTCTACGTACATTACAAATATGCAATTTGTTTATAAATTTATTAATTAATAAACAGTCTAATTTATTTAAATAATTCTTGAACAAATATTTTTTTACAAAAATCTATTTTTTTTAATCATAGTATCATTAATAATCATGGAAAAAGTTAAAGTACACTTTAATAAATAAATGATTTTTATTAGATAATTATTTATTGAAGATAATTTATTTATTAAAATATACCTTAACTTTTTTATAAATAATAACGATAGTAAGATTAAAATCATGGATTTTTGGGAAAAAATATTTTTTAAAAATTGTTTAAACAAATTAGACCGTTTATTAATTAATAAATGAAATGCCTAGACAAATTGCATATTTGTAATGTACAGAAAAATTATATACAAATTAAAAAAAGAGCTATCAAAATATATTCAGTAGATCCCGAGATATAGAAAATGATAGTAGTTTTAAGTTGCATTTTTTAGTTTTTGAACTTGTGCATTTGTCGGCTCTCAGCTCCCCCTTTACTTACCACGACAAGTCAGCAATTGAACTGTATTTTTGAAAATTCGTGTAAGATACCAGCTTTTCTAATATGTAAAATGATTTTTTCTACGGACAATATTTTTAAAGTTATTCTAAATATTTATAAACTACAAAATTTCACAAATTTGGCATTAGGATTTTTGACTATATTAGATAATTTTTTTATCTTTGTTTAGTACATTTTGATAGCACCAGTTTTGTACTTTCATTTGGCATACGCAGAATTGCCGTATCTTCATTATTTTCTGTCTTATGTTATTGCAAAATAAAGGTCTCTGGGATAAACAATGTGAATAACTCTTAAACTTATTAATGCATCGGTCTCAAATTTTGAGGATTTGTTAATTGCCCCAATACCCAACTTTTGGTGAAACACTAAAGTTCTAAGGTAGTTTTAGTAAAAGTTATTAACAAATAACGATTTTCACTTATTTTGCAGTTTGCGTAGCAACAAATTAATATTTTAACTTTTAAAAAATCGGCATTTTGAAGGTTTTTAATGTCCTAAAAAATCAAATTTTGTAATTTTATGTCAACTATTTTTATTTTGAATGGGGTGCAAGAAATAAAAATAAAACGCGATTTTTGCAATAAATTATTAATAATTAAAAAACGGACGCGAACTCTAAGCAGGAAACAGGTTGGTTTTCTTCCTATAGATCTACAATAACTAAAAAAGTAGTCAGCTACCTGGATCTTTGAGTGTCCCAAACATGGTCTATTTCTAGCTTATTACCCTGGACTATACGGTTCTACTTCCTGTGAAACTTTGGGTGAAAACCTAGGACTTACGAAGTCCACTTGCTTGTTTTTATAGAATAAACTAAAAATTAATAAATAAATGCTGTATTTGACATTTTGATATTTTAATCATTTAAATAAGGAGACAGACATAAGAACCAGGATAGAAATAGAAAGAAATGCATTTGTGAAAAAACAACCCGCTGCAACAAATAACTTAGATTAGAACTGAGAGTAAAAGCTTGTAAATGCTGTTTTTGATACTAAAATATGGACTCGAAAGCTGGACACTGGAGAAAGAACACAGAAATAAGCTGGTTATTTGAAATGTGGTGTTACACAATGAGACTTAGAATACCATTGACGGAACTAAAGGAAGGAAAGGAACACGGAAGTATTGCGACAATAGGACACATAATACAAAATAATCAACACAATAAAAATAAGAAAGTTAGAATATCTGGGACACGTAATGAGAGGACAGCGATATGAACAAAGGTGGTAAACAGACAAACCGAAAAAACATGGATGAAAGGAATAATATAATCGATGAAAATGAGGTAGAAAGAAAAATATGGACAATGAAACCACCGACAAAAATGGAAATTGAGCCTCGGACAACGTCAATGATTTACAAAACCGATTGTTCATATAAAACAAAGAAGAATGGTAGAGAGTTTAACGAAAGGGTAACAAATCAATTGGAAGTTCTGTTCGACAAAATACATGGAACGTTTTCGTAGTCTGACGTATCAAATTTTTAACCTGTTCCACTATTAAAACTTCCCCTGTTCCAGTGTTCCCATAGATCAAAGTTTGTCCGAAGAGACACCTTTAAGGGGGGGGGGGTAATGGTTTGAAATATTTAAATTTTTTTATTATTTCAAATAAAAGTTCGTACTTTCAACAATACTCTCTGAAAATTTCAAAATAATCGGAGTAAAATTACCAGAGATACAGCGTGTTGAATATATACCAGCGTAGTGAGAAACGTTAAACAACTGTCCGCCTTCTCTTTTGTAGATTACTACTCGATTCAAAAACATATTCCAATGTGCATTACTTTACGATTTGGCAGACAAATAAGAAGATGAAGATGCAGTTGTCAAAACTTTAAACTCATTTTTCTCAAAACTGCTTTTTCAAATGCGGTGGACATTGTAACTGAAAAAATACTCGGCCGATCTACCTGATATTTTGCACAGATTTTCTTGAGACATTTCATGAGGTAACAACGTCGAGATATTTTTCTCTTTTTGCTTATTTTTTGTTCAACAATAATAAATCTGTTGATTTTCACAAAAGTTTTACCAAAAATTTCATTTTTTTGATTTCTGATGGATACCAAAAATTCAAAAATCATTAAAAATAAAAAAACTCGGCGTTGTGACCTCGTAAAACACATAAGCTAATTAAATCTTTTTGAATTTTTTGTTTCGTATGATCTAGTGATGAGTTCTGATGTCCACTGCAAAATCCATTTTTTTGTGAGCTGCCTGTCAAAATTTGTCACAAATGGCTTACTTTTCAATGTTTTGGATTGAATTTTTTTTTTCTAAATATTCTTTGAATTATACTTAATATGTTTATTTTGAATATGCTTATTAAAAATAAAATAATTGTACCACAGCTTTGAAAAAAAATTACAAAAATGTGCTTGATATGTTGATTTCAAACCATACCCCCCCCCCCCCTTAAGCTATTAACAAATTTTCAGCTTGCTATCAATCAACCTTTTTTTGGACGCGGGATCCAGGCCTATTAGTAGATCTTCCGGATCGGACTCTGGTTTGGCCAATTAGGATTTTATTTTCTTATTGTGGTATATTCTCAATAATATATTTGCTTTTTATTTTTAAAACCTATTTTCTACATTATACCACAGCCACTCCAAAATTTTTATGCACTCTACCCCCAGTAATTAGATTTCTCATTGTGTCTATTAGCTGTTGTTACTGTAAGTACGCCACTGCAGTCAAATTAAAATATACAAATATAACGTTTTCAGACAAATTGAAAGTGAATGGAAAAGCGAACATATATACTTTTTTGTTCTCTGATTCCTAGCTGTCTTATTAATAATTTCACTTCTTGCATTCTTCTGTTTAACGATAAATGTGGATAAATCAATTAATTTTAAGATATGTATATCATTTGAAATTCATAGAGGAATATAAAGTTTTTATAAAGAAAAGTCACTAAAAAGTAGATATATAAAAAAGGCCACTGTAACAAGATTTTCTACTTTTAATATGAGAAATCATCAATCATTATTTAAACTAAAGGATTAATAAGTATATTATGGAAAACAGTAGTGTATGGAAATAAACAGGGTGCTAACGGGGATACACAACTGAATACTGAAGAATCACAAATAATGAGAGTAAAGAGTACCTATAGTTTCAAAAAAGTGTAAGAGTTTGAATAACTAGGGGTTACCCAGATAAATAAATAAAACCAAGAAATCAAGAAGAGGAGTGCGAAAAGACGAATTGTTAGAGCGCTGCACAAACTATTAAAATTAAAACACATCTCGAGGTTGGCGAAATTACGATTATAACGAATAGAAATCCACCCCAACTGTATGAAATCCTAAGAAACAAAAACATCGACAGTCGTGACATTAACATCATTTCCAGGTTGTACTTACCGGGGGCCAACAGCAAAAATCAAGGCTGATAATGAGTTAACCAAAGCAATTGAGATTCTTCGAAGTGTACGTCAGGGTTGTGTGCTTTCTCCATTACCTGGTCAATATATATATAGCGAAACAAAATGTCAGGAAGCGCTCCTAAAGCATAAGATTGGCTTGAACATTAACGGAGAATTAATTAACAATATACGATATGCTGATACCTAACACGCTTATAGTAACAGATAACCTAGCAAATTTACAGTATTTGATGGAAAACATAAACACTCATACCAATAAGTATGCTCTAAAACTGAACATCAAAAAGACTATATAAATTCATGATTGTAACAAAGAAGCTATACAACAATGTGAATTTAACCATTTAAGCAAGTTGAAAGAGCTACGTCCTACAAATATTTAGGGGTTTGGTTCACTACTAATGACCAGACAAGAGAAATTAAGAGGCGAATAGAAATAGCGAGTCAATCATTCATCAAAATAAAAAAGTTCCTATGTTGCCGAGACATAAATCTGAAATTGAGAACGAGAATGTTAAGGTGATATGTTTTCTCCGTTCTGATGTACGGCATGGAAGCTTGGACACTAAAAAAGATAAACATCAAAAACAGTGAGTCATTCGAGATGTGGTGCTACAGGAGAATGTGGAAAATACCATGGACAGAGAGAGTAAACAAATCAAGATGTTTTACTGAAGATGGGGAAGGAATGCGAAGTCATAAAAACCAAATAAACGAAAAAACTAGAATATCTAGGCCACATAATGAGAGGGGAAATAATGTACTCCCTGCTAAGGCTCATAATCTAAGGAAAAATCTCGGGAAAAAGAAATGTGGGACGTAGGAGGATTTCCTGGTAGCGAAATTTAAGGGAGTTGTACGGGTGCAGTTCAATACAATTGTTCAGAGCTGCAGCCAACACAGTTAAGATTGTTCTGATGGTAGCCAACCTCTGATAGGAGACAGTACTGCAAGAAGAAGAAAAATCCAACCCACAGCCCTTTATGGCAGCAAAATCTGGATTGTAAAAAAACCGAAAAATATGCCCAATATCTAAGAGAGGAATATTTTAAGGAAAACTTTCGAGAGAGTTAGAGATAAACAAAACATTTATTATGTATTAACCCTTTGCGGTCGAGCGCGATGAGGAGTAAAGTGTCGTACAGGTCATTGGCATGTATTACATGCCTGCTGGACTACTCGTCACTGTTTGACACATAAAGGGGGGGCTAAGGTCGTTGTAGCCATTTAATCAATCTAATATTTCTAACAGCATTATTTAAAATAGCTCTATCTTTTTTTCTATTTGTTCTAAAATATTTATATTTGGTATAATTGAACAAAACATGTTAAACAAGCAACAAGTTGAATTTAGAAATACTAGTCTATATATAAAATTTAATAAAAAAATGTTTCATCCGGCAAGCAGATGGTACAGATCGACCTATATTCGTATCTTAGACTATATGGCCTCTAACTCTGCCTAGGTTAAATATTTTCTTGTACTCATGTTAAAAATATTAACACAATCTTTATAAAATTAACAGAACTCCATATAAACACGTCTCTTTAATTGAAATAGAATGATGTTTAGCACGTGCACAGTCAAACATAAAAACAGTCAAAACATTTACCAGGATTTGCCAAAAAACCGATATGGGTAATTCTTAACCAAATTTAACGAGAAATTCAAATATCCCGTTAAATCAAATATCCTATTAAATGGTTAACGAGTTATAATGGTCCAAGAGCTGTGAGACATTTTTGAGTAGGTATTTTAGGCAACCTGAAAAATTTTCAGGTGACTCTTCCATGATAGCCTAATACAAAAATGCCGGTCTGGCTGGAGGGTAGCGGTTATTTTCCCCAAAAATCCCCCCCCAAAGTTAAAAAAAGGGTAAAAATTGTTATTACAAAAAATATCATTGACGTGACTTTAAAGTAAATTTAAATATTCAAATATAAAGAAAATAAACAGGCCAGGCGATTTGAGGGCGATTTTAACTCTGCAAGATACTTGCATGGGCGCCCCAGGATTATTTTCAGGGGATGCATCTGAACTTCAGAAGATTTCATCTGAATCTGTACATGCTATTAACGAGTATAAAATTTTCAACTATAGATGCAAAGCTATGCACATTCCTTCCGGACAGGGAAGTACAATTATTATTTTGACAGGGTATTTTTTAATATTAAAAATAAATATTCTAAAAAGACAGGTTTTTTTTTGGTGAAATTTTCCAACTGCCATGTGATCGAACAAATTACGCGTGCATATAAATGAAAAGCGCTATAGGTAAGCAGCAGTGTGAGAAAGAGCGTATACCGGTAGCTGTTTGCGTTCTCTGTTGTACCTGAGCGAGTCCGTTCGCTCTAGAAAAATCACGTGACCTGGCGATCCCATGTTGTTGTGCCTCGAAACGTTACGAGTAATTATTATATATTATAGTTTTTTAAGTAACTTTTTCTTAATTAAAGGAAAATAATACGTACTATACAATAGATTTTGCAAATATGATAGAAAAAGACAGATTTATTATTATAAATATATAGGTAGAAAAGTATAAAAGTATAAACTAAATTAATTCTGTGTCCGAATCCTGTACTTCTTCAAACTCCTCATCTGAGCTTAAATATTCACTGTCTACTTCTTCGTCAGACTCCCCTCGAGACTCCTCTTCTACAAAAATTAATTAGCGATAATTTAATTGAATTAAACAAACTGGAACATGAAGTAAAAACCACTTCTATGTAAAAGGTATATTTACTAAAAATTTTTAGAATCCCAATAGTTTCAATAAAATGAGTTCATCAGAACGTTTTCAAACCTATCGGTCCATTATCAGTGAATTTGAATACTTGCAAAATAGCCCCAGAACCAAACAATGGTTGTGATTATAAATAAATCTACATTATGTTAAAATAAATTTAAAATGGCTAAACGCCGATGTTCAGGGATTAAACCTCTGGGAACATGGTGAAACTCTACCCGAGGACCCAATCAACCATCTTCGGTCAACGATGACTACTAAGTAAGACATAATGTAGATTTATTTATAATCACAACCATTGTTTGGTTCTGGGGCTATTTTGCAAGTATTCAAATTCACTGATAATGGACCGATAGGTTTGAAAACGTTCTGATGAACTCATTTTATTGAATCCATTGGGATTCTAAAAATTTTTAGTAAATATACCTTTTACATAGAAGTGGTTTTTACTTCATGTTCCAGTTTGTTTAACTATAAGGTATACAGCCAACCCAGGGAACTACCCCTTTTTAGTTTAATTGAATTACTACGTATTCTTTGTCCTTTTATACGGAGTCGAAGCCTGGACAATCACGGGCGCATCTGAAGAAAGACTTGCCATTGTTGAGATGTGCTGTTATTGAATAATGTAAAAAATATCATGAACACAACACGTAACAAACACGGAAACATTAAGAAAGATGAAAAAGGCAAAAGAAATACTCAACACTATAAAGGAAAGAAAAATGAGCCAAAATAAATATTCATTCTCTTCTTCTTCGTCAGACTCCCCTCGAGACTCAGATTCCTCTTCTACCTGATCTGTAAATAGTTGTAAATATGTATTTAGAATTAATTAAAAACTAATGTATAACTAATACTTAATACTTTTCCTTATATTATAAATTACATCACGTTTTTTATTTCTTAGTATATGACCAAAGTAGCTCATTTTTCTTTCCTTCATAGTGTTGAGTATTTTTTTGACTTTTTATCTTTATTAATATTTCCGTGTTTGTTACGTGTTGCGTCCATATTTTTTACATTATTCGATAACACCACATCTCAACAATGGCAAGTCTATCTTCAGATGCGCCCGTGATTCTCCAGGCTTCGACTCCGTATAAAAGGACAGAAAATACGTAGCAACTCAACAATTATACCTGTTCGTCCCAAGAAAATAGCCGCAACTATTTTCTCCACTCGAACGCACACTGTCCACGCTGCGCTCAAAGCCACCTCCTGACCGCCGACGAGGGACGCAGGTTCGCCTGTCGTTGTACAATGGTTTCTAGGGAGACTGGTCGAGAGCAAAGCACGGACAGTACACGTAAATGTCTATGGAACCAACAACAATCCATCAAACTTTCTTCTCTGTTGACTTCTTAGCCTTCTGGACACCACCGTCCGGCATAACCCAGGATCCAAGAACACCAGGACACGGCGCTTGCCCCAGTGTGTTTTTCGGACTGTTTGCTTTTGCTGCCAACACTACACATTCACTACAAACCCTGAAGAGGACAAAATCCTAAACGGGGAAGCACATTGAACGCATTTCTTCTAAGCATTTTCTAGACAAGCAAATCAAACAATGTGATGATGTAGCAACTCAATCAATTAATCACTAATTAATTTTTAATTAACTCTAAATACATATTACAACTATTTACAGATCATGTAGAAGAGGAATCTGAGTCTCAAGAGGAGTCTGACGAAGAAGAAGACAGTGAATATTTAAGCTCAGATGAGGAGTTTGAAGAAGAAGTACAAGATTCGGACACAGAATCAATTTAGTTTATACTTTTATACTTTTCTACTATAACTTTATAATAATAAATCTGTCTTTTTCTATCATATTTGCAAAATCTATTGTATAGTACGTATTATTTTCCTTTAATTAAGAAAAAGTTACTTAAACAACTATAATATATAATAATTACTCTAACGTTTCGAGGCACAACAACATAGGATCGCCAGGTCACGTGATTTTTCTCGAGCGAACGGACTCGCTCAGGTACAACAGAGGACGCAAACAGCTATCGGTATACGCTCTTTCTCACACTCCTGTTTACCTATAGCGCTTTTCATTTATATACACGCGTAATTTGTTCGATCACATGGCAGTTGGAAAATTTCACCAAAAGAAACCTGTCTTTTTAGAATATTTATTTTTAATATTAAAAAATACCCTGTCAAAATAATAATTGTACTTCCCTGTCCTGAAGGAATGTACATAGCTTTGAATGTATAGTTGTATATTTTATACTCGTTAATAGTATGTACAGATTCAGATGAAATCTTCTGAAGTTCAGATGCATCCCCTGAAAATAATCCTGGGGCGCCCATGCAAGTATCTTGCAGAGTTAAAGTCGCCCTCAAATCGCCTGGCCTGTTTATTTTCTTTATATTTGAATATTTAAATTTACTTTAAAGTCACGTCAATGATATTTTGTGTAATAACAATTTTTACCCTTTTTGTAACTTTGGGGGGGAGTTTTGGGGAAAATAACCGCTACCCTCCAGCCAGACCGGCATTTTTGTATTAGACTATCATGGAAGAGTTACCTGAAAAATTTTCAGGTTGCCTAAAATACCTACTCAAAAATGTCTCACAGCTCTTATACTATAAGACTTTAGATTTACGGCATGCTAGAGATGCCAAGGACTAAATCCGTGTTTTACGATTTTCATGTATGATATGCCAAGCGACCTGTGAGCAAAATTGTTAGTAAATTTATACGAGTTGTAATGGTGTCATGTATCACATGAAAACGACCGCAAAGGGTTAAAAAAAATAAGGACATAGGAGAGTACTCCTATGATGCCAAAGGAACGAACAATATCATTATAAAACTAATAACAATTATTACAGAGTTACAATTAAGTACATAAAACAAAATTGTGGAACAATAAATAATGCAGCCCTAAAACAGTGAAGTCCTAAAAATGAATTATAGAACTGTCAAGTCTATTTTTAAAAATGTTAACAGTAGTTGTCAATATGGTATCTTGTTCCAAATTATTCCAGACATTAAATATTCTGGTTGGCAAGAAGCTCATCCTGGACCTTACTTGAGGAGAAGTAGGAGGATGCAAGAATGCAAGTTGGACGATAGGCAAAGGACTTCCCTCTTCTTATCGGGGGTGGGAAGTATTTTTGAATTTATAGCTTTTAACACTTTTATGAAGTGTTATTTGTAGGTTTTTATTTATTAAGCGCAACAGGCCTTGTAGGCCTAGGGCTAAAATGTTTACATTTCTAGTTGAAAGACTGTTTACATTTCTGATTACATAAATAATAAATAACTTAATATACTTAATTACACTTAAGCCTTTTTATACACTCCTTCACCACCTCCCTCCATCTCCTTCTGTCCAATGCTAGTTCTTTCCATCTCTCAATGTTACTTTTCTTCAAGTCTTCGTACACAATGTCCTTCCATCTTTTCCTTGGTCTGCCTTTCCTCCTCTTTTGTATTGGTCTTCGTGAGAGTACCATTTTTGACATTCGTTTACTTCCCATTCTCTCGATGTGCCTCAAATATCGTATTCTCTGCGCTTTGATCGTCGTTGTGATCGTTGGCTCTTGATATAGTTCTTCCAATTCTTTATTGGTTTTTCTTCTTCACTGACCTTCTATTTTCACACCTCCATATATTGCTCTTTGCATTTTTCTCTCCCATCTTTCTAAAAGGTCTGTTTCTGACTTTTTGAGCACCCATGTTTCGCATGCGTAGGTTACTGTAGGTCTGATAACAGTCTTATAAATTCTTATTTTTATTTTTCTTGATACGTATTTGGATTTCAATAGTGTGCGTAATGCTCCATATTTTTTATTTCCTTTAGCTATTCTTGCCTTTATCTCCCCATCTTCATGACAATTTTCATCTATTTTGGCTCCCAGGTAAATAATTTCTTTGGCTCTTTTGAACGAGTATGTTTTTTCTCCATCTATTTGTACTATGATGTTATTCTCTTTTTATTTTTGGATCTCTCCCATTATCATATACATAATTTGTCTTCTCTTCATTTATTTAAGTCCAAATTTTGTGGCTTCTGTTATTATGTATTTCATTAGCTTTTGTAGTTCTTTTTTAGCTTGTTGCTAATAGCGTCGGATCATCTGCAAATGCTATGCATTGGTGACCGTTTTTAATTATCGTTCCTTGCATGTTTATTCTGCTTTTCCTGATTATTCCTTCCAATGTTAGATTTAATGCAGTTGTTGATAGTGGGTCTCCTTGTCGTAATCCTTCCTTGGTTTCAAACTTTTTGGATGTATACCCTTTCCAAGCTATTTCGTTTGTTGTGTTTTCCATCGTCATCTTTACCATCCTGCAAATTTTACTTGGTATCCCCAATTCTTTCAAGAGTTCGTACATCTGCTGTCTGTTTACTTTGTCGTTGGCCTGCTTAAAGTCGATGAACAAAGCATATAATACTGTTTTATGTTCGTAACAGGTAGTCTGTATTTCTTTTAAGGCAAATATTTGGTCAGTCGTTGATCTGTTGTTTCTAAAACCTGTCTGGTATTCTCCCAGTATTTTTTCCGGATATTGACTTAGCCTTTTTCTTATACTTTGTGACAAGATTTTGTAAACTATTTCTAGTAGTGCGATGCCTCTGTAGTTTTCGCATAGCATTCTATCACCTTTTTTATGTATAGGGCATATCCTTGCTATGGTCTACTCTTCTGGCATTTTTTCTACTTCCCATATTCTTTATATCAGGTCATATATCTCTTTCTGTTGTCTTTTCCCTCCTGATTTTATCATTTTGGCCGATATTTCTGTTATTCCTGGGCTTTTGTTATTTTTCAAGCTCTTTATTTCGTTTTCTATTTCTTGTTCTGTGGGTATTTCTATTGCTATCTGATCATCTTCAATTTCATGGTTTGTTTCCTTTTGTACTTCGCTCTTATTTAGCAGTTCTGTGAAATAGTTTTGCCAGTTTCCCATTATTTTTTCTGGCTCATTTAGCAACATCCCTTTATCATCTCTCATATATGGGTGGTTTTTCTGATATCCTCTTTCCAGTTTTCTTGGTTCCTGGTAGAATGATCTTATTTCTTTTTTTTAAATCTTTCTTCTATTTCTTTCAGTTTGTTCTCGTTGTATTTTCTCTTTTTGCTTCTACATTTTCTTTTTATGATTTTTCTCAATTCTCTGTATTCTTCTCTATTGCTATCTTCGTCATTTGTGAGATTTTGAGTCTTACCTTTCTTATTGCTTCTGCTACTTTTTGACATTCTTCATTATACCAATCTTTTGTGTTGTGTTTTCTTTTGGTTTTCGCTAGGATTACTTTACTTGTGATCAAGACTGCTTCTTTTATATTTTCCCATTGTTTGTCTGGGTTTGACGTTTCTTGTTCCCTGATTAGTCTGTTGGTTATTCCCTGTTCATACTTCTTCTGTGTGTTATTATATTTGAATAGTCCTATGTTGAATTTTTTTTCAATTTCTTGTTTTGTTTTATTGTTTTTCTTTATGTTATTTTTGTAGGTACCGTTGGTTAAAAAAGGTTTAAAATCTAAAAAGGTTGCACAGGTTACTAAATGATATTTGATAATGCAATAAAAATGTAATAATAATAAGTTCTCTGAAATGCTTATAAGGTTTCTTAGACGTCATTTAAGACCAGGTTATTCTAACCAAATATTAACTGAAATATATTGTCCAAGAAATCATCCAACATCTTACTATAGGCTTCTAGACAATTGTTGTAACTGAATATAAGACGGCATGAATCTGACAGTAGGAAAGATCCTTCATCAAGAGATAGCTATCAAATTGGAACTTCTCCAAAGCAACTATTTCCCATATTATCAATACGTTTCTAAGAATATACTGGAGGTCATCATCATCTTCATCATCATCATGCAACCTCTTCTGTCCACTGCTGGACATAGGTCTCTCCCATTTTTCGCCACTCTCCGCGGTTCTGTGCGTCTTGTTGCCATTTCTTGGATATTCGTTTAATATCGTCCATCCAGCGTGTTGGTGGTCGTCCTCTGCTGTGTTTTTCTTCTCTTGGGCGTCAGTCAATTAGTTTTCTGGTCCATATTGAGTCTTCCAGTCTCAAGATGACAAAAAATCATAATTTAAAAATAAAAATCGACCTGTTTCGGGATTTTTTCTTAAAGTCACCGGTTTACGAAATAATGAATTTATTCCAACCTTTACGTGCTCACTGTATATTTTTTGTCACTGATTATGTAGTCTATCTCGTTTCTGGTCTTGCCAGCTGGGCTTTGTCATGTCCATCTTCTGTGACCTTTTTTAGAGAAGAAACTGTTCATCTGGTATAGATTTTGTTGTAATAGAAATTCTAGTAGTGTTTGTCCACGCTCGTTTCTGCCTTTTGATCCAAATTTACCTAGTGCTGTTTCCTGCTCATCCTGCTTTAGACCGATTTTTGCGTTAAAGTCGCCGCATATAATCGTGTAGTGTGTTAGTGTTTCTTTCAGTGCCGTTGAGATGTCATCGTAGAAGTCTTCAATTTGCTCATCCGGATGGTCCGTTGTTGGGGCGTATACCTGAATAATCTTTATTTTATACCTTTGGTTTAGCTTTACGATTAAATAGGCTACTCTTGTGGTTATGATTCTTGTAATTACAATGTCATCTGCAAGTCTTTTGTGTATAAAGAAACCGACTACCCCGATTGATTCGGTTTCACTACCGATACTGTAAATTAAATATATATGCCCTGGTTTTAGTGTTGTCAGGTTTTCTCCATGTCGTCTTACTCCAATAGTCATCATCATAATCCAACCATTATCGTCCACTGCTGAACATATGCCTCCTCTAAGTTTCTCCATGTCTCCCAATCTTGAGCTACCAGCTATCCAGTTCCCGGCAGTTCTCTTTACATCGTCTCTCCAGCGCGTTGGTGGTCGATCTCTGCTTCGTTTATCCGATTTTCCGCCGGCGGTCGCTATTCCAATAATCTTCTAGCTGTTATTCGGTGTTCTTGCCACATGACCCGCACATCTCCATTTCTTCTTTGCTACATGTTCTACTATATCTTTGATTTTTGTCCTTTGCCTGATTAGCATGGTCCTCTGGGTAACCCTTATTTTCTGCTCTTAGATTTTCAGCAGCAGTAAAGTAATATTATACTGATAAGTTATTATGAATACTATAAATATTTACAAAAACCAATGACTACATTATCAGAGAACAAATAAATACAGTGATGAGCGCGCTAATAACCGGCAAAATAGCACAAAAGATGGAAAACGTATTAAATTGTGAGATACAAAGAATCAATGGAGCTGGGAAATTTAGCGATATTAAATATTAACTTCTAAATTTACATTATATCAATTATTTCCCACCTTTAGACCTATGGGATGAGTTTGGCAACTGCCACTGTCACAGTGACAGTTTTAGTTGACATACTCTTCTGATACGTGTAAAGGTGGGAAACCATCAATGTAATGTAAATTTAGAGGTTAATATCGCTAAATCTCCCACCTCCATTAGTTTCATTTTTTTTTATCTCACAACTTAATACGTTTTTCATCTTTTGCGCATCACTGTATATAATTATTATTACTATAGTTCATTTGCTCATGGTTTTTGCTCTGTATATTAAACAACCGCTTGGATTGACATGAAATTTGGCATACGCATAGCTTATTTATGACAAAGAAAACAATTGATATTGCGTCGTCGGGGATGAAAAAATATACGTTAAAATTAATTCCGGAAATGGATAAACTGACCAATTCTAAGCAACTTTTGTTCCATATACAGTTTTTTCACTAAGTCAATATTTTTCGAGTTATTTGCGAGTGAATATGTTCATGTTTCAATATACAGAGAGGGGCTAAATTATGGAATAAATTAATTTTATCTAAAATGGACGACTTTGGAGAAAAATCGCGAAACAGGTCGATTTTTATTTTTAAATTACAATTTTTTTGCATATATTTCATACTAGTGACGTCATCCATCTGGGCGTGATGACGTAATCAATGATTTTTTTAAATGGGAATAGGGGTCGTGTGGCACCTCATTTGAAACGGTGTTCAATTCTCTATTCAGTAATATAAATAATAATATCATTATTTATAGAGGGTGACCAAAAAAATAATTTTTGAATTAAATTAATTGACGCAAAAAGAAGAATGTATGTAATTTGTTTAACTAAAAATACATTGTATTGCTGTCAGTAAATATAAAAAATGCTTATTTCAGAAATAAACATTTCTTTTCGCTTAAATTAAATCACAAACAGCCTCCCACCTATCACTTGGCAGTTTGAACATTTAATTTAAGCGAAAAGCAATGTTTATTTGCCAAATAAACATTATTTCCTATTTTCTGACAGTGATAGAATGTATTTTGAGTTAAATAAATTGCATACATTCTTCTTTTTTCGTCAATTAATTTAATTTAAAAATTTGTTTTTTTGGCCACCCTGTATAAATAATGATATTAATGTTTATATTATTGAATAGAGAATTGAACACCTTTTCAAATGAGGTGCCACACGGCACCTATTCTCATTTAAAAAAATCATCGATTACGTCATCACGCCCAGATGAATGACGTCACTAGTATGAAATATATGCCAAAAAATTGTAATTTAAACATCAAAATCGACCTGTTTCGGGATTTTTCTCTAAAGTCGTCCATTTTAGAGAAAATTAATTTATTCCATAATTTAGCCCTTCTCTGTAGAAACCACGGTTTTAGACGGGTTTTGGCAAATACAGTGGAACCCCGATAAGTCGGACTCCAATAACCCGGAAGTTCGGCTAACCCGGACCGATTTTCATCAGACAAAACAAACATTTTTTCACTTTGACTGAGTTTTTCACCAAAAAATAAACAATACTGTATACAACTGTACGTAATTTAGATGTATGTACCTACTGTGCATATGTATTTCATATTTTTGCAATTATAATGTGTATTTGTTTATTATTTATACGTATTTTATTAATTGTTACCAGATTCTCCGGCTAACCCGGATTTTCGATAACCCGGATCGGCCGCGGTCCTGATTAATATGACTTATCGAGGTTCCACTGTAACACAAAAAATGTATATTTTATTGAAAAAATGTTCTTAGCAAAATATAGGTTATAAATAAATTAAAAAAACTTATGCACGCATGAACTCGGTAGATCTAGTCGAGGAAGAGTTGTAGCTCGAGAAAAGTGGGTTCTTATTCGTCAAATTCCAAATCGAACCAAAATAAACCAGAAACTTTAGTGAAATAACCAAAAAATTAAGCACTTTTCGGGCAAAACTCGTTAAAATATTTTTAAAGTCTTTAGAAAAAACTTTATTTTTGTGTTTTAAAAAAGTTTCTAGCAGCAAAAGTAAGCCAGTAACGCTGAAAATAAAGTTGGTCCTTTTTTTGGTCAAAATCATCGTAAAAATCTCCGCTTAATTACCCAATGAACTTAATCGTTACAGCTTTAAAATTTACTTCACTTATGTATATTTATATGATCTGGAAGTTTCACCATTTCAAAGTGCTTATTTTGGAAAAAAATGGTTTTAAATAAAAAAAAATAACTTGAAATTTTGAAGGAAATGCCTTTTTTTAATTTTTCCCAAGAATATATTTTCGATAAAATACTTACTTCTTGAGTTATTTGCGAAAAACCGTCTAAAAACGTGTTTTTTTTTGTTGAAAAATAAACATTATTCACTCGCAAATAACTTGAAAAGTAGATATTGACTTGGGCACGTGGTACTCCCTAGGGAAAAAGCACATGTCGACACAATAATCATTTTCTTCTTTGACATGTTGGCTATGTTTATGCCAAACTTCATGTTAATCCAAGCTGCTCTTTAAAATTCAGAGGTTTTGCAATATTTTACCGTGAGTGAATGGAGTAATAGTTCAGTTTAATGAGAGAAATAACGGTTCGTACACTTAGGGGATCAAAGTAATAATAACTGCTATTTTTATGTCTACCTACGATTGGTAAATTTTCAATTTTACAAAATAATAAAATATTATTAATATTTCTGGTAATTTCGGTATTACCGAATACCGTATTATATTCAATTATAATAATTCGATGTTTTATTTAACCATCTTTTCGCTCTAACTCAGCGGTTCCCAAACTGGGGGGGCGCGCCCCCCCTGGGGGGCGTGAGAACATATCAGGGGGGCCGCGAGACAAGTTGAACATTAAAATAAATTTAGTTATATTTTTCTAAAATTCAATATTAACCGCTTGTCAAACTGTGTCTGGTAGCGCAGAGTAAGCAAAAGTTATCTCAAATACCTCTTTTTGACAACACTGTGCATGTAACACCGCATTAATGATATGACCGAAGACGTACAAAACCAGGTAGTTGATGCAGTAAAATAATCGCCATTTTTTGCTATTCAGCTAGACGAGAGTACTGACATAGCACAATGTTATCAGTTAATTGTTTATGTTCGGTATATTCAAAACGAAAGAATGAAAGACAAGCTACTCTTTTCTACAGAGTTGGAGACTGGAGACCACGACAAAAGCTATTAATGTTATGAAAGCAGTGTGAGAGTTTTTTGACAAACATGAACTTTCTTGACAAAAACTGATCAATTTATGTACAGATGGCGCACCTTCAATGCTAGGTTTTCGCTCAGGCTATTTGCAATTAGTAATAGAGAAAAACGCTGGTGTGATTGGGATACATTGTTTTATACATCGACAAGCCTTGGCAGCAAAACCCCTTCCAAATGAACGTATGGCTGTCTTAAAGTTGTGTATTAAAGTAGTGAAGTACATAAAAAAAGAGTTCGTTGAATACTCGACTGTTTAAAACGCTTTGTGAAGATTTAGAAAGTGATCACAAAACACTGCTACTTCATACAGAAGTACGATGGCTCTCAAAAGGAAACATGTTGGCAAGATTATTTGACCTTTGAGATGAAGTAATCACCTTGAAACATCAAAAGCAAAATGAGCTAAACATGGCCGTCAAAAAACATTGTATCCAAGTAATATTGGCTTATTTGTCAGACATCTTTGACTCGTTGAACATCCTCAACCTAAAACTGCAGGGTGGAGACTCAAATATAGTAGTTACTCATTGTGATGGAGGCTTTCCACTTTGGAGGCGTAAAATATCAGCAAACCCCTGAAATTATTCAAATTTCTCTGAAGTAGAGCCAATCTCAGAAGAAACACGCAGAGGAAAGGACATTTATGAAGGATCAAGTTTTAAAATCCAAATATCAAACCATTTGGAGAGCCTAATTGAAGAGTTCCAGAAATACTTCCCAAACACCTGTGACAATTTTATTTACAGAATGTCAACTGATCCATTCCATGTCAACATAGACTCCCTGCATGAATCACTTCAAGAAGATGCTTTGCAAATAAATCCAAATGATTTTTTGCACGATTCCTCTGCCAAATACTTTGTTATAATGGCCAAACCTTCATTTTGGTTAAAATATTTCAAAGTGTATCTTAGTGTATCACGGGAAGCTCTTCATTTATATTTGCCTTTTTCAAGTAACTATTTGTGCGATTTTCAACACTTGTGGCAATTAAAACAAAGTATCGGAATAAACTTGATGTTGCTAGTGACTTGTGCTGTGCACTTACTTAAACTCAGCCACGAATAGGAATACTAGTAAATAAAATGCAAGCACATTCATCTCACTAAGCAACATAATCTATTTTTCTTTTATTAATAATTTTTGTATTTTATGGAAACTGATATTGTTGTATCTTATGGCAGAATAAATAAATGTTTTGTTTTCAAGCTAATACTTATTTGTTTTTGTTTTGTTCCTATTTAGGCGCATACAATTTATTGTAAGGGGGGGGGCGCGAGAAGCTTTCTTTCAAAAAAGGGGGCGTGGTACAAAAAAGTTTGGGAACCCCTGCTCTAACTAAATACACTGTATGTACTGACCGTGTATTTGTATCAGTAACGAATATCGTAATTGTTGTAATAACATCATAAGCATATTACGCGGGCAGTGAGCGTAACAGAATCCAATGGTTCGCGCTTTAAAAACATTATCACGGTTATCGCTCGAGCGAACTCACAGTAGCGGAAAGTTGTTCTTTTATTAGATACTAAATAGCAAGTCAATTGATCTCAATGAATTACAGATTTCCGAAAGAAAGATAACGAGATCATATGGGATGAAATACTTCAAACTTTCATTAGAGGCAATAAAATTTTAATTCCATTAGAGTGAATTTTATTTGGAATTCAAAACATACTAAATTATGAATTGCAATGTGCATTTCTTTCAAATTATGGTTATAAGCTTTCATTTAACTTCCATGGCGGATCTACGGAGAGGAAAATGGGGATATGCCCCCCCCTAACAAGGTCCAAAATTAAAGAAATAGTTGTTGAAACATAAAATTTTATTAGCTGACATTAAACTTAAATCACAGACAGACAAATTCCCAATAAACGCGCTAGTTAGGAAAGTTAAGGGAACTTAATGCATTTAAGTTATTATTTATGTCTTTGACATAGTTTGGATTTATCTTTTTTATGTCCTTTGGTTGGTGTTTTATTGGAAGTCCCCCCCCCCCTCCAAGGCAAATTTCTAGATCCGCCACTGTTTAACTTACAGGGTAAAACATCGAAAACGAAACATATTGATTATCTTACAGAGAAGAACTACAGGAACTGCTATTATATTAGACCTAGGTACCAAACCAAAAGAAATAGGATTAAAAATAAATCTAGCAAAAATTAAATATCTAACCAACGAATCTCTAGATATAACTGAGCATATAACTCTGGATAATAACAGAAAATAATACAAAAGGTTTAATCGTATAAATACAGGGTGTCCTGGAAAATAGTGCGTTCCTTAAAGGGGTAAAGTAGTGGGTAGAATGCACCATTTAAAGAAAACGTTCTTATAATTTTTTTTTCTAAAGTCATCTGTTGCCCCAAAAAATTAAAATAATGTCTTTTACTGAAATTTACATTGGACAACACGGCAGTTTTATTTATTTTAACACAGCGAAGATAAAAATATACAATAATTGAGGGGTCTAGATTCAAAACCGGACATTTCCACTTTATGTCATTCTGAGTAAACTAAAAATAAAACAATTTACAACTTTACTTTTCCCTATCTCAAATTGGAGGAAAAGTCCACTTTTGCATCTGAACCGACTCTTTCACACTGAATTACTACTAATAACTGTCCAATTTTGCTCTTTATCAAATTGTTAATATATGGATCTTTAATCAGAGATTACAGAGGTGTATTCAACTAATTTTGACCAAAAAGTGGAAATGTCCGGATTTGCATATAGACCCCTCAATTGTAAACACAAACAGTCATATCATAATCACCTGTAACCCCAGAATAGGTACATCGTGTTGTTGTAATATTGTCATGATTTCGATCGCGAGTATCATGATATTATGTTAATAACGTTTAGTGCAAGATTTATAGCAAGGTTATTTACCTCGAAGAAAAACAAAATCTTCAGAGAACCCGAATTTCTGTGTAAAGTGTTGTGTGCAGATAAAGTTTATTTTACGAATGGTGTGTGTAACTTTCATGATTGCCAAAAGTATGAATTTGTGGGCTCGGATTATTATTTATAATCATCTGATTGAACCATTCGAACTTCCCAGAAGATTGAATGGAGAAATGTACTCAAATGTTTTGCAACATGTTCTATCGATACGTCTTGAAGACGTAGCTTTATTGTAATAAAAATTTTTCATGTAAGTTAAAACACTATACAAACCTTTTATTATTAAATATTTAATAAACACAAATATTATGCTGTTTTTCTATCACTGTTATCAGTATTCTATCAATACATATTTTGCCTATGGTCGATGATTCATGATAGTTGAGTTACTGTAAAATTATTTTAACACAGACGAAGGAACGCAGCGTTGTAGGCTATATTTGCTTTTCTGTGGACATTAATCAAATGCATTAAAATTAATAAACAATTTTTTTGAAAACAGTCGACTTTACAAAAAAATTTTATCAGACTTTTTTGCTCTAAATGGTGCACTTAGCCCATACCTTGAAGGAACGCACTATTTTCCGGGACACCCTGTATATACTTAGGACAAAAAATCGGACTGTCAAAGCTTAACCTAAAGGCTGATTTAAATAGAAGATGTTCCTTAACATGGGCAGCACTTGGTCGATTGCAAACAGTATTTAAATCAAACTTACCAAAAACTTTAAAGGCAAAAATCTTCGATCAGTACATATTGCCGGTTCTGATACATGGAACTAAAACTTGGGCTTTTAACAACAGCCTTGTCTACAAACTTCAAGTTACTTAGAGAGCTATGGAACGAGAATGCTCAACATTAAGCTCAGTGGTAGTGATGCTGAAAAAGTAACTATTCGTTGCAAAGTACTCGTTACTTACAAATACTGAAAGTAACGATTACTACACAGAGAGGCAAACCGTTACTTTGATTACTTTGATTACTCTGATTACTTCGTTTCTTCGTACCAATCGTATCAGAGCGAGTACCTATTTGAGTACCTATTATATCTACAATCGGTTGATATCAGAATCGGACCGGTATTCCACGAGTGTTCGGTATCAGTACAGTACAGTTAACTAAAATTTTATCTATGAAGGGCGAAGGCTATGGAAAGTTTTACAGGATTACAGGGCGCTGAGAAGTAGCTGAAACAGAGGGAGGTAAATCATTTAACAAAGCATGCACCCCGAAACAGATGTCTATACGATAAAATACGATTTGTCGAGGTTGATAATTCACAGATGTTTGTTCCTTTGAAAATAAAAATGCAACACATTTTAATAATAAATACACACTATTCTTATCAGGCCTAAAAAATACATAGCTTAGATTGACCGGAAAAAATGTAGAAATGTTAATATTTCCAGACTGTGATCATCAACTTTAAGTTTACATGTAGGTATGGTATTGTTTTTATTAGACAAGGGCATTTAAAACTAAAAATACAGGAATAAATCTATTTTTAAATATAGTAGGTACCTAGAGACTTACAACTTTTTGCATTGCATTTAGGATTAAGATGAGGTCGGGAAAAAAATCTACAATAGAAAAATGGGTGGAAATGCATTATTACATTTTAAAGTGTATAAAACGCATCGAAAAATGCATAAACATGTTAAAATCAGTATATTAAGGGCCAGATTTTTTTATTTCGTGGTATTTGGAGTCACTGAACACGAATATGCAATCAGAACCGACCTCCGAAGCACCTGGGTGCCCAGGGCTACTGCTAAGGTACGTCATCTAGAGTTTCGAGGGTTTGTTTTTGGCACTTAATTGATGCAAACAGATTACTCAAAATTACTGATATTGTGAAGCAGCAATAACAGAACAATTAACAACATTAATTAAAAAAATCATAAAACACAATAAAATACCGGAAGAATGGAGAACAAGCGAACTAATTCTGCTATTCAAAAAGAAGATAAAAGCAGCCAGAAAACTACAGAGGTATCAACTTGTTAAATACTACCCTAAACTTACAACTACATTTTTACAAGACCTAATGAATCAGAGGATAAGTTTAGCAAATGAACAACAGAGTTTTCGTACTGGAAGATCGTGTAACGATGCAATATTCGTCATAAAGCAAATTACTTAGAAATCACTAGAGTATAATAGACCAGCATTTATATGTCTGATTGACTTGAAGAAAGCATTTGACAGAGTAGATTTAAGAGTCACAGATGTAATCCATCTTCTGTATAATAGAGAATTTCCCTTAGATATCATAAAAACTATTGAAAAAATCTACCATAACAACAAAATGGAAGTCAGAATAGATGGACAACTTACAGAATCTTTAGATATAGTTAGCGAAATAAGACAGGGAGACTCATTGCATTGTACTCATTGTAATTATGCATTTCCACCCATTTTTCTATTGAAAACTACTTTTCCTGTTTCATTATTTCCTAATCATTTATTTTTTCCTAAATGCCTTGGTCTATGTGTATTTTATTGTTATGATCCAAAAATCTAAAATAATATCTAAAAAAAATTCATTTTTAATTATTAATTAGTCTGGACAAAATTATGTCGGGCATATAGTATCTCTATCCAGAGCTCCACGAGATCGAACACATACTACCAACGTGAAAAGAGACTTAAGGGCATTAAAACAAATGAACAAAACGAACTCCGAATATTCAGCAAGAATACTTATTTCTGAAATCACACATGCGCTGAAAGAAATGAAATCAGGTAAAGCACCTGGCTTTGATGGTATCCATCCAGAGTTCTTGATACACAGTGGTGCATACACGAAACAGTGGCTTGCAATGTTCTTTAATGATATACTTCAGTCAGGTAACATTCCTTTCTCACTTAAGCGAACAAAGATAATTGCAATTCCGAAACCGGGCAAATCAAACGATAAGCCAGAAAACTACCGCCCCATAGCTCTACTCAGCATGGTATATAAACTATTAGAAAAGCTTCTCCTCAACAGAATTAGTCACAGGATACTAGAAAATGTCCCCATTGAACAAGCTGGCTTCCGCCCTCATCGAAGCTGTACGGACCAAGTGCTGTCATTAACAACTTTTATAGAAGCTAGTTTTCAAAAGAAACAAAAGACAGCAACAGTATTTATAGATCTAACAGCAGCATATGATACTGTTTGGAGACAGGGATTAATATATAAACTGGCCCGCATTATCCCCTGCAGAAAGATAATTAACCTCATTGACAACATGCTGACCAACAGAGCCTTCCAGGTTATAATGGGAAAGGAGACGAGTAGACAGATGAAACTTAACAATGGTCTTCCACAGGGTTCTGTCCTTGCCCCTTTACTTTTCAGCCTCTATATTGCTGACATGCCTGAAACCGAATCTCGGAAGTTTGGATATGCTGACGACTGGACCCTTGCAACAAGCCACCAATCTTTAGAAACTACAGAAATCACTCTCACGAATGACTTATCCATCCTCAGCGAATACCTTAAGAAATGGAGACTACAGCCAAGTACTACAAAAACTGAAGTATCAGCTTTTCATCTAAACAACAAGTTGGCAAACAGAGAATTGCGAGTGTACTTTAATAACAAGCTGTTAAAACACAATAAATACCCGAAATACCTTGGGGTTACTCTAGACAGAACGCTCACATTCAGAGAACACCTGACGAAAACAGCAGCAAAATTGAAAACACGCAACAATATAATACAGAAACTCTGCGGCACTACATGGGGGTCCACAGCATCAACATTAAGATCCTCTGCTCTTGGCCTGATATATCCGGTGGCAGAATACTGTGCTCCAGTGTGGCTAAATAGCAGGCATACCCACCTGGTCGACACCCAACTAAACCGTACTATGCGTATGATAACAGGCACAATTAAGCCCACCCCTACAATGTGGCTACCTACCCTTAGTAATATAGCACCACCCAACCTACGCCGCGAACAGGCATTGGTTAAAGAATATAACAAAATAATGGACAGTCGCCAGCTTCTACTCCACAACGACATCCCCGATATTCTTGGAAACCGTCTCCGATCCAGGTTACCCCCTCTACAATCTGCTCAAGCGCTGCAGCAATCCAACTTTGACTTAAATACCCGATGGAGAGAAGATTGGGAAAGTAGGACAGATCCGCATTACCATAGTCTACCGGACATCATAGGGAAACCTGGCGAATTTGAACGTCCCCGTAAGATTTGGGCAGCCCTTAATCGAATTCGAACAAACTGTGGAAGATGCGCCGACTCCCTCCACAGATGGGGTAAACTCCCCTCGCCTTCTTGTGACTGCGGCGCTGCAAGACAGACGATCAGTCACATTGTTCAGGACTGCCCACGCAGAGCATACACAGGCGACCCTATAGACTTTGTAATGGCAACCGAAGGGTCAATCGAATATATAAAAAAATTGGACATCTGTTTGTGATGCATTGTATAATGCATAAATCTAAATATATTCTGTGATATACTTAAGCCATACGCTAAATAAAATAAATATGTCGGGCACCCCTTGTTTTTAATAATTTTTAACATAATTAGATTACATATCATTTAAGCCTGGTTGCACCAACAGATCTTAGGCTTAAGACGTGCCTTAAGCTCAGCTTACGAGACATAGGCGTTGCAATTTTGAATCTTAGATCAATTTTCAGCTTCCCTCAATGGATTTCCACGTGGATTGCATCTCAAACTTACCAGTGAAGGCGTGCTAAGATAGCGGAGCCCCATCTATAAGCTGAGCTGGGCTAAGCTGGAGCTTAAGATTTGTTGGTGCAACCAGGCATTAATTTCTATCCATTAAATAGATCGGTGGAGGTCGTTGTTATATCGGATCTTATACGAAATACTGAGAAATGCAATTCTCGATATGATTACCGGTACTCAAATACAAAAGTAATCATAGTAATCAAAATATCCTACTAATACAAAATATGTAGGTAGTGAGAAATGCGATTCTCCATATGATTACCGGTACTCAAATACAAAAGTAACAAAAGTAATCAAAGTAACGAATACTGTAAATGATTACTTTATATAAAAGTAACGATTTGTAACGATTACTCGAAAGTAAATATAATCAACATCACTACTCAGTGGTCGAAAATCCAATGAAGAGATAAGAAGACAATCAAAAGTAACAGATGTGATCCAGAAGATTGCCATGTTAAAATGGAACTGGGCAGGATACACAGGAAGAATGGAAGACAACCGTTAGACGAAGCGAATTCTCGAATGGCGACCAAAGGCAAGCAAAAGCAGTAGAGGCAGACCTCAAACAAGATGGACGGATACATTTAGCGAATAGCTGGCCACGAATGGATGCAAAAAACAGCAAACAGATATGCATGAACACACCTAAGGGAGGCTTACATCCGACGATGGATGGAATAGCTGTTGATGATGATGATGAATAGGGAGCGGATTTATATGCGATCAATTTTGATAAAATATGCGCATACATATGCAGTAAAAAATTACGAAATATGCTCAAAATATGCACAAAAATTCAAAAATGAGAAACCACTTATTTTCTGCTCTATTCGAGTCGGATTATTTTTTATACACGCAATTATTCACATTCTTTTACAAAAACTGATATTAACAGTACCTAACAATAATAAAAGAAAAAAGAGGAATAAAGCAATCTTAAACTCACCATTTTACTACATGCCTTGCAGACTAACATTCCATTGGTGTAAAGAAGCTCGGGATAGGTTCTGATATAGCTAGAATCTTTCGGCATATTGCACTATTCACAAACAGAAGTGTACTTTTGACTGACTAAGGGCCTGTACTTTATGTCTCGATTAACAGCCCGTTAGTTAACGGAGGTTTAATCGGGGCCTCTTTAGGGTCTCTTGCGTTGTAATAAAGGCAATTATAATTATTATTATACTTATTTATAATTATTATAATACTCGTAATATTGTAATTGCATTTATTACAACGCAAGAGACCCTAAAGAGGTCCCGATTAAACCTCCGTTAACTAACGGGCTGTTAATCAAGACATAAAGTACCGGCCCTAAAGGTGACTAATTTTACTGATTTAGGCCCGGTACTTTATGTCTCCGTTAACAGCCGGTTAGTTAACCGGGGTTTAATCGGGACAGAAATATATGCATAACATAGACATAAACGCAATTATACTTATTATTATATTCATAAATAATTATAATAATTATAATTGCTTTTATTACAACGCAAGAGGCCCTATGAGGTACTTTTCTGTCTCGATTAAACCCCGGTTAGCTAACCGAGTTTTAACCGGGACATAAAGTACCGGCCCTTAGGGGATCTGATTTAAAGCATGTTTAAATTTCCGTTAGAGAATCGTAAAACGATAGTTAGAGGTGTAAATATTCTCTTAACAATAGGGTATTTAAAAGAATCGCCAAAATTATACCTACTAGGTATGTAATAAACTTAAATTAAATAAAGATCGGGTGTTTTCTAAGAAAAACAGAAAAGGCAGTGAATGAGCAGACTTCATAATAATTGAAAAGATACGACAGCATGTGCAGAATATTTTGTGTCGAATTAAAAGATTTTAGAATTTTTTTTGTTTGGACAAAAATGTTTTTAAATAGACACATAATATGCATGTTTATTTAAAAATACGCAAAATTTGGTTAAGTTCTCAAATATGCGAAATATGCAAACAAAATGCATTTTGCATAAAATCCGCGCCCTAATGATGATACTTCTCTTATCTGCTCTTGGTGTCCATTCAATAATTCGCTTTGTTTAACAGTTGTCTTTCATTCTTCATATGTGTCATACTCAGTTCCGTTTTAACAGGGCAATATTTCGTCTTTCAATTAAAAAAGATTGCCATATTTTAGATATATTCTTGATTATTTTCTTAGTCTGGATTTTCCATTGAATGACTATCTATTTTTTGATGATTTCTTATCAGCCACTTCTGAAACTCATTTTTTTGCCTCCTTAGTGATGCCATAGAATCGTTCTGAGCCTACAAAGTTTTCTCTCGAGCCTGGTTTTGCCAACAAATCGGCTTGCTCATTCCCATGCACCCCTTCAGGACCCAGTCCTCATATTAAAGACACATTATCTTTTGCCAAGTTGTTGAGAAAATCTTTGCAGTTCCTCACTAGTTTTGATTTATTGAGTAGGTTCTATTTGCATCGTAATGTTTCGCTTTTTCTGTATGTCTTCTAGATTTTCTTGGTATTCTTTATCAAACCATTTCCTTCTTCTTTTCCTAAGCAATCTGTATTCTTAGAATAGAATAGAATAGAAATATACTTTATTGTCACTGAAAATTATACAAATTTTATGGACAAAGCTTAATATAAAGTCAGAAAAAATAAATAAATAATAACAATAACAAATACAATTTTCTGAAGATACAAAATATAAGTTAATAAAGTAAAGAAAAGAAAAAGAAAACAAAATCGATATATTGCAACAATTAATAGAAATTTCAAAGTGAACATACAACAAAGTAAACTATAGACATACGAACTAATAAGTTTAAGCTGCTGCATGTGACACACAAATATAGATAAGTTTGGTTACTTGTACATTACTGTAATTTCTTAGTTAGTCGTTAAGAAACTCTTCTACTGAATAATGTGGTCTTTTAGATAGATCAGCTTTTGTTATTTTATGGAACTTGGGGAAAGATGTTGCAGATTTGAGTTGTAAAGGAAGATGGTTGTATAGTTTTTTTTGCGGAATATAATATATATTTCTTTACTAACTCAGAGGACTGGATCGGTAAATAGACATCAAAAGTTGAATTTCTGGTGGAGTAGTCACGATGAGGCCTTTCTGGAAAGACATGCATGTGTTTACTTATTAAGCAAACAGTTTCTAAAATATATAAAGATGGAAGGGATAAAATTCCGTGATCTTTGAAGTAACTTCTGCAATGTGTTGTTCTTCTGAAACCAAACAGATACCTTATTGGTCTTTTTTGTAATTTAAAAATAACACCTAATTGGGCAGCTGTACTAGAACCCCAAAAAGGAAGACCATATCGAAGAGGAGACCCGAACAAGGAAAAATATGTTAGTTTAGTAGATGCTAAATTAAGTTCTTTGGAAACAGATCTTATAGCATAGCAGGCTGAGGCGAGATTCTTACTTAACAAATCGATATGAAGGGACCATTTGAGGTTGCTGTCTAAAAAAATACCAAGAAATTTTACAGAATCAACGGTAGGGATCTGACTGTTATTAACAAGCAGGGGTTGAAGAGCCCTTTTATAGGATAATACTACTGTCTTATCCACGTTAAAAGAGAGTAAATTAGAGTCAGACCAGGTTTTTATCGTAAGCAAATCAGAAGTTATAGTTGCATGAAGAGATGTAATAGTTGAGTTGCTCCAAGTGATACTGGTATCATCAGCAAAAAGAAAAATTTTTCCATCGATTTTTAAATTAGTGATGTCATTTATAAAGATAAGGCACGCAGTAGATGACCCAATCCCATGACATGAACCCCATAGAAATTTAGTTTTTTAACCAAAATGTCATGATTTACAAAATCAAAAGCTTTGGCATAGTCACAGAAAACAGTGGCAGTATAAAGATTATTGTTTAGTGCTTGGTAAACCTCATGAAGCACAGAAAACATGGCATCAGTGGTACATTTATTAGTTAAAAAACCGAACTGATTTTGGGATAAGATGTTGTTATCAATGAAAAAGGACATAAGTCGGGTTTTTATGAGCCTCTCAATAATTTTGGAGAGTACCGGTAGTAAGGCAATAGGTCTATAGTTGCAAGCATTAGATTGTTCTTAATTTGTTCTATCGCTTTCTCAATATTCTCGATTTATACCCTCATTTAGCTTCCTTATATGACATTATACGGGGCTGAATGGAAGCGTTGTATTTTCTCATAACTTTAAAAAATTCTGTAGAAAAACTGAAGAGCTGATTTTGTTTCATAGTCCTTTAATCACCACTAAGATTTTGTTTTCAGAATAATCCGAGTATCTCTTTTCTTGTAAGAGGTGCACAATTTTTTTTTTAATAAAAACACTCATTGATTCATTCATAATAGCCCAGTAAATGAACAGGAAATACGGCGATACCGTGTAATTTTCAGGGGCAACTCGTAATTGCATGAAAATTTGGATTTAGGTTCTACTTAAGTCAAGCGTCCACAGACCCGCATCGTACGCATCGTACGCAACGGATTTTAGTTTGACAATCGATAATGCGATCCGTACGATGCGGATCAGTGGACGCGGTTACATAAGTTTCTGTACAAGGCAAACTAAAATCCGTTGCGTACGATGCGTCCGATGCGTACGATGCGGGTCTGTGGACGCTTGCCTTTACTCTCCACTTCAAAGTTGAAATTATTGTGCTGTTGGTTGCTTTTACTTGGGGGGTCAGTTACCCCTTCTCGGAAGTGAAAAAACATTCATTCAAGATAAGACTGGAAATGAATAAATTGACTGATTTTAAGCAACTTTTGTTCTATAGAGTTTTTTACGTAACTTAAAACTTTTCGAGTTATTTGCGATTGAAAATGTTTATTTTTCGACAAAAAAAAACTACGTTTTCAGACGGTTTTTCGCAAATAACTCAAAAAGTAAACATTTGATCGAAAAGTATCCTTAGCAAAAGTGTAGCTTAGAAAAAGCCAAAAAAAATGGTGTATCAGTAAAGTCTATCAATCGAGTAAAAACAAAGTTGTAGCTCATGAAAAATTCGTTCTTATTCGTCTAATTCCAAATCGAATATTTCAAAGTAAAATCACCGAAAAATTAAGCACCTTTCGGGAAAAGCCCATTCAAACTTTTTAAAGTGTTTATAAAAATCTTTATTTTCATTGTTTATAAAAGTTTCTAGCATTAAAAATAAGCGAGTTGTGCTCAAAATAAAGTTGGCCCTCTTTTTTGTTTGAAAAGAAATCATGAAAATCTCCCCGTCTTTAGCTCCCCAAATGAAATTAATCGCTACCGCTTTACAAACAATTTACTTAGTAATCTATTTTTTATATGATCTGTCAGTCTCACCGGTTTAAAGTGCTTATTTTTGAAAGGGTGATAGTTGAAAAAGCTTGAACGGGTCACTAATCACGAGTGTATGCAAATTTTGAACAGCCATATCTTAACCAATTTTTGTCTTACGGAAAAACAAAATGAAACTAACATATTTATAATGGCAAAACCTATATTTTTTACTCTTTAAGATTTTTCTTATCACTAGTACTTTTAAAGTTATTTTGAAAAAAGTAAATTTTCAGAAATTTTTAGAAAATTTTTTTAATATAAAACCAAATTTTTTTAAAAATAAGCACTTCAAAGCAATCAAACTTGCACATCATATAAACAATACATATACAGTTAAAATAAATGGTAAAGCGGCAACGATTAATTTTATTTAGTGTGCTAAATAGAGGGAGGTTTTCACAATGGTTTTTACCAAAAAAAAAACCTTTTTTTTCAGTGTAACTCGTTTATTTTTAATGCTAGAAACTTTTGTAAAAAACAAGTATAAAGCTTTTTTTTAGGTACTTTAAAAATGTTAATAACTTTTCCCGAAAAGTGCGTAATTTTTCGGTGATTTCGCCTTGAATTATTCGATTTGGAATTAAACGAATAATATAAGAACGTATTTTTCATGAGCTACAACTTTGCTTTTACTCAATTAATAGACATTACTCATATACCATTTTTTTCGACTTTTTATGTGCTACACTTTTGCTAAGAATATTTTTTTCGATAAAATATTTACTTTTTGAGTTATTTTCGAGAAACGGCCTGAAAACGTGGTTTTTTTGTCGAAATATCAACATTTTCAATCGCGAATAACTCGAAAAGTATTGACTTATTTAAAAAACTTTATAGAACGAAAGTTGCTTATAATCTGTCAATTTATCCACTTCCAAGCCTATTTTAAACACGCATTTTTCACCCCACGAGAAGGGGTGACTATCATCCCCCAAGTAAAAGCAACCAACGGCACAAATTCAACTTTGAAGTGGAGGATAAGTAGAACCTAAATCCAAATTTTCATGCAATTCGGAGTTGCCCCTCAAAATTACACTACAAAACGGTCATTTTTTGGGCTATAAACATAAATATCTTAAATAGAGGTTGGATTCATAAAACTAGAATGGCCCGCATCCAGCCCAGATCTCAATCGTATCGAGCATTTATGGGATGAATTGAAAATAGCTATTCGCCATCATCCTAGGCCTCCAGGAAATTTGGTATGGTTGTGTCCCTGGTAGAGCAATATCGAACTATTCACCAGGTAAGGATAACACATCTTATTTATTCGATGCCCAACAGATTGCGAGCAGTCGTTGCTGCCAGAGGTGGACATATCCGCTATTTAATTGTTGTGTTTTGTTATTAATTTTGTTTTGTATTGTTAATTTTAGTGCGTTTGTTATTTTTAATCAAATAAAGCTTCAAAGAAGTGTTTTTATTTACACCGTTTACTAGAAAAGATATATTCGGAAAATTCAAAAAACAAAATCTTAGGGATGCCACCGAGATAACACAAAAGGAGTACGAAATAAAATCAGCTTTTCCATTTTCCTACATAGTTTTTTTTAAATTATTAGAAAATACAACGCTTCCATTCTTTCCCGTATAATACCAATCAAGCAAAAACATTTTATTACCGTAATAATAACAAAAAATATCACTACGTGTACCTATAAACTAATGCAAGAATCTTGAAAATCGGAGTACAAATAATAAAGTTATAAATTGTTAAACTTGATAAAAAATTTTTAGTGGCGGAATTTTGTGCCGGTGAGTGTATGTTGTGATATGTTACAAAACTGCGTGCTACTGAACTCCATACGTTTCAAATGAGTAAATACTCTAGATACACTTGTAAACTTGTTAATCGAAAAAGTAAATCAACCGATTATACCCATTTTAACATCGAAGCTCATAAAAATTACTATAATTATTATTACTTCCAAGAAAATGCTGTAATTAGTGCATTAGCTGAATTAACATGCGTGTAAATTATTGTGTTAAGTGCATTTTAACGTAACATACAAATAGGAACACACTCATGTATAGATATAATAATGAATAATACGTAAATATAAGGATAATACAAGACTTCTGTATCTTTCATAATTTAAAGGAAAAAATCTTTCATAAGATAATTTCATAAAAAAGGAAAGGTGTCTACGGCTTTGCCTTTTTCTTATTATTTGTATTATTTCTATTTTTTATAGTGATAAATTTTGATTTTTCTTTCGCTCATAATTTCTGTATGTATTTTCATATGTATCTTATATGTAAAATGCTCTGCATAGTCTAAAATCTAAAACTCAACTATCAGATATCAAATTTTATCAATATTATACGAGGTACGTCAAAAATATGAATTTCGCTAAAGAGTAAAGTACCTTTATATTCCAGAATATCAAAAATTGTTATTATGACAAGTTGTTTGGAATTAAAAATTATGTTTTAATATACAATTCTTCTTCTTCAAGTGCCATCTTCGTTCCGAAAGTTGGCGATCATCAGGGCTATACGTATTTTCGAAACTGCTAACCGAAACAATTCGTTGTTGTTACAGCTATACCATTCCCGTAGATTCTTTAGCCAGGAGTTTCGTCTTCTTCCTATGGATCTTTTTCCTGTAATATACAAGTACATCCTTCTAATTCAAATTTTTTTTTAAATTTTTTCTCAAATTACGGATACCCAACATCATTTTCATCTATAACTCTTTTATTATTTTAGGAAGAAACGTTATTCTCCATAAAAATATTTGCATGGTCTAAAATCCAAGATACAACCATCAGATATCAAACTTTTTTAATTTTATACGAGGTATGTAAAAAAATATGAATTTCGCCTAACAGTTAAGTGACTTTATAGTTCACAATATTTCAATTAGAAGGATGTAATTGAACATTGAAACATGGTTTTTAATTCCAAACAAATTTTCTTTATAACAATTTTCGATATTGTCAAAAAATAAAAGTTCTTTACTCTTGAGTGAAATAAAATCAATAAAATTTGGTATCTGATGATTTAATCATATATTCTATAATAGTTATGATTCAGAGTATTTTATAAAGAATATTTTTTCGTAAAACTGACAATAAAAACGTTATCAATAGGTTCCAAGTTACGCAGACATACTGTATAAGAGGGGTCTAGGACGTTTCATCGCCGCCGTTTCGATGCCGCCAGTTCATCGCCGGCCGATTCATCGCCGGCCGATTCATCACCGGCCGATTCATCGCCAGTCAGTTAATCGCTATCTGATATATTTCCGAATTTTCGACAGTTACATTTATTATTTATTTTTAGTATTATTTAGGAATTCTAGGAAATGCGAGATATGACCATTCCCGTTGCCATACTTAATCTTTTAATAGACTTTTAAACTTTTATAATATAAAATATATTATAATGATAATCTTTTAAATTTCATGGTCAACATTTCCAACCAAAAGAAACTGTTTCTTAAATTCGAAAAGAACCCAAAATTTCTGTATAAAAATTTAGGGGAAGTAGAACAGTAAATATAATATTTTTTATCTTTTTAATTGTCATAAGTTTTGAACTGAATTTAACGTCGTGTCGTGTCATCTCCCATAATACAAAATCAACTGACTAACTGGCGATGAAACGGACGGCGATGAAACGGACGGCAATAAAATGGACTGGCGATGAACCGGCGGCATCGAAACGGCGGCGATAAACCGGCGGCGATGAAACGTCCCATTCCGGTATAAGAGCGCAAAAAAATTTTTTTTTGAACATTTATTATTGTTGAAGGTTGAAGCTTATTATTAAATGCATTTTAGGCATTTTTTACGATTAAAATCTCCCTAAACACATGAATTTCGTTTTATCTTGTACATTGTAATTACCTATATACAGTGATGAGCGTGCTAATAACCGGCAAAATAGCTCAAAAGACGGAAAACATAATACATTGCGAAACAAAAAGAGATGAAACTAGTGAAGGTGGAAATTATCGTTATAAACGTCTAAAATAACATTACATTACATAGTTTCCCATATTTAGACGTATCAGAGGAGTATGACAGCTGTCACTGTGGCAGTAGAATTCTATAAAATACTCCTGTGACAAACGTCTAAAGGTGGGAAACTATGTATTGTATTGTTAATTAATACGTTTGTAACGATAATTTCCACCTCCACTAGTTTCATCTCTTTTTGTTTCGCAATGTATTATGTTTTCCATCTTTTGCGCTATTTTGCCGGTTATTAGGGCGCTCATCACTGTATTGTACATAATTATGGTAATTCTTGTAAATAGACTCAATGCTAAGTAGAAGTTATTATTACTCTGTTTTGTTTTTCTTTTACTAAAATTTAAATTTTTATGTGCAAATTATGATTTCACAGTCGAATAATAATTGTCATACGAAAAACCACCAACATACGTGCCCACATTGATTAGAAATCTTAGAATTATTATCACTTTAAAGTAAAAGTAAAAGTAATACATACTTCTAAACCAGAATCGGACAAAAAATAATAGCGAGTTTATTTCATTCCAATGGTAAACAACCATAATTGTCAAGAGAGTTTCATTATCCTGCCAATGACCTTCGAGAATGCTTAAAGGTATTCGTATGTTTATATCAGATCTCTTCAATTATTGTAATTATTATACAAATATGTATGTATTGTCGTACGATTAAAGCCTCTCATTTTTCTTAGTTATCATATCATAATAGTCCATTTAGAAAAGATCTAAAATTTTAAACTTTTCCTATTGTTAACAAACTGCAATTAAAAGTTGAGATACATAATATTGCTATATCTATATGCCAGGTTGTTTGGCTGCTTCTGTAAAAAATGTTTCTGGTTGGGTTTAATTGCGGATTCCTGTTCAGAACCTTTAAACAAATCAGAAGGGTGCAGGGCGAAATTTTCGTTTAAAAAATTTTTGGTTAAACAATTTCAACGATGAGAAATTTCAACGATTTCCGCACAGATTCACATACTATATTAAAATGTAGCATCTTTTGATAATATGTACCGATAGTTGTTATGTACTAGTGTACAGTGTATGGTGATTTAACAAATTATCTGTGTTAGCTTTGTTTATGAATATTGGTTACAATAAACATTACACAACAATAATAATCCATTGAAAGATCAAAAAGTGCCGATATTAAACTTTTATTATTAAATGTGTAAATCTAAACAATGTCGCCAAAGTACCCCGCACAAACCTTATGGAAATTAGGTCCCAGTGGATTTCGTTCATACTTTGGGAACATACTTTGATGCATCCTGATAAAAAGTTCTCATGGGCACAACTCAATCGTACGAAGGATTTTCAAGATATAAAGGCGCAAACTCGGAAAATTATAAGATTTACTGGGTATTCCAATTCCCTAAGTTACTGGTTATCTGACAACATGTAGAAGTTTGGTTCAAGGAAAAGTACTAGTAGTCTAGGATTTTTTCCTGGCTATCCAATAGCGACCTTTACTTTGACCTTGACCTTCAACGGACGTCATCTTCTAGAGTTTCGAGGGTTTTCGGCATTAAATTGATATAAACAGATTACTCATGGGTTTTTGGATCGTTAAACACGAATATGGCATCAGAATTGACCTCCGAAGGACGTGGTGGCCAGGGCCACTGCAAGGGACGTCATCTTCTAGAGTTTCGATGGATTTCGGCATTTAATAGAAGCAAATGAATTACTGAAAGGTTTTTGGAGGTCGCTAAACACGAATATGCCACCAGAGCCGACTCCCGGAGCACCTTGTTTCGAAGGTCAATGAAAGGAGCTCCTGGAGTTTCGAGGGTCTTTGGTACTACATTAATAAAAACGGATTAGTTACAGGTTTTTGGGGTTGCTGAACACGAATACGTGATCAGCACAGACACAGGAGCACCTGGTGCCTAAGACAGGTTATCTTCTGGAGTTTCGGAGTGCTCCTGTGTCTGTGCTGATCACCTATTCGTGTTCAGCAACCCCAAAAACCTGTAACTAATTTGTTTTCATTAATGTAGTACCAAAGACCCTCGAAACTCCAGTAGCCCCTTTCATTACCTTGGAAACCAGGTGCTCCGGGAGTCGGTTCTGGTGGCATATTCGTGTTTAGCGGCCTCAAAAAACCCTCCAGTAATTCATTTACATCAATTATATGCCGAGAACCATCGAAACTCTAGATGACGTCCCTTGCAGTAGCCCTGGCTATCACGTCGTCCGGAGGTCAATTCTGATGGCATATTCGTGTTTAGCGATCCAAAACCCCATTGGTAATCTGTTTATATCAATTTAATGCCAAAAACCTTCGAAACTCTAGAAGATGACATCCGTTGAATGTCAAGGTCAAAGTAAAGGTCGCCATTGGATAGCCAGGAAAAAATCCTAGACTACTAGTACTTTTCCTTAATCCAAACTTCTATATATTGCCAGATAACCAGTAACTCAGGGAATTGGAATACCCAGTAAATTTTATAATTTTCCGAGTTTGTGCCTCTATTTGAAAATCCTTCATACAATTATTGAGTTGTGCCCATGAGAACTTTTTATCAGGATGCTTCAATCAGTATTTCCTAAAGTATGAATGAAATGCACTGGGACCTAATTTCCATAAAGTTTGTGCGGGGTACTTTGTGCAATGTTTATAATTTTATGGGTATAGGTAATACAGTTCAACACAATTCAGTTTATTGTAGCTGATAATATAAGTACTAGACTGATTAATAAGTTTTGCGGTTCGATAAGAGAGTGCGTTGCTACTAGCCTAATTTTATTTTGATATGTTAATATACTCTTCATATGAACGTGTGTGAAGTTGGTGAAGTTTCAATTCAATATGTCCATTAATTTTTTGTTTACAAGCCGTTAAGTATCGACGTGTCACAGTTTTTTTTTATAAGGTAGTGTCGCCAAATAAGGCCAGTGTCTCAATTAGGCCAATTGCAAATATTTTCTTAAATATAGATATTATATATTAGAGGTCGCAGTAAATGTCTTTCTCAGTCAAAATCGTCTACGCCATTCAGTCGGTAGTATCACATAGCAGCGCCAAGTAGACTAGACACGTGTTTGTTACGGTGCGGAAGTTCGTTTATAAAATTTAGGTAAGTCATAAAATTACTAAAATGGTACTTAATGAATATAAGCCAATTATTTTTTCTTTGTAAAGCGATAGTAAATTAATACTTTTTAAGGAACTGGAACTGTTTTTTCTCTATATTGCTTTTTATTATTTTTTTTATGTTTAATAAAAAAAGTAGACAGTGTCCTAATAAAGCCAATTGTCCTAGATGTGTGTAAATGTGCGATATGTGTGCTTAATGTATTGACAAATTTTTGTTTTTAATATGAATAAAAGTTTCTTTCGCTAAATTTTGTATTTGTTCTTTAATTCTTAGGTTTAAAATGTATTATCCACCTCAATTTGCGTAAAAAATGGAACTGGCCTTATATAATAATATAATGAATAAGGCCAAATATTCCAGATTTATTAAATGTTAAAATTTTATATTTCTTTATTTATTTAGTAAGTATTTTATCCTGAAATTCGATAGCTAAAATGTTAAGCAATACGTATACAAGAGTTTTCCCCCATATTGTTCCTGAATAAAATATTACAGATATTTAAACCTTAAGGTGGCCTTAATTGGCGACCTTACCTTAATGGAAACATTCTTCAATGCAAACAATGGAAAGTGTATACGGACTCTTCGCCTTCACTCAATATAGTAGAAAGATGGGTTGCGGAATTTAAAAGTGGTCGTACAAGCATTGCCGACGATCCACGTCAAGGACGTTCAAACAATACCAGAACTAGTAGAAAAAATACAGGATGTGGTATTGGAATATCGTCGAGTACCTGAAAGGGATTTCATAGAAGCCCTAGGTACCTCATTGGGCAATTTAAGCAATACTTTTACTAAAGTATTGGGTTTCAGAAAGCTGAGTTCACAAAGGATACCGCATTCCCTAACAACGGAATAACAACACATTCGAATGCGTTTTTTCCAGGCACATTTATGCCTATTTACACCAACAAATGTTAAGATCCAGCTTAGCCCAGCTCAGCTTATAGATAGGGCCGCTTTAAATCTAACTTACTTTGCACCATCATTTTCGATTCTTATCGATTCAATTCAATCAAGGGCCGGCGTAGCTAAGCGGTAGTGTGCTTGGCTCGAGTACCGGTGGTGCGGAGTTCAAATCCTACGGCCGGCAAGAACAACTAGACATTTTTAAAATGTTTATAGGCCCCAAGGTCCCAGGTCGACTCAGCCTGAATAAAATGAGTACCTTGGGTAAAACCAGGGGTAATAATAGGCGGTTGAAGCGTAGCACTGGCCCTGTTACCTTCATTGTATACCGTAGGCCTTTGATATAGCAGACTACCCTGCTATACTCCCAAAGCCACGTGAGCGGTATAAAACCGGAGACTATTATTATCGATCCAATCCACGTGGCAATCCATTGTGACAAGCTGAAAATTTTCTAATACTCAATGGCGTAACGAGCATGTTTCATAAGCTGAGCTTAAAGTACGTCTTAAGCTTAAGAGCTGTTTGAAGCTCCAGCTTATTGCAGCTCAGCTTACAGATAAGGCTACTTTAAGTCTCACTTAGGTTGCACCATAATTTTCGATTCTTATCTAAGTACGTCTAACTGAGACTAAGTTTATATTATGATGCAATCCACGTGGCAATCCATTGTTGCAAGCTTAAAATTGGTCTAAGATTCAATGGTGCAACGCGTATGTTTCGTAAGCTGAGCTGAAGCACGTCTTAAGCATAATATCTGTTGGTTCAACCAGACATTAAAGAGTTTTAGATAGGATGCAGTCGATTTTGTGCGTCGATTTATCACTATGAATGAAGCTTGGTCTATCACCATAATCCTGAATCAAAACAAGAGCCTAAAAGTGTGGGGTGAACCTGTTCTTCTGCTCCGAAATGAGTTCTTTTCCAGAAAGCAGCCAAGAAGGTGTTGGCGTCGGTTTTTTGGATGCGCGAGAAATTCGTGGAAGAGGAAGCAAAAAGAAAGAGGATCAGCTAAAGGAAACAATTCGTGAAAATGACTCGGGTTGCAGAAGAAAAAAATCAGTTTTCATCAGGACAATGCACCGTGTCATAATATGAGCATTTTAACAATGGCTACGATCCATGGATTAATATTCCACTTATTGGAATATCCACCATATTCATCAGATTTGACCTCCTGCGACTTCAATATGTTGCAATACCTTCAATACCAATAAAAAAGTTCAGGTGTGGAAAGCGTTTTTCAGACAGCTTGTATATTAGTGTGCCCTATGTAACCTACATCTGACTCTTATGCTTCTGTGTCACAGTGTTGCCACACTTTTTAGTTTATTTCTTTAATAATTTCAATCAATGTTAAATGAACCTACAAGAATAATAGAATAATTTTATAAGAACGTTTAATTGAACACAATTTTGAAAAAAAGTGAAAACTTTGAGTTTTCCACGTTCGTCTGTCCGTCCGTCCGTCCGTCTGTCTGTCTGTAAATACAACTCGTCCGTCATTATGCCAGGTAGAATGACAAATGAGGTGTCGAATGAAAGCTTATAATCCAAGGATGGTACTAAAGGTGAGAAATTTGACCTATGTTGTCTGTCCGTCCATTAATCTGTCAATATTAATAATGGGGGAGTTGTATTCGCGGACGGACCGACAGACAGTCATGAAGTATATATTTGTTCTCGTCTTGGCGCGCGGAATAAAAAATATAATAAAATCGAAATATAATAAAGTCGAATAATATAATAAAACCGGAAGTCCTAGGTCAGACGGACAGACAGCGTAGGGCAAATTTCTCACCTTTATTACCATCCTTGGATTATAAGCTCTCATTCGACATCTCATTTGTTATTCTACCTGGTATAGTGACGAAGGAATTATATTCGCGGTCTGCCGGACATACGGACAGACAGTCTAGGTCAAATTTCTCACCTTTAGTACCATCCAGATTATAAGCTTTCATTTGACACCTCATTTGTCATTCTACCTGGTATAATGACGGAGGAGTTGAGTTTACAGACAGACAGGCGGACGGACGGACGGAGAGACGGACGTAGATAATTCAAAACGTTTTTACGTTTTTTCAAAATTGGTGAGAACAACATAAAAAACTTTACTTAATTGGTGTTTCAAAACTACATATTTTTAAATGCAACTTTATGTAAGGTGATAGTATGAAAAAATAGAGGATATGGCAAGGGTGTTATATGTCAAGCTCGGATCCAATGCCAAAATACGCACATAGGATACAAACTGTCCCGTTTTTCATATTCATCAAATGATGAGGTCAGAACAGCGTGAAAGCGTATTTTGCAGCCCTTCAAGCTTCACATTTCAGAGAGATAATTTATAAATTGGAATATGTAGTTGGAAGAAGTGTATTGATGTTCAATGAGACTATATTGAATAATAAAGTGTACTTGAAACCATAAAATTGTATATTTCTTATCGAACCGCAAAACTGTTTAAAACCCCTATCATCATTCTCTCTTTGCATTATCCCTATACGGGGTCGGCTTCTCTAATTGCATTTCTTCACACAATTCTATCTTGGGTCATGTCAATGTTAATCCCTTTTACCAACATGTCCTGCCTTATCGTTTCCCCCCAGGTCTTCTTTGGTCTTCCTCTCCTACTCCTTCCAGGAATCTGCACTACAGCTATTCTTCGTATTGAGTGATTAACGGTTTGATGTTGAACATGACCAAACCATCTTAACCTATGCTCTCTCATTTTGGCATCAATTGGTGCCACACCTAGACTTCCCCTAATATACTCATTTCTAATTTTATCCTTTTTTGTCACTCCACTCATCCATCTAAGCATTCTCATTTCCATCACATGCATTCGTTGTTTCTATTTCTTTTTCACTGCCCAATATTCAGCTCCGTACATCATAGCCGGTCTTATGACTGTTTTATAGAATTTTCCCTTCAGCTTCATTGGAATTTTTCTGTCACACAACACACCATTCGCTTCTTTCCACTTCATCCATCCAGCCCTAATTTTACTGCATGCATCTCCATCTATTTCTTCATTACTCTGTAATACCGATCCTAGGTATTTAAAACTATTGCTTTTCGCAATCATTTCACCATCCAAGGATACCATTGTATTTGTAGTAATTCCATCTTTAAATGAACATTCCAAATACTCTGTTTTCGTCCTACTAAGTTTTAAACCTTTTTCCTCCAGAGCTTGTCTCCACTGTTCCAGTTTTTTTTCTAAGTCTCTTTCACTATTTCCTATTAACACTACATCATCTGCAACAATTAGGCACCATGGAATGCTACCCTGTAGTTTCGCTGTTATCTGGTCCAAAACTAATGAGAATAAATATGGACTAAGTACCGAACCTTGGTCCAATCCTACTTTCACCTGAAATTTATCAGTCTCTCCCACACCTGTCCTAACACTATTCGTTACTCCTTCATACATAAATCTCTCACAATCTTTACATATTCACCAGGGACTCCTTTCTTATTGAGTGCCCACCAGAGAGTCTCTCGAGGAACTCTATCATATGCTTTCTCAAGATCAATGAATACCGTATGAGCGTTGGTCTCTTTATTCCTGTATTTTTCCATCAGTTGCCTTGCAATGAAAATTACATCTGTTGTTGATCTGCCCTGCATAAAGCCAAATTGATTATCGGATATTTCAGTTTCTTCACGTATCCGTCTATCAATTACTCTCTCCCATATTTTCTTGGTGTGGCTAAGTAGTTTTATAGCCCTGTAGTTTGTACATTGTTGTATATCTCCCTTGTTTTTGTAAACAGGTACCAGTATACTGCTTCTCCATTCCTCTGGCATTTGTCCAATTTCCATAATTCTATTAAATAGACCTGCTAGCCAACTTATTCCTGACTCTGCCAATGCTCTCCATACTTCCCCAGGAATATCATCTGGTCCGACTGATTTTCCTTTCTTTATGTTTTGAAGCGCTTGAGTCACTTCCTCGTTTGTTATGCTGGTAACCATTGCTGTTACTGTATCCGTTAACTCCACAGGCCGTCTGTCAAATTCTTCATTTAATAAACTGTCAAAGTACTTTCTCCATCTTTTTTTGACATCCTTTTCGTGAATTAGTATTTTATTATTTTCATCTCGAATACATCTAATCTGATTAAAATTTCTTGCTTTCTTTGCTCTCTGTTTGGCTATTTTATATATCTTTGCTTCGGCTTCCCTGGTATCAAGTTGATCGTATAGGTTTGATTACGCTTCTGCTTTAGCTCTTGCTACTGCTACTTTCGCTTCCTTTTTGGCGACCATATAGTTTTAAAGATCTATGTCCGATCTGCTTTCTTGCCACTTTTTGAACTGTTTGAACACCCTAGTATAGTCGATAAATTTTTCGTTAAATTAAAACAAATTTTAAAGGTTGAAAAAAAATAAAATTTTCAGTGAGCTATAAATACGACGCTGGCCTATAATGGGTTAGCTTTAATTACCTTTGAAAATTTTTTTAAACTTTTTTTAATAATTGTTATTTATACATTCAGGGAGCATAATTCATAGATAAAGCGTAAAAAATCTAGGTCGAACATCCTTCCCACGAATGACTCAAAATAAAGTTGGAAATCTGATAAAGTGAAATTGAAAGCGCAAGTACCACATGAATGTTTCTATCTGCGATTTTAATGGCGACAGATGGGCAAATAATAATCTGTCATAAAATAAATACGAAACGTCAATCTTTAATTGCACTCCAAACTACTGCCATAAATTAGCCGAATAAACAGAAAGTGACAGAGATGCGGAATATTAATTGATGTTAATATTAATGTAAATCATGGTAATTAAAAATTAATTAAATAGAAATTATATACTTCTCGTTTTTTGTTTCAACGAGTAGAACAAGGAGTACTCACGGCGATAATCAACATTAATTTCTTCTGGACAAGCCGCTGGAAAACAGCATTTCTTAGGTTAAACAATCATTGTTATCTAGCATCTGTATTTGTTTAGAAAAGGTACTATAAGAGAAAAAATATAAAAGAAGAAAAACACCATACAAATACTTTATTACTTTATTTAATGTTGTTCTGAAGCTATTTCCTTGTGGCATTTTTATGATTAACTATTTAGACGGGAAATAAGCCACAATTAAATTGAAAAAAAATTTATTAACGTTTCGACGCTTAAGTCGGGTGTCGTTGTCAAAATATAAAATACTGATTTTTTTGTATTTTGACAACGATACCCGACTTGGGCGTCGAAACGTTAATACAAATTTTTTCAATTTAATTGTGGCTTATTTCCCATCTAAATAGTTAATAATACTTTATTTAAGTACAAAATTTTATATTAGTAGAGACATTGAGACCATTAAACAATATTGGAAAAGCTCTTTCGTCGGGCTTTCTCCCCTTATTAGGAATTTATTGCAAAATTGTAAATTGTAAACAAAGATCTTAAAGAAGAGAAGTCATAAATACGAACACAAGAGGATCCACGCAACAATTATGCAGAAGATAAGATACAATTTTATAAGAAATAATGTAATGAAGTTAATCAACATGAAAAGAAACACGATATATTTCATCTGCACAAGAAATGAAAAGCGATCGCTGGAAACAAACGGAAACAACTATCACAAAGTTAATAAGACAAAAGCGGACGCAGAATATTAGATATCAATGAACTTTTAAAATATTAGAAAAACTACATTTCTAAATTAATACCCACTTACAAGATGAAAAAGTAGAACACTATACACTGGGACCGTGCAAGTTCGGCAAAGCGACCTCTATTTCTACGCTCTGTACTTTTATTCGCACTTTTAATTATATTGGCCAATTATATTAGTCCTGGTTGCTGGATAATTGTCAAGGCCATAGTCCAAAAAAATAATAAGAAGAAAAAATAAGATGCAGGTTATGTTATGCAAACGTAAACAATTGTATGTAGTAAATAAAATTAGTTATTAAAATGCAGTACTGCAAGCAAAATACAATTAATTAAATTTACCTTTATATAATAATTGCATATCATATCAATATTGTGGAGCAATATATAATTTTCTGCTTCAATGACAGAAGGTATGAATTATACGTCAATTTGACAATTTCAATTGACAATATATTATTTAAGATAGTTGCAATATTTCTCCGCGACTCGCGCACGGTCGTTTCTCGTTTCCCTTCCAAGTACTTGCACACCGCGGTAGAAACTGAGCTTACATGAGCAATATAAACAGCAAAAATGGAAAAGCACTTGGTCCCATCGAAGTTAGTGCTGAAGTACTAATGTTTCCGGCAGAAAATGGAATTAAAGCACTGTGTGGTTCATTTTAAGGTAAAAAACAGTTCGTACCTTGGTACCAACGTCAATTAAAGTTGGGACCATTCCATAGAAATCAAATGTAGGATAGAGAAAGCAAGATCTGCATTTCAAAAAGTGACCAAGTTATTCAACTGTCATGATTTGTCGATACCCATAAAAATCAGGTTACTACGATCTTAAATCTTTCCTATACTGTTGTATGGAGTTGAGTCGTGGACTCTTACAGACGCCACCTGCAAGAAAATTTAGGCTTTTGAAATGTGGCTTTATCATCGAAACCTGAAGATATCTTATACCGACCACATTACTAGTCAGGATGTTTTGCTGAGATTGCAAAAAGAAAAAGAGCTGATAATCACAATAAAAGCAGCCAAAATCGAATACCTTGGTCACATCATGAGAAACAGTGAAAGATATGGACTGCTGCAACTAATCTTGCAAGGAAAAGTGAAAGAAAAGCGAGGACAAGGAAGGCGAAGGATTTCCTGGCTGAAAAATCTACGTACGTGGTTTAACACTACAACCACAAATAATTTTAGAGCAGCAGTGTGCAAAGTACAGATTGCCATGATGGTCGCCAACATCCGAAACGGATAGGTACTACAAAGAAGAAGTGGTCTATTTAACAGAATTTATGACACTGGGATATTATCAACTGATTGGCTTAAGGTGATACAGTAGCGATCAACAGGTAGCCAAAACGCGTTCCAAGATTGCGGCTGTCATTTTGAATATTTTTTCGAGATATCTGTAACTCTGTACTCGCACACGTATTCGTAATATAATAAAGAATGGCGGTACAGAGCCCAATTTGAAAAATATATTAATATGTGGAAACTACTCTGTAATTAAATACAATATTCAAAAAACGAGCCTGTACCGCCATTAAGAAGAACAAAAAAATACACTTTCTTCAAATAAACTTTTTTATCCGATGCCTAGATTTTGTGTCATTTTGGAACTACTAATGAACTAAAAAATTTTAGTAGTTCCAAAATGACACAAAATATAGGCATCGGATAAAAAAGTTTATTTGAAGAAAGTGTATTTTTTTGTTCTTCTTAATGGCGGTACAGGCTCGTTTTTTAATATTGTATTTAATTACAGAGTAATTTCCACATATTAATATATTTTTCAAATTGGGCTCTGTACCGCCATTCTTTATTATATTAGGAATACGTGCGCCAAATATCTCGAAAAAATATTCAAAATTACAGCCGCAATCTTGGAACGCGTTTTCGCTACCTGTTGATCGCTACTGTTTCCTTAAGTCAAAATTTGTCACAATACCAAAGAAACATCAATCACATCTTCCTGCGAAAAATGCATTGTAGAATATACAAGATATTAGACGAGAGAATTAACAATACTCAATTCATACTTATGAGTGGTTGGGGCACGAGAGAAGCTTTGTTCAGTATTCAAGTCCTTATACAGAGATGAAAAGATATAAATCAAAATGTATACATCTTTGCAATCGATTTTGAAAAGATTTTTGACAATTTGCTATTTTTATTGAGAATAAATCACAAGTTTATATAAAATAAATTTATTTGACGTTTCGATTTTCACCTGGGAAAATACACTTCAAAATATATTGTACTATTGTATATGGAATGAATGGCAGTCATTTTCAACAATTGTTGTAACAATTTTTGGTAGTAAAATGTTGATCCTAAATGTTGGTAATTATTGTTAAAAAAAAATAATTTTGTTTCAATCCAGTTTTCTTGCTTTTGCTTTTATATTTATTTTTCTCTTAAAACAATCACTTTAAGCATCATATGTTATACATTTTTGAAATCAGTATAAAGTTGAGAATTCATATTATATCAAATAAAAATAGGGAAGTAATTTAATAAAAAAAGGGATGATTCGGTAGGTGAGAGGGTGCCTTTCCCAGCAAGCTTAAATATGGCATAATGTCTCCCACTTCATATATTATTTGACTTGTTTTTGCACTTTTCTTAAAAATCAATGGCTCAAAAGTTATTTAAGTTGGACAGTTTTATCTGAAAAGAACTGTATAATATACAAGAATAAAGAACCGCTAAACGCCGTAAAACTGAGTGGCGCATACAATATTCCAGCTACAAAAGAGCTGATATGAATATTACGTGGCGCGAAAATGTATTTTCATTTTGATGGAAAATAAAATTCTAGTTTTATTTTGAAATATTTTTTCCATAATATTTGCTAAAGTTGAAGTAAAACCTGCCACAAAAGAGCCTCAAAACTGTATCAAAGTTACTCTTTTGTGGCGCGTTTTATTTCAAATTTAGCGAATATTATGGAAAAAATCTTTCAAAATAAAAACTAGAATTTTATTTTCCATCAAAATGAAAATACATTTTCGCGTCACGTAATATTCATATCAGCTCTTTTGTAGCTGGAATATGCGCCACTCATTTTTACGGCGTTTAGCGGTTTCTTATTCTTGTATCAGGAATTTTTCAAAGTTTTTTATAAATTAAATGTATGAATTTGTTTGTAATGTTTCTCGATTACACGTTAAGCGTTACAAATGGTCGCCTTTGTCGCATTCTCTCGCAAATGATCTAGTAGTTACGACACCAGACTTGTGATAAGACAATCGGAGTTCATATCCCAGCCATCCTAATAATTATGGTCGACAAATAAACTCGGATTGCCCTATCAAACTTAGCGTCGTAACCACTACATCTATATAAACCATTTCGGCGATAATGGTTAAATGGATTAAACTTTTGGAGCTCGATTACTTCTGAACGGCTTAACCGATTTTGATCATTAAACATGAGTTTGAAACGTACTGACAAGTAGTATCTGATGCATCTAAGGTCAAGTATGGTAACTGAACGTATTACAAGAATTATTGAGCTTGAAAAACCGTTGTTTCCATAAGAAATAGATTTGGTCATACTTATGAAGCCTATAACTTAAAAATTCGAATTTTCCCAGATATGTGGTATACAGACGTTAGACGTGTCTAGAGTCCTCCTACAAACGCTCAGTTATTGGCGTAATTCGTAGGTTGAAATTTTGAGTAATTGTCGAAAAACTAACAATTTTCAAAGTTTAATTTTTCAGTTTTTCGGCTATACTGAGCCATGTGTAGGTATGATCTTGACCGTTTAGGCACCATTCGAAAGCTTAACTTAACACTATTGATTTGGTGTATTTTCGGTTTTCCTGTCTCCCCTTGAACCTAAGATATATACGCCCAAAAAATATGCCATTTCGTATCTACGTAGCCCTATAGCTGGCTTATGGGTGGTTAAAAGTCACAAAATACACCGGTTCTGAATCGGCCCTGGACCCTCTTAAAATTCAGAAAAAAAAATATAGATCGGTGTAACTTTTTCACACACATACATACATACATACATATCCACAAACATTTTCCCCTTTTTAAATAAAAATTGAGTCATACTTCTGAGCTCGGTAACTTTTAAATGGTATAACGATTTTCAAAATTAGACATGCGTTGGAAAGGTAAGTAATCATCAGTACTATCAGAAACCGCAAAGGTCGGAATTAAATTTTTGAAATTTTTGGGAGTTTTGGGGGCGAGAACGAAAAATAGACCCTAAATGGGAAGGGCCGTAATCCACACCCTTGGACCAAAATGGAGAGTTGACATATGGATGGGTGAGTCTTTTTCTAAACTTTGAGATGGGATTTGGACCAATTTTCAATTCAGTCGGATTTAGAAAATCGAAAATTTCGTGTATAATATAGTGTCGCATGTAGGGGTCTTGTGCGCCACTGGCGAGAACTGCCGTTCTCTGGTAATGTACAGTGTGTCAATTTGAAAAGGTGCCGCACTTTATTATTTATTCCCTATAGAAAATCTAAAGATATGCAAAAACGCGTCAAATTGATTTGTGAGGGGGACATTTTGTACATCAGTTTTCAACTAAATTATATCAACCCCCTACGGGGAGCGACTTTAATGGAAGGCGGTTGAGTGTTACCTCATTTTAAAGGTTGTTCAACATCCTTTTCAAAAATACCACATACATTATGTTTCTTTTTAATGTTTTTGGAAAAATCAAGTGAAACCGTAAAGTTATTTAGTATCGAGTTCAGAACTCCAATTTTTTTTTGAAATATTGAACTCCAAATTCAATATTTTTTGGAGTATTTTTGGGAAAATTAAGTGGAATTTTCCCAAAAGTACTGAAAAGAAATATTATGTATGTAGTTGAACGGTCTTTAAAATGAGGTATCACTCAACCCCCTTTCCAATAAAAATTTTGGGTGTTGTGTCCGCCCCCGCTAGAGGGCGGATATAATTTAGTTGAAAACTGGTCTACAAAATGTCCCCCTCACAAATAAATTTGACGTGTTTTTACATATTTTTAGATTTTCTTCTTCTTCTTAAGGTGCCTATCCGTTCCGGATTTTGTCGATCAGCATGGCTATCCTAACTTTGCTTGCTGCTATTCTGAATAGTCCATATGTCGATGTATTAAACCACTTTCTCAGGTTTTGAAGCCAAGATATTATTCTTCTCCCTGGTCCTCTCTTTCCAAACATCTTGCCTTGAAGAATGAGTTGCAACAAGGCATATTTCTGTTCATTCCTCATAACATGGCCAAGATATTCTAGTTTGCGCTCTTTGATTTTGTTAATAATCTCGTATTCCTTGCCTATTCTACGTAGAACCTCAACATTAGTCACAAGATCCACCCACGAAATTCTCAAAATGGCCTGTAACACCACATCTCGAATGCCTCGAGTTTTCTTAAAGAAGTCTCGGAAAGTGTCCAGGCTTCTACTCCGTATAATAACGTAGAAAATACATAGCATCTGATGATAGAGATTTTGGTAGTAAGAGGTAAATCGTGGCTTCTGAAAAGAGACTTCATCATTATGAACGTTGATCTCGCTTTTTCTATGCGTTGTTTTATTTCAATTGAGTGGTCCCACTGGCTGTTTATGTTGGTACCAAGTTATGTGTAGCTGTCGACCCTGTCAATTAGTTGTTTGTTAACCAAAAGCCGTAATGGATGCCTATCGGTTAAGGGTTACCCCGGTGCTGACGTATCATCAGATCATGTTCCTGTTGTTGGTAAATTTAGGTTTAGATTCAAGAAGGTTTCAAAAAAGAACAGCAATAAAAAGTGCGATATGAGAATACTAAAAGATAAGAAAACAAAAGAGGCAGTCGTACAGATTCTTTCAGAGAAGCTAATTAATATGGAGCAAACATATAATGCCGAAAAACCACTCCAAAATATATGTGAAACCTTTAACAACATCAGAGAAGAATATCTAATAGAAAAGAAAGAGATGAGAAAAAGTTGGATGAACGACAATATATTACAACTTATGGAAGAAAGAAGAAAATCAAAAAACAACAAAATAATGTACAACACGATTCAGAGACAAATAAGAACTGAAATAAGAAAGGCCAAAGGAAATTGGTTAAAATCACAGTGTGAAGAGATAGAGTCGTTAGAGCAAAAACATGATACGTTTAACATGCATAAAAAGGTGAAACAAGCAGCTGGTCTTCAGAAATCCAACACAGCTAGCAAATTGCGAGACCAACAGGGGAATATCATCACAGACAGAAATCAAGAAATCTGCATGTGGACAAAATACATACAGGAACTCTTTGATGACACTAGATCCGAACAACCTCCATCCTACATATGTGATGACCACTTGCCAATCACATCAGGTGAAGTGGAAAGAGCAATATCACAACTAAAAGATGGCAAAGCTCCTGGACCTGACAATGCATATGCTGAACTCATAAAACTATTTGACACCGACGGTACTCAACGCCTAACCAAAATATTTAACGACATATATTTAAGTGGAGTAATACCAAAAGCATGGTTGAAGTCGACGTTTGTTGCTTTACCAAAGAAAACAAAGTCCGTATCCTGCAGTGATTTCCGAACCATCAGCTTAATGAGCCATATTTTAAAACTATTTCTAAAAATTATACATCAAAGGATATATAGAATGTGCGAAGAAAAAATCAGCCGAACACAGTTTGGTTTTCGAAATGCAGTGGGTACAAGAGAGGCTCTATTTAGTATACAAGTGCTATTTCAACGATGTAGAGACGTGAATTGCGATATTTATGCATGTTTCATTGATTACCATAAAGCGTTCGATACAGTAAAGCACGACAAGCTGATGGAGATATTAACCAATATTGGAATAAACACCTGTGATTTAAGGATTATCAGCAATCTGTACTGGAATCAAACATCATCTATCCGGACAGAGGCAGGAGAATCCGACGATATCAAAATCAAACGTGGGGTCCGTCAGGGATGTATACTATTCCCACTGCTGTTTAACATCTACTCTGAGGAAATCTTTCAAGAAGCAGTGGATGATGTTGAAGCCGGAATTAGAATTAACGGAGAATGTATCAATAACATAAGATACGCAGACGACACTGTGGTATTCGCTGACAGTTCTGAAGCCCTACAGGAGTTAATGATCAGAATCGCAGAGGTCAGTCAGAGATACGGACTTTCACTAAACACTAAGAAAACCAAATGTATGATGATCTCTAAGAATGAACAGCAACTTGGACGAATCAGTGTGAATGGTCAACAAATAGAAAGAGTAAAAACATACACCTACCTTGGTACGAACGTCAATGAAAATTGGGACCATTCTATAGAAATCAAATGTAGGATAGAGAAAGCAAGATCTGCATTTCAAAAAATGGCAAAGTTGTTCCAATGCCATGATTTGTCGATACCCATAAAAGTCAGATTACTACGATGTTATATATTTCCTATACTGTTGTACGGAGTTGAGTCGTGGACTCTCACAGACGCCACCTGTAAGAAAATTGAGGCTTTTTAGATGTGGCTTTATCGTCGAATCCTGAAGATATCCTATACCGACCACATTACTAATGAGGGTGTTTTGCTGAGAATGAAAAAAGAAAAAGAGCTGTTAGTCAAAATAAAAACAGCCAAAATCGAATACCTCGGTCAGATTATGAGGAACAGTGAGAGATATGGACTGCTGCAACTGGTCTTGCAGGGAAAAATAGAGGGAAAGCGAGGACCAGGAAGGCGAAGGATTTCCTGGCTGAAAAATCTACGAATGTGGTTCAACACAACCACTACAAATTTTTTCAGAGCAGCAGTGTGCAAAGTACAGATTGCCATGATGGTCGCCAACATCCGAAACGGATAGGCACTACAAGAAGAAGAAGAAGAACCAAAAGCTGTGTATTTAATATTTCGCGCTTACTGACTACCATGTACTTTGTTTTTTTCGTATTGAGATCAAGTCCGTATTCTCTACTTATATCTGATATGCGCGACATTATTCTTTGCAATCCATATAGACTGTCTGCAAAAACTACAGCGTCGTCGGCATATCTAATGTTGTTCAGACGCACTTCGTTGACTAATACGCCTTCCTGCAGTTCTCCCAGCGCTTGCTCAAAGACACATTCAGAGTATATATTAAACAGCACCGGGGACAGGATGCATCCTTGCCTCACTCCTCTATCTATGGAGACTGCCTCTGTCAATTGATCATCCACTTTAATATTGGCAGTTTGGTTGTAATACAAATTATATATGATTCTCAAGTCTCTATCATCTACTCCCGCTTCTTTCAAGATGTTTATGAGTTTATCATGTTTTACTCTATCAAACCCCTTTTTGTAGTCGATAAAACAAATATACACGTCACAGTCAACATCCCTGCATCTTTGCATAAACACTTGGACAGCGAATAGGGCCTCTCGGGTGCCTAAGGCATCGCGGAATCCAAACTGCGTCCATGATATCTGTGATAATCTGCGAAATCTGTGATTAAATTTTCTATAGGGACCAAATTATAAAGGGTGGCACCTTTTAAAACTGACACACTGTATATGCTAGTTTAAAATACATGTTACGGTCTGTATGTAAATACGTTACACGACATGAATATTGCCTGTAATTAAATATTACTATTAGTGAATTGACAAAAGATAGTCTTTCTCTTATTGACTCACACTTGTTAAGCAACGCAATTGTCAATAAACATTCTTCCTGCGATTTGCAATATAATTTCACTTGAATTCGTTTTCGAACTTCACGTCGCCGATGAAATCGTGAGGTGTTAACATAACCTACTAATTTGTCTCGTAACTGCAATATTTTATGTCTATGTACGTGTCACAGGCAAATAAGCAAACAACATACTTTTAAAGGAATCAACAGAGTTTTCTCCGAAGTTCATTGTTATCTTTACGACTTTTTCCTGTTGTCGTTTCGTGTAGTATCAGATTTTACGATTAGATGCACTGAGGATGAGACGAAGATGAAAATTCTTTAGGAAAAAGTGAAATTCGCATTTCTACTGTAACATTTCCTGTGTCTTGGTCATTACACAGTCTTTAAAATGCATCTGTGGTTATTGACGAAGTTAGTAGAAAGTAAAAGTGGTAACTGTATTCCTAATTTTTATTAATGGTTTCATCTGTCTATAGGTACTTAGTCCAGAGAAATAAGGTTTTTGTCGGGACACTTGAGCAGCCAGGTTGCAAATAGATTTTTTGGGTACTATATACCTAATACATTATACATACAAAAATGCCCGTCACAGTTCGGACGAGAAGCTTAGTTATTAACAAATTAGGGTCAAAAACGGCAGATTTTTCGTTTAAATCGCTACAGGTAAAAATAGGGTAATTAAATATCTTATTTATAATATTCTTCTTTTTTAAATGAGCCAAGGTTTAAAATGGAACTTTTTGAATTTTGGTCCGATCCTTTTTTGTTTCGGAAAGTGCAAAATAAAACTAAAATTTCAAAAACAAAAAATGTGCTATAACTTTTGCGAAAATGGCCTTAAGACTTTCATATTGCATGAAAAGTTGAGTCAAACATTCCATATAAAGCACAAACAATTTTAAGACGATTTGTGAATTAGTTTAAATTGTATTCAATTTGTTTATCGCAAAGAGCTTTTTTTCGCAATGTTATTGTTCAGAAAATAATAATGACATATCAATTCTGTGGAAACCACATGCAAGAATAATAGTTATGTTTTTAAAGTATTGAAATAATAGACCAGGGCGCATCTGTAAAAATATTAGTACATTTGGACGTTGAGAGGTGACTCAAATTTTTTTGGAGAAATTGCTTGAAAATAAATCGAATAATAATATTTGAGTTATCCTCCCTCTCAAAAAGGTCCGGAACATTGTTTTAATAATCAAAATGTCAAAAATTTAAGGAAAAATTCGATTCTTTTCTTGGTTTTTTGATTATAACTTTAAAAGTATTCATTTAGAAGAAAAGTTGTACTGAGATAAAAGTTGCGTAATTAAATTTCCTACAATATAGAATTGGTTAAAAATTTAAGAAATAGTCACCCTTGTTGAAAAATAGCAAAAATTTTGAAAAAACATACAAAAATAAGTATTCGCATTTTACGTTTTTCAACCATTTATGCTACACTTAGAACCTTCATATTTCACCCTGAAAAATTTTATGATACAGTAAAACAATATTGTAAATTTCATTGGGATCGGTTCGATAGATTTTGCAAAATAAATTTTGCAATCCAGCTTTCGTAAAAAAAACTCATTTTTTCAAAATGTTACAGGACTGAAAATAAAGCAGATAGCAAGTTGAAAATTTGTTTGCACATAGAAGTGTACTGTACCTGTCATTTGCAATTTCGCAAAATTAAAATCGCTTAACACCACGGCGTCAGGATTTTTTTTAAATAAACATTAATTATTGGTGCTACGCGCAGGACAGCGGATAGGTTGCTCTGATTGGACATTCCAATGACCTTTGATAATGATTGATAAATTTTAATTTTTATGACATTTCGATATCAATAAATAAATTTGTTTATTGCAAAATAAAAATACATACTCTATCCTTTGAAAAAACACTTTATTAGCAAAAACTTTCTTTGTTCATATATTTTAATTTAAATAATAAAAGTTTATTATTTTTAAACATATGCAATTGTTTAAACAATATTTCACAAACAATAATAAAATTAGTTTGATTTTTGTGGAATTAAAAAATTAAAATACAACAAAATATAGAGTAAGAAAATAATATATTAGATAAAGATTGGAACAAATTTTGGTGGAAATCAACCGCTGTCCTGCGCGTAGCACCAAAAATTATTGTTTATTTCAAAAATTTTCTGACGCCGTGGTAATTAATCGATTTTAATTTTGATAATTGCAAATGAAAGGTACAGTACACTTCTATAAGCGAAAAAAAAAATTCAACTTGCTATCTGCTTTATTTTCAGTCCTGTAACATTTTGAATAAATTAATTTTTTTTGCGAAAGCTGTATTGCAAAATTTATTTTGCAATGAAATTTACAGTATTGTTTTACTGTATCATAAAGTTTTTCTGGGTGAAATATGAAGGTCCTAAGTGTAGCATAACTGGTTGAAAAAGTAAAATACGAATACTTGTTTTTGTATGGTTTTTTCGCAATTATTGCTATTTTGCAACTAGGGTGACTATTTTTTAAATTTTTAACCAATTTTATATTGTAGTAAATTGAATTACGCAACTTTTATGTCAGTACAACTTTTTCGGAAATGAATACTGTTAAAGTTATAATCAAAAAACGAAGAAAAAAATCGAATTTTTCCTTCAATTCTTGATATTTTGATTATTTAAACAATATTCCGGACCTTTTTGAGAGGGAGGATAACTCAAATATTATTATTTGATTTATTTTCAAGCAATTTCTGCAAAAAAAATTGAGTCACCTCTCAACGTCCATCTCAAAACAGATCCGCCCTGGACTATAAATCATTAAAAAGTCGTTTTGATCACCCCGAAAAAATTTTAATAAAACAGAGTAATTTTTGGCTTCTAAACAATTTGAATAACTTTGTTAATATTGACTATAGAGTAAATCTACTTTAGGATTTCAAAAGCTGGTATTTTTATACGAATTTTGAGAAAAACAACTTTTTGCCTACGTTAATTAGGTTCAAAGTTAGCCACTTTTATTATTTAATTCGCAGTTACTTCTATATACATCAAATTCTCCTGTAACAGTGTTAGTTACCTTACTACTCCGAAACGGCTTGGCCGATTTTTATCAAATTTTACACGTTTATCCTGTAGGACGTTAAAGAGGTTTTAACCTATTTTTTATACCCATAAGTTATAAGGGGGGTTGCCCCCCGACATTTTTTTTAATTTTTTTGGACAAAATTATCTACCTTAATTTTATATTATGTAGAATTAAAAAATACATACAACCCTCAATTTTCACTCTTCTATCACCAACCCCTATTTGTTAATAGCCATCTACATATTTACATCTATAAAATTCTCCTGTCACAGTGTTAGTTTCCATACTCCTCCGAGACCGCTTGACCGATTTTTACGAAATTATAGATGTATATTCGGTAGGTCTTAGAATCGGTCGTAATCTATTTTTCATATCCCTGAGTGATAAGGGGAGTTCCCCCTAACATTTAGTAATGTTAGGTGGGGTTGTGTGTACATAACGTACTCTATAAGACTACAAGTACATAAAAATTAAAAAAATTATGATCAAAATCCGTCAACAAGTTCCAGCGATATTAATCGCAGCATATGTTTGCAGAATCAGTTTCATTTTTTGAGTGCACGTATTTTAGTAATTCCCCTCCACCGACCACGAATTAATTCTGTTCGGACGCCATTTTTAAAGCTTTATTAACCACTCTGTTGAGGTTCATAGTTTACTCAAACTTTTACACATAACCTATATATCTTCAACTTTAAAATAGCTCTATTTAGGTTGCTTAATTGTTATAAACAAAGTAGCCGTCAATTAAATAAAAAAAAGTGGCTAACTTTGACCGTAATTAACCTAGACGAAAAGTTTTTCTTTGGAAATTCGTATAAAAATACTAGTTTTTCAAATTCCATTGTAGTTTTAGCCTACAGTCAATATTAAGAGGAAACAGTAGCGATCAACAGGTAGCGAAAACGCGTTCCAAGATTGGGGCTGTAATTTTGAATATTTTTTCGAGATATTTGGCACACGTATTCGTAATATAATAAAGAATGGCGGTACAGAGCCCAATTTGAAAAATATATTAATATGTGGAAATTACTCTGTAATTAAATACAATATTAAAAAACGAGCCTGTACCGCCATTAAGAAGAACAAAACTTTCTTCAAATAAACTTTTTGTGTCATTTTGGAACTACTAATGAAATAAAAAATTTTAGAAAATGACACAAAATCTAGGCATCGGATAAAAAAGTTTATTTGAAGAAAGTGTATTTTTTGTTCTTCTTAATGGCGGTACAGGCTCGTTTTTTTTAATATTGTATTTAATTACAGAGTAATTTCCACATATTAACATATTTTTCAAATTGGGCTCTGTACTGCCATTCTTTATTATATTACGAATGCGTGTGCCAAATATCTCTAAAAAATATTCAAAATTACAGCCGCAATCTTGGAACGCGTTTTTGCTACGTGTTGATCGCTACTGTTTCCTCTTAACAAAGTTATTCAAAGAGGAAACAGTAGCGATCAACAGGTAGCGAAAACGCGTTCCAAGATTGTGGCTGTAATTTTGAATATTTTTTCGAGATATTTGGCACACGTATTCGTAATATAATAAAGAATGGCGGTACAAAGCCCAATTTGAAAAATATATTCATATGTGGAAATTACTCTGTAATTAAATAAAATATTAAAAAAACGAGCCTGTACCGCCATTAAGAAGAACAAAAAATACACTTTCTTCAAATAAACTTTTTATCCGATGCCTAGATTTTGTGTCATTTTGGAACTACTAATGAAATAAAAAATTTTAGTAGTTCCAAAATGACACAAAATCTAGGCATCGGATAAAAAAAAGTTTATTTGAAGAAAGTGTATTTTTTTGTTCTTCTTAATGGCGGTACAGGCTCGTTTTTTTAATATTGTATTTAATTACAGAGTAATTTCCACATATTAATATATTTTTCAAATTGGGCTCTGTACCGCCATTCTTTATTATATTACGAATACGTGTGCCAAATATCTCGAAAAATATTCAAAATTACAGCCGCAATCTTGGAACGCGTTTTTGCTACCTGTTGATCGTTACTGTTTCCTCTTAACAAAGTTATTCAAATTGTTTATAAGCCAAAAATGACTCTATTTTAGTAAAATGTTTTCTGAGTGATAAAAATGACTTTTTAATGATTTTTTAAATGCTTTAAAAATATGACTATTCTTCTTTCATGTTGTTTTCACAGAATTGATGTATCATTATTATTTTCTGAACAATAACATTGCGAAAAAAAAGTTCTTTGGGATAAACAAATTGAATAAAATTTAAACTAATTGACGCATCGTTTAAAAATTTTTTGTGGATTGTATGGAATGTTTGACTCAACTTTTAATGCAATATGAAAGTCCTAAATTCATTTTCGCAAAAGTTATGGCAAATTTTTTATTTTCGAAATTTTAGTTTTATTTTGCAATATCCGAAGCAACAAATAATCGGACCAAAATTCAAAAAGCGCTATTTTAAACCTTGACTCGTCTACTAAAAGAAAAATATTATAAATAAAACACTTAATTACCCTATTTTTACCTGTAGCGATTTAAACGAAAAAACTCTCATTTTTGATACTTATTTGTTAATAACTAAATTTCTCGTCCAAACTGTGACGGGCATTTTTGTATTTATAATGTATTAGGTATATAGTACCCAAAAAACCCATTTGCAACCTGGCTGGGGCTGCTCAAGTGTCCCGAATATGGTATATTTTTGCCTTATTTCCCTGGTGTAACTTTAGTTACTTTTGAATACTTTATGGACTTTTTATTTAAAAACATTTAACATAATTTGTAGTTTTATATTGTAAAAACTGTAAGCTCCATTCAGAAATAAGTGCGACAATAATTTTTCTTAAATATCAAGGAAAAATGACTGCTTTTATAAATATTTCGCATTTTGGCAACATTTTTTATAGCTCAAATGTTCAATATCCAAAGAAAAACCGGAATAAAATTATTTCAGCTGTTCCGTAACAAAATATGGCATTGCAATCAAAGGCTTGACGACTTGACGACTGGACAAAATCTACAAAAACAATACACAAAAATGGCAGCTTCCATAAATGCGACAACTATAGAAGCATCTCCCTTATCTCACCTGCCCGTAAAATAATGTTACATATAATCGAATAGACTGAAAACTTTGCTGCAAGAAAGAAAACTATATTTACCAAATGTAGAGGTACGTAAGAACACACTGCACAGAAGACAAATAATAGAAAAATCTAGGGAATTCAACATCTCACTATACATTTGTTTTAGAGATTATCGCAAAGCGTTCAACAGTGTCACTTATCGCAGATACTAACAGAAAAATCGCATGCGGAGTCATGTTATGAACTTTCTTCCGATCATTCGCCAGTTGTTATAACACTAAGTAAAAAAATTCTCCACAGGGAAAAACCGTGTGTATTGCACAACCTAAAAACAAACTGGCACATCTTTAAACAACTGGTCGAGGAGCGACTTCAACTAAACATTTCTTTAAAGACCAATGAGAAGATCGAATATGCAGTAAAACACCTAAACCTAGTTATACAACAAGCTGCCTGGGACTCAACAACACCCAGCAACAATGAAATGAAGAGTGAATACACTTCAATATCAATAAGAGAGAAAATAGCCCAGAAAAGAAAACTCAGAAAACAGTGGCAAGCAACTAGAGCACCTTAAACAAAAACGCAGTTGAAAAATGCTGTTAAGGAGCTAAAAGAAATGATAGCAACAGAAAAGAATCTGCAATTCAGTGAATACATAAAACAACTAGATACAACTGAACAAACAAACTACTCCCTATGGAAGGCTACCAGAAAACTAAAAAGACCCCAATACAATATACCACCATTAAAAAAAGAGCAGGGCGGATGGTTAAAAACACCAAAGGAAAAAGCAGATACATTTGCAAACCACCTAAGAACTGTGTTCATTCCCAATGAAACAACTGACCCCAACCAAGAGGAAACAATAAACCAAGCACTTAAAGAATCATCTTCTTCTTCTTCTTAGCCTTCTATCGTCCACGTTTGGACATAGGCCTCTCCCAACTCCTTCCATCGGTCTCTATCCTGAGCAACATATTTCCAATTCGTTCCAACAATAAAGAATCATACCAGCTAGAATTACCAGAAAAAAGATTCAAAAAAAGTGAAATAAAGGCCACAATAAGATTCAATACCAACCCTAAAAAAGCTCCAGGGTACGACCTAATTACAGGACAAATATTACAAGAACTGCCGGAAATAGGATATACATATCTAACACAATTATTCAATTCAATCATGAAAATCAGCTATTTCCCGCCACAATGGAAAGTAGTCGAAATAACACCCATTTTAAAACAAGGCAAACCACCTGAAAGGGTAGAATCATACCGGCCTATCAGTCTACTATCAGTGCTATCCAAAGTGTTCGAAAAACTTTTATTAACAAGACTAACGCCTTTCCTAGAAGACAAGGCAATAATTCCAACTCACCAATTTGGATTCAGGCAGAAACATTCTACCATTCAACAAGTACATCGAATAGTAAACAGAATCCATAAAGACCTCGAAGCATCCAGATATTGCTCCGCCCTGTTCATAGACATAGGACAAGCGTTTGACAAGGTATGACACAAGGGGTTGCTCTATAAGCTGAGGAGTTGTTTGCCTCTAAATTATTACACACTACTAAAGTCATACCTTACAAATAGACGCTTTAGAGTCAAATACGACAATGAAATATCAGAACTCCAACCCATAACAGCGAGTGTCCCCCAGGGAAGTGTACTGGGTCCTGTCCTGTATCTACTCTATACTGTCGATCTTCCAACATCACCTGCCACAACAACAGCTACATTTGCAGATGATACTGCGATCTTATGCTCCAACAAGAATCCAAACATCGCATCAGAACTACTACAAAATAACATAACTGAAGTCGAAAAATGGTTACAAAAATGGAGAATTAAACCAAATGAGCAAAAGTCGATACATGTAACATTTACAACCGGTAGTTGTCCACCTGTATGTATTAACCGTAAACAAATACCACAGAAAGATTATGTAAAGTACCTTGGGATTCACCTGGATAGAAAACTGACCTGGAAAAAACACATATTTTCCAAGCGAAAACAATTGGGCCATAAAATGAGAGACATATACTTGCTAATAGGAAAACAATCCCAGTTATCAACACAAAATAAATTACCCTATACAAAGCGGTGTTGAAGCCAATTTGGACCTATGGGATAGAACTGTGGGGAACAGCCGCAAATTCTAATATAGAAATTATACAAAGGTTCCAATCCAAAATGCTAAGGATGATTTTAAATATACCGTGGTATATCACCAACAACGCCGTACATCGAGATGCAGAGGTAACTTATGTAAAGGAAGAAATTACATATCGGATAAAAAAATACAAGGACCGATTGCGGGAACACCCAAACCACCTAGCAAGGAACTTGATGCAGATGTGTGCAGTGCGCAGGTTAAAACGTAAAGTGACTAGTGATTTAGTGTGAGCTAAAAACAAGTGTAGTGCTTATTTATGTTTTCCCAGAACCAATAATAGTTTAGTAGACTAACATTAAGAGCGGCATATTAATGGGTATGTTCGCCACATGTCAATAGTTTAGCCGACATAAATATTACTTAATGCTTTTATTACTTTGTAAAAAACGGCAGATTGTAATAAATTGGGATGTCAATAAAAAAAAATATTTACTAAATGTAGAGGTACGCGAGAACACACTGCACAAAAGACAAATAATAGAAAAATCTGAGGAATTCAACATCTCACTATACATTTGTTTTAGAGATTATCGCAAAGCGTTCAACAGTGTCAACTTGCAACACTTATGGTAGATACTAACAGAAAAATAGGCGTACCACAAGGATGTATCCAAACATTCGATATGATAGAAATTAACAGCGTAATAAGAGAGTTGGCGGAAAGTCTTATAGCTTATCTGTACTCCAAACTGATCGCTAACATATACAATAATGCAACCATGACCATAGAACTAAACAAAGATACACAATCTTTAAAAAATAGTTAAAAGAGGAATTCAGACAAGAAGATAATATGTTGTCTCCCAAACTCTATACGGCAGTTTTCGAACACGCTTTCAAACAGTTGGGGTGAGAATCAATGTCGACGGCAAATACTCTCACACCTATACGATTCAGTTGTCATCGAATTCGATCGACGATCATCATGGCTATCCTAACTTTGCTTGCTGCTATTCGGAATAGTGCGGTTGTCAATTTATTGAACCACTTTCTCAGGTTTTGAACCCTTGGTATGGTTCTTCTCCCTGGTCCTCTCTTTCCAAAAACTTTGCCCTGAAGAATGAGTTGCAACAAGCCATATCTCTATTCATTCCTCATATCATGACCAGATAATTTCAAGATATTGAAACTACGCGTACTGAAGTTAGGTTGGAAGGAAGTTGGTTTGAACATAAATTTTGAGAAAGATACAATACACGACAAATCTGATATTAAGCCATTAGTTCACAAATATAAATACTTAGATCATGAAATACAAATTTCCAGGAACAATCACATTGCTGAATTACAAAAAAGAATCATCGCATATGGAGCTCAATCAACATGTTCAAGAGCAATATGCCAAATTATTTGAAAAAGAAGGCAGTGGACACATATGCCAGTCATGACTTACGATGCCGAAACCCTTTCCTTAACCTAGACCATATCAACCAAACTGTAGTGGCCCAAAGGTAAACGCAAAGGTTGATATTTGCTGACTCAGAGACAGGGTTATAAACGAGGACATAAAGGCGTTCCGATGGTAGGTGACGGAATCAATTAAAAATAAGTGTAAACAATGAACAATAATATATTTATTTGTGTCGATAAAAGAAAGGCGTGTTTTGCTTATATCTCGAAAAGGTATGTTGTTGATCTATTCCGACGACCGCTGGGTTGTGTCTCTCGACGGGAGACTGTGAATCGACCCGTAGTTATATATCGACTGACTGTGGCTGAAAAAAAAAACCACAAACGCTAATATGTTTGTGTTTCTACAGTATGGCTAGAAAAGGCAATAAATTACTACATCTGGCGTTTTAAAAGTTGAGAACCTTTCTGTATTTTAAGAAGTTGACATAAAGTTTGATAAGGTAATTAATTTATGGGGATTCAGTTTGTTAAACTGAACACTCCAAAAACATATTATGGTTAGGGATACATTTCGTTTCTTAAAACTTCTTAGCATCTGGTTTGTATATTAGATGTGAATTTATATGAACGTTTTGAGAAAAGTTATTAAAAAATAAAATTAGCAAAAATAGTAATTAAAGCGTGTCGCCACAAAGGGAAGGACATGCGTCACAGATGTCATAGAGCGCATAGGATGGCTGAAGTGGAACTGGACAGGCCATATGACCAGAATCAATAACGGGCAGTGGATCCAAAAAATTACACTGTAGAGAACACGAGGAAATAGAAGAAACAGATGTAGACCACGTACAGGAGGGACAGACGACGTCAAAAGAATTGCTAAGAATCGACTGGAGGAAGTTTAAGACCGACACAACTGGAATAAATTATGTAAGGCCTATGTTCAACTTTGGACGCGAAAAGCTAGATTACGATGATGAAGATAATATTTAATCTGTTCATTAAGTCGAATGTAAGTTGAGAAAATTTATTTGATTTAATTAATACTCTTAACCCCCTCTGTGGCTCAGTGGTAAAAGCGCCTACCTTTGGATCGAAAGGTCCGAATGGTTGTGAGTTCGAATCTCACCGGGGTTAGAAATGTTTCGTTGATTATAAATTAATAAGTGAAAATAGTTTCTGTCCTTGAGGGATCGGTACTCACCGGAGGGACCGCAGACGTTCGGAAACAATTAGCGTCTCTTTGAAAAGACAATGACGTCGACTTTGCAAAGTAACAAGACACTTACTTAACACATACACTACATATGACACTAGGTACCTGACTGCAAAAATTCACCGTACCTAACATGCCAATGACCATTAGCTGTCGAGGCATTAGCTAAATAAAAAAAATTAATACTCTTAAAGTTCGAAGTGAATTAAATTAAGCTATCTTTAAATAATTGTTACAATTATCTAAATATTACCTTATCATGAGTCGTATGTCAACAGAAAATACCGATTGCTCAATCAGGAAGAGGAAATGTCCTATGAACCCGCATCGACACTGGTCAAAATATTCGCAATTACGCAAGTTACGCAGTTACACAATTAAGTACTTACTTCCTTGAATTATGTAGTACCAGATAAATAACAGATTCTTTCGCTTCATTAAAACACTGATAGGTATCGTACTCACAAATCAAACAGCTTTAGGTTACGATTCAAAGTCTTGTACTCGAAATTTAGTAAAAAGTTTTGGATACTCACCCTATATCTAACCATATCTATCTTCTAATAGTTATTCAACCGGCATTATCCTTTACATATCCTAAAAAAGATTAGTATAAATCACAATTATCATAATAAAAACTGTTAAATTATTCGGTTTTACTATTAAGGAGACTATAATATGAATAGAGGAATCTCTATGTGACTAGAAGAACGAAAGAGTCTTATCAATGTTGCATAAAAATAAAATCAATTAATTAAATAATTAATAAAAAACCTGCAAAAAAATTGCAGAGGAAATACAAAATTATTTAAAAATGTATAAACATTTTAAATTTCTTTGCAAAACGAAAATGCAGCAGCTGCATGATACTCTGGTTAAATCGGAGAGTGCAGGAAGAGTCTATACCGGTTTCGGAGATCTTTTCCCCCTCATCAGTAGTCGCATATCCTTTTCTCTCCGATTTCTCCAGGTATCACACTTTGGGCCTTTCCGAATTGCAAAGAAAGAAATGTCACGGATGAACTAGAGCCATCTACCGAAAAATAAAGTAAGTGATCAATCGAAGTAGCACAGAAAACGACAATAAATATCGTTCGCATACCACCAGATTGACAACAGGTGGAATACTTTCTTTAGTTACATCTCCTGAGATTTTCAAAATTTATAAATCAAACAGGATGCCGAGGTAATTAAGATGAGAGAATTTTAAATAATTCACAACTCATCTGATCAGCGTGGTAAAAGTTCCAACAAGAAAGATTCCTTAATACTTCTACAAAAGAGTAAATGAATTAAAAAGGTAAACACATTTTCAATTTCTTTGCAACATGAAAATGCAATAGCTGCATAATACTATGGTTAAATCGGAGAGTCCAGGAAGGGTCTATACCGGTTTCGGGGGTCTTTTCCCCCTCAAAACCTCCGGAAAAAGGAAAAGACCACCGAAACCGGTATAGACTCTTCCTGCACTCTCCGATTTAACCAGAGTATTATGCAGCTGCTGCATTTTCGTGTTGCAAAGAAATTGAAAATGTTTATACATTTTTAATTCATTTACTCTTTTGTAGGAGTATTAAGGAATCTTTCTTGTTGGAACTTTTACCACGCTGAGCAGATGAGTTGTGAATTATTTAAAATTCTCTCATCTTAATTTCCTTGGCATTCTGTTTGATTTATAAATTTTGAAAATCTCAGGAGGTGTAACCAAAGAAAGTATTCCACCTGTTGTCAATCTGGTGGTATGGGAACGATATTTATTATCGTTTTCTGTGCTACTTCGATTGATAACTTACTTTGTTTTACAAAATTATTTATTTAAAAGCGGAGGAAATACAAAAGTAGTAAAATATGAAATTAAAGGGAAAAAAACGAATTGTTAAGAGGGAAAAATAAAAACTACCACGAACAAATGATAAAGGAATTGGAAGAAAAAAATGTACCTGAAGAGTGGAAGTGAGGGTGGACTTATTTATTAACTATTTAGTAACTCTGATGTATTTAGTAACGATTTACTAAATGAAGAATGTAATAGAAATCCAGTTAATGGAAAGAGTAATAGCAATAAATGAGCAATTGGTTTAAATATTCCAAAAAATAAATAAAGCAAGGAAGCGAGTGGTGTGTTGTGCACCAAAAAAATTCCAATACGTTCGAACGAAAAATTCTATAAAATAGCAATAAGACCAGCCTTGATGTATGGAACTGAATGTTGGGCACTTAAAAAGAAAGAGAGACAACTAATATATTATGTGTCAGAAATGAAAATTGCGAGATGGATGAGTGGAATAACAGAAATGGATAAAATTAAAGAGTATATTAGGGGAAGTAGAGAAGGTAGCAATTGATGCCAAAATAGGAGAACATAGATATTAAGATGGTTTGGTCAAAATGAATAATTCCTAATCTGCGGGTTTCTGTAATACGTGTAATATGACCGATCATATTATCCGTATGCACGCTAATGGTGAATATAGAATTATTAATTTTATGTCAAAAAATCCAAAATAAATATCACTTAGAAATAATTATCACTTGTCTCAAATTGTTTTAAAGCACTAAATAAATCGTCAGTTTGTAAGAAAAAATTCAACATCCCGTATCTCGGAACAAAACATATGCGGACATACGTTTATAAAGCCAACTGTCATTATTTTTTTCATGCAGAATTACCCCTTAAAGTTTGTCGTACTTATCTAGAAACACCGTGTATTGATGAACAACATGTCTAGTTGTTAAATTACCTAACTTTCTTATTATCCAACATAAACGAATAAATCAAAAAACAGAATGTTAAGAAAATCTGAGGCTATAGTTGGGTTTTAATTTTATTATAAAAGCTAGAATATTCCACGGGATGAGGCGAACTTTGAAAAAAAAAACACAGTTTGATTGGTACACCCGGTATACAATAAAAATTTACCTGTTTAGCAACAATATTATTACAGTGGTATTGGCATACAGTAAATCGGCCAACAAGTTTAGGAAATATGAGACATCAAAAATGACGAAATGTTTAAGTGGGCCGGTTTCTATGCACGTAAGTTTATTCTAATTCAATTTTGGCAATAATTCACCCGTAAAAAATAATAATGGTGTATCGGCATAGGGTAGACTTTGAATTCGGAGGTAGATAGAGCGTAGTCCCAAAATTTCATCAAAATCGATGCATTAGGATAGAAGTCAAAGGTTATTCTATTTTTGAACTGATTTACTGGAGTACCTACTTATAGATCCAACGAAATTTCTTGTAGGACAACAAGGACTCAATCAGGAATACGGCCGATTTGCGCTCGACCGTTTTGCGCCCTTACCTGAAATCGACCGGTTTGCGCTTTGCAATTTTCATAATAGAAATATCTAACTACTATAGTTTCCTTAATCGGCCGATTTGCGCTCTCTTGCAATATAATTTTAATTTAATTCTACAATAGTAGTCTGGTAAACCTACCTGACTCAAAATATGTGGGGAAGGAGGAAGACCCAACCCTTCGGTCCTAACTTAATAACTTTCGGGTATTTCCGTCTTTAGACATTAATTTTCGTAATATTATCAAGAACCACATACTTCAGTGAAATATTAAATTAAATTTAAATGTTAAAATAAAAGTTTATCGCAATTTTTACTATATCTACAGGCTACAAGCAAGTAATTAAAACAAAATTATCCATGTTTCTATATGTGTTTCTATAATGAGAATTATAAAAAAAAATAGGCATTGAAATCTAAAAGCCGTGATTTTTTTAGCATTATAAAGTGAGTACAAAGACATACATAAGATTTTTTTGTGTTTCCACCTTCCAATTCTGTGCACATCATCTAGACTATATCCATTTTTTGATAGTTTTATGATTTTTTAAAACTAATTTTACTAGCCTAACCGTTACCTGATCGTTATGGTAGAATAAAATTAAACGTGGATTACAAGAGAGCGCAAGAGAGTCGACATAAGAAAATAATTAGCTATACATCTCCATTAACAAAGTGTTAGAACGCAAACTGGCCGATTTCAGGTAAGGGCGCAAAGCGGTCGAGCGCATATCGGCCGACACCCTCAATCAGTGTGTATGTGTGTATTATGACCCTATCTATAAATCTAATTAGAAAAAAATTGTTTAAAAGAACGTTTGCGTAAAATGAAATAACCATTGAAATGAACTACTTTTATGTGAACTGAATTTTTAAGGAATTACTTTTGAAAAAATTATCAGTAGTAATTGCACAAGAGCTCTAAAATTCTATATTAATTTTAGAGATCGAGTGCAATTTGTTGCGATTATTTAATGAATAAAACTGTTCAAAACCAAAATTTTATTGTAATTTATTTATGTAAGTACAAATTAGTACAATTAAACACAGTTGTTATAAATATTTTACGGTTGAAAGTCATCACTTTTATAATTTTTAAAACATTAATTGTCATTAATGTCACTGAATGTATTTTTTCGTAGCAACGAAGGGCATCTGACGTAATATACTTGACGACGGGAAATTATCAAAAATTATCAATTTAATTTAGATTTCTGTAGCTTTGTATTGGTCAGAATCTCCTATGAATGAAATAATCAATATTATTTATAGAATGGCCTAATTACGCAGATAATTAAGTCACGTACTTAAATGAAATATATTCCAATTTGGATATCGATCCTTTGTAATTGATTTGTATATAAAAAAAAACCAATATCCTTATGCATTTCTTCGAAAGCATAAGAATGCGACCTTAACCTAATTCTTTGTACGATTCGTTGACCTTTACAAGAATGATATACTCGGTCTGTTTTTCACTGCGGGCAATATTAGTATTCTTCCTACACATCGTTTATACCTAATATTAAATTTGGAACTCTTTATTTATGGTTTGTTTATTTACTAAAAGACAGATTCATTCATTCAAAAATTACAATATTTTTATATTCATTATACAAAATTTACATTGTAAAAATCTGCATATTTCTTTATAGTATTAGATTTTCTGACATCCTGGCATAAATATTTAAACATTTTTGTTGCATTACGTGGGCAGATGATATTATAAAATTTAAAATAAAGCACACCAGTATTTTTCGGGGCGAGTCAACCTATTTAACAGAAAATTGTTCTTCTTCTCCATTTTCCTCTTTATAAGTAATTGTGCTTGTTCATTGGCGGATTGATACCTCTATTGAAGCTTGTCACTCCATATTTTGCGCGGTCGACGATACTTATTCTACCGATTGGTGATTTATCTCTTGCTATTTTGACCACAGGTGTCTCCCCCATTTTGGTTATGTGGTTATTCCATTCTTTTTTTTTAGTATCCATTTGTTTATACATTGTACGTTACATTTTCTTCTAATATCTTCATTCGATATCTCAGCGTATTTCCAGTAATATTCATTCTTCTCAGTACTCTCTTCCAGGGCCGCCGAGAAGGTTGAGCGGGCCCCGGTAAGAAGTAAAAAGCGGGCCTCCGGTAAACAGTGAATAGCGCAAAACAATTGTTTAATTTTTATAGAAATAAAATTATCAGTAGTAATTGCACAAGAGCTCTGAAATTATTGAATTTTTCCCGAGTGACACTTTGACAGTTTTAATTTCACGAGCCGAAGGGGAGTGAAATTATGTCAAAGTGTCAAGAGCAAAAATTCTATATTAATTTCAGAGTTTGAGTGCAATTTGTTGCGATTATTTCATGAATAAAACTGTTCAAAACCAAAATTTTATTGCAATTTATTTATGTAAGTACAAATTAGTACCATTAAACACACAGTTTTTATAAATATTTGACGATTGAAAGTTATCACTTTTATAATTTTTAAAACATTAATTGTCATTAATGTCACTGAATGTATTTTTTCGTAGCAACGAAGGGCATCTGACGTAATATACTTAACGACGGGAGATTATCAAATATTATCGATTTAATTCAGATTTCTGTAGCTTTCTATTGGTCAGAATCTCCTATGAATGAAATAATCAGTAGTAATTGCACAAGAGCTCTGAAATTATTGAATTTTTCCCGAGTGACACCTTGACAGTTTTAATTTCACGAGCCGAAGGCGAGTCAAATTATGTCAAAGTGTCACGAGAGTAAAAATTATATATTAATTTCAGAGGTCGAGTGCAATTTGTTGCGATTATTTCATGAATAAAACTGTTCAAAACCAAAATTTTATTGTAATTTATTTATGTAAGTACCATTAAACACACAGTTTTTATAAATATTTGACGATTGAAAGTTATCACTTTTATAATTTTTAAAACATTAATTGTCATTAATGTCACTGAATGTATTTTTTAGTAGCAACGAAGGGCATCTGACGTAATATACTTAACGACGGGAGATTATCAAAAATTATCGATTTAATTCAGATTTCTGTAGCTTTCTATTGGTCAGAATCTCCTATGAATGAAATAATCAATAATAAACAATAATAAGAAACATTTCAAATATAACTTTTATAAAATTTTTATTATATTTTTATAATAGTGAAAATATTTACAATACCGGTGCTTTTCGAGTTTTTTGATTGGCAAAGATGTCTATAATTTTCGAAAAATCGCAGGATTTTACCAAATCATTCTCAATGCACAAAAATCATTCTCAATGCACAAAGTTGCTAGGCCAGTTACCTGATCCTGTTTCATTGTAGATCTCATAGTATTTTTTATGCGAAAAAGAAAACTAAATGATCTTTTCCCTTTTGCGACTACCTCCGGTAATGTGCAAAATATTCTTGACGCTATTTGGGAAATAATAATTCCAATTTGGGATGTTCAATTTTATTAAGTAAATCTATTGGAGAAAGTTGAGATTCACAAATATTCTCTTTGTATATCTCTATCGTCTCCATAGAGATTCTGAAGACTCTATCGTCTTCTTTATAAAACTCGCTTGATTTTTTTTATTTTTTTTTATTTCTTCTTTTTTTCTTGTCTTATTATTTTTTCTTAATATTGGTGTTATCTTCATGTCAGAATGTCCATAAAATGGTAAATAGCAAATGAATTTCAATTGCCGCATTAAATCTTCTGGTTAAGTTGCTTATGATACAATCTATGACAATATTAAATATTTCACAGCGTAATATTGCGTCGGGCTTAAAATTATCAGTCGCCTCAATAATATGCCCTATATTTCAAAATAGAGGTAAAGGTAATAAATATTAAATATAACTGAGTATTAACAAAATGCAGTATGCACATAAAGTGAGGAGCCAAAAAAACGGGAAAAATTACGTCTTTGGTCTGGTCGACGCCGGGCCCCGGTAAAATGTACGGCCGTACCCTCCTCTCAGCGGGCCTGCTTTCTTCCGTTTCCAGTAGTAGTCTTTGTGTTGTGGCTGTGTCGGGTCTAATGCCTCCTCTACACATCGGCAGACGTGTCCGCGGACGGCATCTGCGTATGCATCCGCAGATGTGTAGATGGGGTAAATTGATCGTCTGTTGTTTACCTCGGACCTCCACGACGCATTAGTTTTCGCAGTGAATTCAAAATAGATATTGCGTCACCCGAGAATTAACACAGACTGAACTATTTACAGATGTGTACCTACAGATGTGTGGTCAGCGCGTGATGATATATCGGCAGATGCATCCGCAGATGCGTCTGCCGATGTGTAGAGGAGGCTTTATGTCTGATGCATATGTCGTTATTGGTCTTACACTGGCTTTATAAATGTTTGACTTTATTTCAGTGTTAACATGTAGAATTTGCAGTATAGTGTTATTAAAGTATCCTTCTAGTCTATTTGCTTTTTGTACTTGATTTCTCACTTCTTTTAGGGGATCTTCGTATCTGTACAGTATAATTCCAAGATATTTAATTTCCATTACTTGTTCAATACTGATGTCCTCAATTTCTATTTTACATCTGATTGGTTCTTTGCTGAGTACTATTCTTCTAGTTTTCTGAGATGATATTGTCATATTTAATTCTTTTGCTCTTATGTTAAACAGTGGTGTCATGGCAAAATTAGCAGTGCGGGAACGCAGTGCCGGAACGCACTGCTAATTTTTGTTTACAAAACCTAAATTCTCTATTATTTTTTTTCTTTCCTTAACCAGTGCGGGAACGGCGTTCCCACGCGTTCCCACACGATGACACCACTGATGTTAAATCTATAGACGAATCTTTACAGGCTATCTTCATCTTGAGCTATTAATATTGCGTCGTTTGCGTAACACAGTATTTTTACTTCTTTGTTTACCATTCTGTATCCTTTTCCTTGGTGACGCTTTTAATGATTTCGTACACGAGTAAATTGAAGAGGATAGTAACTTTTTCTCTTTTGTCGATTATTAGTTTTTATTGTGTAGTATATAAATTATTGTATTCACTCAATACATAAATAGTGCAAAAATAAAGCTACTAATTAAATTAATGAATAATTTACGTGATTATACAAGTAACTGTGATCCAAAAATATTCAAAAACTAAACGAAATAGTCATCTCTATGTTCTTGATGACTGTAGTTGGCGAATAAACTGTAGTTGGCTGGTTCTCATTCTTCCGATATTTTGTTGTGTATGCCTCTAGGTTTGCCGGAAATTATAATTTTTTACCTTTAAAATAAGGACACGGTTATTACTTCCCGATAATAGATCGCCCATAAATTATTGTCCCTTTAAGGTACTAGTACACTTTAGAGGACCAAAATTAAGCATTTTTTTAAGATTTTTTTTCTCAGGGCCGTTATTAAAAATGAACATAAAACTTTTTACATATTAATAGGTGTATACCTCTTAGAGAATACAAAAAATATATCTGTTTTCATTTATGCACGTACACTAATATTGTAGAGGGCGCCAAAGTCGAGGCCTCGAGAAAAAGTAGTTCCGATGGCGGACAGTTAATGTCAGGATTGGGATCTCTGAAACAAAAAAATCGTAAGGCATTTAAAAAAAAGGTCTCTTACGTGACAATTTACCACCGTTAGTAAAAAATTCCGCAAAAAAAAACATTACGAAAATTTGAAAAAAATTTGTGAAATAATCGCCCGCTTTTGTTGAGTTTTTCTTGGTTAAAAATATTTATTTTTTATTTTTTGGTCAAATTGTGGTAAATTGTCACGTAAGAGACCATCCTTTTTCAAATGTTGTACGATTTTTTTGTTTCTGATATCCCAATCCTGAGATTAACAACTGTCCGACATCATTTTTCGAGGCCCTGACTTTTGCGCCCTCTACAATATTAGTGCACGTGCATAAATGAAAAAAGATATATTTTTTGTACTCTCCAACAGTTAGATACTAATATGTAAAAAGTTTTATGTTAATTTTTAATAAAGATTCTGAGAAAAAAATTCTTGAAAAAATGATTATTTTTGGTCTTCTAAAAAGTGTACTAGTACCTTAATTTTTGTTATATTTTCTTTTTTACAATGGGTTCCATCCTATTTGGCCGTCATTTTTTTGGTCTCAAAAATTATCGACCCTGGCCTGTAGGGCTGTAGTTTAAATAGGGATAAATAGGGCTATAGTTTCATTTTCAATAATCCAAGTAATAAACCATTTAATGAAATTAATAAAAAAATTATAAAGAAAGCTTCCAACTTGCAAATACCTGTACAACTATCATTAAACATAATTCATATGGCGGAAATATCAAAATAATTACATATATTATTAATAAAGAGCCAATTTCCAATACTAATAAGATTGAACCCGCATATGAAGGTTCACTTTTTAACCCGATCAGATACGTACCTACAAGTCATGTAGTCGTAATAACTCTCTCCAGGCCTTAAACGTAGACATAGAGAGTTTCGTTACGTAAAGTATTAGGTGTCATTATCACCATTATCACCATTACTTGCACTAGCAGTCCTTGCGACTAATTGGTTCAGTTTTTCCGGTACGACCTCGCCGAATAGGTTAACTGGGGCATAAGGAAAAATATTATTTTGAAAATCATTGCTTTTAGTTAATTAAAATTTGAAAGTGGAATAACCTAGTATAATACTAAATGGGTCAAGTGATAGTGAAGTACGTAAATCTCAAAAAATTTAAGCACTTTGCTTAAAAATGAGAAATTTAATCTACAAATTGTATGGATTTCGTTAGTCCCTATAGAAAATCTAAAAATATGCAAAAACAAGTCAAATTTATTTGTGAATGGGGCATTTTGTAGATCAGTTTGCAATTATATGGACGAAATAATTAAAAAAAAGTAAGAACTAATAAAAAAGGATACCAAATGGGAGAAAAACAATTTAAAATAATCTGCTATGCGGACGATGCAATACTAATCTCTCAAAGTGAAGATGATTTACAACGTATGCTGCACCAATTCAACATAATCGCCAGAAAATTTAACATGTTAATTTCCTCACAAAAGACAAAATGCATGGTTATAACAGCAGATCCAATAAGATGTAAATTGCAGCTGGAAGGTCAGATAATAGAACAAGTGATGGAGTTTAAATACCTAGGCATCACACTATCTAGCTACGGAAGGCTCGAAACAGAAGTGGAAGATCAAGTGAATAGATAAAACAGAGCCGCAGGTTGCCTAAATGACACAATATGGAGAAATAAAAATATCGGAAAAGAAATGAAAGGCAGAATTTACAAAACAGCCATCAGACCAATAATGACATACGCGGCAGAAACACCACACAGAGAGGACAAAAAGATTACTCGAAACAGCGGAGACAGAGCTAGAAGTACAGATATACGACGGAGATGCAAGGTGTATAACATTAATAACTGGGTAAGAAACAGAAGAATAGAATGGAATGACCACATAAGCCGAATGACAATAAATAGGGTAGTCAGGACAGCGAAAGACGGTTCCCCAATAGGAAGACGATCAGTGGGAAGACCACGAAAACGATGGAACAACTTACTAGAGGCACATTAAAAAAAGGACAGAATCATTTCTATACAAAAAGAAGAAGTTTTCAATTAAATTACATCAACCCTCCAGCGGGGGCGAGCACAACTCCCAAAATTTTAATGCAACGGGGCCTTGGGTGATACCTCATGGTCAAGGTCGTTTAACTAATTTTTCAAAAATACAACATACAATATATATTTCTTTTCAGTACTTTTGGAAAAATCTTGGACTCAGTACTCCAAAAAGTTCTTGGAGTTCTAAACTCGATACTTAATGTCTTTACAGTTTCACTTGATTTTTACAAAAGTACTTAAAAAAATATATAATGTATGTATGAGTATTTTTAAAAAAGTGGTTGAACGACCTTTGAAATTAGGTATCACTCAACTCCCTTTCCATTAAAGATTTTTGGGATTGTGTCCGCCCCCGCTAGAGGGTTGATATTATTTTGGTTGAAAACTGGTCTAGAAATTGTCCCCCTCATAAATAAATTTGACATGTTTTTGCATATTTTTATATTTTCTATAGGGACCAAATTATAGAGGGTGGTTCCCTTCTATTTTAGGAGTACTGCACTCAATACTTAATATATTTACAGTTTTACTTGATTTTTCCAAAAATACTCCAAAATATACTTAGAATACTCCAATACTCAAAAAAAATCAATTTGGAATTCAATACCTACTCTAAATATAACTTTGGAGTTCTGAACTCGACATTTAATATTGTTTAAGTCCAAACATAAAGTGAAATGAACGTCGATGTGTATATATACATTTTGTATACTGTATACTATATACTACACACATCGACGTACGTTTCACTTTATGTCTTGACTTAATTTGATTGAAAATGAATCGTACCGCATGGGAAAAGTTATAGCGGACAAATTATATCTGTACGCTTAGTTTGAATGTAATAGACATTTGGTATTGCTCCTTTTAAATGTCTTTTCAAGCACTATAAAAGTTGTAAGTATCATTATACAAGCATAAAAACCGCTAAACGCCGTAAAAATGAGTGGCGCATAAAATATTCCAGCTACAAAAGATCTGATATGAATATTACGTGGCGCGAAAATGGATTTTCATTTGATGCAAAACAAAACTCTAGTTTTATTTTAAAAGATTTTTCCATAATATTTGCTAAATTTGAAGTAAACGCGCCACAAAAGAGTAACTTTGATACAGTTTGAAACTCTTTTGTGGCGCGTTTACTTCAAATTTAGCAAATATTATGGAAAAATCTTTTAAAATAAAACTAGAATTTTGTTTTGCATCAAATGAAAATCCATTTTCGCGCCACGTAATATTCATATCAGATCTTTTGTAGCTGGAATATTTTATGCGCCACTCATTTTTACGGCGTTTAGCGGTTTTTATGCTTGTATCAGGAGTTTTTCAAAGTTATTTATAAATTAAATGTATGAAGTTGAATGCAATGTTCCTCTATTACACGTCAAGCTTTATAAATGGTCACCTTTGTTGCATTATCTCCCAAATGATCTAGTGTCCATCGAATGTACACTAGATTTTTTTTTATTCGAAATAGATTGAAAAAAAAATTGAGATGGCCGGTAAATGAAGTCGGATTGTCCGTTGCCAGATCAAATTTAGCGTCGTAACCACTACAACTACATAAACCATTTCGGGAATAATCGTTAATTGGATTATACTTTTGTAGCTTAAAAACTTCTAAACGGCTTAACCGATTTTGATCAGTAAACATGAGTTTGAAACGTATTGACCAGTAGTATCTGATGGATCTAAGGTCAAGTATGAAAATTGAAGCTATTACAGGAATTATTGAGCTTGAGGAATCGTTTTTCCCACAGGAAATAGATTTTATCATACTTATGAAGCCTATAACCTAAAAAATTCAAATTTTCCGGGATATGAGGTATACACCATTAAATTCGTCTGGAGTACTTCTATAAACGCTAAGTTATTGGCGCAATTTGTAGGTTGAAATGTTGAGTAATTGTCGAAAAACCAAAATTTTCAAAGTTTAGTTTTTCAGTTTTTCGGCTATACTGAGCCGTGTGTATGTCTGATTCTGACGGCTTAGACACCATTTGAAAGCTTAAGTCAACACTATTAATTTGATGTATTTGCGGTTCTCCTGGCTCTTCTTGTTCCGAATATATATACCCCCAGAACATATGCCGTTTTGTACCTACCAAGTCCTATAGCTGGCTTATGGGTGGTCAAAAGTCACAAACTACACCGGTTCTAAATCGGCCCTGACCCCCTCTTCAAACACAGAGGAAAAATATCAAATCGGTTTAACTTTCAAACACACATACATATATATCCACAGACATTTTCCCTTTTTTAAATAAAAATTAAGTCACATTTCTAAGCTCTATAACTTTTGAATGGTATAACCGATTTTCAAAATTAGACATGCGTTGGAAAGGTAATGATCAGTACTGTTAGAAGCCGCAAAGGTCAGACTTAAATTTTTGAAGTTTTTGGGAGTTTTGTGAGCCAGAACGAAAAACAGACCTAAATAAGAAGGGCCGTAAAATCGACACCCTTGGACCAAAATGGATGGTTGACATATGAATGGGTGAGTCTTTTTCTGAACTTGAAGATGGGAGTTGGCACAATTTTCAATTCAGTCAGATTTAGAAAATTAAAAATTGTGTATATATAATAGTGTCGCGTGTAGGGGGGTGTATTTCTGCGCCACTGGCGAGAACTGCCGTTCTCTGGTAATTTTTTCGATATAAAACTAACAGCTTCGATAACCAATAAATCGAAAACTATTAATTTTATCAAAAAAAAATGTATAATGAACATTTTTTGCTTATAATTAATGTTTTTACCAGCATTTGCGGTCAAAATATAATAAAAAATTTCCACCTACGAGATGAGGTGGCAACCACCCCATGGTAAAAGCGTCTTTCGGCATCATATAGATTTTGATCCTTGGACTATCCACTACTTATTGTCAAATTTTCAAGCAAATCTATCCATTCTGTAAAAATTGCGAAGTGAAAAATTTCAGTTCCTGGACTAATTATACTTTTGGAGCTCTATAACTTCTGAACGGTTTACCTGATGTTGATCACTAAACATGAATTTGAAACGTATTGACAAGTAGTATCTGACCAGCATCCAAGATCGAGTATGATAACTGAACGTATTACAGGAATTATTGAGCTTGAAAAACCGTTTTTCCCATAAGAAATAGATTTGATTATACTTATGAAGCCTATAACTTAAAAATTCGAATTTTCCCAGATATGAGGTATACACCGTTAGACGCGTCCTGAGTCCTTCTACAAACTCTCAGTTATTGGCGCAATTCGTAGGTTGAAATTTTGAGTAATTGTCGAAAAACCAAAATTTTCAAAGTTTAATTTTTCAGTTTTTTGGCTATGGCGAGCAGTGTGTATGTCTCAGCTTGATCGCTTAGGCGCCACTTGAAAGCTTAACTCAACCCTATTGATTTGGTGTATTTGCGGTTTTCCTGTCTTTCCTTGAACTTAAGATATATACGCCCAAAAAATATGCAATTTTGTATCTACCTAGTCCTGTAGCTGGCTTACGGGTAGTTAGAAGTCAAAAATTAGACCGGTTCTGAATCGGCCCTCACACCTTCTTGAAACACAGAAAAAAAAATTCAGATCGGTGTAACTTTTCCACACACATACATACATACATACATACATACATATCCACAAACATTTTCCATTTTTTAAATAAAAATTGAGTCATATTTCTGAGCTCGATAACTTTTGAATGGTATAACCGATTTTCAAAATTAAACATGCGTTGGAAAGGTAATGATCTGTGCTATCAGAAGCCGTAAAGGTCGGGCTTAAATTTTTGAAATTTTTGGGAGTTTTGGGGACGAGAACGAAAAACAGGCTTTAAATGGGAAGGGCCGTAAAATCCACACCCTTGGACCAAAATGGAGAGGTAACATATGGATGGACGAGTCTTTTCCTAAACTTTAAGATGGGATTTAGCCCAATTTTCAATTCAGTCAGGTTTAGAAAATCGAAAATTTCGTGTATATATAGTGTCGCTTGTAGGGGTGTTGTGCGCCACTGGTGAGAACTATCGTTCTCTGTGGATACCTAAAATCGACCGTTTCTCTATTATTTCAAGTTGAATACACCGATTTGAGCATGCAGCAAAAAATCAAACTTTTCTTACCTGCCACATCCCTCTTTGTATTATAACTAGAAGATTTATGAAGGAACGAATCTCTTTGTTTTTTTATAACCTACAGAAATATTTTATATAGTTTTTTGTTCGATACATAGTTTTTAATGAAAATTGAAAATTTTTAATGAAAAGTGTTGAGTTTTCAAAAAATAATTATAGAACAGTCTTTGCCTAAAATTAGGTTCTCTAGCCTCTTCCGTGGCTATTTTAACCAAAACATTTTTCACCCCCGAGAAGGGGTGGTAACCACCCCCAAGATAAAAGCGCACATCGACATAGGGTAGACTTTGTTTCTTGAGCTATTCCCTACTGACTGTGAAAATATCAAGTAAATCGATGTAATAGGATGGAATTCGGAGCCAAATACCATCATTGACTGCCCTGTTTTGTTTGTTAACATTTTTTAATTTAGAAAATCTCATTTTAAAAAAAGAGGTATATTTTTTAAGAAAGTCTGGCTGTTGAAAATTTTTATCTATAATGCGTAATTTTTTCAAAATATTGAAATGAATAAAAAAGTGACTTTTTCTGCTTATGTTAATAAAAACCATGAAGCAGTAAACATTTCGATTACCACGGGATGATACGCCTTTTCTATTGACTTTCCCCAGACATTCGAGTTAAAAAATAGCGGTATGTCCTTTTTCTATTTTTAAATGCTTGGTTTCCTGGGTATAGGGGTATTATTTTTGAGTTTTTACGCATAACATATTTATTAAAATATTGATCAGTTTTCTACTTACGTCTATCCACTTATTAACTAGCTTTTAAATCCAACACTAGAGCTGCACCATCCGACCCGCGTATCACTGACCAATGCAATTCTTCAGCAACAAGTAGCAAACAGCATTTAAATCTTTATAGACAACTTAAATCCGCAAACACAGAACAATCCGCTAGTGAAAGCTCATCATCCACAACACCAAACGATCGCGATACGATGCGATGTGGGAAAAGCGCTGAAGAGAAGAAGAAATGGCGCCTGACGGTGTTATACCGACTTCAGGCTATCAAATAAACGGTGAAGAGTTAAGAAGATGCTTTATAGCGGTGACCCATATAGGGGTACCATCAGAGTTGGGCGCTGAGGTACTACCTGCGATAAAATGCGTTCGTGGGGTACCTATGTAGAGATTTAAATTCACTTTCAGTCTGGTATTTTGATTATCTAGACAGCCGTGGAATGCGTAGTTGCTTTTTAAATGTACTTTTAATAATGTAAATGTCTAATAATTAAATGAATTTTTGGCGTACTCCAAAGAGAATAGTTTAACATTCCGTCGTTAACAGAAATGGACCTTAATTTTTAAATTGCTTGTTTTTCCTTGCTCTTTTGTTTGACTGCGTTTGAAAATGGTCGTTTTAAGAGGTACATTAAAATACAAAGTAGAACTAGGAAGTGAAAAAGAAACCGAAAGCAAAGAATATTGTTATTCATTGTAGATAGTCTCAAATTTTAGTGTGTGTGACTATGATGGATGAAGATAATAGTTTTGCCATAATCTGCAGAATGATTACGTATCTAGGAAAAACAGTTTTAAAAAATGTTTCTTATTGTTACGATAGGCGTACCACTAGACCAGGAATATAATTCTGCCTTATACATGGTCGCCACTGGCGAAGCGTCCATGTAATTCCATTTACCAATATTTTTACCAATAGAAATATATTATTATATTATGTGTTAATAGTACCTAATTCAGTAAATAGCCAATTACTCGTAGACACACGAAAATATTGGCGAGTGTATGTGACTCAATTGCACTTTATTATACTCTGTTACCAGTCTCATTTGTGGTTACAATGGTTATATCCTCGCTATCGCTCGGGACCGGCTAGTGTCTGAAAATTTTGAAGGAGCGACGGCGTAAGCCCGTAAGGGGCCGTCCATTAATCACGTGAGGCTCGAAAGGGGGGGGAGGGGGTCTATAAAAAATCACGAAATGTCTCAATCCACGTGATATACGTGGTCTTGAACGTCAAAATGTATCACCAAGGGGGAGGGGGGGTTAAAAAATGCTAAAAAAAACCTCACGTGATTAATGGACGGCCCCTAAGCGCGCTGTGTATATCAGTAGCCCTGTTACCAGATTTAAATTTGGTTACAGTACCTATAAAAAGTGTGTGTGAAATTAATCATGGATGAGTGTCGCTGCGTAATCGATCAACTACTTGAAAAGCAATTCTCCTTGTATAATTTTGAAGAAAAAAATTATATTATTGAAAATGAAAGACCTATTTTAAACATTTTAAAAAAGGAATCAAAAAGGTGTTCGATATTTTAAATTTAGTTGGTACAGTGAAAATCCTTGGTTATGTGGTTGCAAGAAAAATGGACTGTATTATTGGTCATGTCTTCTGGTTTCTACAAAAAATGGGCGGACCAGGTTCACGATTTAAATAGTTTTGTAGTTTTAAAAAGGAGACATGAAATTTCTCCGTTACCTACATGTAAGATGTATTTGATTTGATTTGATTCAGTTTGGCAAAACAAGAATCGAAAGTTCTCTTAACCAAGCTTTTAAAGCAAATATTGCTAAATATAATGAGTTTGTTAAAAAATAGATAGGTATATCCTTAGCACACTTATAATAGATATACCGTATGTTTTTTGGCCAAACAAAAATTAGCGTTTCGTGGTCATTTTGAGGGCGACGATTCTGACAATTGAGGCAATTATAGGGAATTGTTAACATTAATTGCCAAAAAAGATCAACAATTTTGCCAACATCTAGAAACATCAACTGTTTTTTCGAGAGTTTCAAGTGATATACAGAATGATATTATTGAAGCTATATATACATTTAGCCATATCTTCATTTTTTTTAAATAAGATTTTTTGCATCTGATTTTGGTAACACTTTAGAAATAGTCACGCGTCGCCACTGATGGTCGCCGGTCGAAAACGAAAGAGAGACATCATCAGGAACTTCTTCTAACGGCACTTCAACCCTTTGTGAGTCTTGACCTGCTTAACAATGTTCTTCCATTCTGCCCTGTCATATACTTTCCTTCGTCAATGCCTGATGTTCATGGTTTTAAGATCTTCTTCTATCTAAAACCTTCCTTTTGTTCTATTTCCTTCAGGCTTCCGTCTCTGGATTACTTTTACAGCTCGATTATCTGGCATTCTTTCTAAGAAATCAACCATTTTAGTCTTTGTGACTTTGCAAATCTAACAATATCTGCGCTCTGCATTAGTTCATCCAGCTTGTAGTTCATTTTAGCTCCTCGAACGATTGCCGCAATGGGTTGAACCAAATATCTTTCTTAGTATTTTGCGCTCAAATATTCTCAGTTCATTTTCGTCAGTACTTGAGAAGGTCCACGTTTCATATCCATATGTGACCACTGGTCTAATTACTGTTTTTTAGATTCTAAGCTTAGACTCACGATTCGACTCATTAACTTATTTTTCATTAAATCTTTGTATGCATTACCGCTAAGAATCCGTGCTTGTATTTCTTCACTGGTGTTGTTGTTGTCATTTATCATTGAGCCTAGGTAGGGAAAAGAGAAGCCATATTCGTAGGTATGGCTATCAACTTTCAGATTCTCATGTTAATTCGACTGTGCACTCCATATATTTTGTTTTACTTTCATTTATATAATAAAGACCAAACTTAGCAGCTTCTCGTTTCAGCTCTTTCTTAGCTTTTTCGCCCAATACCCTTTTGTTGCGGCTTAATATGGCAGCATTATCCGCATATGTGCATATTCGCATAGATCTTGTATTAGAACAGTTTTCCATAGTTCATCATCACCAACACCAAACGATCGCGATACGATGTGGGAAAAGAGCAGAAAAGAAAAAATGGAGCCTGACGGTGGTATACCAACTTCAGGCTATCAAATAAACGGTGAAGAGTTAAGAAGATGCTTTATAGCGGTGACCCATATACGGGTACCATCAGAGTTGAGCGCTGAGGAACTACCTGCGATAAAATGCGTTCGTGGGGTACCTATGTAGAGATTTAAATTCACTTTTAGTCTGGTATTTTGATTATCTAGACAGCCGTGGAATGCGTAGTTGCTTTTTAAATGTACTTTTAATAATGTAAATGGATTATAATTAAATGTACTTTTGTAGCGTACTCCAAAGAGAATAGTTGAGCATTCACTCGTTAACAGAAATAGACCTTAATTTTTAAATTGTTTGTTTTTCCTTACTCTTTTGTTCAAATGCGTTTGAAAGCAAAGAATATTGTTATGCACACTATATAGCCTCTTTTGGTTTGTTTGAATCTCTTTCAGTCACCATTTACGTTTAAACGAACATCCAAATGTTAAGCCCCAACGATAGCTAATTCCTATTTTTTACGTTGAATCAGTGTGATCATCTTAACGAACATTTTTTCTATACGTTGTACTAGGCATAATAATGTTTATGGGCGAAATTTGTTGTTTATAAATCTTTAAAAAAATCATATATTTCAACCTCCCAGATTTTAAATTTTTATTTTTGTCAACTTACTTTTACTTTTTCGTGTCTGGATCCGACTACAGTTTTTCTGCCTAGTATCGAGCTACGTCTACACCCTTTGTATTTGCGAGCCATAAATCATCGAGGGTGCACTGTGGTAGGCAAAGTCTGCATACTCCCAGGTGCTCCACGTTCTGTATGTCCCCAAATTCGCAAAGTGCGTCGTTATCTGTCTTGATGCCCTATTTAATAAGGTTCTGTTTTACAGGGGCAGCACCTGTACGTATGCGGTTGAGTGTCCGCCAGGTTCTCCAGTCCAGGTTTATTCCATTAGGTCGTTCTGGATGTAGGGGGAACAGTTCGGGTGGTTCGACGCTGACATTTCTCATAAACCTTTTCCTTGATTTAAGTCGGCTGCTTCCTGGCGGTGGTTCGTCAAACCCGTATAATTGGTGCCTTTCATCGAAAGTTTGCCTGAACTTCTCCACATATTGTGAGGCGCATCTACGGTCGTCTGGTGATGCGAATCCAGCTGCCCGGTACAGTAGGGGCAGAGGGGTTGGCTTCACACAACCGGTAATTATTCTACATGTTTCATTTAACGCCGCCGCCGTGGTGACTTGTTGGGTGTGTCTAGATCTACCCCAGACGGGACAAGCATATTCCCCTATTGAGAAACATAAGGCCTCAGCTGTTGACTTTAAGACCTGCTCCCCACTTGCATCCTACAAGTTTCCGGAGAAGGTTGGTTCTCGTAGAAACCTTTTGTCTTGTGCTCCGATAGTGTAATTTATACGTTAGTGATCGGTCTAGTATCACTCCAAGATATTTGGGCCTATCAGTATGTTCCAAGCGTTGTCTCTCCCAAGAAACATTCAGTTTTACATGCGCCAGATGGTTGTTGGGATGGAATGCACATACTTAGGTTTTAATAGTGTTTGGCTTTAATGAGTTTTGTTTGTAGTAAGTTGACATCATGTTTAAAGCCTCTTCCATTGTCGACTCTACTTGTGTGAGTGTTTCCCCTTTACGGCGATACCAAGGTCGTCAGCGTAAACAAAACTCTCAGTCTGGGGCTGCATTGGTTGGTCGTTGGTGTAGATGTTAAATAGGGACGGCGCTAGAACGCTTTTGAGGTTGGCCATTTTTTGGGTTCTCCATCTGCTCTTAGCAATCTTCTAAAGATATAGGGATTGTGTTCTATAGATTTTACATTTTAGGTGTCCCCACAAAAAAATCTAGGGGAGACAAATCTGGTGATAGAGGAACCTATAAGGTGCTGCATCTCTTTCAAATCTAAGGCGTGGAAAAGTTTGGTCTAAATATTAACGAACAAGCAAAGCATAATACGGAGCACTGTCCAATTAAAAAATAAAATTATCAGTACTAATTGCACAAGAACTCTGAAATTATTGATTTTTTCCCGAGTGACACTTTGACAGTTTTAATTTCACGAGCCGAAGGCGAGTGAAATTATGTCAAAGTGTCACGAGAGCAAAAATTCTATATTAATTTCAGAGGTCGAGTGCAATTTGTTGCGATTATTTCATGAATAAAACTGTTCAAAACCAAAATTTTATTGTAATTTATTTATGTAAGTACCATTAAACACACAGTTTTTATAAATATTTGACGATTGAAAGTCATCACTTTTATAATTTTTAAAACATTAATTGTCATTAATGTCACTGAATGTATTTTTTCGTAGCAACGAAGGGCATCTGACGTAATATACTTAACGACGGGAGATTATCAAAAATTATCGATTTAATTCAGATTTCTGTAGCTTTCTATTGGTCAGAATCTCCTATGAATTAAATAATCTTTATTATTTATAATATTATTTATAATATCAGTCAAGTTCTATCAACTATTTAATAGTATTGGCGACAAAATATCTCCCTGCCGCACTCCTCTGTCAATTTTTATATACTCAGTCATGCAATAAAAGTATATAGTTGCTGTCACATTTTCGTGTATATTTCGAATAATATTCGCCTATCTGTGGTCTATTTCGAATTCTGATAGTGAAAGATAGCGACTGTTTTCGCTATATAAAATGCTTTGTAGAAGTCAACAAAAATAAGAACAACTGGTCTATTATTATATTGGATAAAATTTTCGACCAGAGTTTTAAGGCACTCAAGATACTCGTTTGTGCAATCGAAATCCTGCTTGTTCTTCCGACTGATAGAAATGAAGTATTACTTCCAATCTGCTTGCCAATATTCGAGTAAAGAGTTTGTTAGAGCTAATAGGTCTATAGTTTTCGAGAAATAATTCATCCAATTTTTTATGAAGGAGGACTGTAACCGAATTCTTCCGTTTATTTAGAATGTTTTTATTCTGCAGACATATATCCAAAAGTGTTTAAATACAAAACATCAAAAGTTTATTTTTAATATTTCTGACAGCATGTTGAATTTCTTCATTTGATATATCTGGTAGAAGAAATACAAGTTCTGTAATTAAATAAATACAGAGTATTTAAAAGTAATTGTGATTTTCGTATTTTACGAATTATCATCTTGATGGTATAATCCTTTCAACCATGAAATGTCATTCTTTGAAACATTTAAAGTACGATTTTAATTGATGGCTCGATATAATATTATTTGCGGTAATTGTTACCTCAAATGCTATTAGACAATATCTCTTATAGTGAAAGTAACCGAAGGTAGTTCGACGTCTTTCATAAATAAAGCTAATAATACACACATCAAAAATAATTTTTCTTCTAATCCTGAGAAAACTAATAAGTATTTTTGAAAAATTTAAACACAGAATAAAAGATTAGATGCCATTATTTTATATAAATGCATGTGAAGTCTATGGGGCCTTAGAAAATACCCACATTACTGCATGTGGCCAACTTTTCAGGAATAGATAACATAAAGCTAACCTGCACTCCTGCACATCAGACGTCCATTGTGGGGTCCCATGTTACGTCTTAGAAATCGAAAGACTCAGGTTAGATGTTCACTTGTAAACGACATTTTTTAAATCTAATAGTGTATGTACTAATTGTAATGATCAAATAAGTTAATATTTTTGGTACAATTTATTAAAATCAGTTAAATCAATAAATTTTTTCTTATTTTTTGTCAAAATAAATAACGATACAGTTAATCAATATACCTTATTCCATTAATATTAGGGTGGTGCGAAAAAAGTCAAGTTGATAATTCCGTATCGCTATAGTGCGGAAAAGTTGCGATTGGTAATTACAAGAAAAACAAAAAAAGAATTATTCAAATCGGACTTTATCTTCCGATCCCGCAAGGGACCTAAAGATTATGAAAAAAAAATGAAATTTTACCTTTTTTCAAAAAATGTTTATTTATCCTTCGTGTACGTTTTATTTATCGCTATAGTAAAATTTATTTACAGTTTGCATGGCAGAGTAATAAAAAAATAGTTTTACGCATTTAATGAATATCTTCCGATCCCGCGAGGTCAATCAAAATCTATAAAAATTTGAAATTTTTGATGAATTTGAAAAATTAGAAAACATTAATTTATCTCATTTTTTTGTTACATTGTGAAACTCTTCGCTTGTTTAGATATTGTATGATAATATTTAAACAACCCAGATCTCAAAACGAGGTGGTGTTGCACTTCTAGCTCCACACGCACCCTTCTCTCCAACCAACCAATGAGTGTGTGTTTTTATCATTATTTACATATATGTACAGTTCTTTTTCATCTGTTTGTGTCCAGCTCTCAAATACCAACTTTGCATTGTGATTTCTTGGTAAAATCTGGCAGCATGGACCTTGATTTAAGTGTTATCCTGATGCATATATCTCTTGATTGAGGCCCACATACATTAGCATTAGACGATGCTTCCGTGGCCAACTTTAGACACCGCTCATCAGCTGGCTTGTGGCAGGGATAGTTTTGTACATTCCAGTCTGACATGTCGCCCGATGTAATACAAGGAGTTATATCTTCATTTGAAACTCTTCGAGGAAGTGGTGGAGAAGATAGTTTTGCAACATTCCAGTCTATTATTTTAGTTTTGTCCTGTGCTTTAAAATTTCAAGTAGAGGGGAGAAAGGAAACACATTAGAGAGCTAGTACCAAGGAGAGTGTTAAAAGCCGGACAGACTAAAGCCAAGGGCAAAAGTATTAGAAATTCCATCCCTTCTACTTTAAATTTTCAAGCACAGGACTACACTGAAATAATAGACTGGAATGTTACAAAACTATCTTCTCCACTAGTTCTTCGAGGAGTTTCAAATAAAGATATAACTCCTTGCATTACATCGGGAGACATGCCAGACATGCCATGGAATGTACAAAACTATCCCTGCCACATGCAAGCCGACGAGCGGTCTCTAAAGTTGCCCACGGAAGCATCGTCTAATGCTAATGTATGTGGGCCCCAATCAACAGATGGATTCATCAGGAAAACATTTAAATCAAGGTCCATGCTGCCAGATTTTACCAAGAAATCACAATACAAAGTTGATGTTTAAGAGCTGGACACAAACAGATGAAAAAGAAATGTACATATGTAAATAATGTAAAAACACACACTCATTGGTTGGTTGGAGAGAGGGGTACGTATGGAGCTAGAACTGCCACCACCCCCTCTTTTGGAGTTCTGGGATGTAACAGAAAAATTAGATAACTAACTGTTTTTAATTTATCAAAATCATCAAAAATTTCGAATTTTTATAGATTTTGATTGACCTTGCGGGATCGGAAGATACTCATTAAATGCGTAAATCTATTTTTTTTATTACTCTACCATGCAAACTGTAAATAAATTTTACTATAGCGATAAGTAAAACGTACACGAAGGATAAATAAAAATTTTTTGAAAAAAGGTAACATTTCATTTTTTTCATAATCTTTAGGCCTGTTGCGGGATCGGAAGATAAAGTCCGATTGGAATAATTCTTTTTTTGTTTTTCTTGTAATTACCAATCGCAACTTTTCCGCACTATAGCGACACGGAATTGTCAACTTGACTTTTTTCGCACCACCCTAATGAATATACGACTGTGTTGGATTATTTTGACAACGAATATTTTATTGTGCAAAATATGAAGAACGGAAATAAATTGCAAATTACATTGCTGTGTTTTGGAATAATTATTAGAGCCATTTACTTTCGTACTTCTTACTTCTTATGTGGCACACTGAAATATTCGTTGTCGCGATAATCCAAAACAGTTGTATGTTGGTGGAATGAACCATAATAAAAAAAAGTGTCGAAAATAATAAGAAACTACGCCGTCGATCCAACAAGTTTGAAATCTTACTCGTAGCCATATCACTGCGTAAGCAAATTGCCTATAAATAATTGAATCGTTTATTGTTGAAAGGTAGACCAGGGCCCATCTGTAAAAATATTAGTACATTTGGACGTTGAAAGGCGACTCAAATTTTTTTGCAGAAATTGCTTGAAAATAAATCAAATAATAATATTTGAGTTATCCTCCCTCTCAAAAAGGTCCGGAACATTGTTTAAATAATCAAAATGTCAAAAAATTAAGGAAAAATTCGATTTTTTTTCTTGGTTTTTTGATTATAACTTTAAAAATATTCATTTCCGAGAAAAGTTGGTATAACATAAAAGTTGCGTAATTAAATTTCCCACAATATAGAATTGGTTAAAAATTTAAAAAATAGTCACCCTTGCTGCAAAATAGCAATAATTGTGAAAAAACATACAAAAACAAGTATTCGCATTTTACGTTTTTCAACCATTTATGCTACACTTAGGACCTTAGTATTTCACCCTAAAAAACTTTATTATACAGCAAAACAATGATGTAAATTTTATTAAGATCGGTTCAATAGATTTTGCAAAATAAATTTTGCAATCCAGCTTTCGTAAAAGTTTAATTCTTATTATATTTCGATATAAATAAATAAATTTGTTTATTGCAAAATAAAAACACATACCCTGTCCTTTGAAATAACACTTTTATTAGCAAAAACTTTCTTTATTCATATATTTTAACTTAAATAATAAAAGTTTATTATTTGTAAACGTATGCAATTGTTTAAATAATATTTCACAAACAATAATAAAATTAGTTTGATTTTTGTGGAATTAAAATATTAAAATACAACAAAATATAGAGTAAGAAAATATTATATTAGATAAAGATAGGAAGAAATTTTGGTGGAAATCAACTTGTGTGAATCGAACACGGCTGTCCTGCGCGTAGCACCAAAAATTATTGTTTATTTCAAAAATTTTCTGACGCCGTGGTAATTAATCGATTTTAATTTTGAAAATTGCAGCTGAAAGGTACAGTACACTTCTATATGCAAAAAAAATTCAACTTGCTATCTGCTTTATTTTCAGTCCTGTAACATTTTGAAAAAATAAATTTTTTTTGCGAAAGCTGGATTTCAAAATTTATTTTGCAAAATCTATTGAACCGATGTTAATGAAATTGACAGTATTATTTTACTGTATCATAGGGTTTTTCTGTGTGAAATATGAAGGTCCTAAGTGTAGCATAAATGGTTGAAAAACGTAAAATTCGAATACTTGTTCTTGTATGGTTTTTTCGCAATTATTGCTATTTTGCAACTAGGGTGACTATTATTTAAATTTTTGACCAACTCTATATTGTAGTAAATTTAATTACGCAACTTTTATGTCAGTACAACTTTTCTCGGAAATGAATACTTTTAAAGTTATAATCAAAAAACCAAGAAAAAAATCGAATTTTTTCTTCAATTTTTGACATATTATTTTGATTATTTAAACAATGTTCCGGACCTTTTTGAGAGGGAGGATAACTCAAATATTATTATTTGATTTATTTTCAAGCAATTTCTCCAAAAACATTTGAGTCACCTCTCAACGTCCATCTCAAAACAGATGCGCGCTAGACTAAGGAGACAAGTTACATTTTATAAGTTTTTAGAATATGAGAAAGTAATTCTGAGGATGCAGCATGCAGTTAATTTGCAAATAACTTTTTACTAGGTATATTCCTAATTTTTTAATAAATTGTCTTCGTTGTTTAGTATATTCCCTATTAGGGTTATTATCTGTTTGGTAAGCGTTTATTTATACTGGCGATATTTAGGACCCCATAAAAAATTACAAGTGGCCAATTACAATTGTAAGGGGACACCATTTTATGTACAATACGTACTCCGGATTTGGTATCATTTTAGAATAAAATCATCTCTTGCGTGTTGCTAGTTTCGTCTATTCAGTCTGCTCAGTGCCGGTTTAACCTAACTTCGGGCCCTGGGCGCTGGAGGTTTAGGGGCCCCTTCATTGCTATTCGTTGTCAGTTTTTTAACAAGAAAACACATGCATTAAATATAAAGGTTTATTGTAAAATCCATAAAGTATTTTTTTAAACAAGCAAGAAGAATAGCAAACGTAAAAAATAATCCAAAAATACTTTTAAAAACATAAATAAAAAACAAAAAGTTCCACAAAACAACGCATGACAAGTAAAAAAACATATTCTAAAAAATACATAAAGACAAAAATTAGATCACTTTTTTCTTGACTTGGTATTCGCAAACTGTCATATAATATCACAATTCAGTTTCTCCAGTTCTTCATTCTCTATATACAATAGTGATAATGCTTCTAGGTTTTGTGACCCAAATTTGACCTTAAATATGTTTTTATTCTATTTAAAGCCGAAAAAGACCGCTCACCTGACGCGTCAAATAAATTTGCAGTAAAGTTAAGATATTGGGAAAAGTTGCCTTTACATCCTGGATGACATCAAATTTTTCATAAATTATAATATATTTATTCAATATGCAAGTTCTCTTTGGTTCCATCAACATCGTTTTTATGTTTTTCGCATAAAGTATTAATTGACGTCTTGTATTCTTCTTTATCTAGAATTAAAAATCATCTAAAAGCTGATGTCACACCCTTGTAGCATTCAATTAGCGATTCTGCTAATTTTCTAGGCTTTAATTTTCTGCGACAGCGATTTTTTGTAGCCGCGACTACAAATCGTAAGTGGAGTGCTAGCCTTAGAGGCCACTGTATAATGCCAAATTGCAATTTTTGTAATCGCTTTACTTTTGAATGTTTGAGAGAGTGTGTACCTATTGTTTGGGTATTGGCATTTTCGAGAATAATCTATTCTTTATCTATAAATTAGATGTATGTATATCTATTTTTGTCTTTCGTTTAACTATTTTAACAGAACTTATTTTAAAGCCGAAAAGTAAGATATACCTATTATTATTTAAGCCACACAATTCAAATTGAAATTATTAGAAACTAAAAAAAATCCGTTTATGCGATTATTTTGGATACAATTCGCGACACAGCTAAATATGACAACTTTCTGTAGTTTTTGGAAAAGGGCCCCGTCACAAAAACTAACACGGGGCCCCTGTGGGATTAGGCTACGCCACTGTGTATAGGCGTGAAGAGATTTAACAATAGAACATAGACTTTTGCAGTGTATTGGCGTATCTGCGTATGAGATTTTTTTCGGAGAACATGTAGATGATTTAGCGTCTTTATTTTTTTTATAATTAAAAGGAACGGGCCCCTTCGGGCCCCGGGCCCCTGGGCGCCCGCCCCAAGCGCCCAGTGGATAAACCGGCACTGAGTCTGCTGTATCATTGTGATGAAATGATGAAACCACTAATGCATTTCTATTCTTTTTGGGTACATGTGATGTCCAGTGGCGTAGCTGACAGGCCCGCAGGGCCTGCAAGGCGGGGGGGCGACCTTACGAGGGGCCCCTTAAATCCTTCAAGCTTAGTACTTTTACTTTCTTTAAATTGGGGACCAAAACATATTTTCCTAATAAGTATCAAAATGGGGAATTTGGAAGGAAGTTTAATGAAGTGGGTAATTGACGTAGCTTATTTTCGTGGACATGTTGGTAGTTTAGCTGAAAGTAAAGCCTAAAAAGATAATTTTTTGTCCGTGGTTCTTTTACTAGCTAAAATGATCCTGTTTTAGCTAAATTAATCGAAAAAAACAATAACTTAAAAACAAAACGAATACAAAGCGAAGTTGTACATTTGATGGCTCAAGAAACTGAAACCAAATTGATTAATTTAATTTAAAAAAAATTGGTTTTATTCAATAAAATTCTTGATACCACACAAGATATTTCAAAATACGAACAGCTTAGTTTTATTTTCCAGTATGTAAAAATGACTTGCGATGAAAATAATTATTTACCTTCTAAAATAAAAGTTGTTGGAAGATTCTTGGGATTCATTCGCATATTAGGAAATAGGCATGGACACAAGCTTGAGCTTAGCTGGACTCGGCTCGAGGCTCGGCCCGTTTGAGGAGCCGAGCTTCAAGCTTAAGACAGTTTGTTTCTTGCGAACCGAGCTTCGAGCTGAATCAATTTTTTTTCGAGCCGAGTCGAGCTGAGTTCGAAACGAGCAGAGCTTTCCTTAACGAGCTTGTCAATATTTTAGCTAATACTTGATACATGTTCTAATTCATTTATTTCTTCTGCGACTGATACTTCTGTTTGGGAATAAGTAATTCAGACTATAAATATGTATTTTTTTAATATACAGTGTATCCGTAAAACATGGAATAAATTCCAGCCGAGCCCAGCTCGACTCGGCTCGAAATATTTGAGCCGAGCTGACACGAGCCACCAGCTCAACCTGCAGCTCGAAGTTCAAGCCGAGCTTGGCTCGAAAGTTAAAGCCGAGCTCAAGCTTATCAAAAGCTCGGATCGGCTAGAATCGAGTCCATCCCTATTGGGAAATTTTAAAATTCACAATCAAAGCACCTCTATGTACACAACTGCAAAGGAAAGGGGTATGACGGGGCAAGCGTTATGAGCGGTGTATATTCAGGCGTACAAAGGCGCATAACTGACATTGAAAAAGAGCTTTGTATGTTGATCGTCGTGCATCCCATAATCTGAACCTAGTATTGAATGATGCCGTTGCTGGTGCACAGGAGTTGTTTTTTAGGATATAATTAAAAGATTATATGTTTTTCTTTTTAGTGCAAGTATTAAAATATGGGATGTACTATGTGCTGTTATGACTTTGGATTCATCGCGTTTACCAACACTTAAACGATTATGTGAAACCCGGTGGTCATACAGACATGATGCTGTTATGGCTTTGCATCAAGCTTTCCAACAAATAGTTAAAATTTTCATTGATTGAAATAATTTCATTGCATAAAAAAAAGGATGAAAAATTAGAAGCTAATGCATTATTATACAGTGCTAGTCAAAAGTCCGTACCCCCCTCGTATCTTTTTAACGGTTATACCTATAATAGTGAAATTTGGAGGGAGGAAATAAACGAACGTGACCTTCTTAACTAGTCACGACAGATGACGTAATAGTGACAGATGACGTTACAGAGCCAATGAGACCGATAATTTTAAATGGGACCTTATGGCAAGTGACACCTCGTTTGAAAGGTATTCTAAATACCTATTCAGTCATACTAATTTTATTGGGTTTTAGTTGATTTTGATTTTGGTGAATAAATTAAATGAATATAATATTTTAGTTTCGCATTTAATTAATAAAAATTCAAATGTCCGCCTATGGTTTTTTTGTCAAAAAGGTTGACGTATTTCAATTCTCTAGTAGTTTTTACGTCAACGTCAACCTATTTGACAAGTAATTATATGCGGAATTTTGAATTTTTATTAATTAAATGCGAAATTTCAATTTTATATTTATTTCATTTATTCATCAAAATTAGCTTAAACTCAAAAAAAATTAGTATGACTAAATAGGTATTTTGAATACCTTTCAAACGAGGTATCGCTTGCCATAAGGTCCCATTTAAATTTATCGGTCACAGTGGCTCTGTAACGTCATCTGTCACTATTACGTCACCTGTCATGTCTAGTTAAGAAGCTTACATCCGTTTATTTCCTCCATCCAAATTTCACTATTATAGGTATATCCGTTTAAAAGATACGAGGGGGGGTACGGACTTTTGACTAGCACTGTATATGAATAATTGTGAATCTAACATCAAAACTTTTGCAATCTGAAACGGCCCTTCAACTTTTTGAAAAAACTCGTGATAATTTTCGAGAAATGAAAATTTTGTTTTACGAAACTTTAGCAGAAGCAGCAGGAATAGCAAAATAGTAGGGTATTATTATAGTATTATACCTATATCGGAATTTAAAAATAAACGGATAAAACGTATAAAAAAATTTTTACGATGAGCTACGACAAGAAAATAACTTATAGCAAAAATTTTTATTAAGTTAATGTTTTCAATGTAAAGGCTATAGCGGGATAAGATGGTAAAATCTGCACTCGGCTGGATTCATTGCTTTTTTTAATTATTATTAATGAAGCGCATATGAGAGAACGGGCGATCGCACTGCATTAATTAAAAAATAATATTTTAAAATGAAACAAGACCAAATTGCTTATCGGTAGCTGATAAAATAAGGCTTGAACTTAAATTTAGGCACTTCGTAGTTTTGAAAATTATATTTTTACTTGTGTTTTTGAACCTAGAATATCGTCATTTTTCGATTTTTTTTAGTTTTAAATTGTTTATACTTCGGAAACAATTAATTTTAGAGGAAAATTACAAAAGACCTTTTTTGTCCACAATGATCCAACGAACCTAAAATAATGTCTACCCGGGCCAAAAAAATTATTTTTATAAATTGTTTAAAATTTTTTTTTAATAAATGTAGCAATAACTCCGAAAATATGGCATTTAGGGAATATTATATGAAAAATAATCAGTATCTCTTAAGAATTCCAAAAACGCAAAAATATACAGAGTGTGTTCCATTTGAAATAAGAAAGTTCATTAGATTTCCAGAAAGACGGAAGATTTGACAACAATGTAATTACCACTATAATATCGGCTGCATTAAAAAACCCGCACCCACCAAAATCCATAAAAATCGTTCTAGCGGTTTTCGAGAAATTACCGTGTTGCCTGACTTTTTCGCAACCCTGTATTTATCAATTTTGATTAGATTACAAAAAGTAACATACCGCTAAAATGCCTGATTAGTCAGCAATAAATCCATACTAATTTTAGTGTGATACGATTTCTCCATGATGAAGTAATCAAACAAAAGTTAAGAAAGGCACGGCAGACTTAGGTATATTGTCGGTATTTTCAGTACTATTCATAAAAACGAACACTTACATTTTACATTATATTTTAAAAAATATATCGTTTTTTTTTTCAAAAAAAAATGTCCTAATTGACCACCGTCGTTTATTTATGTAATTTTTTTTCGTACAGTTGTGAGAACGATTCAGTCCCAAAGAAAGGAATTTGCCCCCATTTATGACCAATATGAAAGGCCGCCCTGTAGGATCCTTTATTTTTAGTTTTGGACCACATATTATGAAGGTGACATCACCAGTGGCGTAGCTGAAGATTGGGGGGCCTCCCCGCAACAATTTTTGGTGGGCCCCCGTATTATAAACATAAAGGCAACTAATAACAGTATAATTATTACTAAAATATGTCAATGACATTATTTGGCCTTTGTATAAGTCTTCATCAGTTAGTGTTAAAAGATTTTTTGGGAATAGACATGAAAACCTATTATACATGTCACTAATCCGACAAACCTATTAGTAAGTTGTTGCAATATTATATCTAGGCTATAGCGGGATAAGATGGTAAAATCTGCACTCGGCTGGATTCTTAGTTGGTGTTGGGCAATCGAAAGTACATAATTCAAAAACCCCCTAACCAAATTTTTAGCTCCCTATGTGACCCCATGTGTCCCCTATCGAAAAAAATGTGTTTTTTCGAAAAACATTTTTTTGGAGCGATCTTTTGCTTTAAAAAATGTGAAAAAAATTGTGAATGTACATTATTATACCCTAAATCCCACTGATTTTTTTCAGATTTTTTGGATCAAAATTGACGCCAGAAAAAATTTTTGAAGTTTTCAAAAAATTTTTAGGTTATGTAGGTAATTTTTGGCTAGCTCCGACAAAAATTTTTTTAGTGTATTTTTTTCCGTTCTTTTGAATGGCAGGGATAGTTTTGCCATTTTCTCGCCGGAAATTACTCAAAATTCGAAAAAACCAATTTTTTTGGTTACCCCCCTCATATTTTTGGTGTTTACTGAGCGATCTTTTCTTTAAAAAATCTGAAAAAAATTATGAACATACATTGATGCCCAAAAATATACTATTTTTTTTTTCAGATTTTTTGGATCGAAATTGAAAAATTTTGAATTTTTCAAAAAATTTTTAGGCTATGTAGGTAATTTTTGGCGAGCGCCGACATAATTTTTTTTAGTGTATTTTTTTCCGTTCTTTTGAATGGCTGGGATAGTTTTGCCATTTTCTCGCCGGAAATTGCTCAAAATTCGAAAAAACCCATTTTCTGGTTTCCCCCCCCTCATATTTTTAGTGTTTACTGAGCGATCTTTTCTTTAAAAAATCTGAAAAAAATTATGAACATACATTGATGCCCAAAAATATACTATTTTTTTTTCAGATTTTTTGGATCAAAATTGAAAAATTTTCAATTTTTCAAAAAAATTTTAGGTTATGTAGGTAATTTTTGGTTACCTCCGACATAATTTTTTTTAGTGTATTTTTTTCCGTTCTTTTGAATGGCTGGGATAGTTTTGCCATTTTCTCGCCGGAAATTACTCAAAATTCGAAAAAACCCATTTTTTTGGTTACCCCCCTCATATTTTTAGTGTTTACTGAGCGATCTTTTCTTTAAAAAATCTGAAAAAAATTATGAACATACATTGATGCCCAAAAATATACTATTTTTTTTTTAGATTTTTTGGATCAAAATTGAAAAATTTTGAATTTTTCAAAAAATTTTTAGGTTATGTAGGTAATTTTTGGCTACCTCCGACATAATTTTTTTTAGTGTATTTTTTTCCGTTCTTTTGAATGCCTGGGATAGTTTTGCCATTTTCTCGCCGGAAATTGCTCAAAATTCGAAAAAACCCATTTTCTGGTTTCCCCCCCTCATATTTTTAGTGTTTACTGAGCGATCTGTTCTTTAAAAAATCTGAAAAAAATTATGAACATACATTGATGCCCAAAAACATACTTTTTTTTCAGATTTTTTGGATCAAAATTGAGGCCAGAAAAAATTATTGAATTTTTCAAAAAATTTTTAGGGTATGTAGGTAATTTTTGGCTAGCTCCGATATAATTTTTTTTAGTGTATTTTTTTCCTTCTTTTGAATGGCTTGGATAGTTTTGCCATTTTCTCGCCGGAAATTGCTCAAAATTCGAAGAAACCCATTTTTTGGTTTTCCCCCCTCATATTTTTAGTGTTTACTGAGCGATATTTTCTTAAAATAATCTGAAAAAAATTATGAGCATACATTGTTATGCCCAAAAACATAATGATTTTTTTTAGATTTTTTGGATTAAAATTTTACTCAGGGAAATTTTTTGAATTTTTCAAAAAAAATCGTTTATGTAAGCCATTTTTGACAGACTTCGAAATAATTTGTGTATTTTTTTTTCGTTCTTTTGAATAACTGGGTTAGATTTGCCATTTTCTCTCCGGGACTTCCTCACAATTCGAAAAGAGCCATTTCTTTGTGTCCCCCTATGTGTACACATAAACTCAATTGCATGTCAATAAATAACGATTTTTAATGTCAATAAATAACGATTTTCCGTTATTTTGAATAGCGTGATCAAGTTTTTTGAGAAGAGAAGGTAGCCATTTTGAGAAGAGAATATGCATAGAATACGACAAACTCCCTTTGTTGATATTTTTCCTATGTTTTTAGTAGACAACCTTAACCTTTAACTATAGGTACATGGCTACCTTAATTACATTATGTATAGATCAATTCATAGATATTTCTTCGTCTTAGTTGTGTTTTCCGATTTCTCAATTGAAATTACCATATTAATATTACCTTTTGCGTATTTATTAATTAACTTAAGGTAATTGAAAGTTAATTTTTTGATACGCTAGAGTACCTATTTTAAAAAATATATCAATATTATAAATATTTAAATATATATATAGACATTAATAATGTTATTAATAAGTAATTATAACTAATTAATAAGTAATTAATAAGTAATAAGTAATTATTAAAAACGTTTTCACAGCATGAAATATGCCATACAGTTATAGGCAAACGTTTATTTTGAACTTTATTTGATTTATTAATTTTACTTTTCAAAGGTGTAAAGTAAATAAAATTATTCGTTAAAAGTTACATTTTAAATAAGCAAATTGCACCGTAATCAAGTTATTTCCATAAATGTAGCTTACTAAATAAGTATGTGAATATCTACATATTTATATTTTCAATCCATGATATACATAGATAGAATAATAATAGGTACAATAATACTATAGGTAAGCATAAGCCAATTCGTGCTGGATTTTCCACGTGCTGCGCACTGTGCCGGCGAGAAAATGGCAAAACTATCCCAGCCATTCAAAAGAACGGACAAATATACACTAAAAAAAATTATGTCGGACCTAGCCAAAAATTACCTACATAACCTAAAAATTTTTTGAAAAATTCAAAATTTTTCAATTTTGATCCAAAAAATCTGAAAAAATAACCAGTATATTTTTGGGCATCAATGTATGTTCATAATTTTTTTCAGATTTTTTAAAGGAAAGATCGGTCAGTAAACACTAAAAATATGAGGGGGGAACCAAAAAATGGGTTTTTTCGAATTTTGAGCAATTTCCGGCGAGAAAATGGCAAAACTATCCCAGCCATTCAAAAGAACGGAAAAAATACACTAAAAAAAATTATGTCGGCGCTCGCCAAAAATTACCTACATAACCTAAAATTTTTTTGAAAAATTCAAAATTTTTCAATTTTGATCCAAAAAATCTGAAAAAAATAGTATATTTTTGGGCATCAATGTATGTTCATAATTTTTTCAGATTTTTTAAAGAAAAGATCACTCAGTAAACACTAAAAATATGAGGGGGGTAACCAAAAAAATGGGTTTTTTCGAATTTTGAGTAATTTCCGGCGAGAAAATGGCAAAACCATCCCTGCGATTCAAGAGAACGGGAAAATATACACTAAAAAAAATTATGTCGGACCTAGCCAAAAATTACCTACATAACCTAAAAATTTTTTGAAAAATTCAAAATTTTTCAATTTTGATCCAAAAAATCTGAAAAAAAACCAGTATATTTTTGGGCATCAGTGTATGTTCATAATTTTTTTCAGATTTTTTAAAGAAAAGATCGGTCAGTAAACACTAAAAATATGAGGGGGGAACCAAAAAATGGGTTTTTTCGAATTTTGAGCAATTTCCGGCGAGAAAATGGCAAAACTATCCCAGCCATTCAAAAGAACGGAAAAAATACACTAAAAAAAATTATGTCGGCGCTCGCCAAAAATTACCTACATAACCTAAAATTTTTTTGAAAAATTCAAAATTTTTCAATTTTGATCCAAAAAATCTGAAAAAAAAATAGTATATTTTTGGGCATCAATGTATGTTCATAATTTTTTCAGATTTTTTAAAGAAAAGATCACTCAGTAAACACTAAAAATATGAGGGAGGTAACCAAAAAAATGGGTTTTTTCGAATTTTGAGTAATTTCCGGCGAGAAAATGGCAAAACTATCCCTGCGATTCAAGAGAACGGGAAAATATACACTAAAAAAATTATGTCGGACCTAGCCAAAAATTACCTACATAACCTAAAAATTTTTTGAAAAATTCAAAATTTTTCAATTTTGATCCAAAAAATCTGAAAAAAAAACCAGTATATTTTTGGGCATCAGTGTATGTTCATAATTTTTTTCAGATTTTTTAAAGAAAAGATCGGTCAGTAAACACTAAAAATATGAGGGGGGAACCAAAAAATGGGTTTTTTCGAATTTTGAGCAATTTCCGGCGAGAAAATGGCAAAACTATCCCAGCCATTCAAAAGAACGGAAAAAATACACTAAAAAAAATTATGTCGGCGCTCGCCAAAAATTACCTACATAACCTAAAAATTTTTTGAAAAATTCAAAATTTTTCAATTTTGATCCAAAAAATTTGAAAAAAAAAATAGTATATTTTTGGGTATCAATGTATGTTCATAATTTTTTTCAGATTTTTTAAAGAAAAGATCGCTCAGTAAACACTAAAAATATGAGGGGGGTAACCAAAAAATGGGTTTTTTCGAATTTTGAGTAATTTCCAGCGAGAAAATGGCAAAACTATCCCTGCCATTCAAAAGAACGGAAAAAGATACACTAAAAAAATTTTTGTCGGAGCTAGCCAAAAATTACCTACATAACCTAAAAATTTTTTGAAAACTTCAAAAAAATTTTTCTGGCGTCAATTTTGATCCAAAAAATCTGAAAAAAATCAGTGGGATTTAGGGTATAACAATGTACATTCACAATTTTTTTCACATTTTTTAACGCAAAAGATCGCTCCAAAAAAATGGTTTTCGAAAAAACACATTTTTTTCGATAGGGGACACCTGGGGTCACATAGGGAGCTAAAAATTTGGTTAGGGGGTTTTTGAATTATGTACTTTCGATTGCCCAACCCCAACTAAGAATCCAGCCGAGTGCAGATTTTACCATCTTATCCCGCTATAGCCTTTAGATATAATATTGCAACAACTTACTAATAGGTTTGTCGGATTAGTGACATGTATAATAGGTTTTCATGTCTATTCCCAAAAAATCTTTTAACACTAACTGATGAAGACTTATACAAAGGCCGTCATTGACATATTTTAGTAATAATTATACTGTTATTAGTTGTCTTTATGTTTATAATACGGGGGCCCACCAAAAATTGTTGCGGGGAGGCCCCCCAATCTTCAGCTACGCCACTGGTGATGTCACCTTCATAATATGTGGTCCAAAACTAAAATAAAGGATCCTACAGGGCGGCCTTTCATATTGGTCATAAATGGGGGGCAAATTCCTTTCTTTGGGACTGAATCGTTCTCACAACCGTACGAAAAAAAATTACATAAATAAACGACGATGGTCTATTAGGACATTTTTTTTTTGAAAAAAAACGATATATTTTTTAAAATATAATGTAAAATGTAAGCGTTCGTTTTTATGAATAGTACTGAAAATACCGACAATATACCTAAGTCTGCCGTGCCTTTCTTAACTTTTGTTTGATTACTTCATCATGGAGAAATCGTATCACACTAAAATTAGTATGGATTTATTGCTGACTAATCAGGCATTTTAGCGGTATGTTACTTTTTGTAATCTAATCAAAATTGATAAATACAGGGTTGCGAAAAAGTCAGGCAACACGGTAATTTCTCGAAAACCGCTAGAACGATTTTTATGGATTTTGGTGGGTGCGGGTTTTTTAATGCGGCCGATATTATAGTGGTAATTACATTGTTGTCAAATCTTCCCTCTTTCTGGAAATCTAATGAACTTTCTTATTTCAAATGGAACACACTCTGTATATTTTTGCGTTTTTGGAATTCTTGAGAGATACTGATTATTTTTCATATAATATTCCCTATACCTAAATGCCATATTTTCGGAGTTATTGCTACATTTATTAAAAAAAAATTTTAAACAATTTATAAAAATAATTTTTTTGACCCGGGTAGACATTATTTTAGGTTCTTTGGATCATTGTGGACAAAAAAGGTCTTTTGTAATTTTCCTCTAAAATTAATTGTTTCCGAAGTATAAACAATTTAAAACTAAAAAAAATCGAAAAATGACGATATTCTAGGTTCAAAAACACAAGTAAAAATATAATTTTCAAAACTATGAAGTGCCTAAATTTAAGTTCAAGCCTTATTTTATCAGCTACCGATAAGCAATTTGGCCTTGTTTCATTTTAAAATATTATTTTTTAATTAAAGCAGTGCGATCGCCCGTTCTCTCATATGCGCTTCATTAATAGTAATTAAAAAAAAAAACAATATTTTAGAATAAAACGTGACAAAAATTCTTACAGGTATCTGATAGAAGAAGGTTTGGTCTTGAATGTAGGTACTTTGTAATTTTAAAAATTTATTTTTTTACTTGTGTTTTTGAACATTGAAAATAGTTATTTTTATGTATTATTTTCAGTTTTAAATTGTTTATAATTCGAAAAAGATTAACTTTAGAGAAAAATTACAAAAGAACTTTTTTGTTCCCAATGATCCAAGAAACCTAAAATAATGTCCACCTGGGCCGAAAAAATTGATTTTTTTAAAATATTTAAACTTTTTTTTTAAATAAATATAGCAAGAACTCCGAAATTATGGCATTTAGGTATAGGGAATATCATATGAAAATTAATCAATATCCCTTAAGGATTCCAAAACTTAAAAAATATATAGGGTGTTAGATTTTCAGAAACACGGAAGATTTGACAACAATGTAATTACCACTATAATATCGGCCGCATTAAAAGACCCTTACCCACCAAAATCTATAAAAATCATTCTAGCGGTTTCCGGGAAAATAATGTGTTGCCAGACTTTACCGCAACCCTGTAATACCTAAGAAAAAACATCGTGATCTTTAGACATTTGATCAGTCCAAGTAGATGTTATTTTATATTTTTTTAATCATTCAAAATAAAAAATGTGTTTTGAAATTTTTCTCATGAGCGTAGGCGCAAAATTTCGGATCGATGCGTTTTAAATCCACTCATTTTCTTCGAATCCTGAGAAAACTAATAAATATTTTTGAAAAATTTAAACGCAGAATGAATGACTACATTATTACCGAGGACCGAAAGTCTATTAGAATAAACAAAAAGTCTATTTTGAATGATATATTTAAAATTAAAAATCACACTAATTTTTTTTAACCCTGTAACTTATTAAAATAAAGATTATAGAAGTTTTCAGGGACTTCCAGCCCTCGGTAATAATGTAATCTTTCATTATGCGTTCAAATTTTTCAAAAATACTTATTACTTTCCTCAGGATTCGAAAAAAATTAATGCATTTAAAAAGAATTGGTCTGAAATTTTGCGCATACACTCTTATAATCCTCTATTGACTCCCACGTAGTTCCATCTCAAATAACTTTTAAGGACCATTATTTCCATAATAAACAAATTATACACTTTTACTAATATGACATTTTCACCATTCAAAGCATTGTGGTTACTATTGTACTCAATAAAAAGATATGTTGGATAGTTTACAGCTTTTCTTTAGATATGTTAATCATTTATCGCTTTTTAATGGTAAAAGTTATAGCTTTGGATGGTATTAAATGGACGTCATACAGTTCCAGATGGTCGGTAGATTTGTTGGATTACAAGAAAATTTTTGTTAAGTATAGCGTTGAATAATTTGATAGATATACATTTTATTTAATTGCATACAGATGATTCAACATATGTACTTGTTTTTTATTTTGGTACATGTATCATCATTCAATTTACACGAATTAAATTTCAACTTATTGGGGCAAAATTGTGTCGTCAATCATCACTATAAGAATCAGAAAAAGGCTAATAACCCGGTGAAGAATTTTAATGTTGTTATTAAACTATTTATTGAATTTTGAAACATGTATTGGTTTAATGGTATAGATTTTTGTGATTTTCAAATTTCAATATGATTGTCAAAATTTAAGGTCACTATGGTCTGTTTTTAAACCAAGAGGAGTAATTCTAATTTATCGCGCCGTAATGCTCGTTTGTAATTGGTTCAACCTAAGGCAAGTTTACTCCACTGTTATGAAATTTTGACGCTAATGACATTTATGAAATTTTGGCATTATTGGCATTTCATAGGTTAATTAAGTTATATCGGCGAGTTTTTGTGTTTTCTGCGTTATTACTTTAATTTTTAGATATTTAGTCTACTTTTATATAAAAAACAGTTGTTTTTAGAACTCTTTAGCGACGTATTAGTATAATATAATATGTATGGATTACCGTCGAAGGACGATATGCTCAACCAAAAAAGAAGATGTATTTGGTTACTTTTCTAGTGACTTTTTTGGGTGTGAATCTGTCTTTTTAGTTTACGCCTCTTGGTTTAAAAACAAACCATAGTGGTGGCAAAGAACCCTTAACTAAGCAAATGTTATTTAATGACAATACACTTGAAAGAGTCACGATATTCGCATGTCTTGTAATGCAAACCATTTTTACATGTAATGGTTTAAGTCTGGAAAATATGGTAAAAGTTTTAAGGAAATATGTTCACATCCTTGCAGGAACTTGCCAAATTTATACTGAATATGATCTTGTTTGTGCTTTTGATAATTTCATACAGTTGCGGTTTTAATATTGATGCTGCTAATGGTATATTTTTTCTGTCAACCATGGGAATATATTTGCTTTTTTAGAATACAATATTTTGTATCGCCGCTGTATTTTAAACTAACTGTACCTAGTAGAAAATATCAAGCTAAATAAAATCCATAGAAAGTGTAAGTAATGCCTAAATTTGCCTCTTAAAAATATCATGGATGGATAAAATTAGAAATGATTAAACACTTTTGACAGTAAACACAGAGTGTAAGGCAATAGCTAATAATAATAAGAAGAAAACTTCAACATTTGGGAGAAATCGAGATCATTTAGATTATTTTTATGAAACTTATACATACACTGCATTTAAGTTTACTTTAGTGCGTATACTTTTTCATTAACTCGATAGATATAGAAATGATGAATACAAAATTTCATTGCACCAAGATATTTTGGTCCTGAAGCCATATGCAGAATAGTTAATTTATTTTATTCAAATTCAAAATAAATGCTAAGGAAAGTCAAATATTGGTGGATATTATTTAGAAGAGGGCCGAAAGTCCCTGAAAACTTATATAATGTTTATTTTAATAAGTTACAGGGGTGAAAAAAAGAAAATTTAGTATGATATTTAATTTCAAATATCTCATTAAAAAAACTTTTTGTTTATGCTATGGGATTTTCGGCCATCGGTAATAATATAATCTTTCATTCTGCGTTTAAATTAAAAAAAAAATTTATCAGTTTTCTCAGGATTCGAAAAAAATGTATGCATTTAAAAAGCAGTGGAGCCGAAATTTTGTGCCTATCCACTTAGCCATTATAGTACCTATACAACCAACCTCCGGGAACTTCCCAACTTTTAGCCTAAACAATTTATATTTCAGTATATAAAAACAATATTATATAATAATTATATCAATTATTGTGGTTGTTAAAAAATAAATCAGTAAATAGATATCGATATAACAAACAAAATTAAAAAAATCGAAAGTGATCGAAGGAAAGTCGCATCATGACAACTCAATTCCATTTATTCAATTGTTTCGACCACAAATTGATAATTATGTCGACAAATATAGTAAATGTGGTACAGGACATACACATTTGGATAATTATATTTTTAAATAATATCGGTCGTTTCTAAATTTTCACCAATACTTGACTTTCCTTAGCATCTGCTTTGAATTTGAACGAAATTAACCATTCTAGACATTGGTTCAGGACCGGAATATATCCTTGATGTTTATTTGCCATCTCAATATTAAAGTAGTCGAATAAAAATTAAAGTTGTCGCTTTTGAGGCAGATCTTTTTTCTGGATTCCTGCAATTAAAAGAGGAAAAATCAAACATACTGCTGGATAAAAACGGCAAAATAATTGTAGACGTCGGTGAAAGGCTAAAAGATTGCAAGAGTATATTCAAGAGCTATAAAGCAAACTTACATATGCCATATGCCGCACATCCTTAACTAAATTTTTTCTAAATACTGTTTTATTACCTTTTTGATGCATTATGTTGAAATTTGTCTTCTTATTATACAAACTCAATGCCAAAGTAGAATACATATGAATGGTCGTTTACCAAAAGCTGATATGTCCACTTTCGATATTTTTCAGAAGAGCAAATTCAAATGTCCACGATGTCCATAAAATCACAGTTTTAGAAATATAATATTTGGTTTTGAGTTTAATGTTTACGGTACATTCCATGTCAAATCACTCAGGCAAAAAATTTTGGATCTCCGATTTGTCTGAAAATTGGTATATAGCTTCTGCGGGACGTAAAAATAAGATATTTAAGGTCAAAAAATCTTTTTCTTCTTTTTTTCTCAAAATGTTATTTTATGCGATTTTACAGTGATTTGGTGTTTATTTAAACAAATTTGCATTTTCTGTCGTAAAGTATCGATGAAAAACATAATATTTTAATAGAAAGGACTCAAAAATGTCATAAAATGGCATTATAACAAGTTATTTTGAATCAAAACAAGTTTTTAATCAAATTGTATAGTGTAAAAAACGTTAAAATACCGTTTTTTGCATTTTCCTCCATTCCCAAAATACGTTATCATCGATTTGGCTGAAAATTTGCCCACAGATAGCCAAAAGATAGGACTTTAAGTGGTTAGAAGGATTTGAATTATATTACAATACCAAAAAAGTTACATGTAGTAATATCAGACTCAAAAGTATATATTAGTCCAGTCGGGATAGCATTTGACCTTGAATGCCGAGCTGCCCAAAATTTTATTTTTCTGATCTTTAGGGGAGTCAATAGTAGCCTAAATTTAAAATCACGAATGAATTCCTCCGTTACGTTAGCAGCCATCTTGATTTTAAAGGAGAACCTGTTTTGCTCAATATCTCCGCCATTTTTAAATTTTCGACAAAAATGGTAGGAACTGAAATTGTTCCAAATAAATCGTATTTACAATTATTACAATTTCTTTTTAACAATTTTTGTCGTGAGGTCGATACTTTCGAGTTAATTGTAGTTACAGTAGACGCCTATATTTTTGACTATAATATTGCATGTAACTTTTTTGGTATTGTAATATAGTTCAAATTCTTGTTTTGTCTATCTGTGGGCAAATTTTCAGCCAAATCGATTATGATATATTTTGGGAATGGAGAAAAATGTAAAAAACGGTATTTTAACGTTTTCTACACTATAAAATTTGATCAAACACTTGTTTTGAATCAAAGTATCCTGTTATAATGCCATATAATGACATTTTTGAGTCCCTTCTATTAAAATATTATGTTTTCCATTGATACTTTATGATAGAAAATGCAAATTTGTATAAATAACTACCAAATCACTGTAAAATCGCATAAAATAACATTTTGAGAAAAAAGAAGAAGAAAATTTTTTAACCTTAAATATCTTTTTTTACGTCCCGTAGAAGCTATATACCAATTTTCAGACAAATCGGAGGTCCAAAATTTTTTTTGCTCCAAAATTGAGTGATTTGAAATGGAATGGCCCTTATACTATTTATGTGAGTTGACATATCGCTCCCCGACTTCGTTAGTGCCATAACCCTAAAAAATGGAAAATTGTTTTTTTGGCCTAATATTATGTTCATTTAGCTGTTGTCTTCATTGTGCAGTAATAGGGAGTTTCTGTTGCTACGTAACGTACGCATCTCCGTATACGTAAAGCAACTAACGTGTCGTAGAGGATGAATGTTAAAATAGGTAGTTTTTGTAACTGCCTTAACGTAACGTAAAGCAAATCGTAAAGTCATTTTTAAATTCCGTTGACATTAAAAAAAATAAAACAATGTTCACACAATATACAATTAATATACAAATGTAAAAAAAGATAAATGAATGATAAAATTGTATGGTTTTAATTGCTTCTATTTAAATATAAAAATATTATTTTTCCTTAGGTTAAAATTTTTTTATTTTTGTTTATACCTACTTTTTAGTTGTAAATTATTGTATACCTACATCAGAATTCCAGTAGGTATAATGTAAATAGTGTGGTAATATTTATTTGAAAATTTTACTGAAACTAAGTCATTTGTTTATCTAGTTATTAATTGTGGTGATCACTGTATTTCTTAAATTAATACAAGATTTGTTTGTTTTGCTTTATTAATAGTAGGGATGGCGGTTTTTGACAAAATACCGGTTTTCGGTTATACCGTTTTTTTTGCTTACGGTTTAACCTGGCGGTTATAACCGGCCAAAAATAACCGGTTTTTGGAAAAACCGGTTTTTGGTTTTTTTAATCCAATAGGTTACAAAGTTACATTTACAATACACTTTAGTTTGCGATACTCCATTCGACTCGATATCAATATGATCAAAAATAGTACTAAGGAAAGTACATGTATTACTTTTAACATGTTTGTATATTTGTAGAATAGGTACATTTTAACTCATTTAATACTTCCTGTAACTATAAGTGAATCGTTTTGAAAACGTAGCCAAATTCTTGGAGATTCGTATTCGTAATCAGTAATTCGATATTCATAGTCAGTCAGAGCATTATTTTTGGTAATCAGAAAAAGTCATTCACCGAATTCACCCACTTTCAATGTCAAGAGTTAAGTGTGAAAAATAGATGATGTTTGCGTCTAATTCAACCAGATCACTTCTTATGTAAATATTATGATTAAAAATACCTTTTCAAGGAAATATAATAAAACTTAATAATTGTTTCTGGCTGATGTGAGATTGCACTTTCAGTTTGCTTCTGTATTTTATAAAATAAAATAAAATTTCAATTATGGTTTTGTTTAGAATAAATACTTGAAAAAAATAATTATGATTGGGATCCAAAATAATACCTAACCTAATCCTAATCACCGTAAAAACCTAATAACCGGTTTTAACTTTAAAAAGAAAAAACCGGTTATGACCGGGACAAAAAAACAACCGGTAAAACCGGTTATTGCGAAGTAAAAAACCGGTTTTAGGTTTAAACCGGTAGGTTTTTCCCATCCCTAATTAATAGACAACTTAAAAACAATAAAATTTTAAATCTATTATGAAGTTCCAATTTCCAATTACAAACACAGAATAATTTTACTCAAATAGACTAAACCAATAACCAATATAACCTTAAAATGTTTAGAAACGAGTAGTACGCTGATGAAATAAATGTTCATTTGGTAGGTAATCGGGCAAGATCCTGTGTGCATTCGGTGACTTTCGGCTCGATAGGGATGCGTATGAACCTAACGTACCAGCCCGTAACCTTAGGTAATACGTATCGCGATACGGGAGTTCAACCATTAATGCGCAAGCGTATATGTCAAAAAGATGCGTTACGTTTACGTATTTGTGTGCACAAAAACTCCCTAATTTCATATAATTTAGCCCGCCACAAGACAGTTTGGGTCACGCTGTGGTCGAGAGTAGATGTGTGGAAGTAGCTTTCATTTTTCAATATTGGCCTAACATGTGATCATGCATTTGTTAACCAAGAAAAATTACTCATGTAAAACTTCTCTAGTGCCGTAACCTGTGATATGGCAGTAATTCTTCTTCTTAACGTGCCCTATCAAGTCCCCTTGACGTTGGCGATTAACATGGCGAAACTGTCTCTGTCTCGAGCTATTCTAAATAGGTGTTCTGCTTTCTTTATTCCTGTCCACTCCCGGATATTCTTCAACCAAGAGGCCTGCTTTCTACCAATTCCTCTGCGTCCTTCGATTTTACCCATCATAATAAGTTGAAGAATATTATACCGGTCTCCCCTTACTACGTGTCCAAAATAGGCCATCTTTCTATATTTGATGTTATCAAGCAGCTCACGGGTAGCATTTGCTCTCTTAAGGACTGCCACATTTGTCAGCATAGCCGTCCATGGTATTTTTAGAATACGTCTGTGCAGCCACATTTCAAGTAGTATGGCACATATGGCAGTAATGCAAATTGGAATTGTGGGTTTGTGTGATACACTCAACGTTACTGACTGCCCTAACCTGTGTTATGGTTGTAATGCGAACTTGATTAGAAATAGATTTCCGATGGTAGATCATTTGCAATACTGTTACATTATGTGCTAAGGCGTTATTGTAGGATAACTATAACTGATCTATGCTGAGTTGTATTTTAGAGATTTAAAGCGAATTTGTAGCATCTTCTTTTTATTAATTAAATCTTGAAACTAAGTTTTTAATAGCTGTATATAGCTTAATATGGAGTTGGCCCTTCATTGTTCGGAGTCAGAATTTCATTCTGACACATTGCATTATCGCATTCCTTAATACATGGGCTGCAGTATGTATAAATACATTCAGTAAACATAATTAATAATTTCCTTCCTATTCCTTTAGCACAATGAATATCAATTCAAGAGCCGCTTTAATGCTGCGCCTAGTTCGCGACAATTCCTTGCAATACGAAGTAGAAAAGGACGGTGATTATTCTATAACGTCAGAAATTGAATTTGTGATGGCCCTGGTTGCATTGAATGCATGGAAGGCGTGACTGTTAAGGGTATGCCTAAAGAAATAATTAGAGATCCGAAAGGCCGGACTACTACTTAACAGCCACTTCGTACGAAGACATAGATGAAATGAAACAAAAATGTTTTCAAACAGCGACAAAGCAACAATAAACCTGTCAAATTATTACTGACGCATGCCTACAAGAAAAAAAATGATATTGACGAAAAGAAAAAGCGTTATATTGATGACTTGCTTAGTCAGCGAGTGATTCCCGAATCTTATGGTCCCATGTTAAGAACCATTTTAAAGTCATGAATGATCTTATCATTTTAAACAATTACAGTGTTTAGTTTTTGAGAATAATATCCTCATTTGCATATTTATAAAATGACAAATTTACTTTATTAAAATACAGTACAATATATTGACCAATATTTTACAATTTTGCAGTTTAATTTCGTTTAAAGTTCAAGAAGTCTATCTCAATAAATTAATACAGGTTCATAGGCCCTAAGCTTCGAATTTTAAATATGGGCGCCCCAGTAGTGCCTTATCATATTTTAAGGGTGAATTTCAGGGTAAAGCAATGTCAATAAATAAAAATAAATACTAGCATTAGATAGCTACATATATCGTCATCATGAGTGCAGAATTTGGTTAACTTAGATACCGTAGTTCCAGAGAGAAAAAAATGAAAGGTTCACATAAAACCTTGTTTTTACTCTCCTAAAAAGTTTGCGATTTAAGGGTTATGGCACTAACGAAGTCGGGGAGCGATATAAGAAAAACTGTAATTTTATGGCCGTTGTGGAAATTTGAATTTGCTCTCCTGAAAAGTACCAAAAATGGACATATCTGCTTTTGGCAAACGACCACTGAAATGATAATATTCATACATAAAAAATCAGCAATATTGACTCAAAGAACAAAAATGTTATAATATTGAAAGAACACATTAAGGTGAACTAAAGCTATGATGATGTGATATGTTATATGTTGTATAAACAAAACGTACAAAAAATTGAAGTGATTATTTCATTCATAGAGATTCTGGCCAATAGAAACCTACAAGAATAAAAATTACAGCGATTATTTTTTGATGATTTTAACTACCAATCGTATAGTAAGATATTTGATCACGTGTTTAATTCTGTTCAATCAGATTAAAATTATACTGGGAATTATCTACTGTAGAAAATTACCGATAGATTTTTTTAAGTACCTAGATTGTTTCTGTTTAATGGCAACCAGTTTCCTAGTTTTGACAACTGTCACGTTTAAGAAAATATCCATAATATACGTATTAAAAAATAATCTTACGAATATCACACGACAGTAAGAATAAATTAGAAAATAATGCTTCATTTTTACTCAAATTTGTTGTCATAAGGCAATAGCCACTCGAGCCCTGCGGGCTCTCGTGTCTATTGCCAGACAACAAATTTTCGAAAAACTGTCGCATTATTTTCAATTTATTCTCACTCTCTGGTGATATTATACCCGATAATTTTTGATAATTTTCCGTCGCCGTAAAGTATTTTACGTCAGATGCCCTAAGTTACTATGCAAAAATACATTCAGTGACATTAATGACAATTAATGTTTTACAACTTGTCATAGAGAACAACAAGAAACAGGTTTAGCAAATATTCAGGCGAAGATAATAAGTCGTCTCAGGAACGCAACTCATAAATTTGGCAATATCATTTTAAAGTCTTCTACTTTAAAATCTGTAATATTATATATGTCTGAATTGCCGATATAAATGAGGCAGATTAAATTAAATTATTAGAAGAAGTTTTACTAAGCAACAACATTTATGTTTAATTTATTGATATTTTGTATTTTGACAACGACGTCCGATGTGGACGTTGAAATGTTAATAAAATCATTTTTTAGTTAAATTGTGGCTTATTTTCCATTTAGAATAGTTAATTACTAAAATGTCACAAAGAAATAGCTTCAGAACAATAAAATATTAGTTAAAATTATTTAAAAAGACAGTTTTATTCATGAAATACTCTAACCTCTCTGAATAACTGATTACCCACCCACCTGAATAACTCTCGAACTCGTGACATTTTGACATAATTAAAACTGTCAAAGTGTCATTCGGGATCATCATCAACATCATTGGCTCTACAACTTATGATAGGTATTGGCCTGTTCCAGAATCAGCTTCCATTCCTTCCTATCCATTGCCTTGGTTTCCCAATTTCGCACTTCTAACACTCGCAAGTCGTCTTCCACCTGGTCCTTAAATTATTGTGCTCTGGGTGTGCCTCTCCTCCTCACTCCATCCGGTCTCTGGCGATAAATGTGTTTCGACGGTTCTGCCTCCGACAGTCCAGAAGGCCAACATGGCGAGAGCAACTTTAAGAGGACTCACAGGAAGAAAAAGTAAACTAAGACTAAAAACGAGGTTAAGACTAATAAATAGCTTAATATTACCGGTATTAACATACGCATCTCTCGCATGGGGACAAGTATGCAACACCCACAAAAAGAAGATAGAAGCGGTTACAACAGCAGCTTAAGAGAAGCAGCCAGAGTCCCAAGATACGTCGCAGAAAGATTCCTATTTAGAGAACTTCAACAGGTGAGAGTCACCGAAATGATGACAGATAAGGCAAGGGTCAAATTCGCGGAGCTAGAGCACCACCCAAGTCACATACTGCGAGAGATGCTAGGGTATGACGCGTTCCACCGATGGAAGCACAAAAGTCCTAAACAGCAAATAGTGGAATAAAGTGAATCGAATAAAGCAAACAAAGAGTGACAAAGTAAAAGAAAAAGTAAAAGTGAAAGTAGTAGTCAGTTCGTAGCTCGAAACACAAAGTGCCGAAGAAACACACAACCCAAGCGTAGGTCCAACATCACGACCAGGTAAGAAAATAGAGGAAAAGGCGCAAGCCAAACAAAAAAAGACAAAAAAAAAACAAAAAAGGCGTAAGCCACCAAAAAAATCATAAAAAAACAAAAAAATCATAAAATTCTTGAGCACCAAGTCATTGGACCGAGCTCAGTGGGGCTTGGTACAATGACTTGGGGCACAAGCAAGCAATTTTAGTACCGCGGATAAGTAAATAGAAGATAAAGGCGTAGAGCGCTTCACGCTGGCCTAGTTTTGTAATTCGATTAGGGCACCACATTGGAATCTTATTACCCAGGATTCCATTGTTAAGAGCATTTGGCTACGATAGTTGTGCCCCCATCGCGCATCAGCGTGCTATGGGGGGGAAAGGGATGGCCTGGGGCATTGGAGCGAGGTGGGGTGATCCCTGTTTTAAACTCGGGTCAAAACACCTCGCGCCAATGAACTGTTACACCCGAATGTACTTTTTCAATAGGGTGGACATCTCCCACAGGTCGGGTTGAATCAAATTGCTTGCTTGCTTGCTTGCCTCATTCATTATATCTAATGAGTGGCCTAGCCACCACAAAGTCGATAATTTTAGAGCTCTCGTGTAATTACGACTGATAATATAATTTATCAAAAAAAATCTAACCATTTCTGTAGATGTTCAATAATTCTACGCTTTTACATGTTCTGTCTTCTTCTTCTTCTTCGTCTTCTCCTTGTCCTTCTTCTTCTTGTCTAGACATCAATGTCTCTTTTTCAAATGTGCCTCCAGTAAGTTGTCGTTCCATCGTTTTCGTGGTCTTTCCTCTAATCGTCTTTTCGGCTATGATCGGCAAGAGATGATTCTCTATTGGAGAATGGTCTCTTGCCGTCGTTACTACTATATTTCTTATCATTCGGTTTATGTGGTCACTCCATTTCCATTCTACTCTTCTGTTTCTTAATCAGTTATTACTGTCCCATAGTGTCTTGCTATCGATTTTTCGAAGAGTTTTCATCTCTGCTGTTTCACTGTTTTCATTTCTCAAATTCATTTTGACCTCTCTATGTGTCAGGTCAAGTTTCTGCCGCGTATGTCATTAGTGGTCTGATGACTGTTTTGTAAATTCTGCTTTTCATTTCTTTTCCGATATTTTTATTTTTCCCTTTTGTTTCATTCAGCAACCTGAGGTTCTGTTTGCTCTATTCACTTGATCTTCCACTTCTGTTTCGAGCCTTTCGTAACTAGATAGTGTGACGTCTAGATATTTAAACTCCATCACTTATTTTATTGTTTGACCCTCCAGCTCTAATTTACCTCTCAGTAGATTTGCTGTTAGAACCATGCATTTTGTCTTTTGCGGGGAAATCAACACGTTAAATTTGTAACGTTCCTGTTTTCTTTGAGAAAAATTTCTCACTTGTGTTTAAAATTTTTCTGAAGAGTGAGAGGAGTGTGTAACGTTACAAACGTCACATATTTAATAGTTTATTTTTAAATATTTAGTTTACTTTATGTTCTTTAATATTTCATTAATAATTATTTTCTATTCGTTTTGACTTGCTTTTTCGTTAAAAATTTGTTTGGCGCCCTCTTTTATTGTCCTCTTTTTTTAATCCTCTTTTATTATCCTCTTTTTTTATTGGCTTCAGGATTAGACCATGCGGCCAGAAACAAAGTAAATAGTACATACATAAACATAATATATCTTATCTAAACTATCTAAATAATAATCTAAGTTAAGGTTATCTAAGTCTGATCGACCTTTTTGTTAAGAATAGATATAATAAACATTTTATTTTTAAAGTGAATTTTTTCTAAATTAATCTTAATAAAAATTTTGGGATAAGGACAAGGGTCACACTTTTCTCATCCAAGGGTTTTTCTTTTTTCCTAATAATTATTGATTACCTATATACTTTATCCTCTTTTATTATCTTCTATTTAATATATCTCTTTTTATATAAAATCTAAATCATCATACTGAACGTACCCTGTATATTCTTACTCTGTAAGTATCTGTGTTTCAATACGGAACATGCCCGCCATTGCCTACGTCGCACTGTCATGAAAGTGACACTTCATCCCTACTCGCTGACACAAAATCAAACTGGAAGGGAAAAATAAATCTATTTAAAGAGATGGGCCCGTAAGGCCCTATTTCCAGACTTTCATTTTCTTGGGGTGCGTTGTGTATTCTAATTATTTTTTTTTTGTAATTACATTTCTACATCTAACGTCTTTTTCTAAAAATTTTTTACCCGTGTTGAGCTGCCCCCCCCCCCCCGCTTGCAAAAATTAAAAACAAATAGCCCTGATTTATGAGCTATTTATAAGCTTTCATATTTTGAGCTCCATCAAAAATTGCAAAATTGCAATTTACTGATCTAAATGCGCGTAATTTGGAAGCTTATAAATTATTAAATATATGTAGTCGCCAAATAATTAATTTAATGCATTTTAAGTACAACTTTCTCTTAAGCCGGGAAGATAGGGTGGTTTTGTTGCGAAGGGGTTGTAGCTCAATAATCGAAATGCACGTGATTTAATAGTTTATTCTTAGAGTATATAAGCTATAGGAATTATATCCGCAATACGATATATTTTAAGTTTTCTCAGCATTTTTCTCTTAAGTTAAATCAATTAAAGGGTTGTTTGAACTATATAATTAGGGTTTAAACTATATAATTTCAAGAGCTCATAAATAGCTCGTAATTCTGCCGCAAAAACCTATTCAATATTCCTATTTTTAAGTAGTGGGGGGCTGACTCAGCCCCCCCCCCCCCAAAGTATTAAATTCCTGCTCAGTGGATGGAGCTCAAAATTTTTAGTTTGCGGAATATGAAAGCTCATAAATAGCTCATAAATCAGGGCTATTTGTTTTTTGATTTTTGCAAGTGGGGGGGCCAGCTCAACACGGGTAAATTTTTTTATCTAACCTCCAATGTCAAAAGCATGATTTATGATATTTTAGTTTTAAATATATCTTTCTAATTTTCATATATGCACGTGTAAAGAAAATTTTAACTAGTAGTATCAATCTTAATTCCATTTAATTATTGCTTTACCAATAACTACTTTTTACGATTATTTAGCAAAGGTACAATTTGGTTTTCTTCTTGATGTTTGATATATGTTTTTATCTTATATTTTTTGGGAATAAAACCACCGTCAGCTTCAAAAAAAAGCCTATCGCCGGCGATGACACTAAGGCTGACAACAATGGGACCATGAAATCTAGGCTGCAACAACTACCACTTTCAGCTTCAGGGGCTTAGGGCCGAACATCCGCCCAGGCCTACAAGAAGTCTACAGCAGTACCATTCGACATCAAGAAGTTACCATCAAATATGAGATACCAAAGCCATAAGTATAATCCACAAATTGTTAGTTGTTGGCAAGAATGTGAATATATTTGTTAATGCACATAATAAGTCATATTTTTATTATATCTTTTTTGGACAATAAACATAATTAATTAAAGGTATTGTTTTGTTTGCTTTCATTCCAAACTTTTATAGTTCATTTCTAAGATTAGGACAAGACGAACACACACCTGAGTGACTGAGCTAAGCTAAGGGTGTAGCGATGATTTGGGTAATATTTTAGAATATTATTTCAATTAGCTGGGGTAGTCCATCGCCGTTTACTCGTTCAAATTTTCTGGCAGTTAATTGGTGCAGCATACGTTGTAAATCACCTTCACTTTGAGAGATTAATATTGTATATTGTATTTGCATAGCAAATTATTTAAAGTTGTTTTTTGAAGTTATACTTCTTTAGGAGCGTTTGGGAGTAAATGTGTAACAGGTACGTAATTGTATATTTTTCAGTATTGTAATAAAAAACTACATACTTATTTGGAAAATGTAAAATATACCTACCTAGTCTAGTAGGTAATGCTTTGATTTACATAATTTGGTTACCAACAAAATTTCTACCAATTTTCATCTAATATATTGTTTCCTTACTCTATGTTTTGTTGTATTTTAATATTTTAATTCCACAAAAATCAAACTAATTTGATTAAATGAGAATAAGCAACTATCAAAAAGTTTAACGTTCAGTTGATGTATCTTCCCACATTACTTGTGCGTCTAAGTGGCTAAGTAGTAACGTGCGTTGATTTCAAATCAAACAACCCTAATATACGCAGGTTCGATCCCCAATGCAAATTAATTTTTTTTTATTTTTTTATACATTTTATGGTTCTAAGTATATTTATTATATAATTTTTTCAGAAAATACGTATATAGTTAAAAATCTTGCCAATAATTATTGTTCAGAAACCATTTCTTATTTCTTGTTGCATTTTTCAATATGTTTGTGTGTGTTTTATTCTTTTCTTTTTTAATTTTTGGTATGGTTTTATTAAAAAAATTTTGAAAGTAGTAGGTATAAAAATTACTTTAATATTTAAATAAAATATAAATAAACTGTTTAAAGTATATTGATTTCGTTGAAATCATATAATAGAAGTATAACTTCTTACGTGCGTACAAAGTACACACACATTGTTTTTTGTTTTTTTTTGTTTGTTTGAAAAATTGATTTTCTTTATGCACTGTTTTTTCTTCATAGTCCGATCCTGTACGAAAAAGCGAAGATTCAACAACACTGTGAATATGCAGAAAATTCTTTTGTCCTACTGTGGAATTGTCCATTAGTATGAACGGCAAGTTTCAGGCTTATTTGCTTGTGAATGCAATAAAATCTATGCTACTTACAAAGTATGCTGTCGCATGAGGTATTAGATACTTTCCCTTATGGTAAATAAATGCAAATTTCTGAAATTTGGATGGATCGCGAGCAGGCTGAATATAAAAATGAAAGAAAAAGTGTAGCAACATTTCGTCTATAAAATATTTATTGGTATTTTGGGCGTATAAAAACTTTTTTATACACGACTTTAACGCAATCATTTGGTAACAACTTCGAAGAATTCTTTTATTAAAAGGTCTAAAGATTATGATGTATTCCAACGACATGCATTTAAACACCATTCGAAAATAAAATTTTTTGGAAAATTCAGCACTTTAGAGCGTAGGCACAAAAATGTTTGACCAATGCTCTTTTAATGAATTCATTTTTTTCGAATCCTGAGAAAACTAATAAGTATTTTTGAAACATTTAAGCGCAGAGTGAAAGATTACGTTATTACCGAGGGTCGAAAGTCCCTTAAAGCTTCTATGTATAATGTTTATTTTAATACGTTGCAAGGGTCAAAATTTAGAGAAAATTCAGCGTGATTTTTAATTTCAAATATTTTATTTAAAAGAAACTTTTTGTTTATTCTAAGGGACTTTCGGCCCTAAAATAATGTAGTCTTTCATTCTGCGTTTAAATTTTTCAAAAATATTTATTAGTTTGTTCAGGATTTGAAAAAAATGAATGCGTTTAAAAAGCATTGACAATGTTACAAACTGTCTGTAAAAACCATATCTAATGTAAACTTTGCCGACAACATAATGGCAGCAGAATATTAAAAAATTGCACATACATAATAATAATATTCTTGTATAAAACAAGACAAAAAGGGAACGTAGAACATCACCAGAAGAAGTGTACAATACCCTTAGTCACGGGCGTCCATATAAAAATTTTCAGGGTGGTGGCAGACGTGAAGATGTTGCACATTATATTTTGTATAAGTACTTTGGATAACCATATATAGTTTAAAGCACCCCAAAAACCTAGGGGGCTCGGCCACCAGTGGTATGGGCGCCCATGCCCTTAGTACTTACATAAAGCAACAAGAGAGGCCGTAGAAGAAATCTTCTTCTTCTTCACGTCCCATATCAAAATTATCCGATGTTGGCAATCACCACTGCGAAGGCTTCTCGGTCTTCTGCAATATGGAATAATTGTCCTGCATTTGATATCTTAGTCCATTCACAAATGTTTTTTAACCAAGAAAGTTGTTTTTTTGTTTTGTTTTCTTTCTACTCTTCTACGGTCCTCTATGTTGCCTTTAAGAATCAGAATCAGTTGTAAAATTCTGTATCGATTTTCCCTCACTATACAGGGTGAGGCAGATAAAGGGCCTATTAGAAATATCTCGAGAACTAAAGGCGACAGACTCATGAAAATTGGCATGAAGGGGTTTTGAAGAGTGATCTATTTAATGAAAATATTTTCATCTATTTGCTACTTCCGGTTATACCGGAAGTTGCTTATAACTTCGTTTATTTAAATGGGACACCCTGTATATTTTTACAATTTTGGATTCTACTCGAAGTCTTATTTCTTAAAATATGAGGTTTTGTATTGTTATACAGGGCAGTTTAAAAGATAATTAGGTTTTTTTTATTAATTTCGTAGCAATTTTCACACCCTGTAGAATTGGAGTAGTTTGACATCAAGAACTTTATTTATGTTCAAATGATTTTTAATATGGTCTACTATTGTCAGAAATTATTATTATAGTTAATTGTTGAATTTTAGTATACAGGGTTGGTCGAAACTCGGAATGAGTATTTTCTGAGTTTTTTTAAATGGAACACCCTGTATTTTAGTATTGTAATGAAATGATATCTATGTTACTTTTTTTATTTCTTAAGCATTCCCTATACCTAACTGCTTTAATTTGTGCTTAATTGTTAATCGCATTAACAATCTTAACTACGTACGTATTTTGATAGCTCAACCATTATTGGGAATTTTAACGATCAGTCTAGATTATTATGTATTTATTTCCGAAAAATTATTTGTGACTGAATATTTTCAAAGCCAAAGTAATAAAATTTCACCTATTTTTTGTTGCAATTAATGTTTGGATTGAATCACCAATAACTCACAAATTAAAGCAGTTAGGTATAGGGAATGCTTATAAAATAAAATAGTACCATAAAATGTAATTTCATTACAATACTAAAATACAGGTTGTTCCATTTAAGAAAACTCAGAAAATATTCATTCCGTGTTTTGACCAACCCTGTATACTAAAATTTTATATATAGCTATACTAATAATGTTTAACAATAGTAGACTATATTAGAAATCATCTGAACGTAAATAGAGTTTTTGATGTCAAAGTACTATAATTCTACAGGGTGTGAAAATTGCTACGAAATTAATAAAAATACGTAATTATCTTTTAAACTACCCTGTATAATAATATAAAACCTCATATATTAAGAAAGGAGACATCGAGTAGAATCCAAAAATGTAAAAATATACAGGGTGTCCCATTTAAAAAAACGAAGTTATAAGCAACTTCCGGTATAACCGGAAGTAGAAAATAGATGAAAATATTTTCATTAAATAGATCACTCTTCAAAACCCCTTCATTCCAATTTTTATGATTCTGTTGCCTTTAGTTCTCGAGATATTTCTAATAGGCCCTTTATCTGCCTCACCCTATATATCCCCGATAAGACATTTTCTGGTGTTTAACAGTCCTTAGCAGTTATGTATCTTTATTGACCCTCCTTAATACTTCTTGATTAGTTTTTCTTGCTGTGCAAAGTATCTTCAGCATTCGTCTATGGATCCACATTTAGGTAGAATAAATAAATAACAAGAACTATTATGATATTGTGACTGTTTACCAAAGATGCAGAAGATGCAAATATGTACATAATATGCTGTTATACAGTAAAACCTCCGTTAACTGAAATAATTGGGGGGAGGAGACCGTTTCGAATAACAAGAATTTCGGTTAAAAATAACATTGTTTTTTGTGTTCTTTTTGTATTAAATGCCATAATATTGGAGAGATATAGCTGAAAAACATCGTTGTTAAAGGAAAATACAACAGAAAATAGATTTCTTATAAAAAACACTCGAAAACATGTTCATTTTGCTTAATTGTATTGCTTTTTTTAAATTATTTTTAATGACGAAATTATTGAAACTGTCAGCCATTTCGGTTAAACGATGTTTCGGTTAAAAAGATTTCGGTTAACGGAGGTTTTACTGTATATGCAAGATATGCCAGAGACAAGTAGTTAAAAGAAAAGACGAACACAGAAAGGAAATCTAAAGCAGTCTGGAAAGCTAGGAATTTTGGAAACAAATGGAAAGGAAAATGTAATTAAACTGGATAATAAAAGTGGAAGACTATTATAAACATTTAGTAAAAGAAAAAAGGGAGCTATTGCAGGATGTTATTTCAAAAAACAAATAACTGGATGAATAGGAAACTGTATACATTATAATCACGACACGACGAGTCATGGAATGGAGGCCCAGAAACTATAAAATAAGCTGAGGACGACCATCGATTAAATGGAGCGACGATATAAAAAGAGTAGCGAAAAACTGGCTACAAGCGGCCCAGTGTAGAGAACACTAGAAAGAACTAAGGGAGGCCTATGTCAAGCAGTGACGCGATTGGCTGATTGATGATGAAGATGCTATAAATTCAATTTATATGATCAATCAAGAGCGGAGAATATTGATGAAAACGTAAGGTACATAGAAATAATATACATATTGTGGAACAAGTGCAGAAAGGTACTAATTTCTCATGGCATTGAAAAGTTGCGATACGAGCGCAAGCGAATGCCGCAATTCAAACGAGTGAGAAATTGTCTTTCTGCACGTGTTACACACTATACTTTTTCTACGACCACAGTTTTTGCTAACAATAAAAATCACAATTTCCAAAGGACGATTTATTATAATAATAAATTATAAATTTTAAACTGTATTTAGTTAATACTAATTAATTTAAATTCCTTATACCCAAACAAATTACACAGAAATCAGTTAAAAAATTAATGCACTGACTCTGTTTGAATTTACACTATTTTAAATAATTATTACAAAATAATGTCACTTTTGACGTTATATTTATGCAGTCACGGATTTACATCATACCTACTTCATTCGACGTATATTGCTGAGGTTGCTAAATCCTTATTGGTTAATAATTGAGAATTATAAAATGTTTATTAAAAATAAAATTGTAAAATAAAATAGTTGTAACATCCATAATTTAATTTCTATTCCATAAAGTATAATAATTATTATTGTCTTACAGGTTGTATAATTTGTCTACACTTTAACCACAGATATAAACAGAATATATTATGTATAATGTTACTCAGAACGAAGTAGTCATTTATTGTAAAATACCAAATGTGTTCAAAAATAATGTGTTAAATTAGTTAAATCAGTTCTTTTTTGAAAAGCACTATCAAATCTAATATCTTAAATAAAACCGTTTCATCTAAACATGGTACAATTAATATATTTATGATTTTATTGTGGAATGTAATGGTACTGTGATATTTTCTCACAGTATAAGATTTATGACATTAGAGTGCAGAAAAGTGACGTTTCTGTACCGGAAAATTCTTTTTTCTATGGATGCTATACAATGTGCAACTTCTCTTACTACTTACAAACATTCAAAATGAACAATTCCTCATGCAGTGAGAAAAGTCGGCCATTGCATAAAAATATTTTTTCTCACGAGTTCTCCTACGGTTTTCCATACACATCGCTGTTTTCGTGGTAAGATGCACAATACAAACACAATTAGTCTTGTCAAAAAATGTGTTGAAGCAAAATTTACCAGGAATAACCTTTCAAAACTGTTCAAAAATAACTGTTAATTAGAATTTTAAATAAATAACGTATATAAATTTTAAGAATATTAAATACCTACATGTATATGTATTGTATTTCAATTTATGCGTATAATATACCTAAAAGCACCTACATTATTTAATTTTGAAATGTGAACTCTCGACAAAACTGCATCCATAGAAAAAATACAGTGTACAACACATGAGAAAATGACATATTTCCCCTCACTTGATTTGCGGCCCTCGCCTCGTGCCTCGGCTCGTGCCAACAAAGTTCTGCGCTCGTGAGAAATATGTTTTTTTTCTCACTTGTTGTACAATATACTATTCTGCACAGAAACGTCACTTTTCTGCGCACTAATGTCATAAATCTTATACTGTGAAAAAATATCAACTTTGTTAACATAAAACTGTGCATAACAGTGCACTTTAAATAATGGTTGTAGAAAAACGTATTAACAATAGACCAGGGTAATAAGACAAAAATATACCCTGTTCGTGACACTTCAGCAGCCAGGGTACTGAAGCGTTTTTTCGACAAGTAATACCTATAGGAACAAATTGCAACTATTTCCTGCGTAGGATCTGGCGGCCATTTTTATTTATAAACAATTAACTGTCAAAAAATGGCATTTTTCCCTTTTTTTTTCAAATCAATGGAAAACAGTGAAACTTATGATTTTTTTAGTACAAACATCTTTGAGATTATGGAAAAATCTTTAAAATGACATATTACAAAGTTTGATATACTCATTTATTGTTAATATAATTGCGAAAAAAGATCGGAATTGCAAAAAAAATTATTTTCGCAATAACTATTGTAAAAATTAGTGTACAGGTTTAAAATTTTTGTCAAATGAGGGTTCTTTGGTGCTTAATATGTGATAAAAATTTTAAAGCGATTCATTCAATTGTTTAAATTTTATTCGAATTGTTTATCTCAGAGAGCATTTTTTTTGCAATAACATAAGTCAGAAAAAAATGACGGTAGAACCATTCCACAGATGTCAAATGGAAGAGTATGAGCTATATCTTCAACTACGTTTAAAAAAAGCGAATAAAAAATGCATTTGTTAGTAATAAATAATTATGCAAAAGTATCGTAAATCTCTCCTTATAAATTTTTTGAATAACTTTTTCCAAAAAAATTAACTTTTTTGCCCTGTTTGAAGTGCACAACTACCAAGTAATGTTATTTATATCATAATTGATAAAAAATTTTAATAAATATATATAATTTCTTATATAACAAAATAAAAAGATTATAAGGAAAGATTTACGATACTTTTGCATAATTATTTATTACTAATAAATGCATTTTTTATTCGCTTTTTTTTAATCAAGTTGAAAATATAGCTCATGCTCTTTCATTTGACACCTGTGGAATGGTTCTAACCTGATGTTTTTCTGACTTATGTTATTGCAAAAAAAAATGCTCTCTGGGATAAACAATTTGAATAAAATTTAAACAATTGAATGAATCGCTTTGAAATTTTTATCACATATTAAGCACCAAAGAATCCTTATATGACAAAAATTTCAAAGCTGTACAATAATTTTTACAATAGATATTGCGAAATTAATTTTTTTTGCAATTCCGACCTTTTTTCGCCATTATATTAACAATAAATGAGTATATCAAGCTTTGTAAGACGTCATTTTAAAGCTTTTTCCATAATCTCAATAATATTTGTACCAAAAAAACCATAAGTTTAACTGTTTTCCATTGATTTGAAAAAAAAGGGAAAAATGCCATTTTTTGACACTTAATTGTTTATAAATAAAAATGGCCGCCAGATCCTACGCAGGAAATAGTTACAATTTGCTCTTATAGGTATTACCTGTCGAAAAAACGCTTCAGTACCCTGGCTGCTCGAGTGTCATGGAAAAAACCTTATTACCCTGGACTACAAATACTTAGAAGAAAAACAACTTTTATGGTAAGGTTGCATAAGAAAATAATAAATAAGCAATGAGAGATAAAAACTTGATGATGGGTATAAAAAATATGAAAGAAAAATATTACCAAAGAAATAATGGGAAGAAATCTGTTCATCTAGCCATAAACAAAAGTGAGGGTGCATTAGAACCTAAACAAAGAATAATATAAAAATTAAGACTGCAAGTGCACTTCCTAACAACATTAACATTAAAGTAGTATGTAGATTGGTAGATTCAGATTAGACATGGTTGTTGTTTCTATTTGTCTGTCTCTAAAACAAAGTGCCTACATGTAGAACACTTTAGGAAACCTCTAGTACAGTTGAGTCCACGAGTCTTTACCAGTGTGTCATCATTTAAAGGATACGAAATAAGTCGATGATAAGTTGAAAATTGAAATTTACTAAACGCAACAGCAAGTGACAGTAAGAAGCTACTGTTCCTATCACGGGTTGAAATTTGAGTTATCAAATATGTGTTTTATCTCGCCACGTATTAATGACGCACGGGTAAAGACTCGTGGACTCAACTGTAACTAAGAGAATTTATAATATGTATCTATAAAAGCATGTTACGATATATTCTGGGTGTTCGTGTTAACTGGTGAGCGTTTTAAAGGTTTTGAAACATAAAACAACCAATTTAGATAAAATACCATCACCGAATTTATCTGAAAGGAACACCAAAATAGAACACCATTTAAGTATCATATAAATAAATTCCTTAATCCGTTTACATCTACATAGTTATAAATGTTTCTTAGTATGCTAAATAAAACTTTATAGTGTAATAATTTTCCAAGAATGTAATTCATAACAATTCAAAACAAACTGATACATGGCGAGTGAATAATAAAATAAAGTAACTTATTGTCTACTAAGTAAAATTTTGGGAGTGTCTATGCCATAAGTACGACTTCATCGTTTCATAGTGTTATTATAACTTATTAATTTTGGTAGGTATTTAACATAATTTAGTAGGGTGTACACTTGTACAGTACCTACACTTTCTGCCAAGTACCATAAGCATATGTCAAATAGTTTTATAGTACCGGGCACACATAGTTCTTAAAGTTTTAAATAAAGAATAAATTATTAAAACAAAAGAATACTTTAAAATAATTTGACATATCCGTGTCATACTTGGCAGAAAGTAGCCAGATTCTGGCTACTACCAGAGGCATACGACAGGGGAAAGAGAATGGTTGACCCTTCCCAAATTCTACGCCAATGATGAAACTACTATTTTAGCATAATTGTTAGAATTTCCAATACTTTCTATGCAAATAATATACTCTTCATTCGTAACGATAAAGTCATTAGTTTTCGAGATATTTGAACTTAAAAATAAAAAAGGCACACTTATTTTGATTAATGTATTATGCTCCTTCGTTTTTTGCTTCAAATATCTCGAAACCTAATGGCTTTATCGTTACGAATGAAGAGTACCTATGTTTTTTACATAGAAAGTATTGGCGAATCAAAAAATTGCACTAAAATAGCAATTCCGCCAGTGGCGTAAAATTTGGGAAGGGTCAACCATTCACGTTCCTCCGTCGTACGCCTCTGGTAGTAGCCAGAAACGTTTGTTTAACATAATTTAGTAGACTGTACAATACCAGCACCACTTACCAAATTTCGTGTTGTTGTCCCATGCCTGTCAGGAAATATGCAAAAATAAATAAAATATAAGTTTAATTTTGACACCCTTTATTTCGGTTATTATAGTATTTTTACTACAAAAACGTTATTACGTAGGTCAAAATTTTTGACGTAAGAGAACTGTCAAAACATTAGAATGTGACTTTTCATTATTGCCATGTTTATAATAAACATGGCAATAAGAAAAGTCACATTCTAATGTTTTGACAGTTCTCTTACATCAAAAATTTTGACCTACGTAATAACGTTTTTGTAGTAAAAATACTATATCGACTTTTGTACTAAGGTAAGTTAGCTTAAATCGACCTATTTTAAGCTCAGGAATCTAAGGTTAAGCTATGGCGCATTCTTTACCAAACACCCTGTATATCTCGGGATCTACTGAATATAATTTGATCGTTCTTTTTTTAATTCGTATGTAATTTTTCTGTACATTACAAATATGCAATTTGTCTAGACATTTAATAATTAATAAGCAGTCTAATTTGTTTAAACAATTTTTGAAAAAATAATTTTTTCTCAAAAACCCATGATCATACTATCATTGTTAATCATAGAAAAAGTTAAGGTATACTTTAATAAATAAATGATCTTCAATAAATAATTATCTAATAAAAATCATTTATTTATTAAAGTGTACTTTAACTTTTTCTATGATCATTAATGATACTATGAATAAAAAAATAAATTTTTGTAAAAAAAATATTTTTTTAAGAATTGTTTAAACAAATTAGACTGTTTATTAATTAATACATTTATAAACAAATTGCATATTTGTAATGTACGTAGAAATTACATACAAATTAAAAAAAGAAAGATCAAAATCCATTGAGTTGATCCGGAGGTACAGAAAATTATATTCGTTTGAAATTGCTTTTTCGGTATTTTAACTCGGTGGATTTGTAGGTTCCCCCTAGTAATCGTTTGAACTACATTTTTTAAAAATCGTAGAGGGTGCTGTGAAGGTACAATGTTTGTGCATATTTTTTAAGAAAAAATACAAATCCCATTCTTATAAATGGCATTAATGAGATTCCTTAATTATTATAAACAAATTAGCTGTAAATAAAAAAAAAACATATGTCTAACTTTGTTCCAAATGAACACATGCTAAATTTTTTTATTTGAAAATTCGTGTTAAAATACTATCTTTTCTAATATATAAACATATTGTTTCCACGGATAACATTTTTAAAGTTATTTTAAATGTTTATAAACTACAAAATTTCAAAAATGTGGCATTAGGATTTTGGACTATATTAATTATTTTTTTATCCTTTTTTATTACATTTTGATACTATCACTTTTCTACTTTCATTTGGCATACTCAGAATTGCCCTATCTTCATTATTTTCTGTCTTATCTTATTGAAAAATAAAGGTGTCTAGGAAAAACAAATAGAATAACTCTTAAACTAATTAATGGATCGGTCTCAAATTTTGCAAGTTTGTTAAGTACCCCAATACCCAATTTGGGTGAAACACTAAAGTTCTAAGGTAGTTTTAGTAAAAGTTATTAACAAATAACGATTTTCACTTATTTTGCAGTTTGCGTAGCAACAAATTAATTTTTAAGTTTCAAAAATCGGCATTTTGAAGGTTTTTAAATATTCTAAAAAACAGAATTTTATGTTAACTATTTAGCTTTTGAATGGAGTGAAAAAAATCGAAAAAATCGAAATTTTTACACTAAATTGTTAATAATTAAAAAACGGACGCAAACTCTAGGCAGGAAACAGGTAGGTTTTCTTCCTATAGGTCTACAATAACTAAAAAAGTAGTCAGCTACCTGCATCTTTGAGTGTCCCGAGAAAATCCTTATTACTCTGGAATATTCGTTCTCCGGTTCTATGGATTTCTTTTTGCTATTAAACATTTTTTGTTTGAAGTATAAAAACTTACAGTTAAATAGACCGTTAATAACGTAAAACACACGCTATTGATAATATCGACATTACAAATTTTTGTTTTCTTTGCATCTATCGTATTCCATCGCATCTTTGGCTCACTCTGTACGCAAAAACCTAGCGAGAAATCGACTCGCGAATGATCTCTGATAGAATCGTGATGATTCAATGAATCAAGGCTTGAAAATAAACATTACTAATGCATCTAGCGCTTCAATTATTTAAAGAATGGGTTTCACAATGTAGGTGAGTAGACATAAGGCGCGATAGCATGCCAGTTTGAATTTTCAATTATTTCTTTAAACATTGTTATCTCGCTCAAAGACTGGTGTGTGTACAAAATAAGTGGCTTTGTTCTATTGAAGATCATTTATTCTCACAGCGATTGTTCTGATTAATTATTAGCCATCATTATCATTATGTGCGGATTAAAGATATTTAAAGGGTCCGAAAAGGCTTCGTATGGGTAAGATGTTTTGTTTTTTTACGTAAATAGTTTTTTGTTGTAAAGCTTAAGCTATAACTGCATTTGTTTCACACTTCTTTTTCTCTGCTTTTCTATTTGCATCCTTATTGAAGAATCAATTTTGACAAACTTCTAGTTTTTTCACAAGCACTTCTTTTTCAGCGTCTCACTAGCTAGAAAATGTAACCCCCAGGTACTATATTTACCTTTTCAATGTCAACTTCATTGATTTTAAATTTGCATTTCATTAATAATTATTTACTGATAACCATTGTTGTAGTAGTTGAAATCTTCATGTTAGATTCTTTTTCTCTTGTATTAAATCTGTACATTAGTTTTTGAAGGTTATCTCCATTTTGGGCTCTCAAAATTGTATCGTCTACGTCTATTAAAAAATTTTAATTTCTTTGTTTTCCATTACAAGAGAATACAGTCCCCTTCCTTTTTTGACGCTTTGTATGACATCATCCATAATTAGATTAAATAGCATAGGGCTTAGTGAATTATAAAATTATAAAATTATAAAATCTTATAAAATTGCCTGTATCTATAGGTTCTGTAAGTTCACTATGTATTATGATTCCATCTTATTGTTTGATAGACATTCTCAATTGTTTTTATAATATACAGAGGAATCTCTTTATTATACAGGAGATTACATCTTTAAGTCTTACTCTGTCAAATGCTTTCTTTAAGTCCATCAAATAGGAATGCGGGTCTATTGTATTTTATTGGCATTTCTGTAACCTGTTTTGTGACAAATATTGTATATGTATTGTACCCTCGGAGATCCGTGGAATAAATTTACACTCAAAATAACAAAATTCAGTTTGGCAACACTGTGTAAATGTTGATAGTAACAAGATAAACAGAACTCTAATTTAGTCCAGACAAATTAATATATTTTTGTGCCAACAAAAATGACACTTTTCAACCAAATAATGTTTCACATATAATGTGCAAAATAATTTTGAATCGGTTTCTGCTAATGAGCTTGCTTTTTTGTCATTAAAGTAGAAAAAACTTTAAAATTTATTCTTTATAATAATTATCGTCCAGTTCTTGTCTTATTATTTTCACTGTACTAATATTCCTCGACTCATTTACAATGATTAATGCGATGATTAAAACATTTTATCGTTAGCGGCTTCTGGAGTGTGAGACATATCTTATTTCATTGATAAAATGCACAGACCCACCGATTTCCACTTGAACCATACATGACCTTCCCCTACAAAATCCTTGTTGCTGATCTGTTAAGTTTATGAGCCGATTTATTCATTCTTGCAAAGTTTTAATTGTTTTCAGGAGAGTATTTATCAAATTGATGTCTCTGTTGTTTTCTGGTTGTTCCTTATCAGCCTTTTTGAATAATATGACTAGCTCGCTTGTCCTAAATTCTTCTGGTGTTTTATTGTGTCAACACCACTGTAGACCATTCAGTAGTTATCTAACATAATTTTGCCTTTTCCCTTTTTCTTTGTCTCTTGAAGTGCACAGATATCAATCTTTTTTTTAAGTTGTTTAGTTATTCCTTGTTCTTTTGTGTCCTACCCCAAGGCGGTGTCGGAAAAATGGTCGAGAGCACTTCGTCGACGGAAAATTAGTCGACAACATTTGGTCGAAAAACAGTTGGTCGAATGCACAGTTCATCGAATGTACAATTCGTCGATGAACATTTGATCGAATGGATTTTTCGTCGACAAAGATCCAAAGCGAATAATACATGGCGGAAACACGTCAATATATAAAGTTAATTTCTTTGTACCATATCAAAAAAAAATATTTTATAGACTGCCAGTCCTAAGCCTTGGATAAAGTGTGAAGGGAAGTTTATTCTCACGATTTCTTTACTTTTTTATTGATATTGACTGATTTGATTATTGCAGTCGAAAACATTGTACGGAAATGCCTCGATTACCTAACAATTTATTTACCTCAGCATCTCGCATATTTCATCTTGTACGCAAGTGCCCCCGAATTTGACTTGTCCGGAAATGCTCCGTTCGCAAGTGCGCCGACACCAAAAAGAAGAACGGTACAACATCACTAATTAAAATATCGGTTTATATTTGCTGTCTACTCTCCCACCGCAGCCAATTTTTTCATTACATTTAAAAATAATTAAGATTTAGAAAAAAAAATTAACAAAACTCCAAAAAAAAATAAATTCAGATATGTATAGTACAATATTCCAGTTAACAAAATAAAAACCAATAATCCGTCGTTTGTCATCATTATTCCATTTATTTTAAAGATAAATAACAGTTTGTCGACGAAAAATCCATTCGATCAAATGTTCGTCGACGAATTGTACATTCGATGAATTGTGCGTTCGACCAACTGTTTGTCGACCAAATGTTGTCGACTAATTTTCCGTCGACGAAGTGTTCTCGACCAACTTTCCTAGACCCGTTCTGAGGCATAACCCTGTCACTATCAGCAAAGTATTTGTAGTCCACCACTATGGTGTTAACTTTGCTGGGGACTCCCTTATTCTTGCAGTGCTGGTGGAGTTTATAGACCTGGATCCCGCGTACCAAAAAAGTTTATTAATAGCAAGCTGAAAATTTTTTAATAGCTTAACGGTGTCTGGTCGGACACACTTTGATGTATGGGATCATTGGAAAAGGGGAAGTTTTAATTGTGGAACAGGTTAAAAATTTGGAACATCATAGGTACTACGAAAACGTCCCATGTATTTTGCCGGACAGAACTTCTATTTGATTTGTTACGCTTTCGTTAAACTGTCGTGCAAAAATCAGACATTTTAATAATGTTGGTGATAAATAGCAGTCTGATTTTTGCACGAGATTTAAGGGGATGGGTACGTATTTTCGGCTGCAATGCTATTTAAATGGGGATTCATTTTTTTTCGAATACTGAGAAAACTAATAAGTATTTTTGAAAAATTTAAACGCAGAATGAAAAACTACGTTATTATCGAGGGCCGAAAGTCCCTGATGACTATTATAATGTTTGTTTATTTTAATAAGTTACAGGGGTGAAAAACTAAGAGAAAATTTAGTGTGATTTTTATTTCAAATATCTCATTCAAAATAAAGTTTTTATTTATTCTAAGGGCCTTTGGGCCCTCAGTAATAATTTAGTCTTTCATTCTGCGTTTGAATTTTTAAAAAATATTTATTAGTTTCTTCAGGATTCGAAAAAAATGAACACAATGTCCGTGGTAATATTTTCCAAATCTATCTTTGTCATACAACTCACTCAGTCGAATAGAATATTTTCAGCATATTGTCAGTCAGACAGTGACAATCAGTGACAATTTTAATATTTGACATGGCATCGGGAATATTTTGAGTTGTTGATTATTATTGTAGAGATATTAATAATGTATTTGATAAATAATTGATTTAAGACGTGAACTTAATAAAAAGTTATTTATTGTGTATTATTTATGGAAGATCTAAGCAGAGAATACATCAGGATATATTCTGTGATCCAAGTATTTTGTTGTTAAAGATGTTCAAAATTGTAAACGTTCCATAGTAACAATATTTTATTTAAAAATCACTTTAACACTTTTCCTCTTTTCTCGATTGAGTATTAGTTTTTGTGGTACATACAAATTATTACAATCACTGAATACATAGTTAGTGAAAAAATTATCTCATTTATTAACTGAATTAATAATTTGCAATTATACAAATAACAGTTATCCAAGAACATTCAAAAGCGATCTCTTTAAAGTTAATGATGACATTATCAAGTAGAATGACATTCTAGTAATGTTTACATATCCATACCAGTGTGAATTTTACTACACGTAATTTGCAGTGTAAAGACAGGAAAAGTAGGGATAGCCGTAAAATATTTGCGAATTATGTACCGATGGCCTTAATGAAAGGGTAACAAATCAATTGGAAGTTCTGTCCGACAAAATACATGGGACGTTTTTGTAGTTTGACGTTCCAAATTTTTAACCTGTTCCCCAATTAAAACTTCCCCTGTTCCAATGTTCCCATACATCAAAGTTTGTCCGACTAGACACCGTTAAGCTATTAACAAATTTTCAGCTTACTATTAATCAACTTTTTTTTGGTACTCGGGATACAGGCCTATTAGCATATACGTATGCTATAAAATGGTATACAACTTCTCAACTTATTTCCATTGCACTTTTACTACTTTTAAGCAACCTGATCATTATTAGTAGGATATTATCCTATAAAAGAAAATAAGTGAAATTTTAATATGAAAAGAGTTACAATTTTGGTTTTACAAATGCTTGAGTGACTTGGCATCTTCTACAATTTTTCGCCATTCGTTCCTGTTTTTGCTTATGGTTACCCATTCTCTGACTCCCATCTTCTTAAGGTCCTCGACTATCTGGTTCTCCCATCTGGTTTTGGGTCTTCCTCGTGGTCTGCCTGATACTGGTGTCCATTTGGTGATTTTCTTGATAACTGCTTCTGGATCTCTCCGTTCTCTTACTTCGTAGTTCAAGTTTTTTAAATTAATTACTATGTACTTAAAATAAACGTGCCTGCTATTTTCCAAATTCTTTTTTTGCTCTAGGATCCTCAATATTTCTTCATCTTTCTGTGTCAGACACATTATTTCATCACCATATATGATCACTGGTCTAATTTCTTCTGGGTAATTATTTGAGTTTAGTGTTCTGAGTAAGCTCCTTATCTTTAAGGAAGTTGTTGTATTTCTAGTAGGTTCTGTTTCCTACTAGGATTATTTTATTGATTAGTATGCTTCTATCAGTAGTTCCATTAACGGAGACCCTAAGATATATAGGTAAAGTCTTCTATCTTTTCAAACTTATATTCGCTAATATTTAAGCTTTACTCCAGAGGAATAAGATTTTTCTCGTGACACATCCCCCTCCAGGCCGAAACCAAATTTTTTGAGTAGTATGGACATCTATATATAACCTATATGTTTCCTGCAGCCGATTGTAATGATGTACATATTTCGAGGGCTGAGAACCATAGGGTTCCAAGCGACAGTTTGTACAAAACTTGTTTTTTAACAGAAATCTATATTGTTCTTTGAGTTCTGCATCGCATGGTATTGAAAGTTCTGCCATTCGTTAACATATAGCGCCACAGTCAACAGTGAAATCTAGTTCCAAGCGCACGAAATGCTTTAAAGTTCGAAACATTTTTTTTTTTTTTTATTTTAACCCCACATTTATTACAATCTATCTATACAATCTAAACCTAAATGTTTAGGTAGATAACAGACAATAAGTAATAGGACTGACAATAATTAGGAATGACATGTAGGGAGGCATCCAGTGATGCACCCCTTTTTTAAAACTTAGCCTACAACACTGACTATTTCTGACATAAACTTATACACATTAATTTAGTACCTATTGTTCACTTAACTCTAACGGAACTTTTCGTTTTAACCTACGAACAGTACGCGGTTTATTCACTAAATTTTTGCTAACACGTTTGGATGCACTTTAAGTTTTTCTGTATGTTTTTTCGCGCACTCTTTTATGTCATCTTTGACGTATGGTAGTCCGGCGTCCCGATGGATGGCTTCATTGGTTATGAACCATGGAACTCCTAGTATTGATCTCAATATTTTGGACTGAAATCTTTGTATGATTTCAATGTTGGAATGTGCGGCGGTTCCCCATAATTCTATCCCATAAGTCCACACTGGTTTTAGGATGGATTTGTAGATTAATATTTTATTTTCAGTTGATAGTTTTGATTTTTTGCCCAACAGCCAATATATGGTTCTTAACTTATGACCCAGTTGTTTTCGCTTAGTAAATATATGCTTCCTCCAGTTTAATCTTCTGTCCAAGTACATACCTAGATATTTGACTTCATCCCCTTGTGGGATTCCTTTATCGTTTAAGTATACAGCCGGACATGTTTCCCTACGCGTGGTAAATGTTAGGTGTAGCGATTTGTTTTCATTAATTTTGACTCTCCATTTTGTCATCCATTGTTGAATTTTATTTAGATTATTTTGTAAGATTTCTGAGGCTATTTTGGGATTTTTGTTCGATGATAGTATTGCCGTATCATCCGCAAATGTGGCTGTAGTGATATGTGTATCTGTCGGTAAGTCAGCAGTGAATATAAGGTATAATATAGGTCCTAGTACACTTCCTTGGGGCACCCCAGCGAGAATTTGTTGTATGTTTGTGTATTCATTCTCATACTTTACCTGGAAGTTTCTGTTGGTGATATATGACTTTAAGAGTATATAGTAATTTGTAGGTAAATTCTGTTTTAGTTTACATAATAGGCCTTTATGCCAGACTTTATCAAATGCCTGACTTACGTCCAGAAATACCGCCGAGCAGTACCTATTATTTTCAAAGTCCTCGTTGATTCTCTCTACAATTCTATGTACCTGTTGTATTGTTGAATGTTGTTTTATAAACCCAAATTGGTGTGGTGGTATTAGTTTTTTGTTTTCTAGTATAGGCATTAGCTTAGTAAGTGTCAGCTTTTCAAAAACTTTGGATACCACGGGAAGAAGACTAATAGGACGGTAGGACTATACATTTTCTGGTTCTTTTCCTGGCTTTGGTATCATTGTTATTTGTGCTAGTTTCCACTGTGATGGGAAATGACCTAGTCTCATTATAGAGTTAAATAACTGTGTCAGAAATTGGAAGCCTTTCTCTGGGAGTTGCTGAAGAGTTTTTCCTGTAATCAGGTCGTATCCTGGAGCCTTTTTTGGATCGATGTTGTGTTGTATAATATTTTTTACCTCATTTTTTGTGAATCTTTTTTCAGGAAGTTTTAGTTGATAAGGTTTTGTGAGTATCGAAATAATTTCTTCTTCAGTTTGTAGTGAGTAAATTCCCTCATTTGATGTAAAGACTTTTTTAAGGTGTGTCGCAAATGTTTCGGCCTTTTCTAGAGGACTTCTCGCCCATTGTCCTGTTTGTGTTCTTAGTGGTGGGACTGTATAGTTCTGCCTTCGTAGAGTCCTTGTAGCCTTCCATAACGAGTAGTCAGTAGCTTGAGTTGCATCTAGTTTTTGTAGGTATTCCTGAAAGCTTGCATTTTTTTCTGCTATTATCAATTTTTTTAGGTCTTTTTGTGCTTTATTGAGGTTTGTTTTACTTTGAGGTGATCTTGATAATTGCCATTGTTTTCTGAGTCTTCTTTTCTCAATTATTTTTTCATGTATTGTATTGGAACAGTGTTTGTTCATATGTCGATTTGTAGGTAATGGTGTTGAGTTCCATGCTGCTTCCTGTAAAACTGTGTTAAAATGTTCTACTGCTTGTTCGATTTGTTTATCGGTCTTTAGTGGGATGTCTAAATTGATTTGATTATTTACTTGATATCTAAAATAACTCCAATTTGTTTTGTTGTTGTGTAATATACAGCTCCTTTCTATTTTTGTTATGTTTTTGCTTACAGTTATGATAACAGGTGAATGGTCAGAGGATAAATCGTAACAAGACTTTGGTTTAAAGTATTTTTCATTTATTCCTCTGACTATAACAAAATCGAGGAGATCTGGAATTTTCGCAGGGTCTGTAGGCCAGTATGTTGGCCCCCTTGTGGTTACTATGTTCAGATTATCTATTAGTATTTCTTTTTGTAGTTCACGGCCTTTGGTATTAATAAGTCTAGATCCCCACATTAGATGTTTTGAATTGTAGTCTCCGCCACAAATAAACCTAAGTCCAAGTGTATCAAAAAAGGTTTTAAATTCTGGTTGTTTAATTGAATGTTTTGGTGGACAATATATAGCTGAAAAAGTTATAGGTCCTATCCAGTCTTCTACAACTACATTTGTGGCCTGAATATGTGCTTTTTGATAGTGAGTTGTCTGGTAATGTTTGATGTTGTTTCTTATAATGATTGCTGTCCCACCATGTGCAGTTCCATCTGGATGTGTTGTGTGATATATTTTATAGTTGTGAAATTTTATGAAACTTTTTTTCGTGAAGTGTGTTTCTGAAATCAGTATTATGTCTAATTGGTGATTAGCTATAAATGCATACAACTCATGTTTGTGTTGTGTCAAGCCATTAGCATTCCATATGGCAAATTTTAGTGTATTAGCCATTAGTTCATTTTTGAGACAAGTGTTGTTAATAAGTTTAGCATGGTGCTCATTTGTTCCATAAGCCCTTTCATCATATTCTTTAACTCCTGCATGTCATTTGCCTGAGTGACCATTGTAATATCTTGTTGGTTGGTATTTACCATTTGAGCATATGTAGGTCTTTGTGTTGTACTTATATTTGTTGTAGCCACTGGTAGCTGTTGGTTTTGTAGTTGATTCGGTGACTCTTTCTTTCTTAAGGTTGGAAATCTTGCTTCTTGCAGTTGTTTATGTACACTGCATCCTCTGTAATTCGCTGGGTGGTTATTACCGCAAAGTACACACTTTACTAGATCAGATCTAATTTTGTTAGGGCAATCAGCTGTTTTGTGATTTAGAGCACATTTTACACACCTGTATTGATGATAGCAGAAATTTTTTGTGTGACCATATCTTTGACATCTGGTACATTGTACTAATTCTCTTTTTAGCCTTGGGGCTTCGACATCAATTTTTGCGTTGAGTAAATATTCCATCTTATAAATTTCTTTATTATTATCTTGCATTTTTAAGTCCACAAAAAATAGTGGTAGGGGTTTTTTTGTAATTCTTTGTAGTATATTCGTTATTTGTAGAACTATATGTCCTTGGCTCTCTATTTCTTTTTTGATTTCTTGTATATTCACTGTAGGATGAAGATGGCGAATCACTACTCTAAAGGGTTTATCTTGCTTCTTACGATATGTATGATATTCGGTTTTTTTCTCATCAAGTGCTTTTATTATACTGTCGTATATTTCAATTGTTTGGGCCTGTACCTTGACTTGTTCTTCATTCAACACTCTGATTAAATGTTTATCTTTGGCTATAGTGTTTAGTAGTTCGTTTAATGGTTGGATGTTTTTAACACCGGCAATAAATATTGGTGGGGGCTTCTCTTCCTGTTTTTTTTCCTCTTCAGTATCTGCTTCTTGTGTCTCTTCATTAATTAATACATTAAATTTATTTGCTGTTGGTGTGTTGAGCCAGTAGTTATCTATTTTGGTTTGTTTAAGTTTGGAATGTTGTTCCGGACTGGTTCTCCCACGTTTTTTATTTGGAACTATTTGCCATTCTTCATCATTTGCTTTGGATGTGGATGGGGGTTGATATTGTGGTAATGTACTTTGGACTGAATACTGGTATTGAGGTTGATATAACTGCATTGGCTGGTTTGGCTGGCTTGGAGCGAAATTTTGCTGAATTTGTGATACAGGATGTGGTCCCATTTGCATTTGTTGTGGAAAATATCCTAGTTGTTGAACTGTTAAGTTTTGGTCGCTGAGGTTCATTTGGCTAGATGTTGGACATTGAGAGTATGGAAATGGATACTGATTATATCCGTTCGACATTTTGATTTAAATATTAATATTAGTATAAGGTGTTACCTTGATTGGTTGATTCCAAAAATAATATTCACAACACATTTTTGACACAATCGCCAGCACTAATATTAATATACTTTATTTTTATTATTTAATTTGTTTTGAAATAATTAATTTGGTTGATTTAAATATATAAAATCTGTTTTGTATCACTACACCAGATTTATTTTTAATATTTCAAGTCCATTAAGGTATAATTAGCTTTAAGTTCGAAACATGGTTCCATGTACTACAGTGAGAGTATTGGTGAAAGTTAAATGTCAGTTTTATCAGTTAAAATTACCTTTTTCTTGTTTTGCAATGTCCTCTATGTCCGAAAATGAATTTTGGGCGCATTATTGTAGCTCCGCTTCTGAAGATCTACTAAAAAATAGCAATGAAAAATTATGAAAATAATTAATTTGATTAATTAATTATAAATTAATTAATTAATTACATATAATTTATAAATTAATTAATTAACTAAATTAATTAATTAAAATAATTAATTATAGTAAATTTCTATGCTTCCTTAGTTTTCCTCTTCCTTCGTTTTTAAAAATTGCATCATGGTATACACTATTATTGTTTTCAGTGCTACAAAGTCAATAATGTCTACAATGTTGACATAATATGTCATAATATGACATTTGTAAAACTTTAAATTTATTTAGGGACACAAAGTTCCAAGTACAGCGGTTACAGTGCCCTAAGGTTTCAAGTACAAGTGTAACATTTTGAAAAAAACATGAAATTTGCATTTTATACCACAATGACAGCATTGATTTAAGAATCACTGTATTACCAAGTCCTTAAACAACAATATAGGACATATCTAGCAAAGTATAATTTTCTCATAATCGTGTTATTTGACAGCAAACTTTAAAATTCGTTTCTTGAAAATTTTTGTGAATGTCGCTTGGAACCCTATGGTTTTCAGCCCTCGATTTATAAACAAATGAAGATCATAAAACGGTAAATTTTCGCTTTTTTCGTCTATTACTAAAAAGTGAAGCATTCTAAACAAAATTGATAATAAGAAACTCATAAATCATATAAAAAAAACTTATACTATAAAAACTTGTACTTATAAAACTATATATTTTAAATTTCAAAGCAATTGGTCAAATAGTTTAAAAGTTATTTAATTTTTTTTATCCCAAATTCATTTTTTGCAACACTGTAAGTCAGAAAATTATGACGTTACAGTAATACTTCCGACAGTTTATGAAAGAAGAATATTTATACTATTAACTTGATTTAAAAAAATGACAAAAACTAATTTTAAATAGTGTAAAATTATTTTGCTAAAAAGTTGTCGATTTTTTGCTTACTTATAAACAATAATTAGAATACCATTTTAACCGTTACCCGTAGAAAAATTATTTTTCTACAACCACTATACAAAATGCACTTTTCTGCACAGTTTTATGTTAGCAAACTTGATATTTACTCACAGTATAAGATATTTGACATTGGTGTGCAGAAAAGTGACGTTTCTGTGCCGCAAAGTGACGTTTCTGTGCCGCAAAGTTCTTTTCTGCACAGTTGACTACCTCATTCTGAGTAACGTCGTTATATTCTGTTTACATCCGTGGTTAAACTTTAGACAAATATATAACCTATAAGATAATTATTATATTTAACTATAGCATAGAAACTAAATTATGGATGTTACAACTGTTTTATTTTACAATTTTATTCTTATTAAACATTTTATAATTATCAAATAACCAATAAGGATTTAGCAACATCTGCAAGAGACGTCGAATGAAGTAGGTTTTGTGTAAATCCGTGACTGCATAAATACAACGTCAATAATGTGTACCTAATAATTTTTTAAAATAGTTTAAATTTAAACAAATTAAGGCAGTGCATTAATTTTTTAACTGATTTCTGTGCAATTTATTTGGGTATAAGGAATTTAAATTGATTAGTATTAATTAAATACAGTTTAAAATTTATCACATAGGTACCTATTATAATTAATCTTCGTTTGGAAATTGTGATTTTTATTTTTAGGAAAAACTGTGCTTGTAGAAAAAGTATAACCCGTGTGTAACACGTGCAGAAAGGTAATTTCTCACTCGTTTGAATTGCGGCACTCGCTTGCGCTCGTACCGCAACTTTTCAAACTCGTGAGAAATTAGTACCTTTCTGCACTTGTTGCACAATATACTATTTTCAACGGCCGTGCTAAAAGAGCCACTTTCACGCACGCATTTCGTTTCCGAAAGTTGCACTTTCCCGCACGGCGTGCGTGAAAGTAAATTTTCCCGCACGGCGTGCGGGAAAGTAAAATACCTTGTAATATGGCATTATAATACATTATAATACATGCAATAAACTAATATTTAGATATTATTTACTAATTTATTTCAAATTTATCTTATTGTGTTCATGTTTTAATGAAATTAGCGCGATTTATTCGATGACATAAAATTATTTTGACATAATATTTAAAAGTCAGATCAGTAGACAATTACAATGGTTTTGAATCGTGAAATAGAATAGAACAATTGGAAAAAGATAGACGGAGAAATAATATAGTATTAAAAGGCCTAACACTAGATGCTACCGACGGAAAGCCTGTAAAGGAGTCAGTAGAACACTTCATAGGAAGAAATCTGAAATTAGAGGTCAGACTGAGAGGAGCGGTGAAGATCGGCGACCAAATCTTTGTAGCAGAAATGGAAAACCTAACGGATAAGATGAGTGTACTAAAAAACAAAGGAAAACTGAAAAATCTACAGGGACAAAAGGTGTATATAGAATCAGATTTAACAAGAAAGGAAAGGGAAATACAAGCAAAAATTAGGAAAATGGCAAAAGAAGAAAAAGACAAAGGTAATACTACGAAGATAGGATATATGAAACTGGAGATTAATGGAAAGGAGTGGAAATGGGACCATAATAAAGAGAAACTTATACTAACTCACAGAAATATCGGGGAAGGGACTTCAAAAAACTAAAAGAAAATAATGAGACCGGACCCACAACAATGACAATCAAGGCAATGAATGGGAAAAGCGATAGGGAAAAAGATGATGCAAAGGTAAACAAGGATGAAAATAGGAAAAAGGGGAAAGCTAGATTGCAGAAAAAAGGAGAGATAAAAATGGGAACATGGAATGTGAGAAGCATCAATGGAAAAGAGGAAGAACTGGTAGAAGATATGATAAGACAAAAAATAGAAATACTAGGAATAACAGAAACGAAGATGAAAGGAAAAGGTCTTAAGAAAATACACAAAGGATATTGGTTACTTTGGGTAGGAGCGGATACAAAAGAGAGAGCAAAAGAAGGAGTCGGGATAATAATTGCACCGAATAGACTACAACACGTTATAGAAGAAACATATGTTAACCAAAGAATATTATCGGTGAAAATTAAACTGATGGACGAAGAAATATGGACAATAATAACAGCCTACGGAGTAAATGAAGATGCAAGAAAGGAAGAGAAAGATAAATTTTTCGAGGAGCTCCAAATGCAAATTGATAATGGGGAAGAAAACATAATTGTAATGGGAGATCTAAACGGTAGAGTCGGAAACAACAACAGCGGAATAGAGGAGTGCATGGGAAAAGAAGGAGAAGAAATGCTAAACAGAAATGGTGAAAGAATAATAGAAATATGTATGGAGAATAAACTAGTTATAACAAATACAAAATTTAAACATAAAGAAGTACACAAATACACGAGAGTACAAGACAGCAGAAACGAAAAATCAATCATAGATTACTTTTTGGTAAGCAGCAACAAATGGAAAAGAGTACAGGATACGAAAGTGAAAAGAGGCTCGGAGATTGGCAGTGACCACCATCTAGTAATAATGAGAATGAGAACAACAGAGGAAAAAGAAGAAAAGAGAAGAAAGGTAGTAAATGAAAAAATAAAAAGTTACAAATTAAAAGAGGAAATATATAAGAAGAAATTCCAAGAAAAATTAGATAATACTTTGAAAGGTAGGGCAAAAAATACAAATATAGAAAAAAAATGGGAATATCTAAAAACCAGCATAATCAAAGCAGCTGAGGAAACTTGCGGGAAAGCAAAAATAGCAAACACTAACATGAGGAGAACAGAATGGTGGACGGAAGAAATACGAGAGAAAATAAAGAACAAAAAAGACAAATGGAAAAGATACCTAAGCACAAAACACCCGGAAGATTACGAAGCATATAAAGAAAAAAGGAAAGAGGTTAAAATAGCGGTGAAAGCAGGAAAGGAAAGGTCATGGGAGATATTTGGACAAAAAATGACAAAAAATTATAGGGAAAACCAAAAACTCTTCTACGGCGCATTAAAACAACTCAGACAAAAGAAAGAGCACACGATGCCGAATATAAAAGACAAGAATGGAAACGTACTAACAGAAGAAAAACAAATAATGGAAAGATGGAGAGAACATTTCAAAGAGCTAACTCATGTAGACAAGGACAACATAGGGGAGATACAAGAAAGGAATGAAGAACAACAAGTGGAATCCATAACAAGAGAGGAATTAGAGAAAGCAATAGAAAGAGTAAAACTGGGCAAAGCACCAGGCAAGGATCATATCACCCCGGAAATGATAAAATTCATGGGGACAGAGGGAATGGATAGCATGAAAGAACTAATGAATGATATCATAAATAGAGCAGAATTACCAAAGGACTGGAAGAAAGACATTATATTACCAATACACAAAAAGGGAGACAAGAGAAACTGTAATAATTACCGAGGTATCACCATATCAAGTATCCCTGGGAAGGTATTAGCAAGAATACTAGAGACAAGAATAAAAACACAAATAGAAACAACTATGGAAGACACACAGTGTGGATTCAGGAAGGACAGAAGCACGCAAGACCTAATATTCACATTAAGACAAGTAAGTGAGAAGGTAATCAAGAAAAATAGAGAGATACATATGTGCTTCATTGACCTGGAAAAGGCGTTTGACAGAATCCGAAGAAAGGACGTTTGGAAGACACTAACAGAAAGGGGAGTCGACAGACACATAATAGAAGTAATAAAGGATATGTACAAAAATAATACAAATACAGTAAGAACCAATAACGAGGAATCCAGAGAATTTTCTACAAGTCAAGGCGTCAAACAGGGATGCGTGCTGAGTCCACTGCTATTCTCAGTGGTACTGGATGAAGCGATAAAGAAAGCCAAGAGAAGAATGAGAAAACTAACATTAGGATACTGGCAAATGAAACAGACTCAACTATCGGAGCTACTATTTGCAGACGACATGGTATTGATAGCAGAAAACAGAGAAGACTTACAGAACAATCTTGAAATCCTAGAAGAAGAACTATCAAACATAAATATGAAAATTAATACAGAGAAAACAAAAACAATGATAATTTCAAATACGAGGAAGACACACGCAATAGAATTAGACGGGAAACAACTAGAGCAAGTGGAATATTTTAAATACCTAGGAGTAATAATCGAATCAAATGGTAAACAAGACATGGAAATAAACGAGAGAATGGGACGAACAGGAAGCTTATTTAACACTATGAAAACAACATTTTTTGGGAAAAAAGGGATACCGGAAAAAGTAAAAACGGCAGTCGTTAAATCAGTAGTTAGACCAACAATCATGTATAGCAGCGAGACATGGACATTGACGGGGAGACAAAAATCCAGAGTCAATGCTATGGAAATGAGGTTCCTGAGGAAAATAGCAAACAGAAAAAGGACAGACAAAATACGAAACGAAACAATTAGACAAAACCTAAAACTAGAACCAATCAATGAAAAATAGTAGAAGGACAACTTAGATGGTTCGGGCACGTGTGTAGAATGTCGAACGAGAGGCTAACAAAACGAGTGTTCGAAACGAGAGTGCAGGGGAAAAACAAAAGAGGGAGACCAAGAGTTATGTGGGTAGATGAAATCAGGAAAGAAGTCGAGAAGAAGGGATTGACATTGGAAAGTGCAAGAAACCTAGCGCAAGATCGGAAAGCATGGAGACTACAATGCCAAACTCAACTCCACCAGCCTTACACCTAAAGGTAGAAAGGCTTAGGACTAAGTAAGTAAGTAAGTATAATACATGCAATAAACTAATATTTAGATATTATTTACTAATTTATTTCAAATTTATCTTATTGTGTTCATGTTTTAATGAAATTAGCGCGATTTATTCGATGACATAAAATTATTTTGACATAATATTTAAAAGTCAGATCAGTAGACAATTACAATGGTTTTGAATCGTCGTCATGGAAACCAATATGGTCGTCGCGGTAACCCATTATATTGAAAGATTGGTTTTGACAACCTTGTCAAAGAACTAATTTGTGTATTTTCACTTCTAAATAAAAATTGATATAACTCTATTTTTTGTGGCTCTTTTCCAAACGTACGGCCCTAGAAAAAATATTGTTCCTAACTCATGCGGAAAGTGTCTTTCCCGCACTCGACTGCTTGCCCGAACTCCGCTATCGCGCCGTTCGGGTCAACGGCAGTCTCGTGCGTGAAAGTATCACCTTCCGCACTAGTTAGGAAAATAACTATTTTTCATATTTAGAAAGACTGAATTTTTATACACATTTAGAAAGAAAAACAATTAAGTTAATTTTTACATAAGTTATGAATATTTATAAAAACTCAAAATTTATTCAAATGTTGAATGGGTTGCTTGTGAGAGTTCGTTTTGAATGAAGTAAAAAACAGTTACAATAAATGATTGAGAGTACGTCTGTTTTTTACTTCATTCAAAATTTATTATTTATTTTACAATTTTCTAAGCAACCAATAAGAGTAGACATATTCATCGAACGCCATATTGAAGTTTTTTATACGATTTATGAGTTTCTTACTCTAAAATTTGTTTAAAATGCTTAACTTTTTGGTAATAGACGAAAAAAGCGAAAATTTACGGTTTTTTGATCTTAATTTGTTTATAACTATGTATATCATCAAAATCGGCTGCAGAAAACATATAGGTTATTATTACAGATGTCCATTAGGTACTCAAAAAATTGGTTTCGGCCTGGAGGGGGTTGTGCCACCAACAGGATATTTTCCCCCTTATTTCTCTGAACTACTTGTCACATTAACTGTATCTTTTCCCTGAGAATATTAGGGGTACTTTGTTTTGTTTTGATTTATTGTTAAATGACTTTTAGATGCTTCCTCCCACAACTTAGCAAATTTTTCCTTTAAACTCTTTAGGTGTCTGCTAATCAATGCTACAAGAACTTTATATAACACTAATAATAGTTAAAATTCAAAAATACGACTTCATTTATCAAATCTTCAAATATATTTACTAAAAACTTTTACTTTTCAATGTCATTTTTACTTTTAAAATAGATAGTGATATCGATTTTTTTATAATACCCTCTGGCAAGTTGACATCTGTTGTTTGTAGCCGAAATTCATAAAAATAATTGTATCAACCGGCAGATGAAGTGTTTGAAATGTTAATAATGGTAAAAGGTGAAAACTGGATCACTGCCATTAATTTTATTGCTAAGAAGATTTACTGTTTCCATTTTAAAACTAATCCGTAAAAGTTGGCAGATCTTTGTAAGAAATTTCAAAGACGAAAATCACGATAATAAATTTAATTTCAACAACAATAAAAATATTTTTCTACAACCGTGTTCACAATGCAATTTTTAGCACTCCATAGGAGCGTTAAAATGCTACTTTAAAGCACTAGTGCTTTAAATTTTTAAGGCACTGCAGTTAAAAGTGAATTGTCAAATTGTGAAACGTCAAAATATTTATATTTTTCATTTATTAACATTAATATTAATAGTACAACTTGCGCAATTTGAAAAAGGTGGTTTAAAAGGTTTTTGAAGTTATACTTCTTTAGGCGCGATTGAGGGTGAAATTTTATTAATCTGCGCGCGTGCGCACACAGACAGTATGGAGTTCGTTACTAAATGTTTTAATTTATGTATGTATCAGTCCATAAAAGGTGTGGAAAGGATATATTAGTGTTTTTAAATATATTTTTCTATAAACTTGTTAAAAATGCAATTTATAGCACTCCATAGGAGCGTTAAAAATGCTACTTTAAAGCACAAGTGCTTTAAAAATTTTAAGGCACTGCAGTTAAAAGTGAATTGTCAAACTGTAAAACGTCAAAATATTATATTTCATTTATTAACATTAATATTAATAATAGGTACAACTTGCGCAATTTGAAAAAGGTGGTTTAAAAGGTTTTTTTTTATTTAATTTAAACTGTATTATTGCATTTTTAACACGTTTGTAGAAAAGACTTAAAATTTGTTAGAATATACAAAAATAAAAGTAGATGTTATTCTATAGTTGTTATGATTTACGTATTGACAGTATAGGCAGTTTTGATGTAATGTCAAGAAAAATATAAAAATGGAATGTCAGTCAAGTTCAAGTAAAAGTTCTTGTAGGTATTGTCCTGTAATTGAGAATGAATAAATTATAATTGTTGATATATAAGACGTTTGTAGAAAAAAATATTGTATGATATAGGTGTTAATAAGTACATTTTTAAGGCACTCATGTGAATTTCAGAATGAGCGAAGCGAATCTTTCACATACGTGCCTTAAAATTGTGCTTTTAACATTTATATCATAAATAACTATTATTATAATTTTTGTGTATTTGGACTTGTCTACCTCGGGAATAAGATAATAAGTAATATTTAAAGTATTTTATAATTCTCTTCGTATGTTTGTCACTATGTCAGAGAAATCTTGTAGCCCGTATAAACAAAAGGGTATAGCTCAGTGGTAGAGCGTTGGGCAGGAGATCAAGAGGTCCCCGGTTCAAATCCTGGTGTTTTCTAATCTTTTTTAATTTTTGGTATTGTTTTAATAAAAATTTTTGGAAAATGGTAAGTAAAAATTAATTTAATCTTTAAATAAAATACAAATAAACTGTCCGAAAGTATATTTATTTCATTGAAATCATATTTAGAAGTATAACTTCTTACGTGCGTACAAAGTACACACACATTCTTTTTTAAATTTAATTTAAACTGTATTATTGCATTTTTAACACGTTTGTAGAAAAAAAAAGTTTATGTAACGGTATAATATTTTCCCTAAGAATTTTTAGACATTCCTCTCGAGTGTAGACAACCAGTTCTACATTTTACGGGTCATAGGTTTTACGGTTTCAACAATTAACAAAAATATTGTATTTTATAAATTTATAACGTTTGTAGAAAAAATATTGTATGATATACGTGTTAAGAAGTACATTTTTAAGGCATTCATATGAATTGCAGAATTCTTTCACATGCGTGCCTTAAAATTGTACTTTTAACACTTACATATGATAAATAACTATTTTCTACAAACGTGTTAAAAATGCAACTTTTAGCACTCCATAGCAGTGGCGTGCTGGTCATATAAATGAATCGGTGCAATCACCGAGAGGCCGCGGCCTCTTGAGGCCGGTCAAATAGGTTTTCACAAAAATTTTTAGATGTAACAAAAAAATATTTTTAAAATTTCTAATCGGATGTTAATTTTGCAAATAATATTAATAAAACATTTAAAGTAATCAAATTTTTTTAATTGTGAAATACAGTAAATGAGTAAGACTCTATACTCTATACAGGGTGTTTCATTAATAATTGTCCATATAGTAACTGGAGAAACCTTAGCACAAAATACGAAGATTTAACCTAAAACACTTAAATAAAATGTGGTTCCTTACTGAGTTACAGGGTGTTTTATCTAAAAAGTATTTTTGCTCAGCATTTTAAAACTATTTGACGTATCCCGTTCGTACTTGTCACAAAGTATAGGTACTGTACAAACTACTAAATTATGTTAAACAAACGTTTCTGGCTATTACCAGAGGCGTACGAAGGGGGAAAGTGAAAGGTTGACCATTTCCAAATTCTACGCCACTGGCGAAATTGCTATTTTAGTTTAATTTTTGGATTCTCCAATACTTTCTATGAAAATAATATACTCTTCATTCGTTACGATAAAGTCATTAGTTTTCGAGATCTTTGAAGTTAAAAATGAAACGACACGGTTATTTTGATTAATGTATTGTGTCGCTTCATTTTTAATTTCGAATATCTCGAAAACCAATCATTTTATCGTTACGAATGAAGAGTATATTATTTACAGAAAAAGTATTGCAAAATCAAAAAATTACACTAAAATAGCAATTTCGTCAGTGGCGTACAATTTGGGAAGGATCAACCAGCCACTATCCCCTGTCGTACGCCTCTGGTAGTAGCTAGAAACGTTTGTTTATCTTAATTTAGTAGGGTTTAGAGTACCTATTCTTTCTGCTAAGTATGATGAGGATACGCCAAATAGTTAAGTACTGGGTACAAATAATTTTTAAATTTTAATCATATGAATCATATCATAAATTAATCAAAATAACTGTGCCGTTTCATATTTAACTTCAAATATCTCGAAAACTAATGACTTTATCATTACCAATGAAGAGTATATTGTTTACGTAGAAAGTATTGGAGAATCTAAAAATGGCACTAAAATAGTAATACCCCCAGTGACGTAGAATTTGAGAAGGGTCAACCATTCACCATCCCCTGTCGTACGTCTCTGGTAGTAGCTAGAAACGTTTGTTTATCATAATTTAGTAGGGTGTCTAGTAGTTGCATTTTCTGCCAAGGTTGAAAAGAATACGTCGAATCGTTTTAAAATGCTGAGCAAAAATAATTTTTAAATTTTTAGATAAAACACCCTGTAACTCAGTAAGGAACCACATTTTATTTGAGTGTTTTAGGTTAAATCTTCGTATTTTGTGCTGAGGTTTCTTAAGTTACTATATGGACAATTATTAATGAAACACCCTGTATACATAAATAGATTGCTACAGATAATATTATTTAATTTCATACATACAAGTATATTTATGGTTTTCCAATTTCCTTCAAACATGTATGTACTCTGCAGAATTAAAAAATGGAAAAACGTCTTGCTCATTTTTGACCGAATTATTGAAAGTATCTAAAAACGATTTGATCAAGACAAATTAAATCGTTTTATGATGATATAAGCACTCTACATCCTAGAAATTTTGATACAATAAAAAAAATGGTATATCTCTGATGGCATTTAAACCATTTACTGAAAAATTAAGAAATTTTTATCCTACCATATCTGCCACTGCAATTAGAAAAGAACTCATGGATTTTGCTGATAAATGGATTGTATTAAAATAGGGTTTTGCAAAATACTGAGATACTACAGAAAATATGAAGGATGATATTATTAATCCAAGTGATAATGAACATGAAGTAACAAATGACAATGTTAAAATCGTGAAATACCTCACCTCCGTGTGGTACTAAAAAGTGTAAAGCTTGTATAGCTTGCTGGTACGCTGTTTTGCATAAGTACGACTTATATCAGTGTGCTTATCCAAATTTAAATAGTATAATATAAAGCATTTATTAACTCTTTCAGTGACGCAAGTATCTTGCGAAGAAAGCTTTTCAACATAGAAATACATAAAAAAATCGGTTAAGAAATACTTTAACACAAGATTACTTTTATGCTAATGGCTATAGAAAAAAAGCTTTGTATGAGCTTAAAAATGATGAAATAATCGACGAATTTGCTCAAAAATCTATTTTAATGCAGAAATTATTGATCTAGAGTTAAGTAATTATTTTATAATATAATTGCAAAAGAATATTTAGATCATTGCGTTGTATTATCATTTTAAATATTGTTATACTTACATGTCAATTATTATTTGTAAGATTTATTATTCTTAAATAAAAAAATATAGCAAATTAAGAAAAAACTCATTGAATTCAAAGTTTTATGTTTGATTCAAAAATAATTTATATATTTTTTTTAATACCGAATAAAAGAACCTGATAATAGAAGGTAAAATGAGGATGGGAGGCCGCTTTTCTATAAAATCACCGGGCCGCTTGAAAAGTTCCAGCACGCCACTGCTCCATAGGAGCGTTAGAAATGTTAGTTTAAAGCACTAGTGCTTTAATAGTATATTGTGCAACAAGTGCAGAAAGGTACTAATTTCTCACGAGTTTGAATAGTTGCGGTACGAGCGCAAGCGAGTGCCGCAATTCAAACGAGTGAGAAATTACCTTTCTGCACGTGTTTCACACTATACTTTTTCTACAAGCACAGTTTTTCCTAAAAATAAAAATCACAATTTCCAAACGACGATTAATTATAATAGGTACCTATGTGATAAATTTTAAACTGTATTTAATTAATACCTACTAATCAATTTAAATTCCTTATACTTAAATAAATTGCACAGAAATCAGTTAAAAAATTAATGCACTGCCTTAATTTGTTTAAATTTAAACAATTATTACACATTATTGACATTATATTTATGCAGTCACGGATTTACACAAAACCTACTTCATTCGACGTCTCTTGCACAGGTTGCTAAATCCTTATTGGTTATTTGATAATTATAAAATGTTTAATAAGTATAAAATTGTAAAATAAAACAGTTCTAACATCCAGAATTTAGTTTCTATGCTATAGTTAAATATAATAATTGTCTTATAGGTTATATATTTGTCTAAAGTTTAACCACGGATGTAAACAGAATATAACGTTACTCAGAATGCGGTAGTCCACGGATGTAAACAGAATATAACGTTACTCAGAATGAGGTAGTCAACTGTGCAGAAAAGAACTTTGCGGCACAGAAACGTCACTTTGCGGCACAGAAACGTCACTTTTCTGCACACTAATGGCAAATATCTTATATTGTGAGAAAATATCAAGTTTGCTAACATAAAACCGTGCAGAAAAGTGCACTTTGAATAGTGGTTGTAGAAAAAAAAAATTCCATCGACCGTCCATTTATGATCAATTTTAACACCCTCAAAATCATTGATTAATGACCCCTATTAATGAATGATTTTCTATTAATGAACGATTTCATTATAGGCAACACAACATACATTGCTTGCATAAATTAATTAAACGCTCACGTGTTAAAATATCTCAATTTTTAATCGCCCTTATTAATACACTTGTTCTTTAAATGACTATTAAGGCACTGCAGTTAAAATTAAAATGTCAAATTTTGAAAACAAACGTCCAAAAATTTTTTTTATTTCATTTCAGTCTGGGCAGATTATCGGAGAATAGGCCATTTTTGGGAAAAGTTATTTACCAGCAATTTCATTGCTGGAATCAAAGCTTATGATTGTATGCATTAATAATATAGGTATTAGGTCTGGATCCCGCGTATGAAAAAAAGTTGATTAATAGCAAGCTGAAAATTTGTTAATAGCTTAAGGGTGTCTAGTCGGATAAACTTTGATATATGGGAACACTGGAACAGGGGCAGTTTTAATTGTGGAACAGGTTAAAAATTTGGAACGGTTACACCACGAAAACGGCACATTTATTTTGTCCGACAGAACAGACTTAAACTCTCCGAACAGAGATTAAACTCTCATGCAAAAATCAGACTGCTATTTATCACCTGTCATAAATCCTGTCACTTGACATATTCCACATGTTCCACTCATTAAAACGCCCGTTTGGTGATAAATAGCAGTCTGATTTTTGCATGTGAGTTTAATCTCTGTTCGAAGAGTTTAAGTCTGTTCTGTCGGACAAAACACATGTGCCGTTTTCGTGGTCTGACCGTTCCAAATTTTTAACCTGTTCCACAATTAAAACTTCCCCTGTTCCAGTGTTCCCATATATCAAAGTTTGTCCGACTAGACACCCTTAAGCTATTAACAAATTTTCAGCTTACTATTAATCAACTTTTTTTTTCATACGCGGGATCCAGACCTATATGCAAAGTCCGCAGATAGTGTGCTACTTTTTTATAAACAAAATGGCTCCCGAAAATTGTGTTTTTCTCAATTTTTGCTCTATAACTCCAAATATTTTAACTTTACACCAAAAAGACCCAAATAGAAATGCACCGTTATTAAATTCTGCATAGAGACGTGTTTTTCCAGATTTACTTCGACGAAAATTTTCCCCGGAAAATGCGGGTTTTTTCAACAAAATCTTTAATTTTCAACTCAAATTTTAGATAAGTAATTGTTTATCAATAATTAAATTACTTGGTAATATAAAAGCTCTCTTTACATAGATTATAATTCCAGAAGCCGATGGAAATTGAATGAACAGTTTAGCAACAATTGAATTGTTAATTAAAAATTTACGGTCGGTATAATAACCACAATATTTATGATACATAAGAATAACTATAATTTTTTTATAAAAAGGCACTGTGCCTATCCAATGTATTGAAATTGGACTATTTACAGAATTAAAATTGGACTATTTAAGCGGCCTCAGGAAGATTTTAAAATTATAAACAATTTTTTGGCTTATAAACAAATAGAATATCTCGGGAAATGTTAAATTACATTAAATCATGAAAACGGTATTGGAAAAAGCGGCAGGACGCTTCTTTTAAAAGAAAAAACGTTTAATTGTGATGAGTGATTCCTGGGATACAACCGGTCAAAGTTGACCGGCATTTACCACAAAGTTATAAACAACAGGATCATAATTTTCGAACAATCACCTTTTCATTTTGGTCCTCTTTCTACACACCAATTTTCATATCTTTAAAATACTCATAACATATATTATTATAATAGAAATTATCGATATTACGAGTGAAAATTGCCAAAAATAGCAAAATTCCAATCAAAAATTAGGAGAAAATGTAATCTCAAAGTTCAAAATCGGTATACGTTTAAAAAATGCATTTTCTCGGCTTTCCATGGAGCAATTTTCTTCATTCTTTTTTTGTTCCCAAGTAACTCGAGTAGAGCCATCTAACTAACGTATTATTAAATGTCAAAGTTGCTTTTTTTGTTATAATAAATTAATTTTTTTATTATAACAAAAATTTTTAATTTGTTTAAGTAAAGATTGTTTAAATAATTATACAGCTTTCAAATGAGATTATTTGTGTTTTTAACGTTAAAAGGTACACTTCCAGTAAGTTTATCTAAAAAAAGTCTACAACTGGAAAAAATATGTAGTTTTCTTTTCTTATAAATAAATTAATCTATTATAACAAAACAAAAGCAAGCTTGACATTTAATAATACGTTAGTTAAATGGCTCTACTCAAGTTACTTGGGAACAAAAAAGAATGAAGAAAATTGCTCCATGGGAAGCCGAGAAAATGCGTTTTTAACGTATACCGATTTTGAACTTTGAGATTACATTTTCTACAACCTAATTTTTGATTGGAATTTTGCTCTTTTTGGCAATTTTCACTCGTAATGTCGATAGTTTTTATTATAATAATATATGTTATGAGTATTTTAAAATTGGTGTGGCGAAAGAGGACAAAAATGAAAAGGTGATGGTTCAAAAATTATGATCCTATTGTTTATATCTTTGCCGTAAATGCCAGTCAAATTTGACCTGTTGTATCTCAGGAACCACTCATCACAATTAAACGTTTTTTCTTTTAAAAGAAGCGACCTGCCGCTTTTTTTCCAATACCGTTTTCATGATTTAATTTAATTTAACATTTCCCGAGATATTTTATTTGTTTATAAGCCAAAAAATTGTTTATAATTTTAAAATATTCCTGAGGCCGCTTAAATAGTCCAATTTCAATTCTGTAAAGTACATTAGATAGGTATAGTGTCTTTTTATACAAAAATCATAGTTATTCTTATGTACCATAATTATTATTGTAGGTATTATATAGCGACCGTAAATTTTTAATTAACAATTCAATTGTTGCGAAACTGTTCATTCAATTTCCATCGGCTTCTGAAATTATAATCTATGCGAAAAGAGCTATTTTTAACACGTCTGTAGAAAAAAACTATTAAAATTTGTTAGAATATACAACAATAAAAGTAGATGTTATTCTATAGTTGTTATGATTTAGGTATAGGGCTTTTCATTCCCAGTCATTTGTTTCGAGCTTCTGTCATGTGTTACATAATATTAATATATCTACGACATACGTTATTGGTATATACAATAATACAAACCAAAGACGTATGACGTAGATATATTCATATTATGTGACACATGTCACATGACAGAAGCTCGAAACAAATGACAATCGATGAAAAGCCCTATTGACAGTATAGGCAGTTTTGATGTAATGTCAAGAAAAATATAAAAATGGAATGTCAGTCAAGTTCAAGTAAAAGTTTTTGTAGGTACCTATTATTGTCCTGTAATTGAGAATGAATACATTATAATTGTTGATATATAAGACGTTTGTAGAAAAAATATTGTATGATATACGTGTTAAAATTACATTTTTAAGGCACTTATGTGAATTGCAGAATTCGCTTCGCTCATTCTGCAAACCTTTACATGCGTGCCTTAAAATTGTATATAATTTAACACTTATATCATAAATAACTATTAAAGGTGATTTAAATAAGGTGATAGGTGTTTAAAACCACATACCACATACATACATAAAACATGTTTTTAAAATAGGAATAATACCTAAAGAATGCACATTACTAATGAATTACTTTTTAATGATAAATAATCTATTTTTGTTATTTTGTGAACAAAAAAACATCTAATCTTATAAAATCCTAATGCTACAAGTTACGCAGTCTGTCCGATATGAATCCGATATGTAAACATTGAATGACGTTTAATAAACGTCATTTTATTTTGTTACATATTTTTTATAACAGCTCCAGAATGACTGAATCGAATTAGCTAATTTAGATTTTAAAACATACAGTCCCTGCTCAATTTATTAGACTCACCTTAGAAAAAGCAGTTTTTTTTAATTTCAAGCACCTTAAAAGTATCTTCAAAGTGATTAGGTACAGCTAATTGGGTTAAATAATAATTAATAATTTACGTGCTCTCCGAGGCACGGTGAGACGGCTCGTGTCATTATTGGAAATGAAAATTGTTTGTCTTTGGCAGGGCTCGAACCCACGTGCACTGGCGTATGAGGCCAGCGAATATGCCGTTACTCCACGGCCGCTCACATAAAAAAAGTAAGAACTAAAAAAGGATACCAAATGGGAGACAAACAACTTATAATCTTCTATGCATACGATGCAATACTAATCTCTCAAAATGAAGATGATTTACAGCGTATTCTGCTCCAATTTAACATAAACGCCAGAAAATTTAACATGTTAATTTCCCCAAAAAAGACAAAATGCATGGTTATAACAGCAGATCCAATAAGATTTAAATACGAGCTGGAAGGTCAGATAATAAAATAAGTGATGGAGTTTAAATACCTAGACATCACACTATCCAGCTACGGAAGGCTCGAAACAGAAGTGGAAGATCAAGTTAATAGAGCAAACAGAGCCGCAGGTTGCCTGAATGACACAACATGGAGAAATAAAAATATCGGGAAAGATATGAAAGGCAGAATTTACAAAACGGTCATCAGAACAATAATGACATACGCGGCAGATACACGAGACGACACAGAGAGGACAAAAAATTGCTCGAAAGAGCGGAGATGAAAACACTTCGAAAAAGCGATAGTAAGACTCTATGGGACATAGCTAGAAGTGCAGATATAGGACAGAAGACAGGGTAAGAAACAGAAGAATAGAATGGAATAACCACATAAGCCGAATGAAAACAGAGTAGTCAGGACAGCGAGAGACGGTTTCCCAATAGGAAGACGATCAGTGGGAAGACCACGAAAACGATGGAACGACAACTTACTAGAGGCACATTGAAAAAACAGACAGTCATGTCTATACAAAAAGAAGAAGAAGAAGAATAATTTATAAAAATTTTGATAATAAATAAAAAAATATGGCATCAATAATCCTTTGCTTTTGTGCTTACATATTTTTATTTATACAATGAGTTAACTTGTTACAATTTTTTGTTATATAAAATTGGTTATAACTTTGTAAAATACCCTGTATAACATAACAATCCTTTATACTTTTGTAATGGCGAAGTTAAGAAAATTTTAAATATAAAATAAAATACAGGGTGTTCCATTTAAAAAAGCATAAGTTTGGTCTGCCACTATGTTATCGAACACCCTGTAACATTATAATTAATTTTGAAATGTGAATCTCAAAGTTGGCTACAATGTTTGTTATTAACTTTTATTGCTATCTATTATTATAACGGATCTACGGAGCTTAACCCAACTAATCAATCACCCTGTACATATAATCCTTATAGTTGATAAAAGTATTATATTATTATTGTTGATTGATGCAACCCAATTCCAATGATAAATCGCTGAACCGTTTAGACACGACGATAAATTAAAACAACTCAATCGTTACAATAAGTTGATGCAACCCGATACCAACTTCAATCCATTTCCAACTTCGATAAGTCGCTGCGATGCACCGTTTAGACACAATGATAAATTGCAACAACTCGATTGATATCGATAAGTTGTTTGATTTATCGCTGTGTCTAAACGACCCTTTATACTCCACTAGATTTACGTCACTAAAACTGCGGCTAACTTGGGGTCTAGTTACTTTTTTTACGTCTCCCGCGAAATCTATACTTTTGGCACTTTGTTTGATCTAATTATGGTATATAGAATTGTTTCATTAAATTTATATTATTAAAATGTATTGCACAAACTTTGAGAAATTTTGAGGAATGTAATGATTATATCCTTTTGTTTTTCCATGCAGTTTTGTACAAGGGTATTCAAATGTATCATTAGACCAAATTAATCTTCAAAAATATAAAGAGGTCTTGAAGCGGCGTTCTTGTGACATGTTTAAGCTTAATATTATTATGAAGGGATTAAACTACAATTCATTGTAATGAGAATTACATTTAGTCGAGGAAATGAAGCATTTTGGCTCGCAATTTTTTCGTCCAGCATGGATTTACTTGAAATTTTCACAGAAGGTGGGGAATAGTCCAAGGATCATTTTCTATATAATGCCGCTGTACGCTAAAACCTTGGGGGTGGTTGCCACCCCATCTCGGGGGTGGGAATTTTCCGGTACATTTTAACCAGGGAAATCAACGTAAAAAGTAGTTCTACGAAAAAAATGTTTTTTATATTTTCTTCGTAAAACTAATATTTTTCGAATTATTCGCGCTTGAAAATAACAGCTTTTCGACGAAAAAATCGACTTTTTTAGAGGGTTTTTGAGAATACCTCAAAAAATATGCATTTAATCAAAAAAACTGTAGATATCAAAATTGTATCTTTTAGTAGCACAAACCAAATTCTTTTTCTGTAATATCTTTAAGACCAAAGAGATACGACATGTTAAAAGTTAGCTTTTTTCGTCAAAAGCATAATTTGAAATATTAAATGCCAAATAACGGAAAAACGTTGCAATTTTCGAGGAAAACTTAAGTAATATTTTTTCAAGTATATAGTTAGACCTTTCAAAAAATAATAATGAAAAGTTTCTAGCATGAAACTTAAGCGACTTATGATAAAAAAAAGTAGGTACCTGCTTTTCTCTATGAAAAAATAAGTGAAAACACCCCCTAACTACCCTCCTAATTAAAAATTGGTCTTCAACTTTCTGTAATTCCTTTTATATTTGTATTATCAATAAATCCAAGTAGCTTGACTTATTTAAAAGGCCTAATTTTAGAAAAATTTGAGTTTAAAGAAAAATTGATTTTTTGCAATTTCCCATTTTTCACCTTTTACTTTAAAATATCTCCAAAAACACTGGAGATACGAAAAAATGATGGACTACTAAATTATAGCTTTTTAATAACTAAAGTTTCGTTGTACACAGATTTTCATTATAGTGAATAGTTAGCGAGATATAGCTGTTTAAAACCTCTATTAACAAGCAAACACCCTCTTATTCGAGTCCTTTAAACCCACCCCAATTAAACTAAGGGATCTTAAGGAATTTAGTTTACACAGTCTTATATCTCTTTAAAAATTCTCCAAAATCGTTTTTGAAAAAACTTTTTATCGCCAAAAATGAAGGAGCCATGTTGATAAAACGAATTTTTCGAAAAATTCGAATAAAGGCAAGCGTCCACAGACCCGCATCGTACGCATCGGACGCATCGTACGCAACGGATTTTAGTTTGCCTTGTACAAAAACTTATGTACCTGCGTCCACTGACCCGCATCGTACGGATCGCACCATCGGGAATGCCGAAGGGTTGCTTCGGGAGGCAACTTTTGCGATGCGTGCTGATGAATCATTCGGAATGCCGATCAGTAGACGCACCCCACGGAATTTCGCTTGGGCCAGTGGGAGCTAATATACGGTTATTTGCATTTTGACGATCGTCTTGTCCGTAATGAAACAAGTAAACTCAGTTTTAACTGTTATTTTATATATAGGTATATTCAGACAAAAAAAATATTACAGGCCATGATAAGTTGATTAGGGGGATTAAAGTCTTTTTCAAGATATCTTGAGTATCTAACTATGAAAATTATTCTCGTTAAAAAGAAACAAACACATTTTTCTATCACATCAATGAACTTTTTAAAAAATATTAGACTTGCTAATGATGTTTCTGAGAGAAGTGTAAAATTGATGCGAGACATTTTATTATCCCTCACAAAAGATGAAAAAGCAACCAAAGTGTGTTACAAGTAGTTGAAAACCAAAAAATGTATTTAAGAGTACACAGTAGCGATCAACAGGTAGCAACAAACGCGGTCCAAGATTGCGAAATTTCTGCGAACTTTCAAAAGTGAGGCAACAGTGCGTCGGTAATTCGACACTGACAGTGACGTTTATACTATCAACAACAATAATTTTTATACACATAGGCGTGAAATGTTGCCAAGTCAGTGACGTTCGATTTCTTGTTATAAAAAAATTGATTTTTAGTAGTTCCAATGTGACCCAAAATCTAGGCACGCGATAAAAAGTTTATTTGAAGAAAGTGTATTTTTTGTCTTTCTTAATGGCGGTACAGGCTCCTTTTTTCAATATTCTATTTAGTTATAGAGTAATTTCCACATACTAACATATTTCTGAAAATGGGTTGTGTACCGCCATTCTTTATTATACATAGTTACTATTTTCCATTTAAATCAAATTGTAACAGCTTTGTGTATTCCTTTATATTCAAATGTATAATTACTTATAAAAATGGGTGCTATTATGCGGTCTACCATCGTGTTTCTGCTATAGCTTGCGGTCTACCGGGAGAATTGATGTGTAAGCTGTAATATTACTATGCCGATAAAAAAATGTTTACAAATAATTTTTGAATCTATTTTTTAAAAACATGTAGAGTTTGTGTAAGGTTTTATAGGTCCAGAGTTAATAATTTTCGAAATATTTAAAATGACATATGAGAGTTTTATCAGTATAGTGTCATTTTTAAATAATTTAATATCTTTGACGTAGGTATGTATATGGTATATCAATATAAAATACAATGTGATCACTATTTGCAAATACATTTTTTTTTTCATTTTTTTAAGTGGTACACCCTGTATATTGTATATTAGTATTGCATTTTGTAGTAAATATTACAGGCTTTCTTTTAATATCAGGTTGTATGTACCTAGCATGTTTCGTTTTGTAGATATTTAAAAAAGAACTATACATTTTACGTTTTTGTGGATTTTTGATTACTAAACAGATACATTAAAATATCATACTAATAAATGTAGTTAATATGCATGTATTAATTATTAAATTAAATAAACAACCAATTAATAAACAACCAATAAATAAATAAACAACCAATTTTAAAGTCTACCTTAGTAATTTTTCTACCCTAGCAGGTAGTGGCATCGGCAATCCGATCGCTGCCGATACAGTGGACGCAGTATGAAAAATTAATCCGATGCGTCCGATGCGTACGATGCCGACCTGTGGACACTTGCCTTAAAGAGGCAACTTTTGCGATGCGTGCCAATGAATCATTCGGAATGCCGATCAGTGGACGCACCCCACGGAATTTCGCTTGGGCCAGTGGGAGCTAATATACGGCTATTTGCATTTTGACGATCGTCTTGTCCGTAATGAGACAAGTAAACTCAGTTTTAACTGTTATTTTATATATAGGTACATATATTCAGAAAAAAATATTACAGGCCATGATAAGTTGATTATGGGAATTAAAATATCATAAATTACTCACTTTTCATGTTTATTAGTCTTTTTCAAGATATCCTGAGTATCTAACTATGAAAATTATTCTCGTTAAAAAAAAAACAACACATTTTTCTATCACAGCAATGAACTTTTTAAAAAATATTAGACTTGCTAATGATGTTTCTGAGAGAAGTGGAAAATTGATGCGAGACATTTTATTGTCCCTCACAAAAGATAAAAAAGCAACCAAAGTGTGTTACAAGTAGTTGAAAACCAAAAAATGTATTTAAGAGTACACAGTAGCGATCAACAGGTAGCAACAAACGCGGTCCAAGATTGCGAAATTTCTGCGAACTTTCAAGAGTGAGGCAACAGTGCGTCGGTAATTCGACACTGACAGTGACGTTTATACTATCAACAACAATCATTTTTATACACATAGGCGTGAAATGTTGCCAAGTCAGTGACGTTCGATTTCTTGTTATAAAAAAATTGATTTTTAGTAGTTCCAATGTGACCCAAAATCTAGGCACGGGATAAAAAGTTTATTTAAAGAAAGTGTATTTTTTGTCTTTCTTAATGGCGGTACAGGCTCCTTTTTTCAATATTCTATTTAGTTATAGAGTAATTTCCACATACTAACATATTTCTGAAAGTGGGCTGTGTACCGCCATTCTTTATTATACATAGTTTCTGCTATAGCTTGCGGTCTACCGGGAGAATTGATGTGTAAGCTGTAATATTACTATGCCGATAAAAAAATGTTTACAAATAATTTTTGAATCTATTTTTTAAAAACATGTAGAGTTTGTGTAAGGTTTTGTAGGTCCAAAGTTAATAATTTTCGAAATATTTAAAATGACATATAAGAGTTTTATCAGTATAGTGTCATTTTTAAATAATTTAATATCTTTGACATAGGTATATGGTATATCAATATAAAATACAACGTGATCACTATTTGCAAATACATTTTTTTATTTTTTGAAGTGGTACACCCTGTATATTGTATATTAGTATTGTATTTTGTAGTAAATATTACAGGCTTTCTTTTAATATCAGGTTGTATGTACCTAGCATGTTTCGTTTTGTAGATATTTAAAGAAGAACTATACATTTTACGTTTTTGTGGATTTTTGATTACTAAACAGATACATTAAAATATCATACTAATAAATGCAGTTAATATGCATAAATTAATTATTAAATTAAATAAACAACCAATTACTAAACAACCAATAAATAAATAAACAACCAATTTTAAAGTATACCTTAGTAATTTTTCTACCCTAGCAGGTAGGGGCATCGGCAATCCGATCTCTGCCGATACAGTGGACGCAGTATGAAAAATTAATCCGATGCGTACGATGCGTCCGATGCGTACGATGCGGACCTGTGGACGCTTGCCTTAATCCGCGTGTGGATCATTTTCAATCTTTGTATAATACCACAGAACCAGTTCGTATACTGGAAGATGACTAAAAAAATATTTGTATTGTACATATTTGTAAATTCGTATTTTTGTGTAAATAAATGTTTTTGTAATTCTTTAATTCTACTTTTTTTTCTGTATAGATCTAATAAATTATCTACTTGTAAAATGGTAATGTTATTAAGGGTGGTTTTAAAGGGTTGAAATATTATGATATTATATCCTAAAGCATAAAACAATCATATTTAACCAATCAAAACCAAATTTTACTCATATTAAAGTTTACAATGTTTTTATATAATTTTTGACAATACAAATTTTAGGGGTTTACACCCCCAAAAATAATCAACATAGAATATGAGATACAGGGTGAGATGATCCTAATCCCAAATTTTTATGTAAATCGATGCAAGCCGAAATTATTCTTTTAGGATAAGTAAATTTTTTATATATAGCTCTAACAAGGGTGATTATAAGGGTTGAAATATGATAGTATATCTTAAAGCATAAAACAATCATTATGTAACTAATAAGAACCAAATGTTGACAATATTGAAGTTTAAATGTTATTTTATAATTTTTTACAATTAGGGGTAGTTTTCACCCTTAAAAAACCAAAAGCGTACAACGGCTCAATATAAAAAATAAACTAGAGGGTGTAATCGACCTAATCCCAAATTTTTGTACAAATCGATGCTGGACGAAAAAATTGCGAGGTTTTGCCATTTTTTCAGTTTCATTTCCTCCGGTAATTTTATTTTGTTTAAAGTGCGATAATAAATATAGTTTAATTATTTTCTCTCATAGATAATATTAATTTTGCTAAAGCGAAACTTAGAATAGAATCTCATATTTAATTAGGTATGAAACATTGTTATTATTATCTGGTAATTCTTAGGTAATCCTATACTTTCGCTTATTACTTATTTTAGTCATTATCAAACAGTCGTTACAACATCCCGCATAGTTGACATTATATCTACTATGTTCTGCAAATCGAAAAAAAAACATTATTGAAATTCATACGCGTATATGTAACATATTCTTGTAATTTACTCAAATTTACCCAAATAATGAAGAAATGATGTATGTAGGTCACATGAAGATAGTAACATTATTAGTTAATTTATTTTTGTTGTTAATGTTTATATAATACAAACAAACTGGTTGAAGATATTAAAAAAAGTATTATAAAAATTGAAATAAACAGATTTTTTAGCAATGGAAAGCCCCCTATCTCCCTCATTCCATTGAAAATACGTTTGCCCTTTCCCAACTACAAAAAATGGTATAATACAGATATTTGGACGATGTTTTAGCCTTTAAACAAGACCCACCGTCAGAACCATACATGTTGTCACTAATTAATAATTTACGTCCTGCAATTAAGTTTACCTTAGACTTAAAAAACAACAACCTTATTAACTTTTTGGATTCAACCAATAAAAGGAATTCCTCCTCTTTTTCTTCGTCTACATGAGAATATTCATTTTTAGAAAACCTAACCAAACTGATCATAATATGATACCAAGATATCACCCCTTTAAACACCTCTTCAATCATCCCTTTCAACATAAGATGGCAGCTATTCAGTATTGTGTTCACCGACTTCTAACATCCCATGTCATGATTAGAAGGTCAATACTCAAAAAGAGAATAAACCAAGCTTCAACTTAGAAAACAAACCCAACACTACATGTATTTATAGATCATTATCCTAGTTAGGAGCAATTTCAGAAACAATATTAAGAGCACTTTGTAATAAAGTCAGTAACTTAAACATCTCTTTAAATCCAAACATAATATTATTTAGTCTATCCTTAGCAAAACCACAGACAAAATTGACATATTACAAAAAGTGGTATTTTGAACTGTCTTATGGGGATTGTAACATGACATGTGGGCAGAATAATGGGAATTTTTTTTTAGCAAATAAAGGAAAACCTTAATCACACAGAAAAATCGACTTTGGACATCGCCTAATAGTCCAGGAACCGAAGCTTTTCACCTCGCAATTTTTACAGAATGGATCGATTTGCTTGAAAATTTGAGAATAAGACAAGTAGTGTCAGGATCAAAATCTATATGATGCTGAAAGGCGCTTTTACCATGGGGTGGTTGCCACCCCATCTCGGGGTGGAAATTTGTTATTATATTTTGACCAAAAAAGTTGATAAAAACGTTCATTCTAAGCAAAAAATGTTGTATACATTTTTTTGATAAAATTAATAGTTTTCGATTTATTCGCTATCGAAAGTGTTAGTTATCTATCCAAAAAGTCAATGTTTTTGATAATACTCATTTACGATTCACTCAATTTTTGCCGTAGAAATAGCTATTTGTATAACAAGGGAGGAAAGTGTTACTTTTCCTCCCGAGAAAGTAATCATTCAAGGGAGGAAAAGGCACTTTACTCCCATGTTATACATATGGTTTTTCCACCTTCCTCAAATAACAAGTCATTTTTTCATTTTTACTTAATTTATTTATGTAACGTAACTAACCAACAAAATTTATTCGAACTAAAACTAAAGTTGGTACAATATAACTGTCAACTGTCAAATATCAGTCAAATTATTAATGTAAACATTGTTAAATCAAAATAACAATTTACTGTTTTTTAAACCATTCTGCAAAATACAGGGTGTTTTATAAATAAACGTTAAAATGTGTAGATACTTACGTAATAGAAAATAGATATTGTACAGGGCGTCAATAAGTTATATTTCATGAGTGAAATACCATGATGTCACTTTTACTTTTCCTCCCTAGGGAGGAAAAGTACAACTTTGCTCCCTAAAATCAGGTCCGGAAAAGTATACTTTCGGTAGAGGTATGTGGAAAATTTTTTTCACACCACATTCTTGGAAATTAATTATCCTACAATTTCATATTCAAACATTTTTTCGTATCTCTGATGCTAATCTTTCTATTCTGAAGAAAATAGCATTTTTTACCAAACTACAAAAATTCGCTATTCGTTTTTAACTCCAGTTTTTTTTTTAAATTAACCATTCTAAGCCCGTCAAACTTCTAGAATCTATTAATAATACATAAATAAAGAAGAATAAATAAGGGCAATGACTAAAAACACCGCTAACTTACATTATTATGCTTCCAATTGGATCTCTCCTTTTTTTTCAAAAAAATATAATATTGATATTTTTACCGTAACTTTTTTATTTTTATCTTAGAAAGTTTGGTAAAAAATTATTTTATAGGTTTTTATAATATCTATAAGCGTATTGCTATTAAATCTTTTTAACATCCTCAGTCGCAAAAAGAGATGACTTTGAAAGGGTTGATAAAGGTGGTTTTTGCATGTTATTATAAGTTTTAATTGTCAATAGCTCACTCAATTTTTGCCGTAGAAAAAATTTTTGCAAACCAGGTTCTTGGAAAATAAAAAAGCTACAATTTCCTATTTAGAGATTTTTTCATATCTCTGATGCTAATGTTTGTATTCTGAAGAAAAAGCCATTTTTTTTTAAGTACAAAAATTCGTTATTCGCTTTTAACTCCATTCTTTTACAAACTCATCATTCTAAGCCGGTTAAACTTCTAGAACTTATTAATTAAACATAAATAAAGAAGACCAAATAAGGTCAATGACTACTTTTAATTAGGATGGTGAATAGGAGGTTGCTTCCCATCACTTTTTCACTGAAAAAAATAGGGACTGACATTGTTTTCATTGCAAGTCACTTAATTTTTGAGCTAGAGATTTTTTTATTTCTGGAGATAGATATTTTAATAGCTATTTGTATAACAAGGGAGGAAAGTGCTAGTTTTCCTCCCGAGAATGAAGTTTACTGCCCGACGCGTAGCGGAGGGCAGTAATCATTCAAGGGAGGAAAAGCCCAGCTAGCAAGTTAACGTTACATTAACGTTAAATTTAGGTTTTTTTGTATTGTTACGTAACATCTATCAAACAATGACGTAACTGATACGAAATTTTAATACGTATATTATACGTATGAATTTATTCGTTTCTGAAACGTGGCTCTTTGGTAGGTTTTAATGAGTATGAATTTATTCGTCTCTAACACGTGGCTTTTTGGTAGGTATAGACACGTATAAGATCTAGTTTGAGATTGCAGCGCCATCGCGTATTTATTTCGAACCTTTCATTAATACCTAACCTTACATTTCCGTGATTGATTAGAATCGTGTTTGTTTTTATGGAGTGGAGTATGGAGTTATGTCAAAAAAATCGAATTATTATTGTTGTGCGCCTGTGCCTCAATGATGTGATTCTTGGATAAAGCGTGCCTAATAGTAATTTATCGTTTCATTCTTTCCCTAAATAGGATAAACAAAATAGAATTATATTGAATGACAGTTTAGTTGAAAAACGAAATGTATGGAAATATCTTCTAAAAATGGGGAAGCAGCCTAGAGTCCTTATATGAAAGTGTGCAGTTTACGAATGAAGATTACTTCAAGGGTATGTTTATGTATTGTAATATAAAGTATGTAGCTATTAATAATTTTGTCTCTTTCTCTCACATAAAAGTCAATTATATAATAAATGTTTATTTCAAATATTTAATAAATGTGTCAGCATCATGTATGTGGTTTTATTTACACAATAATTTTAAGTCCTATTTATAAATATTATTTATACCGAAAATTCTCCTAAAAAGTGACGTTCTTGTGACGTTAAAAAGGTTACGTAGAAATAACGTAAAACTGTTACGTAACATCGCTGTGACTTTTATACGTATATTTTAGGTAAAATTTGATGTAACTTTTGTCGTAACTTCTCCTAAAATGTTGACGTTTGTTTGACGTTATATATACGAACACTGTTAGCTGGGAGGCACTTTACTCCCATGTTATACATATGGTTTTTCCACCTTCCTCAAATAACAAGTCATTTTTTCATTTTTACTTAATTTATTTATGTAACTAACCAACAAAATTTATTAGAACTAAAACTAAGAAGTAGGTACAATATAACTGTCAACTGTCAAATATAAGTCAAATTATTAATGTAAACATTGTTAAATCAGAATAAAAATTTACTGCTTTTTACCATTCTGCAAAATACAGAGTCTTTTTAAATAAACGTTAAAATGTATAGATACTTACGTAATAGAAAATAGATATTGTACAGGGCGTCAATAAGTTATATTTCATGAATGACATACTATGACGTCACTTTTACTTTTCCTCCCTAGGGAGGAAAAGTACAACTTTGCTCCCTACAATCAGGCCCGGAAAAGTATACTTTCGGTAGAGGTAGGTGGAAAAATATTTTAAATTAGTTTGAACAAGTTATTCTCGAAAAATGCATAGTTTTCCCGTATTTTGACTTTGAAACTACTACTATTTAGCATTTGATGAAGACAAGCTATAATAAAGTATAGCTTGTCCATTTGTAATGCACACAAAATATTGTCGACATTCTTTGTCGGTTTGATCAGCAAACCATCCATTAGAATTACAAGTATAACTGCTCTCATTATTAAACGGTTGAAGCCAATCTATTTTCTCACAATTCTCACTGGATACCATTAAAGGCCATATCTGAAAATAACAAAGGAATATAAATAAAATAGAATAGAAATATGCTTTAATGTCGTTGAAAGTTACACAATTGTATATATAGACAAAGCTTAAAAACAGTCGAAAATCAAAACAAATAAAATTTACTAAAATTATTTAATTCGTCAATATAAATTAATAAAAAAAAATAAGTAAAACAAAAACAATATATTGCAAAATTTAAATAAATTTCAACTAATCAACCTTAAGAACTAATAAGTTTAATAAGTGTTGAAGAAGGGGCCATAGCTTAACCTCAGATTCTTGAGCTTAAAATAATTTGATTTAAACTAACTTACCTTAGTACGACAGTTGATAGTAACTGAAATACAGGGTGTCAAAGTTAAACTTTTTTTTTATTTATTATTGAATATTTCCTGACAGCCATGAGCCAACAACAAGAAATTTGGTAAGCGGGGATTTTTTGGGACGAGAAATTCGCTACCAAAAATGATGAATTTCCCAGAGGGCGCCACATAAGTCTTTAAGCGCTCATTTAATAAGTTTAATTGTTTATCTCCCACTCTAGATACTTTTTGAATCAAAATTTTGATTCTCTTAATATTTCTAATTAAAAAAGGTATACTACATTCATCTCGCTAAACTTAACCGTTTTCGAAATAAACGCATTTTAAATTTGCAATTCCACATAATTTTTGCATATAGATATCATTGTAGATACACCCGAAAAATTAACTTAAAACCATAATAATTGTGTAAGTTCTCATATTTATGTTATGGCATCGAAAATTCTATTAGAAGGAATTTGCGATGTATTTTTGGAAATTATTATGGCTTTAAATTTATTTTTCGGGTGTAACTACAATGATATTATGCAAAAAATTATGTTGCATTGCAGATTTAAAATGCGTTTATTTCGAAAACGGTCAAGTTTGCGAGATGAATTTAGTATACATTTTTTAATTAAAAATATTAAGAGAATAAAAATTTGAAACGTATTAAATTAGCGCTGAAAGACGTATGTGGCGCCCTCTGGGTAATACATCATTTTTGGTAGCGAATTTACAGTTGTCGTCCCAAAAAAAACCCGCTTACCAAATTTCGTATTGTTGGCTCATGCCTGTCAGAAAATATTCAAGAATAAATAAAACAAGAATAAAAAACCGCTAAACGCTGTAAAAAATGGGTGGCGCATACAATATTCCAGCTACAAAAGAGCTGATATGAATATTACCTGGCGCGAAAATGTATTTTTATTTTGATGGAAAATAAACTTCTAGCTTTATTTTGAAAGATTTATTCCATAATATTTGTTAAATTTGAAATAAAACGCGCCACAAAAGAGTAACTTTGATACAGTCTTCATTTTGAGGCTCTTTTGTGGCGTGTTTTTCTTCAAATTTAGCAAATATTACGGAAAAAATCTTTGAAAATAAAACAAGAATTTTATTTTTTTATTAAAATGAAAATACATTTTCGCACCACGTAATATTCATATCAGTTCTTTTGTAGCTGGAATATTGTATGCGCCACTCATTTTTACGGCATTTAGCGATTTTTTATTCTTGTATCAGGAGTTTTTCAAAGTTTTTTATAAATGTATATTTATTTTTTTTATTTTTTTTATTTTTTTTATTTCAAAGTATAGCTTGATTACTATTGGTCATAAACAATATAAAAAACGGTTTTCTTTATATTATTTTTTAAAACGTACATTGTTAAGTAAAGTTGTTTTGATAAAACGAAAACTTTTGGAGTTATTAGCAAAGAAACTTATTAAAAACATTGATTTTTTCGATATAAAACTACCTAACACTTTCGATAGCGAATAAATCGAAAACTATTAATTTTATCAAAAAACTGTATAGAACGTTTTTTGCTTAGAATGAATGTGTTTACTAAGTTTTGCAGTCAAAATATAATACAAAATTTCCACCCCCGAGATGGGGTGAGAACCACCCCCATGATAAAAACGCCTTTCGGCATCATATAGATTTTTATTCTTGGACTATCCACTGCTTATTCTCAGATTTTCAAGCAAATCGATCCATTCTGTAAGAATTGAGAGGTTTTGTCCTATTTTAAGCTTTATTATTTGGACTATAAATAAAAATTAAATAATCATTCCTTTTCTCCTTAAAAAAATAGTAAAATTTTACATAGCATCTTAAATGAAAATTTTAAACAAACGAACCTTTTAGGATATTTTGAGATTTCTAAAGAAATGAATTTGAACCCTGATTTTCGCTTAAATCCAAAGTTAATCTTAACTGCAACTATAAAATTTTATTGTGTATGTGGGCGACTTTAGAGGATAGAGAGTGACATCATGCATTCATTATTATTTTACTTCAATTATTTTATAACAATCTGTAATTAATAATTTGACAAATTATTAGTGTGTGCACATAGCACCAAAATAGTTCTGTCTCACCATCAAAAATGTTATCATGTCATGTAGAGTATTATCTTCAGTATATTTAATGATCATTCTAGATCCTTTAATTACTAGATTATCACCCTTGATTTTCTTTTTACAGGTTGAATGGAGGTAAAGGTAGCCAAATAGATGTAGCTGGCCTAGAGCAAGATACAAAAATTTCATCATTCAACGAAAACTACAAAAAAATAAAATCAAATTGATCTGTTGGCATTAATATTGTAAATACAAAGCTTTGTGATTTTTTTATACTTTTATTTAACAATATTTTTATTTATTTTAAGATGATGTTATTATATTTTAAGATGCTTCTTTATTAAACTTTAAGAACTGCGGTACTATTTTCTTTTAACCCTGCATCGGAAATTTTCATATAATTCAAACATGGGCTAAATTACAGCTCCACTTTTATATTACCTTCTTGAATCAATAATACTTTAAATCAAAACTAAACCGTCTATTTTTGTATTTTTACTAATACCATACTCTGTATGAGAGTACAAAGACTCGTTTCATATAGTTTCTCTGAACCGCATTTTTGGAATATTTTCCCAGCGGTGCCTTTTGATATTTTGATATCTAGGTCAACAGAAAACTAGAATCGAGTCGCCATTTATTTCACTTATTCCCCGTTAGAGGGCGTTCTAACCTTACTCCGGTATAAATAGTTTTATTGTATACCGAGAACTACGAAAGTTTTGATTTAAATTTGTCTTCTTGCATAGCCTCCTTGACAAAAGGTAGACCTAGAAATAGCGCTATCGGGGGATGGCAGGAGACAGATTTAAATCAAAACTAAACCGTCTATTTTTGTATTTTTACTAATACCATACTCTGTATGAGTACAAAGACTCGTTTCATATAGTTTCTCTGAACCGCATTTTTGGAATATTTTCCCAGCGGTGCCTTTTGATATTTTGATATCTAGGTCAACAGAAAACTAGAATCGAGTCGCCATTTATTTCACTTATTCCCCGTTAGAGGGCGTTCTAACCTTACTCCGGTATAAATAGTTTTATTGTATACCGAGAACTACGGAAGTTTTGATTTAAATTTGTCTTCTTGCATAGCCTCCTTGACAAAAGGTAGACCTAGAAATAGCGCTATCGGGGGATGGCAGGAGACAGATTTAAATCAAAACTAAACCGTCTATTTTTGTATTTTTACTAATACCATACTCTGTATGAGAGTACAAAGACTCGTTTCATATAGTTTCTCTGAACCGCATTTTTGGAATATTTTCTTAGCGGTGCCTTTTGATATTTTGATATCTAGGTCAACAGAAAACTAGAATCGAGTCGCCAGTTATTTCACTTATTCCCCGTTAGAGGGCGTTCTAACCTTACTCCGGTATAAATAGTTTTATTGTATACCGAGAACTACGGAAGTTTTGATTTAAATTTGTCTTCTTGCATAGCCTCCTTGACAAAAGGTAGACCTAGAAATAGCGCTATCGGGGGATGGCAGGAGACAGATTTAAATCAAAACTAAACCGTCTATTTTTGTATTTTTACTAATACCATACTCTGTATGAGAGTACAAAGACTCGTTTCATATAGTTTCTCTGAACCGCATTTTTGGAATATTTTCCCAGCGGTGCCTTTTGATATTTTGATATCTAGGTCAACAGAAAACTAGAATCGAGTCGCCATTTATTTCACTTATTCCCCGTTAGAGGGCGTTCTAACCTTACTCCGGTATAAATAGTTTTATTGTATACCGAGAACTACGGAAGTTTTGATTTAAATTTGTCTTCTTGCATAGCCTCCTTGACAAAAGGTAGACCTAGAAATAGCGCTATCGGGGGATGGCAGGAGACAGATTTAAATCAAAACTAAACCGTCTATTTTTGTATTTTTACTAATACCATACTCTGTATGAGAGTACAAAGACTCGTTTCATATAGTTTCTCTGAACCGCATTTTTGGAATATTTTCTTAGCGGTGCCTTTTGATATTTTGATATCTAGGTCAACAGAAAACTAGAATCGAGTCGCCATTTATTTCACTTATTCCCCGTTAGAGGGCGTTCTAACCTTACTCCGGTATAAATAGTTTTATTGTATACCGAGAACTACGGAAGTTTTGATTTAAATTTGTCTTCTTGCATAGCCTCCTTGACAAAAGGTAGACCTAGAAATAGCGCTATCGGGGGATGGCAGGAGACAGATTTAAATCAAAACTAAACCGTCTATTTTTGTATTTTTACTAATACCATACTCTGTATGAGAGTACAAAGACTCGTTTCATATAGTTTCTCTGAACCGCATTTTTGGAATATTTTCCCAGCGGTGCCTTTTGATATTTTGATATCTAGGTCAACAGAAAACTAGAATCGAGTCGCCATTTATTTCACTTATTCCCCGTTAGAGGGCGTTCTAACCTTACTCCGGTATAAATAGTTTTTTTGTATACCGAGAACTACGGAAGTTTTGATTTAAATTTGTCTTCTTGCATAGCCTCCTTGACAAAAGGTAGACCTAGAAATAGCGCTATCGGGGGATGGCAGGAGACAGATTTAAATCAAAACTAAACCGTCTATTTTTGTATTTTTACTAATACCATACTCTGTATGAGTACAAAGACTCGTTTCATATAGTTTCTCTGAACCGCATTTTTGGAATATTTTCCCAGCGCTGCCTTTTGATATTTTGATATCTAGGTCAACAGAAAACTAGAATCGAGTCGCCATTTATTTCACTTATTCCCCGTTAGAGGGCGTTCTAACCTTACTCCGGTATAAATAGTTTTATTGTATACCGAGAACTACGGAAGTTTTGATTTAAATTTGTCTTCTTGCATAGCCTCCTTGACAAAAGGTAGACCTAGAAATAGCGCTATCGGGGGATGGCAGGAGACAGATTTAAATCAAAACTAAACCGTCTATTTTTGTATTTTTACTAATACCATACTCTGTATGAGTACAAAGACTCGTTTCATATAGTTTCTCTGAACCGCATTTTTGGAATATTTTCCCAGCGGTGCCTTTTGATATTTTGATATCTAGGTCAACAGAAAACTAGAATCGAGTCGCCATTTATTTCAATAATACTTACCTACACCTTTGAATAATAATAACTAAATCAGACGACTGGCCTTCGTGAAATGGGTGGGTGGGGTCTGTCAGTCTAGGCGCGACGTGAGATGCAAGTCAGTATTGTATTCGTATTTACAAAGATTATTTTCGAGTTATTCTCAGTTACAGTGAATAACATGAATTAAGAAAAGGAATGCGAACGTTTACAGCGATTTTTTGTTGAAATATATTTTGATGTACAGATTGAAGTTGCTGAGTCAGAGGATGAACAAGATAAAATTGAGGTACGTGAAAAGGACTCTGCTACGAAAGAAGAAGATAATTCCAGTGACAATAACGTAAAAATAGATATATCAAAAAAGAACTAAAAGTACTTATTTACAATAAATCAAATTCTTTTAAATTAATATCAAAGAAAATAAAAGTATTATCTGAAGAAGATAAAGTTACACCGGTAAAAACTATTTTCAGATAATGTGAAATATTAAAGAACTCCCATTTTTGAAAGTATTGTATACGGATTCTTAGAGTCTCCACTAAAGTACAGGCTAAAAAAATTCAGAAAAGGAATTCTACTGACCATCAATCGACATGAAATTTTTCAGATTAAAAAAAATAGCTTCATAATATATAGAATCATAAAATAATCCTATTTTCGAAAGCAGTTTTCACAGAATATTGGAGCGCACTAAAAAATCTAAAAAAAAATCAGAAAGTCATGATTTTTGTCAAATTTTTTGAATGAGTATATTCGTGTGTCGAAGCAGTTAAAAAATTTCTAACAATTTTTTAAAAAAATTATGGAGCTTTCAGAGACTACAAAAGAGTATAACGGAGTATAAGTAGTAATAGTGATAAACTCCTCGCTTTGGTTAAGAGCGAGCCAATTAAATTTCGGACCAATGCGTTTTAAATGCAGAATGAAGGTTTACATTATTACCGAGGGTAGGAAGTCCCTTAGAACAAACAAAAAGTTTCTTTTGAATGCGATATTTCAAATAATAAATCACACTAAATTTTTTCTTTTTTTCGCCCCTGTAACTTATCAATATAAACAATATAGAAGTTTTCAGGGACTTTTGGCCCTCGGTAATATTGTAATCTTTCATTCTGCATTTAAATTTTTCAAAAATACTTATTATATTTCCCAGAGTTCGAAAAAAAAAATAATGCATTTAAAAAGCAATGACTCGAAATTTTGAGCTCACGCTCTTATTATTAAAATTTGTGGTTGTAAGATAAAATTAAACTTTAAAAAAATCACAAACAATATTGATTTACTTTTCATGCATTATGATCTCATAACAGTTTTATTTAAAAATCTCAGGGGACGGGCTTCCATTTACAGACAAGTTTGGCGCATTTTTTAGTCCGGCTTTGTTCTTACTTATGAGCAGGGGCGTAACAGAGGGCCCCGCAGCATGAAGCTTGCGGGGGGGCCCCAATGGCTTAAGGGCCCCATCTTGTCATCTGATATAAAGTTAAAATCTGTTATTGTTACATTATTTTACGTTGTGTGTTTAAATTTAAAAACGTAAAAATTTCTAACTAGACGTATTTGCCAAGTGAATCATCTCATAATATCTATAGAAACTTAATCCCTTCCGGCCTACCGAAATTTATGGCAGCGACAATAAACTATATAATGCTTTGTACGTGACTATTGAAAGATATTAGAATTGCAATTTGCCGAATTTAAGAACAATATTTTTAAATCTAAAAATGGGTTTTCTTTCTCTCTGTTCTTTACCTACTTTTAGTATTTCGATACAATATTATCGACAGTAATTTCATATTGGTTGTTTGCATTGAATGTTATTTATGTTTGTGTTGTTTTACGGTTATAGTTGCATCAGTTTGGTACGCATTTATTTAATAATTATTGACGACTTTTCTTGTGTAATCATTGGACAATCTATCAACAGATAAACGGTAAGATAAGGAAATTATAACACTTAGGCTTTAGGGGAGTCAATGTAGAAAAACTTGCATTGTTTCGGTTTCGGAAAAAACAAACAAGCTTATATTATTCTAAAACATTTTTGTTAGTTTATATATCTTATCTTAAAGTGAAAACTTCTACTCACAGATGCCTCTAATTGTTTATTAATTCTTTAAACAATAAAACTATTTTATATTAAATCAGTTTAAAAGATATCGGTGAATTCATCATTTTACTTTGTTCAAAAATGTTTCTATTTGCTTTTTGATTATGCTGAATTCGAATATGACATTAAATCAGGGCCATAAGTACGATGTTGGGGGCCCCGGGGACAAACGTGATCTGGGGGCGCCCTACCGGGGGGTCTGGGGTTAATCACCCAGCAGAAGGAGTCCGGGAAAATTGATATTTAACCACTTGAAAACGCATTTTAATGTACTCCATGACTGAAGTTTCCTGTACCTACGTACATATTGCTATTTTAGTTGACCAACACAAAAAAATTTGAAATCACATTATTTTAAGCTAAATATTTTGCAAATATTTACCATCAATATAGTAACATCTTTTCTGTTTTCATAAAAAATATACTACATATAATGTTACTTACATTCTTCGGCTATAATGTAGGTTTTTAATCGCGTTTTATTGCCTATAGTCCATATTATATGCAGTATAACGCGATTGCAATCGCGGGGCCCCCGGCGCCCGGTTGCCCCAATGGTAGTTACGGCCCTGTCAGACATTGCAATTTGAAAATTCAGAATAAATTTTTTTGAGCACTTATACAGTATGTCTGCGTGGCTTCGGACCATATGGGAAACATTTTTATTATCAATTTTACGAAAAAGTTATTCTTCATGAAATGCTATGAATGGTCTTAAATCTGAGATACAAAATAAGCCGGATAAACCATCAGATATCAAAGCTTATCAATTTTGTACGAGGTAAGTAAAAAAAAATAGGAATTTAACTCAAGGATAAAGTACTTTTATATTTAACAATATACAATTTTAATTTTAATATGTAATTACATCGTTGTAAATAAAAAATAAATTTTTCCAAATATTTCTCAAAATACCGATAACCAACATCATTTTATTACAATTATAATAACTATTTTATTATTAATTTTTTAATTTTACGAAAAAATTCTTTATAAAATTCTTATCAGATTCTTTATAAAAAGCTCTGCATTATCTCAAAACGAAGATTCAATCGTAATATATCACATTTTACCAACTTTAAATTGTCGAAAAATATTAATTTCTCTCTAAGAGTTAAGTACCTTGATAGTTCACAATATTTCAACTGGAATGATATATGTAATTGCATATTTAAACATAGTTTTTAATTGCGAACATCTTTTTATAATAAAATTTTTCAATATTGTAAAGGTAGTATAGGTACAGTATAACAGAGTTAAGAAAAACACTCAAGGTCAGTTGCACCGTATAAACGAACATCTGTCGTCTCTTCTTCTCACGGTTGCAGACAAATCGGTATTATTATACTATTGAGCGAAATTAATATTTTTTGATATACCTCGTATAAAATCAATAAAATTTAATATCTGATTATTGCAACTTAGGTTTTATACCATGCACAGCATTTTATGAAGAATAACTTTTTTTCGTAATATAGATAATAAAAAAATTTCCCATAGGCTCCAAGCTACGCAAACACACTGTATAAGAAATCAAGAAAGAATTGTTTTAACATTTATTATTTTTAAAGCTGGTTATTAAATGTATCGTAGGTAAGTTGTACAGAAAACAACAAAAGAAGTTGTTTATTTCATTTTCAAAGTAAAATAATTACATTTGAAAGATTACACCTTAGGCTTTAAAAAAACACCAATACAATAATTGTAATATAGGCGTTTACATTTAAGTAATATCCAGTTAAAAGTGGTAGTTATTCTGTAAAACTACGAAGTTTTCAAACATTACATTTTTTGAGACGTTGTATTATTTGAATAAAAGTTTTGATATATTTTTTTAATAAAACATGGTTTAGTACGATGTTTAAAAAATAATTTGTGTAAGTTTCAGATTTATATAGGTAAAATTATATTAGTACCACATTTTACACCCACACTGTACTTATACACATATTTTTTTTTTCTTTGGGATATAATTATAAGATATCGTTAACGTTCTTCTTTCATTGCCAATTTGTAAAGTTTAATTTGATTAATTAGTTAAAAAGTAATGAAATGAATGTCGACTCGATTCGGCAGGAGACAGATTTAGATCAAAACGAAACCGTAGATTTTCTAATTTTAAAAAGTAATGTTAAATTAACTCAACTGCTCGCTACGACGGACGCTGCCATACAGTGCGCCACTGCCAAAGTTTGTGGGAAGGGTGACTCGAGCGTTATAAATAAAAAATATAGAAGCTGTAGATGTAATTTTAGAAAAACCTTTAATTTTTTTGTTATGTAATATTTTCTGAATTTTCACTGGTCGAGTGAGTTTTTTCTAAAATTTATATTTTCGTGTATATAAAAAAACTAATTTCGCAGTTAATTTGTTTAATAAAAAATTAAGCATCCACTTTTGGAGTAGAACTTTTTGATATGCTGTTTTATTAATTATAGTACGTTTCTTAATGAAATTTATAAAAAGTTTTATCTTGTTTGATATTTTCGGTGGGCAGAAACTCCGTTGACTCCACTACTTTTAATAACGCTGTCATTGTAATATATCTGCAGGAGACAGAATGACTTCTAAGAGGGAATATAAAAGTGGTGCAGAAAAACGAAAGTTAAGTGCTCAAAAATCCGATCAAAAACAAAAATTACCAAAAATTTCATCATTTTTTGTGACCACTGGTGAATTAAAACAGCAGCCTAGTGAAGTTGGTGAAACATCAATAGATGTAGTTGGTCTTGGTCAGGAAACAATATTTACTAATCCTACTCAAAATGAAAATGAAAACCCAGAAATAGAGTTAGACGTCGAGCAGATTAATATTACGCTCGTTGTAGTTCCAGGTAACGTTTTATTTTTATTTGGGTAGAAAGGCTAATTTAAAAAATGCTTTTTAGTTCCCACCAAAGCCATAAATTCCACACAAAAAAATGAAAATGAAATTAAAAAAAAATAAAAAAAAAACGGCGCGACTGCTCCCGGGTTAAAAGGGGCCCCATTTCAAATTCTGCGGGGGGCCCCGACGGAGTTTGTTACGCCACTGCTTATGAGCCAAAATTAATCATCATTACGGATATTGCGTTCGACGTATCCAAAAGCAGAAGCTGGTATTAATTGGTTACAATTAAAAAAAAAGACTATTCATTTGCAATTAATTTATTATACTTTTACATACATATAATGTACTTAACGTATTAAAGACATTTTTCAAATCTTTTAAAGTATCACATTTTTCTGCTTAGAATTTTTTATACAGTTTATAAACAAGGAAAATATACCAACATGGTAATACTTAACTGCTATTATTATATTCGATATTGTTGATATGAGCTTAAAAATAACATTACAATTGAAGCGATTATTTGAAAAACAACACTTGTCCAAAAATTAAAATTTTGTCAAAACAAGAAAAACTTCCCAGACATCTGTTGTTTGTCTAATACCTACTATCCAAATGTTCTATGTTTTATGTAGTTTACTCCGGATATCTGAGATTTTTACACAACTGAATGTGTCAGATGAATAAAGAAACTACTATTCTGAGAAGAATACATAAAGTCCAATTTGCGAAAATAGGCAAGTGTTGTTTTTCAAATAAACGCTTCAATTAAAGAGTTTTGTACGTATTTTATTATGACATTGTATGAAAGAAAGAATTGTGTAAAGTAGATGTATATAGTGATGAGTACAAACCGGCAAAATAACCCAAAAAATGGAAAACATAATCCGTTGTGAAATACAAAGAGATCAAATTAGTAGAGGTGGGAAATTATCCAAAGAAACCTATAAATTTACATTACATAACATTACGACAATCGATAGTTTCCACATTAAAACCTTAGCTTGAGAGCTAGTTGACTTCAGTCATAATTATTCTTATGACGTCGAACACTACCATTTTTTTTTAACTTTAAAAAGGGAGTAAACCCTGTAGTTGGCTGTATACCTTCAATATAACAACGTGGAATGAAGTAAACACTTCTGTTGTATGTATGCATATATGAATTTATTAAAAAATCCTTAAAATTATCCAGGAAGGAGTGGAAGTACAAAACGTTTTCGGTCAGCCTGACCATCATCAGTGTAAACCTGGAAATAAGTAAACCACTAAGATTAAAAAGCAAAAGGGTGAAATTTTGACAGTTGAAAAAAATTTAAGAAAATGTGGTTACTTACGTCCAGTGTACAAGTAATTGAAACTAGCCCCTTCAATAGGTATAAAAACCTCTAAAATACATTATTGTTTATAAGATTGTATAAGATTTAAAGATCACATGTGAATGTATTTCATCCTTGCTCGAAAATTGCACAAGGTAAGTACTTGTGTTCAGGTTAGAGGTTACGAACCAACTGATTAGACAGTTTGGTGCCAGAAATGTATGACAAGATGTCAAAGGAAGTTAGGTGGATTTTTCATCTGTCAACCGAAAAAATTTTAAACAAAGAGATTAATATTTAGTTTTAATTGGTATGTTGAAAAATGCAGGTATTAAAAAGTTTAATGTGAGTTCTAATTTAAAATTAAGGTAACACATTCCTTAGTACAAAGCAAGAGCAGATTTTTGCTTTTAAATTCAGTTTGTACTAAGGAATGTATTACCTTAATTTTAAATTAGAACTCACATTAAACTTTTTAATACCTGCATTTTTCAATATACCAATGAAAACTAAATATTAATCTCTTTGCTTAAAATTTTTTCGGTTGACAGATGAAAAATCCACCTAACTTCCTTTGACATCTTGTCATATAGTTCTGGCACCAAACTGTCTAATCAGTTGGTTCGTAACCTCTCACCTGAACACAAGTACTTACCTTGTGCAATTTTCGAGCAAGGATGAAATACATTCACATGTGATCTTTAAATTTTAAGACATCGACTTAATGTCGACCACTTTTTATACCTATTGAAGTAACTAGTTTCAATTACTTGTACACACGTACAAGTAATTGTAACTTAATTACTTGGTTACTTAAGTAAGCACATTTTCTTAAAATTTTTTCAACTGTCAAAATTTCACGCTTTTGCTTTTTAATCTTAGTGGTTTACTTATTTCCAGGTTTACACTGATGATGGTCAATCTGACCGAAAACGTTTTGCACTTCCACTCCTTCGTGGATAAATTTTAAGGATTTTTTAATAAATTCATATATGCCTACATACAACAGAAGTGTTTACTTCATTTCACGTTGTAACATTTTTTTAATTTGGCATAAAGTAAAAACTGATTGTAGACAATAAAGCAGTCTAATTAGTAGTCATTTTTTAATTCAAAATTAAATTATTGTCTAATCAAGAATAATTTTTTTTGAGGTTTTTCGATGTCATACATATAATTATGATTGAAGTCAACTTACCACGTATAAGAACTACCTTTACGATCGTACTATCTCACAACATAAAATGTATTTTTTTTTCCATCTTTTGTCATTTTGTCATTCATCATATGAATTTATTAATTACAACAATATGGTTTTCATTCCAACCAGGTTTTTATGTAAAACTTTAAAATTAAAGAGTAGGCTTTGAAGATAGTAACAAATATATATTTTTCATAAATACATAATATGCTTCATTAACAGGACATTTTATGAGCTACATAACACAATTGTTTGTTTTCTAACTGTTAATGTCAGTTACTTCATCAGTTTATGGTCGTGGTCGTATTTATTAAAGACACACATGGGCATTTATAGTCTACATCACAAAGTTGTTTGATTGGGTTAAAGTTTGAGCCACTAGGACAATTGTATTTGGTTTGAATAATCCTTCCACTTCTAAGAACGTTACACAAGTAGTAGGTTTCACAAGTTCTGTCATTTGCATTTCTAAATCTTCCTTTTTCTGTACAGATAAAGTAATTAGGATCATCATTGTGGGAACATTCATCTATGGGTGTTGTTTCTTGTTGACCAGGAGTACTAGTTCCTGGATTAGAGGATGTTGTTGTAGATTCTGTATCCCTAGTTGTGGAGTCTGAATTACCTGTGATGGGTACAGACCGGCTGGAAGTTGTATTACTATCAAGCGTAGTCGATGCAGTACTACTGCTTACGTCCTGACTAGTACTTCCATCGGTTTTAGGCGAAGTATCTATAGACTCTGTCGAGCTAGTAGATGTTGTTTGTATTATGTTATTTGTACTGCTAGAGGTCCGGCCAATACAAGGGCAAACATATTCAGCCTCACAAGTTTTGGTCAAGGGATTAAAGTAGGTGTCTTTATCACACGTATATTGCGACTTGATTAAAAGTATTGGATCGACAATATTTATGCAAAAGAAATATGTTTTGCAGCTTATGTCATTAAGATTAGGAAAATTTCCAGACGTTGTGCAAGTAAAATAGTCTGGGTCTTCTTCATAAATACAGACATCAATTTGCACTGTTTCTGTTGTGGAGGAATTCAAGCCAATTCCTTCTGTAGTTACCTTATCGGTCGGAAGCAATGTACTAATTTCTTGTACAGTCGAAGATGCAGTTGTTGTAGTGTCTGGTGCTGAAGGACAGGGACACCTATAGTCTACATCGCAAAGCTGTTTCGCAGGATTAAAGTTTGAGTTTGAAGGACAGGTATATTTTGTTTGAATTACTTTTCCACTGCTTAAAACATTGCAGAGATAATAGGTTCCACAGGTTCTATCATTTGCATTTCTGAATCTGCCTTTTACTGTACAGTTAAAGTAATGAGGATTGTCATTATAGGAACACTCGTCAATGTGCGCTGTTTGCTGTTGCTCGGTTGTAGTGATTGTGGCTGTAGTCGATACATTTGTATAGGATTCACTAGTTGATGAGTCTGTAGTAGATATTATAGAGGACGTGGTCAGTTCAGGTTTTGTGTTGGTACTTACATCATTGTCTGATGTAGTTGGTACATTTTCAGTTGAATTGGTGTTTGATATACTACTCTCAGTAACATTTTGATTGTTATTTCTTTCTGTGGTCACTACAGTAGTGGATATTATCTCGTCCTCCCTAGAAATTTCAGTCGTTATATTATTATTCGTGGTGACGGTCGGAAATGAAGTTGTAGCAGAGTCTGGTGCTGAAGGACAGGGACAGCTATAATCTACATCGCAAAGCTGTTTCGCAGGATTAAAGTTTGAGTTTGAAGGACAAGTATATTTTGTTTGGATTACTCTTCCACTGCTTAAAACATTGCAGAGATAATAGGTTCTACAGGTTTTATCATTTGCATTTCTGAATCTGCCTTTCACTGTACAAGTAAAATAATCAGGATTATCATTGTAGGAACACTCGTCAATGGAGGCTGTTTGTTGTTGTTCGGTTGTAGTAACTTCTGGTGTAGTCGATATTGTTGTATCAGATACACTACTTGATGAGTCTGTAGTGGACACTATGGAGGACGTGGTTAGCTCAGGTTCTGTGTTGGTACTTACATCACTGTCTGATGTAGTTGTTACATTTTCAGTAGTCTCGTTGTTTGATGTACTACTATCGGTAACATTTTGATTGGTATTTCTTTCAGTGGTCACTGGAGTAGTGGATTTTATCTCCTCCGTAGAAGCTTTTGTCGTTATATTGTTATTGGTGGTGACGGTAGAAGATGAAGTTGTAGTAGTGTCTGGTGCTGAAGGACAGGGGCAGCTGTAGTCTACATCGCAAAACTGTTTCGCCGGATTAAAGTTTGAGCTTGAAGGACAGGTATATTTTGTTTGGATTACTCTTCCACTGCTTAAAATATTGCAGAGATAATAAGTTCTACAGGTTCTATCATTTGCATTCCTGAATCTACCTTTAACTGTACAGGTAAAGTAATCAGGATTGTCATTATAGGAACACTCGTCAGTGGGGGTTGTTTGTTCTCGTTCGGTTGTAGTAACTTCTGGTGTAGTCGATATTGTTTTACCGGATTCACTAGTTGGTGAGTCTGTAGTGGATACTATGGAGGACGTGGTTAGTTCAGGTTCTGTGTTGGTACTTACATCATTGTCTGATGTAGTTGTTACATTTTCAGTAGTCTCGTTGTTTGATATACTACTATCGGTAACATTTTGATTGGTATTTCTTTCGGTGGTCACTGCAGTAGTGGATTTTATCTCCTCCGTAGAAGCTTCAGTCGTTATATTGTTATTGGTGGTGACGGTAGAAGATGAAGTTGTAGTAGTGTCTGGTGCTGAAGGACAGGGGCAGCTGTAGTCTACATCGCAAAGCTGTTTCGCCGGATTAAAGTTTGAATTTGAAGGACAGGTATATTTTGTTTGGATTACTCTTCCACTGCTTAAAACATTGCAGAGATAATAGGTTCTACAGGTTCTATCATTTGCATTTCTGAATCTGCCTTTCACTGTACAAGTAAAATAATCAGGATTATCATTGTAGGAACACTCGTCAATGGGGGTTGTTTGTTCTTGTTCGGTTGTAGTAACTTCTGGTGTAGTCGATAGTGTTGTATCGGATTCACTAGTTGATGAGTTTGTAGTAGACACTACGGAGGACGTGGTTAGTTCAGGTTCTGTGGTGGTACTTACATCATTGTCTGATGTAGTTGTTACATTTGCAGTAGTCTCGTTGTTTGATGTACTACTATCGGTAACATTTTGATTGGTATTTCTTTCAGTGGTCACTGGAGTAGTGGACTTTATCTCCTCCGTAGAAGCTTTTGTCGTTATATTGTTATTGGTGGTGACGGTAGAAGATGAAGTTGTAGTAGTGTCTGGTGCTGAAGGACAGGGGCAGCTGTAGTCTACATCGCAAAGCTGTTTCGCCGGATTAAATTTTGAGTTTGAAGGACAGGTATATTTTGTTTGGATTACTCTTCCACTGCTTAAAATATTGCAGAGATAATAAGTTCTACAGGTTCTATCATTTGCATTCCTGAATCTACCTTTAACTGTACAGGTAAAGTAATCAGGATTGTCATTATAGGAACATTCGTCAATGGGGGTTGTTTGTTCTCGTTCGGTTGTAGTAACTTCTGGTGTAGTCGATATTGTTGTATCGGATACACTACTTGATGAGTCTGTAGTGGATAGTATGGAGGACGTAGTTAGTTCAGGTTCTGTGTTGGTACTTACATCACTGTCTGATGTAGTTGTTACATTTTCAGTAGTCTCGTTGTTTGATGTACTACTATCGGTAACATTTTGATTGGTATTTCTTTCAGTGGTCACTGGAGTAGTGGATTTTATCTCCTCCGTAGAAGCTTTTGTCGTTATATTGTTATTGGTGGTGACGGTAGAAAATGAAGTTGTAGTAGTGTCTGGTGCTGAAGGACAGGGGCAGCTGTAGTCTACATCGCAAAGCTGTTTCGCCGGATTAAAGTTTGAATTTGAAGGACAGGTATATTTTGTTTGGATTACTCTTCCACTGCTTAAAATATTGCAGAGATAATAAGTTCTACAGGTTCTATCATTTGCATTCCTGAATCTACCTTTAACTGTACAGGTAAAGTAATCAGGATTGTCATTATAGGAACACTCGTCAGTGGGGGTTGTTTGTTCTCGTTCGGTTGTAGTAACTTCTGGTGTAGTCGATATTGTTTTACCGGATTCACTAGTTGATGAGTCTGTAGTGGATACTATGGAGGACGTGGTTAGTTCAGGTTCTGTGTTGGTACTTACATCATTGTCTGATGTAGTTGTTACATTTTCAGTAGTCTCGTTGTTTGATATACTACTATCGGTAACATTTTGATTGGTATTTCTTTCGGTGGTCACTGCAGTAGTGGATTTTATCTCCTCCGTAGAAGCTTCAGTCGTTATATTGTTATTGGTGGTGACGGTAGAAGATGAAGTTGTAGTAGTGTCTGGTGCTGAAGGACAGGGGCAGCTGTAGTCTACATCGCAAAGTTGTTTCGCCGGATTAAAGTTTGAATTTGAAGGACAGGTATATTTTGTTTGGATTACTCTTCCACTGCTTAAAACATTGCAGAGATAATAGGTTCTACAGGTTCTATCATTTGCATTTCTGAATCTGCCTTTCACTGTACAAGTAAAATAATCAGGATTATCATTGTAGGAACACTCGTCAATGGGGGTTGTTTGTTGTTGTTCGGTTGTAGTAACTTCTGGTGTAGTCGATAGTGTTGTATCGGATTCACTAGTTGATGAGTTTGTAGTAGACACTATGGAGGACGTGGTTAGTTCAGGTTCTGTGGTGGTACTTACATCATTGTCTGATGTAGTTGTTACATTTGCAGTAGTCTCGTTGTTTGATGTACTACTATCGGTAACATTTTGATTGGTATTTCTTTCAGTGGTCACTGGAGTAGTGGACTTTATCTCCTCCGTAGAAGCTTTTGTTGTTATATTGTTATTGGTGGTGACGGTAGAAGATGAAGTTGTAGTAGTGTCTGGTGCTGAAGGACAGGGGCAGCTGTAGTCTACATCGCAAAGCTGTTTCGCCGGATTAAAGTTTGAGTTTGAAGGACAGGTATATTTTGTTTGGATTACTCTTCCACTGCTTAAAATATTGCAGAGATAATAAGTTCTACAGGTTCTATCATTTGCATTCCTGAATCTACCTTTAACTGTACAGGTAAAGTAATCAGGATTGTCATTATAGGAACATTCGTCAATGGGGGTTGTTTGTTCTCGTTCGGTTGTAGTAACTTCTGGTGTAGTCGATATTGTTGTATCGGATACACTACTTGATGAGTCTGTAGTGGATAGTATGGAGGACGTAGTTAGTTCAGGTTCTGTGTTGGTACTTACATCACTGTCTGATGTAGTTGTTACATTTTCAGTAGTCTCGTTGTTTGATGTACTACTATCGGTAACATTTTGATTGGTATTTCTTTCAGTGGTCACTGGAGTAGTGGATTTTATCTCCTCCGTAGAAGCTTTTGTCGTTATATTGTTATTGGTGGTGACGGTAGAAGATGAAGTTGTAGTAGTGTCTGGTGCTGAAGGACAGGGGCAGCTGTAGTCTACATCGCAAAGCTGTTTCGCCGGATTAAAGTTTGAATTTGAAGGACAGGTATATTTTGTTTGGATTACTCTTCCACTGCTTAAAATATTGCAGAGATAATAAGTTCTACAGGTTCTATCATTTGCATTCCTGAATCTACCTTTAACTGTACAGGTAAAGTAATCAGGATTGTCATTATAGGAACACTCGTCAGTGGGGGTTGTTTGTTCTCGTTCGGTTGTAGTAACTTCTGGTGTAGTCGATATTGTTTTACCGGATTCACTAGTTGATGAGTCTGTAGTGGATACTATGGAGGACGTGGTTAGTTCAGGTTCTGTGTTGGTACTTACATCATTGTCTGATGTAGTTGTTACATTTTCAGTAGTCTCTTTGTTTGATATACTACTATCGGTAACATTTTGATTGGTATTTCTTTCGGTGGTCACTGCAGTAGTGGATTTTATCTCCTCCGTAGAAGCTTCAGTCGTTATATTGTTATTGGTGGTGACGGTAGAAGATGAAGTTGTAGTAGTGTCTGGTGCTGAAGGACAGGGGCAGCTGTAGTCTACATCGCAAAGTTGTTTCGCCGGATTAAAGTTTGAATTTGAAGGACAGGTATATTTTGTTTGGATTACTCTTCCACTGCTTAAAACATTGCAGAGATAATAGGTTCTGCAGGTTCTATCATTTGCATTCCTGAATCTACCTTTAACTGTACAGGTAAAGTAATCAGGATTGTCATTATAGGAACATTCGTCAATGGGGGTTGTTTGTTCTCGTTCGGTTGTAGTAACTTCTGGTGTAGTCGATATTGTTGTATCGGATACACTACTTGATGAGTCTGTAGTGGATACTACGGAGGACGTAGTTAGTTCAGGTTCTGTGTTGGTACTTACATCACTGTCTGATGTAGTTGTTACATTTTCAGTAGTCTCGTTGTTTGATGTACTACTATCGGTAACATTTTGATTGGTATTTCTTTCAGTGGTCACTGGAGTAGTGGATTTTATCTCCTCCGTAGAAGCTTTTGTCGTTATATTGTTATTGGTGGTGACGGTAGAAGATGAAGTTATAGTAGTGTCTGGTGCTGAAGGACAGGGGCAGCTGTAGTCTACATCGCAAAGCTGTTTCGCCGGATTAAAGTTTGAGTTTGAAGGACATGTATATTTTGTTTGGATTACTCTTCCACTGCTTAAAACATTGCAGAGATAATAAGTTCTACAGGTTCTATCATTTGCATTCCTGAATATACCTTTAATTGTACAGGTAAAGTAATCAGGATTGTCATTATAGGAACACTCATCAATGGGGATTGTTTGTTCTCGTTCGGTTGTAGTTACTTCTGGTGTAGTCGATATTGTTGTATCGGATCCACTAGTTGATGAGTCTGTAGTGGATACTATGGAGGACGTGGTTAGTTCAGGTTCTGTGTTGGTACTTACATCATTGTCGGATGTAGTTGTTACATTTTTAGTAGTCTCGTTGTTTGATGTACTACTATCGGTAACATTTTGATTGGTATTTCTTTCAGTGGTCACTGGAGTAGTGGACTTTATCTCCTCCGTAGAAGCTTTTGTCGTTATATTGTTATTGGTGGGGACCGTAGAAGATGAAATTGTAGTAGTGTCTGGCGCTGAAGGACAGGGGCAGCTGTAGTCTACATCGCAAAGCTGTTTCGCCGGATTAAAGTTTGAGTTTGAAGGACAGGTATATTTTGTTTGGATTACTCTTCCACTGCTTAAAATATTGCAGAGATAATAAGTTCTACAGGTTCTATCATTTGCATTCCTGAATCTACCTTTAACTGTACAGGTAAAGTAATCAGGATTGTCATTATAGGAACACTCGTCAATGGGGGTTGTTTGTTCTCGTTCGGTTGTAGTAACTTCTGGTGTAGTGGATATTGTTGTATCGGATACACTACTTGATGAGTCTATAGTGGACACTATGGAGGACGTGGTTATTTCAGGTTCTGTGTTGGTACTTACATCACTGTCTGATGTAGTTGTTACATTTTCAGTAGTCTCGTTTATTGATGTACTACTATCGGTAACATTTTGATTGGTATTTCTTTCGGTGGTCACTGCAGTAGTGGATTTTATCTCCTCCGTAGAAGCTTCAGTCGTTATATTGTTATTGGTGGTGACGGTAGAAGGTGAAGTTGTAGTAGTGTCTGGTGCTGAAGGACAGGGGCAGCTGTAGTCTACATCGCAAAGCTGTTTCGCTGGATTAAAGTTTGAGTTTGAAGGACAGGTATATTTTGTTTGGATTACTCTTCCACTGCTTAAAACATTGCAGAGATAATAAGTTCTACAGGTTCTATCATTTGCATTCCTGAATCTACCTTTAACTGTACAGGTGAAGTAATCAGGATTGTCATTATAGGAACACTCGTCAATGGGGGTTGTTTGTTCTCGTTCGGTTGTAGTAACTTCTGGTGTAGTCGATATTGTTGTATCGGATACACTACTTGATGAGTCTGTAGTGGATACTATGGAGGACGTGGTTAGTTCAGGTTCTGTGTTGGTACTTACATCACTATCTGATGTAGTTGTTACATTTTCAGTAGTCTCGTTGTTTGATGTACTACTATCGGTAACATTTTGATTGGTATTTCTTTCAGTGGTCACTGGAGTAGTGGATTTTATCTCCTCCGTAGAAGCTTTAGTCGTTATATTGTTGTTGGTGGTGACGGTAGAAGATGAAGTTGTTGTAGTGTCTGGTGCCAAAGAACAGGGGCAGCTGTATTCTACATCGCAAAGCTGTTTCACAGGATTAAAATTTGAGTTTGAAAGACAAGTGTATTTTGTTTGGATTACTCTTCCACTACTTAAAACGTTGCAGAGATAATAGGTTTTACAGGTTCTATCATTTGCATTTCTGAATCTGCCTTCTATTGTACAGGTAAAATAATCAGGATTGCCATTGTAGGAACACTCATCAATTGGTGTTGTTTGTTGTCGTTCGGTTGTAGTAACTTCTGGTGTAGTCGATATTGTTGTATCGGATTCACTAGTTGATGAGTCTGTAGTGGATATTATGGAGGACGTGGTTAGTTCAGGTTCTGTGTTGGTACTTACATCCTTGTCTGATGTAGTTGTTACATTTTCAGTTGTCTCGTTGTTTGAGGTACTACTATCGGTAAAATTTTGATTGGAACTTCCTTCGGTGGTCACTTCAGTAGTGGGTATTTTCTCCTCAGTAGAAACTTCAGTTGTTATATTGTTATTGTCGGTGACGGTAGGAGATGGAGTTGTAGTGGTATCTGGTGCTGAAGGACAGGGGCAGCTGTAATCTATATCGCAAAGCTCTTTTACAGGATTAAAGTTTGAGTTTGAAGGACAATTATATTTTGTTTGGATTACTCTTCCACTACTTAAAACATTGCAGAGATAATAGGTTTTACAGGTTCTATCATTGGCATTTCTGAATCTGCCTTTTACTGTACAGGTAAAATAATCAGGATTGCCATTGTAGGAACACTCATCAATTAGTGTTGTTTGTTGTTGTTCGGTTGTAGTAACTTCTGGTGTAGTCGATATGGTTGTATCGGATTCACTAGTTGATGAGTCTGTAGTGGATATTATGGAGGACGTGGTTAGTTCTGGTTCTGTGTTGGAACTTATAACATTGTCTGATATATTTGTTACACTTTCAGTGGTCTCAGTGTTTGATGTACTACTATCGGTAACATTTTGATTGTTATTTCTGTCGGTGGTCACTGCAGTGGTGAATGTTATCTCCTCCGTAGAAGCTTCAGTCGGTATATTGTTATTGGTGGTGATGGTAGGGGATGAAATTGTAGTGATATCTGGTGCTGAAGGACAGGGGCAGCTGTAATCTACATCGCAAAGCTGTTTCACAGGATTAAAATTGGAGTTTGAAGGACAAGTATATTTTGTTTGGATTACTCTTCCACTACTTAAAACATTGCAGAGATAATAGGTTTTACAGGTTCTATCATTTGCATTTCTGAATCTGCCTTTTACTCTACAGGTAAAATAATCAGGATTGTCATTGTAGGAACACTCATCAATTGGTGTTGTTTGTTGTCGTTCGGTTGTAGTGACTTCTGGTGTAGTCGATATTGTTGTATCGGATTCACTAATTGATGAGTCTGTAGTGGATACTATGGAGGACGTGGTTAATTCAGGTTCTGTGTTGGTACTTACATCATTGTCTGATGTAGTTTTTACATTTTCAGTTGACTCGTTGTTTGATGTACTACTATCGGTAACATTTTGATTGGAGCTTCCTTCGGTGGTCACTGCAGTAGTCGGTATTAGCTCCTCCGTAGAAACTTCAGTCGTTATATTGTTATTGGTGGTGACGGTAGGAGATGAAGTTGTTGTGGTATCTGGTGCTGAAGGACAGGGGCAGCTGTAATCTACATCGCAAAGCTGTTTCACAGGATTAAAGTTTGAGTTTGAAGGACAAGTATATTTTGTTTGGATTACTCTTCCACTACTTAAAACATTGCAGAGGTAATAGGTTCTACAGGTTCTATCATTTGCATTTCTGAATCTGCCTTTAACTGTACAGGTAAAGTAATCAGGATTGTCATTGTAGGAACACTCGTCAATGGGCGTTGTTTGTTGTTGTTCGGTTGTACTAATTTCTGGTGTAGTCGATATTGTGGTATCAGATTCACTAGTTGATAAGTTTTTAGTGGACTCGGTTATTTCTCTTTCTGTGCTGGAAGCTATATTATTACCAGATGTGGTTGGTGTATTTTCTGTTGATAGTGTTTCTGATTCTCTAGTTGTTAAATTAGTTTCATATGTGGTTATCCGGTGTGTTTGGGTGGAGGTGTCTTCAATATTATATGTACTTGTTGTTTTGATTTGTTCAGTAGATGGTTTATTAGTAGTGGGTATTGTTTGATAGGGACAAAGATACTCTGCACTACAATCGTTAATCGTGTTATCGAAGTACGATCCAGTTGGACATTTTAAGTAAATTTTTATATAGGATTCGCCATTTGTAACGCACACAAAATATTGTCGACATTCTTTGTCGGTTTGATCAGCAAACCATCCATTAGAATTACAAGTATAACTGCTCTCATTATTAAACGGTTGAAGCCAATCTATTTTCTCACAATTCTCACTGGATACCATTAAAGGCCATATCTGAAAATAACAAAGGAATATAAATAAAACAGAATAGAAATATGCTTTAATGTCGTTGAAAGTTACACAATTGTATATATAGACAAAGCTTAAAAACAGTCGAAAATCAAAACAAATAAAATTTACTAAAATTATTTAATTCGTCAATATAAATTAATAAAAAAAAATAAGTAAAACAAAAACAATATATTGAAAATTTTAAATAAATTTCAGCTAATCAACCTTAAGAAGTAATAAGTTTAATAAGTGTTGAAGAAGGGGCCATAGCTTAACCTCAGGTTCTTGAGCTTAAAATAATTTGATTTAAACTAACTTACCTTAGTACGACAGTTGATAGTAACTGAAATACAGGGTGTCAAAAGTAAACTTTTATTTTATTTATTCTTGAATATTTCCTGACAGCCATGAGCCAACAACAAAAAATTTGGTAAGCGGGGATTTTTTGTGACGAGAAATTCGCTACCAAAAATGATGAATTTCCCAGAGGGCGCCACATAAGTCTTTAAGCGCTCATTTAATAAGTTTAATTGTTTATCTCCCACTCTAGTTACTTTTTGAATCAAAATTTTGATTCTCTTAATATTTCTAATTAAAAAAGTAATACTACATTCATCTCGCTAAACTTAACCGTTTTCGAAATAAACGCATTTTAAATCTGCGATTCCACATAATTTTTGCATATAGATATCATTGTAGATACACCCGAAAAATTAACTTAAAACCATAATAATTGTGCAAGTTCTCATATTTGGGTTATGGCATCGAAAATTCCATTATAAGGAATTTGCGATGTATTTTTGGAAATTATTATGGCTTTAAATTTATTTTTCGGGTGTAACTACAATGATATTATGCAAAAAATTATGTTGCATTGCAGATTTAAAATGCGTTTATTTCGAAAATGGTCAAGTTTAGCGAGATGAATTTAGTATACATTTTTAATTAAAAATATTAAGAGAATAAAAATTTGAAACGTATTAAATTAGCGCTGAAAGACGTATGTGGCGCCCTCTGGGTAATACATCATTTTTGGTAGCGAAATTTACAGTTGTCGTCCCAATAAACCCCCGCTTACCAAATTTCGTATTGTTGGCTCATGCCTGTCAGAAAATATTCAAGAATAAATAAAAGAAGAATAAAAAACCGCTAATCGCCGTAAAAATGGGTGGCGCATACAATATTCCAGCTACAAAAGAGCTGATATGAATATTACCTGGCGCGAAAATGTATTTTTATTTTGATGGAAAATAAACTTCTAGCTTTATTTTGAAAGATTTATTCCATAATATTTGTTAAATTTGAAATAAAACGCGCCACAAAAGAGTAACTTTGATACAGTCTTCATTTTGAGGCTCTTTTGTGGCGTGTTTTTCTTCAAATTTAGCAAATATTACGGAAAAAATCTTTGAAAATAAAACTAGAATTTTATTTTTTTATTAAAATGAAAATACATTTTCGCACCACGTAATATTCATACCAGTTCTTTTGTAGCTGGAATATTGTATGCGCCACTCATTTTTACGGCATTTAGCGATTTTTTATTCTTGTATCAGGAGTTTTTCAAAGTTTTTTATAAATTAAATGTATTAAGTTAAATGTAATGTTTCTTGATTACACGTTAAGCGTTATAAATGGTCGCCTTTGTCGCATTTTCTCCCAAATGACCTAGTAGTTACAACACCAGACTTGTGATAAGACAATCCGAGTTCATATTCCAGCCATCCTAATAATTATGGCTGGCAAATGAACTCGGATTTTCCGATCAAACTTAGCGTCGTAACCACTACAACTACATTAACCATTTCGGCGATAATGGTTAAATGTATTAAACTTTTGGAGCTCGCTAACTTCTGAAAGGCTTAGCCGATTTTGATCATTAAACATGAGTTTGAAACGTATTGACAAGTAGTATCTGACGCATCCAAGGTCAAGTACGATAACTGAAGGTATTACAAGAATTATTGAGCTTGAAAAACCGTTTTCCCATAAGAAGTAGATTTGATGATACTTATGAAGCCTATAATTTAAAAAATCGAATTTTACCAGATATGAGGTATACACCGTTAGACACGTCTAGAGTTCTCCTACAAACGCTTAGTTATTGGCGCAATTTGTAGGTTGAAATTTCGAGTAATTGTCGAAAAACCAAAATTTTGAAAGTTTCATTTTTCAGTTTTTCTGCTATACTGAGCCGTGTGTAGGTGTATCTTGACCGTTTGGGCACCATTTGGAAGCTTAACTCAACGTTATTGATTTGGAGTGTTTGCGGTTTTCCTGTCTTTCCTTGAACCTAAGATATATACGCCCAAAAAATATGCCATTTTGTATTTACCTAGCCCTATAGCTGACTTATGGGTGGACAAAAGTCACAAACTACACCGGTTCTGTATCGGCCCTGACCCCCCTCTTGAAACACAGGAAAAAAATTCAGATCGGTGTAACTTTTCCACATACATACATACATACATACATACATACATAGATACATGCATACATACATACATACATACATTCATACTATTAGAAGTTAGTTTGCATGTAAGTGGATTTCTCCTTTAATGAGTTTTTCGATGAAGAACTAAAGACTTTTGTGAATAATTAAAGTGAAAGGAAGATTGATTTAGGATTATAATGTAAAAAGATTGTTTATTACGGGAAAGGTAGAATCTACAGGTAGAGATAATTATTAGTTTCTAGAAAAATAGTTTAAAAGAAAGTTTGGAATTTTAATCTCTTTTTGTTTAACCCCGAGTAAATGTTGTAGAATTCCCCGAAAGTAATTATGATGGTAGGAATATTTTTGAAAGAATGACTGTTTGTTTTCGAATGAAAAGAGAGGAAGGTGGAGAGATAAATGTTTCTGATGGGCTAGGAAATTTGGAATGGGGAAAGAGAAGCTTGAAAGTTGAGACAGTTAGAAAAAGAAAAAATTATTATGTTATTGGCATCGCTGAAGAGCAGTCAACGTTTTCGTGGATAGTTAGATAGCAAGTACCAGTGGTTGTTTGATAGTGGAGAATAGAGCTGAAAAGTGGAACGAGAGACAGATCAAATTGAGACGAAATACCTCTTTGATTCTGTATTATTGTGAGAAGGAGAGGAGAGAATTTTTGGAGTCTGATTGAATCGAGTACTGGTTAAAAAAAAGGCCTGGCTCGTTGGAGAATTGGTGCTGGTATGCTGATAGATTTGAAGCTTGAGAACGGAGAGGGCTTTGATAGGTAGCTATAACATAGTCAACAAGGGAGAGCTGTTTTGGGTCAAGAGAAGACGTCAGAGTGAGTGAAGCAAAAGGTCAGTCAATTTATGTGAAAGATATTTTTATGTTCGGAAACTAAAATTTTGAGTAAAAGCATATGAATTAAGATTCCAATATTTCAAAACTTAAATAGGAAATATAAGTAATTTTGCGAATACCTAAATTTGTTTATTTAGCTTGTTTTATCAAAGTCATCGGGAACAAACCGATAAATTGTTATTTGAACTAGAATAAATTTAAGTGGTAAAAATTTCATTCGGACAGCTGTGTCCACAGGTTTTAATTTGATCAATTTTTAGAGCATTGATTTTGATATTAAAAGACAATTCTGTATGCTTATTTTATATTTCTATTTAATTCCCTTTCCTAATATTTTTCCCGATTAGAACCAACTAAGAGATACTGAAACCACGAGAGAAGATTAGTATAACATAAGATAATTTAGATATTTTTTTTGTATTAAAAAAAGGCACCCTGAGATTTTTTCTTAATTTTTTTTGTATGATTTGCGACAATTGGATATTTGATTAAATAATTAATTGGAGTAATCAAATAAAGATTAATTGATATTAAAGTAATAAAAAGTAAATCATAACAATATATACACACATACATACATACATACATACATACATACATACATACATACATACATACATACATACATACATACATACATACATACATACATACATAAATACATACATACATACATACATACATATACATACATACATATATACATACATACATACATACATACATACATACATACATACATACATACATACATACATACATACATACATACATACATACATACATACATACATACATACATACATACATACATACATACATACATACATACATACATACATACATACATACATACATACATACATACATACATACATACATACATACATACATACATACATACATACATACATACATACATACATACATACATACATACATATCCACAAACATTTTTCCCTTTAAATAAAAATTGAGTCATATTTCTGAGCTTGGTAACTTTTAAATGGTATAACCGATTTTCAAAATTAGGCGCAAAGGTCGGACTTAAATTTTTGCAACTTTTGGGAGTTTTGGGGACGAGAACGAAAAACAGACCCTATATGGGAAGGGCCGTAAAATCCACACCCTTGGACCAAAATGGACAGTTGACATATGGATGGGCGAGCCTTTTCCTAAACTTTAAGGTGGCATTTGGCCCAATTTTCAATTCAGTCAGATTTACAAAATCAAAAATTTCGTGTATAATATATTGTTAGGGGTATTGTGCGCCACTGGCTAGAACTGCCGTTCTCTGGTAATAAACGTTTAACTTTGACACCCTGTATTTCAGTTACTATCAACTTTCGTACTAAGGTAAGTTAGCTTAAATCGACCTATTTTAACCTCAGGAATCTAAGGTTAAACTATGGCCCATTCTTTACCAAGCACTCTGTATATGATACCCAAATATAGATAAAAATACTACTTTTACGTAATGGAGGATATAGTTGGTTCGCTAAACTCAGACACAACTGGCTAGTGATTTTAGTATGTATTTTTTTTGCCAATTTTGCCAAAGTTGGCAAAACTACTAACTATTTAGTAATTGTTTTTTTTTGCCAATTTTACCAAATTGGCAAAATTACTTACTAAACCACTAGCCAGTTGTGTCTGAGATAAGCGAACAGACTATACTGTAATTTCTTAGTTATTGTCTTGTAATTTCTTAGTCTTTTGTCATTTTATGGAACTTGGAGAAAGTGGTTTCAGATTTAAGTTGCAGAGGCAGATAATTGTAGGTATAGTTTTTTTGCAGAATATAATCAGAACCCCAAAAAGGAAGACCATATCGCAGGAACTACTCGAATAAAGAAAAATATGCTATTTTGTAAGAGTCTAAATTAATTTCCTTCGAAACAGATCTTATTGCATAGCAAGCTGAGGATAGTTTCTTACTTATTAACACATCGGTATGAAGGGACCTGTCTAATCTTCGGGCTCAGCTGTTGATCTGTCTCCTGTTATTGAAACACCAAATGCACTAAGATGATTTATTAATAGAGAATGACACTAGGGTACCTAAACCCCGTTTCCGGGAGAACGTTGCTTTATCGATTCGTTTCGTATGAGAATTAAAATGAGACTACTGTGATGATGCTACCTACACATTGAAAGTATGAGGGGACTCGAAGGAATGGAGGTTGAGTTGATTCTAGTGAAATGAAACTAAATGTATGTTCTCTCTTGTTGGCAACATGAATTGGGTCATAGCACACACGACCAAAAGAACAAAGGTTTTTATTTAATCAGCACAATTATTGTCCATTGCCGAAAATATTGTTTATGATTTGCAACAATTAAATTAATTAAATAGCCCGCACATGTTTGCAATATAACAAATTGGCTGATGTGATATACGGGGTGATAAATATAGGTACACGACAATTAGACCGAAATCATTAAACCGAAAGCAATAGACCGAACTCATTAGACCGAAAAGTACTTTACCGAAACCTCACTAGACCGAACAGCATTAGACCGAAATGGTACATAAATTAAAAAAGATTGCAGTAAATTATGCTAAGATTTTGTATATCTGTCTTTTTGTTTATTGTATTTTTTGTACTATTTTATATAATATAGGACTGTGTAAATTGTTACTCTGTATAGTCTGATATGAAAAAATTTTCATCCGTTAAACAAATTACTGAAGGTAAAAATAAATTAAGGGTAGAGTGACGTTAACACCATTTTAACTGTTTATAATAACCATCCAAATAACATTTAGTTGTAATTACATTAGTCTTATCTCTTTTACTGCGACAAGTAAAAAGAACTGCTTTTCGGTCTTCTGCTGTTCGGTCTAGTGAGGTTTCGGTAAAGTGCTTTTCGGTCTAATGAGTTCGGTCTACTGCTTTCGATATAATGATTTTGGTCTCTTTACAGTAAACCATAAATATATACTGTTTAATATCGGATATGAATGATGAATATTTAAGATTGAAAAGTACCATTATTTAAGGTTGCTATAAAAGCGGGCTACTCACACGCCTGCCGCAAGGGCAATCTAGAGTTTTGGTCCTTAACTACTTCCTTAAATGTGATGTGTGTTGGCAAGCAGGAGCAATTTTCTAAATCGTCTCCTATGCAGGGCGGCAGGGCCTCCGAACCTTCCTAGCTTCATAGATCAGACCCTACCGCCCTGCGACTTCACACGTGTGTAGTGTGATTGGGTCAATTTGAGTCAGTTCGTACATAACCAACGAAGCGCTTGGTATTGTTTTATTTTGTAATTAATTTCGAGAATAACAATGGAACATAAAAAGCATGAAGTTTGGACGCGGGTGATTGAAGTGTATAAAGACCGGCCTCACATGTGGCATAAAAAACAAACAATATTTCAACCGAGATATGAGACAACAAACTTTTGAAATGCTGTTTGAAATATTTCGCGAATTGGAAAAGGACATCAATTTGCCACATTGCAAAACATATTTTGGGGTGTAATAGATTTTGTGTTATAGAGGTAGCACCTTTTATCGGAACGACCACATCGAGCGTCATAGACGGGAGATGGTTCTTGATAACTGGTCCTCATAAGACAACTAACTCTCACTTATGGCTCCACGTGCCACACCCCGGGCAACTGCATTGGTCTGCAGGCTAAACTAAGTGAGGGTAGCCAGATATGGCGAAAACTCCACCGAGCGATTGCCGGTATAAGCAATCCCACACTTACTGACCAACGGCTTCGGGCGATGAGTTGGTAAGTGGAAGGGCACTCTTTTGTCTTGGCGCTAAGATATTGGCACCAAGGGCGAATGAATCAAGTAAATGATCAACGGCATAAGGATACAGAAGGTAAGGAGAAACCACTGTATTAAAGATCCAATTGGATATCTTTAGTACAATTATCATGGCAATGAGTACAAGAAACTGATCATGGGAATCGGAGCCCAAGATCCGGCAGGGGAGGAACAGACAAGGACTCCCAGGTCGTTAACCGGCGAAACCCTTGTCAAACACCGAAACAAGACAAATTAAAATTAACGAGATCAAAGATAGGTACGTGGAATGTCAAAAGCATGTATCAGCCGGGTAAAATGCATAACATCCTTCAAGAAATGAGAAGACTAAATAAAAATACACTAGGAGTAAGCGAAACATGGTGGCCTAACTCAGGATGTCTTTCGACCAAAACCGGTACCTTATATTACTCGGGAAACACTGACAACCAACATAGATGTGGAGTGGCAATTATTGTCGATACAGAGGTCAACAAGTCAATAGAGGGTTTTGTCCCAATCTCAGAAAGAGTGATGCTACTACAAATAAGGACATCACGCTCGAAACTAAATTTGATCCAAGTATATGCTCCAACGACGGATGCAACAGAAGATGAAGTAGAAACATTCTACCAACAAATTGAAGATGCACTGAAAATGACAAAGAGCAGGGAAATCACGGTAGTTATGGGCGATTTTAATGCAAAAGTCGGCAAGGGAAGTGCTGGAACAATAATGGGAGATCAAGGACTAGGGGAACGTAACGATAAAGATGATCGTTTAATACAATTCTGCCAAGAACAAAATCTAATAATCACAAACACGTTCTTTAAATTACCTTTGAGACGGTTATATACATGGCGCTCACCAGCAGATAAACCGGAAAAAGTGGTAAGAAACCAAATCGATTATATACTGATTAAAGAGAGATATCGTAACACCATGAAATCCGTTAAAACATATCCAGAAGCAGATGTCACATCAGACCATAACCCACTAATCGCTAATGTCACGCTTAAGCTTAAACGTATTAGAAAACCCCAAAGAACTCCAAATATAGATGTTAGAAAACTAAAGAAGTTGATATAAAAAACAAACTTCAACAGAAAATATACGAAAACTTTGATAAATTAGATACTAACACCTACGAGATAAACCATCAATGGGAAACACTAAAAAATTGCCTACTTGTTCCATGCGAAGAGATATTAAAAGAACCGATAAGAAAAAGAGACAACTGGATGACCGACGAGATACTCGGCATGATGGACCAACGAAGACAAGCCAAAAACAAAGACAATCACAAATACAAAATAACAATAAAAATAACAAAATAACAAATTAACAATGAAATCAGAAAAAAGATAAGAGAGACAAAACAAACTTACTATGAGGAAAAATGTAAAGAGATAGAAGATCTTCAGAACAAATACGATCTATTCAACCTGCATAAAAAGGTTAAAGAAATGGCAGGGCTGCAAAAAAGAAACCACAACACAACTCTTTTAGACAAAATGGACACATTATTATAACGACTGACGAAAAGCTAAAACGATGGAGAGAATATATGGAAGAGCTTTTCGACGACGAAAGAGGAAACCTACAAGACATATCTTTCGAAAACAGAGAAACAAGTGTAGAAATTACAAAGGAAGAAATATTGTATGCACCAAAAAACACCAGTAACGGAAAAAGCCCGGGGCCAGATCAACTGCCTATTGATATCCTTAAAATAATAGAAAATGAGTACATAGATGTCCTCTTAAAGCTCTTTAATGAAATTTATCAGTCGGGTGACATACCCAATGAATGATTGACCTCAACATTTATTTGTCTCCCGAAAAAGAAAAATGCTAGAGAATGCACCGACCACCGTACCATAAGACTGATGTCTCACACATTTAAAATGTTTTAAAAATCATTAAAAATCATCAAACGAACACACATCAGAAGAGTTCGAAGGCTGGATGGATGAAGTGGAAAGAAGCGAGTGGTGTGTTGTGTGACAGAAACATTCCAATGAAGCTGAAGGGAAAATTCTATAAAACAGCCGTAAGACCGGCGATGATGTACGGAACTGAATGTTGGGCAGTGAAAAAGAAAGAGGAACAACGAATGTATGTGGCGGAAATGAGAATGCTTAGATGGATGAGTGGAGTGACAAAGAAGGATAAAATTAGAAATGAGTACATTAGGGGAAGTCTAGGTGTAGCACCAATTGATGCCAAAATGAGAGAGCATAGGTTAAGATGGTTTAGTCATGTTCAACGTCGAGACGTTAATCACCCAATACGAAGAATAGCTGAAGTGCAGATTCCTGGAAGGAGTAGAAGAGGAAGGCCAAAGAAAACCTGGGGGGAGACGATAAGGCAGGACGTCTACAGGACTTGTGCGTGGTCGGTTCAGTTCGTCTATTCCTATTCCGTTCCGCGGAACCTAAGTTCGATTTACGGCTACTGCTAGCGTAAATTTGTCGCCCGTGGAGCCGTAGCCTAAATTACCTTGTGAGATACCTTGAAAGTGAGATACCTTGTAATATGGCATTATAATATATTATAATACATGCAATAAACTAATATTTAGATATTATTTACTCATTTATTTCAAATTTATCTTATTGTGTTCATGTTTCAATGAAATTAGCGCGATAATTCGATGAAATAAAATTATTTTGACATAACATTTAAAAGTCAGATCAGTAGACAAATACAATGGTTTTGAACCGTCGTCATGGAAACCAATATCGTCGTCGTGGTAGCCCATTATATTGAAAGATTGGTTTTGACAACCATGTCAAAGAATTCATTTGTGTATTTTCACTTCTAAATAAAAATTGATATAACTCTATTTTTTGTGGCTTTCTTCCAAACGTACGGCCCTAGAAAAAATATTGTTTCTAATTGATGCGGAAAGTGTCTTCCCCGCACTCGACTGATTGCCCGAATTCCGCTATCGCGTTGTTCAGGTCAACGGCAGTCTCGTGCGTGAAAGTATCACTTTCCGCACTAGTTACGAAAATTTTGACAAGGTTGTCAAAACCAAACTTTCAATATAATGGGTTACCACAACAACGATATTGGTTTCCATGACGACGATTCAAACCATTGTAATTGTCTACTGATTTGACTTTTAAATATTATGTCAAAATAATTTTATTTCATAGAATTATCGCGATAATTTCATTAAAACATGAACGCAATAAGATAAATTTGAAATAAATTAGTAAATAATATATAAATATTATTTTATTGCATGTAATATAATATACAGGGTGGGGCATTAGTGTGACAAAGTCCAATTACTCGTTTGTCGTAAGATATACGAAAAAAAGTTATTTAGGTAAAAGTTGAAGCACTGATAGGACCATAATTTAAAAATATTTTTAAATATACAGGAGCGTGGGTATCGACAGTGTGACACAAACTTATGTTTTTTTAAATGGAACACCCTGTATATTTTTACATTTTTGGATTCTCCTCAATGTTTCCTTTCTTAAAATATATGGCTTTGTAATATTATACAAGGTAGTTTAAAAGTTAATTACGTCTTTTTGTTAATCTCGTAGCAACATCTACACCCTGTAGAATTGTAGTGATTTGACATCAAATTTTCTATTTCTATTCAAACGATTTTTAATATAGTCTACTACTGTTAATCATTAACAGTAAAGCGAAATGTTTAATTTTAGTATACAGGGTGGGTCGAAACTCGGAATGAGTATTTTCTGAGTTTTCTTAAATAGAACACCCTATATTTTAGTATTGTAATAAAATGATATTTTATGGTACTTTTTTATTTCTTAAGCATTCCCTATACCTAGGTGCTTTAATTTGTAAGTTATTCGTGATTCTTTAAGCCAAATATTAAATGCAACAAAAATTACGTGAAATTTTATTAGGTGGCCATGAAAATATCCAATCAAAAACAATTTTTCGAGAAAAAATACATAATAATCTAGCCTCATCCTTAATTTATTAATATTGGATGAGATATCCAAATACATTCGTGGTTAAGGTTGTTGGTATGTTGGTGCTTAAAATATTAATCAAACATACAAAATTCTCCCTAGTTGGCTATGACACAAAATTTGCTTAAACATTTGACATTATTCTATGTATATAGTTCCAGTCGATTTGTTACCATTACTAATATTAATTTTTCTAATGAGGAACTGATTAAAAAGGCATTGTGCTAGGAGAGCATAACAAAAATGAGCTACTTGCAATAAAAATTTATCAGCAGCAATTCTCTGATAGACGACAACCAATAAGAGAAACTTTTGAAAGTATACTAAAACGGTTTCAACAGACTAGATACTTAGATTGTAAGAACGGTGGTAGTAATATGCAGCTCCTCAGTGACACTAAGGATTACATTTAATTCCTGTTTTCTTCACTTAAAATAGTTTTTGTTCGATCAGATTTATCATAATCTAAGTGTCGACTCCGTTGAAACCGTTCTAGTATATTTTTAAACGTTTCTCTTCTTAGTTCTCGTCTATCAGGGAATTTCTGATGAAAAATTCTTATTGCTAGTAACACATTTTTGTTATACTCCATTAGCACAAAAATATTATCAGTTGCGCATTAGAAAAATTCATATTAGTAATGGTAACAAAGCAACTGGAACTATAAAAATAGTATAATGTCAAATTTTTAAGGAAATTTAGTGTCCTAGCCCACTAGGTAGAATATTGTATGTTTTTATTAGTATTTTGTGCACCAACAATCTTAACTACGAAATTATTTGGATATCTCATCCAATATAAATAAATTAAGGATCAGGCTAGATTATGACGTATTTGTTTCAAAAATTTATTTTTGATTGAATATTTTCACGGCCACCTAATTTTTTTCACGTAATTTTTCTTGCAATTAATGCTTGGCTTAAAGAATCACGAATAACTTACAAATTAAAGCTTTTAGGTATAAATGGTATGGGATGGGGAATGTTTAAGAAATAAAAAAGTACCATAAAATATCATTTCATTACAATACTAAAATACAGGGTGTTTCATTTAAGAAAACTAAACTGTATAACTAACTGTAAACTCACTGGCGAAGCGTCCATGTAACCACTGTTACCATTGGTAACAGTTAAAAATCTTGCAAATAAATATTTTATGACTACTATGAAATAATTCCATTTATATTTTTTACCAACAGAAATATTTGTTAATACGTAGTACCTACCAAATTCAGTAAATAGCCAATTAGACGCAAAATATTGGCGAGATTACATGTGAATACATTTGAATCCGTTGCAGGGTTGCACGTCATTATATTCCGTTACCACTTCTAGTTCTGGTAACGAAAGATGATTCTCGCTATCGGTCGAGACTGAAAATTTTGAAGGAATGGCTCCAGAGACGGCGCGGGCACGCTGTGTATATCAGTATTGTCACCATTTTACAATATGGTAACGTTAGTTTAGTAGCTATTCGTGCATTTGAATTTTAACATGGAAGAATGTTGCTGCTTAATCGATCAACTACTTGAAAAGTCATTATCCTTGTATATTTTTTTTATATATAATTTTGAAGAAAAAAATGAAATGATTGAAAATAGAAGATTTAAAATATATAAACACTAGTTTTCAAAATATGTTCTGTTCCCTACTTGTTTATTTTTTATGTTAATTTTATTGTAGAATAATCTGTTTAGTTTGTTTATTATTTATTGTTATGCCTATTACATACATATAATACATGTATACATAATTACAAAAACTTATATTTAGGAGGTTCAAAATAATTGTTATCTACTTTTTATGTCATATTATGTATAAATTTTTAGTTTGTGAAAACTGTCATTATAGACAGCAGTGCGTGAAGGGTTTAAAGTATGCGAGAAGTAACAATGTATTTTAAATGGGGTTTACTTTTTCGCACACTTTCAATGGGTTTTTTGGCACACTTTCATATAATCAAGTATCCTTAACTTTCGCGTTGTCATATTTATGACAATATGAGCAATGACTTACAATAGGGTAGCCGAACGTCCCGAAAAAACGATATTTTCCCGTTTTTTAACGATTTGTCCCGGTGTCCCGAAAAAGTCTCTCGGGACGCCTAAATGTCTCGTATTTTTTCTTCAATTTCAATTGTTTCTTCAATTTCGGCATTTGTTTTCATTATTATTTCTCCCTCTCTTATTACATTGTGGTCCAGTGTTATTCTCATTATTGTTCGTTCAAATTTGGGATTGCTATGTTCCTCTTTCTTATTAATCGTCGTTGTTTCCATCCCATATGTATCAACAGGTCTTATTAAGGTATTATATTATTTCATATTATATTTGTCTTGTTTCTCAACAGATTTCTAATCATTCCATATGTTTTTCTGCCTTTCAGAATTCTTTCCTCTGTTCTCTCTTTTCCGGTTTTCCATATTGTTACTCCCAAGTAGCTAAAGGTGGATACAAGTTTGTCCTCCTTATGATTACTTTCAATATCAGATTAAATAATAGTGTCGGGGAGACAGAGTCACCTTATTTCACTCATTTATTTACATTTATCTCCTTAGGGCGATGCCACATTATGCGTTTTGACCGGATGCGTTTCCGCCGCATCCGGTGAAAACGCATAGTGTGACAGATCGGTCCGGTTGCGTTGGAAACGGATGCGTTTTGAGTCATCGGTACGCGCTTACAAACTGCACCAGACTAAACGCATAGTGTGACAGGTCGGTCCGGTTGCGTTGGAAACGGATGCGTTTTCACCGTATCCGGTCAAAACGCATAATGTGGCATCGACCTTAGACGTTGTTCGTTGAAACTGATCCTTGCTTTGGTGTTTTTTAGGCTTACTGTTAGCATAATTTGTCTTAATATTTCTGGGATTCCAACATTCTCTATCTCCTCCATCATTTTCGTCCGATTGATTATATCAAAAGCGCTTTTAAAATCTATGAATATTCGGCGAATTTCTCTGTTGTATTCTCTAGATTTTTGAATTATTTGTTTCACTGTATGTGTGAAATTGTGAAATTAATCATCGACCTCCTTGGTCTGAATCCATTCTGGTATTCTCCTAATATTCGTTCAGCGCATTATTTAAGTCTCATGTTTAGTATGTTTGCTAGAATGTTATATGTGGTGTTTAATAAAGTTATTGCTCTTTAATTCTGGCACTCCTCCCGATCTCCTTTTTTTTCATATATTATAGGTACAGTGGAACCTCGATAACCCGGATTAATCGGGACCGCGGCCGATCCGGGTTATCGAAAATCCGGGTTAGCCGGAGAATATAGTAAAAATTAATAAATAACCTCCATTATAATTACAAAAACATGAAACACATATGCACAGTACACATCTAAATTACGTATAGTTGTATAGAGTGTAGAGTTTTGTTCATTTCTTGGTAAAAAACTCAGTCATACTGTAGAGATGTACCGACACCATAATATGGTAGGTCTGGATCCCGCGTACGAAAAAAAAGTTGATAAATAGCAAGCTGAAAATTTGTTATTAGCTTAAGGGTGTCTAGTCGGACAAACATTAATATATGGGAACACTGGAACAGGGGAAGTTTTAACTGTGGAACAGGCTAAAAATTTGGAACGGTCAGACCACGAAAACGGCACATGTATTTTGTCCGACAGAACAGACTTAAACTCTCCGAACAGAGATTAAACTCTCATGCAAAAATCAGACTGCTATTTATCACCAAATTGGCGTTTTAATGAGTGGAACATGTAGAATATGTCAAATGACAGGAATTATGACAGGTGATAAATAGCAGTCTGATTTTTGCATGAGAGTTTAATCTCTGCTCAGAGAGTTTATGTCTGTTCTGTCGGACAAAACAAATGTGCCATTTTCGTGTTCTGACCGTTCCAGATTTTTTACCTGTTCCACAATTAAAACTGCCCCTGTTCCAGTGTTCTCATATATCAAAGTTTATCCGACTAGACACCCTTAAGCTATTAACAAATTTTTAGCTTGCTATTAATCAACTTTTTTTTCATACGTGGGATCCAGACCTATGGTATCATAATATCATATTATGATGCTGCAATAAATTTATTTTAAAGATTCGCCTTTATCAATCCTACCTAATCTTTCTAGTTTCTTTTCCATTGTCACAACATTTTTACGTTTTGTTAACATTACAGTTTTGTTACCATTACGTAGACAAAAATCAGGCAAACACAATCTGAAGCACGATTACAGAACGGAAGTGATTAAAACAATGTTGTTATTTAAGAACAGACTAAGGCCATTGTTTTAAAAAAGAATTTTTAAATAGTCACGTCTATTTTAAACAATGCTAAGACAGTTTGACATAAATAACGGAAAAGGAATACAGACAGGTGCCTGTTCTTTCCGATAAGCTGAAACGGTCGCTCTGCCTGCCGCCGTGTGCATGAATCATTTTTACTGTTGTACATACTTATATGTGTTCAAATTACACAAATACACATTATCTCTCAAATATTATTTGACCTACATACATTTTTATTTGATAAAATTGTTAAATTGTTTATTTGTTAAATTTTTGTCTGATGAAAATCGGTCCGGGTTAGCCGGACTTCCGGGTTATCGGGGGCCGACTTATCGGGGTTCCACTGTACTATAATACCTGTGTTCCAATCGTCTGGTAGTCAGTTTTGTCCATAATTTGTTGTATTAGTTGGTTAATTTCTTTATGTAATTCTCTTCCTCCGTATTTTTTAATTCCACTACTTTTTCATCTTCTCCTGCTGCTTTTCCGTTTCCTAGGTTTTTAATATTTGTTTTTGTACTTATTCTGCTGTGAAAATTTCGACTTCGTCGTTATCTTCTATGGTTTTATTTCTTCATCGCAGTGTGCTTCCTTCTTCATAGTGAATAGCATTTTTTCGTAATATTCTTCCCATATTTTGCTGATCTGTTTCTCTTCAACTACGGTTTCTCCTTTCTGGTTTTTTAGTCCTCTTGTTTTGCTTGATTTAATGCTGGGCATATTTTTTGTTGCTCTGACTTTTTTGTAAAATTGCTTTATTTACTGTTCAGTTAACAACTGTTTTGTTCTGACGGATTGTTAATCCATGATATTCTGGCTGAGTTTTTTACTTTGTTTCGCAGTCTTGATCGTACGTAAATTACATATTCAAAGGTAAATTGAAAAGGATTTGTAGGTCCCAAATTAGCTAAAAGACCATGTTTCATCCTGTCTATTTGGATATCGCTCCAAACCCTCCTTGGCAGTGGCGTACCCGGAGAGGGGACTTGGGGGTTAAACCCCCTTTCCCCCAGGGCATATGAAAAATATATAAAAAAATTAAAGGCACTCGTGGGAGTGCCGACAGAAGTGAAAACTTCTTGTAGTATATAAATTACGAGCTCAATGCTTTTACCCCGTCCTATAAGAAGTGCGATACCTATATCATATACGATATACGCGATGCGTATGCCCTATGCTATTTATGTATACATACACATAATTTATATATTATGTACAAAATTTATTTCAGCGAAGTGATGACGGTCGCAAATTCAATACTTTTTATCCATCCAAGAAGTGCACAACGCCCCTAAAAATTTTTCAATTCAAAAATTTATTTCGTCGAAGCGATAACGGTGGCTAATTTAATAATTTTTCCCATCCAAAAAGTGCACAACGTACCTCAAGAAGTTTTCAATTCAAATATTTATTTCGTCGAAGCGATGATAGTCGCTTATTTAATACTTTTTTACATCGAAAAAGTGCACAACGTCCCTAAATAAGTTTCACTTCAAATATTTATTTCGTCGAAGCGATTACGGCCCTAATTCAATACTTTTCCTCCATACAAAAAGTGCACAACGTCCCTAAAAAAGTTTTCACTTAAAAAATTTATTTCGTCGAAGCGATGACGGTCGCTAATTTAATAATTTTTCCTTATCCAAAAAGTGCACAACGTCCCTCAAGAACTTTCTACTTCAAAAATTGATTTCATCGAAGCGATGACGGTCGCTAATTTAATATTTTTTCCGTCGAAAAAGTGCACAACGTCCCTAAAGAAGTTTCACTTCAAATATTTATTTCGTAGAAGCGATGAATGACAGTCCCTAATTCAATATTTTCCCCCATCCAAAATGTGCACAAGGTCCCTAAAGAAGTTTCACTTCAAATATTTATTTCGTAGAAGCGATGACGGTCACTAATTTAGTAATTTATCCCCATCCAAAAAGTGCACAACGTCCCTAAAGAAATGCTTGACTTCAAAAATTTATTTCGTCGAAGCGATAAAGGTCGCTAACTTAATATTTTTCCCCATCCAAAAAGTGCACAACGTCCCTCAAGAAGTTTCCACTTCAAAAATTGATTTCATCGAAACGATGACGATCGCTAATTTAATACTTTTTTCCATCGAAAAAGTGCACAACGTCCCTAAAGAAGTTTCACTTCAAATATTTATTTCGTAGAAGCGATGAATGACAGTCCCTAATTCAATATTTTCCCCCATCCAAAATGTGCACAAGGTCCCTAAAGAAGTTTCACTTCAAATATTTATTTCGTAGAAGCGATGACGGTCACTAATTTAGTAATTTATCCCCATCCAAAAAGTGCACAACGTCCCTAAAGAAATGCTTGACTTCAAAAATTTATTTCGTCGAAGCGATAAAGGTCGCTAACTTAATATTTTTCCCCATCCAAAAAGTGCACAACGTCCCTCAAGAAGTTTCCACTTCAAAAATTGATTTCATCGAAACGATGACGATCGCTAATTTAATACTTTTTTCCATCGAAAAAGTGCACAACGTCCCTAAAGAAGTTTCACTTCAAATATTTATTTCATCGAAGCGATGACGGTCGCGATGACGGTCGATAATTTAATACTTTTTTCCATCCGAAAAGAGCACAATGTCCCTAAAGAAGTTTTCACTTGAAATGTTTATTTCGTCGAAGCGATGACGGTCGCTTATTTATTACTTTCTCCCCATCCAAATTTAATATTTTTTCCCCATCCAAAAATTGCACAACGTCCCTAAAGAAGTTTTCATTTCAAAAATTTATTTCGCCGAAGCGATGACGGTCGCTAATTCAATACTTCTTCCCCATCTAAAAAGTGCACAACGTCCCCAAAAAAAGTTTTCACTTTAAAAATTTATTTTGCCGAAGCGATGACGGTCGCGATGACATTCGCTAATTCAATACTGTTTCCCTATCTAAAAAGTGCACAACGTCCCTAAAGAAATTTTCACTTCAAAAATTTATTTCGTCGAAACGATGACGGTCGCTAATTTAATACTTTTTCCCCATCCAAAAAGTGCACAACGACCCTCAAGAAGTTTTCACTTCAAAAATTTATTTCTTCGACGCGATTTCATCCAAAAAGTGCACAGTCCCTAAAGAAGTTTTCACTTCAATACATATACGTACAAAATTTATTTCGTACGGTCAAGAGATGACGGTCGCGATGACGGTCGCGAAATAAATAAATTCAACATTTCCCCATCTAAAAGTGTATACCGTCCCTAAAAAAGTTTTCGCTTTAAACATTTATTTCGTGGAAGCAATGACGGTCGCTAATTCAATACTTTTTCCCCATCTAAAAAGAGCACAACGTCCCTAAAGAAGTTTTCACTTCAAAAATTTATTTCGTTGAAGCAATGACGGTCGCTAATTTAATACTTTTTCCCCATTCAAAAAGTGCAAAACGTCCCTAAAGAAGTTTTCACTTCAAAAATTTATTTTGCCGGAGCGATGACGGTCGTTAATTTAATACTTTTCCTCATCTAAAAAGCGCACAACGTCCCTAAAGAAGTTTTCACTTTAACAATTCATTTCGTCGAAGCATTGAAGGTCGCTAATTTAATACTTTTTCCCCACCTAAAAAGGACACAACGTCCCTAAAGAAGTTTTCACTTCAAAACATTATTTCGTCGAAGCAATGGCGGTCGCGACGAGGTCGCTAATTCAATACTTTTTCCCCATCTAAAAAGGGCAAAACATCCCTAAAGAAGTTTTCACTTCAAAAGATTATTTCGTCGAAGCAATGACGGTCGCGATGACGGTCGCTAATTTAATACTTTTTCCCCATCCCAAAAATGCACAACGTCCCTAAAGAAGTTTTCACTTCAAAACTTTATTTTGTCGAAGTAATGGCGGTCGGCATGACGGTCGCCAATTCAATAATTTTCCCCATCTAAAAAGGGCACAACGTTTCTACAGAAGTTTTCACTTCAAAAATTTATTTTGCCGGAGCGATAACAGTCGCTAATTTAACACGTTTTCCCCATCTAAAAAGTGCACAACGTCCCTAAAGAAGTATTCACTTTAAAAATTTATTTTGTCAAAGCAATGGCAGTCCCTAATTTAATACTTTTTCCCCATCTAAAAAGTGCACAACGTCCCTAAAGAAGTATTCACTTCAAAAATTTATTTTGTCGAAGCAATGATGGTAGCAAATTTAACACTTTTTCCCCATCTTAAAAGTGCACAACGTCCCTAAAGAAGTATTCACTTCAAAAATTTATTTTGCTGAAGCGATAACAGTCGCTAATTCAATACTTTTTCCCCATCTGCAAAGTGCACAACGTACCTAAAGAAGTTTCCACTTCAATAATATTACTATTATTATACGTACATTATATTAATATACGTACAAAACTTATTTCGTCGAAGCGATGACGGTCGCGAAATCAATCCTTTTTCCCCATCCCAAGATAGATTTTACATTTATTTTATATTTAAATACTTCTACACAATTTATATATACGTAGGTACACATAATAATATACGTACAGAATTCATTTCGCCGAAGAGATGACGGTCGCGAAATAAATCCTTTTTCCGCATCCCAAAATAGATTTTACATTTATTTTAAATTTAAATACTTCTACACAATTTATATATACATAGGTACACATAATAAATATACGTACAAAATTAATTTCGCCGAAGAGATGACGGTCGCGATGACGGTCGCGAAATAAATCCTATTTCCCCATCCAAAAATAGGTTTTACATTTATTTTAAATTTAAATTCTTCTATAAAATTTATATATAAATCCACATAATATACCTAGATATGTACAAAATTTATTTCGCCGAAGCGATGACGGTCGCGATGATGGTCGTTAAATCAATCCTTTTTCCCCATCCTAAAATAGATTTTACATTTATTTTAAATTTAAATACCTCTACACAATGTATATATACATAAACATAATATATAGCATAAGCGATGACGGTCGCAATGACGGTCGCGATGAGGGTCGCGATGACGGTCGCGAATTCAATGCTTTTTCCCCTATCCAAAAATCGCACAACGTCCCTAAAGAAGTTTTCACTTCAAAAAAGTAGGAAAATGTAACTTGTCTTTCACAAACAAAACAAAAAAATACGCCAACCCCCCTCCCCAGAGAAAAATTATACGCTACTGCTCCTTGGATGTGTCCCCTTTTTTCAAGTTTATGATCTGGTCACCCTAACTTACAACAAAATTTTTGACAGTTTTGTGGTTTGAAAATAGTTAGGATTTTTAAATGTCAAAGTTCTAAAAATTGTAGAATAGAAACGAATTCCAGTGACGAAGAGTTACAGTTTTTTCATTTGTTTATCGTAGATAAAATATTGTATGAAACTGTGCGTGAAGTACTTTTTGCGAACTTACGCGATGTATAGCACTCGCTCCGTTGTCGCTCGTGCTCTAAATATCGCGTGCGTTCGCAAAAAACATACTTCACGAACTGTTTCATAAATAACTATTTTTCAATAAGATTTTTTTACATCTAGTTTTGGTAACACTTTAGAAAAAGTCACGCTTCGCCACTGTGTAAACTGTATACTAAAATTTATCATTTCGCTATCGAGTTAATGATTAACAATAGTAGACTATATTAAAAATCGTTTGAACATAAAATAAAAATTTGATGTCAAATCACTACAATTCTACAGGGTGTAAATTTTGCTACGAAATTAACAAAAAAACGTAATTATCTTTTAAACTACCTCATATAATATTACAAAACTATATTTTTAAGAATGGAAACATTGAGGAGAATCTAAAAATGTAAAAATATACAGGGTGTTCCATTTAAAAAACATAAGTTTGTGTCACCCTGTCAATACGAACGCTTCTGTATATTTGAAAATATTTTTAAATTATGGTGCTATCAGTGCCCCAACTTTTACCTAAATAACTTTCTTTCGTATCTCTTACGACAAAAGAGTAATTGGACGTTGTCATACTAATTCCCCACCCTGTATTATAATGCCATATTAACAAGGTATTTTACGTTCTCGCACCCTGTGCAAGGGGTAGGGGGTAACAAGGCACCATCGCACCTTCCGACAAGATTCAGTTTTCCATTGTTCAAGGTCTCAGGTAAAGGAATTAGAACATAGTTGCCGGTCCTCAGGTTTTGCACACTCAAATACTTCCAGGGCCAGGGCCTGGATTCCGTGCACTGTAGATATCTACATGTCGCTTTCTATCGGTGTCAATTTTCGTAAAAATATTAGAATTTTTAGCTTTAATTGAATTATTTTCTACTTTTGCTAGGTTATACTCTAATTGATGCTGAAGTGACACTTAGTAAAACAAGAAAATATTTGAATTAAAACTAAAAATTAAAATATATTGACATCGCGCCGATCGCTTTCTATCAATGTCAATATATTTGAATTTTTAGTTTTAATTCAAATATTTTCTTGTTTTACTAAGTGTCACTTCAGCATCAATTAGAATATAACCTAGCAAAAATAGAAAATAATTCAATTAAAGCTAAAAATTCAAATATATTTACGAAAATTGACATCTATAGAAAGCGACGTGTAGATATCTACAGTGCACGGAATCCAGGTCCAGGTCTACATAAAATTATCCGTTATCTGGAGCTTTAAGGGTTTACACATACTGTGTAAGACAAATTATAGTCCGTCTCACCTTGACTTTACAGTATAAGGAACATAAAATGTAGGCAGTGCTTATGAGAGTTTTTAGCGCGGTGATGCTGATTTTATCAAAAAGAATTTGTAATCGAACATTATAGAGAGATTAAATTAAAACTGTTTTAGAAAGGCAATCTACAATTTTAGAATTCATATGCGTTTAAGTTTATTTGATATACTATAGTTATTACGCATATGAATCCTAAAATTGTAGATTGCCTTTATAAAACAGTTTAAATTTTTTACTGTACTTAATCAGTAGACCCATTTGTACCATTCGGTGTTGGGCCGTTTATAATACAATTCATTAAATTACAATATTTTACAATCTTCTGAGTTGTCCTAGCTCTTAACGAACTTTCTCCATTCCTTCCTATTGGATGCCATCTGTGTTGCTTCCTGCCAAGTCTTACCCTTACTCTGCAGTATCTGCGAAATGTCACTGTTTCATTCTTTAATGGATCTTCCTCTTCTGTTCTTCCCTATTGGTTTGGCGTCCCACACTCTTTTTACTTGTCTATTATTGTCCATCCGGGTTAGATGTCCGAACCATGCCAATTTTTTCTCCTTGATTGAGTGGAGTATCGGTTTGATTTTGAGTCTTTCTCTTATTTCTTCATTTCTGATTCTATCAGTTCTTTTTACTCCGATCGTTCTTCTGAGGTATTTCATCTCTGCTGCCTGAATTCTGCTCTGACGTCTTTTGTTTAATATTCAATTTTCTGCTTCATATGTCACCGTAGGTCTATATATTGTTTTGTATATTAGGCCAATCAAGTTAGGTTTTTACTAGACATAACGGAAAAGACGAGGTTTGACAGTTGAAATGTGTAGTATGAGATATTACAAAAAGACTACCATCTTTGGATTCATCAATTTTTTAGTGGAATATTTTTTAAATAAACAATCAAAACGTCAAACTTACTTTTTTACTCATCACTTAAAAACTTGTTTATTTAGAAATTTGACGTCCACAGGTAACTTTCTCAGAAAAAAAAGATACATCGAATGAGATACGCTAAATAAAAATCGGTTAATAAACAAAAAAGTTATTCCAAAATGGATGACAAAATCACTGTTTTTGAATATAGTTAATAACAATTTTATTGTTTGTTAAAATACGTTTTAATATACCCAAAATTGAGGGCACTATGGTGTTTGAATGGTGTGCAAAAAATGGTCCAGATCTGTTAAATAGTTTTCGTAAAATTGAATTTGTTTATAAAAATTTTTTAAAAACGAGCTAATTTCTGAGGCTGGTCCAGTTAATATGACTGAATGTAACTCAATAATCTGGGCCTCATTTCCTTCGTTAAGATGTATACTAACAGTTTATGAAAAAAAAAGTAAAAAAAATTACATATACGTACACAAAATTATTTGTTAATAAATAGCAGTTTTTAAGCTTATAAACAATTACAATAATTTCGTAGAAATGAGATCAAATTAAATGGCAATAAAAAATACGGAAATCTGGTTAAAATACACAACTTTCAAAAAAAAATTTTAGGTCCTACGATCCTTGGGGTCTGAGATAACCCTTTTTTTTTGAAAAAATCACTGTTACGTTAATTAACAACACTAAGAGCTGAAATTAACCAATCTTTTATAAGAAAAGTCAAAGTTTTTAACAAAGTTTTTAGTAAGAAAAAATGTTAAAAATTGTTTAAATAGAGGTGTTATAAACACAGAGTATTTTGCGTTCCGACTAAAGTAAAAAATAGCGGGCGTAGTCGACTGACTGAATAGTGGGCGCGGTTGGCGACCGGCATGCGGCAGCAACTATTAAAATTACGTTATCCCGACCACAAAAATCCACTTTAAGGTGAATGACAAATTTTCGTCATTCCGTATGTTTTCGAGGTCTCTGAATCTGAATATGGGGTTAATTTTTTTCTAGAATTAGTGGAACATGTTCAAAAATCAAATTTTATGCAAAAATGCGAAAAATCAATTTTGATGATTTTGCAATTTTAACTCACTGTATTTTTGGTCGCTGTAAATATTTCCTTTTGAAAATTTTACTGTGTTATCTTTGAAGCTTTTAGATAACAATGAGATTTGTCCAAAATGACTCAACACGTTAAAAGAGAAGTTGTTAATTTTTAAACATTTTGTCGTCAGATTTCGTTAGTTTCATGTTTACTTAAAAAAGTTGAGTGACAAACTTTTTAGTTTATAATTTTAATTAACACAGAAATAAAATATAATTTATGAAGAAGTTTTCCAAAAAAATTTGATTTAAAATATGCAATAGGAAAAATGTTATGTGACTTTATAGACGAGCGGCACACCCCAAAAAAAGCTTATTTCTCGAGATACTGTTACTAATTTTGGTCATACTTTATATTTTTGATGGTGCTCAAAACTAAAATTAGGGTTGTTTTGAATTTTACGTGGGGGAACATTATCAAAATCGCAACTTTACCTTAAAAATAAAAAAAAAATCACGTTTTTTGAGTTTAATTTGCTACAACTCTGTTCCATTGTAATATTTTTTTCTGATATTTTTATAGTATATATTTCTCAACTTTCTGAAGACAATGGGACCTGCTTCAATATTTCTGTCATGCCATAAAGAAAGTTATAAATTGTTTGAAGTAAAAGGTGCAGATTCTTGAATTGAAAAGTTTAATCGCAAAAGTTGAGTAACAAAATTTGAAATTTAGCTGTTTAATTAATTTTAAGTTAAAATCTAGAGTACAGAGAACAAAATGTTTTATAGAAAAAAAGTGGTGTAACTTTTAATTTTAAGAAAAACGTGATTTCATTTTTTTTATTTTTAGGGTAAAATTGCGATTTTGACAATGTTTCCCCATCTAAAATTCAAAATAAAACTCATTTTCGATTTCAGCACCATAAAAAGTATAAAGTAAGACCAAAATTAGCCATTCACCACACCGTGGTTGATATCTCGAGAAATGAGCGATTTTTGGGGGGGAGTACCACGTACCACTCGTCTATAAGGTCGCGTAACTTTTTTTCTGTTGCATATTTTGACTTTGTGGCCTTTTTATTGTTATTTTTTAAATTTATTTATTTAAAATATAATTTTACTAAATAAATGTGCAACATAACAATATCCACAAAAATTCAAGTTTCTACCAAAATATATAAATATAATATTAAGCTTCAAATCCGGTATACTGTCAATGTTAAAAATGGGCTGCAACGGTCTAGCGCTAGAGAATGCTAGTCCGCGAATTTATTATCATTCGGCTGCGCCCATCATTTTTTTTACTTTAGTCGGAACGCAAAATACTCTTTCTTTATAACAATACTGTTTAAACAATTTTTAACATTTTTCTTGCAAAAAACTTTGTTAAAAACTTTGACTTTTCTTATAAAAGATTGGTTAATTTCAGATCTTAGTGTTGTTAATTAACGTAACAGTGATTTTTTCAAAAAAAGGGGCTATCTCAGACCCCAAGGGTCGTAGGACCTAAAAATTATTTTTATAAGTTGTGTGTTTTAACCAGCTTTCAGTATTTTTTATTGCCATTTAATTTGATCTAATTTCTAGGAAATTATTGTAATTGTTTATAAGCTTAAAAAACTGATATTTATTAACAAATAATTTTGTGTACGTACATGTAATTTTTTTTACTTTTTTGAAGTTATACTTCTTTACCGGCGATAGAGGGTGATTTTTTTATATGTTAAAACCTATCAGCCCGGCGCATGCGCATTATAACTTTGTTCTGATTGGATGTTCAAATGACATGTCAAAAATTATCCGATATGGCAGCTGTGGTTTGGAGGTAAAGGTAAACAAATGTATAATATATTAGTTTTATTGTTGTGAGGACAGAAACAAAAAAGTTTATAATATTGTAGTGACTTTTAAATAGTTTTTAAAAGCAACAGGTACGTAATAATTGTTAATGTATCATGGGTATAAACCTACCTATTTGATCTGCCAAAATACATAGTATGTAATACTTTTATTTATATAATTTGATTACCATCAAAATTTCTATCAATATTCACCTAATATATTGGTTTTTTGCTCTATATTTTGTTGTATTTTTTCAATTCTAAATCATTTCAATTCAAAATTAAAATAATTTGATCAATTTTCAAAATATCAAAATATCACAAGTTTAATCCGTTTAGTTAGTCGATCTTCGTAAATAATGACACATAGTGTCCGTGGCTAAGCGGAGAAGGCGAGTGAATTCCAATACCAACCGCTCTTATCAGCGCTGGTTCGAGTCCCAATAGAAACTTCCTTTTTTGTTTTTTTTAATACATTTTATGATTGTAAGTATATTTATTATATAATTGTATTTTCAGAAAATACGTATTTAGTTAAAAAAAATTTCGACAATTAATTTTCAGACATCATTTGTGGCTTGTTTAATGTGTTTGTGTGTGTTTTATTCTTTTATTCTTTTAATTTTTGGCACTGTTCTAATAAAAATGTTTGAGAAGTTGTAAGTATAAATTAGTTTAATATTTAAACAAAATATAAATAAAAAGTATATTAATTTCGTTTAAATCATATAATAGAAGTATAACTTCTTACGTGCGTACAAAGTACACACACATTCTTTTTTTTTTTTCATAGGGTATTAGTATACATCTTAACGAAGGAAATGAGTCCCTGATTATTGAGATACATTTAGCCATATTAACTGGACCAGCCTCAGAACTTGGCTCGTTTTTCAAAAAATTCTATAAACAAATAAAATTTTGCAAAAACTATTTAACAGGTCTGGACCATTTTTTGCACACCATTCAAAAACCATAATGCCCTCAAGTTTAGGTATATTTAAACATATTTTAATAAACAGTAAAATTGTTATTAACAATATTCAAAAACAGTGATTTTGTCGTCCGTTTTGCAATAACTTTTTTGTTTATTAACCGATTTTAATTTGGTGTATCTCATTCGATGTATCTTTTTTTTCTGAAAAAGTTACCAGTGGACGTCAAATTTCTAAATAAACAAGTTTTTAAGTTCTGAGCAAAAAACTAAGTTTGACGTTTTGATTGTTTATTTAAAAAATGTTCCACTAAAAAATTGATGAATCCCAAGATGGTAGCCTTTTTGTAATATCTCATACTACACATTTCAACTGTCAAACCTCGTCTTTTCAATTATGTCGAAAAACGGCTTATTTTTTACTAACTTGTTTGGTCTATATTGTCATATTGGTCTTTGTTGATATTTCTTTGTTATTAAGGAATCCTCTATTTAGTGTTTGGTATAGTTTTCCTGTGTTTTCCATTCTGTTGTTAAGATCGTCCTCGATGTCTCCTTTGTTGTTGATAACTGTTCCTAAGTATTTGTATGAATTTGTCTGTATTATTTTTTGTTGGTCTATCATTACTTCTACTTGATCTTCCGTCCCTTGTTTCCTTGATATTTTCATTATCTGAGTATTCTCTTTGTTTACGTTTAAGTTGTATTTGCTTGCTTCTAGATTCCATTTCTCTAAGTTGTATTTCAGTTTTTCTGCTGTTTCCGCAATTAATACTATGTCGTCTGCAAATATACACATCTCAGCGTTTATCATTTGCATTCAGTTCCAACCGATGCAGTATTTCTTGAAAGTTTTCTTACATTCTTTCACTATCTCATCTATTACATTTTGAATAGCACTGGGCTGAGACTTCCCCCTTGTCTAACTCATTGAGTTGTTTCAAATGGTTCTGACTGTATATTTAACATTTTTACTGTATTTGTTGTTTTCATGTATATACTCTTTGTTGCTTCTATCAGTTCTTCACTTACTTGCTTCTTCTTTAAGCTTTCCCATATATCTTTTCTTTTGACTGAGTCGAATGCTTTTTCTATGTCTATAAAGCTCAGATATATTTCTCTATTTTTCTTTAATGCTTTTTCTATTATTTGTTGCATGGTGAATATATATATTCTATTTTTTTTTCTGATTTTCCTTTCTATTATGGTTTCATATACTTTTGCTGCTACACGTAGTAGTGACATACCTCTATAGTTCTTACAGTCTCTTGTGTTTCCTTTCTTGTATATAGGTATAATTAAATTAATCTCTCTAATGTTCGGTGGCTCTCTGATTATTGTTCTGAAGCTATTTCATTGTGGCATTTTTACAATCAACTATTTTTAATGGGAAACAAGCCACAATTTTACCAAAAATGATTTTATAACGTTTCGAATCCCAAATCGGGTTTCGTTGTCAAAATACAAAATACTAATAAAATAAACAAAAATGTTATTGCTAAGTAAAAAAATTCTTCTAATAATTTATTTAATACGTCAATTAAATCATTTTTGGTAAAAATGTGGCTTGTTTCCCACTAAAAATAGTTGATTGGCTCTCTGATTGTAAAGTCAAGGTGGGACGGACTATAGCAGTATAGTTATCTGAATTTCTACAATTTTAAATAACCTCGTAAAGTTATTCTTATTCACCTTATATACTATTACTTGTTATTGGCTCTATATTTGACTAATATTTTATGACAAAGATATGAACTAAACAAACCTTATTAGGTCATAAACTAATTTTGAAAGCTTAGTAAAATCATTAATAATTATTGACAAATGAAAATAATGTTTACATAAAGTCAACAAGAGAAGGTAATAAACAAATATATTATGCATAATAAAACAAATCAGATATTATTTAATCAGATTCAATGTTTGCTCTTTCGGTAATATTATTCAATAGCTGTTCTTGATTTACTCTAGTTTATTGATTAACCGTTTTACGTGTAATAGGTTTTAAATAAAAAACATTAATTAGTAATATTGACGTTTTTGTATTTTGAGAACGATTTCAGATATGGAAATCGAAACGTCAACTAAACGTATTTTAAACTAAAATTGTGGCTTATTCTCAAGAAAAATAATAAATTGCTAAGATGCCACGAGAAAATAGTTTCTGAACAATATTCAAATTAAAAAAAAAATTAAAAATTAAATCAAATTAAAAATTAAAATTTAAACAATAAGAAGCCGGTATGGGCCTAGCGTCACTCAAAATTTTAGGATATTGGAAATTTTATACGAAAAACTGGCACATTGTCAAAACTCGAATAATTTTTTGGGAAGATATAGAGATAATAAATTATTATATATTTGAGATCTATTAAATTTTCTATTTATAAGGTATTATATAAATAAAATTCATTGTTCTTTCTTGTTGATTCTCAGGTTTAGTTTTATACAAAATAGATCTGAATATGTTCGTTGGGTTCGTTGTCCAGGTCTCATCGAGACCTGAACAAAGATGTGAGGAATCAAGTACAGAAAGCAAATATACTGGCAGGATGCCTTAATAACAATATGTATATGGTAACCGACATATTAATAGTGAGATGAAGTCAAGAATTTATAAAGCCAGTGTAAGACCAATAATGAAATATGCATCAGAAACAAGAGCCGATACAACCACAACACAAAGACTATTGGAAATAGTAGGAATGAGAGTACAGTGACGAATTGCATGAAATACGCTGAGAGATCGAAAGAAAAGTGAGAACATTAGAAGAAAATGTAACGTACAGTGTATAAACGAATGGACACTAAATAGAAAAAATAATGGAATAACCACATAAAAAGAATTGGAGAGACAGGTGTGGCCAAAATAGCCAGAGATAAATCACCAATCGGTAGAAGAAGTATCGGCAAACCGCGCAAAAGATGGAGTGGCATACCTTTCATAGAAGTATCAAGCCGCCAATGAACAAGCAGAATTACTTATAAATAGGAAAAAGACGAAGAAGAAGATATACTTATTCTAGCACAAGTATTGATGACTTGAAATTAGTGGCAACATAGTAGTATTGGCACAAATTAACAAAGAACTTAAAAAATATTAAAAAAAAATAACAAGAAAGAAACAGATATAAAAAATTGTATATCAGCGGACTAAAAATGAAATTTTAAAAATGGAGGTCATCTAATAGTAAAGAATACAAAACTAAAAACATGTAAGTTGGAAGAAACAGAGAGATTTGGCTTCTGTCGAATATGGAACAACTAACAATAATAAAGGAATTCAAAAAATAATAATAGCTTTAATTTAATGGAAATGGATGAAATTTTAAAGAGATTGGTTATCACCAACGAAATGGATTCATAAGTTGGACACCTAATAGGAATGCGAGCAACACAGCCAATCACAGGAACACTTGTAGAGGCGGAGCAGCAATCATAGTTAGGAATAATCTAAAACACCATGAACTACCGAAAATCGAAAAAAACTTCCTGCAAGCAGCCTCAATTTGCATAGAAGACAATTTTGGCGACCCACTATGCATTTCAGCAGTTTATTGTCCGTCAAATTATCAACCGAACAAGAACGGATTTTAAACACTTTTTAAATAATTAGGTCCCAGGTTCTTAGCGGGTGGGGACTACAATTCAAAACACAAGTGCTGGGGCTCAAGATTATCCCCCTCGGGAAGAGGTAGAGTCCTATACGATGTGGTGAAAGAAACGCAACTACAATATCTCTCGACCTACAAACCAACTTACTGGCCAACCGATCAAAATAGATTGCCTGATCTGCTTGACTTCTTTATATATAAAGGAATACCAAAAGAATACCTGCACATAGAACCTAATGAAGACCTATCGTCAGATCATTCACCAATTATTGCAGCAATAATGACAAATCCATTAGAAAAATGTCCACCTCCAAGACTAACGAATAAAACAACAGACTGGAATATTTTCAAAGAAATCCTACAAGGACAAATAGACCTAAAAATCCCACTAAAACAACCACAAGATATAGAAAATGCAATAGAAACACTAACAAAACAGATACACGAAGCTGCATGCGACTCTACAAAACAAAATTTTGAACAAACACAGTTCCATAAGGATTGCCCAACAATAATAAGAACAAAAATATTAGAAAAACGAAAACTTCGTAAAAAATGGCAGCAAACTCGTTCACCTCAAGACAAAACAGAATTAAACAGAATGTGTAGAGAAATAAAAGAACTACTAAAACAACATAGTAACGCCAATTTCCAACATTACCTAGAAAATCTGACACCTAATTCAGATAGCGATTACTCATTATGGAAGGCCACAAATAAGCTAAAGCGGCCACAAAACCAAATTCCACCTATCAGAACAGAAGATTTAAAATGATTAAAGACAGATCAGGAAAAAGCAGACGCTTTCGCAAAACACCTAGGTATTTCAGCCACTAACAGACAGAGCCAATGAAGATGACGACATCTATGAATATTTAGATAGTCCTAATCAGATGAATCTACCACCCAAATGGGCAACTCCTAATGAAGTAAAAGGTCTAATAAAAAACCTCAATAAAAAGAAGGTCCTGGACATGATATGATAACGGCCAACATATTAAATAACCTACCTAGAAAAGGAATAGTAAGTTTAACACAGATTATTAACTCGATACTAAGAACAGGCTACTTTCCTGCACAATGGAAGTTAGCAGAAATCATAACGATTCCAAAACCAGGAAAACCTCCACATGAAATTACATCCAACCGACCCATTAGCTTATTACCAATTATGTCCAAAGTTGCAGAGAAAATCATTGCAAGTAGACTAATTATTAATATACAGACAAACAATATTATACCAAATCATCAGTTCGGTTTTCGCCAAAACCACGGCACAACTGAACATGCATGGGGGTGGTAGAAAAGATACAATCAGCCTTCCAGGAAAAGAGCTATTGCAATGCCATTTTCCTGGATGTAAGTCAAGCATTTGACAAGGTCTGGCATCCAGGATTGTTATTAAAACTGAAGAAAGAAATCTCTCAGCCGCTATATACAATACTAAAATCATATCTCGAAGAAACGCTATTTTACACAAGATACGAAGAAAGTGTGTCTGAAATTCACAACATAAATGCTGGGGTCCCGCAAGGCAGCGTCTTGGGACCAATTCTCTACACAATCTTAACAGCTGATTTCCCAACTGGAGAAGAATCTACAATCGCAATATTCGCAGATGACACTGCAATTCTGGTAAAAAAATCCAGATCCCATACAGGCAGCTGAAATATCGCAACAAAACATACATCTAATTGAAATATGGGCTAAAAAATGGAAGATAAAGATCAACGAAGCAAAATCAGTTAACGTAGTATTCACTAAATGTCACAAAGAAACACCGAATATCTCAATGCATAACAAGAATATTCCTAAAAATGATACTGTAAAATATCTCGGATTACACCTTGACAAGGGGCTAACATGGAGAACACACATCTGGACGAAGAGATCTGGACAATTAGGAATAAAATACAAAAACACTACTGGTTACCAGGCCGAAAATCCACCTTATATCTATCTAACAAAATATTAGTGTATAAAGCAATCATCCGGCCCATCTGGACATACGGAATTGAACTGTGGGGAAATGCAGCAGACAGCAACCTAGCAATACTGGAGCGGTTTCAATCCAAGGTTCTTCGTGCTATCACAAATGCACCGTGGTTCATTCCAAACACAGACATTTACAGGGACTTTAAGATCGAAACAGTGAAGCAAATGATCATCAAATGCAGTGATAAATATTTCAAACAACTGGAAAAGCACCCCAACGAATTACCAGTGAATTGATTGGACAACTCTACACAACTAAATAGACTGAAAATTAGAACTCCTATTGACTTGCCGCTTAGAATATAAGTGTTTTAAGGTTTTAAGTGAAAATAAGTGACTTAGTGTAGTTATTAGTAACAAACCTACTAGGAGTTGATAGTCATTGGACTAAAACTCCTCTCACATTTGTTCGCTCAACAAAAATGCTTAGTTTTACTTTTTTTGTGATGTAACCGATTGTATTTAAAAACAAATAAAAAAAACAGAAACACTTGTAGGAAGAAGAAGCAGAGGCGTACCTCGAATTAGGTGATTAGATGGAGTTGAGACCGATTTACGAATATTAAAAATCAGAAAATGGTAGCAGGTCACCAGAAACCGAAAAAATGGCGACGAATCTTGGATTAGGTTATGATCTACAAAGGATTGTCGAGCCGAAATGATGATGATGATACCTACTAAGATCCACTTAGAAATAGGTTTCAGAACCAGAAATAAAATACTAGGGTGACAAACTTGGACATCGTCTTCTCTACAAGAAGACGATACCTTGGGCAACGAGGTTTGGCAAAGGATGGCGGAAATACTGCAAGATGCTGTTAACAATAATCGAATTATAATTATTGTAACATAATTGAACCCGTATATAGATAAATAGATAGATAGATAGAAACTCGGACAGTAAATTAATAATTGAGCTTAGAAGAGAGTTGTGCAAGAGTATACATAGCTTGAAGTGTTAATTTACATACATATATACATGTACTTACGACTAAAAGGAGTAAAAACATCGGCAACAACATAATCACTTGCTATAATTCACATTTGCAATACCGTAAGGTTATATCCAATGGTATAATTGTCGAAACTTTGTTTAATCTCAGTACACAATGGCTTAAATACTAAGAGATTAGGATTTATTAAATGATTAACACGTAATTAAATAAAAAGTAAGCATTTATTAGCGGCGACAATAAAGCAATGAGATAATCTGCTTTTTAATTTCTCCGTTGTTGTTCTATGGATAAAATGATTTAATGAATAAAAATCGGAATGTTTGAAGTACATATTCTGCGGAGTATCATCATCATCATCATCCAGTTTTGTCTCTTGTCCACTGCACGACATAAGCCTCATCAGCACGTCTCCAGAAAACTCGATCTTGTGCTAATTGCATCCACTACCATCTATTCTTTTTATGTTGTCTGTCCAGCGTGTTGGTGGTCAGCGTCTGCTCTCGTGTCTTTGCGAGGTCTCCATTCTAACAGTTTTTTTGTCCACCTGTTATCCTACACTCTCGCTATATGTCCGGCGAAACTCCCTTCAATCTGGTAATTCTTTCTATGATATCTTGCACATTCGTTCATTGCCCTACTTCTAAATTTGTCATTCGATCCGCAAGTCTTATTTCTAGTATCAATCTTTCCATTTTTCGCTGTGTTATTCTAAGCTTTGACACCCTTGCTTTGGTTAATCTTAGTGTTTCAGCTCCAGACGTAATGACTGGAAGAGCACATTGATTGTATATTTTTCCACCTATCTCTACCAAAAGTATACTTTTCCTGACCTGATTGTAGGGAGCAAAGTCGTACTTTTCCTCCCTAGAGAGGGAAAGTACTTCTCCCTCTAGGGAGGAAACAGCACCTTGGTGCTTTACCAATTCAATACCTTGGTGGAGAAAGACGACTTTGCAGTCTTGTGTGACTACTCTCACTACCAGGGCCGCCGAGAGGAATGAGCGGGCCCCGTCAAGAAGTGGCGGACGGACCCCCGACAAAAAGTGAAGAGCGAAAATGTTCAACTTTTATAGAAATAAAATTATCAATAGTAAAAATATGTCATAAGAAACACTTCAAATATAAATTTTATTAAATTTTGATTATATTTATAATAGTGAAAATATTTATAATACAGGTGCTTTTCGAGTTTTCTGATTTAGAAAAGATGTCTATAATTTTCGAAAAATCGCATGATTTTACCAAATCATTCTCAATGCACAAAGTTGATAGGCGAGTTAACCAATCCTGTTTTATTGTAGATATCACAGCATTCTTTATGCGAGAAAGAAAACTAAAGGATCTTTTCGCTTCTGCGACTGTCACCGGAAATGTGCAAAATATTCTTAACGCAATAACGACGTTAGGAAATAATGAATCTAATTTGAGATGTTTAATTTTATTAAGTAAATCTATTGGAGAAATTGCAGGGAAAGATTCAAGGAAGGCGCAGCATAGGTAGAAGAAAAATGTCCTGGCAGAGAATGGTTTGGATCCAACTCAACTGAACTCTTTCGGGCTGTAGTGTCAAAAGTTAGAATAGCAATGATGATTGCCAACCTTCGTCGCAGAGATGGCACGTAAAGAAGAAGATTGGAGAAAGTTGAGATTTACTAATATTATCCTTGTATATCGCTCTCAAATAAAAAATTTCATCTATTAATTCTTCACTGATGTCTTCTTTATAAAACTCGCGCAATATATCAATTTTTTTTAATATTCTCGTCATCGTCATCGTCATCTCGGAATGTCCACAAAATGTTATATAGCGAATTAATTTCATTTGCCGCATTAAATATTCTGGTCAAATTGCTTATTATTTGACAATATTAAATAGTTCACAGCGAAATATTGCGTCGGGCTCAAAAGTCGCATCACTACTGGGCCCAGGCAATCATCAAAAAATCTCACTGGCTTCTTGCGCCGTCTTTCTTTATTTTATGTAAATTCTGGATTTATTCCATAATTGCTGGTAACTAATTTAGATTCTTCAACAATGGAGACCTGATCCCTTTAGATTCTGACCCTTTATATTCTTCAATCAATTTCTGATTTTTTGTAAATCTTCTAGAAGCCCTGATATATTTTTAATCTACATATCCATAATTATCTGACTGCACTGCAGCATTTGACTTCTGTGATTTATTGCTGTTAAAATTTTACAGCAAATCAACTAAAGGTCATGTTAAATATAGCCGAGGATTAATTAAACGTATTATGGACATTAAGTGAAGACCAAAAAAAGAAAACGGGAAAAATTACGTCTTTTGTCTGGTCGACGCCGGGCCCCTTACATCGCCGGGCCCCGATAAAATGTACCGCCTATACCGCCCTCTCGGCGGCCCTGCTCACTACCCTACAAACACAAGCGCCTCTAAATTATATAACAGGAGCCTTGAGTAGTACAAAAACAGTAAAGAAAACTCGTACACATATTTAGACTCTATTTTGTTTTGTCCAATAAGAAGAGAAAAATAGACTATTAAGCATATACATATATACTAAGGATTTCCACTGTATTCCTTCACTCAATCGTTATCTTCAGTTCTTTCTGTTTTGTTTTATACAATCTTGCGAGGAATTGAGAGAAGAAGAATATCATGGTTAAAGAGCCTGAGGAAATGTTAAGAGGTCAACAACTAGTAGGTATATTTAAAGCATCGGTTAACAAAATAATTATAGCCAGAATTATCGCCAATATTCGAAACGAATAGGTACCAATAGAAGATGATACGCTGCTTCGTCCATTTCATCTCTGAAAGATCTTCGGAGCCTGTCTCTCTTCCTTCCTCCTATCGGATTCTACACTGATATTCTGTTTGTTCAACAGTTTTTGTCTGCTCTTCTGACATATATTTTATAATTTTCATACCCATAATTCAAAATATTTCTTTTATTCTTCTATTTGTTTTTATAAGTATTAATGTACTTTTGCAGTTTCTTGTTTGTCCTAGTCTATTTTTTATATATTCTTCAGTTGTTCCTTTGTTTGATATTCTATCTAATTAGCCTTCTTCGGTCCATCTTTGGACATATACCTCCCCAATCCTTTTCCATTCTTCAGTATCTGTCGCTACAGTTATCCACCTAGAGCCCACGTGCTTCTTGACATCATCTGCCCATCTCATTTGTGGCCTTCCTCTGCTTCGTTTATATTCCCACGTTCTCCAATTTATGAGATTTTTTTTCTTTTATCATTTCAAACAATTCTTCTTTTTTATCGGTTATCAATACGATGTCATCGGCGTACCTTAGGTCGTTCAAGCGTTGTCCACAAATTTTTATACCTTTTTCTTCCCATTCTAATCTTTTAAAAATATCTTCCAGAGCCTGATTGAAAACTTTCGGTGATATTTTGTCACCCTAAATACTTATACCTGTTTGTTCTTTGCAGTGATGACGCGTGACTTTTTCTGAAGTGTTACCAAAACAAGATGCAAAAAATCTTATTTAAAAAAATGAAGATATGGCTAAATGTATATATACACTCACCGGCACAAAATTCCGCCACCCAAAATTTTTGATTAAGCTTGACAATCTATAACTTTATTATTTGTACTTCGATTTTCAAGATTCTTGCACGAGTTTGTAGGTACATGTATTGATGTCAATTGCTATTATTCCGGTAACAAAAATTTTTTGCTTTGATGGCAATATACGGGGGTGAATGTAAGCGTTGCTTTTTTCTCTTAACTTTAAAAAATGATGTGGAAAAATTGGAAGGCTGATTTTGTTTCATACTCCTTTTGTATTATCCTGGAGATATCACTAAGGTCATGTTTTTTGAATTATCTGAATATCTCTTTTCTTGTTAGGGACCGTTCTAGTATTACGTAACGCAGGTTGGGGGGGGGGGGTCAAAAATCTTCAAAAATTGCGTTACGCAATAGTTAAACTCCCATAAGAGTGCGTTACGTAGGGGGGGGGGGGTTAAAAATCTTCAAAAATCGCGTTACGTAATACTTGAACGCTCCCTAAGAGCTGTAATTAAAAACAGTGCTTTGAAGGTTTATTTAATCAAAAATATCAAACGCACTAAAATTAACAAAACAAAACAAATTTAACAACAAAACAAAACAATTCAATAGCGGTTATGTCCACCTCTTGCAGCAACGACTGCTCGCAATCTGTTTAGCATCTAATAAAGATGTGTTTTCCTTGCCTGGGGAATAGCCCGATATTCCACTACCAGGGCCATAACTGTACCAAATTTTCTGGAGGCCTAGGATGACGGCAAATAGTTTTTATTCATCCCATAAATGCTCAATATGATTGAGATCTGGGCTGCATGCGGGCCATTCTAATCTTATCAATCCAACCTCAATTGTATGAGTCAATCAGTGTTTTATTTACAAAAAATGGTACAGCTCTTACAAGAAAAAAGATATTCGGAGAATTCCAAAAACAAAATGTTGGTAATGTCTCCGGGAAAATATGACAGGACTATGAAACAAAATCAGCTATTACATTTTTCCACAGATTTTTTTAAAATTAGGAGAAAATGCAATGCTTCCTTTCACCGCTGTATAATGACATGCAAGCAAAATTTTTTGGTATCGGAATAATACCAAACAATATGAATACATGTACCTACAAACTGGTGTAAGAATCTTGAAAATCGGAGCACAAATAATAAAGTTATAAATTGTCAAATTTAATTAAAAACTTTGGGTGGCGGAATTTTGTGCCGGTGAGTGTAGCTTCACTAATATCATTTTGTATATCACTTGAAACTCTCGAAAAAACAGATGTCTCTAGATGTTGACAAAATTTTTTTTTTGGCAATTAATGTTAACAATTCCCTGTAATTGTCTGGATTGTCAGAGTCGTCGCACTCAAAATGACCACGAAACCCTAGTTCTTGTTTGGCCCAAAAACATACAGTATCTATTGTAAGTGTGCTAAGGATATACCTATCTATTTTTTTTAACAAACTCATTATGTTTAGCAATATTCGCTTTAAAAGCTTGGTTAAGAGAACTTTTGATTTTTGTTTTGCCAAACTGAATAAAATTGGGTATACATCTTACATGTAGGTAACGGAGAAATTTCATGTCTCCTTTTTAAAAATCTAACACTATTTAAATCGTGAACCTGGTCCACCCATTTTTCTGTAGAAACCAGAAGACATGGCCAACAATACAGTATATTTTTCTTGCAACCATAATATAACCAAGGATTTTCACTGTACCAACTAAATTTAAAATATCGAACTACTTTTGTTGATTCCTTTTTTAAATTGTTTAAAATAGGTCTTTAATTTTTAATCTTATTTTTTTCTTCAAAATTATACAAGGAGAATTTCTTTTCAAGTAGTTGATCGATTAAGAAGCGATTTCATCCATGGTTAACTGCAAGCACACTTTTTATAGGTACTGTCACCAATTTTAATTTTGGTAACAGCGCTACTGATACACAGCGTGCTTATGCCGTCGCTTCTTCAAAATGTTCAGTCACTAGCCGGTCCCGAGCGCCAGCGTGGGTATATAACCATTGTAACCAGAAATGAGTCTGGTAACAGAGTATAATAAAGTGCAACTGTGTCACATAAACTCGCCAATATTTTCGTGTCTACGAGTAGTTGGCTATTTACTGAGTTAGGTACTATTACCACATAATATAATAATATATTTCTATTGGTAAAAATATTGGTAAATTGAATTATTCATCATCATAAAATATTTATTTGCAAGATTTTTTTAACTGTTACCAATGGTAACAGTGGTTACATGGACGCTTCGCCAGTGGTTCTTTGATTTGTTTATATTCGTCTATTTCCAGCTGTTTTATTTCCGTATTCTCCGTTGGTAGGTATTTTGTTTTCTTAAGGTTTATTTCCATTCCTTTTTTTATATATTCCTGTTCCAGTTTTCTCGTCATAAAGATGAGGTCATCTTCGTCTTATTCGATCACTCTTCGGTCGTCAGCAAAACTTAGGGTTTTAAGCAATAAACTAGTAAGCAATAAGCATTTATTAAATTTAATTTTTTAAATACATTGTTTGAAGCAAAGGGTTAAATAGTTAAATGGTGAACAAAAACTAACAAATCTGATCTCTGCAATAACTCAACATGTTAATGTAAAATCACATACTTTTGTTTGTGGGTTAAAAGGGCGTCCAGTAGGACAAGTGTGGTTACTGAGAACCCACTGTCCATTGTAGTATATGCATATGAAGTAGCTTAAGCAGTTGGCGGTTTCGTAACGATGAGAGCCTGCGCCTTGGCTTTCACAAAGTGATTGTGATTCTGTTTCGTTAATTTGTCCAAAAATCTGAAATTAAATAAAGAAAATAATATATTAGAAATAAATAAAACACGTGTTGAACATACTTATGGACCAAAAGACATATAGAATGGAGACCTAGAGAAGATAAAAGACACTGAAGTAGACCATTAAAAAGGTGGATGGATGACTTCAGAGAAACAGTGGGAAGATGGAGACAGAAGGTACAAGATAGAGAATAATAGAAGAATATGGAGACCTATATTCAACAGTAGATGCAAGAGGTTGACGAATGGTGATGACGATGATGAACATACTTATAAAACAAGATAAATATACACACTAATCGTTAGACATTCTTCTTCTTCTTCTTCTTCTTTTTCTTCGTCTAGCCATTCACGTCCACATCTGAACATAAGCCTCTTCAAGTCTTCCTTTCCATTGTTTTTTGTTGTACGCTACTTGTAGCCAATTTTTCCCGGCAGTTCGTTTCAGATCATCTGTCCATCTCATAGGAGGTCTGCCTCTGGGTCTTTTGTGTTCGTATGGTCTTCAGGTTAGAATTGTTCTGTGCCATTTGATGAGATCGCTCCTAGCTACATGTCCAGCGTATTTCCATTTCAATTTTAGTGATTTTTGTACCACATCGGCGACTTTAGTTTTCTGTCTTATCCATGTGTTTCTTTTTCTGTCCTTAAGTGATATGCCAAGCATTGCTCTTTCCATCGCGTGTTGAGTGACTCTGAGTATCTTCATATTCTTTTTTGTGATTGTCCATGTTTGTGCCCCATATGTTAATATCGGAATAATGCATACATCAAAGACTTTAGATCTAAGATGTAGTTAAATTTGCTGATTTCTGAGTATATAGTTCAGTTTGCCAAATGCTGCCCATGCTAACTTTCTTCTTCTTTTTATTTCTTCCGTTTGAATTTCCCTATTTAGTATTATTTTTTGTCCTAAGTATATATATCCTTCAACTTTTTCTATAACTTTGTTGTTTATTATTGTCATCGTTTCTTCGGAGTGCATGACTTTTGTTTTGTTTAAATTCATTTTCAGTCCTATTTTAGAAGATTCTGTGTGTAGTTCTGAAAGCATGGTATGCAGTTCTTGTAGGTCAGTAGCTATCAGGATTATGTCATCCGCAAATCGTAGATTACTGAGATAGCGGCCATTGATGTTTATTCCCTTATATTTCCAATTTAGATTTTTAAAAACGTCCTCCAAAACTAAGGTGAACAGTTTGGGTGATAGAGTGTCTCCCTGTTTGACTCCCCTGTTTAATGGTACAGGGTTCGAATACTCGTTAGACATTAAGAAGTCAAAATCCAATGAATTTGAAACTGTTAATACAAGATGTGCATTATTTTGTTACCAGCATGAATATTAATATGTAAAGGAATTAAGTATTAGGGTGGTCGAAAAAATATTGTTTTATTTTTTAATCGCTATACCGCGGAAAACTTGTTTTTGGGGTATATAAGTAAATTGCAAAGTAATGTAAAGTTATATATTGAACGGCCAGCTAGCGCATCATACTTAACCCGGGAGTAGTCGCGCTCACTTCTGTAACGTGAACAGTCGCGTGTTAGATTTCATCTCATAATACGAATTAAAATATGAATTTACAACAAATTTTTATTTTATAGTGTTTTTATTTACTTGCTATGTTAGAAATATTATTTCTAACAATTATTAAAGCTAATTGGCTCTCCCCAAAGCCATAAATTCCACAAAAAGAAGAAGAAAAAAATACCTACGCATTACTACACCCTTACTCGAGGCACTTACGAATTCTTTTCAAAATTGCAAAATTTTTCACCAAGTTATCGCGAAAAAAGATAAAATGTAAGATTCTACTCTTATCTAACGGCGCGAATACTCGCGGGTTAAAATTTAGTTTTTTTCAGAAATCAAGACATTTTTCAATTATTTTTACAATCTTTAGTCAATAATATTTCAACATGCTATACTGAAAACTGTTTAGTTAATAGTTTAAAAAATAGGAAATAAATTTGAAACAGACAATATCTTTTAATTTGCGGTCGCGCAAAATACTCAAAAATTGGTAAAATTCACATAGTAGCACCTTAAAAGAAGGTGTGGTCTAGTATGTTGTGTTGGGTGTTAATAGCACAATCCATGTTTTGTCATTTTACTTTACACTCCATTTATTTGGAATAGAATTATTATAGTGTGTTTAAAGTTATAAAGGATATACATAAAACAGCTTATAATTTTAATAACACGTTTAGTTGAAACAAAAAAGAAACCAAATTGGAGCCAAAAAATGTGAACAAATTAAATGAAATTTTGACTTAGAAAGAGTCTTTTACTCACTATTTCTGAGTGGGTACGTTGAAGCTGCCCTTGCTTTCAAACTTTGGCATCGAAGCTCTGGATACTAAGGCAGATCTTATGAAACCATCTCAGTACTTAGCACCGACGACTTTTTTAGGTGCTTCAGTCACCAACTTGGCGCAGCGTTCCACGGCTTGAGTATGACATGGAAATTTTCCGTAGTTCCAATCCTCGGGTGTTTCACCAGCAGTGATTTTAGCCCAATCTTTATCATCAGAGACTCTCCGTAACAGTGATGGTGGTGTAAAATCAATGGTGTTCCAATCAATTAATTCAGTATAGTCAGTCGCATGAAAGTTGATTTTTGGAGGTCAAAAAACCCTAATTGTTTCTGTTTCTGTAGCTAACATCCTTGCTTTGATTATTCTTCGGAATCCAATTCTCTTATGTGCTTCCTTTCATCTACTATCATCCTCAGCAGCAAATTTTCTGGGTGTGAAAAAATGCATTTCTTTCGATTACAGGATCAACTACTTTAATCAAATTCTCTGGTAGAAATCTGGTTGACTTGATAGCCTCAAAAACGAGTTCAGGTCCATCTGTTATGTATTCGCTGTACTTTATTTTAAACCATACAGGCATGCATGATTTAATAATGAAGGATACTAACAATTTATGTTCAACTGAAGGCGTTTCTACACTTACATGCAGTCTCAAAATTCTGTTAACTGTAGTCAACCATCGAGAGTGGGAATGTGGACCTGGTTCTCGAACAGATAAGTCCACAGGGCAGTTGCCTGACTTTATCGCACAACTTATGTCTAGAAGATACTATTCATCTCTACTCAAAAGATTGCGATTAACTAGTCCTCCTAGTGGTTAGGAACGAGATGGTTTCATAAGATCCTGCCGTAGCATCCAGAGCTTCGATGCCAAAGTTTGACAGCAAGCGCAGCTTCAACGTACCCACATAGAAAGAGTGAGTAAAAGACTCTTTCTAAAGTCAAAATTTCATTTAATTTGTTGACACTGTTTGGCTACAATTTGGTTTCTTTTTGGTTTCAATTAAACATGTCATTAAAATTATAAGTTGTTTTATTTATATCCTTTATAACTCTAAACATACTATAATAATTATATTCCAATTAAATGGGGTGTAAATTAAAAGAACAAAAAATGGATTGTGTTATTAACACCAAACACAACATACATTGAAGAGACAACACGTAAGAAGAATAGAAGAGTTCGAAATGTGGTGTTACAGAAGAATATTGAAAATTCAGTGGGTTCAAAGGATTACCAATGTTGAAGTGCTACGTCGTTTAAATAAGGAGTTAGAAATTATGAAAAGTATAAAAACTAGAAAACTGGAATATTTGGGTCACATTACCAGAGGACAAAAATTTGAGTTGCTGAGAATTATTATGCAAGGAAGGATACAAGGAAGAAGAAGCATAGGAAGAAGACGCATCTCCTGGCTGAAGAACCTTAGAGAATGGTTTAACTGTAGTTCATTACAACTATTCAGAGCAGCAGCCAACAAAGTGACCATAGCCATTATGATATCCAACCACCGATAGGAGAGGGAACTTTAAGAAGAAGATAACATACTAGACCACACCTTCTTTTAAGGTGCTAATATGTTTTGTTGCTACCACAAATTAAAATTGTCTGTTGCAAATTTATTACCTATTATTTAAACTATTAACTAAACAGTTTTCACTATACCATGTTCAAATAAACCTTCAAATATACCCATTTGAAGTTATAATTTAAAAAAATTGTATTTTAATTAGTTTATAAGGGTTTCAAGCAAAAAACTATAAACATTTATACTTTAATTAACAATAATGATAGAAAAGCTCAAAAGGGCCAATTTGATCTTATGAAAATGTTCGTAAGTTTATTTTTGGCCAAGATATCGATATTTTAATGGCGCGCTATGAGGTGCAAGATCGGCTCACAGTCAAGTAAGTACCTATTTTTCGACGCTTTATCGATCGTAACTCTGCTTCTACGCATGCAAATGAGCTTTTCAAGATCTCATTTTAAAGCTTAATTAATGGACTTCTAAACAAGGTATTTTAAAGTACTTTATATATCATATTTTTTTTGACATATAATACACCATTTTTTATTAATTAAATTATTCGTTATTGCAACAAATCAATATTACATTACACTATTAAGAAACAATGACGTTGTTGTTACAAATAGACAGAATTGGCAGTAGTATGTTATATTGGTAGATATTAACAGACATATTAAGAACGTGCAAGGCCTCCTGAGCAAAAAAGTGTAACACCAGAGCAGTCGAAAGGTGTCTTTACCGTGATATTACTATTTGTGAGCCGATCTTGTACCTCAGAGTGTGCTATTAAATTATCGATATCTTGGCTAAAAATATAAACTCTTTCCCAAGCTCAAAATGTTACTTTTGAGTTATTCTATTATTAATGTTAATTAAAGTATAAATAATATTTATTCCTCTTTACTAAAAACCCTTATAAACAAGTTAACGTACAGGGTTATTCACTATATTTTGACCCCCCTGTAAACTGCTTTATTTACAGAATTAGAAAAAAACGTAAAATACAAAAGTTATTCGATTTTTAAATTATGATTTTTTGACATATATATCGTACTAGTGACGTCATCCATCTGGGCGTAATGACGCAATGTATGATTTATTTAAATGATAATATTCCATTGCTGCAGCGATGCTATAATATGAGGTGCCTGATGCCCGGCATGTACGACGTCATCTCCTGGAGTTTAATAAAAATTTGTTATATAAATAGTTGAAATTTATCCAAAATCAATGGGAAAATCCCAGTAGCTGGCCGTATACCATAATTAAAAATCATACAGAACAAGTAAAAACTTCGTTTGTACAATGATATAAAAAGTTTATTGAAAAGCTATTAAAAAGTCATCCAAAAGGATTCGCAAAACGTTTTCGATCTAGATCAGATCATCTTCAGTGCCTAGAACGAAGTATTTCCACGTTAGAATGAATACAAAAGGTTAAAATTATGACTAGTTAAAAAAATGTGGATAATACTTACGTTCTCCTTAGTAGATGAAATTTTATTTAGAAAGTTTATTTTTCATTTCTCTTTTTCTTTCAAACCAAATTAAACTTTCGTCTTCTTTTTTAAACTGTTATCAATGACGTCACTGGCTTTACTATGAATAACACTTTTATTAACATAAAAATAATAACAGTTCTTTCTGTAACAGAGAGTTGCCTTTTAGACTTTTACAATAGAATCTAATTTATAATAATTTAAATTCCACTTTAATACAGTTATTAACATCCATTGAGCTTAACTAATAATTTAAATTCATAAACTACACTATTTCTTAATGTGTACCCTCTTTAACAACAGAGTGGATAACACATATGGAACGGCACTAGGCTCCGGGCTTCAGTCGGTTAGAGGTGTCTTAGTCGGGGTTGAAAGTCTCAAATATAAGAAATAGAGGTACGAAAGAGAAAGAGAAGAGAAGATAAGGTAGGAGAAAACAATATTGGGCGCCACCTATCGCTGGATAGGAATTATGAGGAATAGGAAAACTTAAACGGTAATAAAATGACAAGTAAAGATAACAAATATGAGGCGAAGGAGATAGGATATGAATAATACGCGGTTGCAAAATAGACTTAAGAGAATAGCGGGTATTTATGTCGCGCGGTAATCACTAGATATCAAAAACACATATACACACGTACATATATATAAAAAAATAAAAATCAACATAATACCTGAAAGAGAAACAGAAATATACATGCAACAAAATAAATAATCAGATAGATATGAGGAAATAAAAATAAGTAAATATTTGAGTTAAAAATTATATTGTGATGTTCAGAGTATATATTTATAAAACAAGTAACAAAAAACAATGATTTAAAGGTTCTGTCGTAATTTTCCGCAACGTAATAATATTCAGATTGATATTCTCAAGGCAGGTCAGAAACAACAAAAAATATATAGTTATGTTTATGGAGATGATTAATTTAAATGAAAATTCTCTTGACACGTCTTGACAGCACACAAGGACACAGGAAAATGAATTTGTAAGTGCCTCTGAGGGCTAAATTTAGCTCTTAGGGATGAACACGGAAGAAGGGGTAATAGTCAAATATGGTCCGTAATGGCATCTGGAAGACGGGTCATTTAAGAATCTCTCAACTTTCTCTTGCTAAGCAAACATCCTTATACTGCAAGCGGCTTCGAAAGAGTTCGTAGAAATTTTAGTTTTGACGAAACAAAAGGAAAGAAATTCATTGTTAGGACAATGGAAATATGCGAGTACAAAACTAGAAAGTTGCCCCCTATGGATTTTATGAAAGCATCTCTGCAGAAGAGATTTACCACCTAAAGATTCCGAGATTAGGGCATATGTACAAGGCTGATCCTTTACCATGGGCGTAGCTAGAAAAATTTTGAGATGGTTTATAAAGGGGGGATTTCACACATGCCACACTACCCTTTCCACGGTGGAAACTAGTTATACTGAGTTTTCATCGGAGCTTTGAAACCAAGAAGCATGTGAGGACATCGCGAAGACAATGTTGTAAAGGACAGATAAAATTTATGGTACTACGGCAGATAATATATACATAAGATATGACCAAGTAACTTTATTACCTAAGATAAGCGATAAAATAACTATTAGTTATCTAATACAATAGTCAAACGAAAGGTAAAATTACAATTTTTACAAAAGGTACAACAATATAAGTTTAATAACCCTATATAACTAATATCATATATTGGTACAACTATGTTCATATTTACACATGCATATGTGTCTATGGCTCTTATTCGCTCCATAGTGTTACGGCGAACAGGACACGTTAGGCAAACAAGACACGCTAGGCAAACAAGACATGGTAGTCCGTTCACGGGGTTAGGAAAGACAGATAGGCGTTTATCCGAACATATCGATTATAATATTTACTATTTGGATTAGATTTGAAATCCTATATTAAGGTAATATATTTCATTAGGTAACGCACGGTAATCTGGGGGATCGTTGAACAATAAACGAGAGAGTAATTTCATTTTGATATTGTTAACGTAATGGAAGATAGGGTTGAATAAAATCGTAACGGTAAATAGTATAAGTATTCGTCTGATGTATCGTTACTATAAAGGTAGACTGAACATTGATTCGGTCAGGTACGAGGGTAACTAAAATGCAGATAATAGTGCTTATCGGAACACAAGCGGTAATAACTGACGATCGGTATGCCAACCTTTATCGTATCAAGGTATAAAATTAATCAGGCTAGGTTAGGTTTGGCTAGGTAAAAAGAAAGTTTGTAACTAACAAGGAAAATTGTATTGGAGGGTTGAGTATGCAGTATCTCTTGATGATTATCCTAAGTCTATACAGCATTTACAAAAGATGGAGAGTTAATAGAGTTAAAAAAAAATTCAGTAAGTTGGTTGCAAAACCTGAGGTCTAGGAGCAGGGGGTACGTATGGTACATAAATTTTTAAAGTGCACGTAAGGTATCTATTATGGTATTGACAGGACTAACCTCTTAGGCACCAAAATTTACACTAAGAGAGTCGTTTAGTGGACCTCTTTTGGTTGAAGAACGACTGAGTTCTTTCCACAGATTGTCAATGGAAACTAGGATTCAGATACTATTTTCGGCGAGTCAACTGACGGACGTCCGCTAACATCAGTCCTAATCTTCCTCAGTGCCTAGTATCTCTGACAGATCCTGGTCTCTATGACGAAAAGGGATAAAGAAGATGTTTTCTCTATGTGGGGACTCACATCAAAAGTTAAGCTAAGTAGAAGAGAGAGTAATACTCAATTTGGAAATTCTAAACACGACAGAGATGTCACAGCTAGACGGGGTGTTCAGTATTTCAGGGGAAATCTTGTTAGAAACAGTGTGTAGGGAAAGATAATATACAAAGTAGTTGTTTTTTCATAAAAGGTAAAGATAAAAAAGCCTAAGTTTTTCTTGAGTAAGGTAGTTCTCAAGTTGCATTTGAAGATAAGGTAATTTTACTCAAGATGAGATAACTTCCCATTTGTCGTTGGAAGGTAAGGCATTTTTAAAGGGTAAGGTATCCTTCAATTTCCACTTGAAGGTAAGGTAATTTTTCTTAGGGGGTAACACCCGATAAGATTTTTTCACTTGTAAGGGCTACAGCGCAGCACATATAGCTGTTATTTTATCAACAGAAACGAGGTGAGATACGTTATAAGGTAGGACGAAAAATCTAAGGTAAATCGCATCACGTCGCAAGTAAAAATAACGACACAGGTATATAAAAAGCGAGTCCTGCATTTTTTAAGCTAAGACTAACCGGGAATGATAGGGGTATTAATAAAAATTAATTTAATTTGACAGATAGGATATTTTGGTACTAAAACAATAAAGGTGTTTTCACGAGAGGAACGCTTGTTGATAACTGTTTTTAATTTCAGTTTTAGCAAAGGTATGTGGGGTAAAAGTTTCTAGTCGATAGAGTAAGTGTGGACGTTAAATTGCAGTATACAAGAAGGAATATAAATATTATTTGCATGGTAAATATTTATTCTTGATCGTTATCAGAATCATCGGAATCAAAAGAGTCATTAAAACACGGTTTCAGATCTTTTATATGCCAGCGTCCAGCGTTAGTACCATCTTCGTTTTGTATTTGATACACAAGACGAGAAATTTTTTTAGATATGGTACCCTTGACGTACTTGGGAGCGAGCTTAGACATGAAACGTTTTGAAGCACTACTAAGAACAATATTTTTTCGCCACACGGTATCACCAACAAAAAATTGAACATCTCTTTTGCGGAGATTGTAGAATTTGGCATTTCTCTCGTAGGCTTTAGATAGGTGGGTTTGGACTTCCTTAAAGACAGTAGACAAACCAGTTATTTCAGAGGCGTATTCGTCTCTGTTACCGGGAGAGAATTCGACATTTTCAAGCTTGTCTTGGGGACCATTGTAATAATCTCCTAATAAGGGAACATTACGGGCAAAATTCAGAAAAGCCGGGGAGTGTTGGGTAACTTCATGGCGAGCGGTATTAATAGCTTGCTGAATTTTAGAGATTTCTTTATCCCAGTCGGAATGTTCGGCAATATAGCTGCGGATAGCAGTGCAAATCGTACGGTTACTTCTTTCTACGAAGTTACATTGGGGGGAATAAACGGCAGTGAACCAGATTTTTTGAACTCTGTACTCGTGACAAAGATTCTTAAGAATTTTACTATTAAAATTTGAGGCATTATCGCATATGATATGTTGAGGAACACCGAAAGTTAAGAAGACATGATTTTCAAGGTAGTTAGCGACATTCTGTGCGGTAGCTTTGCGTAAGGGCTGTATTAAAGTATATTTGGAGAACCAGTCGGTCACGACGAGCAACCAAGAAAAACCTTTTTTACTACGCGTGAGAGGACCGATAAAATCAATTGCAATTATCTGCCAAGGAAACTCAGCTTTCTTCTGATTTCCCATTAAACCCATTTGAGGAACATTTGGAGCTTTCTGGGCTCCACAGGTTTGGCAGGAACGAACGTATTTGAGAACGTCTTTCTCATTTTTGGCCAGTAAAATCTTTCTTTGAGACGGGATAAAGTTTTAAAATAGCCTAAATGACTACAGGTAGGGGGTTCATGACAGGATTTGAGAACGTCCTGTTTTTGGGGAGAGGGTACTAATATTTTCCATTCTATCTCGTTGGATTTAAAAGGTAGACAGGAAGGAACAAACTTATAGACATATTCATTTTCCACTTTCCATTGGGGGAAGTTATCGGGATTAGCGATAATTTTGGACCGTAAGTTATCATACCAGGGTTCGATTCTATTTAGATCGACATCGAGAGAAGCTATTTCGGGACTTACGGGAGTTTCGTCTAGAGGGACTTGTTCGTGCATTCGACTGAGTGCATCCGGTACTTTGTGACAGGATCCCTTTCGGTGAACGAGAGTAAAGTTATGTTGTTTTAGGCGCATAGCCCAACGACAGAGACGACCAGAAGGATTTTTGAGGGTAGTTAACCAGAGAAGGGAATAGTGATCAGTGATGACTGTGAACTTGGTTCCTTCGACGTATGGTCTAAATTTTTCAATGGCAAAAAGGACGGCAAGACACTCACGTTCTGTGACAGAAAAATTTCGCTCGGCTTTAGTCAGGGATCGACTAGCGTAACATATGACTTGTTCGCTATTTTCTAATTGTTGCGTTAAAACAGCTCCAACTCCAGTGTCACTGGCGTCGGCTTGGACGACGAAGGGTTTCGAAAAATCTGGCTGAACCAGGACAGGGGCTATTACTAAGGCCTGCTTAATCAAGATAAACGACTTTTCGGCTTCAGGATTCCATGTAATGGCTTGTTTCTTTGCTTTTCCTTTGCCCTTTAGTAGATCGTTTATTGGAGAGACAAGAGTAGAGAAATTTTGAATGAAACGGCGGTACCAAGAGCAAAGTCCGATAAAGCGTTTGATTTCGGTAGTGTTTGTAGGTCTGGGATAGTTAATCATAGCACTTATTTTTTCGGGGTCCGACCGGAGAGAATTGTCACCTACGACGTAACCGAGAAATTTAAGGGAAGTTTTGAAAAATTCGCATTTGTCTACGTTAATGGTAAGATTTGCGTCTTTTAGTTTTTCTTTAACTTTCGAAAGAAGGGAGATATGTTCTTCGAAGGTAGGGGAACATACAATTATGTCGTCAAGGTAACAGAAGATAAATGGTTCGAATTCAGGTCCGAAAATTGCGTCGACTAAACGTTGTTGTGTTTGTGCAGAGTTACACAAACCGAAAGGCATCACAGTAAATTGGAATAATCCTCGACCCATTACGGCGAAAGCAGGTTTTTCACGGGATGATTTTTCCAAGGGAATTTGCCAGAAAGCTTTCTTAAGGTCAATAGAAGAGATAAATTTTGCTCCTCTTAAAAGAGAAAGAATCCTATCGATATTTGGAAGGGGGTAGGTGTCATGTTTAGTGACATCGTTTAAGGTACGACCATCGAAACAAAAACGATATTCGTCATTTTTTTTTTTTTTCTAACCAAGAGAACAGGAGAACACCAGGAACTACAACTGGGTTCTATTACACCTAGCTGAAGCATTGAATCTAGTTCTTTATTTAAAATATTCGACATATATGGAGACACAGGGAATGGACGTCGCTTGAATGGTTTTGAGTCGCCGGTGTCTATCGTCATTTGAATTTTGTCTGTGCGACCTATACCGTCAGCGCTACTAACTTCGTTAAAGTTATTAATAATTTTGTCCGCTAAGGTACGGTCGGTTGGACTGAGAGATTCTAACGAACAAAGTTGCGGGATAATCGCTCCTGGATTGGCCATAGAGAAAGTATGGTTTGGTTTGTGAGACCTAGTATTCCATTTGTTTGTATTGAAATCGATAGAGAGACAAAATTGTTCAGCAAAGTTACTTCCAAGAATAAAGGAACACGGTAAAGAGGGAACTATGAGGCATTGAATTACTCTGAAGACGTTATCGGCAAGAATAGGTAAATCGATGAGACCGGTTACTTTTTTATGGGAACCGTCTGCTAAGGAGACTTTCGTGTTAATGGATTTATTGATTTGGATATTATTCCTTCGAAGAAAATCAAGACCTTGTTGTCCAGCACACGTAATTGTACAACCCGTATCTAATAGTACAGTAAAATTTTGATTATAGATATTGACAGATATGTAAGGTCTTTTATCGGTATTTCGCGAGGTCACGATGGGACAGACCATATTATGAGATGGGAGACGGTAGAAGTTTTTAACTTGGGTGAGGTAGTTTTTCCGCTCACTTTCGGTCGGGCGGTAGGAATTTCCATTTGAGGAATAACTAGGGGATTGAGAAATATCGGGCTTTTTGGGATGACTGGGAATAGAATAGCCGATCGTATTTATTCCGTAGATTGGTTTTTTGAAGGATGGCAATTAAGACACTGGGGGAAGGTAACTTCAGGAGCGCCACATCGGTAGCAAAATATTTTCCTGGGACGATGACATTCACGATGACTGTGATTTTTCCCTTGGCAATTCCAACACGCATTGGAAGAATTTGACTTAGAGGTTTCGGGAGTTTTACAGTTTCTGTTTGAAGAACGGTTCTTGGAGAAGTTATTGTTGGAAGAATTGTTCCTAGACTGAGAATGTCTCGGATGGTTTCTCTGAGCATCCTTTTGGTTTTCCACGCTAGAGATAGAAGGGGGGTCACGTTTGAAAACTGAGGCAGCATTTATTTCGACTGTAGCAATAAGGGACGATAATTGGTCTACGGTATCCACCGTACTAGTGGCTATCATGGAAGAAAATTCAGGTAGAAGATTCGAACGGATGTGTGATACTATGGTTTTTTTGGAAGGCTGTCTCGGTAGTCTCTTTATTATATTTAGTACGTCTGCTTGATAAAGAACGAAAGGTTCATTTTTCCTTTGTTTCCGACTTTTTATCTTATCCCATAGCTCGTCTTCGTAGCCATGAGGGAGGAATGTGGACTTACGTAACTCGACCAGTTCTGGCCAAGAGGTAAGTTTAGGTTTAACGCTGCTATACCATTTAGCTGCATTACCTGAGAAAAATTCCACAGCAGATCGAAAAAGGGTCGTATTGGGAATTTCACGCGATTCGGCCAGATTTTGGATTTTTTCTAGGACACTAAATAGTTGCTTCGGATCGCCGGAAAATTTAATATTCCAGTCACCAACGTTTACTGGCGTATTAACATGGACGATAGGGTTAATGACTGGCATAGGGGCTTGTGAGGTTGACGGGAAATTTGCAGTATTCGGGTTACTAGCGGTAATTTTATCATCTAAATTGGATTCTAAAAGAAGGCAGGTAGATATAGCTTCATCTTTAAAATCTAGTTCGGCTGGTTTCTGTGGATCTGGGATTAGACGTTGGATTCTTAGAGAAAGATGTAATAGATAGGCCCGTGATCTTTTATAGGCTGAATCACTAGGATTTCCTTCGAATTCGGAAATAAGATTTTCGACTTCGGAAAAGATAGTTTCGATTTGTTTCGATTCGTCTTCGAAGATAAGGGGGTTTGCCGTTAAATCGATAATCGGAGTGGCTTTTTTTATAGCTTTCTTAAGGATCGACTTTTTTTCGGAAAGTTGTCTATTTGATTTTATACCTCTGATTTTCAGTTCGTAATCGATCTGATTTAACTTCAGGAAAGAGATATCAGAAGACTCCATTTTTTTGAAGACTCACTGTTAAAAAAGAGAAAAATTAGTCGGGAAAAGAGAAGATAAAATTCTTATTTTTGGTCCCACGTCGCGGCGCAATTTCTTACACCGTGGGGCGCCATTTCTTAATGTGTAGGTACCCTCTTTAACAACAGAGTGGATAACACATATGGAACGGCACTAGGCTCCGGGCTTCAGTCGGTTAGAGGTGTCTTAGTCGGGGTTGAAAGTCTCAAATATAAGAAATAGAGGTACAAAAGAGAAAGAGAAGAGAAGATAAGGTAGGAGAAAACAATATTGGGCGCCACCTATCGCTGGATAGGAATTATGAGGAATAGGAAAACTTAAACGGTAATAAAATGACAAGAAAAGATAACAAATATGAGGCGAAGGAGATAGGATATGAATAATACGCGGTTGCAAAATAGACTTAAGAGAATAGCGGGTATTTATGTCGCGCGGTAATCATTAGATATCAAAAATACATATACACACGTACATATATATAAAAAAATAAAAATCAACATAATACCTAAAAGAGAAACAGAAATATACATGCAACAAAATAAATAATCAGATAGATATGAGGAAATAAAAATAAGTAAATATTTGAGTTAAAAATTATATTGTGATGTTCAGAGTATATATTTATAAAACAAGTAACAAAAAACAATGATTAAAGGTTCTGTCGTAATTTTCCGAAACGTAATAATATTCAGATTGATATTCTCAAGACAGGTCAGAAACAAAAAAAAATACATAGTTATCTCACAATAAAACACTGAAAAACGTTTGTTTTTCTATACTTCCACAAAATTTATTACAACTATGTTATTACTACAGCTGTTTCGGCAAAGTGCCTTTCTCAAGTGATATATTTTACAATGTGTTTGCCTTTTTAAGTCTTTAACTGAAGAGGTTGAGGAGTGGGGAGCTGTTTGTCTCGAGTTGGTCATTCAGAATTATATCTGTATTTTTCAATTTATTAATTTCCATTGATTCTAAAAGTGATAGCTTAAGGCCTTTATTTTGAATATGTAGAATTGGAAACTCTTCATTGAAAGAATGATTATGATCTAGAAGGTGAAGTGCGTATGTAGAAGTGTCTGTTTTTCTATTGTTGAAAGCCCTTTTGTGTTCTGCTATCCGTTTGTCAAAAGTTCTGCCAGTTTGACCGATGTAAGTTTTCGGACAGTCACCACAAGTTAGTTTGTACACACCACTCTGTAGTTGCTTTCTCTTTCGGCTTTTATTGTTTTTAATATGTTTGCTTAAGTTGTTGTTAGTTCTGAAAGCTGGTGTTATTCCTTTCTTTTTTATGTATCTGGCTATTTTTGTTGTTATTTTGCCAGTATATGTGAGAGAGCAGAAGGTACTGGGTTCTTTCTGTGGTGGTGGATACACTTATTTCAAGGCTTTCTTATGGAGTTTTTGGTTTAAAATGTTGTTAACTGTTTGTTCGTTATAGCCATTGTTTACTGCTATTTGTCTAATGATATTTAGTTCTGTCTCGAAGTTATTTTTTGTCATAGGAATTTCTGTCAGTCTATGTATCATGCTATGGTAGGCTGCTAATTTGTGTTGTGTAGGATGGGATGATGAATTGTGTATAGTTGTGTCAGTATGGGTAGGTTTATGATATACGGAGAACTCATGTTTGTTGTGTAGTCTGGTAATCGTTACATCTAGAAAGTTTATGGAATTATTCTGTTCTGTTTCTATTGTGAACTCAATATTACTATGAAGTGAATTAATGTATGATAGAAATTGGTCAAGTTGTCTGCTAGTTCCTGTAAAGCAGACTAGTATGTCATCCACGTATCTCCACCAATATAAGAACAATTTCTAAACACCCCTTATTTAAACAGTTCTTATATTGGTGGAGATACGTGGATGACATACTAGTCTGCTTTACAGGAACTAACAGACAACTTGACCAATTTCTATCATACATTAATTCACTTCATAGTAATATTGAGTTCACAATAGAAACAGAACAGAATAATTCCATAAACTTTCTAGATGTAACGATTACTAGACTACACAACAAACATGAGTTCTCCGTATATCATAAACCTACCCATACTGACACAACTATACACAATTCATCATCCCATCCTACACAACACAAATTAGCAGCCTACCATAGCATGATACATAGACTGACAGAAATTCCTATGACAAAAAATAACTTCGAGACAGAACTAAATATCATTAGACAAATAGCAGTAAACAATGGCTATAACGAACAAACAGTTAACAACATTTTAAACCAAAAACTCCATAAGAAAGCCTTGAAATTAGTGTATCCACCACCACAGAAAGAACCCAGTACCTTCTGCTCTCTCACATATACTGGCAAAATAACAACAAAAATAGCCAGATATATAAAAAAGAAAGGAATAACACCAGCTTTCAGAACTAACAACAACTTAAGCAAACATATTAAAAACAATAAAAGCCGAAAGAGAAAGCAACTACAGAGTGGTGTGTACAAACTAACTTATGGTGACTGTCCGAAAACTTACATCGGTCAAACTGGCAGAACTTTTGACAAACGGATAGCAGAACACAAAAGGGCTTTCAACAATAGAAAAACAGACACTTCTACATACGCACTTCACCTTCTAGATCATAATCATTCTTTCAATGAAGAGTTTCCAATTCTACATATTCAAAATAAAGGCCTTAAGCTATCACTTTTAGAATCAATGGAAATTAATAAATTGAAAAATACAGATATAATTCTGAATGACCAACTCGAGACAAACAGCTCCCCACTCCTCAACCTCTTCAGTTAAAGACTTAAAAAGGCAAACACATTGTAAAATATATCACTTGAGAAAGGCACTTTGCCGAAACAGCTGTAGTAATAACATAGTTGTAATAAATTTTGTGGAAGTATAGAAAAACAAACGTTTTTCAGTGTTTTATTGTGAGATAAAATGAACTTCCATCAAGTAACGGTCGAATCCATCAATTATATATAGTTATGTTTATGGAGATGATTAATTTAAATGAAAATAGGTGAAACGAGTGATTATTTAGTCTTGAGAATACGTAAAAAAAGTTGATAGTGATCACTATAAGTATATTAAACATTTATAAAGAAAAAAATAGTCTGTAACAAATGGATTGGTGTTATATCGTATGTATATATATATATATATATATATATATATATATATATATATATATATATATATATATATATATATTTTAATTTGGGTTTCTTGGGCTTAGGTTCACAAAGAAAAAGAGATGGCTATGATGTTATGTCATATCATTTAATCGACGTTTCGACAGGAATATCCTTGCCTTTTTCAAGATCATTACGTGACCTGCATGTAAAGTTGGCAGTGAACAATAACAATAATAGACGTCACAAAATAAAACAATGTTAAAAACATAGGGACAGACCCACTAGTAGATACGTTTAAAATTTAGGTACTGTTATGACAGTATCTAAATTTTAAACGTATCTACTAGTGGGTCTGTCCCTATGTTTTTAACATTGTTTTATTTTGTGACGTCTATTATTGTTATTGTTCACTGCCAACTTTACATGCAGGTCACGTAATGATCTTGAAAAAGGCAAGGATATTCCTGTCGAAACGTCGATTAAATGATATGACATAACATCATAGCCATCTCTTTTTCTTTGTGAACCTAAGCCCAAGAAACCCAAATTAAAAAATATATTAAGGTTCAAGAATCATATTCAAACTATATATATATATATATATATATATATATATATATATATATATATACATCCTACTATCAATTTGGCATCGATACATTATGCATTTACCATCGATTTGGCATCGTCTTGCAAAGTGGCATCTGTATATCGATGCCACTTTACACTACCTTAATAACTTTATTCCTGTACTTGCTACCAGAAGTCTAATCAGCTCGGTAGTTAGAGATTTGATTCCTTGATGTTACTTTAATATATCAGCTTTCCTTGTTTACCTCTTACTAAGTTATATAAGTTTATTCCATAAAATGTTTGAGTCCAAAATGATCGTACAGTGAAAATATTATATACATTTAGTTCAGTGTTTTACCGTTTTGTCGCTGCCGTTATATACATGAAAACGTATATCCCACTTTCATTATCAATCATTTTGGCATCAGAAATTTGGCATCACTGTTGAATACAATATTATTCACAACGAAAAATAGACAATTTGAGAATGTATATATTATTTTCATAAAGAAATCAGTCTGGCATCATGTTTTATTGTTTTCACCCAATTTTGAAAAAATGTGAAAACTCTGTATTATCCACGTCCGTCTGTCCGTCTGTCTGTAACCACAACTCCTCCGTCAATATACCAGCTAGAATGACAAATGAGGTATCAAATGAAAGCTGATAATCCAAGGATGGTACTAAAGGTGAGATATTTGACCTTGGCGGTCTGTCCGTCGGTCTTTACGACCGCGAATATAACTCCTCCATCATTATACCAGGTAGAATGACAAATGAGGTGTCAAATGAAAGCATATAATCCAAGGATGGTACTAACGGTGAGATATTTGACCTAGGCTGTCTTTCCGTCGGTCCCTCCGACCGCAAATATAACTCCTCCGTCATTATACCAGGTACAATGACAAATGAGGTGTCAAAAGAAAGCTTATAATACAAGGATGGTACTAAAGGTGAGATATTTGACTTAGGCGGTCTGTGACTCGGTCCCTCCGACCGCGAATATAACTTATCCGTCATTATACCAGGTAGAATGACAAATGAGGTGTCAAATGAAAGCTGATAATCCTAGGATGGTACTAAAGGTGAGATATTTGACCTAGGCTGTCTTTCCGTCGGTCCCTCCGACCGCGAATATAACTCCTCCGTCATTATACCAGGTAGAATGACAAATGAGGTGTCAAAAGAAAGCTTATAATACAAGGATGGTACTAAAGGTGAGATATTTAACTTAGGCGATCTGTGCGCCGGTCCCTCCGACCGCGAATATAACTCCTCCATCATTATACCAGGTAGAATGACAAATGAGGTGTCAAATGAAAGTTTATATTCCAAGGATGGTAATAAAGGTGAGATATTTGACCTAGGCTGTCTTTCCGACGGTTCGTACGACCGGGAATATAACTCCTCCGTCATTATACCATGTAGAATGAGAAATGAGGTGTCAAATGAAGGCTGATATTCCAAGGATGGTACTAAAGGTGAGATATTTGACCTACATGGTCTGTCCGTCGGTCCGTCCGACCGCGAGTATAACTCCTCAATCATTATACCAGGTAGAATGATAAATGAGGTGTCAAATGAAAGCTTATAATCCAAGGATGGTACTAAAGGTGAGATATTTGGCCTAGGCAATCTTTCTGTCGGTCCGTACGACCGCGAATATAACTTCTCCGTCATTATACCAGGTAGAATGACAAATGAGGTGTCAAATGAAAGCTTATATTCCAAGGATGGTACTAAAGGTGAGATATTTGACCCAGGCTGTCTTTCCGTCGGTCCGTACGACCGCGCATATAACTCCTCCGTCGTTATACCAGGTAGAATGACAAATGAGGTGTCAAATGAAAGCTGATAATCCATTGATAGTACTACAGGTGAGCGATTTGACCTAGGCTGTCTTTCCGCCGGTCCGTACGACCGCGACTATAACTTCTGCGTCTTTATACCAAGTAGAATGACAAATGAGGTGTCAAATGAAAGCTGATAATCCAATGATGGTACTACAGGTGAGCGATTTGACGTAAGCTGTCTTTCCGCCGGTCCGTACGACCGCGACTATAACTTCTGCGTCTTTATACCAAGTAGAATGATAAATAAGGTGTCAAATGAAAGCTTATGATCCAAGGATGGTACTAAAAGTGAGATATTTGGCCTAGACAATCTTTCTGTCGGTCCGTACGACCGCGAATATAACTTCTCCGTCATTATACCAGGTAGAACGACAAATAAGGTGTCAAATGTAAGCTGGTAATACAAGGATGGTACTAAAGGTGAGATATTTGACCTAGGCGGTCTGTCGGTGGGTCCGTCCGACCGCGAATGTAACTCCTCTATCATTATACCAGCTATAATAATAAATGAGGTGTCAAATGAAAGCTTATAATCCAAGGATGGTACTAAAGGTGAGATATTTGAGCTGGGTACTCTTTCTGTCGGTCCGTACGACCGCCAATATAACTCCTCCGCCATTATACCGGGTAGAATGACAAATGAGGTGTCAAATAAAAGCTTGTGGGTGAAAACCTAGGACTTACGAAGTCCAATTTAAAAATAGAGCATATCAGAGATATGCCTTAGACATCATAGAAGACAATGACACAGAAAAATCAAACAAGCAATATGTCAAAAGGGCCTTAGTTATGTATCTTCGGTCCTGTTGGTCCAATCGTGATGTATAGCACCTCAAATGATAGGATTTGACAAACAGAATACAATGAGAGAAAATCAAATACAACCTCATGTCAAAAGGGCCTTAGTCGCGTATCTTCGGTCCTATAAGACCAATCGTGACGTACGGCATCTCAAATAATAGGACTTGACAAATAAAATACAATGACACAGAAAAATCAAATACAGCAACAAGTCAAAAGGGCCCTAGTTATGTATATCTAGTCCTATTGGTCCAATTGTGACGTACAGCAGCTCAAATGGTAGGGTTTAATGAACAGAATACAATGACACAGAAAAATCAAATACAGCAATATGTCAAAAGGGCCTTATTTACGTATCTTCGCTCCTATTGGTCCAATCGTGGCGTACAGCACCTAAAATAACTGGATTTGACTAATATAATACAATGACGTATGAAAATCAATTACAGCATCATGTCAAAAGGGCCTTAGTCTTGTATCTACGGTTCTATTGGTTCAATCGTGACGTACAGCGTCTGAAATGATGGGATTTAACTGGCAGAATAAAATGGTGTAGACAAATGAAAATGACGGCATGTAATAACACTTTAAAATTGTAGAAATAAAATGGATTAACACACATGGTATGACATATTAGGTGAGAGTATTTAACAAATAGAATACGATTACATACGTCCAGTTTTTGACAAGCGACTTCTCTACATATGATAAACGCGAAAGGGCCCCAACGTTCACTGCTCGACATAGGCCTCCCGTTCACTGCATATACCCACTGCTTTCTGACGCTGTGACTTGAGAGGATAGGATTTAACGAATAGAACGACAAAGAAGACTAAACAAGGCAGCTCACGGGAAAAACACAACTGTCCGTTTTATACTCTGCAGGGATGCATCAAATATTCAACGTAAGAATATATTAGAGTATAACGGTATGATAAATCTTTTTCTTCTTTTTTCATTTAGTGCATTCCGTACGTTTTTTAAACATAATCAGGAGAAGTTGTTGAATTTCTGTAGTCTATAAAAGAATTTCTTAACCCTTAAGTACTAACATCTTAAATCAATGGCGCAAACACTAACTAACCGCCTGACAGACGGATTTCACATTTTACTGGTTATTTTTCTTTTGTTAAATATTATAATGCAAAAAAATATTTCGATGACTTACTGAAAGTATTCTCTCTCTCTCGTTCCATCCCTCCTTGTGGAGTATTGGGCGCTTATGCGTTTCTTGGCCAAAAGTGTAAGATTGCTGTCTGGCCGGGACAGCGCATCTTCTTTTGTTTTTATTCTCTGGATAAATTGTGAACTAATTCCCTCCACTCTCTTCTATCTTTTGCTCTCTTTTTGACTTCGCCCCATCTTAGTCCAATTTTTTCGTGTTCTCTCGTTGTTGTTCTTTTCCAGCTGTTGTCTGGTCTGCCCCTCTTTCTTTTTCCCTCTGGTTGGTATTCAAGTGCTTGTCTTGCTATGCTGCTTTGGTCTTTCCTTAAAGTGTGGCCGATCCATTTCCATTTTTTTTCCTTGACTGTAGTAGATACGTTAGTTTGCTTTGTCCTTTCCCATAGTTCTGTATTAGTTATTTTATTTGGCCAGTATATTTTTAGGATTTTTCTTAGAGATTTGTTTACAAATGTTTGTAGTTTTTTAGTTGTATTTTCGTCCTGTTTCCATGTTTCTGCTCCATAGAGCAGTATACTTTTAATGCAACTGTTAAAGATTTTAATTTTTGTTGTTTCCGATATTTCGTTTGTTTGCCAAATTTTATTTAAAGCGTTGAATGCGTGTTGCGCCTTTGTTATTCTCGTCTGTATATCCTTTTTACACCCCCCGCTCCTTTCCATGACAGATCCCAGATATGTGAACTTGTCTACCTCTTCTACTTCTTTACCGTTTATCATTATTTTATTATTTGGATGGTTATTATTTTTTAGAAGTTTAGTTTTTTCTGTGTTTATTCGAAGTCCGATCGTGTCGGAGTACTGTGCCAATTTGTCAATTTTTGCTTGCATATGATTTCGGTGTTCAGTTATAAGGCAGATGTCATCTGCAAATTCGAGATCTTCTAGCTGTTTGAAAAGGTTCCACCTGATGCCTGTTCGATCGTCGATTACTTTCCTCATTACCCAATCTATCATAATAAGAAATAGGGTAGGGGATAGTACACAACCCTGTTTGACTCCACTTTCTATGGATATCTCTTCTGTTACTTCACCTGAATGTTCTAGTTTGGCTTTGTATCCTTCGTAGAAGAGTTTAATAAAGTTTATGATTTTTTGTGGTATCCCATATAATCTAAGGATTTTCCACATCTGTGCCCTATTTACACGGTCAAAGGCCTTCTCGAAGTCGATAAAACTCACATCTATATCTTTATTCCATTCATTTGTTTGTTCCAAGATAATTCTAAGGGTGCAAATGTGATCAATAGTGGAATGGTTGGAACGGAAGCCTGCTTGGTTGTTTCTCAGTTTTTTATCTAGTTCCGGCTTCAATCTTTCCAAAATGATTTTGGTCAGCACTTTGGATGTGGCACTTAGTAGTGTTATTGCACGCCAATTGTTGCATTTGCTCAGGTCTCCTTTTTTGGGTATTTTTATAATCAATCCCTCTTTCCACTCCTTTGGCAATTCTTCGTCCGTCCATATTTTATTCAAAAGTGTATGTAGCATCTCTACTGACTGCTCGGTGTCTGCTTTTATTATGTCAATGGGTATATTGTCGATTCCTGCGGCTTTGCCATTTTTTAGTAGTTTTAGAGTGTTTCCAATTTCTTCCATTGTAATTTCTCCAATATTCACTTCTAGCTCTGGTGATTCTACTTCATCTTCTATGATTTGAGTTATTTCATGCTTAGCATATATCTCTTCGAAGTATTCCTTCCATCTTTGTATTATTTCTTTCTCATTTTTTATTCTATTTCCTTGTTTATCCTTTACTTCTCGTATATTTCGTTGTGCTTTTCCTGTTAAGTTTCGTATGATTGTATATTGTGTTCGTAAGTCGTTTTCTTTCGCTGCTTCTTCTGATATATTTAGCATCTCATTTATATAGTTTCTTTTATCTTTTCTGGCTTGTTTTTTTACTTCTGCGTTTTTTGCCTTGTATTTCCTTTCAAGTGCCCTCTCTTCTTCCGATCCTTCCTTTTGTAGAATTTCTTCTTTGATCTTTTTTCTTTCTTCTATCAGTAGTAGAGTGTCTTTGGTAATCCATTTTTTATTTTGTCTTCTTTTTAATCCGATTGTTTCTTTTGCTGTATTCATCATCACTTCTTTAAAATATTTCCATGTTTCTTCGACTGACTCTCCAGTTTGTTGTGATACTGTTCGGTTAATTGCCAGTTTCTCACTAAATTTATTTCTTATACATTCTTGTTTTAGGGCATCAACGTTGTACTTGTTCCTTCTGCTGATTTTTTGGTTTTTATCTCTGGCTAATTTCATTTTTAGTCTCGCTTTGATTAGCATGTGGTCTGATCCCACATCAGCACCTCTTAAGCTCCTGACATCTTGCAGCCAGCTTCTCCATTTATATTCAATTATTATGTGGTCTATTTGATTCTTGTATCTCCCTCCCGGTGATTTCCATGTTTCCTTATGTATCCGCTTATGTTTAAAGATGCTTCCGCCTATTAAAAGTTCATTTTGCTCACAAAATTCGATTAATCGATTTCCATTGTCGTTTCTCTCTCCGATTCCCTCCTTTCCCATCACATGTTCATGTCCTTTATTATCATTTCCTATTTTTGCATTAAAGTCTCCGATTACTATTTTTATATCTCTTCTATATTTATTATTAATCTTATTAAACGTTGTTTGTAGTTGCTCGTAAAATTCTTCCTTCTCATTTTCGTCGTTTTTATTTGTGGGAGCATATACATTTATTACTATTATGTTATAATATCTTGCCTTCAGTCTCGCCCAAATAATCCTTTCTGACACTGGTTCCCACTCTACTAGAGCCTTTCTCCCCTTTTGGGCTAGCAGTATTGCCACTCCCTTTTCGTGTTTGTCATTTACATCCGTATTCCCAGAATATATCATTAGCTGTTGGTCACCTACTCGGGTTGATCCACTACCATTCCATCTTGTTTCGCTTAGTCCGACAATGTCTAATTTGTACTTATCAATCTCTTGGCTTACCTGCTCCAATTTGCCGGTTTCGTGTAGGGTTCTTACATTCCATGCACCTATAAATATGTTCTCTCTTATGTCTATTTCATGTTTATCTTTCGTTTTTGCTCTATTTCTATTTTCGTCCTTGCTCGATTCCTTTTTCTGTGCCTTGTCTGTCGTGATTTGTGCTTTTGTTTGTGTATTTTCATCTTCTGTTAGTTTTTTGGATTTCCCTGGTCTTCTTCTAGCTGGTTGCTGTATTGATTCCATTTGTGTGTTTTTCCATCTATTATTAATTTATTATATTTTATTGTAACACTTTTACCCTTATTAATTTCTTCATTTGCGACTTGTCTTATTTTTTTCTGTGTTTGTAGTTCTTCTTTTGTTATGTCATTATTTATATATACTTTATTGCCTTTTATGTGTTTTAGTTTAGCTTTATTTTGCATGATCTTTTCTTTTTCAAACTTGTTCTGTAGTTTGACCAAACATGTTTTTTCTCCCAGTTTGATAACTTCTTCGATTTGAACATTGATATTCATTTCTTTTTCCATGAAGTTTCCTACAGTTTGTTTCAGTGCATTTCTATCGATTGTATCTATTGGCAAGCCTTGTATTACAACATTATTTACTTTCCTTTCCTTTTCTAGTCTTTGTACACGTATTTTCATATAGTTTAGTTCTTTTTTCATTTCTTCCTTCTCCTTGTGTTTAGTTTGGTTTTCTTGTTTAACTTTCTCCAATTCTGTTTTCAGGTCGTTTAATTCCTCCCAGTACTTTCTCTGTTCATTCTTTATCTCTTTTACTTCCGTTGTTAAATTTTTTGTTTCTGTGGTTAAGTCATGCATCATTTTAATAATTTGATCGAGCTTATTATCTTCGTTACGGGTTTTGTTAGGCGATCTAGACACTTTTTTACTTTTTTGGAACAATTCTTCCTCTTCTTCTCTGTTCCTCTTTCTATGGTCTTCTGATGTGTCGTCGTCCGAATCCACTTTGTATCTATCCATTATTTTTACCGGTGTTAACAAATTCGAAGCCATTTTTTGTGGCGCAGCGTGCATGTATTACTCACTCCCGTTACTTAATAGTCCAATCGGTGTTTTGTCACTGTTCGGTTTGCGAAAAAGTGCCGAGCCCGCCTCAAAAGCGCGGAGGCTCTTCACCTTATCAAACCTAAATAGTTACTGTTATTTATAGTTCGTTAATTTGCATACGATATTTTTGTTCTTTCCCAATAAATATAAGAAATTGTACACATACAGATTTTTTTCACTTACTTATATTCACTCCCGTTACTTAATAGTCCAATCGTTATTTTGTAACAGTTTGGTTTGCGAAAAAGTGGCGAGCCCGCCTCGATGGCTCAAAATCAAGTCACCTTATCAGAACTAATTAGTTTCTGGTTTTTATAGTTCTTTAATTTGCAAGCGATATTTTTGTTCTATTCAATAAATGTAAATATAAGAAATTGTACTTACAAATTATTCTGCTTGTTTTCTTGACTCACTTTCTGCACAATTTCACTTTGTCAGTTTATGGTTTCTTTGGCGCTTTAAAAGCTTTTTAATTATAGCCGTAATAATCACAAAACTTGATAAAAGTTACGAGCACTCATAAACACGTCTTACCAATTCAATTAGAGATGGGAGTGTCAAAAGGGCCTTAGTCGCGTATCTTCGGTCCTATAAGACCAATCGTGACGTTCGGCATCTCAAATAATAGGACTTGACAAATAAAATACAATGACACAGAAAAATCAAATACAGCAACAAGTCAAAAGGGCCCTAGTTATGTATATCTAGTCCTATTGGTCCAATTGTGACGTACAGCAGCTCAAATGGTAGGGTTTAATGAACAGAATACAATGACACAGAAAAATCAAATACAGCAATATGTCAAAAGGGCCTTATTTACGTATCTTCGCTCCTATTGGTCCAATCGTGGCGTACAGCACCTAAAATAACTGGATTTGACTAATATAATACAATGACGTATGAAAATCAATTACAGCATCATGTCAAAAGGGCCTTAGTCTTGTATCTACGGTTCTATTGGTTCAATCGTGACGTACAGCGTCTGAAATGATGGGATTTAACTGGCAGAATAAAATGGTGTAGACAAATGAAAATGACGGCATGTAATAACACTTTAAAATTGTAGAAATAAAATGGATTAACACACATGGTATGACATATTAGGTGAGAGTATTTAACAAATAGAATACGATTACATACGTCCAGTTTTTGACAAGCGACTTCTCTACATATGATAAACGCGAAAGGGCCCCAACGTTCACTGCTCGACATAGGCCTCCCGTTCACTGCATATACCCACTGCTTTCTGACGCTGTGACTTGAGAGGATAGGATTTAACGAATAGAACGACAAAGAAGACTAAACAAGGCAGCTCACGGGAAAAACACAACTGTCCGTTTTATACTCTGCAGGGATGCATCAAATATTCAACGTAAGAATATATTAGAGTATAACGGTATGATAAATCTTTTTCTTCTTTTTTCATTTAGTGCATTCCGTACGTTTTTTAAACATAATCAGGAGAAGTTGTTGAATTTCTGTAGTCTATAAAAGAATTTCTTAACCCTTAAGTACTAACATCTTAAATCAATGGCGCAAACACTAACTAACCGCCTGACAGACGGATTTCACATTTTACTGGTTATTTTTCTTTTGTTAAATATTATAATGCAAAAAAATATTTCGATGACTTACTGAAAGTATTACTTATCTAAAAAACACAGTAATTGATCTAGTTTTTCTGTATTTATTAAAATACAAAACATTATAACAAGAATGGAAGGATTGTCTGTGCGACTTTTTATTCCTGAAAAAAAGTGTGATAAAAATGAAACAAATTAAAGAATCTTGATAAAAATTTATAATCGAGTTAAACAAAGAGTAATAAACATGAAAATAAAAAAAATTTTAAAAAATATTAAAACAAAAAAAAACTGACAGGCACTAAAATTTGTACAGTGTAGCAATGGTAGTCAGTGGCAACATTTTCATCACAAATTGATCCCACTTCGCTTACGTCGTCTTCTACCTCATCAAGTCATTTCAAAAGAGTTTCCTCATAGTCTTTATCCCCTTATTTGAACTTTTTGACGAACTGGGGCACATTATGTTTAATGACGAACTGGGCATAAACACTAACACCCCGTCTATTAGACGGAAATCACACTTTGAGTCTAAATATCTTTTGAATAACAACCTGCAGCAAATTGCCGAATTCAATACTAGTAAATAACAACCCAACTTGAAAAGTCATAAACGGATGACCTTCAAATTTTTCTAGGAAGGGAAATATCCCACTTTCAACAAACGATGCCGTCTGAGAGACGGTGTGTTAGTACTTAAGGGTTAACAAACCTTTTTTTAATTGTGTTATGGATTATTTTTAAGAATGTGTTTAAAAGGCAGTTCGCAGGCTTATTGTTCAATGGGCTTATCACTTTCAAGCGCCTGTTTTTTTTGTAGGACTATTAATTGTTACTTGTGATTTCAACCATTCTAGCGGGGCAATGCCTTTTCTATAACTGAAATGAATATTGTTATCCATTTAATTTTTTTCCTCAATTAATTGAATGCCTCCTACTGGTGTTTGGTCTAAGCTTACCGCTTTTCCCCATTTAAGCTAAACTGCTCGTCAAAAGTTAGGGATATAGAAAATTATGCTCATTTTCATAGCTAATTTTTTCGAGAACAGATTAACGGATTCCACTATTTTTTTTTAATATTTTAGATTTTTCTTTAGTATTTACACAGTTGTGCAAAGGTTTACACAAACTTCTTTTTTGTACTTATACCGAGTGGTAGGTATAAGTACAGAAAAGAAGTTTGAGTAAACCTCTTGATAGGTATTAGTTACGTATCTTCACTCCCATTGGTCCCAACGTGTCGTACGGCGGCTCAAATCATTGGAATCAGCCAACAGAATACAATGACTAGGGAGCGGATTTATATGCGATCAATTTTGATGAAATATTCGCATATATATGCGGTAAAAAATTACGAAATATGCGCAAGATATGCACAAAAATTCAAAAAATGCGCATTTCGGGAAATCACAAATTTTCTGTCTTATTTAGTAATCTTATTTATTATTTTTCAAATAAAATCATTTTTTATATATGCAATTTATTCACAGTTTTTACAAAAACTGCTACCAATAGTTACCTATTTAAAATAAAACAACAATATCACTATAAATATATCTTCGATTATAATTCACTACAATGTGTTTTTCCAAATTCTTTACGAGGAAACATATTCTTTGATCAGACAAAATATTTTTATAACTTGAAAAACTCCTTTCAACATCGATAATTGGTGCGTATTTAAAATAACTTGTTAATTTCCGTTAGAAAATCGTAAAACTTTGGCTAAAGGTGTAAATTCTCTTAACAATAGAGGATTTAAAAAATCACCAGAATTATAGGTAGGTACCTACCCTAATAGCACAAGGACGTCCAATGGACGTCCTTCACGGACTTTAGGGACGTCCATTGGACGTCCGTTTTCGTCCGAGGAACGTCCTTTATACGTCCTATTTTGGTCCAAATGTCGCGCTACCGAACGTCCATTGGACGTCCATCTAATGTCCGAGGGGACATATATTGGATCTTAATCGGACGTAAATTGGACCTTAATCGGACGTCCTAGGGGACGTAAATTGGACCCTAATCGGACGTAAATTGGACCTTAATCGGACGTAAATTGAACCTTAATCGGACGTAAATTGGACCTTAATCGGACGTAAATTGAACCTTAATCGGACGTAAATTGGACTTTAATCGGACGTAAATTGGACCTTAATCGGACGTAAATGGGACCTTAATTGGACGTAAATTGGACCTTAATCGGAGTAAATTGGATCTTAATCGGACGTCTTAGGGGACGTGAATTGGACCTTAACAGGACGTCCAATTTTGGTCCAAATTCCACGTTGCCAAACGCCCAATGGAGGTCCACCTAACGTCCGAAGGGACGTTCGGTGGACGTCAATTGGGCCTTCATAGGACGTCCCAGTTTGGTCCAATGTATTGCTGCCGATCATCCATCTAACGTCCTGGGAGGACGTTCGGTGGACGTCTAGAGACGATATTTATACCTGTGGAGAATGTATTGTGGGAAATAAAAAATATATTTTTTAAGGAACTTATATTACATCTTATATTAATTTACAATTATTGGATATTAGATTATTTACATTAAATTATAATTACATTTCTCCAAGAAATTAACGCACCACCTTAAAAATGGGCCATTTTTGATGTCTCGAATTTCCTAAAGCCATTGTCCCATCTAAGTGATTTTTTTAATAATATTATAGCCTAGGCTATATGGGCTACCTCCATAAGCTTGTCATGCACGGGGAGCTATACTGTAATAATATTATATCACATCGCTGAGGGAACTCTACATTACATATACTTTCCGAATCAAAACTTTTATTCTCTTAATAGGGTAACGGGTACAGTGATTGGCCACTTAAGGGATTTCAAATTGAATTAAAATTGTAAATTGGTATATTTTAATGTGAAATATTTTGTAAGGGTTTTTTAATAACAATGAAACATCAAATTTTATAAAAACTCAGGTTATTTTATTAAAAATAATATTGTACATAAAAAATTAACACAGATTTAAAAACATACAAAATTGCACAGTTATTGGCCATGCACACATAGTTATTGGCATATAGAATTACAGTTATTGGCCACTCAAAAAATTCCCAATTTTCTTTTTTTGTTTGTGCAGTTAGGGCACGCAAAACTATTTAGATTTTCAATTTCTTGTTGTTTTTTATCACAACTACCAATATGGGAGCCTCTGACACAAAATAAACATTTTATTCCAACTTTTGATTTAGAAATATTTTAGGAACAAGAATAGCACAATCCTGTATACAAAAGATTATTATTTACAGATATGTTAGTGTTGTCTGATTGTTTCACCAATATATCTGAGAGAATTTGTATTTTTCATTTTCTGGATATCCCTCTGTTTCGAAAAACAACTTTCTTTTAGCCGACTCACCAGCACGTTTTTCTTTGCTGGTTTCCAAATTTGTACATTTGCTTTGGGAAGTATTCCTCAAATTTGATGAATTCTTATTGTTGGAGACATCAAAAGATACGTTATCAATTGAGGGCAGAATAGCGTTTTCCTCTACAGAATCAGGAAATTGGTTCCGTGGCAGTTCGTGGTTTTCTTTGGCGTTAATCACTTCTGTTATATGTACTCTAACTCCACTTCTCAAAGTAGTGCTTTTAATTGTATGATCAAGAAGTGTGTCTGATTTAAAAGTATTTGTATCTACAATATCACCTGTATTTAGTGTAACATTTTCTTTATTCTTCACAACATTTTGACATTTTTTGCTCTCGGAATTGGCTCTTGTGGCATTTTTTTTATTACTTTCTTCTTGGTTTCTTTATTTTGTTTACATTTATTGTTTGCTTTTGCGTCAATTCGCTTTTGTTTTCGTTCTAATTTTATTTTTTCTTGTTCGTCTCTCTCTTCAATTTTACGCCTCTCTGCATTTTGACGATCTGAAGAAGTGAGCACGAAAGACAACCGTTCTGTTTGCTTTTTACCCTTTCTTTCTGGAGTTTTTGGCCAAAAAAGAATTTGTCAATTGAGGTGTCAATTTCTTTATATAATGAGTTGTCTTGATTTACTAAAGGCACATTATCGGATGTCGAGTGAATATCTAAAGTCATTGTATCTTCTGTGACAATAGTATCTTTTTGTTTGGGTTTTCTCATCTAAACTTTAATACTGCCCGGTTCTAATTTGCCTTTAATGGTTTAAATGCCGCAACATCTGCAGGCTGTATAATTCTGGTCGCATTGGGATATAATGCCACTAAAATAATTTGTAACTTTGAGCATAATTCACTGCTTTGAATGGTTAAGTGAGTTTTATGTCCATCAACGAACAAAATGACTGGAAATTTAGTGTTTTTTGCAAATAGGTACTTTTATAAGACGTTTCCTATGTATTCATAGAAGTTTTCATTCTTCATCCATCCCGTATCGCTACAGCCTATGCCCCTTCTCGAGGAACTGAATTTATAACATTACTAGGAAGTCGTTTGTATGGGTAAATAATCATCGGTGCTGTTATTTCTTCAGATGCTGCAAACCTAAACATAACCGTCAAATTAACTTTGGAGTGATGTTCTATTTGATATATAATCAAAATTTAATATACTTAATCAAAATTTAACCCTCACGCACAAGTTGTAGTTTGACTAACAACTTCAGTGAGAAATTGGGTTTATTTTTTATGTATTAGTTGCAACAAATAAACTCTATTATTATCCAGATTTAGCCATACGGCTCACACTCCCTCTAAGGGGAAAATTGACTCATCCCAGATACCTACGGTATCAAAAGGATTGAGCTCTGGTGGGACTCTTTCCGTGTTATCAAGCCCTAGGTGACTTGGAATGCAGGTGTATCTCCCAGAAATTTTCGTACGCATCTGGCCGTCGCGAGTAGTACAGCTTTCTGCATGGTCTTATAAAGATGTTCATTCAGACCCAGCTTTTTTATGCTTTCGAGGAGGGTCTTCGGAATGACTCCAGTAGTAGACATAATAATCGGTATCGTCTGGGTACTTTGCATTCTCCATTGCCTTCGTATTTGAATTTCTAGATCTCTGTACTTGGCGATCTTTTCAGTAAATTTACTACGTAGATTATTGTTGTTAGGTATCGCCACATCAATTAGTGTTGTTTGTCTTGTTAATTTATTAACTAGTACGAGATCTGGTCTATTATGTGCCACTGTTTGGTCTGTGAGCACAGTGCGGTCCCAGTATAGCTTGTAGTTGCCATCCTCAAGCATACTCTCAGGGACGTATTGATAATACGGGAGATGGTCTGTTTGGAGAAGTCCCAGCTTGATAGCTATCTCTTGATGAAGGATTTTTCCCACTGCGTCATGCCGTTCCTTGTATTCAGTTGCAGCAAATGCCTGGCAGCCCACTGTAAGATGTTGGATGGTTTCTTGGGCTTGACATCCATATCGGCATCTGTCGTTTTGAATCTGAGGGTCTTTGATGATATATTTCAGGTAATTTCTGGTTGGTATAACCTGATCCTGAATGGCCAGTAATGAACCCTCCGTCTCAGGGAACATCTTTCCTGATGTCAACCAGTAGTTCGACGCTATATTGTCGACATAATCTTGGCTGACCTCATTGGGATGTCGCCCGTGCAGAGGTTTACCCATCCAGGCGCGCACTTTTTCGTCCTTAGTAAGGTGGTTTATGCGCATTTCTGGTTCCCTCAGTTTGATCGGTGTTGTGTCATCTACTGCGCAGATAGCGCGATGTAGATTAGATGTCTCAGCCTGCATCTGAAAATAAGTTCTTAAATTAGCAATTTGTTTATCTAATTGCTCACCTATATCCATAAGTCCTCTTCCTCCTAGATTCCGTGGTAATGTTGTTCTTTCTACTGCACTTTTAGGATGGTGTTTTTGTGCCTTTGTGAGGTGTGTTCGTACTTTTCGCTGAAGAGCCTCTATATCTGTTTTTGTCCACTTAATAATACCAAATGAGTAGCTAAGCGCGGAACATGCGTAGGTGTTTAGTGCCTTAAACAAATTTGTACTGTTAAGGTGTGAGCGAAGCAGCTGTTTTACCCTTCGTATAAACTCAGTAGTTATCTCTGTTTTCATTTGTTTATGGTCAATTTTCCTCGCTTGCTTTACTCCAAGATATTTATACATATCGTTTTCACCCATGGCCTCGATGTTCTGGCCATTTTGCATATCGAATCCTCCGGGCTGTACTTTTCCTCTGACTATATTTAAAATACGACACTTATCTAGTCCGAAGTGCATGTTAATATCATTAGAAAAAGTTTCTACAATTTTTAGCATCTCGTCGAGTTGGTTTCGAGTGGAAGCCATTAATTTCAAATCATCCATGTACAATAAATGATTAAGCTTCGCCACCACATTGTTGTTATTTTTGATGCTAAAACCTGCATCTGAGGAGTTCAATAGCTGAGATAGTGGGTTCATAGCTAGACAGAACCACAGAGGACTCAACGAATCTCCTTGAAACAGGCCCCGGCTGATTACGATATTTTCAGTTTCGATGTTACTTTCACCAGGTATTTGAAGGTGAATTCTAGTTTTCCACTCTGTCATTATATGTTGTAAAAAGGTCACTATATTATCATCGACTTTATATATTCTCAAAATATCTATAAGCCATTCATGCGGCACTGAATCAAAGGCCTTCTTGTAATCAATAAAAGCAGTAAATAGATTCCTCTTTTTGGAATATGCTTGATTAGAAATGACTGAGTCGATGATAAGTTGTTCTTTGCAACCCATGGAACCCTTAGCGCATCCTTTCTGTTGAGGCTCTATGATATTGTTCAGAGCACAGTGTTGGTAGATACGCCGGGCTACACAGGATGTGACCAATTTATACAAAGTTGGAAGGCAAGTAATTGGGCGGTATTTTGCTGGATCTTGGGTGTTATTTTGATCCTTCGGTATTAAATAAGTGGTTCCCTGAGTTAGGAATGATGGAATATCCTGCGGATTAGAAATAACATGATTAATTAGTGTTGATAAGCATTCATGAGCACTCGAGAACTTCTTGAGCCAAAAGTTTTGAACTCCGTCTGGTCCAGGAGATTTCCAGTTATGAAGCTCTTTGATGATATTTGAGACTTCTTCAGTGGTGAAGGGTTCGTAGAGAGTAGTAGTGTAGTGTTGGCAGTTCTGTGCCGTATCTTCTATCCATCCAGCATTGTTGTTAAGAGCAGCTGGTGTGGAAAGTTGATTTCCCCAAAACTCATGAATTTCTTCTTGGCTTGGGTAAGACTTATCGAGATTTTCTACGGTGGAATTGAGTTTCCGATAGAACGCCTTCTCAGCAGTCTCAAAAAGGGCATTGTCGGATTTTCGGTTGTTACTCACTTTGTACCTTCTTAGTCGTCCTGAATAAACTGAGAGTCTTTGTTTTAATGTATCCAGGCACTGTTGGGCTGTGTTGTTTTCTGGATCGTATCTTGAGTGTCTTGCAGTATTCCGTATTATTTCTTCAGCTCTCCTGATGACTCTTGTACTTCTTACACCTCGTATATATTCTGTGACTTGACCAATATCCCTACGTAGCAATTCAATCTTTCCGAGCAGTCTTTTTTCCCAGGGTGCAATTCTGTTACCAGTCCTTCCGTTGTTAGTACCCCGTCGTGTTCTGATCTTAACGCCCATTACATTAGCAATTGCTGTTGCTGCACAGTAGATTAGCATGTGCAAATATTCTAATGTGTGGGCTTCTACGACATAATTGGGTAGGACTTCAGTGTTCACAATTTGTAACAGCGCTCCTAGTTTCTTACAAGAGTTTATTCGTGGTAGCGGTGGTCTGCTAAGTGGGTTTGTTCCATTAAACTCATGTACAGCACGTGCCATTTCGCTTACTAGGTTATCATGTAGCTCGTTGTTTTCCTGCTCTGTATTGTCAGGTTGAGTTTCTTGTATGGCAAGCTCAGGAATCTGCTCATGAACTTCATTGGGGACTTGATCTTCAATTACAACATCGTTATGAATCTCCCGTTCGACTTCGCTTCTGATAATATTGCGTCTAGTCTCTGGGATAAGGTTGTTTCTTATAATTACCCGGTATTGGTCTGATACTCGTTGCTCCGATACTTGAATATCTGGGTACGTCCTGCAAAATTCGGCATACAGCTGTTGCCGGTAGCCGATTGTTTCTTGACCGAGGTTTGTCACCTTGTAGTAGAAGCGCAAAATGTTTTCATTAATGGACACAGTCCATTTCATGCGCTGCCTCGGCCGTCCCGCTTGAGTGAGCGCCGGCTGATGATCCAGCGCAGCACCTTCGGCGGGTGGAGCTCTTGTTGTTGTTTGGCTCGCTTGTGGTTGTGGTTGTGGTTGGGCTGTAGCTAATTGTATGACAGGGGCCCGCCTCCTCAACACCCTGCCACCGACGTCCCGCATGCTGTCACGTCCAGCGCCGGCTCCAGACGTGCCCTGGCGATCCCCAGGCAGCGATCCTAAACATAAATTATTATTCTCCATTCTCATGGGTGTGCATTTTATACCTACTGCCAGGTGTCAGTTTTTGTTCCACGGCAAGTATCCCTGCTACTCTCTGGGTACTGGCGCTACGAATACCCAGAAAGCATCCCCCATTCGCAGGGGGCCGCGCCTGATAGAAGAACTGACAAAAACTCCCACAGGCTATTATTATTATTATTATTATTATTATTATTATTATATACATTTTTGCTTCCCTTTGCAGCCAACATTCGTTTATTTTTGGGACACAAGAGGAAGCAGGTTTCATCCCCATTAAAAACACGTGAAGGGTCTTGAAGAATATCAATGTAACGTTTACGGTGTAAATATTCTTTGAACACCGGTGAACCATTTTCTTATATATTTTTCAGACACAACTGAACTTGCTGCTGTTACCGCTTCTGAAGTTCGCTCGCTTAAATCTGGATGTCTCTTTAAAAAGGATCTATACCAACCTCTTCCGGGCCGATTGTCAGTAAAAGGATTAGCACGTAGATTTGCATCAAGAAAACCTTTAACCGAGTCTTGTATATTTTCCACTCTTACTGGAAAACCTTTTTCTTGGCATGTTACGATCCAATTCTTTAAACGATTCTCTTCCTCCAAAGAAAGAATAGGATTGGGACCAAGGTTAGTTTTTTCATTAAATTTTTCGCTTGCTCTAAACTGCAGTGTTGCTCTTGGCACATTAAATTGTTCAGCGGCTTTCCGTTGGCTCATGCCATTTTCTATGGCCTGAAAAGCAGACTGAAGATCTTGTTCTGTATATTTTTTGTGATACGTTTTATCTTTCCGGATATTTGTCATTTTTTATTCTAAAAATAAAAATCATTTAATAGTATCTAATAATGTTATCTACAATACTTATTACACATTACAGTTATTGGCCACCCTGTGGTTTAGTGATTGGCAGCCGGCCAACCACTAGTTATTGCCATAAAAAAAATAAGAAAAAATGCTTGAAATATGTTGTGTTGGGCCAAACTAAGCTAAAAGAGCCTAAATTATAATAAATATTTTAATTTAAAGTAGGTACAGTAATTGGCCGGTAGGCCAATCATTATAATGCGGACATATTTAAGATACAGTGCTTGGCCACTAAAATTTACCGCCAAAAAATTATAACCTTACTATTAAAACCACCGATAACGTAAGATGTACCCCACTAAATCATCACAAAACATTAATATAAGCAGATACACAATATTATTAGCCAAGATAACTCACCTCATGAATGGCCTTCCTTAACAAATTCTTTAAAAAACTCTTAAAACTGGATGCACCTGTTAAGCTTCGAACAACACACGCTGTCACAACTAGACAATATTAACTGAGAGAGATAATGGCTAGACCAAATATATAGCAATGTTGCCGAATTGCAATGCAAATACATTTATTTCCTTATACTTTCTAAAAATCTTAATATTTCGGATTTTTGTGAAAGTGGCCAATCACTAGTGACCGGCCAACAACTGTACCCGTTACCCTATTATTACTTAAAAAATATATACTACATTCGTCTCGCTAAACTCGAAAAATAACTTATAAACCATAAAAATCTCCAAAAATATAAATGACATAAATGAGAATTGGCACAATTATTATTATGGTTTTAAGTTGATTTTTCGGATTTAACTACAATATTATGCAAAAAATTATGTTATATCGCAGATTTAAAATGGGTTTATCTCGAAAACAGTTATATTAAGTTTAGCGAGATGATTGTAGTACACTTTTTTTAAGTAAAAATATTAAGAGAATAAAAGTAGACTGGTACGCAGTCTGATTTTTGCATAAGAGTTTAATGAAATGGTAACAAATCAATTGGAAGTTCTGTCCGACAAAATACATGGAACGTTTTCGGTAGTCTGATGTTCCAAGTTTTTAACCTGTTCCACAATTAAAACTTCCCCGGTTCCAGTATTCCCGTACATCAAAGTTTGTCCGACTAGACACCGTGAAGCTATTAACAAATTTTCAGCTTGCTGTTAATCAACTTTTTTTATTACGCGGGATCCAGGTCTATAAATGAATACAATAAATAAGTAGGTAGGTACATATTATACACTTATTTATACGAGTACAATTAATAGTAGAGCTGGTTTTTGGGATGTTACAAGCAGCATTTGCATTTCCACAGAGATACTTATGACAGAAATAATAAAATACCGAGACGGACTATTATTATAATAATTTACAATAGGACCCGACGGCCGACGCTATAGGGACAGGTAAAATTTATGACTGAACAATGCACCGAGCATCGATACAAGCAATATGTACCGGTCGAAGGTTATTTTTTATTGTGCCAAATGGACGTATATAGTACCTACCTCTAAAAATCGAATACACAAATTAAAAGATATTTAACAACCATAAAGATTTGTCAAACTCTATCACCGACTTCATGAAAACAAGTATTACTACATTCTTTGATGGTTTTTGCTGTAAATTTTAAAGGATTGACATAAAATTTGGCATACGCGTAGCTAACATGCCAAAGAAAAAAAGTGATATTGTGCCAATGTGTGCTATTGCCCTGGGGTGAGTTTCACTCTTTCTCTGGGGTGAAAAACGTTCAAAATAAGTCCGGACTTCGATAAACTGATTAATATTAAGCAACCTTTATTCCATACTTACAAAGTATGTGTACTTACAAATTAGTATGTAAATTTGGGGGGTGAGTTTCACCCCGAGGAGGGGTGATATACAAAATATAGATAGATACACAAAAGATATACAAAAATGTTTCAAAACATCGAAAAAATGGTGTAAAATGCAAATATACATATCATATTATGATAAAATTGCGATTTTGGCGATTTGCCTTTTTGGATAGAATGATGATGATGTTGATTAGGATAAAACTGCGAAGAATTTTTTTATCGAAATATAGTAAAAAATATGAAAAATATACCAAAAAGCTTGAAAAAATATGTAAGTATGTAAGGAAAAACATAAATAATTAAATAAACTTTTGACAACACAACACAAAAGTTTGAAACACTCACTATTTGGATTGGTTGTCCTGGCTTGTGATTTTCTTCTTTGCAGATGACGCTCACGGATCGATGTCAATGTCCAACGGACGTCCGAGCACGGGCGTCCAATGGACGTCCAAAGGACGTTCATATTTATTCAACACGTAAGTACGTCCAACGTCGGACGTCCGAAGGACGTTCATTTATAGTCCATCCGCATTAGGACTAAAACTGGACCTATTTTGGGCACACGTACGCTCAACTTCAAAAAGATGCTCTCAATATTCATCTGTAGTAAGGATACATTGATAAAAATTATATTTTTGCTTATTAGAATTAACCACCAAACTTCTATCATCTTGGTAACGGGAATAATAAAACATTATAAAGTCCACTTTACATCAACAATAATTGAACAAGAAATTGACGACAAGTTATTCAAGGTCAAATTTGGCTTATACAAAACACAATTCTACTTCCAATTTTGCCGTGAATAAACAGAAAATAAAGAAATTTGACAAAATAAAACACATCCAATTGTTCTATTTCATCAAATTCCTTCATTTTCTTTTACAAATCATACATTTTGTACTCGTCAAATTTGGCCTTGAATAACTTAGTCAATTTCTTGTTCAATTTATTGTTGATGTAGAGTGGACATAACGAATAATTTACCGATCAGATTTTCACACTTTACATAAAAACAAAAACATGTATTAGATATTAAACTAATCCAATTGTTCTATTTCATCAAATTCCTTCATTTTCTTTTACAAATCATACATTTTGTACTCGTCAAATTTGGCCTTGAATAACTTAGTCAATTTCTTGTTCAATTTATTGTTGATGTAGAGTGGACATAACGAATAATTTACCGATCAGATTTTCACACTTTACATAAAAACAAAAACATGTATTAGATATTAAACTACATATACAGTTTTGAATTAAATATGATTTATAATCTTTTCCATTTAAACTATTTTATTAACATAATTAAGTTAATATTTTATTAAATAATTTTACTGTTTAATCCCCTTATTGGTAGAATATGTCCAATATGGACGATTGGAAAAGGTCCGTATTTCGTCCGAGTACGGACGTCCAAAGGACGTTCATATTTATTCCACCCGAAGGACGTCCAACACCGGACGTCCGAAGGACGTACATATTTAGTCCACCCGAAGGACGTCCAACGCCGGACGTCCAAAGGACGTACATATTTAGTCCACCTGAAGGACGTCCAACGCCGGACGTCCAAAGGACGTACATATTTAGTACACCCGAAGTACGTCCAGCGTCGGACGTCCAAAGGACGTCCGTTTATGGTCCATGGACGTTAGGACCAAAAATTGACCTATTTTGGACGTCCAAAGGACGTCGTGTGCTATTAGGGTATTAAATATAACAAAAGTATATAAAATTCGGATTTCCGGGTAAAACATCCTTCGTCATTTTAACATCCTACAATCATTTCATAACGGCGGCGTATTATCCTATAAGCACTTTGTGTAAAGATCGTTTATTTTCTAAGAAAAAATGAAAGGCGGTTAATGAGCTGTCTCTCTTGGTTCTCGAATTAATACAGACCACAGCCTGTGCGTGGAAATATTTTGTCGAATTAAAAAATTTAAATTTTGTTTTGGACTAATGAAATAAAACATTTTAGTAGTTCCAAAATGACACAAAATCTAGGCATCGGATAAAAAAGTTTATTTGAAGAAAGTGTATTTTTTTGTTCTTCTTAATGGCGGTACAGGCTCGTTTTTTTAATATTGTATTTAATTACAGAATAATTTTCAAATATTACCTAATATATTTTTCAAATTGGGCTCTGTACCGCCATTCTTTATTATATTACGGATACGTGTGCCAAATATCTTGAAAAAATATTCAAAATTACAGCCGCAATCTTGGAACGCGTTTTGGCTACCTGTTGATCGCTACTGTATCACCTTAAACAATTTTTTAAACAAATTCACAAAAATAATTTTTTCATTACGAACGATTTTTTAGATAAGTTGGGTTATTCTGAGCAAAAAAGGTATCTTGAGATTTTTCTCTAAAATTGATTTTTGTCGAGTTATATGGCCATTTTCGCATTTTTCAGGTTTTAAATCGCGTATAACTCGACAACAATCAATTTTAGAGAAAATTGACAAGAGACCTTTTTTGTTCAGAATGTCCAAAATTATCTAAAAAAAATTGTTCAAAGTGAAAAAATTATTTTTGTGGATTTGTTTAAAAAATTGTTTAAACAATTTTTCGACCACGGCACCTTGTGAATATGTTATAAGGACCTCTTTTTGAGTAAGTTTGTGCAAAAAAATCGAATCGGAATAATTTCACTAACAGGGGCGACGATAAATCCGGGACTATAGCGCTAATTATTAATAATTAAAAATAACAGCTTTGTAATAAAATAATGACAAAAATCTCTTAAGGACCTTGAAGCAAGGGTTTGAAGCTTGATCTGCTCACTTTTTAATTTCATAATAATAACTTTTAATCGAGTTATTAAGACTTAAAAATGGCCATTTTCGCATTTTTCAAATTTTTAATCGCATATAACTCGACAACAATCAATTTTAAACAAAAATGGCAAGATACCTTTTTTGCCCAGAATGACACAAGTTATCTAAAAAAAATTGTTCGAAATGAAAAAATTGTTTTTGTGAATTTGTTTCAAAAAAATTTTTTAAACAATTTTTCGACCAATGCACCGCCCGGCACCCTTTGGATATGTTATAAGGACCTCTTTTTGAGTAAGTTTGTGCAAAAAAATCGAATCGGAATAATTTCGCTAGCGGGGGCGACGATACTGCCCGGTCTACTTTTGATGCTGATGGTGATAGAATAGATACTTTTTATATAACAAAAATAAAACTTTTTTTAAACTCTTTAAAAAATTTGTGGCGGGTTTTCCCCGAAAAGTGCGTTATTTTTTGGACATTTTACGTTGAACTAGTCGATTTGGAATTTGACGAATAAGAACCAACTTTTGATTAGCTCCAACTCTGTTTTTATTGTGTGTCCAGACTTCATACATACATCATTTTTTTTACTGTTTTATAAGCTTTATATTTGCTAGGAATAGTTTTCGATCAAATACTTACTTTTTGATTTATTTGCGAAAAACCATCTAAAAACAAAAGTTACAAGGAATTTAATTAGTTTATCCACTTACGGACTTATTTGGACCTATATTTTTTCACACTCGAGAAGGGGGTGGTACTCATCGCCAGAAAAAAAGCACACACTGGCACTCTGATGTTCATTTCGCGAAATATCGCAGGGTTCGTATTTAAAATTTTTAATTTACTCCTCACCCCTTTCCGTGGGGGTTCGTTTTTGGTATCATTCGATAGACTTTTGAAAAATATTGAACACGCATTTTTTAGTTTTTCGATCTGACGTTCATTTCACGAAATATTCGCTTTTTTGTGAAACTTTGTGACTCGCCCATCATTTCTTCAGATTTGGGAACACTTAATAATCGGAGGGGGCCAAGTCAGGAGAGTAAGCCGCATGAGAAAGTAATTAGAACCCCAACTCGAATTTTTGCTACTGTCACAACGCTCTTGTGAGTCGATGTATTGTCTTAGGTCTTGAGAACACTTTTTTCTTCTGCTTATGGAGTCGTTTTTCATTCATCACATACCGGAACTCACCACATAAATTTTGAAGACCCTGACATCAAAACTGTATTAAATTATATGTGATCTAAGTAAGTTAATGAAAAGTCAGAATAGATAGAGTAGAACACTTATAAAAAAAATTGTAACAAGCAATTGGACATCGTAAGTTCTAATTTTTCACAAAAAGTGACCGGAAGTTGAACCGGCAGTCGATATTTGAACCCTTCGTGTAACTTTTTGTCAGCTGATATGACGGATGAATTTTGTTCACCTACAGATATGGACGAACAGACAGGCATGAAACCGGAAGTATGTATTTGTTCTGGTCTTTCTTAGTCGTGTTGACCAATAGTTTGTACTATTTCGACGAATTTAAAACAGTACTTTCGGTTGCAACTCTGGATCAGGCAGTCCGAGGTCAAACTTCTCACATGTAATATCATATTTTGGTTATAGGCTTTCATTTGACACCTTATTTGTCATTCTTTCTGTCCTACTAATAGACGAGTTGTGTTTATTGACGGACAGACATGGATAATTCTAGGTTTTCACATTTAATGATAAAAACAATAATTATACAATTCAGTTAACCTGACTATATCATTGTGATAATGACTTCTTATCTAAAAGTGACAACGGCAATAATTGCCGTTGTAATAATTATTATTCCATTCACTCACGATAAAATATCGCAAAACCTCCAGATTTTAAAGAACCGCTTGGATTGACATAAAATTTGGCACACACGTAGCTAAAATGCCAAAGAAAAAAGTGAGATTATGCCGATATGTTCTCTTGTCCTGGATGTGACTTTCACCCCTTCTTGGAGGTGAAAAAACATACGTGCAAAATAAGTCCGGAAGTGGATAAACTGACTAATTCTAATTCTAAGCAAATTTTGTTCTATAAAAGTTTTAGGTCAATACTTTTCGAGGTATGTGCGAGTGAATATGTTTATTTTTCATAGCAAAACACGTTTTGGACGGATTTTCGCAAATAACTCAAAAAGTAAGTATGTACATATTTTATCGAAGAAAATATTCCTAGCAATAATATAGCTTATGAAAAAGAGGTGTCAGTATAAGGTCTGTAGACCCAGTAGAAGCAGGGTTGCAGCTAATGAAAAATAGGTTCTTATTCGTCAAATACCAGATCGAATATTTCAACGTAAAATAACCAAAAAAATAAAGCACTTTTCGGGAAACACTCATCATAACTCTTTTAAAGTGTTTAAAAAAAATTTTTTTTGTTGTTTTTAAAACAGTTTCTAGCGTGAAAAGTAAGCAAGTTACGCTGAAAATAAAATCGTTCCCTTTTTTTTGGCAAAAGAAAGTCATGAAAATTAATTGTTACCGCTTCACACGTTACTTTAGATAAATGTATTGTTTATACAGGGTGTCTCCGAAAATAGTGCGTTCCTTTAAGGTGTGGATATAATACACAATTTAGAACAAAAAGGTGTTGTAACATTTTTTCCTAAAGTTAACCGTTTCAACAAAAATTACGTTGTTCTCCATAAGAGTAAATTTTTATTTTCATAAATTTATATGACCTGGCAACATGGCGTAGAAGAACCTGTGACTGTGAAATTTAATCTAATGGGACCCCTTGTTTATTTACTAATTGAGTATCAATTTGCATATCAAAATGTATTTTCGTTTTTTGGTCAAACGGCTGAATTTAGAATAAAATGTTATAAGACTTTTTTGCTCTACATTGTGCTTTCTATCTATACCTTTAAGGAACGCACTATTTTCGGGGAAACCCTGTATATGATCTGTAAGTTGCATTGGTTCAAAATGCTTATTTTTGAAAGGGGTTTTGTTGAAAGGCCTCGAACGAATCACTAGTCACGAGTATGTATATGCAAATTTTGAACAGCCATATCTTAACCAATTTTTGTCTTCCAGAAAATCAAAAAATTCCAAATATTTAAAAAAGCAACACCTACATTTTTTACTCTTTAAGATATTTGGTATCACTAATAATTTTTAAGTTATTTTGACAAAAGTCTTTTTTCAAAATTAAAGATTTAAAAAAATTTACTTTAAAACCAAATTTTTCCACAAATAAGCACTTTGAACTGATGAAACTTACAAACACAAACAATACATAAAGTTACTTGTGAAGTGGTAACGATTAATTCCATTTGGGCTGTTAATTAGAGGGAGTTTTTAGAATATTTTTAACCAAAAAAAAAGGAACAACTGTATTTTGAGCGTAACCTGCTTACTCTTGCTGCTGGAAACTTTAAAAACAAAAAAATAAACGTTTTCTTAAACACTTTAAGAAAGTTGTAATAAGTTTTCCCAGAAAAGTGTTTCATTTTTTTTATTTCACGTTAAAATATTCGATTTGGAATTTGAGATATAAGAGCTTATTTTTCACTATAGTCTGTTTTTAAACAAGAGGAGTCATTCAAATTTCCCGCGCCGTACACCTTGTTTGTAATTGGTACAACCTCAGGCAATTTTACTCATATCAAATTTTGACACTATTGGCATTTCATAGGTCAGTTTATTTATATTATCAGCAATTTTTGTATTTTCTGCGTTCTTCCTTTTATTTTTAGATTTTTAGTCAAGATTACCGTCAAAGGCCGATATGATCAACCAAAAAAGAAGATTTATCTGATGATATTTCTAGTGACTTTCTTGGGTGTGAATCTGCCATTTAGTTTACCTACTCCTCTTGGTTTTAAAACAAAGCTTAGCAATAACTCGGCTTCTACTGGGTCTACAGACCTGACACATATACCATTTTTTCACTTTTTTATAAGCTATATTTACTATTTGCTAATTTTTTTTCAATAAAGTACCTACTTTTTGAGTTATTTGCGAAAAACCGTATAAAAACGTTTTTTTTTTTGTTGAAAAATGAACATATTCACTCGCAAATATCTCTAAAAGTATTGACTTAGTGAAAAACGCTATAAAATAGAAGTTGCTTAGAATTAGTCAGTTTATCCAATTCCGGACTTATTTGAACGTATTTGTTTTCATACCCTATAACCGACGAAACTCACCTCCAGATCAAAAGCACATATCGGCACAATATCACTTTTTTTCTTTAACATATTAGCTATAGGTACGTGTCCCAAATTTTATGTCAAACCAAGCGTTTCTTCAAAATTCTGACCAAAAACCCTAAGTAAATTAAACGAAAATATAAAATGAATTTTTCAAACAAATATTTTAAGTCGGTATGAGAAATTTTAATTTAACAGATGAAATCAAATAAACACAATTCAACTCGTAAAATATTTAGACCCTTGCTTGGTAATCCAGCTGAACAGGTAAAGAACCTACCTTTTATGTAGTTTATAATCTGAGAGGATGGAATATTTTACCAAAATATTCCATCCTCTAAGTTTACAATAGACCTTTTCTACCTGTCCTCAAAAGATCGGTATTTTTAACTCGTGGCAACGTCGAAAAGCGGCAAAATGATGGGAAATACACATTTTTATGTGGTGGAAGTCAAAATGGTTATGAAGTGTAAAAATTTTTGTATATAATTTAAATTCTTAAAATTAAAATTTTAGAAAACTGAGAACGATACAGGGCGTTAAAAAATGCGCTCAACAAACATACACGAATTAAAATTCGAAAATGATAGTATTTCTTGGTGATGCCAAATGACTGCAACATGAAAAGATGACATAATGATAGCGGGATGTATATATATATATATATATATATATATATGTTATATGTGAAAATAGTCACCTTGAACCACTCAAGGGTTACCGACTCTTTGGTTTCGCAATATCAGTTCCTATTTCATCATCCTTCCAGCAAGCGTTCCCATAGAGATAGCTGACCATGCATGGACGTCAACCTCTGACCAAAGCTGGCCTTTCGTGGGAAATGCCGACACCACAGTTTGTAGGAAGATTATAAATTTAGTACTTTAACATTATTGTATCACTCGTCATTTTAGTTTCTCGCTAGTAACATATTTGCATTATATAATTTTATTTACTTCAATTTATCATAGAACAAAGTATAAGTGTAATTTGTGAAATAAATCTTTTTTAAAAAGTCAATTAAGAAGTTAGTGATTTAACATTTGGCGCAGTCAGTAGGATTCGGTCAACGTTGTTAGAACAAGGAAACTCACTAGCAACGGCGGATCCTTATCCCTCAACGGAAAAAGAACCTAGAGCCGTCCTCATTCAACTGGATACTACGGAAGGAACACCTGGTGAAGCCCCTGGTAGCAGATCCCGTTAGAAAACAAGACGTCCTCGATGTTTCTGTTAATGTAAGTTATTGAATCATCTCGTTTAATATTTTAATATTTGCAAGCATACCGTACATACATCATACTATTTTCAATTTATAATCTTGACTATACAGTAAGTCAAGCCAAGTTGATTATCTAATAACGAAATATTTTTTTTATTACATACTTTTTATTACTTTATCATTTTTATTTACGCATTTCATTGATTTCATATTATATTTTCGCCGATATTTTACTTTATTTAACCATATTTTACCTGATTTTACCATATTTTACTTGATTTTTACCATATTTTACATTATTTTTATCATATTTACTTGATTTTACCATATTTTACTATATTTTACCTTATTTTATTTTACCATATTTTACTTTTCGTATTTTGTATATTCTGTTTTATACTTCCACTGACATATTATTATCAAAATGCCTGAAACACGTTCACAAACCCAAGCTGAAATTGAACCCTACAAACTTTCAGAAATATTTTCCATAATTCCTGAATTCGAAGGAGACCCAATCTCTCTCCCCACATTTTTAGACGCATGTGATTGCGCAATTAGAATGGCTTCGGGAGACCAACGTATCTTATTAACGATTCACATTAAAAATAAACTAAGAGGTAAAGCAGCTCAATTAATAAACTCTAGAAAACCAAGTTCTTATACAGACATAAAAAATTTACTAAACCTTCATTTCGGAGATAGTAGAGATCTCACTTCTTTAATCCATGATCTACAAAGACTTCGACAGTTATCAAATGAATCACCCTTAACCTTTTTCAACAGACTACAAGTTCTAAATGCAAAAATGCACGCTTCAATCCAAAAATCAGACCTAACACAAGACCAAAAGAAAGCCCAATGCACTTTAATTGACTCTATGGCTTTGAATACTCTTTTAACTGGACTAGAACCCCGATTAGGACAAATCATTAGGGCTAGTAACCCTCCTGATCTTATTGCAGCTAGTAACCGTATCAGACGTGAACTTCAGTTGTCGTATTTCGAAACACAAAAATCAAATAAAGATAACCAAAATAATCCAAAACCTTCCCAACCGATGAGAAGAACCTCATCTAATCTTTCTAAATGCACAATTTGTGGACGAATTGGCCATCTAAGTAGCGAATGCCGCTCTTCACGTTTTCCTTCTTACCAAAATCAATATAATGGTAGACCACAAAACTACCAAAATAATCAAAATCAATACTCTTCCAACCAATATAACAATAGACCACAAAACTATCAAGGTAATCCAAACCAATACTCTTCCAATCAACAAAATTTAAACCCACAGAGATCGACTTTCCCTTCTCAAAATCAACCGCAAAATCGCCCCTCTGTTATTCAGAGAAATCCAAATATCCAAAATTTTCAACAAAGAGCCCATGTTTTTAATGAATACCCTGATGATCTCGTAGAATCTTATGGAGATTATTATACAGAAAATGATCTCCAACCTGACTATTTTTACGATTATACCAATGATACACCTAATTATACCAATGATACATCTCATTATACCAATGATACACTTGATTTAGAAAATTATCAGGATTTTCTTTCGCTACCCAATCAGAACCATCCTCCAGTACATACGAACCTTTCAACCGATATTATGAACGTACAACAACAAATCCAAGCCCTCAATTTGGACAATTTCGATCCAAATGTGAACTTTCCGGAACAGAAATTCCTGTAAGCCCCTTTCACACAATGAGCTCTAAAAACTTATATTATATTAATGACGCTACGAATACATTTAAACTTCTAATTGACACCGGTGCAGGAATTACAGTTTTCAAAGAGAATACTGCACGAAATTATCATAACCGATCCCCAGAAAATGTTAGCATTCAAGGCATAACCGACGAAAAACTCTTAATTACAGAATCTGTCCTTATTCCCTTTACCGATGATAACCCCCACAAAGTTTTCATTTTTAACTTAGACATTGACTTTGACGGAATAATAGGCCTAGATTTCCTAGACCATTACGAATGTGTAATAGACCTTAAAACCAGACAACTTCATACAAACTTCAAAACCCTTACCCTGCATAAAGTTGGACAAGATACACATAAACCCACAGAAAATACTCCGGTGACATTTCCTACAGAGATAATACCTCCAAATAATTTTCAAACATATCCGAAATCAAACACAAACATTAAAGCTCAACAAAATAACAGCTTACTTCACGAAAACACTCATGACCAACAAAAACACATCCCAAGACCAGAGAAAAAACGAATAAAAGAAAAAATAAACCAAATTTCTATTGATAGCCGAACAGAACAAATATTTAAATTAAAATGCAACCTATCTAATACAGACGCAATACTGTCATCCCAAGAAATAGAAAAAGTTCGAATTCCTCACGCATTAGTCCATGTAGACGAAAATGGAGATTTTTTAACTTCTGTCATTAATGCTAATGCAATGCCAAAAGTAATCGAATTTTCGAATATTTCCATCGAACCTATAGAAAACTTGGAGACAATCTTCACCTACGACGAAAATCACTGCGAACATCCAATTATAGACAGAGAACAAATAATTAAAGAACAACTGAGAATTGACCATTTAAACTCAGAAGAAAAGGAACAAATTCTAAACATTTGTACGGAATTTTCAGATATATTTTACGTAGAAGGTGACAAGCTGACATTCACGAACGAAATTAAACATGCAATCGAAACGAACAACGCGAAACCGATATACACGAAATCTTACAGATATCCGCAGGTTCACAAAGAAGAAGTCAAGACACAAACCAAAAAAATGCTAGAACAAGGAATAATTCGGCATTCAGTAAGTGCCTGGTCGAGTCCAGTGTGGGTGGTACCCAAAAAACTTGACGCATCCGGCAAACAGAAATGGAGAGTCGTTATTGACTATCGTAAACTTAATGAAGTTACAACAGAAGACCGTTATCCACTTCCACAAATTTCAGAATTATTGGACCAACTTGGAAAATGTCAGTACTTTACAACATTAGATTTGGCGTCCGGATTCCACCAAATTGAAATTGATCCAAAAGATATCCAAAAAACAGCCTTTTCAGTTGACAACGGACATTACGAATTTGTTCGTATGCCTTTCGGATTAAGGAATGCTCCTTCCACCTTTCAACGAGTAATGGATAACATTCTCCTAGGAATTCAGAACGAAAGATGTTTAGTATATATGGACGATATAATCATCTATTCAGCCACCATTCACGAGCACATATCACGACTGACAGAAGTATTTAAAAGATTAAGGAAGGCAAATCTGAAGATACAACCAGATAAATGTGAATTCTTAAGAAAAGAAGTCGCATACTTAGGACACATCGTAACAGAACATGGAGTAAAAACAAATCCTGACAAAGTATCGTGCATAAAAAGTTTCCCAGAACCCAAGACAACTAAAGAAATAAAATCATTTTTAGGCTTAGTAGGTTACTACCGTAGATTTATACCGAATTTTGCCAAAATTTCCAAACCACTGACTAAATTACTTCAAAAAGATGTCCCTTTTGTTTTTAATGCAGAATGTAAAGAAGCATTCAACGATCTTAAAAATATTCTAATGACAGACCCAATTCTCATATATCCAAATTTTGAAGAACCCTTTTTACTCACTACTGACGCTAGTGCTTTCGCAATTGGAGCCGTTTTGTCACAAGGCCCATTAGGAAAAGATCTGCCAATCGCTTATGCCTCAAGAACATTATGCAGTGCAGAAACCAAATATTCCACAATAGAAAGAGAATTGCTAGCCATAGTATGGGCAGTAAAACATTTCAGACCATATCTTTTCGGTCGCAAGTTTACTCTTATTACTGATCATCGACCTCTTACATGGCTATTTTCAATTAAAGACCCAGGAAGCCGCCTAGCACGTTGGCGCCTAAAACTTGAAGAATATAATTACAAAATAGAGCACCGTTCAGGAAAAATCAATAGAAACGCAGATGCACTCTCACGGATAAAAATAAACCATTTTAAGGACTGTGCAGACTTTCAATCAAAACTTGCCCTGCACGCATCCAACAAAGATGAAACAGAGATCCAAGAAGACGAAGAAGAAAAAGAGAACACAGAAGAAGGAATAGAAAAGATGTCCGAAGAATTCGAAAAGTTTCTTGAATTATATAGAACAAAATCCATTATCGATTACTCCAAAATAGAAACGTCAAATGCAGAACTGTTAGACAAATCTCACAAGAATATCGTCACCTTTTTCTGGCAGAACAAACTTGAGGACCTGCACGAAAAAATTATGAATGACATATTCGAAGAAAATATAGAATACAGTAACCGAAGGATCAATATCGTATCTAGTAAAACCGTAAAAGATCGAAAATATTTCATTATCCCATTACCTTTCGATCCACAAAGAGTAATGTCGTACTTATTTCTCATACTTTATGCGAACCAGGAACAATTTGACGAATCAAAGACCTATTGCATAGAAAATAATCTCGAACTTCCCATCTTAGAAATATTTTCCTACATATTTGCAGACAAAGAACTTAAATTAAAAATCTGCCAAAATGTAATTAAACAGGCAAGTGAAGACGAAACCCCACAAATCCTAGAACATTACCATTGTGGCAAAAATAACTTGCACAGAGGAATAAACGAAACTGTTAGACGTATAAAAGAAAAGTATAATTGGAAGAATTTAGCAAAAGATGTCGAAAAATATATAAAAGCCTGTGAAATTTGCCAAAAGGTTAAAATTTACAGAAAAAATCTAAGTGGACCGTTAGTTATAACGGAAACTCCGAAAACACCCTTTGAAAGGATCAACATAGACATATTTGAATATCCCACTAGAAACTATGCATTAACCATTAGAGATGAACTAACTAAATTTACTCAAGCATACCCTTTAACCGATAAAAAAGCAGTCACCGTAGCGAGCACACTCCTTTTATTTTTCCAACATTACGGAACACCCTTAAGAATACATTGTGACTGTGGTAGAGAATTCGAAAATGCCATAATTAAAGATCTATGCAACCTCTATGAAATAAAATTAACATTTTCTAGTGTAAGTCATCCACAATCCAATGGATCTGTAGAAAGATTCCATGCCACACTATCAGAAATGATCCGAGCAAATAAATCCGAAAATCCCAATGATCACCCATTCGTGATCCTCCCTTATGCAGTGATATGTTACAATAATACAAAAAACAAAACACACGGTTTCACGCCGTACGAACTAGTCTTTGGACACACTGCAGGACGACCACCAGAAACACTATATAATCAAAAAAGCCTAATTAGCAAATACGTTAGAGATCTTAATAACCGTATGGAATACTTTTATAAAGTAGCCAGAGAGAAGACAGAAAGAGCCAAAGAAAAAGCTAAAGTAAGATTTGATGAAAACATTTCATCACAACGCCCTGACTTTAAAATTGGTGACAAGGTATACGTAAAAGAATCCCAAATAAAATCAAAATCTGAAAATTTATTTAATGGACCTTTTCAAATTCAAGAATTATTTACAAATTCTGCCATTATCCTAAATCCCCAAACGAATCAAACTTCTAAAGTAAATTTTGACAGACTAAAACCATACTTTGAATAAATTTCTTCTTTACAGATTCTATGGACTACTTTCAGTCGCCTACTCCCAATTTCACCTCTCTCCCATAAATAATACAGTCGGAATCTTCTATCACGAAGAAGGTACCATTCGAATATCTAATGATAAATGGACATTACTTGTTTACAAGGAATTGCTCCCTATAAAAACTGCTATATCCAACAACGACAAAATTTTAGAAAACTTGCTAGATAAATTTACAAATCCCGATACACCAAGAAAACTTGCATTTCAATCTGAGGTACAAACACATATTAGTTTGATAAGACAAATTTCAAATTCCGTAAATTTAAAATATAGAGAAGTAATTGCCGACACACGAGCCTATAATCCACGCCAAAAACGAGGATTAATCAATGGTATTGGAACCTTATGGAAATCTATTAGTGGAAATTTAGACGCATCAGACGGTGAATATTTCAATCAATGTATAAATAGGATCACTAGAGATGAAAATCAAATAGAAGCACTCTTAAAAAATCAAATCTCTGTTACAACTTCTGTCATAAAATCTTTTAACACCACTATCCAAAAATTACAAATAGACGAACAAACTTTTAACAAAGACCTACACGATATCGAAACTACTCTTATAGACATTGCTGACGACATCTCATTTTACCGTGCACAATTACAAACCTTAAATTTGTGTGAATCGTTAATGGAAAGCTACATATTTTTAGAAAATTATCTCAATGACATTTTGAATGCCATCACTTTTTCTCGATTGCAAATTTTACACAGTTCAATTATTTCTCCCAATGATTTACTAGATTCATTGAAGATTATCTCACAATCTTTACAAAATAATGTATTACCATTGCCCATCTATACCTCAAATATAGCCCAGTATATTGATATAATAAAGCTTCAAGCATATCAACTGGATTCAAAAATTGTATTCGTCCTAGAAATCCCACTAGTCGACCCCGAAATCTATACCTTATACCACTTATATTCGATACCAATATTAGATAATCAAACTGGTCTTTTTCATACACTTTCTACAATACATAAGTATATAGCGCGAGATGATGATTCAATTTCGTATGTATTACCCCGAAACACAGAAGAATGCAAATCAATTAGTCCAAACCAAAAAATGTGCACAGATATTCTTCCCTATCCAATAGACAGCGATACTATCTGTGAAGCCCAGTTATTGAAACCAGTTAGCGTCCTACCAAAAACTTGTCAGATGTCAACGTTTTTAGCACAAGATTACAATGTGCAGGAAATTGACCGAAATTTATGGTTAATAACAGTATCCGATCCATTACCAATTACGATTAAGTGTGCAAGAAAAGACATCAGTACACAGACAATCAGAGTAAACACAATTCTAAGATTACTACCCGAATGTACAGCATTTATTGGAAGTACCAGAGTTCACGCCAGAGATCAAATCGATAAATATCCAAATATAACCTACAGAAGTCATCCAGTTAATGTCCCATACAGATGTTGTGACCATTTCGAAGGAAGAAACCACATACCAAATTTGAAACCATTAAAACTCAATAAGATCAATACAGACGATTTAAACATTGCACAACACAAGCTGGACCAATATTCAGAAGAACTCGACCGAATCATGAACCAACCATTCATCGAGGAACATTTGCCTTGGTTCACTATATTGTCTTTATCATTAATTATCATTCTAGTTTTTGCATACATCTTCTGCAAATGTAGACGCAAAAGATTTCCAAGACTTGCCATGAACTATCCGCAGGACTCACCTCCACCTTCACCACATCGCAGCAGTTCCATTAAAGAAAAACTTAAAGGATTAACCTTTAAAAGAAGACCAGATGTAAGCCCAGAAAATGAAGAAATATCAGAAACCCCAATTGAACTTTAAAAGTCGAAGCAAGGCATCGACTTTTCACTAATGAGGGGAGCTGTTATATGTGAAAATAGTCACCTTGAACCACTCAAGGGTTACCGACTCTTTGGTTTCGCAATATCAGTTCCTATTTCATCATCCTTCCAGCAAGCGTTCCCATAGAGATAGCTGACCATGCATGGACGTCAACCTCTGACCAAAGCTGGCCTTTCGTGGGAAATGCCGACACCACAGTTTGTAGGAAGATTATAAATTTAGTACTTTAACATTATTGTATCACTCGTCATTTTAGTTTCTCGCTAGTAACATATTTGCATTATATAATTTTATTTACTTCAATTTATCATAGAACAAAGTATAAGTGTAATTTGTGAAATAAATCTTTTTTAAAAAGTCAATTAAGAAGTTAGTGATTTAACATATATATATATATATATATATATATATATATATATATATATATATATATATATATATATATATATAACTATTCCCGTATAAATGATAATTTTAATTGTCTGTTTGGTCAAAACCACAATAAACAAATTATAAATTCACCAAACTGCACTAAGCTTTAAAGTCAATAACCCACTTTTATTAGGGTTTTTAGGTAAATCCACAATGAATGAATAGTGACACAATGAATATAAATCATAAATCTGCCGGGCGGCGTATTGTAAGACAAGTACTTACACTTTCGGCTCGTGTCAAATCAGGTAGGTGTAGCGTTTATAGCTAAACAATCAGGCACGTGTCGTTACGACAGGTTTAGATAGATGAATAGGTACGGCAATTTTCGCAAGTGCCGGATGGCAGGTAAACAAACGTCAAAGAACGAAATCGGTGGACAGAAAGCCAGCAAACAAAATTGATAGGCTCTGCAAAGATAGAAGAGAATCTCTTTTAAGTATGCTTTAATAGTTAAGATCAGGACGGAAACAAGCAGTTTTATAAAGGGTAGGTACTTACCGGCTGAATTCCGCCTTTTCGTCTCGCACACGTCTTGACAGCACACAGGGACACAGGAAAATGAATTTGTAAGTGCCTCTGAGGGCTAGATTTAGCTCTTAGGGATGAACACGGAAGAAGGGGTAATAGTCAAATATGGTCCGTAATGGCATCTGGAAGACGGGTCATTTAAGAATCTCTCAACTTTCTCTTTCTAAGCAAACATCCTTATACTGCAAGCGGCTTCGAAAGAGTTCGTAGAAATTTTAGTTTTTTAGGAAACAAAAGGAAAGAAATTCATTGTTAGGACAATGGAAATATGCGAGTACAAAACTAGAAAGTTGCCCCCTATGGATTTTATGAAAGCATCTCTGCAGAAGAGATTTACCACCTAAAGATTCCGAGATTAGGGCATATGTACAAGGCTGATCCTTTACCATGGGCGTAGCTAGAAAAATTTTGAGATGGTTTATAAAGGGGGGATTTCACACATGCTACAAGTCATAACCAAAAAATTGACTACCTGTCTTGTCATGTCACTTCTGTCTGATAAATAGATTGTCATCTCCTATACTCTTGTTGGTCTGTGTCCATTGAACTGGCAAGAACCACACGTTCTTATCGAGCAGTGAATCATGTTGCCCTTTGAGCACTCTTAACAACTTTATCTTTTAACATCGACTTAGAGTCGCTACTAACATCAGATTATCAACATGTAAATCATATTTCTCGATGTCACCTATTTTATAAGGTTGATAGTTTCATCTACTAAGCAGAACGTAAGTAATATCCACATTTTTCTTTAACTAGTAATTTTAACCTTTTGCATTCATTCTAACGTGGAAATACTTCGTTCTAGGCACTGAAGATGATCTGATCTAGATCGATAACGTTATGCGAATTCTTTTGGATGGCTTTTTAATAGTTTTTCAATAAACTTTTTATACCATTGTACAAACGAAGTTTTTACTTGGTCTGTATGATTTGAAATTTATTATTACGGGGTTTTTGAGGTCACTGAACACGAATATCGCGTCAGAGAAGCTATAAGGGCTACCTGGTGCCCCGTATCTACGTCGTCTCCTGGAGTGTTATGTAAATTCGTTATCAAAATCATTGAAACTTGTTATCCCGAGGTTTTTGAGGTCGCTGAACGCGAATATTACTGCTATCGATACAGTGGCGTATCTAGCCCCACGGAGGCCCCATATCAAAATTTGTCGCGGGGCCCTTTTTCCCCCGCGACAAAAGAAGCAAAAACGTTAAAGAATAGAATAGAAAGATGTTCTATTGTCACTGAATATTTTACAATCTTATGGACAAAGCTTACAAAAAGTCAGAAAAAAACAATAACAAATACAGTTTACTGAAATTACATAAATCGTCATAGTAGATACAAAATAAAAGATAATGAAATAAAACAAAACAATTTATTGCAAAATTGAACTAAATTGCAAATTACATAATACAACCTTAGGAACTAATACGTTCTGCGTATACCACCCAAATATAGATAATAATAATAAACCTAATAAACTCTAATAAACCAAAGTCGAAAAATAGATTTGAATTGTCGAGACTCATTGTTGGAAAACAGATTCAATTTTTTCAATGCAAGGATGAATGGACATTGAAAATACGCTTAAACAAAGAAAAAAGCTCTGCGCTTATGGTATAACGGCGACCGGCTAGCAAATACACTTCTCCAAGAAATTAACTTACCACCTTAAAAGTAGGTCATTTTTGAGGTCTCGAATTTCATAACACTTGTTGTCCGATTTAAGTGATTTTTAAATATGTTATAGCCTTATTCTTTAACAATATCGCTGTAATAATATTGTTGCTAGACAGGTAAATTGTCATTGTATACCGGGTGTACCAATCAAACTTTGATTTTTTTCTCAAAGTTCGCGTCACCCTGTGGAATATTTTAGCATTAAATGCTAAAATTATAAAATACTGAAACTATTATACAATACTGAAATTAAAACCCAACTACATAATATAGCCTCATGTTTTCTTAACATTCTGTTTTTTATTCATTCGTTTATGTTGGATAATAAAAACGTTAGGTAATTTAACAACTAGTCTTGTTTTTCGTCAATATACAGGGTGTTTTTAAATAAGTATGGCAAACTCTAAGGAGTAATTCTGTATGAAAAAAATAATGACAGTTTGCTTTATAAACGTATGTCCGCAAAAGCTTCGTTTCCGAGATAGGGGGTGTTAAAATTTTTCTTACAAACTGACGATTTCCTAAAATTGCCTATTGCCCTAAAACCGGTTAAAATATTCAAATAAATTTTGATGGGTTTTAAGAGGTAGTTATTGCGCATTTTTGTTATACAATTAGGAATTTAATATTCACCATTTGCGGGTAACATGATCATACGGGTAATATGATCCGTGTGTGCGCCAATGGTGAACATAAAATTCTTAATTGTATGTTAAAAAATGCATAATAACTACCTCTTAAAACCCACCAACTTTCATTTGCACATATCAACGAGTTTTAGAGCAGTAAATAGTCAGTTTGTAAACAAATATTAACACCCCCTATCTCGGAAACGAAGCATTTGCGGACATACGTTTATGAAGCAAACTGTCATTATTTTTTCATGCAGAATAAACCCTTAAAGGTTGCCATATTTATTTAAAAACACCCTGTATTGATGAAAAATAAGACTAGTTTTTAAAGAACTACCTAACTTTTTTATTATCCTACATAGGCGAATGAATAAAACAATAGAATATTAAGAAATCATCAGGCTATAGTTGGGTTTTAATTTCAGTGTTTTATAAATGCTATAATATTCCACAGAGTGACGCGAACTTTGAGAAAAATCACAGTTTTTTGGTATACAAATGGCATACAATGACAATTTACCTGTCTAGCAACAATATTATTACAGCGAGATTGTTCAACAATACGGCTATAACGTATTAAAAAATTCACTTAAATCGGATAACATTTTTATATCCGGTTTATAACGGAGGTTTAGGAAATATGACACATTAAAGATGACCAATGTTTAAGGTGGTGCGTTAATTTCTTGGAGAAGTGTAGATATACATAAATACAATTATAGATAAAGAATAGAATACACGAAAATATACCCAAACAATACATACTGTTTCAAATATTCCAAGATAAAGCGATTACAAAAATTGCAATTTGGCATTATACACTATACAATAACTCACACACAGCCAATGGAATTGACAATGAAAGATAGCTTGAAAACAAAAAAGCTTTGTTCTTATGGGGCGGAAAATAAAAAATAGATAAATATGATTTATATAGACATACATAAAGAATCCATTACAGCAAAATGTTAATATCCAAACAATATACACTGTTTCAAAAGCGTTTACTGTTACGTACACTGTTTACACTGTTTAATAGTGAAATAATTGTAGAATATTTTGTTCAATCTTTGTAAATGGAATTTTGTTTCGACATGTCGCACTGGGGCCCCTGAATATCGGGGGCCCCGTATAACTGATACGGCTGATACGGCGGTAGCTACGCCTCTGTGTCGATACGAAAACAGTCGTTTTCCTCTAGTCTTTAGGATATTGCGGGATAATCCACATACTATGTTTTAATAAAAATGCCTTAATATTAAACAATGCTCTTTATTATTACTGATTTCAAATTTAAAAACATTTCAAACGACTTCCTCCACTTCATTATTACTGGCTGCGTATATAAAAACGTGAAAATATAGTTTATCTTAGGCACAAGTTAAGGTTGCATCACAAATTTGGGTAGCACTATTAAAGGGACGTCCGGTAGGACATTTGTAAATGTTCAATAGGTAATTTCCGTTGAAATAAGCACATGTATAGTATGATAAACAATCTTTTGAATTTAGTGAAAATCTTCCCAATGGTGTATTTGCATTGCACTCTGCTGTTTTGGGAGCAGCTGTGGTTGTCACAGTAGTAGGTATTGTTGTTGTAGCTGCCGTCTGTGTAGTTGATACGGTTGTTGTACTAGCAGTAGATGAGGAAGTAGATGAAACAGAGGTAGTCACAGTTGTCGTAGTAACTTCGGGTGTAGTGGTAGTTACATCTACAGTAGTAGTAGATATAGTTGTTGTGTTAGTAGATGGTTCTGGCGTAATCGTAGAGCTACTTTGGGAAGCTGGAGTGGATGAAGTCACTGTAATGTCTTCTGTAGTACTAGATAAAGTGGTTGTGCTGGTAGATATTTCTGGCGTAATCGTGGAGCTACTTTGAGAATCTGTGGTGGATGAAGTTGTTGTAGGTATTTCCTCGGTCGTTGTTTCTTTAGTTGGATCAAAAGTAGATGACTCATCAGGTATTACTACTGGTGTTGATATTGTTGGAGAGAACGTAACTATAGTTGTAGTAGAGGTGGAAGGTTGTGCTGTTAATGCCTCGAATACTTTTTCTATCTAAAACAAATAACTCTTGCTATGATATTTTGCCTGTAGTTCAGGCCTAATTTTTTATCGAAGCTTTTTGGCGGGATCAATGTATTTCATATTTTTAATATTTTGCATTGTGATTATAACAAGGAGTTTGGTAGAAAATAGTTATGTAGGTACAGACATAAATATAGTGCCTATATAATTATGTTTTAGTAATCAAAAGTAATCATCCTTCTAATATAAGTTATCACATTTCAGAAAAAGATCCAAAAATTTGTCTGTTTTTGTTATTTATTTATTCTTCAAATATTATTTGGTGAAACTTTATTAAGAATTTAAAAAATACTTCAAAATCTTGCTGTCCTTAAGTTACAAAATGTCAGTTTTACAGTAAAATATTTATGTTTTGAGTTTACCCTGAGATTTTTAAACTATTTGTAGCAGAAATTCCTCTTCTGTTATCCATTATTACTAAATATATCTCCATGTCGACACCAAGAGACAATCCAATAAAATGTGATTTGAGGAGCTGGAGCCCAAAAAATCGCTTATTTTATATCTGATTTTTTTTCATGAAAATAAAAACAGACGCACTCAAGTTCCTTCTATAACTATGTAGATATTTAAGGGGGGGTATAGTATTTTTGATTATTTTTTTCGATTTTTTTTTATTGGCTTATTTGATTGTAAATATTTTCAAGAGTATACCATTAAGAGGAAACAGTAGCGATCAACAGGTAGCGAAAACGCGTTCCAAGATTGCGGCTGTACTTTTGAATATTTTTTCGAGATATTTGGCACACATATTCGTAATATAATAAAGAATGGCGGTACAGAGCCCAATTTGAAAAATATATTAATTTGTGGAAATTACTCTGTAATTAAATACAATATTAAGAAAACGAGCTTGTACCGCCATTAAGAAGAACAAAAAAAAAATAAACTTTCTTCAAATAAACTTTTTTATCCGATGCCTAGGTTTTATGTCATTTTGGAACTACTAAAATTTTTTATTTCATTAGTAGTTCCAAAATGACACAAAATCTAGGCATTGGATAAAAAAGTTTATTTGAAGAAAGTGTATTTTTTTGTTCTTCTTAATGGCGGTACAGGCTCGTTTTTTTAATATTGTCTAAAAATTTTTATTTCATTAGTAGTTCCAAAATGACACAAAATCTAGGCATCGAATAAAAAAGTTTATTTGAAGAAAGTGTATTTTTTTGTTTTTCTTAATGGCGGTACAGGCTCGTTTTTTTAATATTGTATTTAATTACAAAGTAATTTGCACATATTAATATATTTTTCAAATTGGGCTCTTTACCGCCATTCTTTATTATATTACGAATACGTGTGCCAAATATCTCGAAAAAACATTCAAAATTACAGCCGCAATCTGGGAACGCGTTTTGGCTACCTAAAATTTCAAGTTAATCCGAGCAAAATTGACGGAGATATGGATATATACAAAAATTTTCTTAGTATTATATTGACAAAACTACATTTTTTAAACGCGTTTTCTGAAAAACATGTTTTTTTGAGGCGGTTTACATCATAACTCAAAAAAGAATGTGTGTACTTTGTACGCACGTAAGAAGTTATACTTCTAGTATACAGGGTGGTTCATCTTATTCGCCTCGGTCTCTGTACGGAAAACCACTTGATATTTTAAAAAAATTTCTTCACAGAAATATACAGGGCCTTTAATACTACAACCTAAAAATAATGTGAATTATACAGGGTGTTCCAAAAAAGAGTGGTATATCAAAGTTATATTTTTTCTTATGGAATGCCCTATATCTGATGACATTATTGAATTGATCTTAAAAAATAAGCTATACTTTCATAAGGGTTCCCTATACCTAAATACAGGGTGTTTTGATTTATTTCGATTTTTATAAAAATGTAAGGTTTTAGAAAAAAATAAATATCTACCAATCTAAGAAGCAGTAACAAATTCTTTCTTGGATCTTAATAAAAGACCATTTAGCATACTTAAACAGATGCTTATTGCAACAAAATTTCTTACAGGGTGGTCAAAATATGAGATTGTTCTATTAACAAATTCAAGCTGTAATAACTTACTTATTTTAAATGGAACACCCTGTATCTTACTAGTCTATTGCGTAGAAAATTTACTTAGCTTTCAATTTGTACTAGGGTTTCCTATACCTATCTTTTTACAGGGCGGTCAAAGTATTAGATTGTTCTATTAACAAATTCAAGCTGTAATAACTTACTTATTTTAAATGGAACACCATATATCTTACTAGTCTATCGAGTAGAAAATTTACTTAGCTTTCAATTCTTATTAGGGTTTCCTATACCTATCTCCCTTCATTTTTTAATTATTTAAAGATTTCCTAATTTGTAAGCTTTAAAAATTAGAATTACATAAGTACCTATGTCGTGTTTATGTACAACACATCACCAACACCGGCAATATACTTAGACAAGATACTGTCATTAATGAAATTTTCAGTGTTATCATGTAGTCACACAGAGTGTTGTATTATTTTAGTTGATTTTGGCCTGCATGTGAAATTGAATAATACGTTTATTTTAAACTGCATACCCTATATTAGATGCCGTATTCTGGAAGCTATTTAAATTATATTTCATTCCGTATAATTATTTTCCATATCTTAACCCAACGGTTATTAAGTAAATTTAAGAACGCCACTTTTTGTTTGAATCTTTAAATCGCAATTACAAACAATTAAATGCAATTGCTACTTTGACGAAAACGAGCCTATTGTACAAAAATATGTAAAAATGGGTATTTACAGAATAACATGGGAATTTATATCTACAGAATAACATGTGTATTGAGAATGTTAACATGGAATTGAAGAGATTTTAAATATCTTCCATTATAAAGAATAGAATATCGAGTATGTCATTTAAAATAAGAACACTCTGTGTGATTAAATGATAAAAATGTGAATTTTATTAATGAAACTATCTTGACTAAGATATTTAAGTATATTGCCGGTGTTGGTGATGTGTTGTACATAACCACGACATAGGTAGGTACTTAATTCTAATTTTTAAAGCTTACAAATTAGGAAATCTTTAAATATTTAAAAAATGAAGGGAGATAGGTATAGGAAACCCTAATAAGAATTGAAAGCTAAGTAAATTTTCTACTCGATAGACTAGTAAGATACAGGGTGTTCCATTTAAAATAAGTAAGTTATTACAGCTTGAATTTGTTAATAGAACAATCTAATATTTTGACCACTCTGTAAAAAGATAGGTATAGGAAACTCTAGTACAAATTGAAAGCTAAGTACATTTTCTACGCGATAGACTAGTAAGATACAGGGTGTTCCATTTAAAATAAGTAAGTTATTACAGCTTGAATTTGTTAATAGAACAATCTCATATTTTGACCACCCTGTAAGAAATTTTGTTGCAATAAGCATCTGTTTAAGTATGCTAAATAGTCTATTATTAAGATCCAAGAAAGAATTTGTTACTGCTTCTTAGATTCGTAGATATTTATTTTTTTCTAAAACCTTACATTTTTATAAAAATCGAAATAAATCAAAACACCCTGTATTTAGGTATAGGGAACCCTTATGAAAGTATAGCTTATTTTTAAGATCAATTCAATAATGTCATCAGATATAGGGCATTCCATAAGAAAAAATATAACTTTGATATACCACTCTTTTTTGGAACACCCTGTATAATTCACATTATTTTTAGGTTGTAGTATTAAAGGCCCTGTATATTTCTGTGAAGAAATTTTTTTAAAATATCAAGTGGTTTTCCGTACAGAGACCGAGGCGAATAAGATGAACCACCCTGTATGATTTCAACGAAATCAATATACTTTAAACAGTTTCTCTACTACTTTCCAAAAATTTTTATTAAAACAATACCAAAAATTAAAAAAATAAAAGAATAAACACACACAAACACATTGAAAAATGCCACACATGATTTTTGAACAATAATTGTTGCCAAAAATTTTAATTAAATACGTATTTTCTGAAAAAAATTATATAATAATATACTTAAAATCATAAAATCTATAAAAAATAAATAAAAAAATGATATAACTTGCATTGGGCTTGAACCTACTTCCACTACGAGAGTCGAAGCGATTTCAAACTGCACCACCTTCGCGTATACGTCATGTGGGAATATACACAAACTGAACAACTTTTTGACATTTTGTTGATGAATTTTTATTAGTTTGATTTTTGTCGAATTAAAATACAACAATATAAAGAGTAAGAAAACGATACATTAGATGAAAATTTGTAGAAAGTTTGTTCGTAATCAGATTATGTAAATTAAAGCATTGCCTACTAGGGGTATAGCATAGCAAGTACTAGGTAAAAATATTATTTTTTTTTACATTTTCCAAATAGGTATGAAGATAATTTTTTATTGGAATACAACTGAAACATTTAGAATTACGTACCTGTGGCTTTTCAAAATTTTTTAAAAAGTCACTATAATTATAAATTTGATTTTATTTCTGTCCTCACAACAATAAAAACTAATATATTATACAAAATTTTTGTTTACCGATAACCTCCATATTGAACAATTATTGACAGATCATTTCAACACCCAATCAGAGCCCGTCTAAAGACTAATACCAAACTGTCGGTGTGCGCATGCGCGCAGATCAATATAAATTCACCCTCAATCTTAATCGCGCCTAAAGAAGTATAACTTCAAAAAGTAATGCACCGATCTTTCTGAAATTTTGCACACTTCTTTTTGAAGTTATACTTCTTTACGCGCGATATGAGGGTGAATTTTAATAGGATTAAAACCTTTGATCCCGCCGCAGTCGCATTACAACTTTGTTCTGATTGGATGTTCAAATGACATGACAAAAATTATCCAATATGGCAGCTGTGGCACAGCTGATGGACTGTGGTTTGGTTATGTATGGTTGTTACGTTTTAAAATTTGTAGGAAGAGAAACAACAAACAAAAAGTTAGTTAATGGTTATACTGCCTTTTTAAATAGTTTTCATATTATATTTTTGGACTTATTAACATAGAAGAGATGATTGTTGCATGCCAATGTGAAAGCCCATCAAACTGTGACTAGTATGAGTGCCGCAAAATTACTGATAAAAAACCTATTAGCTCGAAGGCGTAGAGAACTGTGGATAACAACAATCAACCGGGAGGATCTACGATCTCGCTTAATTAAAGCTAAAGAATCTTACACTGGTAAGTGTTTTAAAAATAGTTGATCAAATTTTCTTATGATATTTGAACATAGCCACTTTGCACGATGCAAGTGATTGCGAAATTTATTAGTCGTTATACGGGCTCTGATTGGGTGTTGAAATGATCTGTCAATAATAAATAATTGTTCAATATGAAGGTAAACAAATGTATAATATATTAGTTTTATTGTTGTAAGGACAGAAACAGAAAAGTTTATAATTGTAGTGATTTTTAAATAGTTTTTAAAGCAACAGGTACGTAACAATTGTAAATGTATCATAGGTACTACCTATTTGAACCTACGAAAATACATAGTATGTAATACTTTTATTTACATAATTTGATTACCATCAAAATTTCTATCAATATTCAACTAATATATTGTTTTCTTACTCTATGTTTTGTTATATTTTTTCAATTCTAATTCATTTCAATTCAAAATCAAAATAATTTGATTTACATAATTCAAAAATGTCAAAAGTTTAATCCGTTTAGTTAGACGATCTTCGCACATAATGACACACTGTCTCCGTGGCGAAGCGTTTAATGCGAGTGAACCCCAATACAACGCCAATACCAGCCGCGCTGGTAAGTTGGTTCGAATCCCAATAGAAACTTTTATTATTTTATTTTTTTATACATTTTATGATTGTAAGTATATTTATTATATAATTTTATTTTCAAAAAATACGTATTTAGTTAGAAAATTTTCCGACAATTAATGTTCAGAAATTATTTGTGGCATTTTTAATGTGTTTGTGTGTGTTTTATTCTTTTATTATTTTAATTTTTGGCACTGTTTTAATAAAAATGTTTGAGAAGTAGTAAGTATAAATTAGTTTAATATTTAAATAAAATATAAATAAAAAGTATATTAATTTCGTTTATAATCATATAATCATATAATAGAAGTATAACTTCTTACGTGCGTACAAAGTACACACGCACACTCTTTTTTTAGATATTTTACTAGGTAGTGACGTCGAGTTTTTGCTTATTTTAATATTTTTTTTTGTTTATATTACCATTTTCTCTTTACCGAACACACTTTTTTTGTTTTTTTCGATTTTTTCACTTTAAAGTTATACCATGAATTTAAAAATCAATATAATCATAAAAACTCGACGTCACTACCTCAAAAAACCCTTAAACTAAAATAGTCTTTTTGGTTTATATGTTTCAAATGATTATGTCCGAAGATATGGTGTACACCGCAAATCATCTTCTTCTTTGGATCATCTACTGAAAAATGACGCCACTGCTTCATTTTTTAATATTTTTCAATAAAAATTTAACTGAATAATCTTCAAGTGTTGTTCTTTAAGATATCCTTTTACCCATTTAATTTAACCCTATCACTTTCAAGGGAAAACGTTTTAAAATTATGCAAAAAAACGTAGAATTAACTATACCCCCCTCCCCTTAATTGAAATATCTACAATAAAATGACCCCCTACATATTTCTCATAGTTCTCACCGTTTCTCACAGTAAGATCGCCGCTTCTTTATTATATTCAGTGGCATCATCTATGTACGAAGCTGTGAAGATGTACGAAGCATATAAAATATCTAACCTAGGACAAAAATACTCTCTGGACAAATAATCTCATACAAAAAGTCTCCACAGAAAATTCCCACAGAAAATTCCCACAAATGATCCCCACAAATAATCCCCAGACAAATATTTAACAGACAAATTAAGTTTTTGAAATGTTGCATGCATTTAATTAAAATGGATGAGTAAATATTTTTGACGTATAATTTACAAAAAAAAGAACAGCTTATTTTGCGTGACCTACAATCAAAATGATCGTTTTCAGGATATTATTATCACGAATAGGCAATGTTTTGAAGCGTGGCCCGTCAAAATGGTCCGGTCAAAACAGCCCCATCAAAAAAGCCCCGTCAAAATAGCCCGTAAACAAAATAGCCCCCCGACAAAATAGATCACACAAAATAGCCCTGGTCAAGACAGCTCCAGTCAAGCCCCGGCGAAAACACCCCCAATAAAAAGTTTTACCTTTTAACGGAGTACTATTTATTTTAAATCACTATTCTAATTGGGAAATAGGCCACAACTTAACTTAAAAAAATGATTTTATTAACGTTTCGACTCCATTTCGGACGTCGTTGTCAAAATACAAAATATTAATAAATTAAACAAAAATGTTGTTGCTTAGTAAAATAATTCTTCTAATAATTTAATTTAATCTCGCTTATTCCTATCGGCAATTCAGACATATAATATGAGTTTTAAAGTAGAAGACTTTACAATGATATTGCCAATATCTATGAGTTGCGTTCCTGGGATGACTTTATTGAAAGATAGTTCATTCGATTACATGAAATCAATCCCAACTCAAGAATATCCGTCACAAAAAAATCATAGCATGTGATCCGTGTTTAAAAAGACAACCACACGCAATGGGAACAGTAAAATTCTCGTGTTAGTGATTTCATAGTAAATCACGAGGAAAAACCAGGAATTTTTTTCCTGGTTTTTCCTAACAGAAGACACAGTGTTCGAGTTCTCTGAAAAGACCATTTTTATTTAATGTAGTTAAGATAAACATCTGAATAGAGGATAATTAACATTTCCGAACAAATGTATTTTTAAAGGATTATTAATTTCATGATGAATTCTGAAGGGGGCTTTTTGGTCGGGGCTATTTTGTGGGCGAGCTATTGTTTCGCGGCTATTTTGTCTGCAGGCTATTTTGTCGGAGCTGTTTTGTGTGCGAGATATTATTTAGGGGCTATTTCGTCGGAGCTTTTTCGACAGGGTATTTTGACGGGGTACCGTTTTAAAGAGATTTTAACGAAAAATAATTAACAGGATTCCCACAGCACTAGCTCCCTCTCCATATTGTCGGTATGAACCCGCACGGGGAACACCAGTTGGAATAGGAAATAGGAATTCGAAATTTGGTAATCAAAATTACAATTCATGCTTAATGTTATATTGCTTATCATTATTTCCGTGCTGAAAAGCGGTTTCATGTCAATTTAAATGCTCTCATGCACTGAGGCTGAAAAATTGCATTATTTATTGTACAAATAATTTTTTTTTGATTTTTAAAGCTTTAAAATGAAGATATTTCAATTCCAACATAAAAAAATTGTAAAGCCAGATTAACGAATTTGTTGCTTAGCTATTATAAATTGTTTATCCCAAGAGGTCAAATGTCAAAGGCTATAACTTTTTGAAAAAAAATCGTAGAGAGTTGATGAAACATCCAATATCCTTCTAAAGAGTTATGTTTTCATATTCTGATGTAAATAAATGCGTAAAACATTTTTAAACCTCCAATTTTGTTTGAAAATAAGGGGGCAAATTTCGTTATAAACATTTAGAGCTGAAGCGGCCCTGTACATCCTATGTGTTTTTCACTTACAGATTATTGTTGCTGAAGATGAAACGAAGATTTATAAAAAAAAAATAAAAAATTTCTACGACCCACTGAAGCCGAGATAATTTTTGGGTTTGAAAATAAGGGGGAAAATTTCGTTATAAACATTTAGAGCTGAAGCGGCCCTGTATATCCTATGAGTTTCTATCTTACAGATTATTGTTACTGAAGACGAAACGAAGATTTATAAAAAAATTAAAATTTCCTACAACCAACTGAAGCCGAGATAATTGTTTTTTTTTTCTTAAATCGTAGTGCCTTTATTTATAATAATTAAGAAATTATTTTACAGTCATTGACTAAAGAAAGACTTATATTATCTTAAAATAAAAATTATTATAAAATATTTACTTTACTTTACTTAATCAGTAGACCCATTAGTACCTTTCGGTGTAGGGCCATTTATAATACAATTCATTAAATTACAATTCAATAAATTACAATATTTTACAATCTTCTGGATTGTCCTAGCTCTTAACGAACTTTCTCCATTCCTTCCTATTGGATGCCATCTGTGTTGCTTCCTGCCAAGTCTTACCCTTACTCTGCAGTATCTGCGAAATGTCACTGTTCCATTCTTTGATGGGCCTTCCTCTTCTATTCTTACCTATTGGTTTGGCTTCCCACACTCTTTTCACTTGTCTATCATTGTCCATCCGGGTTAGATGTCCGAACCATGCCAATTTTTTCTTCTTGATTGAGTCGAGTATCGGCTTGATTTTGAGTCTTTCTCTTATTTCTTCATTTCTGATTCTATCTGTTCTTTTTACTCCTATCGTTCTTCTGAGGTATTTCATCTCTGCTGCCTGTATTCTGCTCTGGTGTCTTTTGTTTAATATCCAATTTTCTGCTCCATATGTCACCGTAGGTCTATATATTGTTTTGTATATTGTCATCTTGGTCTTTGTTGATATTTCTTTGTTATTAAGGAATCCTCTATTTAGTGCTTGGAATAGTTTTCCTGTGTTTTCCATTCTGTTGTTAAGATCGTCCTCTATGTCTCCTTTGTTGTTGATTACTGTTCCTAAGTATTTGTATGAATTTGTCTGTATTAATTGATGTTGGTCTATCATTATTTCTATTTGATTTTCCGTCCCTTGTTTCCTTGATATTTTCATTATCTGAGTCTTCTCTTTGTTTACGTTTAAGTTGTATTTGCTTGCTTCTAGGTTCCATTTCTCTAAGTTGTATTTCAGTTTTTCTGCTGTTTCCGCAATTAATACTATGTCGTCTGCAAATATACACATCTCAGCGTTTATCATTTGCATTCTGTTCCAACCGATGCAGTATTTCTTGAAAGTTTTCTTACATTCTTTCACTATCTCATCTATTACATTTATGAATAGCACTGGGCTGAGACTTCCCCCTTGTCTAACTCCTTGAGTTGTTTCAAATGGTTCTGACTGTATATTTAACATTCTTACTGTATTTGTTGTTTTCATGTATATACTCTTTGTTGCTTCTATCAGTTCTTCGCTTACTTCCTTCTTCTTTAGGCTTTCCCATATATCTTTTCTTTTGACTGAGTCGAAGGCTTTTTCCATGTCTATAAAGCTCAGGTATATTTCTCTATTTTTCTTTAATGCTTTTTCTATTACTTGTTGCATGGTAAATATATGGTCTTGTGTGTTGTGTCCTTTCCTGAATCCACTTTGTACGTCCTCTAATTTATGTTCTATTTCTTTTCTGATTTTCCTTTCTATTATGGTTTCGTATACTTTTGCTGCTACACATAGTAGTGATATACCTCTATAGTTCTTACAGTCTCTTGTGTTTCCTTTTTTGTATATATGTATAATTACTGCATTTGTCCATTCTCTGGGTATTACTTTTCTCTTCCATATTAGGTTATATATGTATAACAATTTTTCTTTTGCTTTTATTCCTATATATTTCATCATTTCTGGTGCTACTTCATCGCTTCCTGGTGCTTTTCCAATCTTTATCTTTCTTATTGCTTCATCTAGTTCTTCTTTTTCTATAGTTTCTGGATTTTCCGTGTTTCTTATGGATACTCTCTTTATGTGGCTTTCCTTCTCCATTGTGTTCACTTGATTTCCATTCAGTAACAGCTGGAAATGTTCCCTCCATCTTTCCATTATTTTTTTATCGTCATTTATTATTATTCCTTCCTTGTTCATTATTTGTTTCAGTTTCGTTTCTTTGTTGCTTCTTAGGTTTTTCAGTGTTCTATAAAATAATTTTACGTTTTCTGTGCTGTTTTCTTCCATTTTTTCTCCGAATTTTTCCCAACTTTTCTTTTTCTCTTTCCTAACTATCTCTTTAACTTTTGTTCTTTTTCTCTTATAATTTTCATATTTTTGTTGTGTTTTGTCTTGTATGTATTCTTTCCATAATTTCTTCTTTTCTTTTATTTCTCTTTTCACTTCATCGTTCCACCAAGACGTTTGTTTCCCTCTGTTGTTATTTCTTGTGGTTCCACATATTGATTTAGCTGTTTTTATCATCGCATTTTTAAATTTTCCCCATTCTTCTTCTATTGTTTCTGTTATTATATGTTCATTGTCTATTTCTTTCTCTAGCCCTTCTGTGTATCTTATTTTCGTTGTTTCTTCCCTTAGTTTATAAATTTTTATTATTTCTTTGTGTTCTCTGTTTATGTTCTCATTTCTTTTTATTTCTTTTCTTTTGCTTTTGAATGTGGTTTCTAGTAGATAGTGGTCACTACCAATTTCATAACTCCTTTTCACCCTTACGTCTCTTATCCAGTTCTTATCTGTTTTTTGCACTATAGTATAGTCTATAATTGATTGTTCGTCTCTTGATTTGACTTCTCTTGTGATCTTGTGTATCCTTTTATGTTGGAAGTGTGTGTTCATAATCACCAGGTTATTGTCTAGACAGAATTCAAGTAGTAATTTTCCATTTTTGTTTATTTTTTCCTCCCCATACGGTCCGATGACATTGTTCCATTTTTCTGCTTCTTTCCCCACTCTACTGTTCATGTCTCCTGTGATCACCATTTTCTCTGTACAATCATTTATCACTTCTTGTAATTTGTCCCAGAACTCATTCTTTTCGTTTTTTGTTGCGTCTTCATCTGGTCCATAGCATATGATTAGGTTTGTATTGGTTTCCTCTGTATCCATATATATATATGTCTACTCTTAGTATACGTTCGTTGTAATATATCCAATTTTTTACTTTGTTGATACTATCCTTCTTAATCAGGCACGCTACTCCTGCCTGAGCTCTCTTCGTTTCTTCCACTCCACTGTATATTAGTAACATTCCGTTTTCTAATATTATTGATCCTCTTCCTTTTTTCTTTGTCTCTGTTATAGCTACTATTTCAATGTTCTTATCTCTAATTTCTTCCCCCAGTTCTATTTCTTTCCCATTTATACCTCTTACATTCCATGATGCCATTTTCAAAATTGTTCTGTTCTTTTCTATGTTTAAGTTGTACTTCAATTTGTTTTTCCTTAAGTTTGTGTTATTATCTTTAAATCTGGTCATGTCCCTGTTCTTTGCCTGTTTTGTTTCTCTGTCCATCATTGTGTTTTCTACAGCTAGTTTTTTGAACAAGTTGGTTCTGTATTGTATGTTACTTTTTCTATCCGGCTTGTTTTTTGGTTCCATTTCCACTTAATGCCTTCAATAATTATGAATCCATATCCAATTTTTGTCCTTTTCCCATTAGTCTTTTCCTCTGCTGCTATCTTCCTAAGGTTTCTTTGTATTTCTATCTCTTTTAATGTTAGGTCACATTCTATATATACTCTATGTTGTTTATAGCTCATTAGTTTACCCTTGGCTTTCAGTATTTTCATTTTATCTTCGAATTTTTTACATTCTATAACACACATTGTTTCATTTATCTTTTGTACCCTATTTATTTCTGATTTTACTCCCATTTTTGCTTCTATGAAGTTCTCTATTTGCTCTGTTCCTATTGTGTCTAGTGGTAAGCCTCTCATTATTAGGTTATTTTTCTTCTTTTCTTTCTGACATGCTTCCAAGGTTATTTCTATTTTATCTATTTTTTGTTTCATCGTAGCCATTTCTTTCTTTAGATTTTCATTTTCTCTTATTATTTCTTTCATTTGCAATTTGTATTCATTATTTTCCTTCCTAATTTCTTTTAGTTCCTCAATCATATTACCCATTGTATTTTTTATATCTTCCAGGTCCTTGTTTTTCTTTTTGTTATCGCTTGCTAATTGTCTCATTAGTTCCATCATTTCGTTCTGGCTGCTGGTTTCATTCGTTGATGGTTTCGACCTGTCTGGTGTTCGGTTCACTTTTCTACTCCTGCTAAATATATCTGGCTCCTCTTTGCTTTTTCTTTTACCGTCCTCATTAATGCTATCATTACCATCCGCCATCTTTCTTCCTATTCAAATTATTAAAGTAGGTATGTATTTATAAATACAAATATTAAATCAAATTAAAACCTACTTGATTAAATCAAATTAATTAAATTTTTTACTTTAATTACAAAATATTTATATATTATTCAATTTTTTACTTTAAATATAAAACTATTTAAATACCATTTAATATCTTATTTATTTATTTATATCAACAATTAATGTTCACTTGAATAAATTAGATTTATCAACAATGTCTTCTTCTTATCTTCAATATCTTCTTATTCTTCGATATCTTCTTATTCTTCAATATCTTCTTATTCTTCAATATCTTCTTGTTTTCGTTCAGAAAGCCGACTCTGTATTTTTCGATAGATAGATACCGAAGTACCTTAATTATAATTAAATCAATTTATTAGTAATTACCACTGCTGAAAGCAGCTTCGGCTAGTCCACCCATAGGACCTTGACTTCTTATCAGTGCCAAAAAACTTGACTATGACTGTAATTATTTTACTGTTAGTAGTTAAAATATAATTTTATTAAAACTAGGTTAGATTAATAATGTATGGATCTTACTTTCAATATTCTTTTTAAATTTACACTGTAAATTTCTTAACTCACTTATTTACACTTTGCAAATAATTTGGTGATTTTTCTGCTCGCAAAGCTTCCGTATTTGAAGTTTTTTGCGGAGCGGATTTAAATCGACCTCACTGTCTCTTTACCAGGACCGGATTCCATTATAAAATATAATTACATTTAATTATTAAAAATTATTTTTTAAAATCGGTGCTTTTGCGAGCGGCCGAATTTTGCAAATCGCCCGGCTAGCTTCAAATCCGCGCGCTCGGAAAATTTTTACGTAACTTGTATTAAATTTTGACAGAAAACAATTTAATAATATTGTCATTATAATATACAGTCTATTTACCACTGTATTTGTTTTTCTTGATAAACTTTTATATGTGAAATCCAAAAAGAATAGTCAATACAAGAAGAAAAAGTTCTATATTGTATATTATAGTAAGAAGTAACATTATTATTATTATATTTATATAACAATGAAAAAATTAAAAATATAGTTATATATTTCAAATATGTGTATCATTTTTGTAATATTATTTCTTCACGGGCGATTTGCAGAATTTGGCCGCTCGCAAAAGCACCGACATTAAAAATAATTTTTAATAATTAAATGGAATTATATTTTATAATAATTTTTATTTTAAGATAATATAAGTCTTTCTTTAGTCAATGACTGTAAAATAATTTCTTAATTGTTATAAATAGAGGCACTACGACTTAAGAAAAAAACACAAATATCTCGGTTTTAGTTGGTTGTAGAAAATTTTTATTTTTTTATAAATATTTGTTTTGTCTTCAGCAACAATAATCTGTAAGTTAGAAACTCATAGGATATACAGGGCCGCTTCAGCTCTAAATGTTTATAACGAAATTTGCCCCCTTATTTTCAAATCCAAAAATTATCTCGGCTTCAGTTGGTCGTAGAAATTTTTTATTGTTTTATACATCTTCGTTTCATCTTCAGCAACAATAATCTGTAAGTTAAAAACTCATAGGATGTACAGAGCCGCTTCAGCTCTAAATGTTTATAACGAAATTTGCCCCCTTATTTTCCAACCCAAAAATTAGAGGTTTAAAAATGTTTTACGCATTTATTTACATCAGAATATGAAAATATAACTCTTTCGAAGGAGATTAGATATTTCACCAACTCTCTAAGATTTTTTTTTTTCAAAAAGTTATAGCCTTCGACATTTGACCTCTTGGGATAAACAATTTATAATATCTAAGCAACAAATTCGTTAATCTGGCTTTACAATTTTTTTTATGTTTGGAATTGAAAGATATTCATTTTAAAGCTACAAAAAATAAAAAAAAAATTATTTGTACAATAGATAATGCAATTGTAAAAAACGGCCATTTTGGACCTTTCGCAGGCTGTTTTGCAATAACCAATTAACCAAATTAAACTTACCGTGCCTCAAATTGTATTTTTTAATTTACTACAACTTTCTATTAAAAAGTTTTTCTCTAAAATCAATATCCTAAGCTGCAAAATTAAAAATCATTAAAAATTGCAAATTTAACAAATGAAAATCGCAACAAAAAAAAAGCGCACAATATTTTTGGGTACATTTTAGTAGAAGTTATTCCTGGCATCGTCCTTTACAACAATTGATAGGTTTCAAAAATTCCTGAATTATATCCTGAAATCGACCTATTTTTCACCCACAGCCTGGGGTACGTAGGGAAATAAAATAACGATAATCGAATTTTCTGTAAGATTCAGCTGGTTAAAAATGTTTTATTTTACTACTCTTGCTGCAAAATAGCAATAAATATAAATAGTCGAGGAAGTGAAGCTGGAAAAATGGCAAAACCTTCCAGTATCGATTTGTACAAAAATTTAGTATTAGGCTCATTTCACCCTCTAGTTCATTTTCTATATTGAGCAGTTGTACGCGCTTGGTTTTTTAAGGGTGAAAACCACCCCTAATTGTAAAAAATTATAAAATAACATTTTAAACTTTAATATTGTCAACATTTGCTTCTTATTAGTTACATAATGATTGTTTTGTGCTTTAAGATATAATATCACAATATTTCAACCCTTAAAACCACCCTTGTTGGAGCTATATATGAAAAGTTTACTTATCCTTAAAGGAATAATTCTGCTTGCATCAATTTACATAAAGATTTGGGGTTAGGATCATCTTACCCTGTACTTCATATTCTATATCATGCTCAACGGCGTTGATTATTTTTAGGGGTGTAAACTACCCTTATTATCAAAAATTATATAAACACATTGTAAACTTTAATATAGGTACAATTTGGTTTTGACTGGTTAAATAATGATTGTTTTATGCTTTAATAATAATAATAATAATAATAATAATTATAAACCCTGTGGGAGTTTTTTGTCAGTTCTTCTATCAGGCGCGGCCCCCTGCGAATGGGGGATGCTTTCTGGGTATTCGTAGCGCCAATACCCAGAGAGTAGCAGGGATACTTGCCGTGGAACAAAAACTGACACCTGGCAGTAGGTATAAAATGCACACCCATTAATATGGAGAATTATGGTTTATGTTTAGGATCGCTGCCTGGGGATCGCCAGGGCACGTCTGGAGCCGGCGCTGGACGTGACAGCATGCGGGACGTCGGTGGCAGGGTGTTGAGGAGGCGGGCCCCTGTCACACAAACAGCTACAGCCCAACAACAAGAACAACAACCACAAGCGAGCCAAACAACAGCAAGAGCTCCACTCGCTGAAGGTGCTGCGCTGGAACATCAGCCGGCGCTCACTCAAGCGGGACGACCGAGGCAGCGCATGAAATGGACTGTGTCCATTAACGAAAGCATTTTGCGCTTCTATTATAAGGTGACAAACCTCGGTCAAGAAACGATCGGCTACAGACAACAGCTGTATGCCGAATTTTGCAGGGAGTACCCAGATATTCAAGTATCGGAGCAAAGAGTATCAGATCAATACCGGGTAATCATAAGAAACAACCTTATCCCAGAGACTAGACGCAATACGATCAAAAGCGAAGTCGAACGGGAGATTAATAATCAAGAGCTAGTTTTAGATCAAGTCGCTAATGAAATCCTTGAGGAGCAGATTCCTGAGATTCCCATACCAGAAACTCAACCTGACAATACACAGCAGGAAAACAACGAGTTGCGCGATAGTCTAGCAAACGAAATGGCTCGTGCCGTACAAGAGTTTAATGGAACAAACCCACTTAGCAGACCACCGTTACCACGAATAAACTCTTGTAAGAAACTAGGTGCGCTGTTACAAATTGTGAACACTGAAGTCCTACCCAACTATGTCGTAGAAGCTCACACGTTGGAATATTTGCATATGCTAATCTACTGTGCAGCAACAGCAATTGCTAATGTAATGGGCGTTAAGATCAGAACACGATGGGTTACTAATAACGAAAGAACTGGTAACAGAATTGCACCCTGGGAAAAAAGATTGCTCGGAAAGATCGAATTATTACGTAGGGATATTGGTATAGTCACAGAATACATACGAGGTGTAACAAGTAGAAAAGTCATCAGAAGAGCTGAAGAAATAATGCTGACTACCGCAAGACACTCAAGATATGATCCAGAAAACAACACAGCCCATCAGTGTCTGGATACATTAAAACAAAGGCTCTCCGTTTATTCAGGACGACTAAGGAGGTACAAAGTTAGTAACAACCGCAAAGGCGACAATGCTCTTTTTGAAAGTTCTGAAAAGGCGTTCTATCGAAAACTCAATTCCACTGTAGAACGTGTCGATAAGACTTACCCAAGCCAAGAAGAAATTCATGAGTTTTGGGGGAATCAACTGTCCACGCCAGCTGCTCTTAACAACAATGCTGGATGGATAGAAGATACGACACAGAACTGCCAACACTACATTACCACCCTTTACGAACCCTTCACTACTGAAGAAGTCTCAAATACCATCAAAGAGCTTCATAACTGGAAATCTCCTGGACCAGACGGAGTTCAAAACTTTTGGCTCAAGAAGTTTTGGAGTGTTCATGAATGCTTATCAACACAAATTAATCATGTTATTTCTAATCCGCAGGATATACCATCATTCCTAACTCAGGGAACCACTTACTTAATTCCGAAGGATCAAAATAACACCCAAGATCCAGCCAAATACCGCCCAATTACTTGTCTTCCAACTTTGTATAAATTGGTCACATCCTGTGTAGCCCGGCGAATCTACCAACACTGTGCTCTGAATAATATCATAGAGCCTCAGCAGAAAGGATGCGCCAAGGGTTCCATGGGTTGCAAAGAACAACTCATCATCGACTCAGTCATTTCTAATCAGGCATATTCCAAAAAGAGGAATCTTTTTACTGCCTTTATTGATTACAAGAAGGCCTTTGATTCAGTGCCGCATGAATGGCTTATAGATATATTGAGAATATATAAAGTCGATGATAATATAGTGACCTTTTTAGAGCATATAATGACGGAGTGGAAGACTAGAATTCACCTTCAAATACCTGGTGAAAATAACATCGAAACTGAAAATATCGCAATCAGCCGGGGCCTGTTTCAAGGAGATTCGTTGAGTCCACTGTGGTTCTGTCTAGCTATGAACCCACTATCTCAGCTATTGAACTCCACAGATGCAGGTTTTAGCATCAAAAATAACAACAATGTGGTGGCGAAGCTTAATCATTTATTGTATATGGATGATTTGAAATTAATGGCTTCCACTCGAAACCAACTCGATGAGATGCTAAAAACTGTAGAAACTTTTTCTAATGATATTAGCATGCACTTCGGACTAGACAAGTGCCGTATTTTAAATATAGTCAGAGGAAAAGTACAGCCCGGAGGATTCGATATGCAAAATGGCCAGAACATCGTGGCCATGGGTGAAAACGATATGTATAAATATCTTGGAGTAAAGCAAGCGCGGAGAATTGACCATAAACAAATGAAAACAGAGATAACTACTGAGTTTATACGAAGGGTAAAACAGCTGCTTCGCTCACACCTTAATAGTAAAAATTTGTTTAAGGCACTAAACACCTACGCATGTTCCGCGCTTAGCTATTCATTTGGCATTGTTAAGTGGACAAAAACGGACATAGAAAATCTTCAGCGAAAAGTAAGAACGCACCTCACAAAGGCACAAAAACACCATCCAAAAAGTGCTGTAGAAAGAACGACATTACCACGCAATTTAGGAGGAAGAGGACTTATGGATATAGGTGAGCAATTAGACAAACAAATTGCTAATTTAAGATCTTATTTTCAGATGCAGGCTGAAACATCTACTCTACATCGCGCTATCTGCGCAGTAGATGACACAACACCGATAAAACTGAGGGAAGCAGAACTGCGCATTAACCACCTTACTAAGGACGAAAAAGTGCGCGCCTGGATGGGTAAACCTCTGCACGGGCGACATCCCAATGAGGTCAGCCAAGATTATGTCGACAATATAGCGTCGAACTACTGGTTGACATCAGGAAAGATGTTCCCTGAAACGGAGGGTTCATTACTGGCCATTCAGGATCAGGTTATACCAACCAGAAATTACCTGAAATATATCATCAAAGACCCTCATGTTCAAAACGACAGATGCCGATATGGATGTCAAGCCCAAGAAACCATCCAACATCTTACAGGGGGCTGCCAGGCATTTGCTGCAACTGAGTATAAGGAACGGCATGACGCAGTGGGAAAAATCCTTCATCAGGAGATAGCTATCAAGCTGGGACTTCTCCAAACTGACCATCTCCCATATTATCAATACGTCCCTGAGAGTATGCTTGAGGATGGCAACTACAAGCTATACTGGGACCGCACTGTGCTCACAGACCAAACAGTGGCGCATAATAGACCAGATCTCGTATTAGTCAATAAATTAACGAGACAAACAACCCTCATTGATGTGGCGATTCCTAACAACAATAATCTACGTACTAAATTTACAGAAAAGATCGCCAAGTACAGAGATCTGGAAATTCAAATACGGAGACAATGGAGAATGCAAAGTACCCAGACGATACCGATTATTATGTCTACTACTGGAGTCATTCCGAAGACCCTCCTCGAAAGCATAAAAAAGCTGGGTCTTAATGAACATCTTTATAAGACCATGCAGAAAGCAGTACTACTCGCAACGGCCAGATGTGTACGAAAATTTCTGGGAGATACACCTGCATACCAAGTCACCTAGGGCTCGAAAACACGGAAAGAGTCCCACCAGAGCTCAATCCTTTTGATACCGTAGGTATCTGGGATGAGTCAATTTTCCCCTTAGAGGGAGTGTGAGCCGTATGGCTAAATCTGAATAATAATAATAACATAACTGGAAATCTCCTGGACCAGACGGAGTTCAGAACTTCTGGCTTAAAAAGTTTTGGAGTATTCATGAGTGCTTATCAACGTTAATTAATCATGTTATTTCTAATCCGCAGGAATTACCATCATTTCTAACTCAGGGAACTACTTATTTAATACCCAAGGATGAAAATAACACCCAAGATCCATCCAAGTACCGCCCAATTACTTGTCTTCCAACTTTGTATAAATTGGTCACATCCTGTGTAACCCGGCGTATCTACCAACACTGTGCTCTAAACGATATCATAGAGCCTCAACAGAAAGGATGCGCTAAGGGTTCCATGGGTTGCAAAGAACAGCTTATCATCGATTCAGTCATTTCTAACCAGGCATTCACTAAAAAAAGGAACCTTTTTACTGCTTTTATTGACTATAAAAAGGCCTTTGATTCAGTACCGCATGAATGGCTAATAGATATTTTGAAAATATACAAAGTCGATGATAATATAGTGACCTTTTTAAGGCATATAATGAGAGATTGGAAGACTAAAATTCACCTCCAAATACCTGGTGAAAAAAATATTGAAACCGAAAATATCGCAATCAACCGAGGCCTGTTTCAAGGAGACTCGTTGAGTCCACTGTGGTTCTGTTTAGCTTTGAACCCCCTTTCCCAGCTATTAAACTCCACTGACTCAGGTTTTAGCATTAAAAGCAATAATACTGTAGTAGCGAAGCTCAATCATCTGTTGTATATGGATGATTTGAAATTAATGGCTTCCACTCGAGAACACCTAGAAGAGATGCTAAAAACTGTAGAAACATTCTCTAATGATATTAGTATGCAGTTCGGTCTAGACAAGTGCCGTGTTTTGAATATAGTCAGAGGAAAGGTACAGCCCGGTGGATTCGATATGCAAAATGGCCAGAACATCGAGGCCATGGGCGAAAACGATATGTACAAATATCTTGGAGTAAAGCAGGCGCGGAAAATTGACCATAAGCAAATGAAAACTGAGATAACTACTGAGTTTATAAGAAGGGTAAAACAGCTACTTCGTTCACAGCTTAACAGTAAAAATTTGTTTAAGGCACTGAACACCTACGCTTGTTCCGCGCTTAGCTATTCATTTGGTATTGTTAAGTGGACAAAAACGGATATAGAAAATCTTCAGCGAAAAGTACGAACACACCTCACAAAGGCACAAAAACACCACCCTAAAAGTGCAGTAGAACGAACGACATTACCCCGGTATTTAGGAGGAAGAGGACTTATGGATATAGGTGAGCAATTAGATAAACAGATTGCTAATTTAAGAACTTATTTTCAGATGCAGGCTGAGACATCTACTCTACACCGCGCAATTTGCGCAGTAGATGACACAACACCGGTCAAATTGAGGGAACCAGAAATGCGCATAAACCACCTTACTAAGGACGAAAAACTGCGCACCTGGATGGGTAAACCTCTGCACGGGCGACATCCCAATGAAGTTAACCAAGACTATGTCGACAATATAGCGTCGAACTATTGGTTGACATCAGGAAAGATGTTCCCTGAAACGGAGGGTTCATTACTGGCCATTCAGGATCAGGTTATACCAACCAGAAATTACCTGAAATATATCGTCAAAGACCCTCAGGTTCAAAACGACAGATGCCGATATGGATGTCAAGCCCAAGAAACCATCCAACATATTACAGGGGGCTGCCAGGCATTTGCTGCAACTGAATACAAGGAACGGCATGACGCAGTGGGAAAAATCCTTCATCAAGAGATAGCTAACAAGCTGGGACTTCTCCAAACGGACCATCTCCCATATTATCAATACGTTCCTGAGAGTATGCTTGAGGATGGCAACTACAAGCTATACTGGGACCGCAGTGTGCTCACAGACCAAACAGTGGCACATAATAGACCAGATCTCGTACTAGTTAATAAATTAACAAGACAAACAACACTAATTGATGTGGCGATACCTAACAACAATAATTTACGTAGTAAATTTACTGAAAAGATCGCCAAGTATAGAGATCTGGAAATTCAAATACGGAGACAATGGAGAATGCAAAGTACGCAGACGATACCTATTGTTATGTCTACTACTGGAGTCATTCCGAAGACCCTCCTCGAAAGCATAAAAAAGCTGGGTCTCAATGAACATATTTATAAGACCATGCAGAAAGCTGTACTACTTGCGACGGCCAGAAGTGTAAGAAAATTTTTGGGAGATACACCTGCATTCCAAGTCACCTAGGGCTCGATAACACGGAAAGAGTCCCACCAGAGCTCAATCCTTTTGATACCGTAGGTATCTGGGATGAGTCAATTTTCCCCTCAGAGGGAGTGTGAGCCGTATGGCTAAATCTGGATAATAATAATAATAATAATAATAATAATAATAATAATAATAACCTGTGGGAGTTTTATGTCAGTTCTTCTATCAGGCGCGGCCCCCTGCGAATGGGGGATGCTTTCTGGGTATTCGTAGCGCCAATACCCAGAGAGTAGCAGGAATACTTGCCGTGGAACAAAAACTGACACCTGGCAGTAGGTATAAAATGCACACCCATGAGAATGGAGACTAATAGTTTATGTTTAGGGCCGCTGCCTGGGGATCGCCAGGGCACGTCTGGAGCCGACGCTGGACGTGACAGCATGCGGGACGTCGGTGGCAGGGTGTTGAGGAGGCGGGCCCCTGTCACACAAACAGCTACAGCCCAACAACAAGAACAACAACCACAAGCGAGCCAAACAACAGCAAGAGCTCCACTCGCTGAAGGTGCTGCGCCGGAACATCAGCCGGCGCTCACTCAAGCGGGACGACCGAGGCAGCGCATGAAATGGACTGTGTCCATTAACGAAAGCATTTTGCGCTTCTATTATAAGGTGACAAACCTCGGTCAAGAAACGATCGGCTACAGACAACAGCTGTATGCCGAATTTTGCAGGGAGTACCCAGATATTCAAGTATCGGAGCAAAGAGTATCAGATCAATACCGGGTAATCGTAAGAAACAACCTTATCCCAGAGACTAGACGCAATACGCTCAAAAGCGAAGTCGAACGGGAGATTAATAACCAAGAGCTAGTTTTAGATCAAGTCCCTAATGAAATCCTTGATGAGCAGATTGCTGAGATTCCCATACCAGAAACTCAACCTGACAATACACAGCAGGAAAACAACGAGTTGCGCGATAGTCTAGAGAACGAAATGGCTCGTGCCGTACAAGAGTTTAATGGAACAAATCCACTTAGCAGACCACCGCTACCACGAATAAACTCTTGTAAGAAACTAGGTGCACTGTTACAAATTGTGAATACTGAAGTCCTACCCAATTATGTCGTAGAAGCCCACACATTGGAATATCTGCATATGCTAATCTACTGTGCAGCTACAGCAATTGCCAATGTAATGGGCGTTAAGATCAGAACACGACGGGGTACTAATAACGGAAGGACTGGTAACAGAATTGCACCCTGGGAAAAAAGACTTCTCGGAAAAATTGAATTACTGCGTAGGGATATTGGTCAAGTTACAGAATATATAAGAGGTGTTACAAGTAGAAAAGTCATTAAAAGAGCTGAAGAAATAATGCGGAGCACTGCAAGACACTCGAGATACGATCCAGAAAATAACACAGCCCAACAGTGTCTGGATACATTAAAACAAAAACTCTCCGTCTATTCAGGACGATTAAGAAGGTATAAAGTTAGTAACAGCCGAAAATGTGACAATGCACTTTTTGAGAACTCTGAGAAGGCGTTCTACCGAAAACTCAATTCCACCGTAGAAAGTGTCGACAAGTCTTACCCAAGCCAAGAAGAAATTCATGAGTTTTGGGGAAATCAACTTTCCACACCAGCTGCTTTTAACAACAATGCTGGCTGGATAGAAGATACGACGCACAACTGTCACCACTACGTCACTGCTAACTACGAACCATTCACGACTGAAGAAGTCTCAAATGTCATCAAAGAGCTTCATAACTGGAAATCTCCTGGACCAGACGGAGTTCAGAACTTCTGGCTTAAAAAGTTTTGGAGTATTCATGAGTGCTTATCAACATTAATTAATCATGTTATTTCTAGTCCGCAGGAATTACCATCATTTCTAACTCAGGGAACTACTTATTTAATACCCAAGGATCAAAATAACACCCAAGATCCATCCAAGTACCGCCCAATTACTTGTCTTCCAACTTTGTATAAATTGGTCACATCATGTGTAACCCGGCGTATCTACCAACACTGTGCTCTAAACAATATCATAGAGCCTCAACAGAAAGGATGCGCTAAGGGTTCCATGGGTTGCAAAGAACAGCTTATCATCGACTCAGTCATTTCTAACCAGGCATTCACTAAAAAAAGGAACCTTTTTACTGCTTTTATTGACTATAAAAAGGCCTTTGATTCAGTACCGCATGAATGGCTAATAGATATCTTGAAAATTTACAAAGTAGATGATAACATAGTGACCTTTTTAAGGCATATAATGAGAGATTGGAAGACTAAAATTCACCTCCAAATACCTGGTGAAAACAATATCGAAACCGAAAATATCGCAATCAACCGGGGCCTATTTCAAGGAGACTCGTTGAGTCCATTGTGGTTCTGTTTAGCTTTGAACCCCCTTTCCCAACTATTAAACTCCACTGACTCAGGTTTTAGCATTAAAAGCAATAATACTGTGGTAGCGAAGCTCAATCATCTGTTGTATATGGATGATTTGAAATTAATGGCTTCCACTCGAGAACACCTAGAAGAGATGCTAAAAACTGTAGAAACATTTTCTAATGATATTAGTATGCAGTTCGGTCTAGACAAGTGCCGTGTTTTGAATATAGTCAGAGGAAAGGTACAGCCCGGTGGATTCGATATGCAAAATGGCCAGAACATCGAGGCCATGGGCGACAACGATATGTACAAATATCTTGGAGTAAAGCAGGCGCGGAAAATTGACCATAAGCAAATGAAAACTGAGATAACTACTGAGTTTATAAGAAGGGTAAAACAGCTGCTTCATTCACAGCTTAACAGTAAAAATTTGTTTAAGGCACTAAACACCTACGCTTGTTCCGCGCTTAGCTATTCATTTGGTATTGTTAAGTGGACAAAAACGGATATAGAAAATCTTCAGCGAAAAGTACGAACACACCTCACAAAGGCACAAAAACACCACCCTAAAAGTGCAGTAGAACGAACGACATTACCCCGGTATTTAGGAGGAAGAGGACTTATGGATATAGGTGAGCATGTGACGTTCCGCCCCTTATAGAATCGATTATTGATGGGAAGATATTATTTAACTATCCAAAATATTATTTAATTATTTTCAGAATTATTTTCTTTCAATGTTTATTCAAATAGAACTTAAACCCATCTCAGAATTTTTAAATGCTTGATGACGTCACATTTAAAACGTGGCAACATTGGTTTCCCCACTTTGACAGCCAATGCTTAGTAGAGGGGTACGAAGGATTCAGCTGTGAACGTGAGCCTTGGATTGCCATTGTTTCTCGAGTGTTCGGTCTGAATCGTAGTGTGCGGGGTCATTAGACTCAATTATTCACCTCTAATTCTCAGTTCCAAATTGATTAAATATTACAATAAAAGTATAGTGAAGTTATCCAGCAGCAGTGGATTTGAAGAATTTTAGAGCATACTATATCCAATGAGTTCTACCCCGGTAAATACACATTTTATTAAGTATTTTATTCAGCCATTTTGGAAGTCCTTGACATTTGCTAACTAAGTTTCACATAGTCTATTTTCATGGTTTTTATGTTTTATTTTCATGGATCAAACTCATCTAGAGATAATTCAATATTCGTTGTTAATTTGTGCTTCCAGTTGGAAAATAGAGCTAATTTAAACTCCATTTTTTATATTCCTTTCAAGTCTACAGAACTCCTATCTTTTGAACGATGATCAAATAAGTATCCATCGCTTAGTCTTACTATATTTCATCCTTGTATAATATATCTATATACCGGTGTATATATTATAATAAAATATTCTTTCACAGTAATTATATTTTGTATTTCAATTGGAAATTACTTGTGTTATTTGACCAAGGTCATCTGATAGCAACCTGATAAAAGGTCAAGCTGTCTAGTCATTCAAGTTTTTGGACTTAATGACCTATTTCTTCTTATTCCCATAGGAATAAAAACACCTCCTCGTATCTCTTGCTTCTTTTTTTTGACATTGGTAGATTGGTAGTAACACCACACTGTGTTTTTTTAGCACCTACCATGAAATCTTAAAGCCACCCTACAACAACACCAAGGCCAGACCACACAGAGAGAAACAATCAATAGGCGACCAGCCTGGATTATTTCCACATTTTCTTTTTTTTTGAGTACCTCCAGCTGCTTTCCAACAGTTTTGAGTACCTTCAACTGCTTTCTACCAGTCTTCCTCTCCTGTACCTCCAGCAGGACAGCTGCTAGCGAGAGTTAGCACCCTTGGGTGCTCATTACATCAACTTCAAGATTAGGAAAGAGTGGTTTGTTTGGGAACATTTACTGTGCTCTTATTAAAGACAGACTGGTTTTGTGATATTTAGTACATTTTTTTTTTATAGTTCAATTGCACACACATTTTTCCTGCTTTATATTTTTTATAGGTTTTTTTTTTCTTTACAACCTAATATTTAATTGATAGCGTTCCCCAACACTCTGCAATCTATAAAGGTATAAATTTCTGAGCTCAGATATTTTCCCTGATAATAGTAGTCGGTACTCTTATCTTGATTATTTTTAGGCTGTGTTCCACTTTTGTATAATTATTTAAACTCATTCCATTATTTTAGTATATGTTTAATTAAATTTTTAAAAATTAACTTCACATATTAGTCAAAATTGTAATTATTAACTTTATTTAACTTGAACTTATTAACTTTACTTAACTTTAACTTATTAACTTTATTTAACTTTAACTTTAATTTATTAAATTCATATGAACTTCTGGATTCTAATCCCTCAGATTAGTTTTTGGTTTCACTTGTTATTATTACTATTATAAACCACGAGTTAGGAAAAGGATCTGTGTATCCACTCGTAGGTTTATTTATTCAATAAGGCTTGTGCCTGTCCCACTCACAGTGAGGTATTTATATGTTATATATAGTATCAGGTAGTATTTAATTAAGGTGTACGTATTATAAACGTACAATTATTATTTGGTGAGGGTTCTACTAACCTAGTTGTAAGTTGTACTTCCTGTATTAGAGGTACCCGTAGTCAGTTTTTCTAACCTTATAAAGAGTATTCTTAGATCATAGTTGTATGATGATTTTGTAATTGACTTTCACTAGTATCACTTTTTCCTGTCATGTTAGAGTTACACACTAGTTACTTGTCCTAACTCAGAGATTGTTAAAAAGATCTAGTAGTTACATTCAATAAATATACATTTATTGTGATTTTTTTTTCTTATTACTCCTTTATTTTTAGTAGTATATTTTATAATTTAATAATCTTTAATAACTTTTCACATACTTGTACTACAAATTTAACATACTCTATAGCAGCGTAGAATACCTGGAAGAGCGTTAACCTAGTTATCCTTCTTCTGGCGCCCAAAAATTCATTCTATTTTCAGTATATTATTATATTTACTCTATCTATTTTCTGAACATTATCTTCATATCTTCTTTTCGAGCCATCATTGTCACTTCCTTTAATCTATTGTCTGGCCAAAAATAGCCGTGCAAATTGGCCGAATCCTTCCTTGAGTGTCAAGTGGCCCTTCTCATACATATTTAGCTAGCCATTCAAGTTATATCTATCTATTAATGATTTCTCATCTCTAGTCCTGTATCAATTCGATATTCTTTGTCTTGGCATCCTTCCATACAAATACTACTACAAAGTTGTATTTTAGTTACTCCAGCTTCTTCAACGGAGAAGCCACACATTTTTGTCCTTTGGCTACATTAAGTAGATCTTCTTCTTTTTACTACTTCTGTTGGAGTTTACCACTCCCTTTTCATTCACTCCAACAGAAAATCATCAGCTAGTTGTTACATCGGCTTTCCAACGTGGTGGCTTTATTTTTGGTCTGAGACAGTATTCATTTAGGTCAATTCTTCTCTTTTATCTGAAATCTCTTTGTTATTTCCGTTTGGTATCCTATACACATATTGTTACTTATTTATTTTATTTTTAATTTCTGATACATATCAGGTATTCTTAAACGCTGTTTTGATTTTTGTTTATATTTTGGGACCTCATTATAGTATATGTTTGTGCAGCTTACATTCTGGGTTAGATTTTGAATTTTTATTGGGAACTTATATTTAATATTGCTATTAATAATATAATTCATATAACAATTTTATTTCTTCAGTCAATAGTGGTATAGTTGGAGGTACAACTAAGTGTTGATTATTATTTTTATTATTATAGATATATATTTTTTCTAGAGTGGTGGTAAGTTACATATAAATAAAAAAATTTACTTCCAGTATTTAGGTAGTAGGTTTACTTGAGTATACAATATTTATTGGATTATTTATCCATTTATTTGATCTTATATATTTATTTGATCTTATTTATTAGATTATATACTGCATTATATATATATTTTTTTTTTGCTGGCTATTTTGATTTTGTTGGTGTGTTGCTGATATTTTCTCGGTTTATATTATATATATTTTGCGTGCAAACTTTCATATTTTCATATTTTTCATATTTCTGTTCTTTGGACTATTTGTCAATAACTTTGCTCTCATCATGTGTGCTTTTAAAGCTGAACATCTTCTGGTGGATGAATTGGATTATGAATTAAAGATTCGGGACATAATGCCAGAGGAGTCGACAACTGTCGATAAAAAACGCAATCTTTTGAGAGGTGCTTTGAAACAAGAAGCTGGCAATAGAAGTTTTCTCCAAATTTCAGCTGTATCCCTTCCTTTTGAGGAACAACAAAAAGGAATCACTGAAACATTGGACAGCTTGTCTAAAAAAATCGAAAAGTTTAGGGGAACTGTAAAGGATACAGAGTATGCGCGATTAACATCTCGTCTAGGCCATATTTCTGCCCGTGTACACTTGCTACACTGTCCTTCTGAAGAACAGGAACCGTTCAAGAGGTCTGTTTCTCTTAAAATATTAACACTAGAGGGTGAACTTGATTCTAGAGTTAACCCCATTGCTACCTCTACTCCTAATGCTTCAGTCAATGTACCTAGCTTTACGTACTCCAAACCTGTTCAAGTACACAAATGGGGTATTTCATTTTCAGGTGAAAAACAGCACACTGATGTGATGTCATTTTTAGAAAGGGTTGAATGTCTTCGAATATCTAGAGGTGTTTCTGAAGAGGATTTGTTTGCTGCTTCTGCTGAGTTGTTCACCGGGACCGCTTTTACATGGTTTATGAATAACAGGGGTAATTTTTCTTGTTGGTCTGATCTGATTAAAAAGTTGAAGTCGGATTTTCTTCCGTATTCATTCCAGGATGATTTATTAGATCAAATTAAGAATCATAAGCAGAAACCTGGGGAATCTGTTACTATGTTTATTAATACTATATTAGGTATGTGTAGTCGTTTAGACACTCCTTTGTCAGATTTAGCTAAAATTAAAATCATCCTTAAATGTCTATTGCCCTTTTATCATCAACAATTAGCTCTTATGGACATTCAGAACATTGATGACCTTACTATAAAATGCAAACGTTTGGAGGAAACGTTATCCTGGTCTTCTCAACCTCCATCCACATCTCGATCCTCTTCTAACTCTTCTTCTCAGCCAACTTCCTTTAGGCAACGTTCTTGGCTAAATAAGGGTCATGAACATAATGTTTCGGTTGTTAGTTCTCTTGTCTGCTGGAATTGTGATCAGCCTGGTCACCCATTTTACAATTGTGGGATTCCTCAAAATCGTATTTTCTGCCATGGTTGTGGCCGAGAGAACACCCTTAAAAGAAACTGTTCTAAGTGTTCGGGAAACGACACGTCGGAGGTCCGTCCCCTGAACGTTTCTCCGTCCAACATCCAATCAGGGAATCAAACCCCATCGTCAAACGAAACTGCTGGACCAAGCACATCCAGCAACCCAAACCCATCTTCACGAAAAGGGAAAGGGGTGTCGTTCAAGAAAGCAGCACACACCACAAAACAAAATTAAACCAGAAATTTATTTCTATAGATAATACGTTAGATTCGCTTGATTCAAATGATCACAGATGGTCATTTACAAACGCTTCTTTGATTGGTAGTGTTCAACGTAACAATAATAATTGTGATAGTAATGTGGTTCCATTATCTATATTAGATTCTAGTTTTGTTAATGATGATGATACGTCTGGGTTAGTTCCATATAACGGTTGTAGACAACCAAATACTTTAGATCTAGATATTAATTCGTTATTAGTTAGGAAACAAAATGATAATAGGCCATATCTTCCTATTCAAATTTTAGGACAATCGTGTTTAGCTTTGTTAGATAGTGGCTCTAATATTTCATTGATAGGGGCACATTCGTTAAATTTATTGAAAAATTCTAGTATTCCCATTATGCCCATTTCATCTTTGCAAGTATCTACTGCAGATGGTACAGTTCAGTCCATTACGGGCAAACTCCAAATTAAAATCACAGTGGCAGATTTATGTAGGGAAATTACATTTTATGTTATTCCTTCCGTGCAGAATTCTATAATTTTAGGTATGGACTTTTTCAATGCTTTCAATAGTACCTTAAGTTGTTCTGATTTTTCTTTTTCCATATCTGAATTTAATTTATCTACCCTTAGTGCTATTCACGATTTTGCTAGTTTATCAAGCTCTGAACAAAGGCAATTAGAGAGTATGATCTCTAAATTTACTACTCTTTCTTCAAAAGACAAACTAGGTCGTACGTCGTTAATCTCTCACACTATCGAAGTGGGAAATCCCACTCCTTTCAGATTATATCAGTACCCCATACCTCAAGCCTGGCAGGCAGATTTAGAAAAGGAAGTAGATTCGATGCTTGCTTTAAATATCATAGAACCTTCAACATCGTCCTACTGTTCTCCGCTCTGGTTAACGAAGAAGAAGGATGGATCCTTCAGGATCTGCTTTGACGGTCGAAAACTAAACAGTATCACAACTAACAGGGATGCTTATCCTATCCCCAGAATAGATGTGATTTTGAGCAAACTTCAGAATGCCAAATACATCTCTTCTATTGATTTGTCTAAGGCCTTCCTACAGATCCCACTGAGTGAAGAGAGCAAGAAGTATACTGCTTTTGCTGTCAGTGGTAAAGGATTATTCCAGTTTGTCACCATGCCTTTCGGTCTTGTTTCTGCTCCTCAGACAATGTGTCGTCTGATGGATTTAGTCATTGGTCCACCGTTAGAGCCCTATGTTTTCTATTATTTAGACGATATTTTGGTTGTCACTCCTGATTTTTCCCTTCATATGGAAATTTTAGATAAGTTATTTTTACGTCTTAAGGAAGCTAATCTAACGGTCAATCTGGATAAATGTCAGTTTTGTCGCCCTAGTCTTAAGTTCTTGGGTTATGTTGTGGATAACCAGGGGCTGAGGACTGATCCTGAGAAAATAGTTGCTATCAAAAATTTTCCTATACCAAAGACCACCACCCAAGTCCGTAGGATATTGGGAATGTGTGGCTATTATCGGCGATTTGTACCGTCCTACTCCACTTTGTTGTCACCTCTTACTGATCTTTTGAAGAACAGGAAAAAGGGACAGACCATTACTTGGACTCCTGAGGCTGACGAAGCTTTTAGGCGCGTTAAAGATGCTTTAACGAGCGCTCCGGTTATGATGTCACCTAATTTTGATGAGCATTTTTATCTAATGACAGATTGCTCTAATACAGCTTCTGGAGGCGTATTATTTCAGTTGAAAGATGGCTCCGAACACCCCATAGCGTACACTAGTAAGAAGTTGAACAAGGCCCAGAAAAACTATTCAACTACGGAGAAAGAACTCTTAGCTATCATCCATGGGTTAGAAGCTTTTCGTTATTATCTGGAAGGTCGTAATTTCACTATAATTACTGATCATAGTTCCTTAGTATGGCTTCATAGTATGAAAAACCCTTCACAGAGGCTTTCTCGATGGATATGCAAACTGGCTGCCTATTCATATAAGATTGTCCATAGAAAGGCAAACGGGGTAGTGGTCGCAGATGCTCTTTCACGTGTCCATGATATTAATGTCCTAGATCTGTCCTCTTTAAGTCCTGATATGTGGTATCAGAATATGATTGATAGGGTCACTCAAGACCCACAAAAATATCCTGATTTTAAGGTAGAGAATAATATTCTGTACAAACACATCTTAAGTCCGATAGAGTCCTTATCCAATATGTCGGAGTGGAAAATAGTTGTACCTACGCCAAATAGGGAAAATATTCTGCATATGTTTCATGATGAAGTTACGGCAGGTCATTTTGGTTTTTATAAGACTTATCACCGTATTGCCGAATTATATTATTGGCCTGGTATGCGGAAGTCTATAAAAAGGTACATTTCTAAATGCATGGTTTGTGCTACTTGTAAACCAAGTAACCTACCACAGGCTGGACTTATGGGTTCCTTCAGGAACATAAATTTTCCTTGGCAGATGATCTCAATGGATCTCATTGGACCTTATCCTCGGAGTTACAAGGGTAATACCTATTGCCTGGTAGTTGTGGATTATTTCACTAAATTTCCTTTAGTTTGTCCCCTTCGCCAGGCCACAACTCCAGCAATTTTAAAATATTTGGAGGAACAAGTCTTTTTGGTGTATGGTGTTCCTCAAATTGTGTCATGTGACAACGGTCCTCAGTTTGTATCGAAGGCCTTTAAAGATCTTCTAGCTAAATATAAGGTTCAAAAGACCTTTTATAATGCTGCCTACCATCCACAAGCAAATCATACTGAGAGAGTAAATCGCAGTATTGTCACAGCTCTAAGGTCCTATACTTACCCTGATCACAGAGCTTGGGATCAATATATTCATTCCATAGCTCAAGCCATAAGGACTTCTGTCCATGAAGTTACCCAGTGCTCTCCAGCATATTTGAATTTTGGTAGGAATGTGGCTTTATCAGGTGATTATTTTGGTGTAATTTCAGACAATTCCGAAAATCTTCCTCAAATATCTGAGAAACTTCATCGCTTAGATGATCTCCAGACGTTACCTCATATTTTCGCAGACATTAGGAAGAAGTTAAAAACTTCTTACCTAAGGAACCAGCAGCACTATAATTTGAGGAAACGAGATCTGCGATTCTTTGTTGGTGATCGAGTCTTAAAGCGCAATTTTGTCAAATCCAATAAGGGTGATGCCATTTCTGCAAAGTTTTGCCAGAAATATGTCCCATGTACTGTCTCAAGGGTAATATCTCCTTTGATTTATGAATTAAAGGACAATTCGACTAATAAGCGAATTGGTCAATTTCATGTAAAGGATTTACTGCCTGACAACACCATGGACGATGTGGATTCTTCAACTTCATCGGAAGAAGATTAGCTTAACAGGGTTGTTTAAGCTAATATCTTCCTGTGTTTGCCTTTAATTAGTTTTATTATGGTATAGTATTTTAGTTTAAATTGTTAATCACCAGATAATGCCTGACCATAGCAATTTTTATCCTTCGGCATGGCTTGATGATTTCTCACGTATTAGTTATTAGGTACCGAATTCTTGTGTAATACCGCTTGTATGAGTTTATTATTATTGTTTTGTATTATAGATTGCATTTGAGTCATTATCGACAAATATTCTCAAATACTAATCCAGCCAGTAGTATTACCAAGTTAATAACCTCCACTTGTACTCTTAGTTTTGTACTCAACCTCTCAGAATAAAAGGGCTGTTGATTATTATATATTAAGATATTTGGATGTGTGGGCTCATACAAGTATTCTTGCTTAATATAGATGGAGCTATGTTACACTACCATATCTTAGATTATGTGTTATATCTTGGATATTTGATTACATACCTATTATTTTTTTTTATTGTTTTTATATCATGTCATTGGATTTGCCATATTGGAAAGAAGTTGTGGTTGTTAATTTGTTATTGGGTTACTTTATTGATATTTGTCACAGGTACCTTAAATACTTTATATTAATTCGGATTCTTACTTCCTCCACAGGATGATTCTGGAATGAATTTGGAATTTTGATTTATAAATGAATTCTTGAGTCCTTCATATTTCTTCTTATGAACTAGTCTGTTAATGCTCAAAGTTGGTGAATACGTGGGTTCGAAGTTCAGCAACTGATCACTGCTATCCGATTTCGTAATCCATGTCTTTCTTGTCAGAGTAGGCAGATGTTTATCCATGATAATATTTCTGGTTGGGAAATGGTGTACAACACTTCCTAACCATTCTTGTGCAATTGTTCCAAATATTCCAGGCACATTTTCACACGATAATAGGGAAGTCTAGTTTGCTTATTTTATGTCTCTTAGTTCATAGTATATAGATGCTTGACTTTCCATAGACGTAGAGTCGTAATGTTAGTGATTAACCCACTGGGACAAATTATTGATTTTCTTTTTAGTAGATTCCCTCTTCTTTCCTTAGGCATTAATTGTTGCTTAGATTCAGGAATATCTCCTGGATAATCCTATGTATGTTCACATGAATATACAGTCTTATGAAAGATTGGGAGCTCGTTCCCGTCATATTTTGTATTTACCATGGAGTCATAGAACTTATAAGTTCATCCTTTATTTTTACTATTTAGTTTCGATAGGCTCATATTACCGGATGAGGGTAGATCTAGAGCTAATTTAGTTAGTTATTTAGTATTAGTGAGAATTGGTCCATAAATCTTCCTGATCGTTCTTCTTTGGATATGCTCCTATAAATCTGGTGTCCATTGCTAGTCCGATTTTGGATTAAGTGTCCGATTCTTCACTTATTTTGTTTATTTGGTTGTATAGGTTCGTATTACCGGATGTGGGTGTACGTAGACCTAATTTATTTATATGATTTAGTATGGATGTGAATTGGTCCATAAATCTTCCTGGTCGTTCTTCATTGGATATGCTTTTGTGAATCTGTTGTCCATTGATAGTCTGACTTTGGATTGAGTGTCTGATTCCACATTTATTTTGGTTAATGTGTTTGCATTCCTTTGGTATGTTCACTATTTATATTAGTTGGTATTGGTGAAAATTATTCTATAAATATTCCTAGTTGTTCTTCTCTGGATATGCTATTACGAATCTGGTGTCCATTGCTAGTCCAATTTAGGATTGAGTGTTTGATTCTTCACTTATTATAGTTATTGATTTCATTGGTGACTTTAGTATATGTACTTGCGTTATGGTATGAATTGGCTCTCACCTTTGCCTGGTTGTTCGTCCTTGGATATACTCCTTATAAATCTGATGTCCATGGATAGTTCAACTTTGGATTTACTGCCAATTCGACACTTATTTGTCATTATAAATTATGTCTCATCTTTAGCACTTTTACTAGGACTTCGGGTCATATTTTGCAATTTCCGTTATTTGCTGCAGTGACCATCCTACTTTCCCTTGATTATTAGTGGTGATTATTTGTAATCTTGCGAATCAACGGGGAATGATACACTAAGCACTACTACTCTAGTTTAATATTTTGAAAAAAAAAAAAAAAAAAAAAAAAATTTTTTTAAATAAAATTTTTTTTCTGGTGGTTGAAAGGGAATGTGACGTTCCGCCCCTTATAGAATCGATTATTGATGGGAAGATATTATTTAACTATCCAAAATATTATTTAATTATTTTCAGAATTATTTTCTTTCAATGTTTATTCAAATAGAACTTAAACCCATCTCAGAATTTTTAAATGCTTGATGACGTCACATTTAAAACGTGGCAACATTGGTTTCCCCACTTTGACAGCCAATGCTTAGTAGAGGGGTACGAAGGATTCAGCTGTGAACGTGAGCCTTGGATTGCCATTGTTTCTCGAGTGTTCGGTCTGAATCGTAGTGTGCGGGGTCATTAGACTCAATTATTCACCTCTAATTCTCAGTTCCAAATTGATTAAATATTACAATAAAAGTATAGTGAAGTTATCCAGCAGCAGTGGATTTGAAGAATTTTAGAGCATACTATATCCAATGAGTTCTACCCCGGTAAATACACATTTTATTAAGTATTTTATTCAGCCATTTTGGAAGTCCTTGACATTTGCTAACTAAGTTTCACATAGTCTATTTTCATGGTTTTTATGTTTTATTTTCATGGATCAAACTCATCTAGAGATAATTCAATATTCGTTGTTAATTTGTGCTTCCAGTTGGAAAATAGAGCTAATTTAAACTCCATTTTTTATATTCCTTTCAAGTCTACAGAACTCCTATCTTTTGAACGATGATCAAATAAGTATCCATCGCTTAGTCTTACTATATTTCATCCTTGTATAATATATCTATATACCGGTGTATATATTATAATAAAATATTCTTTCACAGTAATTATATTTTGTATTTCAATTGGAAATTACTTGTGTTATTTGACCAAGGTCATCTGATAGCAACCTGATAAAAGGTCAAGCTGTCTAGTCATTCAAGTTTTTGGACTTAATGACCTATTTCTTCTTATTCCCATAGGAATAAAAACACCTCCTCGTATCTCTTGCTTCTTTTTTTTGACATTGGTAGATTGGTAGTAACACCACACTGTGTTTTTTTAGCACCTACCATGAAATCTTAAAGCCACCCTACAACAACACCAAGGCCAGACCACACAGAGAGAAACAATCAATAGGCGACCAGCCTGGATTATTTCCACATTTTCTTTTTTTTTGAGTACCTCCAGCTGCTTTCCAACAGTTTTGAGTACCTTCAACTGCTTTCTACCAGTCTTCCTCTCCTGTACCTCCAGCAGGACAGCTGCTAGCGAGAGTTAGCACCCTTGGGTGCTCATTACATCAACTTCAAGATTAGGAAAGAGTGGTTTGTTTGGGAACATTTACTGTGCTCTTATTAAAGACAGACTGGTTTTGTGATATTTAGTACATTTTTTTTTTATAGTTCAATTGCACACACATTTTTCCTGCTTTATATTTTTTATAGGTTTTTTTTTTCTTTACAACCTAATATTTAATTGATAGCGTTCCCCAACACTCTGCAATCTATAAAGGTATAAATTTCTGAGCTCAGATATTTTCCCTGATAATAGTAGTCGGTACTCTTATCTTGATTATTTTTAGGCTGTGTTCCACTTTTGTATAATTATTTAAACTCATTCCATTATTTTAGTATATGTTTAATTAAATTTTTAAAAATTAACTTCACATATTAGTCAAAATTGTAATTATTAACTTTATTTAACTTGAACTTATTAACTTTACTTAACTTTAACTTATTAACTTTATTTAACTTTAACTTTAATTTATTAAATTCATATGAACTTCTGGATTCTAATCCCTCAGATTAGTTTTTGGTTTCACTTGTTATTATTACTATTATAAACCACGAGTTAGGAAAAGGATCTGTGTATCCACTCGTAGGTTTATTTATTCAATAAGGCTTGTGCCTGTCCCACTCACAGTGAGGTATTTATATGTTATATATAGTATCAGGTAGTATTTAATTAAGGTGTACGTATTATAAACGTACAATTATTATTTGGTGAGGGTTCTACTAACCTAGTTGTAAGTTGTACTTCCTGTATTAGAGGTACCCGTAGTCAGTTTTTCTAACCTTATAAAGAGTATTCTTAGATCATAGTTGTATGATGATTTTGTAATTGACTTTCACTAGTATCACTTTTTCCTGTCATGTTAGAGTTACACACTAGTTACTTGTCCTAACTCAGAGATTGTTAAAAAGATCTAGTAGTTACATTCAATAAATATACATTTATTGTGATTTTTTTTTCTTATTACTCCTTTATTTTTAGTAGTATATTTTATAATTTAATAATCTTTAATAACTTTTCACATACTTGTACTACAAATTTAACATACTCTATAGCAGCGTAGAATACCTGGAAGAGCGTTAACCTAGTTATCCTTCTTCTGGCGCCCAAAAATTCATTCTATTTTCAGTATATTATTATATTTACTCTATCTATTTTCTGAACATTATCTTCATATCTTCTTTTCGAGCCATCATTGTCACTTCCTTTAATCTATTGTCTGGCCAAAAATAGCCGTGCAAATTGGCCGAATCCTTCCTTGAGTGTCAAGTGGCCCTTCTCATACATATTTAGCTAGCCATTCAAGTTATATCTATCTATTAATGATTTCTCATCTCTAGTCCTGTATCAATTCGATATTCTTTGTCTTGGCATCCTTCCATACAAATACTACTACAAAGTTGTATTTTAGTTACTCCAGCTTCTTCAACGGAGAAGCCACACATTTTTGTCCTTTGGCTACATTAAGTAGATCTTCTTCTTTTTACTACTTCTGTTGGAGTTTACCACTCCCTTTTCATTCACTCCAACAGAAAATCATCAGCTAGTTGTTACATATTAGATAAACAAATTGCTAATTTAAGAAATTATTTTCAGATGCAGGCTGAGACATCTACTCTACATCGCGCTATCTGCGCAGTAGATGACACAACACCGATCAAACTGAGGGAAGCAGAACTGCGCATAAACCACCTTACTAAGGACGAAAAAGTGCGCGCCTGGATGGGTAAACCTTTGCACGGGCGACATCCCAATGAGGTCAGCCAAGATTATGTCGACAATATAGCGTCGAACTACTGGTTGACATCAGGAAAGATGTTCCCTGAAACGGAGGGTTCATTACTGGCCATTCAGGATCAGGTTATACCAACCAGAAACTACCTGAAATATATCATAAAAGACCCTCAGGTTCAAAACGACAGATGCCGATATGGATGTCAAGCCCAAGAAACCATCCAACATCTTACAGGGGGCTGCCAGGCATTTGCTGCAACTGAATACAAGGAACGGCATGACGCAGTGGGAAAAATCCTTCATCAAGAGATAGCTATCAAGCTGGGACTTCTCCAAACGGACCATCTCCCGTATTATCAATACGTCCCTGAGAGTATGCTTGAGGATGGCAACTACAAGCTATACTGGGACCGCACTGTGCTCACAGACCAAACAGTGGCACATAATAGACCAGATCTCGTACTAGTTAATAAATTAACAAGACAAACAACACTAATTGATGTGGCGATACCTAACAACAATAATCTACGTAGTAAATTCACTGAAAAGATCGCCAAGTACAGAGATCTAGAAATTCAAATACGAAGGCAATGGAGAATGCAAAGTACCCAGACGATACCTATTGTTATATCTACTACTGGAGTCATTCCGAAGAACCTCCTCGAAAGCATAAAAAGGCTGGGTCTAAATGAACATCTTTACAAGACCATGCAGAAAGCTGTACTACTCGCAACGGCCAGATGTGTACGAAAATTTTTGGGAGATACACCTGCATACCAAGTCACCTAGGGCTCGATAACACGGAAAGAGTCCCACCAGAGCTCAATCCTTTTGATACCGTAGGTATCTGGGATGAGTCAATTTTCCCCTTAGAGGGAGTGTGAGCCGTATGGCTAAATCTGGATAATAATAATAATAATAATAACAGGTCCCACAGGGACCTGTGGGAGTTTTTGTCAGTTCTTCTATCAGGCGCGGCCCCCTGCGAATGGGGGATGCTTTCTGGGTATTCGTAGCGCCAGTACCCAGAGAGTAGCAGGGATACTTGCCGTGGAACAAAAACTGACACCTGGCAGTAGGTATAAAATGCACACCCATGAGAATGGAGAATAATAATTTATGTTTAGGATCGCTGCCTGGGGATCGCCAGGGCACGTCTGGAGCCGGCGCTGGACGTGACAGCATGCGGGACGTCGGTGGCAGGGTGTTGAGGAGGCGGGCCCCTGTCGTACAATTAGCTACAGCCCAACCACAACCACAACCACAAGCGAGCCAAACAACAACAAGAGCTCCACCCGCCGAAGGTGCTGCGCTGGATCATCAGCCGGCGCTCACTCAAGCGGGACGGCCGAGGCAGCGCATGAAATGGACTGTGTCCATTAATGAAAACATTTTGCGCTTCTACTACAAGGTGACAAACCTCGGTCAAGAAACAATCGGCTACCGACAACAGCTGTATGCCGAATTTTGCAGGACGTACCCAGATATTCAAGTATCGGAGCAACGAGTATCAGACCAATACCGGGTAATTATAAGAAACAACCTTATCCCAGAGACTAGACGCAATATCATCAGAAGCGAAGTCGAACGGGAGATTCATAACGATGTTGTAATTGAAGATCAAGTCCCCAATGAAGTTCATGAGCAGATTCCTGAGCTTGCCATACAAGAAACTCAACCTGACAATACAGAGCAGGAAAACAACGAGCTACATGATAACCTAGTAAGCGAAATGGCACGTGCTGTACATGAGTTTAATGGAACAAACCCACTTAGCAGACCACCGCTACCACGAATAAACTCTTGTAAGAAACTAGGGGCGCTGTTACAAATTGTGAACACTGAAGTCCTACCCAATTATGTCGTAGAAGCCCACACATTGGAATATTTGCACATGCTAATCTACTGTGCAGCAACAGCAATTGCTAATGTAATGGGCGTTAAGATCAGAACACGACGGGGTACTAACAACGGAAGGACTGGTAACAGAATTGCACCCTGGGAAAAAAGACTGCTCGGAAAGATTGAATTGCTACGTAGGGATATTGGTCAAGTCACAGAATATATACGAGGTGTAAGAAGTACAAGAGTCATCAGGAGAGCTGAAGAAATAATACGGAATACTGCAAGACACTCAAGATACGATCCAGAAAACAACACAGCCCAACAGTGCCTGGATACATTAAAACAAAGACTCTCAGTTTATTCAGGACGACTAAGAAGGTACAAAGTGAGTAACAACCGAAAATCCGACAATGCCCTTTTTGAGACTGCTGAGAAGGCGTTCTATCGGAAACTCAATTCCACCGTAGAAAATCTCGATAAGTCTTACCCAAGCCAAGAAGAAATTCATGAGTTTTGGGGAAATCAACTTTCCACACCAGCTGCTCTTAACAACAATGCTGGATGGATAGAAGATACGGCACAGAACTGCCAACACTACACTACTACTCTCTACGAACCCTTCACCACTGAAGAAGTCTCAAATATCATCAAAGAGCTTCATAACTGGAAATCTCCTGGACGAGACGGAGTTCAAAACTTTTGGCTCAAGAAGTTCTCGAGTGCTCATGAATGCTTATCAACACTAATTAATCATGTTATTTCTAATCCGCAGGATATTCCATCATTCCTAACTCAGGGAACCACTTATTTAATACCGAAGGATCAAAATAACACCCAAGATCCAGCAAAATACCGCCCAATTACTTGCCTTCCAACTTTGTATAAATTGGTCACATCCTGTGTAGCCCGGCGTATCTACCAACACTGTGCTCTGAACAATATCATAGAGCCTCAACAGAAAGGATGCGCTAAGGGTTCCATGGGTTGCAAAGAACAACTTATCATCGACTCAGTCATTTCTAATCAAGCATATTCCAAAAAGAGGAATCTATTTACTGCTTTTATTGATTACAAGAAGGCCTTTGATTCAGTGCCGCATGAATGGCTTATAGATATTTTGAGAATATATAAAGTCGATGATAATATAGTGACATTTTTACAGCATATAATGACAGAGTGGAAAACTAGAATTCACCTTCAAATACCTGGTGAAAGTAACATCGAAACTGAAAATATCGTAATCAGCCGGGGCCTGTTTCAAGGAGATTCGTTGAGTCCTCTGTGGTTCTGTCTAGCTATGAACCCACTATCTCAGCTATTGAACTCCTCAGATGCAGGTTTTAGCATCAAAAATAACAACAATGTGGTGGCGAAGCTTAATCATTTATTGTACATGGATGATTTGAAATTAATGGCTTCCACTCGAAACCAACTCGACGAGATGCTAAAAACTGTAGAAACTTTTTCTAATGATATTAATATGCACTTCGGACTAGATAAGTGTCGTATTTTAAATATAGTCAGAGGAAAAGTACAGCCCGGAGGATTCGATATGCAAAATGGCCAGAACATCGAGGCCATGGGTGAAAACGATATGTATAAATATCTTGGAGTAAAGCAAGCGAGGAAAATTGACCATAAACAAATGAAAACAGAGATAACTACTGAGTTTATACGAAGGGTAAAACAGCTGCTTCGCTCACACCTTAACAGTAGAAATTTGTTTAAGGCACTAAACACCTACGCATGTTCCGCGCTTAGCTACTCATTTGGTATTATTAAGTGGACAAAAACAGATATAGAGGCTCTTCAGCGAAAAGTACGAACACACCTCACAAAGGCACAAAAACACCATCCTAAAAGTGCAGTAGAAAGAACAACATTACCACGGAATCTAGGAGGAAGAGGACTTATGGATATAGGTGAGCAATTAGATAAACAAATTGCTAATTTAAGAACTTATTTTCAGATGCAGGCTGAGACATCTACTCTACATCGCGCTATCTGCGCAGTAGATGACACAACACCGATCAAACTGAGGGAACCAGAAATGCGCATAAACCACCTTACTAAGGACGAAAAAGTGCGCGCCTGGATGGGTAAACCTCTGCACGGGCGACATCCCAATGAGGTCAGCCAAGATTATGTCGACAATATAGCGTCGAACTACTGGTTGACATCAGGAAAGATGTTCCCTGAGACGGAGGGTTCATTACTGGCCATTCAGGATCAGGTTATACCAACCAGAAATTACCTGAAATATATCATCAAAGACCCTCAGATTCAAAACGACAGATGCCGATATGGATGTCAAGCCCAAGAAACCATCCAACATCTTACAGGGGGCTGCCAGGCATTTGCTGCAACTGAATACAAGGAACGGCATGACGCAGTGGGAAAAATCCTTCATCAAGAGATAGCTATCAAACTGGGACTTCTCCAAACAGACCATCTCCCGTATTATCAATACGTCCCTGAGAGTATGCTTGAGGATGGCAACTACAAGCTATACTGGGACCGCACTGTGCTCACAGACCAAACAGTGGCACATAATAGACCAGATCTCGTACTAGTTAATAAATTAACAAGACAAACAACACTAATTGATGTGGCGATACCTAACAACAATAATCTATGTAATAAATTTACTGAAAAGATCGCCAAGTACAGAGATCTAGAAATTCAAATACGAAGGCAATGGAGAATGCAAAGTACCCAGACGATACCGATTATTATGTCTACTACTGGAGTCATTCCGAAGACCCTCCTCGAAAGCATAAAAAAGCTGGGTCTGAATGAACATCTTTATAAGACCATGCAGAAAGCTGTACTACTCGCGACGGCCAGATGCGTACGAAAATTTCTGGGAGATACACCTGCATTCCAAGTCACCTAGGGCTCGATAACACGGAAAGAGTCCCACCAGAGCTCAATCCTTTTGATACCGTAGGTATCTGGGATGAGTCAATTTTCCCCTTAGAGGGAGTGTGAGCCGTATGGCTAAATCTGGATAATAATAATAATTAGCAATTGCTAATGCAATGGGCGTTAAGATCAGAACACGACGGGGTACTAATAACGGAAGGACTGGTAACAGAACTGCACCCTGGGAAAAAAGACTTCTCGGAAAAATTGAATTACTGCGTAGGGATATTGGTCAAGTTACAGAATATGTAAGAGGTGTAACAAGTAGAAAGGTCATTAAGAGAGCTGAAGAAATAATGCGGAGCACTGCAAGACACTCGAGATACGATCCAGAAAATAACACAGCCCAACAGTGTCTGGATACATTAAAACAAAAACTCTCCGTCTATTCAGGACGATTAAGAAGGTATAAAGTTAGTAACAACCGAAAATGTGACAATGCACTTTTTGAGAACTCTGAGAAGGCGTTCTACCGAAAACTCAATTCCACCGTAGAAAGTGTCGACAAGTCTTACCCAAGCCAAGAAGAAATTCATGAGTTTTGGGGAAATCAACTTTCCACACCAGCTGTTTTTAACAACAATGCTGGCTGGATAGAAGATACGACGCACAACTGTCACCACTACGCCACTGCTAACTACGAACCATTCACGACTGAAGAAGTCTCAAATGTCATCAAAGAGCTTCATAACTGGAAATCTCCTGGACCAGACGGAGTTCAGAACTTCTGGCTTAAAAAGTTTTGGAGTCTTCATGAGTGCTTATCAACATTAATTAATCATGTTATTTCTAATCCGCAGGAATTACCATCATTTCTAACTCAGGGAACTACTTATTTAATACCCAAGGATCAAAATAACACCCAAGATCCATCCAAGTACCGCCCAATTACTTGTCTTCCAACTTTGTATAAATTGGTCACATCCTGTGTAACCCGGCGTATCTACCAACATTGTGCTCTAAACAATATCATAGAGCCTCAACAGAAAGGATGCGCTAAGGGTTCCATGGGTTGCAAAGAACAGCTTATCATCGACTCAGTCATTTCTAACCAGGCATTCACTAAAAAAAGGAACCTTTTTACTGCTTTTATTGACTATAAAAAGGCCTTTGATTCAGTACCGCATGAATGGCTAATAGATATATTGAAAATATACAAAGTCGATGATAACATAGTGACCTTTTTAAGGCATATAATGAGAGATTGGAAGACTAAAATTCACCTCCAAATACCTGGTGAAAACAATATCGAAACCGAAAATATCGCAATCAACCGGGGCCTATTTCAAGGAGACTCGTTGAGTCCATTGTGGTTCTGTTTAGCTTTGAACCCCCTTTCCCAGCTATTAAACTCCACTGACTCAGGTTTTAGCATTAAAAGCAATAATACTGTGGTAGCGAAGCTCAATCATCTGTTGTATATGGATGATTTGAAATTAATGGCTTCCACTCGAGAACACCTAGAAGAGATTCTAAAAACTGTAGAAACATTCTCTAATGATATTAGTATGCAGTTCGGTCTAGACAAGTGCCGTGTTTTGAATATAGTCAGAGGAAAGGTACAGCCCGGTGGATTCGATATGCAAAATGGCCAGAACATCGAGGCTATGGGCGACAACGATATGTACAAATATCTTGGAGTAAAGCAGGCGCGGAAAATTGACCATAAGCAAATGAAAACTGAGATAACTACTGAGTTTATAAGAAGGGTAAAACAACTGCTTCGTTCACAGCTTAACAGTAAAAATTTGTTTAAGGCACTAAACACCTACGCTTGTTCCGCGCTTAGCTATTCATTTGGTATTGTTAAGTGGACAAAAACGGATATAGAAAATCTTCAGCGAAAAGTACGAACACACCTCACAAAGGCACAAAAACACCACCCTAAAAGTGCAGTAGAACGAACGACATTACCCCGGTATTTAGGAGGAAGAGGACTTATGGATATAGGTGAGCAATTAGATAAACAAATTGCTAATTTAAGAACTTATTTTCAGATGCAGGCTGAGACATCTACTCTACACCGCGCAATTTGCGCAGTAGATGACACAACACCGATCAAACTGAGGGAACCAGAAATGCGCTTAAACCACCTTACTAAGGACGAAAAACTGCGCGCCTGGATGGGTAAACCTCTGCACGGGCGACATCCCAATGAGGTCAGCCAAGACTATGTCGACAATACAGCGTCGAACTATTGGTTGACATCAGGAAAGATGTTCCCTGAAACGGAGGGTTCATTACTGGCCATTCAGGATCAGGTTATACCAACCAGAAATTACCTGAAATATATCGTCAAAGACCCTCAGGTTCAAAACGACAGATGCCGATATGGATGTCAAGCCCAAGAAACCATCCAACATATTACAGGGGGCTGCCAGGCATTTGCTGCAACTGAATATAAGGAACGGCATGACGCAGTGGGAAAAATCCTTCATCAAGAGATAGCTAACAAGTTGGGACTTCTCCAAACGGACCATCTCCCATATTATCAATACGTTCCTGAGAGTATGCTTGAGGATGGCAACTACAAGCTATACTGGGACCGCAGTGTGCTCACAGAACAAACAGTGGCACATAATAGACCAGATCTCGTACTAGTTAATAAATTAACAAGACAAACAACACTAATTGATGTGGCGATACCTAACAACAATAATCTACGTAGTAAATTTACTGAAAAGATCGCCAAGTATAGAGATCTGGAAATTCAAATACGGAGACAATGGAGAATGCAAAGTACCCAGACGATACCTATTGTTATATCTACTACTGGAGTCATTCCGAAGACCCTCCTCGAAAGCATAAAAAAGCTGGGTCTCAATGAACATCTTTATAAGACCATGCAGAAAGCTGTACTACTTGCGACGGCCAGAAGTGTACGAAAATTTTTGGGAGATACACCTGCATTCCAAGTCACCTAGGGCTCGATAACACGGAAAGAGTCCCACCAGAGCTCAATCCTTTTGATACCGTAGGTATCTGGGATGAGTCAATTTTCCCCTTAGAGGGAGTGTGAGCCGTATGGCTAAATCTGGAATAATAATAATAATAATAATAATATCCTGTGGGAGTTTTTTGTCAGTTCTTCTATCAGGCGCGGCCCCCTGCGAATGGGGGATGCTTTCTGGGTATTCGTAGCGCCAATACCCAGAGAGTAGCAGGAATACTTGCCGTGGAACAAAAACTGACACCTGGCAGTAGGTATAAAATGCACACCCATGAGAATGGAGAATAATAATTTGTGTTTAGGATCGCTGCCTGGGGATCGCCAGGGCACGTCTGGAGCCGGCGCTGGACGTGACAGCATGCGGGACGTCGGTGGCAGGGTGTTGAGGAGGCGGGCCCCTGTCATACAATCAGCTACAGCCCAACCACAACCACAAGCAAGCCAAATAACAACAAGAGCTCCACCCGCCGAAGGTGCTGCGCTGGATCATCAGCCAGCGCTCACTCAAGCGGGACGACCGAGGCAGCGCATGAAATGGACTGTGTCCATCAATGAAAGCATTTTGCGCTTCTATTATAAGGTGACAAACCTCGGTCAAGAAACGATCGGCTACAGACAACAGCTGTATGCCGAATTTTGCAGGGAGTACCCAGATATTCAAGTATCGGAGCAAAGAGTATCAGATCAATACCGGGTAATCATAAGAAATAATCTTATCCCAGAGACTAGACGCGATGCCATCAAAAGCGAAGTCGAACGGGAGATTAATAACCAAGAGCTAGTTTTAGATCAAATCCCTAATGAAATCCTTGAGGAGCAGATTCCTGAGATTCCCATACCAGAAACTCAACCTGACAATACACAGCAGGAAAACAACGAGTGGCGCCATAGTCTAGAAAACGAAATGGCTCGTGCCTTACAAGAGTTTAATGGAACAAATCCACTTAGCAGACCACCGCTACCACGAATAAACTCTTGTAAGAAACTAGGTGCGCTGTTACAAATTGTGAACACTGAAGTCCTACCCAATTATGTCGTAGAAGCCCACACATTGGAATATCTGCATATGCTAATCTATTGTGCAGCAACAGCAATTGCCAATGTAATGGGCGTTAAGATCAGAACACGACGGGGTACTAATAACGGAAGGACTGGTAACAGAATTGCACCATGGGAAAAAAGACTTCTCGGAAAAATTGAATTACTGCGTAGGGATATTGGTCAAGTCACAGAATATATAAGAGGTGTAACAAGTAGAAAAGTCATTAAGAGAGCTGAAGAAATAATGCGGAGCACTGCAAGACACTCGAGATACGATCCAGAAAATAACACAGCCCAACAGTGTCTGGATACATTAAAACAAAAACTCTCCGTCTATTCAGGACGATTAAGAAGGTATAAAGTTAGTAACAACCGAAAATGTGACAATGCACTTTTTGAGAACTCTGAGAAGGCGTTTTACCGAAAACTCAATTCCACCGTAGAAAGTGTCGACAAGTCTTACCCAAGCCAAGAAGAAATTCATGAGTTTTGGGGAAATCAACTTTCCACGCCAGCTGCTTTTAACAACAATGCTGGCTGGATAGAAGATACGACGCACAACTGTCACCACTACGTCACTGCTAACTACGAACCATTCACGACTGAAGAAGTCTCAAATGTCATCAAAGAGCTTCATAACTGGAAATCTCCTGGACCAGACGGAGTTCAGAACTTCTGGCTTAAAAAGTTTTGGAGTATTCATGAGTGCTTATCAACGTTAATTAATCATGTTATTTCTAATCCGCAGGAATTACCATCATTTCTAACTCAGGGAATTACTTATTTAATACCCAAGGATCAAAATAACACCCAAGATCCATCCAAGTACCGCCCAATTACTTGTCTTCCAACTTTGTATAAATTGGTCACATCCTGTGTAACCCGGCGTATCTACCTCATAGAGCCTCAACAGAAAGGATGCGCTAAGGGTTCCATGGGCTGCAAAGAACAGCTTATCATCGATTCAGTCATTTCTAACCAGGCATTCACTAAAAAAAGGAACCTTTTTACTGCTTTTATTGACTATAAAAAGGCCTTTGATTCAGTACCGCATGAATGGCTAATAGATATTTTGAAAATATACAAAGTCGATGATAACATAGTGACCTTTTTAAGGCATATAATGAGAGATTGGAAGACTAAAATTCACCTCCAAATACCTGGTGAAAAAAATATTAAACCGAAAATATCGCAATCAACCGGGGCCTGTTTCAAGGAGACTCGTTGAGTCCACTGTGGTTCTGTTTAGCTTTGAACCCCCTTTCCCAGCTATTAAACTCCACTGACTCAGGTTTTAGCATTAAAAGCAATAATACTGTAGTAGCGAAGCTCAATCATCTGTTGTATATGGATGATTTGAAAGTAATGGCTTCCACTCGAGAACACCTAGAAGAGATGCTAAAAACTGTAGAAACATTCTCTAATGATATTAGTATGCAGTTCGGTCTAGACAAGTGCCGTGTTTTGAATATAGTCAGAGGAAAGGTACAGCCCGGTGGATTCGATATGCAAAATGGCCAGAACATCCAGGCCATGGGCGATAACGATATGTACAAATATCTTGGAGTAAAGCAGGCGCGGAAAATTGACCATAAGCAAATGAAAACTGAGATAACTACTGAGTTTATAAGAAGGGTAAAACAGCTACTTCGTTCACAGCTTAACAGTAAAAATTTGTTTAAGGCACTGAACACCTACGCTTGTTCCGCGCTTAGCTATTCATTTGGTATTGTTAAGTGGACAAAAACGGATATAGAAAATCTTCAGCGAAAAGTGCGAACACACCTCACAAAGGCACAAAAACACCACCCTAAAAGTGCAGTAGAACGAACGACATTACCCCGGTATTTAGGAGGAAGAGGACTTATGGATATAGGTGAGCAATTAGATAAACAGATTGCTAATTTAAGAACTTATTTTCAGATGCAGGCTGAGACATCTACTCTACACCGCGCAATTTGCGCAGTAGATGACACAACACCGGTCAAATTGAGGGAACCAGAAATGCGCATAAACCACCTTACTAAGGACGAAAAACTGCGCACCTGGATGGGTAAACCTCTGCACGGGCGACATCCCAATGAAGTTAGCCAAGACTATGTCGACAATATAGCGTCGAACTATTGGTTGACATCAGGAAAGATGTTCCCTGAAACGGAGGGTTCATTACTGGCCATTCAGGATCAGGTTATACCAACCAGAAATTACCTGAAATATATCGTCAAAGACCCTCAGGTTCAAAACGACAGATGCCGATATGGATGTCAAGTCCAAGAAACCATCCAACATATTACAGGGGGCTGCCAGGCATTTGCTGCAACTGAATACAAGGAACGGCATGACGCAGTGGGAAAAATCCTTCATCAAGAGATAGCTAACAAGCTGGGACTTCTCCAAACGGACCATCTCCCATATTATCAATACGTTCCTGAGAGTATGCTTGAGGATGGCAACTACAAGCTATACTGGGACCGCAGTGTGCTCACAGACCAAACAGTGGCACATAATAGACCAGATCTCGTACTAGTTAATAAATTAACAAGACAAACAACACTAATTGATGTGGCGATACCTAACAATAATAATTTACGTAGTAAATTTACTGAAAAGATCGCCAAGTATAGAGATCTGGAAATTCAAATACGGAGACAATGGAGAATGCAAAGTACGCAGACGATACTTATTGTTATGTCTACTACTGGAGTCATTCCGAAGACCCTCCTCGAAAGCATAAAAAAGCTGGGTCTCAATGAACATATTTATAAGACCATGCAGAAAGCTGTACTACTTGCGACGGCCAGAATTGTAAGAAAATTTTTGGGAGATACACCTGCATTCCAAGTCACCTAGGGCTCGATAACACGGAAAGAGTCCCACCAGAGCTCAATCCTTTTGATACCGTAGGTATCTGGGATGAGTCAATTTTCCCCTCAGAGGGAGTGTGAGCCGTATGGCTAAATCTGGATAATAATAATAGCTTTATTGCCCAACAGTTTCCCATTTACAGGACAATGATAAAAATATTACATAATTTATAACACCTATAGGTAATATTTAAGCAGTAGTACCAAAAAAATAACATTAATAATACAAGTTAGACTAAAATTAATATAAATTCAAACCGAAAAAGAAAATAAATTAATAAAAAAAATAAAATAAAAAATTAGTGCTTATTTCAGACACTCAATAGCTACTTTTATAAAGTTCCTTTGAGAACATGAAAAAATGTCACAATGCTTACCAATAACATTAAAATTTCTACACATTACATTAATAGGAGCCTTACATAGAATATTTGTACGAGCTCTTGTACACCTAAATAATACATTTGTTCTTAAATTTGACCTTGGAATATTAAAATTAATGTTTTGTAATATTGAAATACAATAAATTCCATTATTAACAAGTTTGTACAAAAAAATTAAAGATGCAACTTTTCTTCTTAATTCTAAACTACACATACTAAAACGATCACACAAGTAATTATTATGTATACCTCTAGCCGGATAAAGACCATTTACTTTAAACATTAAAAATTTTAGAAATTTTCTCTGAACGCTTTCAATTGCAATGTTATGACAATCATAGAAAGGACTCCATACAATACTGGCATATTCAAGTTTAGAGCGGACATAAGTATAATATAGCAATGTTAATGACTTTATATTATTAAATGACTTACAATTGCGAATTAAAAACCCATAAGCCTTTAACGCTTCAGAAACTTTAACACACATATGTTCCACAAAAGTGAGTTTTGTGTCAAAAATTACACCCAAATCCTTAACCGTGTTCTGCCTTTCTAATATTCTATCGTGACAACTATAGTTAAATACAAATAAACTTGATTTCCTAGAAAAAGTGACTACTTTACATTTTTTTGTGTTAAGTTGTAATTTGTTGCTGTTGCACCAATTTTCCAATATTTCTATATTCTGCTGAAGTTGGTTACAATCATCCAGCTCCCTAATAGTAGAAATATTTTCAAATCGTCAGCAAAGCCCAATCTTTCGCATGAAATATTTTCAAGAAGGTCATTAATAAATAGTAGAAAGAGCAATGGACCGAGATTGGAACCTTGAGGCACACCAGACGCAGCAAGATATTTTTCTGAGACATAACCATTATATGCTACAAACTGCATCCTTCCCTGAAGATACGATTTTAACAATAAAAGAGCACTGTCAGTAAAACCAAATGTTGAAAGCTTGCTAAGTAATACTTCATGATCAATTCTGTCAAAAGCCCTCGAAAAATCGGTATATATACCATCAACTTGGCCATTATCGTCAATAACTTCAGAAAGATATTGGGTAAAATAAACCAAGTTGGTTACAGTTGATCTTTTATTAACAAAACCATGCTGATGAGATGAAATATAAAGTTGAACAGAAGATAAGATCCTATTATATAATACGATTTCGAAAACCTTTGAAAAATTAGATAAAATAGAGACAGCTCTATAGTTTTCTATTTCTGACTTCACCCCAGCCTTAAATATCGGACACACCCTTGCTTCCTTCCATAGTTCTGGATACTTCATTTTTTGTATAGATAAGTTTATAATCTTGGTTAAAGGTATGACAAATGCACCAGCGCAATCTTTAATAAGAAACGAGGGAATCTTGTTAGGGCCTGATGTCATCTTATCTTTTAACTTTCTGATAGCAGCATTTATTTCATCCTGTGTAACCGATTGAAAATTAATTGATGTCATATATGGGTTTATTGGATAATTGCAACCACCTTCATCATCAGAAACTAAATAAACACTACTGAAAAATTCCGCAAAAGCATTCACTATGGCTTGCGGATCTTTGTAATCACTTCCCTCAAAACTCATGTTTCCAGGAATTCGTGATGATTTATTTCTAGAGTGAATGTAAGACCAGAACTTAGTTTTGTCTTGAGAAATATTTGTTTGAATATCCTCCAAGTAGTTGTCATATGCCACCTTGACCTGATATTTTATTAGTCGTCGTAATCTTTTAAACTTAATAAAATCGGAATGAATCTTAGATTTTTTATATTTGCGTCGGAATTTAACTTTAAGTTTTATGTTTTTTATAATCTCGGAATCAAACCAAGGTGGATATTTATGAGCATGATTTTTGTAAACCGGAATATGCTTATCAAAAATGTCATAAATTTTATTATAAAAACTTTGTACAGCAATATCTACTTCGTCGCAGCATTCGATAAAACTCCAATCACTCTGTAGGATACTTGAATATAAGTTAACAAAATCTGCATTCCTAAAATTATAAGCTTTATCAAGTGAATTTGGAATAAACGTTACTTCTTTAGAAAATATGTTGTTAAAATTTATTAGTAGAGCCGGATGATGATCATCCTCAGCTACAAGAGGCAAATCATCGTGAGACACAGTACATTTTATATTGGATGCTATCAAATCAAGTATTCGTTCAAGTGTATTTTTTATATTATTATATTGATCCAAGTTATTAGTATTAAATAAATTTAAAATTGCTGCAGTTTTTCTATCCGATATGTCATTCTCAATAAATTTAGGCGCATTAAAATCTCCCAAAATAATCACAAAATTATCATTCAAATAATCAAGTTGCTCTAAAGATTCAAAGAAAAATTCAAAATCTAATAAACTTAACTTATCACGAATATATAATACCATTACATAAAAAACGATATACCTTATGCTGCATTTAATAACTAACATATCAATTAATGGAAACTGAAGATCAAATGGTGAAGTATCCATTACCTCGGACTTTATAAAATTTTTTATTGCAAGCAAAATGCCACCGCCTTTTGTTTTATCCACTAAATCAAATTTACGATCTTTTCGATGTACATCGTAATCATCAGTAAATAATTCATTACTGGATACTTCCTCATTTAACCAAGTTTCACTTATAGCAATTATATCAAATTCAGAAACACTAACAGCAGCCAAAAAAGTCTTCAATTTACTGTTCAATCCACGCACATTTTGATAGTAGCATAATAAATCTTCTTTACAAGTTGAAAAGCTGTTGGGATTGTTCAGTTTAAATTTTGGACTATTCTTGGCACACCATTAATATACTTTATTCGGAAGTTTTGTTGGCCGTCCGAATTTTTTACAATAAGTTCCTCTTTTAATTTTTTATAATGTGTAATTTGACGCGGAGTGCGATCACTCGCAACAGAAACATTTTTATAATTTCCATTCCTAAGAACTTTTGAATTGCGAATTAATTTTAATACTTGATTTTCATCGCGTAAAACTACTTTGATCGGTCGAGTTCTTCCATCAGAAAATCGACCAACCCTAAATAGCCTCAGATTTGAAATATCAAATTGCGGATCTAAGAGATTAATAATTTTATTAACCTCCAGCTTATCATTAGCGACTTCACCCTGTTGACTGTGATCTGGAACTCCAAAGATGACCAAATTTTTCTTGCGTCTATTTCTGTCGTTAAGTTCCTCGATGACTTCTTCTAAATCCACCTGCTGTGTACTAGGTTGTATTTTCACATTTTCAGCTTTCAACTCTTGAATATCATTTTGAAGTGATATAATTAATTTTTTCAAATCGCTTATTTGATTGCCAATTACTCTACAACTTGAACAAAACCAATATATCCTTTATCAGGATCACTCAGGACACGGAGTTCCTCAGATGTTATGTTAATACAAGCATGTCGATAATGTCTATTGCAGACCGAACATTGAATCATTAAGTTGGTTTTAAACGATTTATTACAACACATACAAATTTTTGAAGGCATGGTGTAATAAGAATAAAACAATAAATGAAAAAAGAGTAATACACTAGTACGCCACTGGAACCAGCGAAAAAATCCAAGTTGATTCTGTATATAAACAGTAGTTCTTTTTTGGTGATTATGTTTTAATTACACGACCAACGCAAAAAAATGCATTTAATTGTTTCACTAAATTGTCGATTAATAGTCTTTGATGGCAATAATTCAAATAAAACTTAATAAGTAAATATCTTATTTCCAGCAAAAATCAATTAAAAAGCACGGGAGCACCAATTTAACGTGTGTACACTTCTAAAGCTAAACTACTACTGGAAATAAAATCATAATATTTCAACCCTTAAAAACCACCCTTAATAACATTGCAATTTTTATAAGTAGACAATTTAATAGACCTATAAAGAAAAAAAAGTAGAATTAAAGAATTACAAAAACATTTATTTACACAAAAATACGAATTTACAAATATATAAACATACACATGCAAATAGTTTTTAGTCGTCCAGTATACGAACCGGCTCTGTGGTATTATATAGGTACATTGAAAATGCTCTATAAGGGGACTATTCGAATTTTTCGAAATAAAAAAAAAATTTAATAAACATAGCTCCTTCATTTTTGGCGATAAAAAATTTTTTCAATCACAGTTTGGTAGGATTTTTGAATAGTAATAAGTCTGTGTAAATTAAACTCCGTAAGATCCCTTAATTTTTAATTGAGGTGGGTTTAAAGGGCTCGAATAAGGGGTTGTTTGTTCGTAAATAGATGTTTTAAACAACTATATCTCTATATCTCGCTAACTGTTCACTGTAATGAAAATCTGTGGATAAGCAAATTTTAGCTATTAAAAAAGCTACAATATATTAGTCTATCATTTTTTCCTATCTCCAGTATTTTCGGAGATATTGTGAAGAAAATGATAAAAAATGCAAAATTGCAAAAAATAAATTTTTTTAAACTCCAATTTTTCTAAAATTAGGCCTTTTATATAGGTCAAACTTCTTGGGTATATTGATAATATAAGTATAAAAGGAATTACAGAAAGGTGAAGTCCAATTTTTAGTTACAAGAGTAGTTAGGGGGTTGTTTTCATTGTTTTTTTCGAAGAGAAAAACAGGTACCGACTTTTTTTTGATCATAAGTTGCTCAATTTTTATGCTAGAAACTTTTATTATTTTTTTAAGATCTTATTGTATGCTTGAAAAAACATAATGTAAGATTAGCTGGAAAAATGCAAAGTTTTCCCGTTATTTGGCTTTGATTATTTCAAATTATGCATTTGACGAAAAAGCTAACTTTTAACATGCCGTATCTCGGTTTGTATTGGTCGTAAAAATATTATAGAAATACAGTTTCATTTGTGTTACTAAACGATACAATTTTGATATCAACGGTTTTTTGATTAAATGCATATTTTTCGAGTTATTCTCTAAAAACCCTCTAAAAAAGTCGATTTTTCCATCGAAAAACTGTTACTTTTAACCACGAATAACTCGAAAAATATTAGTTTTACGAAGAAAATGTAAAAAACATTTTTTTCTTAAAATTACCTTTTACATCTATTTACATGGTTAAAATGTAATAAAAAATTCCCACCCCCGAGATGGGGTGGCAACTACCCCCAAGGTTTTAGCGTACAGCAGCATGATATAGAAAATGATGCTTGGACTATTTCCTACCTTCTGTGAAAATTTCAAGTAAATCCATGCTGGACGAAAAAATTGCGAGCCAAAATGCTTCATTTCCTCGACTAAAAATATAGGGAAACAAGTCTTTTTTATTCATTGTTTTTCAACCACTTAGGCTACTCTTAGAACCTTCATAATTCAAGTAGAAAATTTTTATAATATAGAAAACAGTCCACCAAATTTTCTTAAAATCAAATTAATATATTTCGCATATTAACTTTACAAGAAATTTAAAAAAAATAAACTCTTTAAAATCTGGTACAACACAAACTTCAGCATATAGAAGCATTACACAAACCTCAATGAATAATCAAATGGAAGACATCCTAGAGATTCCAACAATGATGGAACTTAAATAAACTTAATTTCAAACTAAAATTGTGGCTTATTCTCAACTAAACTAGTAAATCTTATAAAAGATAAAGGAAATATTTATCGCCAAAAAGAAGACTAAAAATCATACTTACCAGAAATATTCCAGTTAAACCAAAAAATGCTAATGCAGCATAATCCATTGTTTAAGTTGATGGTTTTATCTTGCTTTACTACTAGGAGACAAACAGTTGTGCAAGATTAAGATTTTGAGATGCAGCTTTTTATGTATGTTATATCTAATCCAAATAAACAATAGTTAAGAGTTATCTGGCAATTAAATACTTAATTAGGTTGTATGCAGGTATTTGAAAAGACAGATAGGTATATTCACACAAAAAAAATGTTCTAATAAATGTAGTAATTTAAGTAAGAACGTACATATTTATAAGAACGTTCTACAATATTTTACAGTACTGCGTAATTTTATGAAAGTTTTTTAATTTGTTAAGTTTAAATTTTTGGGTATGCAGACTTTTGGTCATTTATTACAACAAAAAAATATAAATTACTGAAAAGGATTATTAAAATCATAAACAACATGAAAACTGTTAGTCTTACTAAGACTAACTATCTACTAAGCCCTCTGACTAATGGGTTAATTGTGTTAGAAAATAAAACAAATATGCTAAGAACAGTACAAAAGTTATTCGGTTTTAAATTATGATTTTTTGACATATAAATCATATTAGTGACGTCATCCATCTGGGTGTGATGACGTAATCGACTTTTTTAAATATGAATAGGGGTCGTGTGCTAGCTCATTTGAAAGCTTATTCAATTCTCTATTGAGTAATATAAACATTAACACAATTATTTATACAGGGCGTCTAAAAAAAATTTTTTTAATTAAATTAATTGACACAAAAAGAAGAATGTATGTAATTTATTTAATTCAATATATCTTAATAATATCTCAACAACAATATCTTAATACTGCTGTTATAAAACAGAAATAAAAATTGATTGCACAAATAAACATGGCTTTTTGCTTAAATTCAATGTTCAAACTGCCAAGATGCAGATGGGTGGCAGCTTGAACATTGAGTTTAATTGAAAAGTAATGTTTACTTGTTCAATAAACATTTATTTCTGTTTTCTGGCAGCAGTAGAATGTATTTTGAATAAAATGAATTAGGTACATACATTCTTCTTTTTGCGACAATTAACTTAGTTAAAAAAATTTTGGATACCCTGTATAAATAATCACATTAATGTTTATATTACTGAATAGGGAATTGAATAACAAATGAGGTAGCACACGACCCCTTTTCTCATTTAAAAAAATAGTCGATTACGTCATCACGCCCAGATGGATGACGTCACTAGCACCATGTATATGTCAAAAATATGTCATAATTTAAAAATCGAATAACTTTTGTATTTTACATTTTTCTCTAATTCTGTAAATAAAGCAGTTTACAGGGGGGTCAAAATATAGTGAATAACCCTGTTACATATTATAAAGTTTTAAATATGTAAAAAGAACAAAAATAAAACTCTCTAGTTAATCCACCTTGAGTGGATTATGTTTAGGCTACATTTAAGTAACATTAAATATTTATCTATTCATAAGGAATATACATAAACAAGAGTGTTTGACCAGTGGATACTCCCAATTCTCATATACGCATGCCAAACATGGACCTTGACCAAGGCAAACATGGATAAAATAATGAAGACACAAAGAGCCATGGAGAGAGCAATGTTAGTAGTAAAATTGACAGACAAAAAGCTAAACAACTAAGAAATAAAACAAAAGTCAAAGACGCAGGACAACATATAGCCAGGCTAAAATGGAGCTTCACAGGTCATAACGCTAGACAAACGGACAACAGGTAGAATACCACGATACAACAATGGAGACCATGGACAGGAAAGAGAGCAAGAGGACGACCCCAGATGAGATATGGAGACGACATTAAAAAGATAGGAGGAACGCACTGGAAACAGAAAGCACTAAACAGAAGCGAATGGAGGAAACTGAGGGAAGCCTATGTTCAAATTTGAACGAATTAAAGGGCAAAAGAAGAAGAAGAAGGAATATACACTCACATTAAAGTAGTACCAGATATAAAGTGACTTATTAATATTCTGCTCAGCGGGGTACTATTGTTGGTGGTGTGGAATTCCATAAAGGAATATACACTCACATTAAAGTAGTATCAGATATATAGTGACTTACTAATATTCTGCTCAGCGGGGTACTATTGTTGGTGGTGTGGAATTCCATAAAGTGAGATCTACCTGTTTTATGAAATGATCCCTTGTTAATGTAATTTTACACCTCCAACAATAGCATCCTTTTGAGCTGAATATTTGTGCAGTCAACTCTCGTTGACTTTTCGTGCAGTCAACGTTGACCTTTTGTGCAATCAACACTCTTATAACGAAAGAATTTCATATAATGGGAGACTTACAATAAAATAGAAGTGTGAAAAATGAAAATAAAAAAATAATGCGGGCATATTAAGAAATAAATAAATTTCACTTACCAAATTAAATTAGGTAACACATATACTAACAGAGGTGTTAACACAAATGTTGTAATCTCTTCCGCTGTGGGTGAAAACAGATCTTCACAACTTAATTTTTAACGAAAAATAATTGATTAGAATAGACAGAATAGGCCTATTTATAGAAAGGTATTCAAATAAAAAAATTGCCGTTGAGTTGGTGTGTGATCAAAGACAGGGGTCACCAATTAGATTTTCTGAGGGTCCGTTTCGAAAACCTATGACACTTCCGGGGTCCGGATTTAATGCTACCTGTGTCTGTTTGTTCTAACTCGATTTCTTTGCGGATTCTTGTTAAAAATTACCCCCTATACACAAATCAGAAGGGTGCCTAGCAAAATTTCTGGGCCGAAATTTTTTTAACAACTTTTTGTAACAAAACCAAAACCTCACCTTTTTTGCCCACGAAAATATGTTTTTAGCATTTTTGGGTCATCCTAAACAAAAAAGATCTTTTCATTTTTCTCAAAAATTGATAGATTTCGAGTTTTAACCGATTTAAAATCTGAGAAATGCTAAAATTAGCATTTTCGAAGCTTGAACACTCATGTGTAAATTATTAGTTTTGCGGTTGTCAAGTGCCTAAAACGAAGTTTAAACATTCAATTTCAAGATTCTGATGAGTAATCGGGGCTTATTTAAATTTAGACCGTTGTTTTTATTGGCTTCTTTAATTAGCACATTGAAAATAATTAAATTAATAAATAAATAAATAAATGATTAAAAAAAACTATAAAATTTTAATAAATGTCAAGTATTTGTTGGGAATTTTTCGCACAAGTACGTATAAAGGCGGGTATACATATGCGCTCTGCTCGGTGTGCGAGCCGCTCGCGCGCAACATATTTGTTAGATTAGTACGTGTTTTCAAGTGGCACACAAACGGCTCGCACACGGCGCACCACGATCTAACTTCTGTCGGATTTTCAACAAATGCTTTGATGGTTCGCAATACGTATTTGGACGGGTTTGCGAGTGGTTTGTTGGTTTTGGGGCGCCTGAGTTGGATATTTGTTAGGAATGGAGTGGTTGGAAGGATATATCAAACTTATTGATGTTTACCGTGGAAAATGAAAATGAGATGATGACATTGAATATATTTAAACATGTCAGCTTGCAACCCCCAACTTGCAACCAACTTGCAACCAACTTGCAACTCAACTTGCAACCAATCGGAATGAAACCAAACACTTCTCGATGAGAATAGGAGAAGCTACTCGACGTCGTCCGATATCGGATCTGATCTGATCGGAGAAAAACGGATCCAATGTAGGCACCCACATTTAATACTAATTATCTACAGTTACTAAATGTTCCGTAAGTTTCCTCTGGATCGCGGAAGGTTCGTCAAAATGAAAAATTTTAACAAACATTAACCACGCCACGAACGCGCGGCGCTCACAAGAAGCGGAGTTCGCGGCGCGGATATGTATCCCCGCCTTTATATGTATAAAAGCGACAGAGACGCACGATAAAGTGCGACAGAGACGCACCACAAAGTGCGACGCGCGGCGGCTTTAAAGTCGATTGGAGGGGCATAATTAACAAATAAAAAACAACGGTCTATATTGAAATAATCCCCGACTACGCATAATAATCTTGAAATTAAATATATAAACTTCAATTTAGGTACGTGGCAACCTGAAATCTAATAATTTACATAATGAGAAAATGACAAGAGTCCTTTTTTGTTTAAAAGTACCTAAAAAAACTAGAAATACATTTTTCGGTCCAAAAACATAATTTTAAATTTGTTTAAAAAAAATTTTCTTTCCTTGTGCCCCTTCTGATTTGTTTTTTTAGGGAACATTTTTAAAAAAGAAACTGAATCAGAAAATTTTTCATTCAGGAGCGGCCTCATAACATATATGGAAAGGAAAACTAATAATATCTGATTGTTTTTTGGTCACTGTTTGAAGTGAGTTTAGTGCAACTGGTTCTCATTAGGGTGAGACATTCATCTGTTAACTGAGATCTGTACCGATTTTTAATAAAGTTCATTCTTAGTAAGGCCGATGCCACATTATGCGTTTTGACCGGATGAGGTGAAAACGAATCCGTTTCTAACGCAACCGGACCGACCTGTCACACTATGCGTTTAGTCTGCTGCAGTTTGTAAGCGCGTACCGATGACTCAAAACGCATCCGTTTCCAACGCAACCGGACCGATCTGTCACACTATGCGTTTTCACCGGATGCGGCGGAAACGCATCCGGTCAAAACGCATAATCTGACATCGGCCTAAAGCGGCTTCGCACACGTAAGTTGAGCCAAACATAGTACGCAATTTCATGACCAAATATTTTCAAAATTGCTACACCTTTTATTCTGAATTTAATGTCGGTCCGCACAAAACTAGCCCACGGTCCGGATGCGGACCGCGGTCTGCTAATTGGTGACCCCTGATCTAAGATATACTTCATCTAACGGGCCGATCTTTCGGTGCTTTTTTTTTTGAGGGATTATCTTCTATATTTGCAAACAAAAGGTTTATTACGGTTGAACCTGACGGTGGTTTTATTAGAAAGGTATTTATCACACCTCTCTTGATTGTCTTCATACTCTAATATCAATATCACGCTAAAATCTTTAGTAGTATATTTATGTTTAATTATAATTATACGTATAATTTAGTTTTTTTATCAAATGAATCAAATTACAAATCAAATTATGTATAAATGGTGTTACCGTTATTGCACCGTGTACACATTACCGTGTTAGTGTTGCTATAGTTGATTCGCTAATCTGAGACACAACTGTCTATAGAGTTGCACAAATTTGACTTGAATGTTTGAACTTGACTTGAGCTTGACTTAATTTCAAGTCAAACTCAAGTTAATCCTTCTGACAAATAATTCAAGTCAAGTCAGACTGGTCAATCGTACAGGTTTGAAAATTCAAACTGTTTGTCAAACTAATTTGAAAGGGTTTGAAAAATAATTTATTTAGTAGATATACTTTTTGTCGAGATTGACATGTTAGTTGCCAATTAAGATAAGAAAATTAATAATACAATGAGTGCTACATAAAAGTATCTTAATAAAGGAAGCGATTATAATCAAAATAGGGTAAATTTTTTGAAAATGATTCCTGTATGCTTAGAATTGCTTGCTGGCAAGTTTCGTTTTATCGATATAACTTTTTTATATTTGAGTGTTACTAGAATAAAACAAAGAATTCGTTGGATAGTTTTTTTATCATACCAAGTGTAATTTAATCTACTTTGGAAGCTTTCAAGTATTACGTATCGCAAGTTGGGGGGAGGAGTGGCCAAGTAAAACGTTACGGAGCGTTATACGGGGGGGAGGGGGGTTTGAACAGCGCGTTACGTAACATTGTTTTTAACTTAAATAAAAAAAACTACGGAATCACAATCTCCCAACTTTTCAACTTTTGTTTATATTTTACATAGAACCCCTGGATTGTATTATATTGCCCCCTCACGCTCCGTTCATGTTACAATAGGACAATAGTATTCAAGTGAAAAAATCTTAAAATTTGCATTAAACAGGTCAAGCACAGTAACACGTGTTTGCAATAAATAGCTGGACCTTTATTCACAACAAAAGATGAAAAGATACAAATGGGATAAATAGGTTTAGGTTTAGAGCTTCAAAAATTGGGTTTCGTAATACTTGAACGGCCCCTTTAACAAAAATTTATGAAGGAACAACAAAATATTATATTTTTGATAGATTATTTGTCATTTTATAACGCTGTTCTTTATTTTTACATAATACGAGTATGCAGATTTTTTTCTCTTAATTTTTGCACTGGGAATACCTTCAAAATCAGACTCAATTTGATTTGGTACTTATTCTGGGCCGAAAAATATTCATGTTCAGATATTATTTCACAAAGCACACACTTCAAAACGAACGTAATAAACAAGCCAAGCATATACTTACTTCTTAATAATATGAACTACAAAATAATTTGCGGAGTAGCAGATTCAGACCTATCCAAATAAGTCAAAACAAAAGTCGGTACGCTCTCAATTATAATTGGAAATAAACACGTTGCGTAATATGATATTCAAACTTCAAACTGTTTGAAGAAGTTTGATTTCAAGTCAAACCTAAAGATATTGAAATCAAGTCAAGTCAAACTTTTTTACAAAAAATGTTTGGTTTTCAAGTCAAGTCAAGTTTGTTGAATAAAATCAAACTAGTTTGACTTGATGCATCTCTAACTGTCTACACTACAATCACAATAAAGATGCACTAGAAATAAAAAAGCACGAGGAGCACTCAAAAATCATGATTTGGGAGTGTGCATTTTTATTGTGATTGTAGTGTAGACAGTTGTGTCTCAGATTAGCAAATCGGCTATATTAAAAAATTATAATTCCCTGATAGTTCTCATACTGCTTTTAAGTGAAAAACTTCCATATTATATAAAGTGTCATTTTTTATTACTGATTGCAAATGTTAAGACATTTGAAAATTATTTTAAAATTTTCAGGATACAATTTCATCATATTAACAAGCTAAACTTGAATCGCATATTTGAGTCGCACTGTTAAAGGGTCTTCCGACAGGGCATCTGTAATTGTTTAATAAGTATTTTCCATTATAATAACTACAACGATAATATGAACGACAATCTGCTGAATTTAAGGAATATATTCCCAATGGGGGACATTGTGCTGTCTTTGTAGTAGCTGTAGCTGTTGTAGTAGCTGCAGTGGTTTCTATTGTAGTAGCTTCAGTGGTTTCTGCTGTAGTCGAGTCTGTCGTAGACGAATCTGTAGTCGTTGAACACGTCGCAGTGAAATCGCATATGGCAACGCTGCTGTTAAAGGGTCTTCCAATTGGACATGTATGGTTACTTCGTACCCATTGTCCATTCCTCACTACGCAAGTGTAGTAGCTCAAGCAGTTACCGTTTTCTGAAGGAAAAGAACCTTGTTGAGTACATTGTGATTCGCATTCGTTTGTTCCAAAAATCTTAAAAAAAAATAAACAAAATTAATATATTAGAGACATATAAATCAGAAATAATATTCATACACAAACTAAGATAACTAGATTATAGCCAAAAGAAAAAAGAACTACACCTAAAAAGCAAGTTAAAGACAAACAAAGAGAAGGCCATTTTATAAATAGCAACATGGAATGTAAGAGGTACATATAAACGGGACAAAAATAGAATTATAGAAAGAAATAAAAATCAAGAAGATTTAAATATTAGCTATAACAGAAACAAAAAAAAAAGATGTAACAAAAAACGATAAGAATGAGTTCCGGGACAAACTGCATGCAGTAATAAAAAATTATTCTACATCAAAATAGTTATTTTCCTAACAAGTGCAGAAAGTCATACTTTTCCGCACGCGATTGCAGTTTGCCGAACGACGCGAAGCGGAGTTCGGCAAGCAGTCGAGTGCGGAAAAGAGACTTTCTTCAAGAGTTAGGAACAATACTTTTTCTACGAGTCTTTAAAAAATTACCAAATCTTAATCAATTAATTTAATTAATATGAAAATACATACACAAATTAATTCTTTGACAATGTTGTCAAAACCAAACTTTCAGCATAATTGGTTAGCGTGACGACGATCTTGGTTTCCATGACGACGACTCAAAATCACTGTTATTGTCTACTGATTTAACTTTCGAATATTATGTCAAAATAATTTTATTTAATCGAATTGTCTCGTTAATTTCATTAAATGAACACAATAAGATACATTTGAAATAAATTAGTAAATAATATCTAAATATTAGTTTATTGTATGTATTATAATTATTTTAAGGCCATATTAAAATATCTAAATCCAGTGCGGAAAAGTAATGCGGAAAAGTAGTGCGGAAAAGTAAAACTTTCTAAACTAAAACGCGTGCGCGAAAGTGCACTCGCTTGCGCTCGTACCGCAATTTTTCAAACTAGTGAGAAATTAGTACCATTCTGCACTTGTTGCACAATATACTACTTTCTAACAAGTGCAGAAAGTCATACTTTTCCGCACGCGACTGCAGTTTACCGAAAGACGCGAAGCGGGAGTTAGGCAAGCAGTCGAGTGCGAAAAAGAGACTTTCTGTCAGAGTTAGTAACAATATTTTTTCTACGAGTCTTTAAAAAGTGACCAAATCTTAATCAATTATTTTAATTATTATGAAGATGAATACACAAATTAATTCTTTGACAAGGTTGTCAAAACCAAACTTTCAGCATAATTGGGTAGCATGACGACGATCTTGGTTTCCATGACGACGATTCAAAACCACTGTTATTGTCTACTGATTTGTTTCACGACGGTTAATTTCATTAAAACATGAACACAGTACGATACATTTGAAGTAAATTAATAAATAATATCTAAATATTAGTTTATTGCATGTATTATAATTATGTTAGGAAGGCCATATTAAAATATCTAAACGCAGTGCGGAAAAGTAATGCGGAAAAGTTGTGCGGAAAAGTAATGCGGAAAAGTAAAACTTTCTAAACTAAAACGCGTGCGCGAAAGTAGACATTTTTGCACGCCCGTAGAACAAACTAATTACAGGAGATTTAAATGCTAGAGTGAAAAAAAAGTAGAAAAATAGAAGGATATTATAGGGTCATTGGAGAGGATAAAATGCACAAAATTATTATTTAGACAATCAATAACATCATTAGCATACCGATACATTTCCAATATAAAAGGGTACTGAAGATCACAAAAGAAGTCATCAAGAAACGAACAACCAATTATTGACTATAGTGCAAAAATTGCTGTCAACAAAGAAAATCACACTGCCAAAATTACCAGAAGAATATGGTTAGCGTGGGCAGTGAGTATAGCGTAGCTATACTCACCTATGGTTCACAGACATGGACACTCACCAAGGCCAATATGGATAAAATAGTAAAGCAATAAAGAGCGATGAAAAGATAAATGCTCGTGGTAAGACTTATAGACAAAAAACAAATGGATTGGAAGCAAACCCAAAGTAAAAGACGCAGGAGAACATGCTGCCAAATTAAAGTGGAGCTTCACAGGACACAATGCCCTACTGAAGGATAAAAGATAGAACCACAAAATACAACAATGGAGACCATGGTTAGGAAGGAGAAGCAGAGAAAGACCACAAGTGAGATGGGCTGATGACATTAACAAGATTGGAGGACACAACTGGAAGCAAGTGGTGCAAAATAGAAAACAATGGATTGAATTGTGGAAGACCTATGTCCAAAGTTGGATTACTTAAGGCTGAAGAAGAAGAAGAAGATAGTGCAAAACTTCAAGACAATTAAATGTTAGAATAAGTAGTGAACATCAATCTTATATCAAGATAGGTAGTTTGGCAGATTTTAAATAACGTGTGATCCAAAATTATTGTCACCATAGGTGGCTCTGAACGACAGAGATAGCTATACAGTGCATGTCTATTCTTAATTCAGATATATTTACCAGTTTACGTCAACTTTGCAGTGTACGTCAACTTCAAGAAAAGTTAAGTTATGTAGAGATGTTGGTTGTTTGATTTTATTTATAGGCCGTTTCAAGACTTTGACGTTTATGACACTAATATGAAACCTGGGAGGCAAACATTGAAATTATTTATATTTGTACTGCATTGAGTTTTTTGAGTTCTTTACGTTTAATAGTTTTTTTATAAAATAGTTATTGTTGTTATAAAATAGTGGTTTATATAACAGTTTTTATACAATAGTTTAATAGTTGTAAAATAGTTTTTTTTTAGTTGTATTTTCCGAACATTTTGCTGTTGACATTGTGTAGCTTTTAGCTGTTAAAGTTCTTTAACGACTTTATTTAGTTTTAAGCAGTGAATAAATAAACCTGAGTGAATATTTTTAAAAGCTGTTGGTATATAGATATATTTTCCCTCAAGGGGTATGAGTTAACCTACAGCAGAAAAGGTTTTCCAAGGGTAACTAACATGGACATAGTTACTTATTTAGGGCTTAGTAATAGTTTCTACACAGGTCAAAAAATGAAGGCATTTAAGAGTTTAAATTCTTACAAATATTTTGAGGCAGGATTTGTATATAATTGTGGAGCTATTAAAATAAATAATTTCATCATAGTGGTTGGTAATGTAAGTTTAAATTTTATTAGCTCTAATAAGGCATAGTTCAGCTCAGATATCTTCAAAAATTGCCTTTTTAAAGAATTTGTACCTGCAGTGAAAACATTTCAAGAGAAGACACTGGGAATACTGCCAGAAGAGGTGAAATGTTTTTTGATTTTAGACAATTCTCCTCCCTCTGAAAATATTCTATGATCAAAATAAATAAATAAATAAATAAATAAATAAAACATGGCAACTTTAGTTGTATGTTTTTGCCAAAAAATACATTGCTTATTCAACCTATGGATAAGGAAATAATTTTAGCAACTAAACGAATATATCGCAGAAAGTTTTTAGATGAAGTAATTACAGTAGAACCCCGTAAATCCGAACCCCGCTAATCTGAACTTTCGGCAAATCCGAACCAACGGAAAGAAAAAAAAATTTAAAAATTCAAGACAAAAACTTAAGACATGTTTATTTTACAGAGTAAAGCTAGAAAATTGGACAATGTAGGATTAATAATACTTTTGACATTTAAAATTTCTTAAAAATAAATATTATACTTTAATATATAGGTTTATAAAGGTTAAACACAAACTTACTTTGGTTCTCTCATAGTCAACTTGAGTCCAAAAATATTGTCCACACTCTTGCGAGAACGTTTGGCTACTCAAAATCGCAATGAAAGCTTTGAAATACTAGTTAAGGCTAACTTTCGGATAATCCGAACTTTTCGGAATCCGAACAGGCTGTCTGCCCAATTAGTTCAGATTTGCGGGGTTCTACTGTATATGATGAAGATAACGCAGAAGATACAAGAGGGCAGCATACCTTGCAAAACTTAACTGTTACAATTTAAAATCAACAATTTGACAAGTTTGCTACAGCATGGAAAGGGCAAACATTAAAAAAGTGGTTGGAAGAATTTGTTTGATGGCCATACATTATATTTAGGAGGGAAGTTCCTGATTTCTGTAGTGTAATACATAATAATGCCGAAGAGGAAGTAACCCTCACCGCTGGACTCCACTTGCGATTTGTAGTCCCGAACATTGAACACATTGTTTCAAATACAAGTCAATCCATGATTATTTAGTCGCAAATGGATTGACTTGTATAGGGCATTTCATTCACTGTCATTTGTTTCGAGCTTCTATCATGTTTCGTATAATCCGTGTATATTAATGTTATACACGGATTATACGACATTTGACAGAGGCTCGAAACAAATGACAATCGATGAAAAGCCCTATTTGAAACAATGTGTTCAATCTTCATGACTACAAATCGCAAGTGGAGTCCGGTGCTAACACCAAAACATTCCATGTATGTTCCTAGAAGCTACACACAGGACATTGAAAGAATTCCTGGAATATCCCCAAAAGCACAAGAACGTTCCCTGAACATCCCAGGAAAATTCTGTGTCAGCATTTTAAACATTCCCTGAATCCATGAATGTCCACGAATGTTCTTGGTCATTCAAAATATATTTTTTAGACATTCCTTGGATATACCAGAAATATATCCCTTGCTGATGTGACAATACCTCCTATCTGTTTTTTCATGAGTTTTGTAGGAGAGACGAAAAACTTTTTTAAGGTCACATCCTGTTTTCATATGTAAGTTTTGACTTGTTTTGTAGTAAATAGATAGTGTAATTTACTACAAAACAAGTCAAAAAATATCATATGAAACAGGTGGTGACCCTAAAACAAATTTTTAGTCTCTCTTACAAAACACATAAAAAAAACAGAGAGGATGTATTGCCACATCACCGACGATATGTGGCCATACCAAATAATACATCCTTGATAAATATAAACATTTTTATTGCACAAAATCTTTTCATACATTTTTAATGTAGTTTACTGATATTCCTACATATTTTTAAAAAAATGTGTCACATTTGCTTTGTAATCATTTCTTTTGCCTTTCGTAGCCACATATTCCATTCCCTTCCTGGTTTTTTGTACACCACTTCTCTCAGCCTATTCTAAAAAAAAAATTAAAATGGTAATTTTTCTATCCTTTACAATTAACAATCAGAAGAAATATTATTTACAGATAATGATATGCATAATAATAATAGGTTTGTTCTAGCATCAGTTTCAAACAGTTTGAAACCATCAGCGAATAGTGGACCAGCGTGAGTAGAGGGGATAGCACTGGTGACTGTATTATGTTCTCTCACTGACCAACTGTTTGCTGACAGTTTTTGACTAGTTTGACTGTTTGCTAGAACAAACCTAATAATAATGAATATTTTGTATTTTGACAATGACATCTGATGTGGAAGTCAAAACATTAATAAAATTATTTTTTCAAGTTAACTTTCACATGCGTGTCTTAAAATTGTACTTTTAATACTTATATCATAAATAACTATTAAAACTATCTTAAGAGGAAACAGTATCGATCAACAGGTAGCGAAAACGCGTTCCAAGATTGCGGCTGTAATTTTGAATATTTTTTCGAGATATTTGGCACACGTATTCGTAATATAATAAAGAATGGCGGTACAGAGCCCAATTTGAAAAATATATTAATATGTGGAAATTACTCTGTAATTAAATACAATATAAAAAAACGAGCTTGTACCGCCATTAAGAAGAACGAAAAAATACACTTTCTTCAAATAAACTTTTTTATCCGATGCCTAGATTTAGTGTTATTTTGGAACTACTAAAATTTTTTATTTCATTAGTAGTTCCAAAATGACACAAAATCTAGGCATCGGATAAAAAAGATTATTTGAAAAAAGTGTATTTTTTTGTTCTTCTTAATGGCGGCACAGGCTCGTTATTTAAATATTGTATAATTACAGAGTAATTTCCACATATTAATATATTTTTCAAATTGGGCTCTGTACCGCCATTCTTTATTATATTACGAATATGTGTGCCAAATATCTCGAAAAAATATTCAAAATTACAGCGGCAATCTTGGAACGGGTTTTGACTATCTGTTGATCGCTACTGTATCACCTTAAAACATTGTAATTTGCTAAACCAGTATATTTTACTCTACTACTACTCTACTAGCTACCTCATTTTCCACTGTTTCTAAAGGCTTGTTTACACGGGTAGTGTTTTGAGAAGAGTAGAGTGGCGAGGAGAGTCGACTCTACTTGCTACTCTACAAAAAATGGCTTGTGACCATTCACACGAGAGGATAGTACAAGTAATAGGAACAACGGAAGATCCGTAGATAACAACGGAATGACAGCGTCCTCACTCTCCTTCCGACTCTACTCTACCATAATCGAGCGCGTTCCATGGGTAGAGTACGTAGGCCAGTGGACATTTTGGCGGTGGTGGTGGTAGTAGAGTATAGTTACTTTGCCACATGTTGCTAGTCACTCTACTTTACCACCTACTATACACTCTACTTGCTACTCTACTGTGCTGAGCGTTTTTACGGGTAGAGTTACTCTACTCTATCAAGAACTTGCATCATTACTCTACCCGTGTAAACAGGTCTTAAAGACTTGTTTACATGGGTAGAGTTTTGAGGAGAGTAGATTAGCAGTAGTACTCTACCAAAAATGGCTTGATACCATTCACATGAGGAGAGTACAAGTATAGTACTGATGCTAGTATAGTGACAATAATATATATAACACAATTCCAGCCAGAATGACAGTGCCCCCATGTACTCTCCTACCTACTCTACTCTGCCATAATTGAGCGTGTTCTATGGGTAGAGTGCGCAGCCGAGTAGACATTTTGGCAGTGGAGTTGGTCATAGAGTAGTTACTTTGTCATATGTTGCTAGTCACTCTACTTTAACTCCTACTATACACTCTACTAGCTATTCTACTGTGCTGAGCATTTTTACAGGTAGAGTTACTCTACTCTATCAAGTACTTGCATCATTACTCTACCGGTGTAAACAAGTCGTAAATCTACTGAAGTAACAGTAACCTACAACCATTAATGAAAAATGTCTAAAATCATTTACCCACCTAGTATTTGTAGAATTTAAGACAGTCCAGTGCCTTATAAATAATTTCAATTTGAATATTTTTTCTTTTAATTCTCCTTTGATACCACTACATTTTAGATTTTGGGTAACTTATTTCATTGTGTTTATAGCCCAATTTATTGAAGGAACCCAATCTGGATTGTTATTATCGATTAAGTCGGCTAGTTTTCCTATAAGATTAAAATGTTAACATCTTCAAAAATCGTTACTGTTGTAATTGTAACTTACCAGATATAAAATGATTACAGCAGACAGGACACAGGACAGGAGAATTTTCATTTCGCTAGTAAAACCTTTACATTGTATTGCATTTAACCATTGTTGTCTCTCAGATGATACCTTATTTAGTTCAGTTTAAAAGTGAACTTTATCTTGACTTTATCACGATTACTTTGCATTTTACACTTTAAAACACAACACCAATGGAGCATATTATCTTTCTAAATTAATACTTCCAGAGAAAATGTTAAATTAATCTTTGTACAACACAAAATTAGAAAGAAATACAACTAAAATTATCTAAAGTACATTAAGAACAGATAGAATAACATTTATCTTTTACTCCCAGTAGCCATATTGATTTAATTTTGACAGCATGTTGGAACGGCCTATTATTGTTACTTATAATTTTGTTAATTCTTTTTATTTTTTATTAAAGTTCAGTGTTATAGGTTTTGACTGATTTTTTATGTTTTATAATGTTAATCAATAATTGATAAACCAATGATATAAATTTAGATTAAAAGAGGACATACGTAATTTTTTTGCACGGCTAGCTTTGATCCCAATAATTTTGGATCGCTCGTTATGTAAACACGTACAGGAAAATGAAAATAGAGTTCAGTGGAAAGATTTCAGTACAGTGCTGAAACAAACAGATGGTAAAAAAGAAAAATCACAGAAGCGGCTCTAATTATGTTACTTGAAACCAATTGCGTCGCAAATTCCTCGGCAGAATGCAATAAGGTTTGGTTACCAATATTAAAAGAGAAAACCACTAGAAATAAAATACCGCTATTTGCAAGAGAATAATATCAAAGATTTATCATTTATGTTTTAAATGCATATACACATAAAATTTTAATTTGATTATTGAATAGTATCATGAGTTTTTCCTGATTTTTCCTCATGATGTACAATAGAATTACTAACGAGAGAATTTTACTGTCATGATTGGGCTTGGTTGTCTTTTTAAAGATAAATAATGTGCTATCACTTTTCTCCTGGAGGCTATTCTTAAGTTAAAGTTGATTTCATGGAATCGAATGAAGTATCGTCCAAAAAAGTCGTCCCAGGAACGTACCTCAAACAATATTGACAATATCATCCTAGTCATCTACTTTAAATGTGTGTGTCTAAATAATAGTCAGTATGAATGAGGCAGATAAAATTAAATTATTAGAATTATTTTTTAAAACAAAAAAACAAAAAAAATTAAAAATAACAAAACCAAATAATTTGTATTTTGAGAACGATTTTCAAAGATAAAATCGAAACATCAAAAATAAACGTGTTTAAAACTGAAATTGTGATTATTTCCCAATAAATATAGTAAATAAATAACAATAAATTTGACTAGAAATAAAACCATGACGAAATATAGTAGATCCTCATATTCGATAATGAAAATCATACTGAATAAATTAGCAGAGAGAATAAAAAATATATAAAAGCTAAAAATACATAAAACCGTACTTACAAGAAATATTACAGCCGAGATAAATATTCTTAAAACGGGAACTTTGTTCATTGTTGAAGCTCACGTTTTCTGGATACTGTGATAAAAAAAATTTAGAAGATTAAAATTTTTTATGTATCTAAATGTTAATCCGAACAAATATGAATTAAGGAATAATAAAAATTTTATCTGGCAATTAAGTAATTAGGTTTATATGTATTTATTTTAATAGAAAAAGACCCAAACGACAAGTAAGTGTTGTTATAAGCGATTCTAATAATGATTTTATTGCTCTATTTTTTGAATATTTTAAATTATATTTTTAATCATTCGAGGACGGGCTGTATCTGGAACTCTTTTTACCTTCAATTACCGCAATATACATATATTATATATTATAAATTATAAATTATATATTATATAGTATATATTATATATTATATATTATATATTATATATTATATATTATATATTATATATTATATATTATATATTATATATTATATTATATATTATATATTATATATTATATGTTATATATTATATATTATATATTGTTTTAAAAAAATTTAATGAATGCTGAGACCTGTAAATTTTTATACATAAATGTGAGCTTTTTAAACATTTTAAACGTACAAGGTAAGCAGCAAATTGCACTCGATCTCTAAAATTATTATCGAATTGTTGCCCTCGTAACACTTTGACATAGTTTCACTCCCCTTCGGGTCGTGAAATTAAAACTGTAAAAGTGTCACTTGGGAAAAATTCGATAATTTTAGAGCTCTTGTGCAATTACTACTGATAATTTTTGATAATATCCCGTCGTCAAGTATATTACGTCAGATGCTTTTCGTTGCTACGAAAAAATACATTCAGTGACATTAATGGCAATTAATGTTTTAAAAGTTATAAAAGTGATGACTTTCAACCGTCGAATATTTATAACAACTGTGTATTTAATTGTACTAATTTGTACTTACATAAATAAATTACAATAAAATTTTGGTTTTGAACAGTTTTATCATGAAGTAACCACAGAAAATTGCACTCGATCTCTAAAATTATTATGGAATGGTGGCCCCGTGACACTTTGAAATAATTTCACTCCCCTTCGGGTCGTGAAATTAAAACTGTCACGGGAAAAATTCGATAATTTTAGAGCTCTTGTGCAATTACTACTGAAAATTTTCATGCTGAAAAAGGTGATGTCAACCTAACCTCAACTTCAATAGAAGAATATTCTTTTAAAGGAAAAAATAAATTATTAAGAGCAACAATACAAGATAAGAACACTATAATAGGAGACAAGGAAGTCTTAATAAAACTTTTGAATAAGAAAATAGTATCTCTAGAAGAAAAAATGTGTCAGTCAAAAGTAATAAAAACAATAGTCTTGTTGTACTACAGCAATCTACCTTGATTTTAACAAAACAACAAGAGGTTTCAGCAGACAAAGATGGACAACTTCAAGGAAACTCGACGAAAATTAATGAGAGTGGCATACAAGGTCAGTCAAAAATAAATGAACAAGTTGTTAGTTTAGAAATTATGACGACACAAACTCAGCTAATAATGAATGATGTGTTAAACATTAATAACAACGAGACAATAAAACCTAATGATTCAAGACTAACTGTTAAGTCTTCACATCAAAATCTTGTAAAACAGACTCAAATTAATAATACAACGGATCAAAATGCTCCATCATCTTCAAGTAAAAATCGACATAAGGATGGTTGGGAAACTCAAAGAAAAAGGGGTTTCTTAAAAAATAAACGACCAGCACCCATTCAAGGCAAAAGAAATGGAACTTCCAATCTTAAAATTGTCCCCAGTTTGTCTAGTTATAGTTGGATTTTCTTGTCGGATCTCACTGAGGATTCAACAGCAAAGGATCTGCAATCATACATGCAAGAAAATTCTGTTCAAAACAGTGTCATAGAAAAGTTGCGCACAAAAAAAAAGTTCATTATCTCTTTTAAAATTGGAGTAACACAAAAGAGCGTGCCCACGGTCCTAACTCCTGATTTTTGGCCAGTCGGTCTTTATGTTATAGTGAATTTTTAAACCTGAAGAATCTATTACCTCAATAGAAAGGTTAAATAGTCAACTTGAAAAAATTGCTTCTGGCCAGGTGTGTATAGTGCACCAAAACCTTCAATCAATTGAAACAAGTTATAATGCTTTTCAAGAATTTGTAAACGATGAAAAAAATGTTCTTGCTATGTGTGTGAGAGAACATTGGAAAACCATCGATCAATAATTGTCCGCATATAATTTCACTGGCATCAGCATTTTGCAGGTAAAATGGATATGGAGGCACAGTTATTTATTTAAGGAATGGTATAGAGTACGTACATAGAAGTGACATAACCCTATTTGGCGATGAAGAATGTTTTGAGTGTTCTGCCGTAGAACTCTCATTTCATAAAAAAAAAGGTCATAATCATATGTGTATACAGAACAAGCACAAAATCGGTTCATGACTTTTTAGTAAAACTTGAGTCGGTTCTAAATATACTACTGAATGAGCACTGCACCTGTTTTATTGCTGGAGATTTTAATTTAGATATAATGAACGTTAAGGATAGTAATGCGAAAGATTTCAGTGAATTGTTGCAGTATTTTTTTAATTTTGCTCCTTCTATTTTAGAATATACACCGGTAAATAGGACTTCTCAAAGTTGTATTGACAATATTTACACTAATATAAACATTTTTAATGCAGAGGTGGTAGGCACTCATATGTCTGCCCATACTGCCCAGAAGGTATGCTTTACTTTGCAAATAAGTGGAAAACTCAAAAAGGTTAAAAAAAGAATTTTTTCAATTAGGTACAAATAAAAATAACTTCAAGTCTGCTTTTTAGTCAAAAATGGGACTCGGTGTTTTTTACCCCTGAATCACTAGTAAATGAGCAATGGGATGCTTTTGTCGGCATTGTTGGGTATACCTTTGATTATTGCTTTCCTATAGTCTCAGTTCAGCAAAAATGTACGGAAAAAAAATACTAAAACCTAATCAGCAGGTTGCTGCATGTAATAATGAGCTAGACATCCTTCTAGTGCTTAGTAGGTCTGACAGGGTCTATAGTGTGGCTTACAGAACAAAGAAGCAGGAATACAATCGTCTCCTGAGCAAGAGCGTATAAATAACAGTGAAAGGAAAGTTAGGGAAATTAATGGTGCAGTTACAGAATATGTCGATCAAACTTCGAATATTAGTGGTAAGCCTGAGGATATTTGTAATAACTTTAACAAATTTGTACTTCATGTAGTTCCTAATTTAATAAAAACTCAACCTCAAGCCACTTTTTCATGCAGTATTCCATATAACAACAAATCTTTTTTTCTTATACCCGTAACTATTTCTGAAATTCTTAATATCATATTAAAGCTAACAAATAAAAAAAGTGAAGGTTATGATGGGATCTCAGCGAATCTGTTGAAACTTTGTGCAGAAGAGATTGCAGAACCATTGTGCAACATTATTAATAACTCTTTTAAGTATGGTATTTTCCCTAATCAACTAAAGTTAGCCCTAGTGAAACCTTTACATAAAAAGGGAGATAAAACCAAATTGGAAAATTATAGACCCATCAGTTTACTACTGACATTTTCAAAAATTTTCGAAATAGCAATGTGCACAAGACCTATAACGTTTTTCAATAATGACCACCTAATTGCTGAGTCACAACATGGGTATCTCAAGGGAAGGTCTGTTGAAACAGCTACATACGAATTCATGGATAAGATTTTGAATGGATGAGAGAACGGGGAGATTTCCTTGGGGATGTTCCTGGACTTTAAAAAGCATTTGACAGCGTAGATCATCATATTTTGATCGACAAACTAGAAAGATATGGAATTCGTGGCCCTGCTCGGGACTGGATAAGAGATTACCTCACCGACAGACGACAAAAAGTTATTATAACTCGAGAAGGACAACAGTTTTCTTCAGAAGAAGGGAATTTACAACTTGGTATTGCTCAGGGCAGTGTCATGGGACCACTTCTTTTTGTTTTCTACATTAACAATCTTGGTAGCGAAATACTGAGCAGTGAGTCTCACCTTGTAAATTTTGCAGATGATGCAAACTTATTAACATTAGCATCAACGTTTGAGGATCTTCTGAGTATTTCTTCAGATCACTTAAAAACAGCTCAAAATTATTTCTTAAAAAATAAATTGGTTTTAAATACCTACCGAGAAGACTAACTGTGTTTGTTTTCACACAATGCAAAATAATGAGATAATTCCAGAGGAGATTGAGTTAGATGATCAAACTGTTGTATTATTAACAAATACAAAATCTTGGGTATTTACATAGATCAACATCTGAATTGGTCAGAGCATCTGGGTGTTGTTCGCAAAAGAATCAACACGGCATGTTATTTATTACGATTAATGTCTAAGTATTTGAATTTACAACACCTTAAGACAGTTTATTTTGCAAACATCTAGGTACTCAGTGCTCAGATATGGTATTATTTTCTGGGGCGGAGGAACTGATGTTGATAGAGTATTCATTGCTCAAAAGAGAGCAATAAGAACAATGCTCAAGATTAAAGCTCGAAGGACCTGTAGGGGAAAATTTAAGGAGTTAGAATTATTAACGGTGGCAGGGATTTATATATATGAGTGTTTACTGTTCCTGTTTAAGAATAGGGATATAGCCCATTGGCGATAGCATTTCACCTTGCATTAGGAGCTGACCCAAACTTTATTTTTCTAATCTTTAGGAAGGGGCAATATTAGTATAAATTTAAAATCTCGACTGAATTCCACCGTTGCGTTAGCCGCCATCTTGATTTTAAACGAGAACCGTTTTTGCTCAATATATCCGCCATTTTCAATTTTTTGACAAAAAGTGTAGAAACTGAATTTGTTGAAAATGCGATTTTCTATAATTTCATTTATTATAATTTTTTTCGTGCGGTCGATATTTTTCGAGTTATGAGGGGAAAATAGTGACAGTTGTAGCATAATTATTGAATTATTGAATTATCTCGTTTATTATTAGTTTTACAACAAATATTTATCTATACAAAAATGAAGAGAATTAAATTTTGTACAATTTTGGTGCCGTTCATTTTTTTGATAAAATCAATATTTAAGGTAGTACGTATGTGGTAAAAGTGCGAGCGTAAGACCTGATTGATTTTGTAGCAATTGTTTTTGTTCAATATCTCCGCCATTTTCAACTTTTCGACAAAAACTGTAAGAACTGAAATTGTTGCAATTACGGTTTACTACAATTTTTCGAGAGAACCAGTGGCGGGTCTACAAGGGGGGGAAATGGGAAAATTCCCCCCAACAGGGTCCAAAATTTTAAAAAAATTGTTGGAACATCACTATATATTAGCTGACATAAAACTTAAAATATCGACAGACAAATTCAACCAATAAAACCCGCTAGTTAATAAAATTAAGTGAACTTAATGTATATAATGTCTTTTTATGTCGTTTATATACTTAGTTTGGTTGATGTTTCATTGGAAGATTCAAAAATTGTATAAAATATAATTCTCTTTATTTTTGTTTAGGTACAATTATGTCGTAAAGTTAATAATAAATGAGACAATTCAATAATTATGCTTCCCCTCCGCTTCCATTATTTTCCCCCTTAACTCGGAGAATATTGAACGTATAAAAAAATTGTGCCAAAGAAATTGTAGGAAATTGCATTTCCAACAATTTTCTTTCCCACCATTTATGTCGAAAAGTTGAAAATGGCGGAGATATTAAGCAACAACAATTCTCATTTAAAATCAATATGGCGGCTAACGCAACCGCAGAATTCAGTCGAGATTTTAAATTTACACTACTATTGATCTCTCCTAAAGGATATAATTATAAAATTTGGGGCAGCTCGGATACAAAATTCAATTCAATAATTATGCTCCCCCCGCCACTTTTTACTATTTTCCCATGTAACTCGGAAAATATCAACCGCATGAAAAAAATTGATAAAAAGAAATTGTAGGAAATTATATTTTGAACAATTTTAGTTGAAAATGGCGTAGATATTGAACAAAAACAATTGCTATAAAATCAATCCGGTCTTACGCTCGCGCCATTACCGCATACGTACTACCTTAAATATTAATTTTAGCAAAAAAATGAAAAATATCAAAATTGTGTATAATTTCATTCTCTTCATTTTTGTATAGGTACATATTTGTTGTAAAACTAATAATAAACGAGATAATTCAATAATTCAATAATTATGCTCTAACTGTCACTATTTTCCCCTCATAACTCGGAAAATATCGACCGCACGAAAAAAATTATAATAAATGAAATTATAGAAAATCGTATTTTCAACAATTTCAGTTTCTACACTTTTTGTCAAAAAATTGAAAATGGCGGAGATATTGAGCAAAAACGGTTCTCGTTTAAAATCAAGATAGCGGCTAACGCAACGGTGGAATTCAGTCGAGATTTTAAATTTATACTAATATTGACCCTCCCTAAAGATTAGAAAAATAAAATTTGGGGCAGCTCCTAATGCAAGGTTAGGCCTGTTATTCGTCTAACCCGACTGGACTAATAGGTTTACACATTCTGAGCCAAAACACAGCATACCCACTAGGTATGTAGGGCTCAATTTCCCTATAGTAGGCTAGTCGCAACAGAGAGAGGACCTACATATTAGTGTATAAAATTTTTTAACAAATTACCTGTTAGAATTAAACTGCAACAGAATTTTAATATATTTAGAACTGAAATAAAAAGCAATTTATTAGATTTAGAACCATATTCTGTGTATGAGTTTTTAAATCACACATTTTAACTTTTAACTCATATTAGATGTAATTGTAATTTTGTATGTATTCTTCTTCTTTTAGTGCCTATTCGTTTCGAATATTGGCGATTATTCTGGCTATAATTATTTTATTAACTGATGCTTTAAATAGATTAGTTGTTGTTGTGGAGAACCATTTCCTCAGGTTCTTTAGTCATGATATTCTTTTTCTCCCAATTCCTCGCTTTCCGAATACTTTACCTTGAAGGATTACCTTCAGTAATCTATATTTAGTGCCGTTTCTCATTATGTGTCCGAGATATTCTAACTTTCTCCTTTTAATGGTATACATCACCTCTCTTTCTTTGCTTAGTCTTCGTAATACGGTCTCGTTGGTTATCTTGTCCGTCCATGATATCCTTAGGATTCGTCTGTATAGCCACATGTCTAAGGCTTCAAGTTCTTTCTCCATTGCTTCAGTGAGTGTCCAGGATTCAACTCCGTAATACAATATTGAGAAGATATACCATCGTAGGAGCCTTATTTTTATCTCCAGATTAAGGTTGTGGCTTTTAAAGAGTTTGGCCATGTTATTGAATGCACTCCTAGTCTTCTCTATTCTACATTTTATTTCTTGTGAGTGATCCCATTGTTCGTTTACTATTGTTCCAAGACAGTTATACTGTTTTACTCGGTCCACTGGTGTATTATTGATAAGTAGTTGGGCTTCTCTAATTTTATTTTTGCTGATGATCATAAATTTAGTTTTTGATATATTTACTTGAAGTCCAAATCTTTCACTTACTTCATTTACTTTGTTTATTAGTTGCTGTAAACTGTTCAAACTGTCTGCAAAAATAACGGTGTCGTCTGCATAGCGGATGTTGTTTAGGCGTTCTCCATTTAGAAGTATTCCATGTTCGCAATTTTACAAGGCTTCACTAAATATTTCTTCCGAATATAGGTTAAATAATATAGGTGAAAGTATACAACCTTGTCTAAAGCCTCGTGGAATCTGGATCGCTTCCGTTGGTTCACCTCCAAGATTCGTTCTTATTGTGGCTGATTGGTTCCAGTATAAATTTTGTATTAAACGTCGATCTCTATCATCCATTTGGGCTTTTGTTAAAACATCTATCATTTTTCGGTGCTGAACTCTATCAAATGCTTTTTGGTAGTTCACAAAGCAGGTGTAAATATCGCAAGTCATATCTCTGCATCTTTGAAATAAAACCTGTAGACTAAACAGTGCATCTCTTGTACCTGCGCCATTCATGAATTCTAACTGTGTGCCTTGTATTCTCTCTTCGCGTAGCTTGTATATTCTACGATGTATAATTTTAAGAAAAAGTTTTAAGGCCGGCCATTGGTAATGTTATAAGTATAGCCGATCCCATCACCTTTATAAAGTACACCACTCATAATCTAGAGCATATATGTATACAGAAAAATGCTTAACCTACTAACAATATATGTCGCTAGTTCCAGCCATATTTTTGTTATCCTACCTGTTGTGTATTGTTTATAAAAAAATGTGAAAGTTTTGCTTTTTTCTCAATAAATATAAGAGCGTTTATATCTAAATTACTTAAGTATTTAAATGAATTTCATGATAAAATTCCGTTTAGCACTACAGTAGAAGTAATGGAAGGATATAACGTTAAAAAAATGTGAATTAATAAAGTACTTTTTGCGTGGTGTAGTTTTAAAATAAATTTCTGAAATTAATAGAAATTTGCATGTGAAACGTAAATATTCGACATATAATACGAATACAGTATAGGAATCTGTAAGAATCTAAGCTCTGTTAATGTAGCCATTATGTATAAGATGGCGCTACGAAAAATATTATATACATGTGCAAAATTCAGGAGCGGTATGGCCCGTTTGAAACTTTCCTTTGGAAATTTCGGTACTGTATAGAGAGTAATACCGTTTTGAGGGATGCGGGTGGTTCATTATTGCGTATTTGGAATAATATCAGGGCCCCGTAACCGGGCGTGCAACGCGTGCGGCGCACGCGTGCGTAACCCCAATGGGGCGCCAAACCGAAGGATTGGTAAATAAGAAATATTTATTTTAAATGAGATAATCATTTTTTATATACAATTTTATTTATTTCATGAACAGCTAGAGAAATCTCAAAAATCAAATATTGTGTTATTACTGAAAAAATGATTATTATTCCCGTCCTGAAATGTTGAACGTACTCCGTCTAAAATATATTACATTTTTACTTCTGTATGGTTTTTTTTATATTACATTTTATTGTCCCTTCCTAATTTTTTTCTTTGAAGTATGTAGATAGATTGAATTACGCTTGCCATATGAAAATCAAACATCAAATCACACTCCTTGACGACTAGAAACATAAATTAGTACCCATAACGCAACTTAGCAGTTTTACTCCTATAAAGTGAATCTTTTACTCTAATGATAATTACCCTTAAGTAAACACATACTCTATGAATTATGATTATGTATTTAACTTGGGTATTACCTTTTCCCTTTTCCCGTAAAATTAATAATGTATTAATAATAATTAAAATTAATAAAATTAATATGAAACCATATGGTTGCTAGTTATGCAGACACCCTATATAAAATTTGTTTGAAAACTTTGATATAACAAAATATTATTGTTTATTTACTTGAATGTATATTTTTAATTTAATACACAGGGTGCTTCATTCATGTTGCAAAAAAATTTAAGGGGAAAGACGCAAAATGTCGCCTCTCAAAATTTTCCTGTGTTTTAAATGTGTTCATTTTTTTCGAATACTGAGAAAACTAATAAGTATTTTTAAAAAAAATAAACGCAGAATGAAAGAAAACGTTATTGCCGAGGGCCGACAGTCCCTTAGAATAAATAAAAAGTTTCTTTTGAATTAAATATTTGCAATTCACTAAATTTTCTCTGTTTTCACTAAGTTTTCAGGAGAAGTTTTTTCAGGAGAAGAATAGGAGAAGTTTTAATTGTAGAACAGTTTAAAAATTTGGAACGTCAGATTACGAAAACGCTCCATGTATTTTTTCGAACAGAACTTCCAATTGATTTGTTACTGTTTCATTAAACTCTCATGCAAAAATCATATTGCTATTTATCAAAAATATAATTCCTGCCATTTGACATGTTCTTCGTGTTAAACTTATTAAAATGCCCAGTTGGTGATAATACCAGTCTGATTTTTGCATAAGAGTTTAATGAAATCGTAACAAATCAGTTGGAAGTTCTGTCAGACAAAATACATGGAACGTTTTCGTAGTCTGATGTTCCAAATTTTTAACCTGTTCCACAATTAAAGCTTCGCCTGTTTCAGTGTTCCCGTACATCAAAGTTTGTCCGACTAGACACAGTTAAGTTAAAAATTTTCAGCTTGTTATTAATCAACTTCTTTTTTGTACGCGAGATCCAAGCCTATAATTCAAATTTAACTTATAAATAAGTGATTTTTACTCAGGTCAGCCGTTATGATGAAACATTTTATTTTAGGGAATATAGTATGGTATAGTTAGACCCATACCCAGACATCCAAAGTGAAAGTTATCCTCCAACACCAAATTGTTCTATATGGTCCACATAATGTTCAGAAAAAAGTCACACCATTTTGAGCGTCGGGTTTGGGGGGGAGAGGGGGGAGAAATCGGTAAATTCGTAGTTTTTTACGTTTTTCGTCAATATTTCTAAAACTATGCGATTTAGCATGAACAACCTTCTATACAAAATTGTTCTACATTAAATTTGAAACAAAAAAGGTCCTATGCATAACCCTTCTAAAATGAACGGTTCCAAAGTTACGGAGTTAGTATGTTATAATTGGTCCAAAAAAGGCCTAACCCAGACATCTGAAGTAAAAGTTTTCCTGCAACACCAAATTGTTCTATATGGTCCACATATGAGTGATCGCGTCTAACCTTAATTTATACCGTTTTTTTTAGTTGTTATATGCATGTTTATCCGATTTTTTTGCCGGTACGGCGAGCTCTATTTAAAAAATCTTCTAGTTTCCTCCAAATAATATTTTTTCTAGATTTTTTGTGATATTCTAAATAAAATAAGTTTCTTGACATTTTTCTCCAAAGTTAATGGTTTTAAAGTTATAAGCGATTTCAATCCGAAAAATGCCAAAACGCATTTTTGGATTTTAAATCGCTTATAACTTTAAAACTGTTAACTTTTGAGAAAAATGTCAAGAAACTTATTTTATTTAAAATGTCCCAAAAAATCTAGAAAAAATATTTTTTGGAGGAAAACTGGAGATTTTTGAAATAGAGCGCGCCGCACCGACAAAAAAATCGGATGGACATGTATATTTAACAATTAAAACACGACGGTTTAAATTAGGGTTAGACACAATCACTCTTTAGAATCTTCAAGCTGAATGTTTAAACTTCAATTTAAGAATCTGGCAACCTCAAAAGTTCTAATTTAAATATGAGTTTTTAGGCCTCGTAAATGAGCATTTTCGCACTTTTCAGATTTTAAATCGCCTATAACTCGAAAACTATCAATTTTTGAAAAAAATTACAAGATACCTTTCTTGTTTATAATGACCCACTAAACTTAAAAATATATGTTCCGGGGCAAAAAAACGTGATCTTTTCTATTTGTTTATAAAAATTGTTTAAACAGTTTCTGCCCAAAAATTCCGCCCGGCACCCTTCAGATTTGTTTAGAGGGGACATGTTTGAATAGGAATCCACAAAGAAACCGAATCAGAAATTTTCCCAGACGGGAGCGGTCTCACCACATGGACTAAAATAGATTTCTCCAATACTTTTGGTTTAGATTTTACCACGAGATACGAGCACAGTATTTATCCAAGTAAAATTTTCAGCGAGACCCCGTCCTTAAACCGCCTACTAAAAAATTAAAAGTTCGCACCTGATATATAAAACGATTTCGAGTCATCTTAGCGAGGCCGCACCTGCATACTCTCTGTACTTAACTAAACTATCGACTCACTAAAAATTCTGCCGTTTGCGGCCTCGCTTAGATATCTATTGCGTTATTTCTCCGATAGAGGCAGCATCTCTCGGGAAAGAATCTTTTCTCTCTGTTGCGCCGGCATTTGGGGACCTCTCTTTCATACAACGGCCGGCCTTAATGTATGGCTCATTAGACTTATTAGCCTATTTTCTCCGCACTTTTTTGCTCCCTGTTTCTTTGGTATGGTAATAAATTCTGAAACTAGCCAATCTTTTGGCACATTGCCTGTGTCATAGATATTATTAAAGATTTTACATAGTATTCGTAAAGATTCATCATCAAGAAGTTTAAGAAATTCAGATTGTACTCCGTCTGGTCCTGGTCTGTATGTATAGTAGACACTTATTATTAAATTGTGGCAATTTGCTATATGTGTGTTGTTTACAATTTTTTTAATAAAATATATTTGAATTTGAAAAGAAAAAGAAGACCCATAGAGTAACGGAGTGTATAGAAAATCGAAAAAGAGCCACTCACTATTAATTTTTTGACAAAAATGACGTTGCAAATTAATTTATAATGTTATCAAATAATAAGAATATAATGTATACTTCCTTAAGTAAACATTGTTGAAAAAAATATTTGTCCATCTACGTGTTGCATTTTTTGGCCATCAGTATATCTATACTACCAAAACACAAATGCGTCAAATCGATATATGTACATAGTTATGAGTTCAATAAAATTGAGAAGGGCATATTGTTTTCTAAGAAAATTTATAAAGGTTATAATCCAGGAAACATTAAAAAACAAAAAACACCCATACTCGATTTTATTTTACCTTAATTATCACGTTTGAATCGACTCCTCTTTCTTAAGAAACCTGATCAATACAACGCATTGTTCATAATATTTGTTTTTAGATTGACTAAATGTTTATTGTTTATATTTCAAGTTTACTTAAATGATACATTTTTAACAAAAATCATTAAAGTAGATTTTGCAGTGTCAGTTGCAATGGTAGTTTGAATAAATAACACTAATAATGAAAAGGTGTCAGATATTAATAGTGTGCGTGTTTTGGTTGAAGGTAAGACTGTTTTTTTAATTAATTTTATTTTTTATTGCATAATCAAATCTTCTTTGAATACAAATCCAAAATTATAGTTATCATTTTGCTGACTATAGCTGGTTATAGTTCTTCAGCTTTTCTATTAAAATATGTTTTATATAATCTTTCCAGATACCTTTCTTGGCTTGTTCTTCCTCTTTATAAGCAATTCTACTTGTTCATTGGCGTGTTGATACCTCTAGGAAAGGTTGTCACTCCATAATTTGCGCGGTCGTTCGATACTTCTGTCGACTGGTGATAGGTCTGGATCCCGCGTATGAAAAAAAAAGTCGATTAATAGCAAGCTGAAAATTTGTTAATAGCTTAAGGGTGTCCAGTCGGATAAACTTTGATATATGGGAACACTGGAACAGGGGCAGTTTTAAACGTGGAACAGGTTAAAAATTTGGAACGGTCAGACCACGAAAACGGCACATTTATTTTGTCCGATGGAATAGACTTAAACTCTCCGAACAGAGATTAAACTCTCATGCAAAAATCAGACTGCTATTTATCACTTGTCATAATTCCTGTCATTTGACATATTCTACATGTTCCACTCATTAAAACGCCCATTTGGTGATAAATAGCAGTCTGACTTTTGCATGAGAGTTTAATCTCTGTTCGGAGAGTTTAAGTCTCTTCTGTCGGACAAAATACATGTGCCGTTTTCGTGGTCTGACCGTTCCAAATTTTTAACCTGTTCCACAATTAAAACTTCCCCTGTTCCAGTGTTCCCATATATCAAAGTTTGTCCGTCTAGACACCCTTAAGCTATTAACAAATTTTCAGCTTGCTATTAATCAACTTTTTTTTCATAGGCGGGATCCAGACCTATGATTTATCTCGTGCTATTTTGACCTGATCAATACAACATATTATCAATAGTAATACCACTAGTGATTCAATTTTCGCGATAGTCTGTCGATTTACTTCTAAACGAAACTGAGTTGCTTGAAAACACCACGAGTCCCTAGGACGAGTGGTGTTTTCTCTAAGCAACTCAGTTGAGTTTAGAAATAAAAGACAGACTTATAAGATAAATTAAATCACGAGTGGTATTTTATTAGACTATTTCACGAACAAAGTGATAGGTCAAAAATTCAGTAGAATGAGAGGAAGGAATTTAATAATAATACATTTGATCTAGGTAACCCAAATCTACCCATTTTTTGAATAATTCACAATTAGTCATAATCATGAAATATTTATTATAACTATAAATAATTTGTTATAATTATTTTTTACCTATAACAATAAATAGTGGAAGGCCCAGTCTTTTAGAATGAATGCTAGTCTTTCGTTGTTATTTTCTGCATCTAATTTGTAGTTGCGATCCACACAGAACATCATAAATTGTCTCCATATATAAGATTTAGATTTTCTTGTGTTACTCGGTATATTTTCTTCAATGTTTTGGTTTATAACTTCGTTTGAAGTACCACCGAAACGACTCATTTTGACGTATACAGCTACAATAATTTTTTTGGCAAACGTCAAACTTTGCTTTGCGATCGGTATCCATGGTTACGTCGTTGAAAACACGAAGCTGATAGACCAATCAGAATTGAAAGACAGTTGGTGTTTTCGCGATAACACAAGCTGCCTTTGGTTTGTGATTGGTCAGATTATGTGAAAATTTTAAGATGAGTGAAATAGTCCATATTATTTGTTTTTAGTTTTACTAAATATTTATTGTTTATTTTTCAAGTTACACATTTAAATTATACATTTTTAACAATGTAATAAGCAGAATAAGCAGTATAAGCAGAATGTGGGATGTCTCCCACATCCTGTTTATGTGGTTATTTCTTTTTTTTTTTTTCTATTTGGTATCCATCGTTCATACACTGTACCTTACATTTTCTTCTAATGTCTTCAATCCTCTTTCGATTTCTCAGCGTGTTTTCCCTGTAATTCTTCTCAGTACTCTCATTTCTGCCATTTCGAGTAGTTTTTGTGTTGAGACTGTGTCGGGTCTTGTTTCTGATGGATATATTATTGGTCTTGCACTGGCTTTATAACTATACGCAGCATACAACGAACCCGACGTCATAACATCCATAAAGATCGGACGTCTGCGCTGGATGGGTCATGCTGAACGAATGTTGGAGACCGAAACACCAAAACACATAATGAAGCAAACACCAGTAGGGAGAAGGTCAAAGGGAAGACCCAAACTTAGATACATGGAACAAGTGGAACAAGATCTGAAAACACTTGAGATTACCCACTGGAAGAACAAAGCAAGGAACAGAACAGAATGGCGGAAAATCCTAGAACAAGCCAGGACCCAAAAAGGGTTCTCGAGCTACTGATGACGATGACTGGCTTTATAAATTCTTGACTTCATCTCAATGTTAAAATGTATATTTCGCCATATAGTGTTATTAAGGCATCCTGCCAGTCTATTTGATTTTTGTAGACGTAATCTCTCATTTCTTTATCCAGGTCTGCATAGCTGGACATGTTCAATAGTGATGCGACAAATTTCTATTTTACATCTGATTGGTTCTTTGTTGATTACTATTACATATTTTAGTTTTCTGAGATAAGATTGTCATATTAAATTCTTTTGCTCTTATGTTAGATCTGTGAACTAGTCTTTGTAGACTTTTTACTTCTTTTTTCCCTTGAGCTCTTTCTTTATTGCCACGTTTGAAGCTTTCATCCATGATTAAATTGTAGAAAGTTGGGCTCAATGAGTCGCCCTGTCTTATTCTGCTTCCTACGTCTATAGGTTTGGTAAATTTTTCAATTTTCAATAGTTATGATATTTAGAGCAGTTTCTCTATTATGGATTACATCTTTGAGTCTCACGCTATCAAATGATTTCTTTAAGTCAATCAGACATAGACATGCTGGTCTATTATACTCTAGTGATTTCTCAGTACATAGTTTGCTTTATAACGAATATTGCATCTGTACACGATGATTGTTCTAGTACGAAAACCCTGGTGTTTATCTGCTCAACTTATCCTCGGTGTCATTAGTTCTTCTAAATTTTTCGTTTGGTGATCCGTCTTTACCTGCAGATTCCTATTCTTCAGCTTTTTGAGTGTTTTCGAACTTTCTATGTATTTATACTAACTTTTTTATTTGTAATAATTTCTGGTGTTTCCGGTTCTAGTGTAATTTGTTTATGCTCTGCATAGTGTTTCTTTATATTTTAGATAGTCAATCCATGTATACTTTTTTGTGTTTTGGTTCTATTAGTACCTTTACCTCCGTTCTCTAACCTCTTATAATGCGCCATATTTCCTTTTGGAAACCATAAAAATCATGTTCAATTTGTTTCGAAAAACGTTCCCAGATGCTTCATACAAGGACATTGTTGTGTACAAGTGTTTTGGTTCTTTAATAAATCCTGTGTCTTGGTTTACATGTATTTCATGTAAGCTTTTTTATATTCTTTTTTTCTTCATAAACATTTCGCTTCATTAACCAGCCTTAAAAGTCCACAGCTGAACATAGGCCTCTTCCTCGTGTATCCAACCCCGTCTATCTTGCGAGGCCCGGATCCAGGTTTTATTCAGCCATCTTAAATATTCAGTCCATCGTGCAGGTAGTCGACCGATGTTTATCTTGTTTTCCTTTGGTCTCCTTTCCAATAACCTCTTTGTCCATCTCCCATCTATCATTCCAGCTATTTCACTTAGCATTTTTCCTAAACTTCTGTACAAAACCATGGTGTTTTGGGAACGATTTATTTATATATAGGCATTTCCCAAGAACTTCTTAAGCTGAGGCTAATTTCTTAAATTTCCCCCCCCCCTTTCTTTCACTCCATAACTTTCTATGATATAATATATGTCTGTTTTTCTCTGTTATGCTTTTCTGTAAAGCTTTTGACTTGTTTCGACAAGTGTCCCCATGATTCTAGATTCGTTCAGCTTCGTTCCGAACTTCGTCGTATATTTCTTTGTTTTGTTCGGACTTATTTTGAAAGTACTTGTAATGTTTGTTTGTTTTTTCGTTACTGCATTATTCATTTGTTGATTCCATAGTCATTATCATTTCCTGTTTCTTATCTTCTTCTCTTTCTTATCTAGAGTCTCATAAGCTGTTTTTTAACACATGTTTCCTGTTGTAGACGAATTTTTTAATGTTAATAACAATATTTTCTCTACCGAGCTTATTCTTTTATACAGGATGCATTTTAATACGACAGTGGTCTAAAATTCTATTTTGGTACAGAATATCCAAAAAAAAGTATTTAGGAAAAATGTAGGCAATGATACTCTCCAGGCTTGGAATATGTGCAAACTTCAGAGCGTGGTTAATAATAATTTTTTAAATGAAACGGTATATAATGAAATGGTATATTTTCTCATATTTAGATTTCACTTATAGTCTAAGACCTAAGATACGATATAAGGTCGATTTGCACTGATCTGTTTAATGGATAAAAATTATTGGATATGTAATTTAGCACGTTAACATTTACACAAAACAAGAGTTGTCCGATCTAATCTTGTTCTAACTATAATTAATTAATAATTAAAAAATGACATTTTTTTATAAATAAAAAAAATTTCGACCCGGGCAGATATTATTTCAGATTTTTTAGGTAATTCGAAACAAAAAAGGTCTTTTGTAATTTTTCTCTAAATTTGATCGTTTTCTAGTTATAACCAATTTAAAACTGACAAAAGAACGAAAGATAACGATTTTCAAGGCTCAAAAACTTAAGTATAAAATATCATTTTTTTATAAATTCTAAAAAAAAATTTTCGAACCGGGCAGATATTTCAGATTTTTTAGATCATTCTAAACAAAAAAGGTCTTTTGTAATTTTTCTGTAAAGTTGATCATTTTCTAGTTATAAACAATTTAAAACTGAAAAAAGAACGAAATAATATATGACGATTTTCAAGGCTCAAAAACATAAGTATAAAATATCATTTTTGAAATTACGAAGTACCTAAATTTAAGTTCAAACCTTATTCTATCAGTTCCTGATAAGTCTTTTGGACTTGTTTCATTCTGAAACATTGTTTTTTAGTTGTTAATGCCCGTCTCCCCATAAGAAACCTTCCTCATTAACAATTAAAAAAATATGTTTTAGAATAAAACATGCCTAAAATTCTTATCGAGACCTGATAGAAAAAGGTTTGAGCTTGAATTTATGTACTCGATAATTACAAAAATGATATTTTTTACTTGTGTTTTTAAGCCTTGAAAATTGTCATCTTTCGTTCTTTTTTCAGTTTTAAATTGTTTATAACTCGAAAACGATCAACTTTAGAGAAAAATTACAAAAGACCTTTTTTGTTTAGAATGATCCAAAAAATCTGAAATAATATCTGCCTGGGTCAATTTTTTTTTAATTCATAAAAGAATGTAATTTTTTTATTATTAATTAATTATAGTTAGAACAAGATTAGATCGGGCAACCCTTGTTTTTTGTAATTGTTAACATGCTAAATTACGTAATATCCAATAATTTTCATCCATTAAACAGATCGGTGCAAATCGACCTTATATCGGATCCTCTAGTATTAAGTATAATCCATGTTCTTACAATATAAGCTTTATACTGCTATATACAGGGTATTCAACAAGTAATGACCATCTTTATTTCGATATCGCTATCGAAACCCTATGTATAAAGAAGGAATACTTCGATAATTATTCATTTTACATAGTAAACAATATGATCTAGTTTTTAAACTCAGACACTATTGACGAATATTCCCATACAGAGTGAACTACACATGAAAATTTTCTCATATTTTTCAAATGTGCAACCCTATAATATTTTCTATCTATCTATCTAATCAGCTCTAAGCATCCATCCTTAGATATAGGCCTCCTCTTCCTTCTTCCATGCCTCCCTATCTTGGGCAATTTTCATCCATTTTGACCCATTGTGTTTCTTCAGATCATCGCATATGTGGCCTTCCCCTTTTTCGTTTGTGGTTCCACCCTATATTTTATCATTTTTAAATATTTAATTTATGATAATCTCATTTTTATGAAGTATTTTCCGTTTTTTTTTTCAAATTTCGGGAATACCTTCAATATATTATATTATATGTATTTGCATATTTATGGGGGAGTGCAATTAGAACGAAAACATGCATTGTTTCGGAAAAATTCAAACAAGCTTATATTTTTCTAAAACTTTTTTTGTTAGTTTATATACATATACATGTTAAAGTAAAAAGTTCTACTCGCAGATTTGGCCGCTAGTTGTTTATTAATTGTTGAAACAATAACAATTGTTTTGTATAAATAATTTTAAAAAAAAACTTTAAATTCATCATTTTACTTTGATCAAATATGTTTCTACTTTGTTTTTGATTATGCTGAATCCGAATATGGCATTGCAATTTGAAAATTCGTATACAGAAGCTCTTATACAGTGTGTCTCCGTAGCCAGGAACCACATAGAAAACTTTTTTTATTATCAATTTTACGAAAAAAAGTTATTTTTAATAAAATGCTCTGGATAGTCAAAAATCTAAAACTCAACCATCAGATATCAAATTTTATCAATTTTATACGAGTTATGTCAAAAATATGAATTTCGTTAAAGAGTAAAATACCTTTATATTCCAGAATATCAAAAAATGCTATCATGAAAAGTTGTTTGAAATTAGAAACTATGTCTAAATATACAATTATATCATTCTAATTGAAAAAAAAATCACTTTTTTCTCAAATTACGGATACTCATCATTATTTTATTACAATTATGATAACTATTTTATTATCACTTTTACGAAAAAAAGTTATTCTTCATAAAATACTCTCCCTGGTCTAAAATCTAAGATGCAACCATCAGATATCAAACTTTTTTAATTTTATACGAGGTATGTAAAAAATATTAATTTTCTTAAGAGTTAAATGTCTTTACTATTCACAATATTTTAATTAGGAGGACATAATTGAATATTAAAACATAGTTTTTAATTCCTTACAACTTTTCTTAATAACAATTTTCGCTATTGTGAAATGGAAAGGTACTTTACTCTTGAGTGAAATTCATATTTTTTGACATACCTCGTATAACATTGATTAAATTTGATATTTGATTTTTATCAAGAATGACTTTTTTTCGAAAAACTGATAATAAAAAAGTTATCAATAGGTTCCAAGTTACGCAGACATACTGTATAAGAGTTAAAAAAAATTTTTGCTGAACATTTATTATTGTTGAAGCCTATTATTAAATGTATTTTAGGCACGTTTTACAGAAAAAAGTTTTCATAACTTTGTATTAACATTTTTTTAGCTAGTAATTTTCGGTTTTTGTATTACATTTTTGTTATCTTTCTTAATTTTCTTAAAAAGAAATAGTTTATTTCATATCTAAAGTAAAATAATTTAGTGCTTAAAGATTACATCCTAAGCTTTAAAAAAGCACTTATAAAACTGTAATAGATCTGTTCAAACTTGAGTAATACCGTCTTAGAGTGGTGGTAATTCTATAAAACTACGAAGATTTCAAAAATTACATTTTTTGAGACGTCATATCATTGGAATTAAATTTTTGAGATTTTTTTTTAATGAAACATCATTAGTAATATGCTTGAAAGGTAAGTTGTGCAAAATTGAGAGTTTTATAAGAAAAATTATTGCATTAGTTACAAATTTTTAAATCATTTTTAAACAAAATTCATGTAACGCTCATTTTCCGCCCACACCTTACTTAAGCCCATACATTTTATTTCTTTCTATTATAACCGAAAGATAGATTAATTATTCTTCTTTCATGTTCAATTTGTAAAATTTCATTTCATCCATTAGTTAAAGAATTACATTAAAATAACTCAACCATGCACTTCGCCGTACGCTAGTTTACAGTGCGCCAAAGTTTGTAAGAAGATTGACTTTAACGTTAAAAATAAAAAATTATAGAAGTTACAGATTTAATTTTAGAAAAATCTTTTTATAAGGATTTTTTGTAAAATTTTCTGAATTTTGCAATGATCAAGTCAGTTTTTTTCTAAAATTTATATTTTCGGTGTTATTTAAAAAAAATATCTAATTTCGTAGTTCATTTGTTTAATAAAAAATGAAGCACCCACTTCTCGAGTAGAACTTTTTGATATGTTGTTTATTAAACATTTCTTAATGAAATTACAAAAAGTTCTATTTTGTTTGATTTTTTCCGAAGTGGAAATCTATATGCACTCCCCTATTAGAGACTAACAAAGTATCAATTATATATATTTTTAGACATCTATATCTACACCTGTCCATGATGAATATTCAGCATTTAATACTTTCCAAGATGTCATACTTAGAAACGAGGAAATAGAATCTCTTAATGAACCTCTTCTAAGTCTTCATAATGCTAATCCTGATTTAACCTCAATCTGCTGGGCCGAGTCTCTTATCATCACTGAAAACAAACACACCAAAAATCAAACAATATCCAAAGCGTATTCCATTCTATTAGACACGCCTGGAAATTTACAAGACCTTCCAGCAAACAGTGAAAACTCTTCTTGTTACGAGGTCTTAGAACAAAACACTGACCAGAAAAAGGTTTTGAACTTTACTACTGTTAAAGAGAGCGGGGATTATATCATAAAAGAGCATAAAACGTTGTTTTGTGGAGCAGGACCAATACTTTCACACCATTTCATCGTTTGGCCCAAATTAAAAAGAAAGCAAATCGAAATTAGCATAAATCCTTTGGGAAAATCTAATTTAAGAAATTGTAGTGATATAGAGGATAGCCAGCAGTTGGAGTCTGAAGACACTAACAAGATGCTTGGAGAAAGAACCAGAAGCGTTGCTGATGAAGGTAAATATACACTTGTCGAATAAATAAAAAAATTAAATAACATGTTTGTCGCTGTAAATTCGTTTTTATCATTTGTATTTTCTTTATTTTCTTTATACAGAATGGTGCAAATGAAAGAAGTAAATTCGTTATTTCATAAACCGGCGACTTTACGGAAAAATCCCGAAACAGGTCGATTTTTTTTTAATTTATGATATTTTGGCATATATGTCACACGAGTGACGTCATCTGTCTGGGCGTGATGACGTAATTAATGACTTTTTTAAATGAGAATAGGGGTCGTGTGCTAGCTTATTTGAAAGGTTATTCAATTCTCTATTCAGTAATATAAACATTAACAACATTATTTATACGGGGTGTCCAAAAACATTTTTTTAAATTAAAATATTGACAAAAAAAGAAGAATGTATGTAATTTTTTTAATTCAAAATACAATTACTACTGTCAGAAACAGGAAAAAAATGTTTATTTGAAAAATTAAATTAAATTAAATGTTCAAACTTCATTGCCTAGCGGAAGCTAGCTTGAACATTGAATTTAAGCGAAAATCAACGTTTATTTTTCAAATAAACATTTTTTTCTATTTTATGATAAGAGTAAAAAGTATTTTGAATTAAATAAATTACATATATTCTTCTTTTTTTGTCAATTAATTTAATTTAAAAAATTGTTTTTGGACACCCTGTATAAATAATTACGTTAATGTTTACATTACTAAATAGAGAATTTAATAACCTTTCAATTGAGATAGCACACAGCTCTATTCTTATTTAAAAAAATCATCGATTACGTCATCACGCCCAGATAGATGACGTCACTTGTGTGATATATATGCTAAATTACCAAAATTTAAAAATAAAAATCGACCTGTTTTGGGATTTTTCCTTAATGTTGCCGGCTTACGAAATAACGAATTGATTCCTTTAATTTGCACCATACTGTATAATAATACGCTAGTTAATCGGAGCAAGAATAGGATATTACCTCCGAATTATATCCTACTGCATGGATTTTAACGAAAATTTGGGAATAACCTCTACTTATCTCCTAATTCAAAGTCTACCCTATGCCGACGTGTGCTTTTATCTTGGGAGTGGTTTCCACCCCTTCTCAGGGGTGAAAAAATTTTTGGTAAGATAACCACGGAATTCGATAGAGAACCTAAGAGCAAAAACTGTTCTACAATTTTTTTTGAAAACTTAATACTTTTTGAGTTATTCGTGGTTGAAAAATCTCCATTTTAATACCTTTTCGAACGGTTTTTTTTTCAATACCTTAAAAAATATGCATTTAACTAAAAAAACTGTATAAAACATTTTTGTAGGTTATAAAAAAACAAAGACACACTTGCCTTCATAAATCTTGTAGTTATAATACAAAAAGAGATATGGTAGGTGAACAGAGTTTGTTTTTTTGCTACATGCTCAAATTGGTGTATTCAACTTGGAATAACAGAAAAACTCAGGGCCGGCGATAACGGGCCTGCAAGGGATGCACTGCAGGCGGGCGCCCCTGTTTGGGGGGCGCCAGAATGAGGTTTTTTTCTGCTGGTGTTATGCAAAATACTAAAATAGAAAAATTCATTTTTTTTAAATGTGGTTTAAATTCGTCATAATACCCTAATCAGTGTTTGTTAGTTTTGCATATCACACATGTAAAATATACAAAAATATGCAATGCTGCATAGAAGTAATATAATTTATTGGTCAAAGATATTATATTTCAACCAAACAACTTTGCTTTAAATGAGAATGCTTTGTTTATTTTCTTCAAATTTCTTGCAAGTTGTTAGTTTTGTATCAGCAGTTATGAGAGGAAATGAACGATTTCTAGTAAAATAAACACGAGTGTGATGCTGTTTTCTTGCCGCCTGTGTAATTTAAGTATTATTGTACTTATTAATAGGTATCGAGTATTAATTCCATAAAAACATAATACTTAAAATAAACATTTTACATAAAGTTTAGTTTAGAGATTTTTTTTAGATTTAGTATTATTTCATGTGATTATACCTTTACTAATACACAATAGTTTGCCAGTTGTACTCTGCAGATAAAGAATCTAGTGTTGCATTCAATTAATATAAAATTATATTTGTTAAGTACTCAGTACTATTATTAAATTACGGTTTCACATTACTGCAGAAACATAATCTTGAGGTTTTAAAGTTATTATTTCTATTTAGTTAAATAAAAATTGATTCAAAAAAACATTATCTGGGGCACGAACCGAAGAAGAAAAGCCGAAAAAGAAGAAATGACAAAAACAATCTTAGTTCTCTTAGCCAATTTCTTAAAAAAATTAAAATTAAGTTATTATGTAATTATGCCAGATCATGGATCCAATAAAACTGTAACCGAACTTTATTTGCCGGGGAAATTTGCGAATAGGGGAACACCGACTAAGTCGATGCCTCGCTGTCTGGAACACACATTTTTAGGACCTAAGTCCAAAATCAAGTCATTAATATTTAGAAAAGCTCTTCTAGTTACCCCTAAAATCAGGTGGTTTAACCACATAAAGTAATACAGAGAATGTCCCATTACCCAGGGCATCCAAGGAAACGTTTAGTACAAAGCCTCCTCATTCGTTATGTACTACGATGGGGTGGGGTGGTGTTATAGCTTGGGGGTCAGATAGTTACCACTCCAGGTTATGGGCGGTCAGATAGGTAGGTCAGTGACCGGTTTGATCTTCGGAAATGTGGATCTGACTGTTTCATTAAAACACACATAATGTCCCCAAGGCTGGGGTTGTACGAGTATCTGCATGGGCGCCCATGCAGGCACGCTGTCAGGGAGGCCGTGCCACCCCTAGCTTTTCGGGTGCTTTAAACTATATATTGTCATCAAAAGTATACAAAATGTAATGTGCAACATTTTCACGTCTGGCTCCACCCTAAATTTTTTATATGGGCGCCCATAAGAATGTGTGTGTAGGGGGGGGGCGCCTGTGCTAGTTTTGCAGGCGGGCACCTTATACACTAGCGCCGGCACTGAGAAAAACGGTCGATTTTATGTTTATAATGCTACCAGTACCTTTTGTAGTGCTTGAAAAGACCTTAAAAATGAGCAATATTAAAGGTAAATTACATTCAAACTAAGCGAGGTATTGACAATTATTACTAAAAAAATTGATAACTAATGTATTTTAAGAAAAAATGAGAAGTAAATTTAACCCCCATCCACCAGAATGTTAACGCATCATTTTCCGTGTACAATACCTTTTATTATAGTGTTATTTCTATGTTCAAAAAGTTGGACGAGTTTAAAATGAATGGTTTTTGAAAAAAAAATAAGATTAAATTATATAGCGCATTTTTAAATTTTCTTAAAAATCTTCCTTTTTCTCCATGTAACTTGAAAATTATAACAGATACAGTAATGAAAAATAAAAACGAAATTTTTTCTAAAAAAGCTCTACATTTTTATGTTATATCTTTTTTATATCTCGTATCATTTTCGAATTACATGGAGAAAAAGAAAAATTTTAAGAAAATTTAACAATGCGCTCTATAAATTAATCTTACTTTTTTCAAAAATTCTTTATTTTAAACTAGTCCAACTTTTTGAACATAGAAATAACATTATAATAAAAAGTATTTTAGAAGGAAAACGATGTATTTAAATTCTGATGGATGAGGGGTTAAATATACTTCTCATTTCTTCTTAAAATACATTAGTCATCAATTTTTTTGCAGCATATCTCGCTTAGTTTGAATGTAATCGACATTTAATACTGCTCATTTTAATGGCCTTTTCAAGAACTACAAAAGCTATTAGTACCATTATACTATTATACACCTAAAATCAACCGTTTCTCTGGTATTTCCAGTTGAATACACCGATTTGAGCATGCACCAAAAAACAAACTCTTCTCGCGTACTATATCCCTTTTTGTATTATAACTAAAAGATTTATGAAGGAATAAATCTCTTTGTTTTTTTATAAGCTACAAAAATATTTTTTTGCACGATTGATCATTTTTGACTGTTTACCGTGACAGATTTTACGTCAGTAGGTGACATTTACTAGCAACTCGACGGTAAGTAATCCAACTCGACGGTAAGTACTCCAACTCGACGGTAAGTAATTCACTTACCGTCGAGTTAAAAAATCTCTTAATTTTAATTTATATTTTGAAAGAATAAAGAAAACTAACGAATTAATTATTAATATTGAATTTCCTTCGATTCTTAAATTCTTGCCTTCGCACCATTTTTTAAAACTTTGGTAGGTATTTTGATAACGGATTTTGAATTTTTCGGGAATAATTGCGGAACACCCTTCTTCCCAAGCCCGTTCAATTTCTTCAAATTCACCTTTCGCTCATATTTTAATTTATAATAATCAAAATTGTACTTAAAATTATTGACAACTAAATAAAAACTCAATTCTCCATTGTTGTTATGCACCCTAGTTAATACCTAACAACCAAAGCATCTATCTTGATAAAATGAATGAAACTAGTCAATATGACGAAAATGTTTAATTTTATAATTTATAATTAAATCAATTTATAATTAATAAATGGTATCAATCGTGCAAAAAACGTTATAAGCATGTCGAACGTTAAGGGTAACCGATCTCAGACAATAATTGGAGTCGTCGCACCGCTCCTCCTCCAAACAATTGTCTTCGATCGGTATACTCGTAAAACCCTTACCGTTCTCCATACTTAATATACTATGTATACTTTTTTTTGTTAGGTGCATAGTTTTTAAGTTATTCGCAAAAATCCGTCCGACAGGGTATCATTTTTCAATGAAAATGGCCAATTTTCAACCACGAATAACTCAAAAAGTATTGAGTTTTCAAAAAATAATAATGGAACAGCTTTTGCTTAGAATTAGATTCTCTAGCCTCTTCCGTGGCTATTTTATCCAAAAAAAATTTCACCATCGAGAAGGGGTGAGAACCACCCCCAAGATAAAAGCGCACATCGGCATAGGGTAGACTTTGTTTCTTGAGCTATTCCCTACTTACTGTGAAAATATCAAGTAAATCGATGGAGTCAAATACCCTCATTGACTGCCCTATAAAGGCATCCCATTTATTTCAATACATATTATCTCAAATTTTTAACATTTCATTTTTTATTTAATAAACAATTTAGTTTTTTTTTTCTCTGATTCTGGCTTTGGTTTAGAACTAGAACCTTTAGCCACGTAATTGTATAACTTATCACTAAGTCAGGGGAGTAATGTGTAGTGTGTGTGTTGAGTAAGTGTCTTGTTACTTTGCAAAGTCGACGTCATTGTCTTTGCAAAGAGACGCTAATTGTTTCCGATCGTCTGCAGTCCCTCCGGTGAGTACCGATCCCACAAGGACAGAAACTATTTTTCATTTATTAATTTATAATAAATGAAAAATTTCTGCCCCCGCGTAGGATTCGAACTCCCGACCTTTCGTTTCAAAGGTAGGCGCTCTTACCACTGCGCCACAGAGGGGGTTAACAATTTAGTTATTTTAATCACTACATGTTTATAATTTTATATCGAAACAATCGAAAGGCTATCGGAAATATGTATTACAACAAAAATTATAATTCAATCTACTACAGGCTAAAATATCTATGGAAAATTTTTCTTTGAATTTAGAGTGGCAGATATGCTTTCAAACACTTTCCTTACGAATCAAATCATATCTTTTGTTAAAATTTTTTCATAAAAATCTTAAAAATTCTTTCACGAAATTTTTTAATTTTTATTACATATCTCTAAAATTCAATTATACAGATTGAAAATCAGTAAACAGAATTATAGTAGGGGAGGCAAGTATCTTAAATTTGCATTTACTCAAGCGTTATAAGGACCTATTGTGTTGTGAAAATTGGGTCCTAAAACCAAAAAAAAAGTTAAGTTTTCTATTTAAGTGGGGACTTTCTATTTTTTAATTTAATTCTCAATTTCCAACAATGGTTTTTTCCTTCCAATTATAGCCCTACCTATTCTCCTATCCATATATAATTCTAAAAAATGTCTCAAATAAAAGTTACTTATTTTTTCGTAAGGAATCCAAATCTGTAATAAAAAATGGGGGCTACTGTTTAATTTTAAAGCAACCCCCACCCTTCCTCCGCGGGTGGTCATGTTTGATATCATTTGATCGATTTTTAAAAAATATTGAAGACGTATTTTTCAGTTTTTTGATCTGATGTTCATTCCGCGAAATATCACGGGGTTCCTATTTAAAATGCTAAAGTTACTCCCACCCTTCTCCGTGGGGAGTCGTATTTGGTATCATTCGATAGATTTTTGAAAAATATTGAACTTTTATTTAAGTTTTCGATCTGACGTTCATTTCTTAACTAAACTTATCTTAATCTGAAGATGTCGAGTTTTTCCAAGAATAGATCTTTTTTTCGGACCCCCTTAACGAACTCCCCTGTATTAAGAGTCCGTATATGGTAGGGGTATATTTACATGGTACAAGGTTTATCCCCATGTGATTTTCTGCAAAAATCCCCGCTTGGGCTCCCCTACCGTAAATAGAAAAATAAATATTTATTTTTTCATCATATAATGTATTAAGTTCTGCATATAATTAAATGTATTTGATTTTTAGATGAAATTGTTGGTAGCCAACATACACCAAACAAGGAAATTACACAAGAGGAATCAGCCTTACCATATCCTATACCTCAAATAAAACATTCGCACTCAAATGAAGACATATTTGAAGAAGAAGTCACAACTAAAAAAATCGGCGCGATGCACGGAAACAAAGAAACTGTTGTAGCACAAGCATCTCCTCCAGATAATAAAAGCAATAAGAAACAGGGACCTGCTCCAACAGTTAAAAACTCTTTATTGATGCGTGATATCAATTGCACTGTTGACGAATTGGGTGTATGTAAGTACATGATAGAAAAAGGTAAAAACTGTACGGGATCTGCGAATAGTTCCAAAATCGTTCTTGGAAAATGGTTTTTTCCTGACGTTGCTCTGGCTGAACCTTTGGATAAAGAACGCACTTTCATATTGAATATTAAGCTGATTGTCAACTTGAAGGAAAATACTACTCACAATTATGAAGGCAGCATGGAAGATGATATAAAAAATAAAGAAACTGAATTGGTAGTGGAAGAAGAATGTCTTTATGTTATACCGAAAAAGAATAAAGCGAAGAGGTGGTCCAATAAGATACCAAAAAATTAAAATTAACATATTTTTTAAAGTTTTTGTGTTGCGCTAAAGATAATGTAAACAAAATTAAGTAGTAATATATTATTATAAATCTAACTGTTTAACTTTATTTTTTATACATACTTGTGTTCTTTTCCTCTTTATATAGTTCCTTAAACTATACAAAAACAATCGTAAAGAAATTACTCCAACTAAAATCCTTAAAGTACGGACGTTTTATGTTTGACAAGCCTGTATCCCTGTATGCTTCATAATACAGACTTGGACCCGGAAGAAAAGACAATCATGGCTTCAAAACTTACGCCAATGGTTTGGACTAACATCGATTGAGTTATTCAGAAACGCCGCAAACAAAATTAAAATTGCTATGATGATAGACAACGTCCGCAACGGACAAGGAACATGAAGAAGAAGAAGTATGCTTCATGCAACGAAAATCCTAGTAAAGCATGGAAACGAGAAGAAGCCCTGTTCAATTTACTATTTCTGGTCAAAAAAAGCACATGAAAGAAGCAAAAACAAAAGGATATAATGCGAAGATTAAATATGACAAGCTAATAATAAACGGAGATGAATCCGGAATAGAAGAAGTCAAAACATGGCCAACGGATGAACAAAGAAAGGAAAATATTACAGAAACTTACATAGATAAAACTAGAGCTAGAACAATGAGTAATAGATCTCCACACAGCGAAAATGACCAAAGAGAAAAAATGATGAAAGTAACCCATCCAGCAAAAAACTAAGATTAAAACCAGGACAACATACGGACACAACATCGCGCGAAATGGATATGAATATGGTTTTGCAAACAGACAAGGTGGGGAGAAATAGGGTAAATAGCAAGAAAAAAAGAAAAAGAAACAAAACTTGGAAATCAATAGAAGGAGAAATTGATACAAGGGAAAACATATTTATAGGTTGTTGGAATGTACGAACAATGGCGGAAATAAGTAAAGCACATCAGATAGCAACAGAAATGGGTAGATACAACATAAGCATACTAGGGATCAGTGAAACTAGATGGAATGGGTCAGGACGAATCCAATTACAGTGTGGAACTACTGTCATCTACTCTGGCAAATATATAAGCTCAGACAAAGAAAAAGGGGTGACATTAATGTTAAATAAAGCATCGGCCCAAGCATTGGTGGAGTGGGAGAATGTCTCTGAGAGAATTATATGGGGAAGACTTCAAAGCAAATTTAGAAACTTAATAATAATTAATGTGTATGCTCCAACAAATCAACAAGAAGATGAAACAAAGGAAGAGTTCTACGACCAGATGTATATGTTGCTAGCAAAAATACAAAAAACATATAAACGGGATATAAAAATCGTTTTGGGGGATTGGAACGCCAAAGTAGGATCTAATAATAATGGAAATGAACATGTAATGGGGATTCATGGCATGGGAGAAAGGAATGACAATGGCACGAGATTAATAGAACTTTGCTCGACAAACGATATGATGATTGGGAGAACATTATTCCAACATAAAGATATCCATAAAACAACATCGACGTCACCAGGAGGAAAATTTAAGAACCAAATTGACCACATTCTCATTGAAAAGAAGTGGAAAAATTCCTTACAAGATATGAGAGCAATGAGAGGAGCCGACTGTGCATCAGACCACGAATTAGTGAGAGCAAAAATAAAAATTAGCCTCAATGCTAATTATAAATCAAACAAAAAACATAGAAAATTCAATACAAATAAATTAAGAGACTCTAGCATAACAAACAAATACCAACAAACGTTGGAGAGGCATGTGGGGAACTTGGAATAAGTAGGAAAATCTAGCATTGAAGGTATATGGGAAATATATAAAAACGCGTACATGGAAGCAGGGAAAGAGATATTAGGGTGCAAGGAGAAAGCTGATCAACCATGGATAACGCTGGACACTAAAACAAAAATCAAGGAAAGAAGAGCAATCAAAACTGAATTGATCAAAACAACAAACCCGATAAAACAAAAAGAAATGCAGGAAAAATACACAGAAAAAAATAAAGAAGTTAAAAAACAAGCCAGAACAGATAAAAGGCTGTATATGGAACAAATGGCAGAAAAAGCAGAGGAAGCAGCAATAATACATGACACAAGGACACTTTACTCAATAACCAAAGAAATTAAAGGGGCAAGAGCCAGCAAAGAACGAAACTAATGGGGAAAGAAGGAGAAACACTCACAACTCAAAAAAAAATTGCCCAAAGATGGACACAATTCTTCGCAGAACTGTATGAAGAAGGAATTGAATCACAAATAGAGATAGAAAAAACAGAGAGAAACGAAACATTAATCATAAGAAACGACGAATTTACGAAGGACGAAATAAGGTATGCTATAAACCTTTTAAAAAACGACAAAGCAGCTGGTGTTGATGGAATTCCCGCAGAACTGATAAAATCACACTTAAACTTCTCAGTGGATATGTACTACTTACTATTTAAAAAAATTTGGATCGAGGAAAAGATACCAAAAGATTGGGATGAAGGAGTTATAATAAAGCTACCAAAGAAAGGAAATCTCACACTATGCGAAAACTGGAGACCAATCACTCTTCTCACTGTAGCTACCAAAATAATGGCCAGAATAATATTGGAGAGAATTAAAGATCCCATAAATGAAAAATTAAGAAAAAGACTAAGTTTTCACTCTAATGGCATATAACATATCCCACCAGAATGAAAACAATGGGAACCTTCTCTGGTTACACCTCCGAGGCTTCTACAATTTGCAAGCCATACGGATGCTGAGACTAAGGAAGATGAGGGAATTATACAATTTACAATTCACGTCACATCTGCTCAGCGCGGTAAAGTTCCAACGAGACTGGTTCCCTTCATACTCCACACAGAGTAAATGTAAATCAAAAATGAATAACCATTTTCAATTTCGTTGCAAAACGAAAATACAGCCGAACCATATTCCAGTCCAATCAGAGAGTGCTGCAAGCACCTCTACCGGTTTCGAAACTTATTAGTCTCTCATCAGGAGGCACATATGCTGCTCTCCCTGATCCAACCAAAACAAACCCCAGCGTGCAGTCCCGAATTGCAACGAACGAAATGGCATAGATGCCCTAGCGGCAACTGCTAGCAAAAGACTAAGTTTTCACTCTAATGGCATATAACATATCCCACCAGAATGAAAACAATGGGAACCTTCTCTGGTTACACCTTTCTGGTGGGATATGTTATATGCCATTAGAGTGAAAACTTAGTCTTTTGCTAGCAGTTGCCGCTAGGGCATCTATGCCATTTCGTTCGTTGCAATTCGGGACTGCACGCTGGGGTTTGTTTTGGTTGGATCAGGGAGAGCAGCATATGTGCCTCCTGATGAGAGACTAATAAGTTTCGAAACCGGTAGAGGTGCTTGCAGCACTCTCTGATTGGACTGGAATATGGTTCGGCTGTATTTTCGTTTTGCAACGAAATTAAAAATGGTTATTCATTTTTGATTTACATTTACTCTGTGTGGAGTATGAAGGGAACCAGTCTCGTTGGAACTTTACCGCGCTGAGCAGATGTGACGTGAATTGTAAATTGTAGAATTCCCTCATCTTCCTTAGTCTCAGCATCCGTATGGCTTGCAAATTGTAGAAGCCTCGGAGGTGTAACCAGAGAAGGTTCCCATTGTTTTCATTCTGGTGGGATATGTTATATGCCATTAGAGTGAAAACTTAGTATTTTGCTAGCAGTTGCCGCTAGGGCATCTATGCCATTTCGTTCGTTGCAATTCGGGACTGCACGCTGGGGTTTGTTTTGGTTGGATCAGGGAAAGCAGCATATGTGCCTCCTGATGAGAGACTAATAAGTTTCGAAACCGGTAGAGGTGCTTGCAGCACTCTCTGATTGGACTGGAATATGGTTCGGCTGTATTTTCGTTTTGCAACGAAATTGAAAACGGTTATTCATTTTTGAAAAATTAAGAATTAACCAAATAGGATTCAGACCGAACAGTTCCTGTATTGACCATATAAATACCCTAAGAATCATCCTGGAACAATCAGCGGAAATTAATCAGGAAGTTTATATCAACTTTGTAGACTTCGAAAAAGCGTTTGATTCAATAAATCGTAATATGATGTGGAGGATATTAAAACTCTATGGAATACCAGACAAATATATAAGAGTAATAAGGCTTTTCTACGACGAATTTTTGCCAGAGTTGAACATGAAGGGGAACTATCCCAACAAATAAGCATCAAAAAAGGAGTAAGACAGGGCTGTGTCTTGTCACCGACATTGTTTATAATGGTCATAGATTGGATAATAAAACAAACTGAAGATAAAAAAACAGGTATACAGTGGGCACCATTTACAAAACTAGAGGATCTAGAGTTCGCTGACGACATATGTCTCATAACATCAAACAGACAACACATGCAAAACAAAATCACCAGATTGAACAACATAGCAAAAACAACCGGCTTAAAAATAAATCCCAAAAAACGAAAATACTATCAAATGGGGAAAACAACGGAAACAATATATATTTGGAAGGGAAACAAATAGAAGAAGTAAAAGATTTCTGTTATTTGGGCAGTCTGCTAAACACAACAGGAGGCACAAAAAAGGACATAACACAAAGAATAAGCTTCGCACAAAACGCTTTCAACTCTTTGCGCAAGATATGGGCCTCGACAAACATCGGCAGAAGAACAAAGCTACGATTATTTGAAACTAATGTAAAGTCTGTCCTGTTATATGGAACAGAAACATGGAAACACCATAAAAAATTCTTTCAGAAAATACAATATTCATTAACAGGTGCCTACGTATTATACTGAGAATATTTTGGCCAAACAAAATTACTAATGACGAATTGTGGAGAATAACAAATGAAGAAAGGATAGAACATACAATAAAAAAACGGAAAAAACCAGCAACAAATATTGCTAGACAAGCTCTACATTACAATGCTCAAGGCAAAAGAAGAATGGGTAGACCATCTTATACGTGGAAAAGAACAATAGAGAAAGAACTCAAAGAAAATAATTTAACATGGAACGAAGCAAAAAAGATAGCAAAAAATAGAAGAGAATGGAGAAAACTAGTAAACAAAATTGAACGGAACTCAACAGATGATGCGTGGGACTAGCAACCTCACCATCATTCCTCATGCTACTTGAAACACCGCAAGGTGCCCTTTGCTCCACTTGGAGATATATGATTATGATGATGATGATAGCCAACGTCCGCAACGGACAAGACACATGAAGAAGAAGAAGTATGCTTCATGCAACGAAAATCCTAGTAAAGCATGGAAACGAGAAGAAGCCCTGTTCAATTTACTATTTCTGGTCCAAAAATGCTATGACCAACAGAAAGATATATTTATATGCTAATAAACTTCGAAAAAGCATTTGATAGAGTAAGACAAGACCTAAAATTAGAACGTTTGCAAGAAGTTAGATGGAAAGAACATCAATCTACTAAAAGACTTACTGGAACTGGTACTGGAACCAAAACGCCAAAGTTACGATCGAAGGTTCTACATCCGCAGAAGTAGTACTTAGGAGAGGAGTTAGACAAGGATGTGTTTTGTCACCACTGCTATTTAACTTTTATTGCGAGTTTGTAGTTAAAGAGGAGTTGCAGTTCCGCAATTTTCTTGTAACTTATGGTTCTCCCCGTATAGTTTCTTCCCGGCGTAGATTGTTACAGACCATTGTTAAAAATGGTCGCGTCTAATGAACTTTTATTAACTATAAATATATGAACTTTTAATTATTAAAACTTGTTTATTACTATTGGGAACGTGCCGATATGCCATCTTTCTAATCATGGTAACTGCATCCCGAAACGGAACTCGTAAAAAAAGGTAATAAACCCTAAACCAATTTTCTTTAATTGAGCAACAAAATATTGGTCTATTTAAATTAGCGGGGGCAAAATCATCACTGTGCTGGTGCAGTGCAACGAAGAATGAGCTAGTGTTAGTGCCAATGGTCCAAGTGGGCCATCTTGTGAAAGAGTTAAGTTTACCTAGAGGCATTGGTAACGTACAATTGCTACATATTATTTATTTCTACACCATATTGCTGATAAAATTCAAATTAACTCATCGTTTCTCAAACTGCATCTCATCGTTTGCCGATCTGAACATTGCTTTGAAAGTTTCACGTGGTTGGAACTAAATATATGTATAGTGTTTAAATGTCTAATAATTATTGCATGTGTTTTAATAAACTTTATTGGTAAACTTTTATTGATTAGTTTGTATGCGCTATTTTACACTTTATTGACATATGTATTATACACAGTGGCGTAGCTAGAGTGGGGCGGAGGGGGCGCTCCGCCCCTGGTGTCACCCGTTCGGGGGTGACACCCGAAAGACCCGATCGCAAAAGAATGAGATCGAAAAGATCACAAAAGAATCAAAATACAATTCGATATTATTTTGTGAACATACGAAACCGAGAAAAGCTGAGGCCAAAGTGGCATTTCTTGGATTTTTTCCGTTAAAAGGAAAAAAGCAGCTGAAAGTTGCGAAATTCTCAAGAAGCTTGAAATTGATGGTTTAAATTATTATGAAGTGCCGTTCACCGGATAAGATAATGCAGCTGTTATGAGCGGGGCACATTAATGAATACAAGCTATTATTAAAGCAAGGAGGCAATTTTCGTTGGATGTATTGATCATTTAATTCATTTATGTGGCCAGCACTCTTTTGCACAAAATACAATTTGTGTAAATTTTTTCGGAACTGTAGAGGCAATTTTTTTTTCTGCTACCACTAGCTGCTGGGAAGTGCTTATTAAACACAGCAAAGCATCTGTTACTTGACTGTCCACAATGCGTTGAAGTGCTGACTGTGCTGCAATTAAAGTACTGGCAGAACATTTTGATAATTTTGTTGCTGCAATTGACGAATTATATCATCAATAAGAAAATTTAGACACCAGAGGTGCTGCACATAACCATATGCCCGATGTGTGTAATTTCACATTTCTTTGTTATATTTTCTTTTGGAATGATGTACTAAGAGAAATAAATTTGTGTCAGATTGAATTGCAAAGTATAAAGGCATAACCGTTGATCAATCATCCACCAAAATAGGTACAGTTTATATTAAAGAAAAGGTGGTCATATTATAGCTGAAGGAATAGATATTCTTCTTTCTTCTTCTTCTTTATGTGCCGTCTTCTACCGAAGGTTGGCGACCATCAAACGATAGGTTTCTCTGTTTTGTGCCTCATGAATTATGTTCGCAGCTTCTGGTATTTGAAACCATTCTCTCAAGTTTCTCAGCCAGGATTTCTTCTTTCTGCCCAAACCTCTTCTACCTTTAATCTTGCCTTCCACGATAAGCTGTAGCAGACTGTAGTTATCATTACGGAACACATGGCCCAGGTATGACGCTTTCCTCCTTTTAACAGTTGTTAACAATTCCACCTCTTCACCCATTCGTCTCAATACCTCTGTGTTGGCCACTTTGTCTGTCCAAGATATTCTCAGTATGCGTCGATACAGCCACATTTCTAGAGCCGCTAACTTCTTTATAGTTGCTGCTGTTAACGTCCACCCTTCTACTCCGTAAAGTAGCGTAGAGAGTACGTAGCATTTCGTGGCGCGCCATCGGAGGTTAACGCTTAGGTTGCGGTTGCTTAAGAGCTTTCTCATTTTTATGAATTTGGATCTTGCTATTTCAATTCGGATCCTAATCTCTTCGTCTGGGTCCCACTTATCATTTACTGTATATCCCAGACATTTAAATCGGTGTACTCTTTCAATACGTTCGGCTTCAATATTCAGGTCGATATGTTGAATGTTCTTTTTACTGATCACCATAAATTTAGTTTTCTTTCTATTGATCTTCAGTCCAAATCGGTTGCCAGTTGTATTAACTCTATTTAGCATCATCTGTAAATCTTCGATGTTATCGGCCAGTATAACAGTATCATCTGCATATCGAAAATTACTTATTGGTACGCCATTAATCTTGATGCCCTCATTGTACTCTTCCAGTGCCTCTAGAAATATTTGTTCCGTGTACAGGTTGAAAAGCAGTGGCGAAAGAATACAGCCCTGTCTAACCCCTCTAGAAATGGTTATGTTTTCACTCACCATATGTCCATTCTTTATGTGGGCTGTTTGATTCCAATATAGATTTTTTATAATCTGCAAGTCCTGAAAGATGTAATAGTTCTATGAGTTTGTCATGTTTGATAGTATCGAATGCTTTCTCATAGTCGATAAAACATGCGTAAACAGCTTTCTGTTGATCCAGGCATTTTTGAATCAAGACTTGTATTGCAAATCTGGGCTCTCGAGTTCCAAAACCGCATCTAAAACCGAACTGTGTTTCACTTATGCTGTGTTCTAATTTTGCTCGTATTCTGGAATGGATAATACGCAAGAATACTTTAAGGGTCTGAGTCATTAAACTTATAAGGCGATATTCTCTACACGTCTTAGAATTGGATTTCTTGGGAAGGGGTACAAATGTAGATTTCAACTAGTCCGATGGAATTTGACCAGTATCGTATATCGTATTAAACAGTTCCAATACTACATTTATGTTGTTCTCGTTAAAAACTTTTAAAAATTCGACTAGTATTTCATCGCATCCTGTTGCTTTCCCATCTTTTGTTTGATCTATAGCTTTTATCACCTCACTTTTCAATATTTTTGGTCCATTCAGATCAAGAGTGTTCATAGAAATATGACGATAATCCGTAAACAAATCTTTTATGTAAATTGCCCAAGTCTGTAACTGTTCTTTTTTATCTCAATAAGTTTGTTGTTCTCGTCTATTAACTTACCAAACTGTTTTTTCTTGTAAGTAGAAGTAAACTCCTTGATTTTTTTATGCATGTTAAAACTATCGTGTCTTCGTTCTAGCGCGTCTATCTCTTGACATTATTCTTGTAACCATTTCTCTTTGGATTCTTTTATCTTTCTGCTGACAGTTCTATCCAGTTCTTTATATTGTTCGGGATTATTCTTATTTTCCCTCCTTCTGTCCATGAGGTGTAATATTTGATCTGTCATCCATTCGTTCTTCTTCTTCCGCTCGTAGTCACCAATTACTTCTTTCGCACCGGTGCATATAGCGTCCCTTAAGTTGATCCAGTCTTTCATAATCATCAGTATTGGTTGTTAAAGCAACATTACTATTAATGCTATTTGTAAGCTTGACTTTTATCTCGGGATTTCTAAGTTGATCCATATCTAATCTTTTGTTATTCTGTTTCTGGATTAAGGTTTTTAGTCTGACTCGTAATTGGGCTACAAGAGGATTATGATCAGAGTTTATATCAGCTCCAGGATATGTTTTGGCTGATATTATTGCGTTACGAAATCGTTTGTTAATTGTTATGAAGTCTATCTGATTTCTAACGATGTACCCAGACTTGTCCTGTGGTGACCTCCAAGTGTACAATCTTCTTAACGGTAACTCAAACCAAGTATTAGTGATAATTAAGTTGTTCTCCTGGCAAAACTGTATTAGTCGATCATCTCGTTCATTTCTTGTTCCCAACCCATACTTGCCAACTACGTCACTGACTTCGCCTTTTCCTATTTTGGAGTTAAAATCTCCCATTACCATGGTTATGTCTTGTTTCTTTAGGTTTTTTTATAGAATAGAATTTTTTTATAGAATAGATATTGCCACGGAAAAATATGAGGACGACGACATTCCTACCAAAAAACGAATTCAGGACTCGCACTTCGAGTCGAACTTCAATATAATTTGATCTATTCAATATTGAACTTGAAACCAGATCAACGTCCATTCATGACGTGGCTTCATTGTTCGAGTTTATGCAGACACACTTTGCTTTTTACGAACAGTGAACAGTTCAAATTAGATGTTTCAACATTTTGTAACTTTTACCATGAGGAGGGAGCTATCAGAAGCAGACCTCCTGCTAGAAATACCAAGGCTCAGAAGACATTTACAAGCGGCCAATATTACAACCTCTAAATGGTTAGCTGTAGATTTTTAAAACATTCATTGTGGAATGGAATTTCATGGCATCCCTCCCAAACTTATTGGTCGCATTAAAATTGTTTATGACCATTTTCGTAATGGTTGCTTCATGGGAGAGAAATTTTAGTAAATTTAAATTAATCAAGAATTACTTGCGACCAACAATGGCACAAACAAGGCCAAATAACCTTGATTTATTAACTGTGACTCTTAATTTTTTTCATTATTCAAAAGATTCAAAACGTCTATTGGATTTTCTTTGATTTTAACAATCTCTATTTTTTGGATTTGGGGTGATACCATCGATTACCGCCCCGGGTGTCACCCATGCTAGCTACGCCACTGATTATACATCCATATATTGATTTATATAGGGTTATTTTATTGATATTTATAAGGTTATGTGTATACGTGTACATGAATTGTTTTTTGTTCTATAGCTTTTTGTCAGTGTTATCTATCCAGTATACATTGGTGACAAATTTATAGGGTGCCTTTCTCGTAATAACGCTTATTAATTTTTTTTTTCTTTCATTATTCTCTGGTATCATTGACCTACCGAAGTTCAATATTGTTTTTGCCCTAATATTTTTATGACCAATAATTCTTTCTTTTAAAACACGTGCCATTTACGAGGTGTCGTATCATATTCACTTCGGAGATTTTATCGTCTGAGATGGTTAGAGTGTTATTAATTATTGTTTTGATTCATTTACGATATTTTTAACAGCTGATTTGGTTATTTTAGGTCAAGGAAAATATTGTATGTAATTTCGTAAAAGGGTTTTTCTCAGCTTTTATAATTGTGTCTATTTGTCTTGATTGTCAAAAATATTGTGTAAATTTGTGAATAATTCGTCGTTTCAACATTAAATAATGTATTTTAAGTTATTTTTTTTTTTTTGTTTAATTTTACTTGATCTTAAAATAATACAGTCCACTTGCTTCGTATAATATATTAGTATACACTTAATTCTAAGGGGAAAAACCAGCGTGTTCCAGACTAGTGGCGGCCGGTCGGGGTCGGCAAGGTCGGCAGTGCCGACCCACACATTTATAGGTATTATAGATTTTTTTAATATTGAATCAGTATTTCAATAATTATTATTGCATGTAATAAGTTGATGTCATTTATTTCTGTGAATTAAAAAAATATCTGTGAGATAATATAGACTAAATTTAATTCATGGTTTTTAAAACAACTCGAGCAATCCGGGCGACCCGGGCCTTAAGCGATCCCTGCGCGACACTTTTCAAATAATTGTGATCCGAGCCATCCATCTGACTATGTACTGACTGTTCGAAACGGATAAGATCCGTTTCGATCGACAGGTCCACGGCTAGCCGGCCTTACTCTACCAATTTACGTTTAAAAATTCACACAATAGCAAACAGTAATACACTTGCGTTCGTATTCATTTAAAGGTACGATTCCGAAAGAGGCTGCAGACTGCAAACCGCAGACTGCAGCGACAGTGTCGTCTGCGGTCAGACCAATTCCGAGCAGAACTGCACTTCATCTACATAATATCGACAACAGCATTGCACGATGGGAATTTATAAAAGTCGTATAAGTAGGATGTCAGACGCAATGAACAACGATGAATTAATGTTATTGATGGAAGAAGAAGATGACGACTATCTTTTACTTTTGCATTATAAAAAAAAAGGAAATCAACTAGGTCCCTATTTAAAAGTAAACAATTTGAAGGAAGCTTGCCTCGTAAATAACTTAATATTTTGCTAAACAATTAATTAATTGCCCTTCTTATTCATTTAAAATACTCATTTTCAAAAGAAATTCAACTCTTTTCAATTTAAGTCAATTTGGAAACAGCAAAAATACGTGTCGTCGATCTGCGGTCGGCGACACTACTGGTTCTGGTGCAGTCCTGCGGTCTGCGGTGGCGACGTTCTGCGTGCGGTGGCGACAGTGCCGCTCTACTCGACATCAACCTCATAAGAAACCATATGAACCAGTAGGTCTGTCGCTGCGGTCTGCAGTCTGCGGTTTGCGGTTTGCGGTCTTGTTCGGAATCGTACCTACGATTCCGAACAAGACCGCAAACCGCAAACTGCAAACCGCAGACCGCAGACCGCAGACCGCAGCGACAGACCTACTGGTTCATATGGTTTCTTATGAGGTTGATGTCGAGTAGAGCGGCACTGTCGCCACCGCACGCAGAACGTCGCCACCGCAGACCGCAGGACTGCACCAGAACCAGTAGTGTCGCCGACCGCAGATCGACGACACGTATTTTTGCTGTTTCCAAATTGACTTAAATTGAAAAGAATTGAATTTCTTTTGAAAATGAGTATTTTAGATGAATAAGAAGGGCAATTAATTAATTGTTTAGCAAAATATTAAGTTATTTACGAGGCAAGCTTCCTTCAAATTGTTTACTTTTAAATATGGACCTAGTTAATTTCCTTTTTTTTATAATGCAAAAGTAAAAGATAGTCGTCATCAGGGGCGTAACAGAGGCCCCCGCAGCATAAGGCTTGCAGGGGAGCCCCAGTACATCAGGGTCCCCATCTTGTCGTCTAATGTACTTATGTAAAAATGTGTTATTGATATATTATTTTACGCATGTTTACTGCAACGTTTTTATGCAGTGCCTGGAAATCTTCAAAACTTCCCTCGATTCGATTTAGCAAACAATGCAGAAAAACTTCCTGCCAAAATCATTTATACCTACTCTAAAACACTATCGGTGACTAGGTGGTCATCCAGATTTCAAACTGTGCTTAGTGTAAAGCAGAACTACATGTTAATTTTAAAAACACTGTCAACAATAATATTAACTACCACAGATCGTGAGTAGAGAATGACAGCTAATAATTTAAAAAGTAAAATGAAACAAGGGGGATAGGCAGTTTTGTTTTTAATATATTCAGAGTTGGACCACCATCTACAGATAGCTATTTCTGCATCTCATGCTTCATCAGAGTAGCTATACAGTCCCAACTCTGAATCAATAATCAACAAGCCTGCCTTTTAAGGGAAATCACCGCGATGAAGTAATTCCACCGTTGTCCTTTCTACTTTCTTCTATATTCGTCGTCTCCGTGCTTATAAATTGTTAAAGCCGTAGATTCAGGATGTAACCAGAAAGCAGTTTCTTTCGACGAAAAGTCTTAGATTTATAATATTGCTTATTGTTTTGTTTTAATTATTTTAATTGTTTTATTGCAGTAAACTTTGCATCTGGTCTTTTCGTCGCCTTCCTCATTTTAAAATGAAACAGCTTGCATTTGCCTTCCCATCTATTTTACAAAATAAAGTAGTACTTTTACATATGTAACTGTAAAGAATTTTTATCAAATCTTTAGGTAAAACTATATGTCATTTTTATAAGAATCCAAAGATTTTGCTACTAGTTGTGACTTTCCCTGTACTTTTAAAATGAAAGGGTTTGGTAGAGTTAAGAAGCATTTTGATGAATTATTACATGATCAACGCAACTCAAACCCTGAAGAAATATAATATATATTATAGAGTAGGCGTGTTTTTCGGAAATCTCGATGTAGTCATTGAACAAATTTAAGCTGGATTTATAAGTATGTACAAAGTGAACAACGATTTTAAAGTCTTAGATCCTAGAAGTGGATATCTTTCAAATCGGATCCAGAAGTTTTTGCAGAAGCCAGTAAATTAGTTGCTGCGTACCCGTCAATCGTCAGTTTTAATAATGAGTTTTTGGAGCAATTGCAATTTGTCAGAAAATCATGAAGGAAATGGTTGAAATCGGCGAACTCTATTTATGATGCAGCCCAAATTATTCTTATAGATTTTCATTGCACTAGTGCTAGCATACCAGAAGTGTGTCATACGTACATCTTGTTTTCAACTTTGCCCATCACGATCGCTACTTCAGAGAGATCTTTTTCTAAACTTAAATTAATAAAACCATATCTTCGTAGTACAATGTTAGAAGCACGGTTATCTTCTCTAGCGCTTATAAGTATTTGAAGACGAAGTTGCCCATCACGTAGATATTAAAAAAACTGTAGATATATTTGCTGATAGTAGTGCACGAAGAAAATTGTTCATCTCATAGAATAATACTATGTAATAATGTAATTATTTAAAGAGTGTAGGCGCAACATTTTGGACTGATGCCTTTTAAACGCATGCATTTTTTTCGAATCCTAAGAAAACTAATAAATATTTTTGAAAAGTTTAAACGCAGAATGAAATATTACATTATTACCGAAGGCTGAAAGTCCCTTAAAATAGACACAAAGTTTCTTTTGAATTAGATATTTGGAATTAAAAATCATACTAAATATAATTTTTTTTACCACTGTAACTTTTCAGGTACTTTCGGCCCTCGGTAATAATGTAATCTTTCATTCTGAGTTTAAATTTTTCAAAAATACTTACTAGTTTTCTCAGGATTCGAAAAAATGAATGCATTTAAAAAGCATCGGCACGAAATTTTGCGCATACGCTCTTAATTTTTGTTCTATTTTGTTCTACACCAATAAAGATCAAAAATGTAAGTTGGTATAAACAGTGCATGAATACACTAACACATAATAATATATACGTTTTGTTACACAAGCCGCATTTAGTAATTTTTTAAAGGGGGCCCCATTTCCAATTCTGCGGGGGAGCCCCGACGGAGTTTCTTACGCCACTGGTCGTCATCTTCTTCTTCCATCAAAAGATATAACATTAATTCATCGTTGTTCATTGCGTCTGACATCCTAGTTATACGACTTTTAATATTATACTATTATAAATTCCCATCGTGCAATGCTGTTGTCGATATTATGTAGATGAAGTGCAGTTCTGCTCGGAATTGGTCTGACCGCAGACGACACTGTCGCTGCAGTCTGCGGTTTGCAGTCTGCAGTCTGCAGCCTCTTTCGGAATCGTACCTTAACATTTAAATAGCCAGGCACGGCACTTGTCAATCTGCCGATATTGTCGACCGATGCAAGATTTGCCAGATGGCAATGGGAAATGACCAAAAAGTCACGTTTTCAATTACGAGGGCGGGATGAAAGATGAAATACACATAATTTAGTTAGTTTAGTGTTTAGTATTTGAGTATACATACTTATCTGTGGAAGAGTGCTTACCGGCTTTTTGTAATGATTTGTTTTGATTTTTCAAAGTCAAAGTAAAACTGTGATAAGTTCTTATTTCCGTAAATTATTAAGGGTTTTTGATATATTTGACGTTTTTTCTGTTTTAAAATCAAAGTGTAGGTAAACAAATTCAGGTAAATTAACATACAAATGCAAGCTATAGGAGAAACTACTGTAAGTACTGATAAATCTGATATTGTAAATTATATTCTGCAAAATGGGTTTGTATCTATTCCATACGAAGAACAAATTGATATTAAAAATAAGGGGCGTCCTTTGCCTAAAATGTCCCGGCTTATAAATATTAGTGCGGGGGGTAAGGGAAGTAATAGATTATTTTCGAATAATTGGTAGACAAAGTACTCATGGCTTACCGGGAGTGAAATAAAAAACAAACTTTTCTGTTGGCCTTGTGTAATATTTTCGACAAATAGGGGCAAACATCAAAATCCTTGGTGTGAATCTGGTTACGATAATTTAAAGGAATTATTTAGGGCTTTACAAAAACATGATATTTCGAAAGATCATACATACAGTCAGATCAAATTAGATTTATTTGGAAAACAAAATATCTATATTTCATTAGATAATGCTCAATGTGAAAATGCTATTAAACATAACGAAATTGTAAAAAATAATCACGCAGTTTTACGTCGTTTAATTGATATTGTAATTTTTTTAAGTTGTCAGGAATTGTCATTTAGGGGACATAATGAATCAGAACTTTCGTTAAATCAAGGTAATTATAGAGAACTAATAAAATTGTTTAAGAAATACGATTTGGAATTTTCTAATTTAATTGCTGATTCGAAGACATTTAGCGGCGTATCTAAAACAGTACAGAATGAATTAATAGAATCCATTAGTTACATTTTGAATAGCGTTATTGAAACTGAGATTCAGGAAACCATTTGCTTTTCGGTAGAAGTAGATGAAACTACTGATATATCATGTCATTCACAATTATCAATTGTTCTTCGATACGCGTTACGTGGTAATATTTATGAGAGGTTCTTAGGTTTTACAGATGTGAGTAAAAGCCATAAGGCAGAATATATTTTTGGTGTTTTAAAGGATAGATTAAAATTTTTTGATATCAAAAATAAATTGGTAGGGCAAACTTATGACGGCGCTGCCGTGATGTCCGGTGAATTGAATGGTCTTCAGGCAAAAGTTAGAACTATTGCACCACAAGCTTTATTTACTCACTGTCATGCGCATAGAATAAATTTAGTTTTGCAGGATACATGTAAAAAAATTAAAGAATGTCGTCTTTTTTTTGCTAGTTTAAGCGGATTTGCTTCATTTTTCTCGAGCTCGCCTAAACGGACTAATGTTTTAGAACAATTTGTTTCAAAAAAAATGCCAACAGTTTGTCAGACGATGGAATTTCAAATATAGGTTAGTTTTCACTGTAGCAGATTTTCGTAAAGAGCTTTTGGAAGTTTTTGATTTTATTATTGAAGGCGACGATTTTGAAAGTGATGATATCTCGATCCGTGAAGCAATCGGTTTGAAAAATTTATTAAATGATTACTCTTTTAATATTCTTTTAAATATTTTTAAGAAAGTGTTTACCCAAACCGATTTGATATTCAATGTTGTACAAAATCAGTCAAAGCTGGTACAAAATCTCAGAGATTTTCGTAATGATAGTAATTTTCAACACATACGCAGTGACGTTTTGGATTCGCTTGATATTTCCGAACCCCCCAAAAAAAGACAAAGGCATGATACAGATCTCGAAAAACGAGTATATTTTGAAATTTTGGATACTATAATTATGCAAATAGAAACTCGTTTTTCGAATTTTGAAGATTTGCAAATTTTTGACCTCTTTGACGATTCAAAATTTAAAAGTTACGCAAAAGAATTTCCAAAATATCTATTAGATAAGTTAATTAAGAATTATCCATCATTATTTAACCAAATAAAATTAGAAAATGAATTAAATTTTTATATGCTGATCCAAATATTTTCGGAAAGTGGGATAAGTTACAAAATATATATAATTTTATATACCGCAATTCATTACAACAAACTGTTACCGAAATTAATAAATTATTGTCATTAATTCTGTCATTACCACCAACTTCTGCCTAAAATGAACGGGATTTCTCTTGTCTCAAAAGAGTCAAAACGTATTGTCGAAATATTATGAAACAAGAGAGAATGTCAAGTTTATCTCAAATGTCAATAGAAAAAAAACTTTTAAAATCTCTCCAAAACACTAATAAATTTTACGGTGACGTTATAACCCATTTTGCTAGTTACAAACAACGTAGACTAGAATTAATTTATAAACATGTTTAGGTTCTAAATTTATAGGAAAAAAACAAAAAAAAAAAACAAAAAACAAATAAAAAGCAAAAAAAATAATAAAAAACAAAAAATCTCCTGTGATGATTAACGCCATTTAATTAGATGGAATACCTACCTGAGGAGAAAAAAAAAACAACCAACTTGCTTTAACCTTAGTCAAACTTTCAAATATTAAAAATTCATTATACTTACTTTTAGGTACGTAACACTGATTATGATTTTGTAAAAAATCGAAATCGTTCTGTGATGTTACCCTTAAAGTGTTTTTAATAAATATATTTTATACCTTTTACAAAGGATTATTCATTAAAAATTTTTGTGATTGATGGTATACTGCCAGCTACAGGAAAAATTCTTTCTTTTCCTAGTGTGCGTCTGTGTGTGTTTTAGAATAGAATAGAATAGAAATATGCTTTATTGCCATGAAAAATTTTACAATTTTATCGACAAAGCTTATATAGACAAGGCGGAAACGGCGGGTTCGTTGGGAAAAATATTCCCATGAGATATTTTTGCATAATCACATTCGTGAGACAGCCAGAATAAGGTTCAAGAAGTCGCCTACGAGAAAAGTGGGCCAATTTTTTTTTAACAATTTTTTTTTAATCAAATTGCAAAAATCAATATTTTTGGCCCGGACTAATTTTTTTTAAGTTTTTTGGACCATTCTGGACAAAAAAGATCTCTTATAATTTTTCTCTAAAATTGATCTTTTTCGAGTTATAAGCAAGTTAAAATTTGAAAAACGCGAAAATGGCCATTTTTAAGACTTAATAACTCGGTCAAAAATTATTATTTTGAAAGTCAGAAAGTGACTAAATCAAAGTTTAAAGTCGCCGCTACATGATCCTGAAGAAATCCGTGTCATTAATTTACTACTAAGCTGTTATTTTTAATTAATAACAATGAGTGGTTAGATCGTATTGACGCTGCTGTAAATGTGAGTGCGAGTAAGATGCACAATTGGACTGCTGGAATGGCTTCTCTCTCGCACTCAGCATTTACAGCCCCGCACACGTGCATGGCACTTATTATTATTACTTAAAAATAACAGCTTAGTAATAAAATAGTGACAAAAATTTCTTCAGGATCTTGTAGGGGGGCTTTAAACTTTGATTTAGTCATATATTGACTTTCATAATAATAACTTTTAACTGAGTTATTAAGCCTTGAAAATCGCCATTTTTCGTTTTTTTCAATTTTAAATTGCTTATAAGTCGAAAACGATCAACTTTAGAGAAAAATTATAAGAGACCTTTTTTGTCCAGAATGGTCCAAAAAATTAAAGAAAAAATTGTTCAGGCCAAAAATATTGATTCTTGCAATTTGATTAAAAAAAATTGTTAAAAAAAAATTGGCCCACTTTTCTCGTGGGCGACTTCTTGAACCTTATTCTGGGATGTCTCACGAATGTGATTATGCAAAAAAATCTCATGGGAATATTTTTCCCTTCGAACCCGCCGTTTTCGCCTTGTCTAATAAATAGTAAAAAAAAAACAAAACAGTAACAAACCAATTTACTAAAATTACATAAATCGTCAATCAGTTAAATAAAATAAATAAATAAATCGAAGTTAAAACAGAAATAATCAATTGCAAAAATTTAAATAAATTGCAAATCCATAGTCTACCTAATAATTAATAAAAAAGGTTTAAAAGTTAAAAAGTTAAGCTGCTGCATATGACACCCAAATATAGATAAAAAAATAATAAAAATACTACTTGTGCAAAGGGTACTGTAATTTCTTAGTTATTGACTAAAATAATCTTCTACTGAATAATATGGTCTTTCAGACAGGTAGGCTTTTGTCAGTTTACGGAATTTGGGAAAAGATGGTGCAGATTTTAGTTGTAGGCGGAGATGGTTGTACATTTTTTTTGCGGAATATAATATCGATTTCTTTACTAACTCCGAGGACGGGTTCGGCAAATAGACGTCAAACGTAGAATTTCTCGTGAAGTAGTGATGATTAGGTCTTGGTGGAAAGACATGTAGATGTTTACGAATTAAGCAAACAGTTTCTAAAATATACAAAGATGGAAGGGTTAAAATTCCGTGATCTTTGAAGTAACTTCTGCAGTGTGTTGTTCTTCTGAGGCCAAACAGATATCTTATAGCTCTTTTTTGTAATTTGAAAATAACATCGAATTGGGCAGTTGTACCAGAACCCCAAAAAGGAAGACCATAACGAAGATGTGACTCGAACAAAGAAAAATATGTTATTTTGGAAGATGCTAAATTGAGTTCATTCGAAACAGATCTTATAGCATAGCAGGCTGAAGAGAGTTTCTTCCGTAACAAATCGATATGGAGGGACCATTTAAGGTTGCTGTCCAAAAAAATGCCAAGAAATTTTACAGAATCAACGGTACTGATCTGGCTGTTATTAAGAGGTAAGGGTTGAAGAGCTCCTTTATAAGACAATGCTACTGTTTTATCTACGTTAAACGAGAGTAAATTTGAGTCAGACCAGGTTTTTATTGTAAGTAGATCAGAAGTTATAGTAGCATGAAGAGTTGCAATATTTGAGTTGCTCCAAGTGATACTGGTATCATCAGCAAAAAGAAAGATGTTTCCATCGATTTTTAAATTAGTGATGTCATTAATAAAGATAAGGAAAAGTAGAGGACCCAATACTGAACCTTGAGGTACCCCACATACAATGTTTTTGAGACTAGAGTCTTTATCATTTGCTCTAACCAGTTGTTTCCTATCTTCCAAGTAAGATTGGAACCAATCTAAAGAAATGCCTCGAATTCCGTAGAAATTTAGTTTTTTTATCAAAATGTTGTGATTTGCACAATCAAAAGCTTTGGCATAGTCACAAAAAACGGTGGCAGTGTAAAGATTATTGTTCAGTGCTTGATAAACCTCATGTAGTACAGAAAACATGGCATCAGTGGTGCATTTATTATTTAAAAAGCCGAACTGATTTTGTGATAAAATGTTGTTTTCAACTAGAAAGGACATAAGTCGGGCTTTATGAGTCCTCAATAATTTTGGAGAGTACCGGTAGTAGTGCAATAGGTCTATAATTGCAGGTATTAGATATTTCACCACCCTTATGAAGAGGAATAATGATGGCTGTCTTCAGGCACTCTGGAAATTTACCTTTCTCAAAAGAATCATTAATTAGTGAGATGAGGACTTCTAACACATTTTCTGGAAGATTAGAAAAAATTTTGATCGATAGACCATCAGTACTGCAGGAAGATTTGCTTTTGATACTATTAATTGTTTGGATTAGTTCAGATTTAACGACTGGTTTTATAAAGAATGAATTCGAGACCTTTCTTGAATTAGGGAGATATGAAATGGGATCTTGTTGTGGCAAAATAGTTGATGTAATATTTTTACTCACATTAACAAAGTATTCATTTAGATTTTCAGGGTCTGGAAGGAAAAATGTTTGAGCAGTGTGGGTTTTATTTCGAAGATCGTTTATTATGGACCAAGTTTCTTTTGCAACACTTTTGGAGCTTCCCAGACGGTTCTGGTAGTAGACTTTTTTAGCTGATTTTATAAGTTTAAGATAGGTTGCCCTATACTTGGTGATATATTCAGTGATAGAGACGTTGGTAGTAAATTTCTTGATATAGAGAAGAGAACGCATATTCTTGGAAGATATTCGGATACCTTTAGTAGTCCAGGGTTTGTGATGTTTTGGCTTAATTGCAATGAAAGGGAATGCTTTATTAAAGATACAGATAAGCTTATCTAAGAATTCACTGAAATTATTATTCACGTCCATGGCAGGAAAGCGCCACTCAGAGGTTAAGCATAAATTTTGGAATTTACGAAAGTTCCGGGTGGAAAAAATCCTGCCTAAACGTCGGGTTTTCGAGGAGGGTTTGCTGGAGATATTAAACTTCGTATAAACTGCTTCATGATCAGATAGTCCAGCATTAATAATTGTAGAGTGGACATCAAGTGGTGAGAAATCTGAGACTGTATAATCAATTATGGTAGATGAAGTTTTTGTAATCCTTGTAGGAGAATCAACGTGCATTGTTAGACCATACGATTCAAATATGTTGACCAAGGATATTCGTGTAGTACAAGCAGCAGCATAATCAATGTTAAAGTCCCCGCATAAAATTTTTCTACTTTTATGGGGCAGGTCATCTAACAAATTTAGCAGGTTCTGAAAAAATAGTTCCACGGAAGAAGCAGGTGATCTATAAATGCAAATAATATAAAGATTAAGATTCTTATTGTAAACTAAGGAAAACTCAAAGGAGGCTTCACTTAACAGAAAGTCATATTTTGTTACCAAAGAAAAATCATTACTCGTAGACAAAATTAGTGTCCCCCCATAAGCTGAGCTTGGACGATCATACCTAGCAATTGTGGTGTATTTATCTACAAACAAAGGCTCGTTGACTTCAAGCCAGTGCTCTGTAACCGCAACTACCGGGGGAAACCCTAATTCCTCCAGGAACAAAAACAATTCATCAGTTTTGTATCTTATAGAACGAATGTTAATCAGAACCATGCTAAAGTTGTTATCACTAAAACAATTTGAGGATTCTAGTCCCTCAGAACACGTCGTGATGTTTAAAAATTTCGTTTTGGAGAGGCAGCGGAATAGTAATTTTGGTGACATTCCCTTGATTTTTGCAGGTGGATAATTCTTTCAGAAGTGAGAAAGGACCTATAAGCATTAAGATCAGCTTCCACCTCATCTGGACCAATTCCATAGGCATTGTTGAAGTCTAGCAGAATTTGTCGTAGATCTTCTGTCTTAGTGGGAAGTCCCTCGGAAGCCAAAAAGAGTTTAACGCTTGTGTTGGTAAATCCATCGTAAAACACTGAAGCTGGTTGGTCATGTAGATAAGAAAGATGAAGTTTAATGGCTTTTAAGATATCCGGTTCCCTTAATCTGGCTAGAAGATATCGACTATTAGAGTTATTGGTTAATCGAACTCTTGGTGGGGTCAAAGGATCCAGATTTATCGATGGTTCTAAAGTATCCTTCTTAACGAAATTTATTGGCGAATGGAACGGATTCTTAGATTTACAAACTTCGATGGCTTGCTTGTCTGTACGTATGTTTGTGTTTTCTACTTCATCTTTGTTCTTGCGAGAATTGGTAATTTTTGTTTTATGGCGCTGGAACTAAGCCAATTAGCCAGAACAAATGTGTAAAAGTTATGCGGAAAATGCTTCATGTCGGTATTAATTTTGACATAATGATTCTTTTCCTAGTGGATTTAGAAAAAACCTTTGCCGACCCTGTCTCTAAAGCCACGAGCCGCCACTGTCTAGACTGAACTTACATCTAACCTCCCCTTCTGGTGGCCTTAATGTGTATTTAGAGGCCATCTCTGTGCAGAAAGCAACAAGAGGCAGTGGAAGATTCCAAGGGTGACTTCAAAATCCAAAGCATCCAACAACGACTCATCAACAGGACCGACTTGGTCTGTGAGCAATTTGATATGAAAATAAACATTAAGCAAAAATATCAACCAGAAAAAAAAACAGAACGTACCTGTTTTTTAATGCCATTTTAATTTCTTCTTTGAATATTTTTAAACAATATTATCCTCTATTTCTACTTCCATCTGCTCTGTTCTATCGTCTCTTAAAAATTCGTTGATGTATTTTGTGCATCTCTTTATAGTCTACGATAAGATATTTAAGGTCAATTTGCACCGATCTGTTTAATGGATAAAAATTATTGGATATGTAATTTAGCATGTTAACAATTACAAAAAACAAGGGTTGCCCGATCTAATCTTGTTCTAACTATAATTAATTAATAATTAAAAAATGACATTTTTTTATAAATTAAAAAAAAATCGACCCAGGCAGATATTATTTCAGATTTTTTAGGTAATTCGAAACAAAAAAGGTATTTTGTAATTTTTCTCTAAATTTGATCGTTTTCTAGTTATAACCAATTTAAAACTGACAAAAGAACGAAAGATAAGGATTTTCAAGGCTCAAAAACTCAAAAACATAAGTATAAAATATCATTTTTAAAATCACGAAGTACCTAAGTTCAAGTTCAAACCTTATTCTATCAGTTCTTGATAAATCTTTTGTACTTATTTCATTCTGAAACATTGTTTTTTAGTTGTTAATGCCCATCTCTCCATAAGAAACCTTCCTCATTAACCCTTAAACGTCCAACCTTTTTTAGGTTTCATGTACGCCCAAAGGTGGGTAAAAAATGTCCACCTCGAAAATAGCTAATATATTTATTGAGAGTTGTTGGAAATGGATTAAACTTAAGAAACTTATGCTTAATAAACACAGCATTTTGTAAAATATTAATATAAACAATTTACAAACCTTACAACAAAATTACAATGTACATCAAAATTAACATACCAGTAAAAGCCAGTAATTCAAATTTGTCGATTTTCTCCACATTCTTCCTTTCAGCCTCCTCATTGGCGGATAATTATGTCGATTATGTAATTATACGTCGATAATTATATGAATTATGTTCCTACCAATGAGAAATTATATAGAAACCTTTAGTAACAAGTTTTACCAAGGGTGTACTTTTTATGCCCACCCATTTTTAACTCAAGCTATTACTTTTATTTTCAAAAATATCGGTAGAACAAATTTAACATTCGATAAAAGGCTGTCTTTTTAACAATAAATAATTTTTGGAAAATTTTTAAACACGTAATAAATATGTTACAAGGGAATACGCATTAGGTGGACATTTTTTACCCACCGTTGGGCGTTTAAGGGTTAATATTTAAAAAGTACGTTTTAGAATAAAACATGGCTCAAATTCTTATCGAGATCTGATAGAAAAAGGTTTGACCTTGAATTTATGTACTTGATGATTACAAAAATGATATTTTTTACTTGTGTTTTTGAGCCTTGTAAATTATCATCTTTCGTTATCTTTTCAGTTTTAAATTGTTTATGACTCGAAAACGACCAACTTTAGAGAAAAGTTACTAAAGACCTTTTTTGTTTAGAATAATCCAAAAAATCTAAAATAATATCTACCTGGGTCGATTTTTTTTAAATTCATAAAAAATGTATTTTTTTAATTATTAATTAATTATAGGTCTGGATCACGCGTATGAAAAAAAAAGTTGATTAATAGCCAGCTGAAAATTTGTTAATAGCTTAAGGGTGTCTAGTCGGATAAACTTTGATATATGGGAACACTGGAACAGGGGCAGTTTTAACTGTGGAACAGGTTAAAAATTTGGAACGGTCATACCACGAAAGCGGCACATTTATTTTGTCCGACAGAATAGACTTAAACTCTCCGAACAGAGATTAAACTCTCATGCAAAAATCAGACTGCTATTTATCACCTGTCATAATTCCTGTCATTTGAAATATTTTACATGTTCCACACGTTAAAACGCCCATTTGGTGATAAATATCATTCTGATTTTTGCATGAGAGTTTAATCTCTGTTCGGAGAGTTTAGGTCTATTCTGTCGGACAAAATAAATGTGCCGTTTTCGTGGTATGACCGTTCCAAATTTTTAACCTGTTCCTCAGTTAAAACTGCCCCTGTTCCAGTGTTTCCATATATCATTTATCCGACTAGACACCCTTAAGCTATTAACAAATTTTCAGCTTGCTATTAATCAACTTTTTTTTTCATACGCGGGATCCAGACCTACTATAGTTAGAAAAAAATTAGATCGGGCATCCCTTGTTTTTTGTAATCGTTAACATGCTAAATTACATATCCAATAATTTTTATCCATTAAACAGATCGGTGCAAATCGACCTTATATCGTATCCTATAGTATTAATTTTTCGATAGTGTTCAACACAAGTTTCCTATTTGTATTTTTCAGTATTCCCGGTTTTTTTCTATTGTTGTGTTAATTTTTTAATCGTTTTATGTGTGTTAAAACTATCATGTCTTTTCTGATATTCTTCTAGTTTTTCGCGTTGTACTTTTAACTATTATGTTATGTTCTTTCGACTGCTTAATTTTGTTTTATCCACTTTTTTGTACATATGATTATCTTTGTTTTTATGTTGACCTCTTTTTTTCCATTAAATCTAAAATTTCCTCCGTTATCCATTGTTTTGTTTTTGTATCTAATTGACGTCAGAATTTCTTTTTGGCTTTTATCTGTATTTATCTTTATTAATAACCCTTCTTTATCGTTTCAGTATTTTGCAGAATTGGTTCTTTAATATTCATTAATCGATTATTGCCTTCCTTTGTCAGGTGTTGTCTTAGAAGTTGTTGTTGTATAATAAAATATTCTGTTATATTAAAATATGTTGCCCTAATTCAATTTTCTCGATTTTTGCATCTGTTGTCCTTCGTTTTATTATTTTTATTTTCAGCCTAATTTTGGTCACCACTAGATTGTGATCTGATCGTATGTCGGCACTTGGATACGTTTTTGCAGATTTAATTGAGTTCCTGTTTATTTGTCTAATTAACGCGTAGTCTATTTGGTTTATTACAATAATTATCTCTTGTTGATCTGCTGGTGACTTCCAAATATATACCTAGTCTTCTCTTTGGCATTTGTTTTCAATGGATTATTTGCACAGTATGCACAGCTATAGGAAGCAACCATAATCTATAATGAATCTTATGTATATGTGTTATAAAAAGTCAAGGCTGTTTATGGCTCCGCCCCGTCGTTATCTCTTAAGGTCTCACTCTCTTGTCGTTTCCCCATTACTGGGGATCGTGATTCTTCCAATATTCCTAACAACTTTTTTCCATTGGTCTATTATCTTCAGCTGATCTAGGAGCTTCACAGAATGAGTTTCCAGCTAAATTCTTAATTTGGTCGTACCATCTATACTAAATTTACATTCAAGATGCAGTAGAAATAAACAAACCAAAACACATTAAATGCTACTAGGAGCACTCCCAAATCATAATTTCCAATTTACAATGTATATACATTGTAAATTATGATTCGGGAATGCTTCTAGTAGCATTTAATGTGTCTTGGTTTGTTTACTGCATATTGATTTTAAAATTAGTATAGTTGATGATCGTCCTCTTGATCTTCTGCCCGGGACGTTTCCAGAAACAATTAATCTCTCCAAACTGTCGTCACCTCTGCGAACCATGTGACCAAAGAATTGTAGAATTCGTTGCAGACATTATTGTGGACAGCCTTTTTTTTTAATCTCGAGTTAGTTTAGAACGCAAACGTTTGTCGTATGAGCTGTCCAAAGTATGCGCAATATTCTTCTCCATCACCACATCTCAAATGCATCAATTATTTGGCGCTCGCGTGCGCGAAGGGTCCAACACAATTTTTGAACACTTCTATTTTTCTGATGTGTTGTCTCTTAAATATCCAAGCTTCCATTCCGTATAGTAATATAGAAAATATATAGCATCTTAGAGCCCTTAATCTGAGAGGTAACTAAAGGTCTTTGTTTGTAAAAAGTGTCTTCATTTTTATAAATGTTTGCCTTGCAGTTTCAATTCGGATTTTAATTTCTTTGCTTTGGTCATTTTTGTCATCAACCCAGGTTCCCCGATATTTGTATGTCTTTACTTTTTCTATTTGGGTTTGCTCTATCATTAACCTTTCATTTCCATGTTGTTTTTGAGACAATCATACCAACGTTATTGCTTTCGTACTCAACTCTTCGTAGCAGATCTTAAGGTGTAAAGAAATAATTACAATGATTCCATATATTTATGATTTTATTTACAAAATAATATTTGCCATATCAAATAAAGTATACTTATATAATTCCGTACAATACAATATATAGCTCTAAAGCTATTATTAGAAATTATAGATATATTTTTCAACGCTCCTCAGCAAGACACAAAACATTCACGTCTACATCTCTTTTGTATTTTGTCATATAATTTAAACAGCCCACATGTTCGTACTCTTGGAGTGAGTACTCCATTGTTATACTGACATTCATAGTATTCCTTGCAACTGCCATTTACGGGAAAACGTCCAGGTACTGTGCAGGTAATATCTAAGTCTCTATTACAATTAAAGGATGCCTCACAAATACCTAGCTTGGGATTAAACGAGCTGAATGGAGGACAATTGAACTGACGAATCTCGTAGCCATCACCATTAATTCTTTGTGTACAAGTATAGTACCGATTGCAATCTGTAGGGTGGACAAAAGTACCAACAGATCTGCAGACTAAGGGTGCCTCATTTGGACATTGAACAGGTTCTCTCGTACAAAGTTTGTTATTTGAATCAAAATTGGAGTCTACCGGACAGTCCATAGGTATATCTATTGTCTCGTTGACTAGGGAAACGCAAACATGATAAGAACTGCAGCTTACCGGATCAGGATAGATACCAGAGGAGACACATCTAAAACCGTCGTTTTGGGTTGTTGTGCTTTCAGTAGGACGTACAGTAGTTACTGATGTTTGGCCACAAGAGGAAGCAACACATCTTAATGTATTCAAGTCAATACTAGAACCAGGCGGACATGAGTGTTGCCGTATATGGTATTTATCTTCTAACCAATCCCAAATACAATCGTAATATCGACTACAGTTTGTGGGATGTAAGAAAGTACCTTCCATTTCGCATTTCAACTTTCTTTCTCCTGGACATTGTACGGGCCTGGTAGTGCAAATTTCATTGTCTGCGTCATATAAGGTACCAAGTGGACACGCTAACAAATACTTCACTGTACTGAAAACTGTATCTACACACAGATAATATTTATTGCAATCTACAGGGTGAGCAAATTTTCCTGCGTTAACACACACAAAATCTACAGAGCGCTCCGTAGCAGTTGAACCTGCTTGAGCACTCGTCGTTTCAGCCGACGGTTCGGGTTCTAGGCTAGTGGTAGTAATATCATCTACGGTAGTTTCATTGCCGTTATCATCAGTGGTGGTATTATCGTCGGTAGTCTTACTGGCACCAGCAGTTGAATTTGCTTGAGTACTAGTCGTAACAGTCGATGGTTCTGACTGTTGGCTAGTAGTTGTAATATTATCTACTGTACTTTCATGGCCGTTATCATCAGTGGTGGTATTATCGTCGGTAGTCTCACTGGCACCAGCATTTGAACTTGCTTGAGCACTAGTGGTTTCAGCCGACGGTTCTGGATCTTGGCTAGTGGTAGTAATATCATCTATTGTAGATTCATTGACGTTATCATCAGTGGTGGTATTATCGTCAGCAGTCTCACTGGAACCACCTGTGGAGCTTGCTTGTGTACTACTGGCTTCAGTCGACGGTTCTGGATCTTGGCTAGTGGTAGTAATATCATCTACTGTAGTTTCATTGCCGCTATCATCAGTGGTGGTATTATCGTCGGTAGACTTACTGGCACCAGCAGTTGAACTTGCTTGAGTAATAGTCGTAAAAGCCGATGGTTCTGACTGTTGGTTAGTAGTTGTAATATCGTCTACTGTAGTTTCATTGCGGTTATCATCACTGGTGGTATTATCGTCGGTAGTCTCACTGGCACCAGCAGTTGAACTTGCTTGAGTACTACTAGCTTCAATCGACGGTTCTGGATCTTGGCTAGTGGTAGTAGTATCATTTACTGTAGATTCATTGCTGTTATCATCAGCGGTGGTACTATCGACAGTGGACTCACTAGCACCAGCAGTTGAACTTGCTTGGCTACTAGTCGTTTCGTCAGACGGTTCTGGTTGTTGGCTAGTAGTAGTAATATTCTCTACAGTAGTTTCATTACCGTTATCATCAGTGGTGGTATTAACGTCTGTAGTCTCACTGGCACCAGCATTTGAACTTGCCTGAGTACTACTGGTTTCAATCGACGGTTCTGGATCTTGGCTAGTGGTAGTAATATCATCTATTGTAGTTTCATTGCCGTTATCATCAGTGGTGGTACTATCGTCAACAGTCTCACTGGAACTACCTGTTGAACTTGCTTGAGTACTACTGGTTTCAGTCGACGGTTCTCGATCTTGGCTAGTGGTAGTACGATCATCTACTGAAGTTTCATTGCCGCTATCATCAGTGGTGGTATTATCGTCGGTAGTCTCACTGCCACCTTCATTTGAACTTGCTTGAGTACTAGTGGTTTCAGCCGACGGTTCGGGATCTTGGCTAGTGTTAGTACTCTCATCTACTGTAGTTTCATTGCCGCTATCATCAGTGGTGGTATTATCGTCGGTTGTCTTACTGGCACCAGCAGTTGAACTTGCTTCAGTACTAGTCGTTTCAGATGATGGTTCCGATTGTTGGCTAGTAGTATTAATATCATATTCTGTAGTTTCATTGCCGTTATCACCAGTGGTGGTATTATCGTCAGCAGTCTCACTGGAACCACCTGTTGAGCTTGCTTGTGTACTACTGGTTTCAGTCGACGGTTCTGGATCTTGGCTAGTGGTAGTATTATCATCTACTGTAGTTTCATTGCCGCTATCATCAGTGTTGGTATTATCGTCGGTTGTCTTACTGGCACCAGCAGTTGAACTTGCTTCAGTACTAGTCGTTTCAGATGATGGTTCCGGTTGTTGGCTAGTAGTATTAATATCATCTACTGTAGTTCCATTGCCGTTATCATCAGTGGTGCTATTATCGTCGGTAGTCTCACTGGAACCAGCAGTTGAACTTGCTTCAGTACTAGTCGTTTCAGATGATGGTTCCGGTTGTTGGCTAGTAGTATTAATATAATCTACTGTAGTTTCATTGCCGTTATCATCAGTGGTGGTATTATCGTCGGTAGTCTCACTGGAACCAGCAGTTGAACTTGCTTGAGTACTAGTGGTTTCAGCCGACGGTTCTGGATCTTGGCTAGTGGTTGTAATGTCGTCTACTGTAGTTTCATTGCCGCTATCATCAGTGGTGGTATTATCGTCGGTTGTCTTACTGACACCAGCAGTTGAACTTGCTTCAGTACTAGTCGTTTCAGATGATGGTTCCGGTTGTTGGCTAGTAGTATTAATATCATATTCTGTAGTTTCATTGCCGTTATCACCAATGGTGGTATTATCGTCAGCACTCTCACTGGAACCACCTGTTGAGCTTGCTTGTGTACTACTGGTTTCAGTCGACGGTTTTGGATCTTGGCTAGTGGTAGTATTATTATCTACTGTAGTTTCATTGCCGCTATCATCAGTGGTGGTATTATCGTCGGTTGTCTTACTGGCACCAGCAGTTGAACTTGCTTCAGTACTAGTCGTTTCAGATGATGGTTCCGGTTGTTGGCTAGTAGTATTAATATCATCTACTGTAGTTTCATTGCCGTTATCATCAGTGGTGGTATTATCGTCGGTAGTCTCACTGGAACCAGCAGTTGAACTTGCTTGAGTACTAGTGGTTTCAGCCGACGGTTCTGGATCTTGGCTAGTGGTTGTAATATCGTCTATTGTAGTTTCATTGCCGTTATCACCAGTGGTGTTATTATCGTCAGCAGTCTCACTGGAACCACCTGTTGAGCTTGCTTGTGTACTACTGGTTTCAGTCGACGGTTCTGGATCTTGGGTAGTGGTAGTTCTATCATCTACTGTAGTTTCATTGCCGCTATCATCAGTGGTGGTACTATCGTCGGTTGTCTTACTGGCACCAGCAGTTGAACTTGCTTCAGTACTAGTCGTTTCAGATGATGGTTCCGGTTGTTGGCTAGTAGTATTAATATCATATTCTGTAGTTTCATTGCCGTTATCACCAATGGTGGTATTATCGTCAGCAGTCTCACTGGAACCACCTGTTGAGCTTGCTTGTGTACTACTGGTTTCAGTCGACGGTCCTGGATCTTGGCTAGTGGTAGTATTATCATCTACTGTAGTTTCATTGCCCCTATCATCAGTGGTGGTATTATCGTCGGTTGTCTTATTGGCACCAGGAGTTGAACTTGCTTCAGTACTAGTCGTTTCAGATGATGGTTCCGGTTGTTGGCTATTAGTATTAATATCATCTACTGTAGTTTCATTGCCGTTATCATCAGTGGTGGTATTATCGTCGGTAGTCTCACTGGAACCAGCAGTTGCACTTGCTTGAGTACTAGTGGTTTCAGCCGACGGTTCTGGATCTTGGCTAGTGGTTGTAATGTCGTCTATTGTAGTTTCATTACCGTTATCACCAGTGGTGATATTATCGTCAGCAGTCTCACTGGAACCACCTGTTGTGCTTGCTTGTGTACTACTGGTTTCAGTCGACGGATCTGGATCTTGGCTAGTGGTAGTATTATCATCTACTGTAGTTTCATTGCCGCTATCATCAGTGGTGGTATTATCGTCGGTTGTCTTACTGGCACCAGCAGTTGAACTTGCTTCAGTACTAGTCGTTTCAGATGATGGTTCCGGTTGTTGGCTAGTAGTATTAATATCATCTACTGTAGTTCCATTGCCGTTATCATCAGTGGCGGTATTATCGTCGGTAGTCTCACTGGAACCAGCAGTGGAACTTGCTTGAGTACTAGTGGTTTCAGCCGACGGTTCCGGATCTTGGTTAGTGGTTGTAATATCGTCTATTGTAGTTTCATTGCTGTTATCACCAGTGGTGGTATTATCGTCAGCAGTCTCACTGGAACCACCTGTTGAGCTTGCTTGTGTATTACTGGTTTCAGTCGACGGTTCTAGATCTTGGCTAGTGGTAGTATTATCATCTACTGTAGTTTCATTGCCGCTATCATCAGTGGTGGTATTATGGTCGGTTGTCTTACTGGCACCAGCAGTTGAACTTGCTTCAGTACTAGTCGTTTCAGATGATGGTTCCGGTTGTTCGCTAGTAGTATTAATATCATCTACTGTAGTTTCATTGCCGTTATCAGCAGTGGTGGTATTATCGTCGGTAGTCTCACTGGAACCAGCAGTTGAACTTGCTTGAGTACTAGTGGTTTTAGCGGACGGTTCTGGATCTTGGCTAGTGTTAGTACTCTCATCTACTGTAGTTTCATTGCCGCTATCATCAGTGGTGGTATTATCGTCGGTTGTCTTACTGGCACCAGCAGTTGAACTTGCTTCAGTACTAGTCGTTTCAGATGATGGTTCCGATTGTTGGCTAGTAGTATTAATATCATATTCTGTAGTTTCATTGCCGTTATCACCAGTGGTGGTATTATCGTCAGCAGTCTCACTGGAACCACCTGTTGAGCTTGCTTGTGTACTACTGGTTTCAGTCGACGGTTCTGGATCTTGGCTAGTGGTAGTATTATCATCTACTGTAGTTTCATTGCCGCTATCATCAGTGTTGGTATTATCGTCGGTTGTCTTACTGGCACCAGCAGTTGAACTTGCTTCAGTACTAGTCGTTTCAGATGATGGTTCCGGTTGTTGGCTAGTAGTATTAATATCATCTACTGTAGTTCCATTGCCGTTATCATCAGTGGTGCTATTATCGTCGGTAGTCTCACTGGAACCAGCAGTTGAACTTGCTTCAGTACTAGTCGTTTCAGATGATGGTTCCGGTTGTTGGCTAGTAGTATTAATATAATCTACTGTAGTTTCATTGCCGTTATCATCAGTGGTGGTATTATCGTCGGTAGTCTCACTGGAACCAGCAGTTGAACTTGCTTGAGTACTAGTGGTTTCAGCCGACGGTTCTGGATCTTGGCTAGTGGTTGTAATGTCGTCTACTGTAGTTTCATTGCCGCTATCATCAGTGGTGGTATTATCGTCGGTTGTCTTACTGACACCAGCAGTTGAACTTGCTTCAGTACTAGTCGTTTCAGATGATGGTTCCGGTTGTTGGCTAGTAGTATTAATATCATATTCTGTAGTTTCATTGCCGTTATCACCAGTGGTGGTATTATCGTCAGCACTCTCACTGGAACCACCTGTTGAGCTTGCTTGTGTACTACTGGTTTCAGTCGACGGTTTTGGATCTTGGCTAGTGGTAGTATTATTATCTACTGTAGTTTCATTGCCGCTATCATCAGTGGTGGTATTATCGTCGGTTGTCTTACTGGCACCAGCAGTTGAACTTGCTTCAGTACTAGTCGTTTCAGATGATGGTTCCGGTTGTTGGCTAGTAGTATTAATATCATCTACTGTAGTTTCATTGCCGTTATCATCAGTGGTGGTATTATCGTCGGTAGTCTCACTGGAACCAGCAGTTGAACTTGCTTGAGTACTAGTGGTTTCAGCCGACGGTTCTGGATCTTGGCTAGTGGTTGTAATATCGTCTATTGTAGTTTCATTGCCGTTATCACCAGTGGTGTTATTATCGTCAGCAGTCTCACTGGAACCACCTGTTGAGCTTGCTTGTGTACTACTGGTTTCAGTCGACGGTTCTGGATCTTGGGTAGTGGTAGTTCTATCATCTACTGTAGTTTCATTGCCGCTATCATCAGTGGTGGTACTATCGTCGGTTGTCTTACTGGCACCAGCAGTTGAACTTGCTTCAGTACTAGTCGTTTCAGATGATGGTTCCGGTTGTTGGCTAGTAGTATTAATATCATATTCTGTAGTTTCATTGCCGTTATCACCAATGGTGGTATTATCGTCAGCAGTCTCACTGGAACCACCTGTTGAGCTTGCTTGTGTACTACTGGTTTCAGTCGACGGTCCTGGATCTTGGCTAGTGGTAGTATTATCATCTACTGTAGTTTCATTGCCCCTATCATCAGTGGTGGTATTATCGTCGGTTGTCTTATTGGCACCAGGAGTTGAACTTGCTTCAGTACTAGTCGTTTCAGATGATGGTTCCGGTTGTTGGCTATTAGTATTAATATCATCTACTGTAGTTTCATTGCCGTTATCATCAGTGGTGGTATTATCGTCGGTAGTCTCACTGGAACCAGCAGTTGCACTTGCTTGAGTACTAGTGGTTTCAGCCGACGGTTCTGGATCTTGGCTAGTGGTTGTAATGTCGTCTATTGTAGTTTCATTACCGTTATCACCAGTGGTGATATTATCGTCAGCAGTCTCACTGGAACCACCTGTTGTGCTTGCTTGTGTACTACTGGTTTCAGTCGACGGATCTGGATCTTGGCTAGTGGTAGTATTATCATCTACTGTAGTTTCATTGCCGCTATCATCAGTGGTGGTATTATCGTCGGTTGTCTTACTGGCACCAGCAGTTGAACTTGCTTCAGTACTAGTCGTTTCAGATGATGGTTCCGGTTGTTGGCTAGTAGTATTAATATCATCTACTGTAGTTCCATTGCCGTTATCATCAGTGGCGGTATTATCGTCGGTAGTCTCACTGGAACCAGCAGTGGAACTTGCTTGAGTACTAGTGGTTTCAGCCGACGGTTCCGGATCTTGGTTAGTGGTTGTAATATCGTCTATTGTAGTTTCATTGCTGTTATCACCAGTGGTGGTATTATCGTCAGCAGTCTCACTGGAACCACCTGTTGAGCTTGCTTGTGTATTACTGGTTTCAGTCGACGGTTCTAGACCTTGGCTAGTGGTAGTATTATCATCTACTGTAGTTTCATTGCCGCTATCATCAGTGGTGGTATTATGGTCGGTTGTCTTACTGGCACCAGCAGTTGAACTTGCTTCAGTACTAGTCGTTTCAGATGATGGTTCCGGTTGTTCGCTAGTAGTATTAATATCATCTACTGTAGTTTCATTGCCGTTATCAGCAGTGGTGGTATTATCGTCGGTAGTCTCACTGGAACCAGCAGTTGAACTTGCTTGAGTACTAGTGGTTTTAGCGGACGGTTCTGGATCTTGGCTAGTGGTTGTAATATCGTCTATTGTAGTTTCATTGCCGTTATCACCAGTGGTGGTATTATCATCAGCAGCCTCACTGGAACCACCTGTTGAGCTTGCTTGTGTACTGCTGGTTTCAGTCGACGCTTCTGGATCTTGGCTAGTGGTAGTACTATCATCTACTGTAGATTCATTGCCGCTATCATCAGTGGTGGTATTATCGTCGGTTGTCTTACTGGCACCAGCAGTTGAACTTGCTTCAGTACTAGTCGTTTCAAATGATGTTTCCGGTTGTTGGCTAGTAGTATTAATATCATCTACTGTAGTTTCATTGCCGTTATCATCAGTGGTGGTATTATGGTCGGTAGTCTCACTGGAACCAGCAGTTGAACTTGCTTGAGTACTAGTGGTTTCAGCCGACGGTTCTGGATCTTGGCTAGTGGTTGTAATGTCGTCTATTGTAGTTTCATTGCCGTTATCACCAGTGGTGGTATTATCGTCAGCAGTCTCACTGGAACCACCTGTTGAGCTTGCTTGTGTACTACTGGTTTCAGTCGACGGTTCTATACCTTGGCTAGGGGTAGAACTATCATCTACTGTAGTTTTATTGCTGTTCTCATTAGTGGTGGTATTAGCTTCGGTAGTCTCACTGGCACCAGCAATTGAACTTGCTTGAGTACTAGTGGTTTCAGCCGACCGTTCTGGATCTTGGCTAGTGGTTGTTATATCGTCTATTGTAGTTTCATTGCCGTTATCACCAGTGGTGGTACTATCGTCAGCAGTCTCACTGGAACCACCTGTTGAGCTTGCTTGTGTACTACTGGTTTCAGTCGACGGTTCTGCATCTTGGCTAGTGGTAGTACTATCATCTACTGTAGTTTCATTGCCGCTATCATCAGTGGTGGTATTATTGTCGGTAGTCTCACTGGAACCAGCAGTTGAACTTGCTTGAGTACTAGTGGTTTCAGCCGAAGGTTCTGGATCTTGGCTAGTGGTTGTAATGTCGTCTATTGTAGTTTCATTGCCGTTATCACCAGTGGTGGTATTATCGTCAGCAGTCTCACTGGAACCACCTGTTGAGCTTGCTTGTGTACTACTGGTTTCAGTCGACGGTCCTGGATCTTGGCTAGTGGTAGTATTATCATCTACTGTAGTTTCATTGCCGCTATCATCAGTGGTGGTATTATCGTCGGTTGTTTTATTGGCACCAGGAGTTGAACTTGCTTCAGTACTAGTCGTTTCAGATGATGGTTCCGGTTGTTGGCTATTAGTATTAATATCATCTACTGTAGTTTCATTGCCGTTATCATCAGTGGTGGTATTATCGTCGGTAGTCTCACTGGAACCAGCAGTTGAACTTGCTTGTGTACTACTGGTTTTAGTCGACGGTCCTGGATCTTGGCTAGTGGTAGTATTATCATCTACTGTAGTTTCATTGCCGCTATCATCAGTGGTGGTATTATCGTCGGTTGTCTTATTGGCACCAGGAGTTGAACTTGCTTCAGTACTAGTCGTTTCAGATGATGGTTCCGGTTGTTGGCTAGTAGTATTAATATCATATTCTGTAGTTTCATTGCCGTTATCACCAGTGGTGGTATTATCGTCAGCAGTCTCACTGGAACCACCTGTTGAGCTTGCTTGTGTACTACTGGTTTCAGTCGACGGTCCTGGATCTTGGCTAGTGGTAGTATTATCATCTACTGTAGTTTCATTGCCGCTATCATCAGTGGTGGTATTATCGTCGGTTGTCTTATTGGCACCAGGAGTTGAACTTGCTTCAGTACTAGTCGTTTCAGATGATGGTTCCGGTTGTTGGCTATTAGTATTAATATCATCTACTGTAGTTTCATTGCCGTTATCATCAGTGGTGGTATTATCGTCGGTAGTCTCACTGGAACCAGCAGTTGAACTTGCTTGAGTACTAGTGGTTTCAGCCGACGGTTCTGGAGCTTGGCTAGTGGTTGTAATGTCGTCTATTGTAGTTTCATTACCGTTATCACCAGTGGTGATATTATCGTCAGCAGTCTCACTGGAACCACCTGTTGTGCTTGCTTGTGTACTACTGGTTTCAGTCGACGGATCTGGATCTTGGCTAGTGGTAGTATTATCATCTACTGTAGTTTCATTGCCGCTATCATCAGTGGTGGTATTATCGTCGGTTGTCTTACTGGCACCAGCAGTTGAACTTGCTTCAGTACTAGTCGTTTCAGATGATGGTTCCGGTTGTTGGCTGGTAGTATTAATATCATCTACTGTAGTTCCATTGCCGTTATCATCAGTGGTGGTATTATCGTCGGTAGTCTCACTGGAACCAGCAGTGGAACTTGCTTGAGTACTAGTGGTTTCAGCCGACGGTTCCGGATCTTGGTTAGTGGTTGTAATATCGTCTATTGTAGTTTCATTGCTGTTATCACCAGTGGTGGTATTATGGTCAGCAGTCTCACTGGAACCACCTGTTGAGCTTGCTTGTGTATTACTGGTTTCAGTCGACGGTTCTAGATCTTGGCTAGTGGTAGTATTATCATCTACTGTAGTTTCATTGCCGCTATCATCAGTGGTGGTATTATGGTCGGTTGTCTTACTGGCACCAGCAGTTGAACTTTCTTCAGTACTAGTCGTTTCAGATGATGGTTCCGGTTGTTGGCTAGTAGTATTAATATCATCTACTGTAGTTTCATTGCCGTTATCAGCAGTGGTGGTATTATCGTCGGTAGTCTCACTGGAACCAGCAGTTGAACTTGCTTGAGTACTAGTGGTTTTAGCGGACGGTTCTGGATCTTGGCTAGTGGTTGTAATATCGTCTATTGTAGTTTCATTGCCGTTATCACCAGTGGTGGTATTATCGTCAGCAGCCTCACTGGAACCACCTGTTGAGCTTGCTTGTGTACTGCTGGTTTCAGTCGACGCTTCTGGATCTTGGCTAGTGGTAGTACTATCATCTACTGTAGTTTCATTGCCGCTATCATCAGTGGTGGTATTATCGTCGGTTGTCTTACTGGCACCAGCAGTTGAACTTGCTTCAGTACTAGTCGTTTCAAATGATGTTTCCGGTTGTTGGCTAGTAGTATTAATATCATCTACTGTAGTTTCATTGCCGTTATCATCAGTGGTGGTATTATGGTCGGTAGTCTCACTGGAACCAGCAGTTGAACTTGCTTGAGTACTAGTGGTTTCAGCCGACGGTTCTGGATCTTGGCTAGTGGTTGTAATGTCGTCTATTGTAGTTTCATTGCCGTTATCACCAGTGGTGGTATTATCGTCAGCAGTCTCACTGGAACCACCTGTTGAGCTTGCTTGTGTACTACTGGTTTCAGTCGACGGTTCTATACCTTGGCTAGTGGTAGAACTATCATCTACTGTAGTTTTATTGCTGTTCTCATTAGTGGTGGTATTAGCTTCGGTAGTCTCACTGGCACCAGCAATTGAACTTGCTTGAGTACTAGTGGTTTCAGCCGACCGTTCTGGATCTTGGCTAGTGGTTGTAATATCGTCTATTGTAGTTTCATTGCCGTTATCACCAGTGGTGGTATTATCGTCAGCAGTCTCACTGGAACCACCTGTTGAGCTTGCTTGTGTACTACTGGTTTCAGTCGACGGTTCTGGATCTTGGCTAGTGTTAGTACTCTCATCTACTGCAGTTTTATTGCCGCTATCATCAGTGGTGGTATTATCGTCGGTTGTCTTACTGGCACCAGCAGTTGAACTTGCTTCAGTACTAGTCGTTTCAGATGATGGTTCTGATTGTTGGCTAGTAGTATTAATATCATATTCTGTAGTTTCATTGCCGTTATCACCAGTGGTGGTATTATCGTCAGCAGTCTCACTGGAACCACCTGTTGAGCTTGCTTGTGTACTACTGGTTTCAGTCGACGGTTCTGGATCTTGGCTAGTGGTAGTATTATCATCTACTGTAGTTTCATTGCCGTTATAATCAGTGGTGGTATTATCGTCGGTAGTCTCACTGGAACCAGCAGTTGAACTTGCTTGAGTACTAGTGGTTTCAGCCGACGGTTCTGGATCTTGGCTAGTGGTTGTAATGTCGTCTATTGTAGTTTCATTACCGTTATCACCAGTGGTGGTATTATCGTCAGCAGTCTCACTGGAACCAGCTGTTGTGCTTGCTTGTGTACTACTGGTTTCAGTCGACGGTTCTGGATCTTGGCTAGTGGTAGTATTATCATCTACTGTAGTTTCATTGCCGCTATCATCAGTGTTGGTATTATCGTCGGTTGTCTTACTGGCACCAGCAGTTGAACTTGCTTCAGTACTAGTCGTTTCAGATGATGGTTCCGGTTGTTGGCTAGTAGTATTAATATCATCTACTGTAGTTTCATTGCCGTTATCATCAGTGGTGGTATTATCGTCGGTAGTCTCACTGGAACCAGCAGTTGAACTTGCTTGAGTACTAGTGGTTTCAGCCGATGGTTCTGGATCTTGTCTAGTGGTTGTAATGTCGTCTACTGTAGTTTCATTACCGCTATCATCAGTGGTGGTATTATCGTCGGTTGTCTTACTGACACCAGCAGTTGAACTTGCTTCAGTACTAGTCGTTTCAGATGATGGTTCCGGTTGTTGGCTAGTAGTATTAATATCATATTCTGTAGTTTCATTGCCGTTATCACCAGTGGTGGTATTATCGTCAGCAGTCTCACTGGAACCACCTGTTGAGCTTGCTTGTGTACTACTGGTTTCAGTCGACGGTTTTGGATCTTGGCTAGTGGTAGTATTATCATCTACTGTAATTTCATTGCCGCTATCATCAGTGGTGGTATTATCGTCGGTTGTCTTACTGGCACCAGCAGTTGAACTTGCTTCAGTACTAGTCGTTTCAAATGATGGTTCCGGTTGTTGGCTAGTAGTATTAATATCATCTACTGTAGTTTCATTGCCGTTATCATCAGTGGTGGTATTATCGTCGGTAGTCTCACTGGAACCAGCAGTTGAACTTGCTTGAGTACTAGTGGTTTCATCCGACGGTTCTGGATCTTGGCTAGTGGTTGTAATGTCGTCTATTGTAGTTTCATTACCGTTATCACCAGTGGTGGTATTATCGTCAGCAGTCTCACTGGAACCACCTGTTGAGCTTGCTTGTGTACTACTGGTTTCAGTCGACGGTTCTGGATCTTGGCTAGTGGTAGTACTATCATCTACTGTAGTTTCATTGCCGCTATCATCAGCGGTGGTATTATCGTCGGTTGTCTTACTGGCACCAGCAGTTGAACTTGCTTCAGTACTAGTCGTTTCAGATGATGGTTCCGGTTGTTGGCTAGTAGTATTAATATCATATTCTGTAGTTTCATTGCCGTTATCACCAGTGGTGGTATTATCGTCAGCAGTCTCACTGGAACCACCTGTTGAGCTTGCTTGTGTACTACTGGTTTCAGTCGACGGTTCTGGATCTTGGCTAGTGGTAGTATTATCATCTACTGTAGTTTCATTGCCGCTATCATCAGTGGTGGGATTATCATCGGTTGTCTTACTGGCACCAGCAGTTGAACTTGCTTCAATACTAGTCGTTTCAGATGATGGTTCCGGTTGTTGGCTAGTAGTATTAATATCATCTACTGTAGTTCCATTGCCGTTATCATCAGTGGTGGTATTATCGTCGGTAGTCTCACTGGAACCAGCAGTTGAACTTGCTTGAGTACTAGTGGTTTCAGCCGACGGTTCCGGATCTTGGCTAGTGGTTGTAATATCGTCTATTGTAGTTTCATTGCCGTTATCACCAGTGGTGGTATTATCGTCAGCAGTCTCACTGGAACCACCTGTTGAGCTTGCTTGTGTACTACTGGTTTCAGTCGACGGTTCTGGAGTTTGGCTAGTGGTAGTATTATCATCTACTGTAGTTTCATTGCCGCTATCATCAGTGGTGGTATTATCGTCGGTTGTCTTACTGGCACCAGCAGTTGAACTTGCTTCAGTACTAGTCGTTTCAGATGATGGTTCCGGTTGTTGGCTAGTAGTATTAATATCATCTACTGTAGTTCCATTGCCGTTATCATCAGTGGTGGTATTATCGTCGGTAGTCTCACTGGAACCAGCAGTTGAACTTGCTTGAGTACTAGTGGTTTCAGCCGACGGTTCCGGATCTTGGCTAGTGGTTGTAATATCGTCTATTGTAGTTTCATTGCCGTTATCACCAGTGGTGGTATTATCGTCAGCAGTCTCACTGGAACCACCTGTTGAGCTTGCTTGTGTACTACTGTTTTCAGTCGACGGTTCTGGAGCTTGGCTAGTGGTAGTATTATCATCTACTGTAGTTTCATTGCCGCTATCATCAGTGGTGGTATTATCGTTGGTTGTCTTACTGGCACCAGCAGTTGAACTTGCTTCAGTACTAGTCGTTTCAGATGATGGTTCCGGTTGTTGGCTAGTAGTATTAATATCATCTACTGTAGTTTCATTGCCGTTATCATCAGTGGTGGTATTATCGTCGGTAGTCTCACTGGAACCAGCAGTTGAACTTGCTTGAGTACTAGTGGTTTCAGCCGACGGTTCTGGATCTTGGCTAGTGGTTGTAATGTCGTCTATTGTAGTTTCATTACCGTTATCACCAGTGGTGGTATTATCGTCATCAGCCTCACTGGAACCACCTGTTGAGCTTGCTTGTGTACTACTGGTTTCAGTCGACGGTTCTGGATCTTGGCTAGTGGTAGTACTATCATCTACTGTAGTTTCATTGCTGTTATCATCAGTGGTGGTACTATCGTCGGTAGACTCACTAGCACCCGCTGTTGAACTTGCTTCAGTACTAGTCGTTTCGTCAGACGGTTCTGGATCTTGGCTAGTGGTTGTAATTTCGTCTATTGTAGTTTCATTGCCGTTATCACCAGTGGTGGTATTATCGTCAGCAGTCTCACTGGAACCACCTGTTGAAATTGCTTGTGTACTACTGGTTTCAGTCGACGGTTCTGGATCTTGGCTAGTGGTAGTATTATCATCTACTGTAGTTTCATTGCCGTTATAATCAGTGGTGGTATTATCGTCGGTAGTCTTACTGGAACCAGCAGTTGAACTTGTTTGAGTACTAGTGGTTTCAGCCGACGGTTCTGGATCTTGGCTAGTGGTTGTAATGTCGTCTACTGTAGTTTCATTGCCGCTATCATCAGTGGTGGTATTATCGTCGGTTGTCTTACTGGCACCAGCAGTTGAACTTGCTTCAGTACTAGTCGTTTCAGATGATGGTTCCGGTTGTTGGCTAGTAGTATTAATATCATAATCTGTAGTTTCATTGCCGTTATCACCAGTGGTGGTATTATCGTCAGAAGTCTCACTGGAACCACCTGTTGAGCTTGCTTGTGTACTACTGGTTTCAGTCGACGGTTTTGGATCTTGGCTAGTGGTAGTATTTCCATCTACTGTAGTTTCATTGCCGCTATCATCAGTGGTGGTATTATCGTCGGTAGTCTTACTGGCACCAGCAGTTGAACTTGCTTCAGTACTAGTCGTTTCAGATGATGGTTCCGGTTGTTGGCTAGTAGTATTAATATCATCTACTGTAGTTTCATTGCCGTTATCATCAGTGGTGGTATTATCGTCGGTAGTCTCACTGGAACCAGCAGTTGAACTTTCTTGAGTACTAGTGGTTTCAGCCGACGGTTCTGGATCTTGGCTAGTGGTTGTAATGTCGTCTACTGTAGTTTCATTGCCGTTATCACCAGTGGTGGTATTATCGTCAGCAGTCTCACTGGAACCACCTGTTGAGCTTGCTTGTGTACTACTGGTTTCAGTCGACGGTTCTGGATCTTGGCTAGTGGTAGTACTATCATCTACTGTAGTTTCATTGCCGCTATCATCAGTCGTGGTATTATCGTCGGTTGTCTTACTGGCACCAGCAGTTGAACTTGCTTCAGTACTAGTCGTTTCAGATGATGGTTCCGGTTGTTGGCTAGTAGTATTAATATCATATTCTGTAGTTTCATTGCCGTTATCACCAGTGGTGGTATTATCGTCAGCAGTCTCACTGGAACCACCTGTTGAGCTTGCTTGTGTACTACTGGTTTCAGTCGACGGTTCTGGATCTTGGCTAGTGGTAGTACTATCATCTACTGTAGATTCATTGCTGTTATCATCAGTGGTGGTACTATCGTCGGTAGAGTCACTAGCACCAGCTGTTGAACTTGCTTCAGTACTAGTCGTTTCGTCAGACGGTTCTGGATCTTGGCTAGTGGTTGTAATTTCGTCTATTGTAGTTTCATTGCCGTTATCACCAGTGGTGGTATTATCGTCAGCAGTCTCACTGGAACCACCTGTTGAGCTTGCTTGTGTACTACTGGTTTCAGTCGACGGTTCTGGATCTTGGCTAGTGGTAGTATTATCATCTACTGTAGTTTCATTGGCGTTATAATCAGTGGTGGTATTATCGTCGGTAGTCTCACTGGAACCAGCAGTTGAACTTGATTGAGTACTAGTGGTTTCAGCCGACAGTTCTGGATCTTGGCTAGTGGTTGTAATGTCGTCTATTGTAGTTTCATTACCGTTATCACCAGTGGTGGTATTATCGTCAGCAGTCTCACTGGAACCACCTGTTGTGCTTGCTTGTGTACTACTGGTTTCAGTCGACGGTTCTGGATCTTGGCTAGTGGTAGTATTATCATCTACTGTAGTTTCATTGCCGCTATCATCAGTGTTGGTATTATCGTCGGTTGTCTTACTGGCACCAGCAGTTGAACTTGCTTCAGTACTAGTCGTTTCAGATGATGGTTCCGGTTGTTGGCTAGTAGTATTAATATCATCTACTGTAGTTCCATTGCCGTTATCATCAGTGGTGGTATTATCGTCGGTAGTCTCACTGGAACCAGCAGTTGAACTTGCTTCAGTACTAGTCGTTTCAGATGATGGTTCCGGTTGTTGGCTAGTAGTATTAATATCATCTACTGTAGTTTCATTGCCGCTATCATCAGTGGTGGTATTATCGTCGGTAGTCTCACTGGAACCAGCAGTTGAACTTGCTTGAGTACTAGTGGTTTCAGCCGACGGTTCTGGATCTTGGCTAGTGGTTGTAATGTCGTCTACTGTAGTTTCATTGCCGCTATCATCAGTGGTGGTATTATCGTCGGTTGTCTTACTGGCACCAGCAGTTGAACTTGCTTCAGTACTAGTCGTTTCAGATGATGGTTCCGGTTGTTGGCTAGTAGTATTAATATCATATTCTGTAGTTTCATTGCCGTTACCACCAGTGGTGGTATTATCGTCAGCAGTCTCACTGGAACCACCTGTTGAGCTTGCTTGTGTACTACTGGTTTCAGTCGACGGTTTTGGATCTTGGCTAGTGGTAGTATTACCATCTACTGTAGTTTCATTGCCGCTATCATCAGTGGTGGTATTATCGTCGGTTGTCTTACTGGCACCAGCAGTTGAACTTGCTTCAGTACTAGTCGTTTCAGATGATGGTTCCGGTTGTTGGCTAGTAGTATTAATATCATCTACTGTAGTTTCATTGCCGTTATCATCAGTGGTGGTATTATCGTCGGTAGTCTCACTGGAACCAGCAGTTGAACTTTCTTGAGTACTAGTGGTTGTAATGTCGTCTACTGTAGTTTCATTGCCGTTATCACCAGTGGTGGTATTATTGTCAGCAGTCTCACTGGAACCACCTGTTGAGCTTGCTTGTGTACTACTGGTTTCAGTCGACGGTTCTGGATCTTGGCTAGTGGTAGTACTATCATCTACTGTAGTTTCATTGCCGCTATCGTCAGTGGTGGTATTATCGTCGGTTGTCTTACTGGCACCAGCAGTTGAACTTGCTTCAGTACTAGTCGTTTCAGATGATGGTTCCGGTTGTTGGCTAGTAGTATATATATCATATTCTGTAGTTTCATTGCCGTTATCACCAGTGGTGGTATTATCGTCAGCAGTCTCACTGGAACCACCTGTTGAGCTTGCTTGTGTACTACTGGTTTCAGTCGACGGTTCTGGATCTTGGCTATTGGTTGTAATATCGTCTATTGTAGTTTCATTGCCGTTATCACCAGTGGTGGTATTATCGTCAGCAGTCTCACTGGAACCACCTGTTGAGCTTGCTTGTGTATTACTGGTTTCAGTCGACGGTTCTGGAGCTTGGCTAGTGGTAGTATTATCATCTACTGTAGTTTCATTGCCGCTATCATCAGTGGTGGTATTATCGTCGGTTGTCTTACTGGCACCAGCAGTTGAACTTGCTTCAGTACTAGTCGTTTCAGATGATGGTTCCGGTTGTTGGCTAGTAGTATTAATATCATCTACTGTAGTTCCATTGCCGTTATCATCAGTGGTGGTATTATCGTCGGTAGTCTCACTGGAACCAGCAGTTGAACTTGCTTGAGTACTAGTGGTTTCAGCCGACGGTTCCGGATCTTGGCTAGTGGTTGTAATATCGTCTATTGTAGTTTCATTGCCGTTATCACCAGTGGTGGTATTATCGTCAGCAGTCTCACTGGAACCACCTGTTGAGCTTGCTTGTGTATTACTGGTTTCAGTCGACGGTTCTGGAGCTTGGCTAGTGGTAGTATTATCATCTACTGTAGTTTCATTGCCGCTATCATCAGTGGTGGTATTATAGTCGGTTGTCTTACTGGCACCAGCAGTTGAACTTGCTTCAGTATTAGTCGTTTCAGATGATGGTTCCGGTTGTTGGCTAGTAGTATTAATATCATCTACTGTAGTTTCATTGCCGTTATCATCAGTGGTGGTATTATCGTCGGTAGTCTCACTGGAACCAGCAGTTGAACTTGCTTGAGTACTAGTGGTTTCAGCCGACGGTTCTGGATCTTGGCTAGTGGTTGTAATGTCGTCTATTGTAGTTTCATTACCGTTATCACCAGTGGTGGTATTATCGTCATCAGCCTCACTGGAACCACCTGTTGAGCTTGCTTGTGTACTACTGGGTTCAGTCGACGGTTCTGGATCTTGGCTAGTGGTAGTACTATCATCTACTGTAGTTTCATTGCTGTTATCATCAGTGGTGGTACTATCGTCGGTAGACTCACTAGCACCAGCTGTTGAACTTGCTTCAGTACTAGTCGTTTCGTCAGACGGTTCTGGATCTTGGCTAGTGGTTGTAATTTCGTCTATTGTAGTTTCATTGCCGTTATCACCAGTGGTGGTATTATCGTCGGTTGTCTTACTGGCACCAGCAGTTGAACTTGCTTCAGTATTAGTCGTTTCAGATGATGGTTCCGGTTGTTGGCTAGTAGTATTAATATCATCTACTGTAGTTTCATTGCCGTTATCATCAGTGGTGGTATTATCGTCGGTAGTCTCACTGGAACCAGCAGTTGACCTTGCTTGAGTACTAGTGGTTTCAGCCGACGGCTCTGGATCTTGGCTAGTGGTTGTAATGTCGTCTATTGTAGTTTCATTGCCGTTATCACCAGTGGTGATACTATCTTCAGCAGTCCCACTGGAACCACCTGTTGAGCTTGCTTGTGTACTACTGGTTTCAGTCGACGGTTCTGGATCTTGGCTAGTGGTAGTATTATCATCTACTGTAGTTTCATTGCCGCTATCATCAGTGGTGGTATTATCGTCGGTTGTCTTACTGGCACCAGCAGTTGAACTTGCTTCAGTATTAGTCGTTTCAGATGATGGTTCCGGTTGTTGGCTAGTAGTATTAATATCATCTACTGTAGTTTCATTGCCGTTATCATCAGTGGTGGTATTATCGTCGGTAGTCTCACTGGAACCAGCAGTTGAACTTGCTTGAGTACTAGTGGTTTCAGCCGACGGTTCTGGATCTTGGCTAGTGGTTGTAATGTCGTCTATTGTAGTTTCATTACCGTTATCACCAGTGGTGGTATTATCGTCATCAGCCTCACTGGAACCACCTGTTGAGCTTGCTTGTGTACTACTGGGTTCAGTCGACGGTTCTGGATCTTGGCTAGTGGTAGTACTATCATCTACTGTAGTTTCATTGCTGTTATCATCAGTGGTGGTACTATCGTCGGTAGTCTCACTGGCACCAGCAGTTGAACTTGCTTGAGTACTAGTGGTTTCAGCCGACGGTTCTGGATCTTGGCTAGTGGTTGTAATGTCGTCTATTGTAGTTTCATTGACGTTATCACCAGTGGTGGTATTATCGTCAGCAGTCTCACTGGAACCACCTGTTGAGCTTACTTGTGTACTACTGGTTTCAGTCGACGGTTCTATACCTTGGCTAGTGGTAGAACTATCATCTACTGTAGTTTTATTGCTGTTCTCATTAGTGGTGGTATTAGCTTCGGTAGTCTCACTGGCACCAGCAATTGAACTTGCTTGAGTACTAGTCGTTTCGTCAGACGGTTCTGGATCTTGGCTAGTGGTAGTATTATCATCTACTGTAGTTTCATTGCCGTTATCACCAGTGGTGGTACTATCGTCAGCAGTCCCACTGGAACCACCTGTTGAGCTTGCTTGTGTACTACTGGTTTCAGTCGACGGTTCTGGATCTTGGCTAGTGGTAGTAGTATCATCTACTTTAGTTTCATTGCCGCTATCATCAGTGGTGGTATTATCGTCGGTTGTTTTACTGGCACTGGCAGTTGAACTTGCATGAGTACTAGACGTTTCAGTCGATGGTTCTGACTGTTGGTTAGTAGTTGTAATATCGTCTAATGTAAATTCATTGCGGTTATCATCACTGGTGGTATTATCGTCGGTAATCTCACTGGCACCAGCAGTTGAACTTGCTTGAGTACTAGTCGTTTCGTCAGACGGTTCTGGATCTTGGCTAGTGGTTGTAATTTCGTCTATTGTAGTTTCATTGCCGTTATCACCAGTGGTGGTATTATCGTCAGCAGTCTCACTGGAACCACCTGTTGAGCTTGCTTGTGTACTACTGGTTCCAGTCGACGGTTCTGGATCTTGGCTAGTGGTAGTATTATCATCTACTGTAGTTTCATTGCCGTTATCACCGGTGGTGGTACTATCGTCAGCAGTCCCACTGGAACCACCTGTTGAGCTTGCTTGTGTACTACTGGTTTCAGTCGACGGTTCTGGATCTTGGCTAGTGGTAGTAGTATCATCTACTGTAGTTTCATTGCCGCTATCATCAGTGGTGGTATTATCGTCGGTTGTCTTACTGGCACCAGCAGTTGAACTTGCTTCAGTAGTAGTCGTTTCAGATGATGGTTCCGGTTGTTGGCTAGTAGTATTAATATCATCTACTGTAGTTTCATTGCCGTTATCATCAGTGGTGGTATTATCGTCGGTAGTCTCACTGGAACCAGCAGTTGAACTTGCTTGAGTACTAGTGGTTTCAGCCGACGGTTCTGGATCTTGGCTAGTGGTTGTAATGTCGTCTATTGTAGTTTCATTACCGTTATCACCAGTGGTGGTATTATCGTCATCAGCCTCACTGGAACCACCTGTTGAGCTTGCTAGTGTACTACTGGGTTCAGTCGACGGTTCTGTATCTTGGCTAGTGGTAGTACTATCATCTACTGTAGTTTCATTGCTGTTATCATCAGTGGTGGTACTATCGTCGGTAGACTCACTAGCACCAGCTGTTGAACTTGCTTCAGTACTAGTCGTTTCGTCAGACGGTTCTGGATCTTGGCTAGTGGTTGTAATTTCGTCTATTGTAGTTTCATTGCCGTTATCACCAGTGGTGGTATTATCGTCGGTTGTCTTACTGGCACCAGCCGTTGAACTTGCTTCAGTATTAGTCGTTTCAGATGATGGTTCCGGTTTTTGGCTAGTAGTATTAATATCATCTACTGTAGTTTCATTGCCGTTATCATCAGTGGTGGTATTATCGTCGGTAGTCTCACTGGAACCAGCAGTTGAACTTGCTTGAGTACTAGTGGTTTCAGCCGACGGCTCTGGATCTTGGCTAGTGGTTGTAATGTCGTCTATTGTAGTTTCATTGCCGTTATCACCAGTGGTGATACTATCTTCAGCAGTCCCACTGGAACCACCTGTTGAGCTTGCTTGTGTACTACTGGTTTCAGTCGACGGTTCTGGATCTTGGCTAGTGGTAGTATTATCATCTACTGTAGTTTCATGGCCGCTATCATCAGTGGTGGTATTATCGTCGGTTGTCTTACTGGCACCAGCAGTTGAACTTGCTTCAGTATTAGTCGTTTCAGATGATGGTTCCGGTTGTTGGCTAGTAGTATTAATATCATCTACTGTAGTTTCATTGCCGTTATCATCAGTGGTGGTATTATCGTCGGTAGTCTCACTGGAACCAGCAGTTGAACTTGCTTGAGTACTAGTGGTTTCAGCCGACGGTTCTGGATCTTGGCTAGTGGTTGTAATGTCGTCTATTGTAGTTTCATTACCGTTATCACCAGTGGTGGTATTATCGTCATCAGCCTCACTGGAACCACCTGTTGAGCTTGCTTGTGTACTACTGGGTTCAGTCGACGGTTCTGGATCTTGGCTAGTGGTAGTACTATTATCTACTGTAGTTTCATTGCTGTTATCATCAGTGATGGTACTATCGTCGGTAGTCTCACTGGCACCAGCAGTTGAACTTGCTTGAGTACTAGTGGTTTCAGCCGACGGTTCTGGATCTTGGCTAGTGGTTGTAATGTCGTCTATTGTAGTTTCATTGACGTTATCACCAGTGGTGGTATTATCGTCAGCAGTCTCACTGGAACCACCTGTTGAGCTTACTTGTGTACTACTGGTTTCAGTCGACGGTTCTATACCTTGGCTAGTGGTAGAACTATCATCTACTGTAGTTTTATTGCTGTTCTCATTAGTGGTGGTATTAGCTTCGGTAGTCTCACTGGCACCAGCAGTTGAACTTGCTTGAGTACTAGTCGTTTCGTCAGACGGTTCTGGATCTTGGCTAGTGGTAGTATTATCATCTACTGTAGTTTCATTGCCGTTATCACCAGTGGTGGTACTATCGTCAGCAGTCCCACTGGAACCACCTGTTGAGCTTGCTTGTGTACTACTGGTTTCAATCGACGGTTCTGGATCTTGGCTAGTGGTAGTAGTATCATCTACTGTAGTTTCATTGCCGCTATCATCAGTGGTGGTATTATCGTCGGTTGTTTTACTGGCACTGGCAGTTGAACTTGCATGAGTACTAGACGTTTCAGTCGATGGTTCTGACTGTTGGTTAGTAGTTGTAATATCGTCTAATGTAAATTCATTGCGGTTATCATCACTGGTGGTATTATCGTCGGTAGTCTCACTGGCACCAGCAGTTGAACTTGCTTGAGTACTAGTCGTTTCGTCAGACGGTTCTGGATCTTGGCTAGTGGTTGTAATTTCGTCTATTGTAGTTTCATTGCCGTTATCACCAGTGGTGGAATTATCGTCAGCAGTCTCACTGGAACCACCTGTTGAGCTTGCTTGTGTACTACTGGTTTCAGTCGACGGTTCTGGATCTTGGCTAGTGGTAGTATTATCATCTACTGTAGTTTCATTGCCGTTATCACCAGTGGTGGTACTATCGTCAGCAGTCCCACTGGAACCACCTGTTGAGCTTGCTTGTGTACTACTGGTTTCAGTCGACGGTTCTGGATCTTGGCTAGTGGTAGTAGTATCATCTACTGTAGTTTCATTGCCGCTATCATCAGTGGTGGTATTATCGTCGGTTGTCTTACTGGCACCAGCAGTTGAACTTGCTTCAGTACTAGTCGTTTCAGATGATGGTTCCGGTTGTTGGCTAGTAGTATTAATATCATCTACTGTAGTTTCAGTGCCGTTATCATCAGTGGTGGTATTATCGTCGGTAGTCTCACTGGAACCACCAGTTGAACTTTCTTGAGTACTAGTGGTTAAAGCCGACGGTTCTGGATCTTGGCTAGTGGTTGTAATGTCGTCTGCTGTAGTTTCATTGCCGTTATCACCAGTGGTGGTATTATCGTCAGCAGTCTCACTGGAACCACCTGTTGAGCTTGCTTGTGTACTACTAGTTTCAGTCGACGGTTCTGGATCTTGGCTAGTGGTAGTACTATCATCTACTATAGTTTCATTGCCGCTATCATCAGTGGTGGTATTATTGTCGGTAGTCTCACTGGAACCAGCAGTTGAACTTGCTTGTGTACTAGTGGTTTCAGCCGACGGTTCCGGATCTTGGCTAGTGGTTGTAATTTCGTCTATTGTAGTTTCATTGCCGTTATTACCAGTGGTGGTATTATCGTCAGCAGTCTCACTGGAACCACCTGTTGAACTTGCTTGTGTACTACTGGTTTCAGTCGACGGTTCTGGATCTTGGCTAGTGTTAGTACTATCATCTACTGTAGTTTTATTGCTGTTCTCATTAGTGGTGGTATTATCCTCGGTAGAGTCACTAGCACCAGCAGTTGAACTTGCTTGAGTACTAGTGGTTTCAGCCGACGGTTCAGGATCTTGGCTAGTGGTTGTAATATCGTCTATTGTAGTTTCATTGCCGTTATCACCAGTGGTGGTATTATCGTCAGCAGTCTCACTGGAACCACCTGTTGAGCTTGCTTGTGTACTACTGGTTTCAGTCGACGGTTCTGGATCTTGGCTAGTGTTAGTACTATCATCTACTGTAGTTTTATTGCTGTTCTCATTAGTGGTGGTATTATCCTCGGTAGACTCACTAGCACCAGCAGTTGAACTTGCTTGAGTACTTGTCGTTTCAGCCGAGGGCTCTGACTGTTGGCTAGTAGTTGTAATAACATCTACTGTAGTTTCAGGGCTGTTATCTTTAGTGGTCGTATCATCGTCGGCAGTCTCACTGGCACTAGCAGTTGAACTTGCTTCAGTACTAGTCGTTTCAGATGATGTTTCTGGTTGGTGGCTATTAGTATTAATATCATTTACTGTAGTTTCTGGATCTTGGCTAGTGGTTGTAATATCGTCGATGGTAGTTTCATTGCCGTTATCTTCAGTGGTGGTATAATTATCAGCAGTCTCACTGGAACCACCTGTTGAGCTTGCTTGAGTACTACTGGTTTCAGTCGACGGTTCTGGATCATAACTAGTGGTAGTACTATCATCTACTGTAGTTTCATTGCCGCTATCATCAGCGCTGGTATTATCGTCGGTAGTCTCACTGACACCAGCAGTTGAACTTGCTTGAGTATTAGTCGTTTCAGTCGATGGCTCTGACTGTTGGCTAGTAGTTGTAATATTATCTACTGTAGATTCAGTGCCGTTATCTTCAGTGGTGGTATTATCGTCGGTAGTCTCACTGTCACCAGCAGTTGAACTTGCTTCAGTACTAGTCGTTTCAGATGATGATTCTGGTTGTTGGCTAGTAGTATTAATATCATCGACTGTAGTTTCATTGCCGTTATCATCAGTGGTGGTATTATCGTCGGTAGTCTCACTGGAACCAACATTTGAACTTGCTTGAGTACTAGTGGTTTCAGCAGAAAATTCTGGATCTTGGCTAGTAGTTGAAATATCGTCTATTGTAGTTTCATTGCCGTTACCATCAGTGGTGGTATTATGGTCAGCAGTCTCACTGGAAGCAGCTGTTGAGATTGCTTGTGTACTACTGGTTTCAGTCAACGGTTCTGGATCTTGGCTAGTGGTAGTACTATCATCTACTGTAGTTTCATTGCCGCTTTCATCAGTGGTGGTATTATCGTCGGTTGTTTTACTGGCACCAGCAGTTGAACTTGCTTGAGTACTAGTCGTTTCAGTCGATGGTTCTGGATCTTGGCTAGTGGTTGTAATATCGTCTATTGTAGTTTCATTGCCGTTATCACCAGTGGTGGTATTATCGTCGGTCGTCTCACTGGCACCAGCAGTTGAACTTGCTTGAGTACTAGTGGTTTTAGCCGACGGTTCTGGATCTTCTCTAGTTGTTGTAATATCGTCTATTGTAGTTTCATTGCCGTTATCACCAGTGGTGGTATTATCGTCAGCAGTCTCACTGGAACCACCTGTTGAGCTTGCTTGTGTACTACTGGTTTCAGTCGACGGTTCTATATCTTGGCTAGTGGTAGTACTATCATCTACTGTAGTTTTATTGCTGTTGTCATTAGTGGTGGTATTAGATTCGGTAGTCTCACTGGCACCAGCAGTTGAACTTGCTTGAGTACTAGTGGTTTCAGCCGACGGTTCTGGATCTTGGCTAGTGGTTGTAATATCGTCTATTGTAGTTTCATTGCCGTTATCACCAGTGGTGGTATTATTGTCAGCAGTCTCACTGGAACCACCTGTTGAGCTTGCTTGTGTACTACTAGTTTCAGTCGACGGTTCTGGATCTTGGCTAGTGGTAGTATTATCATCTACTGTAGTTTCATTGCCGCTATCATCAGTGGTGGTATTATCGTCGGTTGTCTTACTGGCACCAGCAGTTGAACTTACTTCAGTACTAGTCGTTTCAGATGATGGTTCCGGTTGTTGGCTAGTAGTATTAATATCATCTACTGTAGTTTCATTGCCGTTATCATCAGTGGTGGTATTATCGTCGGTAGTCTCACTGGAACCAGCAGTTGAACTTGTTTGAGTACTAGTGGTTTCAGCCGACGGTTCTGGATCTTGGCTAGTGGTTGTAATATCGTCTATTGTAGTTTCATTGCCGTTATCACCAGTGGTTGTATTATCGTCAGCAGTCTCACTGGAACCACCTGTTGAGCTTGCTTGTGTACTACTGGTTTCAGTCGACGGTTCTGGATCTTGGCTAGTGGTAGTACTACCATCTACTGTAGTTTCATTGCCGCTATCATTAGTGTTGGTATGATCGTGGGTTGTCTTACTGGCACCAGCAGTTGAACTTACTTCAGTACTAGTCGTTTCAGATGATGGTTCCGGTTGTTGGCTAGTAGTATTAATATCATCTACTGTAGTTTCATTGCCGTTATCATCAGTGGTGGTATTATCGTCGGTAGTCTCACTGGCACCAGCAGTTGAACTTGCTTGAGTACTAGTGGTTTCAGCCGACGGTTCTGGATCTTGGCTAGTGGTTGTAATATCGTCTATTGTAGTTTCATTGCGGTTATCATCACTGGTGGTATTATCGTCGGTAGTCTCACTGGCACCAGCAGTTGAACTTGCTGGAGTACTAGTGGTTTCAGCCGACGGTTCTGGATCTTGGCTAGTGGTTGTAATATCGTCTATTGTAGTTTCATTGCCGTTATCACCAGTGGTGGTATTATCGTCAGCAGTCTCACTGGAACCACCTGTTGAGCTTGCTTGTGTACTACTGGTTTCAGTCGACCGTTCTATATCCTGGCTATTGGTAGTACTATCATCTACTGTAGTTTTATTGCTGTTGTCATTAGTGGTGGTATTAGCTTCGGTAGTCTCACTGGCACCAGCAGTTGAACTTGCTTGAGTACTAGTGGTTTCAGCCGACGGTTCTGGATCTTGGCTAGTGGTTGTAATATCGTCTATTGTAGTTTCATTGCCGTTATCACCAGTGGTGGTACTATCGTCAGCAATCTCACTGGAACCACCTGTTGAGCTTGCTTGTGTACTACTGGTTTCAGTCGACGGTTCTGGATCTTGGCTAGTGGTAGTACTATCATCTACTGTAGTTTCATTGCCGCTATCATCAGTGGTGGTATTATCGTCGGTTGTTTTACTGGCACCAGCAGTTGAACTTGCTTGAGTACTAGTCGTTTCAGTCGATGGTTCTGACTGTTGGTTAGTAGTTGTAATATCGTTTAATGTAGTTTCATTGCGGTTATCATCACTGGTGGTATTATCGTCGGTAGTCTCACTGGCACCAGCAGTTGAACTTGCTTGAGTACTAGTGGTTTCAGCCGACGGTTCTGGGTCTTGGCTAGTGGTTGTAATATCGTCTATAGTAGTTTCATTGCCGTTATCACCAGTGGTGGTGTTATCGTCAGCAGTCTCACTGGAACCACCTGTTGAGCTTGCTTGTGTACTACTGGTTTCAGTCGACGGTTCTGGATCTTGGCTAGTGGAAGTATTATCATCTACTGTAGTTTCATTGCCGCTATCATCAGTGGTGGTATTATCGTCGGTTGTCTTACTGGCACCAGCAGTTGAACTTGCTTCAATACTAGTCGTTTCAGATGATGGTTCCGGTTGTTGGCTAGTAGTATTAATATCATCTACTGTAGTTTCATTGCCGTTATCATCAGTGGTGGTATTATCGTCGGTAGTCTCACTGGAACCAGCAGTTGAACTTGCTTGAGTACTAGTGGTTTCAGCCGACGGTTCCGGATCTTGGCTAGTGGTTGTAATATCGTATATTGTAGTTTCATTGCCGTTATCACCAGTGGTGGTATTATTGTCAGCAGTCTGACTGGAACCACCTGTTGAGCTTGCTTGTGTACTTCTGGTTTCAGTCGACGGTTCTGGATCTTGGCTAGTGGTAGTACTATCATCTACTGTAGTTTCATTGCCGCTATCATCAGTGGTGGTATTATCGTCGATTGTTTTACTGGCACCAGCAGTTGAACTTGCTTGAGTACTAGTCGTTTCAGTCGATGGTTCTGACTGTTGGTTAGTAGTTGTAATATCGTTTAACGTAGTTTCATTGCGGTTATCATCACTGGTGGTATTATCGTCAGCAGTCTCATTGGAACCACCTGTTGAGCTTGCTTGAGTACTACTGGTTTTAGTCGACGGTTCTATATCTTGGCTAGTGGTAATACTATCATCTACTGTAGTTTCATTGCTGTTTTCTTTAGTGGTGGTATTATCTTCGGTAGTCTCACTGGCACCAGCAGTTGAACTTGCTTCAGTACTAGTCGTTTCAGATGAACTTTCTGGTTGTTGGCTAGTAGTATTAATATCATCTACTGTAGTTTCATTGCCGTTATCATCAGTGGTGGTATTATCGTCGATAGTCTCACTGGAACCAGCATTTGAACTTGCTTGAGTACTAGTGGTTTTAGCCGACGGTTCTGGATCTTGGCTAGTGGTTGTAATATCGTCTATGGTAGTTTCATTGCCGGTATCATCAGTGGTGGTATTATCGTCAGCAGCCTCACTGGATCCACCTGTTGAGCTTGCTTGAGTACTACTGGTTTCAGTCGACGGTTCTATATCTTGGCTAGTGGTAGTACTATCATCTACTGTAGTTTCATTTCTGTTTTCATCAGTGGTGGTATTATCCTCGGTAGACTCACTAGCACCAGCAGTTGAACTTGCTTGAGTACTAGTGGCTTCAGTCGATGGTTCTGACTGTTGGTTAGTAGTTGTAATATCATCTACTGTAGTTTCTTTGCGGTTATCATCAGTGGTGGTATTATCTTCGGTAATCTCACTGGCACCAGCAGTTGAACTTGCTTGAGTACTTGTCGTTTCAGCCGATGGCTCTGACTGTTGGCTAGTAGTTGTAATATTATCTACTGTAGTTTCAGTGCCGTTATCTTCAGTGGTGGTATTATCGTCGGTAGGCTCACTGGCACCAGCAGTTGAAATTGCTTCAGTACCAGTCGTTTCAGATGATGTTTTTGGTTGTTGGCTAGTAGAATTAATACCATCTGGTGTAGTTTCATTGCCGTTATCATCAGTGGTGGTATTATCGTCTGTAGTCTCACTGGAACCAGCATTTGAACTTGCTTGAGTACTAGTGGTTTCAGCCGACGGTTCTGGATCTTGGCTAGTAGTTGTAATATCGTCTATTGTAGTTTCATTGTCGTTATCATCAGTGGTGGTATTATGGTCAGTCTCACTGGAACCACCTGTTGAGCTTGCTTGAGTACTACTGGTTTCAGTCGACGGTTCTATATCTTGGCTAGTGGTAGTACTATCATCTACTGTAGTTTCATTGCTGTTTTCATCAGTGGTGGTATTATCCTCGGTAGACTCACTAGCACCAGCAGTTGAACTTGCTTGAGTACTAGTGGCTTCAGTCGATGGTTCTGACTGTTGGTTAGTAGTTGTAATATCATCTACTGTAGTTTCATTGCGGTTATCATCAGTGGTGGTATTCTCTTCGGTAATCTCACTGGCACCAGCAGTTGAACTTGCTTGAGTACTTGTCGTTTCAGCCGAGGGCTCGGACTGTTGTTTAGTAGTTGTAATAACATCTAGTGTAGTTTCAGGGCCGGTATCTTCAGTGGTGATATTATCGTCGGTAGTCTCACTGGCACCAGCAGTTGAAATTGCTTCAGTACCAGTCGTTTCAGATGATGTTTTTGGTTGTTGGCTAGTAGAATTAATACCATCTGGTGTAGTTTCATTGCCGTTATCATCAGTGGTGGTATTATCGTCTGTAGTCTCACTGGCACCAGCATTTGAACTTGCTTGAGTACTAGTGGTTTCAGCCGACAGTTCTGGATCTTGGCTCGTGGTTGTAATATCGTCTATTGTAGTTTCATTGCCTTTATCATCAGTGGTGGTATTATCGTCAGCAGTCTCACTTGAAGCACCCGTTGAGCTTGCTTGAGTACTACTGATTTCAGTCGACGGTTCTGGATCATGGCTAGTGGTAGTACTATCATCTACTGTAGTTTCATTGCCGTTATCATCAGTGGTGGTATTATCGTCTGTAGTCTCACTGGCACCAGCAGTTGAACTTGCTTGAGTACTAGTCGTTTCGGTCGATGGCTCTGACTGTTGGCTAGTAGTTGTAATATTATCTACTGTACTTTCATTGCCGTTATCATCAGTGGTGTTATTATCGTCAGCAGTCTCACTTGAACCAGCTGTTGAACTTGCTCGAGTACTACTGGTTTCAGTCGACGGTTCTGGATCATGGCTAGTAGTAGTACTATCATTTACTGTAGTTTCATTGCCGTTATCACCAGTGGTGGTATTATCGTCAGCAGTCTCACTGGAACCAGCAGTTGAACTTGTTTGGGTACTAGTCGTTTCATTCGATGGTTCTGACTGTTGGTTAGTAGTTGTAATATCATCTACTGTAGTTTCATTGCGGTTATCATCAGTGGTGGTATTATCGTCAGTAGTCTCACTGGCACCAGCAGTTGAACTTGCTTCAGTACTAGTCGTTTCAGATGATGGTTCTGGTTGTTGACTATTAGTATTAATATCATCTACTGTAGTTTCATTGCCGTTATCATCAGTGGAGGTATTATCGTCGGTAGTCTTACTGGAACCAGCATTTGAACTTGCTTGAGTACTAGTGGTTTCAGCCGGCGGTTCTGGATCTTGACTGGTGGTTGTAATATCATCTATTGTAGTGTCATTGCCGTTATCACCAGTGGTGGTATTATCGTCAGCAGTTTCACTGGAACCACCTGTTGAGCTTGCTTGTGTACTACTGGTTTCAATCGACGGTTCTGGATCTTGGCTAGTGTTAGTACTATCATCTACTGTAGTTTCACTGCTGTTATCATCAGTGGTGGTACTATCGTCGGTAGACTCACTAGCACCAGCATTTGAACTTGCTTGGCTACTAGTCGTTTTGTCAGACGGTTCTGGTTGTTGGCTAGTAGTAGTAATATTATCTACAGTAGTTTCCTTACGGTTATCATCAGTGTTGGTTTTATGGTCTGTAGTCTCACTGGCAGCAGTATTTGAACTTGCTTGAGTACTAGTGGTTTCACCCGACGGTTCTGGATCTTGGCTAGTGGTAGTAATATCATCTATTGTAGTTTTAGTGCCGTTACCATCAGTGGTGGTATTATCGTCAGCTGTCTCACTGGAACCACCTGTTGAGCTTGGTTGATTACTAGTGGTTTCAGCCGACGGTTCTTGGCTGGTGGTAGTACTATCAGCTACTGTAGTTTCATTGCCGTCATCATCAGTTTTGGTATTATCGTCGGTAGTCTCACTGGCACCAGCAGTTAAACTTGCTTGAGTACTAGTCGTTTCTTCGGAGGGTTCTGGTTGTTTGCTGGTAGTAGTAATATTATCTACAGTAGTTTCATTGCCGTTATCATCAGTGGTGGTATTATCATCGGTAGTCTCAGTGGCACCATTAGTTGAACGTGCTTGAGTACTAGTCGTTTCAGCCGACGGTTCTGGTTGTTGGCTAGTAGTAGTAATATCATCTACTCTAGTTTCATTGCCGTTATCGTCAGTGGTTGTATTATCGTCTGTAGTCTTACTGGCACCAGCAGTTGAACTTGCTTGAGTACTAGTCGATTCTTCCGACGGTTCTGGTTGTTGGCTATTAGTAGCAATATCATCTACAGTAGTTTCCTTGGCGTTATCAGCAGTGGTGCTATTATTGTCGGTAGTCTCACTGGCACCAGCAATTGAACTTGCTTGAGTGCTTGTCGTTTCTTCCGACGATTCTGGATGTTGGCTAATAGTAGTAATATCATCTAATGTAGTTTCATTGCCTTTATTGTCAGTGGTGGTTTTATCGGGTGGAGTCTTACTGGCACCAGCAGTTGAGCTTGCTTGAGTACTAGTCGTTTCTTTCGACGGTTCTGCGTGTTGGCTATTAGTAGTAATATCATCTACTGTAGTTTTGTTGCCGTTATCATCAGTGGTGGAATTATCGTCTGTAGTCTTACTGGCACCAGCAGTTGCACTTGCTTGAGTACTAGTCGTTTCTTCCGACGGTTCTGGGTGTTGGCCAGTAGTAATAATATCAGCTACTGTAGTTTCACTGACGTTATTTTCGGTTGTAATATTATTTGTAGGATCACTAGCAGCCGAAGTTGAAGTTGCTTGTGAACTCTGGGTTACTGTGGCCGATTCTGTCTTCTGTCGATTATCGTCTGTAGGTTCACTGGCAACAGTAGTTGAACTGGATTGTGAAGTGGTAGTTGCAGTAGATGATTCTGACTCTAAGCTAGTTGGTACACTAGATGATATTGATTTTGGAGATGTGGTAACATCATCTATGCTTGTGTTATCGTTTATAACTGAATTTGAGCTTGATTGCGAACTAGTGGTTTTGATGAACGATTGTGTTGGGCTAGAATTACTATCATCGTTAGTCGTAATTGTTAGTGTAACAATTGATGTTGTAACTGGGGTAGGTAAAGTTGTTGAAGGTGTAGCATTTGTTGTTATAATTGAGAAAGTACTTCTTGTGGTTTCGGTTGTCTCTTGATTAAGATCAGTAGTTGTGTCGTTATTAGATCGGATTGTAGTAGTAGAAATAGTTGAAGTTGATATAGTTTGTGGGTGAGTGGTTGATAGGTTTTCTGCGGAGGTTGTTTTTGCTGACGGTGTAGTACTTGTAGTAATATTTACAAATGGTGTTGTTATTGATGGTGAAGTTGTAGTTTGATGTGTAGCCGTTGACTGTGTAGTAGCTTCTGGTACTGAAGTCGATAGAGTTGTTGGTAGGTTTATAGGACTAGTCGTTAATGTTGTTTTTGTAATGCTACTTCTGGTTGTTCTTGTTGGGGCATCAGGACGAAACTCGTCACATTCGAGGTCCGAATCATCATAGCAAAAAAGCTCTTCCGGGCATGCTTGTGGCTCTCCAATTATGTACTTTCCAGATAAATCTTCGTTAACAACGCACTGGTAAAAGAACGTTTCGTTGTAGCAAACGAATTCCCTGTTTCCACAATTGATTATTTCCGTTTCTTGGGAAGAAACCTAAAAGAGATAAATGGATATAGTAAAATAAGATACGTACGTAGGGCAGAGGGTAATGTGCTACCAAATAACATATTTAATTAGGTAATTAAATAATCATTTCGTTGTGAAACGAAACTAGAACCAGGGAGAATCATATCAGCGATAATCATATATGCTCTCTCTGAGGATAACCTAACAAGGTTTGTAACCGGCTAGGGTGCTTATGATGCTCTCTGAACGGACTGAAAAATAAGATGGCTCTTGTTTCGTTTCAGAACGAAATGATTATTTATTTATATTACTTTTACTCCTACATGAGTATGCGCGACCATTTTTAGTTGGAATTTTAACGCGCTGGAGAGGCGAGAAGTGAGATGCAACTTTTAGATCTCCCTCGGTCGTCTTTATTCCGGGAATTCGTCGGTTTGCAAATTTTAGAAATTACGAAGGTGTTACCAGAAAATTGGTCCCAATAAAATTTTATTTTTGATATTATTTTAATTTGATTAAAAATAAAACGTTTGGTTATTTTTGATTAGGTTTCTAAAACTTTTGAGTTGCGGCATGTTTGAGTTAATGTTATGTTTATATGGGATTAGTAACAATTAGGTTGTAATCACGATTACATCATCATCATCATCATCATTCTCTTTGCCTTATCCCTATTCGGGGTCGGCTTCCCTAATTGCATTTCTCCACACAATTCTATCTTGGGTCATATTAATGTTAATCCTCTTTACCAACATGAGTCGTGGGACAATACTCAAGAGATTAAATGTCACATCGGAAAGGAAAAGAGTGCCTTCTTGACTATGAGCTCTGTGTTCAAGAGCCATGATATCACTCTAAAAACAAAAATAAGGCTCCTTAAATGTTACGTGTACTCAGTGCTTCTATACGGAGTAGAAACATAGACATTGAAGGCAGAAACTCTATCGAAACTTCAAGATTATGAGCTATGGTTGTACAGAAGGATCCTGAAGATACCATGGACAGACAGTCACCAATGAAGAAGTACTTCAGAGGATGAACACAACCGCAGATTTAGTCAACATCGTGAAGGGCCGTAAGCTGCAGTACTTGGGCCATATAATGAGAAATCAAGGCAGATACGAGCTACTCCAATGCATTTTACAAGGAAAAATTGAAGGAAAAAGGACCCCAGGACGAAGAAGAATATCCTGGCTTGCTAACCTGAGAGCATTGTATAGAAAGACCTCAACACAACTATTCCGTATAGCAACTAACAAAGTCATCATAGCCAGAATGATCGCCAACTTTCGGAACGGACAGGCACCCTAAGAAGAAGAAGACCAACATGTCCTGCCTGATCGTCTCCCCGTAGGTCTTCTTTGGTCTTCCTCTCCTACTCCTTCCAGGAATCTGCACTTCAGCTATACTTCGTATTGGGTGATTAACGTCTCGACGTTGAACATGACCAAACCATCTTAACCTATGCTCTCTCATTTTGGCATCAATTGGTGCCACACCTATACTTCTAATAGACATTCGTTTTCACGAAAAAAATATATAACGTGTATTTTTGCACAATATTTCACTCTGAATTTTTTAAAATTTTTAAAATTGGTGAAACGCACCTTTAAAAATAAAAAAACCGCATTTTTTCGGTTTTTTTTTTCGTTTTTTGATACAATTTTATACATATTTTTCAAAAAAGGTAACACCGTCACTAGAATAGGTAAAAAACTGAAAAATAATTGGGGTTTGCTTAATAAAATTTTTTTATAACGCCATCCATTTTCAAGATACAAGTTGAAGAAAACAAAATTTTACATATTTTTTACGATTTTGCCGAAACTACTGGCAACATTGTAATAAAATTTGGCGGGATTTAAGAGGTAGTTATTGTGCATGTTCTGACATACAACTAAGGATTTGATATTCATCATTGGCGCGCATAGGGGTAATGGTCTGAACTTTTCAAAGAAAAAAGATAGTACGCCACTGACATATTTCAAATTAACAATCGTTTTTGAATTCCTCATTCAATTTGTGACAAAAATCTATCGTCCTATTTTTTCATACGACGCGCCATTTTTATTCAAAAAATAAAACATCTTAACCCTTACAAAGTATTCGAACTTCTAGTAGTTTCTACATCTACATACATAAACTCGTACATACAAACTAATTCGAATAAATATGTACTTTGGAAGCGTTAAGATATTTTATTTTTTGCAGCAAAACGTCTTATGAAAAAATGAGAAGATAGTTTTTTTATCGCAAATTGAACAAGGAATTTAAAAATGATTGTTAATTTGAAGTATGTCAGTGGCGTACTATCTTTTTTTCTTTGAAAATTTCAAACCATTACCCCTATGCGCGCCAATGATGAATATCAAATCCTTAATTGTATGTCAAAAGATGCACAATAACTACCTCTTCAAACACGCCAAGTTTTATTACAATGTTGCCAGTAGTTTCGGCAAAATCGTAAAAAATGTGTAAAATTTTGTTTTCTTCAAATGGATATCTTGAAAATGGATGGCGTTACAAAAAATTTTTATCAAGCAACCCCAAATTATTTTTCAGTTTTTTACTTATTCTAGTGACGGTGTTACCTTTTTTGAAAAACATGTATAAAATTATATCAAAAAACGAGAAAAAAACCAAAAAATGCGGTTTTTCATTTATAAACGTGCGTTTCACCAATTTTAAAAATTTGAAAAAATTCAGAGTGAAACATTGTGCAAAAATACACGTTACATATTTTTTTCGTGAAAACGAATGTCTTAGTATACTCATTTAAAATTTTAAAATCGTTCTAAAATTTAAATTTCCCGCCAAAAAATAAAAAAAAAATTTCGGATAGAACTTTTTAAAGCTTACAACTTTTTTATTTAAAGTTTTTCGCTAGTTCTCGATGCGGCTGAGATAAAAAATAAAAGCATAAAAACCCTAATTAGGCTCTAGGTGGGTCACATGACCACCTAGGGGGCTAAAAATTTCAGAAAGTTAGTTTCACTATATATGCTAAACGGTGACCTATATGGTATTCGAATCGAGTTGGGGGCACTTTTCATCATCTAACCCGGCTAGGCCCATTTATCAGTCTCTCCCACACCTGTCCTAACACTAGTCGTTACTCCCTCATACATATCTCTCACAATCTTTACATATTCGCCAGGGACTCCTTTCTTATTGAGTGCCCACCACAGAATCTCTCTAGGAACTCTATCATATGCTTTCTGAAGATCAATGAATGTAATCACGATTACATATTTTACCTAAAATACTAAACGTTTCGATTTCCACTTCCGGAAGCTTTGTCCGAAGATATTAATAATCGTTGATAAGGTGTGTACAACACAATCGCTTAATGGATGTTATTGTTGAGGCTATGTCATATTCCTGTTAACACAAAATTGTACTTTGCCTGTGATGGTTGTACGCAACAGCCATCTATGGCTGCACAAGTATGATAGTGAATGTTTTTATGCTCTGTGATAGATCAAAATCTGATTAATATTTTGTGTATTTGTGCAATAGACCAGGAAGGATCTGTTTTTAGGTGGATGTGAGAGGTGGCATTCAGATTTTTGCGGATAAAGTTAGGTGATAACTTCGTTAATAATAATTGATTTATGCTCCTTCTCAAATATGCCCGGAACATTAATAAAAAAAAAATAAAATATTTAAAAATTTCAAAAAATTTCGTTTTTTTTTCTACTTTTTTTGCTTATAACTTTAAAACGATTCATTTTGGAACAAAGTTGTATAGGAATAAAACAAATATAATTAAATTTTCTATCAGATGCGATTGGTCAAAAATGTCTTAATTTATCAGCCTTGCTGCAAAATAGCAATAAATATAAAATATGGGGACAAAACAAACCTGTCTTTATTCAATGATTTTCCATCACTTAGGTTAAACTTGGAACCTTCCTAATTCGCTTAGAAAATTTTTGTGATGTGCTAAAACCGTACACCGAATTTCATTAAAATTGACTTACTAGATTTTGAATAATAGTTTTCAATCTAAACTTTTTTTTTAAATTAAAACTTTTTAAAATCTTGCACAACAAAATCTAGAACATACAAATATTTGTCAATTTTTTTACATATAAAGAAGCACTCCACCTATCTAACGCACTTTACAGAATTGAAATCGGATTGTTTAAGCAGCCTCAGCAATATTTTAAAGTTATAAACATTTTTTTGGTTTATAAACAAATTAGTCCTGTGGCCAAGAGGAGGTGCTACGGGCGCCTTTATTTAGATGGACTTACCCAAGATTTTTATGTATTTTTTGACCCGTAGAACACGATTTTTTTGGATTTGATCCGGATGTCGATAAGATTGTTATAAACAAAGAACTTGAGGAATTATACAACATCGATTTTTCGCAAAATAAAAACATTTTTTTGTATTTCTTGGGTAATTCTAAGCTAAAAACGTTCTTACAAGTTTTTTCGTAGGATGCATAGTTTTCGAAATAAACGCAGTGGAACTTTCAAAAATTCGAAAAATTGCAATTTTTGAACGCGAATAACTTTTGATTAAAAAATAAAATAGCAATTCTGCTGACAGCATTTGAAAGTTTAAGTCAAACTATACCGGTTTTAATTATTTGCATTGCTAAAAATAAATTTTTTTTATTATTAAACAAAGCTATTTGTTTATAAGCCAAAAATTGGTTATAAGTTTAAAACATTGCTGAGGCCCCTTAAATAATCCGATTTTAATTCTGTAAAGTGTATTAGATAGGTAGAGCCCCTCTTTATATGTTAAAAAATTAGACAAATTTTAAATTGTCTACTTTTTGTTCAGAAAGATTTTAAAAAATTTGAACCTTTTTAAAAACATTTAGGTTGCAAATTTATTATGCAAAATCTATTAGGTGGATGTTAATGAAATTTGGTACACGATTTAAGTATATTACAAATAATTTCTTAAGCGAATTACTAAGATACTAAGTGCTACCAAAGTGGTTAAAAACATTGAATAACAACAGGCGTATTTTGCCCCCTTATTGTGTATTTATTGCTATATTGCAGAAAAGGTAATAGGTTAAGACATTTTTGACCAGTCGTTTATCATACAAAATTCAATTATCTTTATTTTATCTTTTTACGACTTTGTTCCAAAACGAATCGTTTTAAAGTTATAAGCAAAGAAAGTAGAAAAAAATGGACGTTTTTCGACATTTTTAAATATTTAATTTTTTTTATTAATGTTCCGGGCATATTTGAGAAGGAGCATAAGTCAATTATTTTTACTGAAGGTGTCACCTAACTTTATCTGCCAAAATCCGAATTCACATCCAAAAATAGACGTTTTTTCACAGATCCTTACTGGTCTACAATACTTCTGTATGTTAAATGATTATGTGATTGTAAAGTGGTAAAAATTTCATTCGGACAGCTGTGTCCACAGGTTTTAATTTGATCGATTTTTAGAGTATTGATTTTGATAATAAAAGACAATTCTCTATGCTTATTTTATATTTCTATTTAATTCATTTTTCTAATATTTTTTCCCGATTAGAACCAACTAAGAGATACTGAAACCACGAGAGAAGATAAGTATAACATAAGATAATTTAGATATTTTTTTTGTATTATAAAAAGGCACCCTGAGATTTTTCTTAATTTTTTTTGTATGATTTGTGGCAATTGGGTAATTGATTAAGTAATTAATTGGAGTAATCAAATAAAGACTAATTGATATCAAAGTAATAGAAAGGAGATCATAACCGTATATATTAATCTTACGCTAAAATAAATAATAGAATAAAATGGTTTTATTAAAAATTGTGTTTTATTTATATTGATATTGATGTTCTTTCGATAGTACTAATTTTGATCATATTGATATCGAGTATCGAGTGGAGTATCGCAAACTAAAGTGGATTGTAAATGTGACATTGTAACCTAGTGGATTAAAAAAACCGAAAACCGGTTTTTGGAAAAATCGGTTTTATTGGCCGGTTATAACCGCCCGGTTAAACCGTGAGCAAAAAAAAACCGGTATAACCGAAAACTGGTGTTTTGTCAAAAACCGCCATCCCTAGTAGGCGGACGACCTCTACTTCGATATGCTTCTTATCTTGGACACTGGAGACCAAGACAAGAAGGACTACACTATGGTAGTTATAATGAATGTATAGTAAAATATTTTCTTATAGACTGATCATAGACTATCATAAACTATGCGAATACTATGCACCGGTGTGGTTGAATAGCAGGCATATTCACCTGGTTGACACTCAGCTAAACCATGCTATGCATATGATAACAGGTACAATTATCCTCACCTCCACAATGTGGCTATCCATCCATCCATCCAATGGCACTACAGCCCAAATCGAGCCTTGGCCTCCTTCAACAAGCTTCTCCAATCATTTCGATTTACCGCTGTTCTTTTCCATGAACGCGTTCCCAGGAAGTTCCTGGCATCCTCATCGACTTCGTGTTCCCATCTCTTTTTAGGTCTTCCAACAGGTCTTTTTCCCTGCATTCTTGCATTTAGCAATTTTCTGGGGATTCTATTCTCATGCATGCGGACCACGTGCCCTGCCCACCGTAATCTCTGCAGTTTAGTGTATTGTACTAGAGTTGGTTCGCTATATTGCTCGTATATTTCTCTATTATACCTAATTTGCCAGTTGTTATTTTCACTTATTGGGCCCAGTATCATACGTAATATTTTTCTTTCAAACACATCTAATGCATTGGCAGATTTCTGTGTCACCACCCATGTTTCGCAGCCATAACTTACTATGGGCCTAATTATTGTTTTATATACCCGGAGTTTTGTTTTAACGTCCCCTTAAGATGTGGCAGCCCTTAATCGAATTGGAACAAAATGTGGAAGATGCTCCGACTTCTTCTACAGATGGAGTGAATAATAAAATATATAAAAAAACTGGATACATGTTTGTAATCAGGGCCGCGCCGTCCATAAGAGCGGAGAGGGGCGGTGCCCCCCGGCGCCGAAGTAAAAAGACGCCGGTAGGTACCGAAAAAAAACTTGACAATACCGAAATTACCAGAAATATTAATAATATTTTATTATCTTGTAAAATTGAAAATTTACAAATCGTAGGTAGATATAAAAATAGCAGTTATTACCTATTACTTTGATCCCTTAAGGTGAAACAGTAGCGAAAACGCGTTCCAAGATTGCGGCTGTAATTTTGAATATCTTTTCGAGATATTTGGCACACGTATTCGTAATATAATAAAGAATGGCGGTACAGAGCCCAATTTCAAAAATATATTAATATGTGGAAATTACTCTGTAATTAAATACAATATTAAAAAACGCTGGACGGAAGGGCCGTCCGAGAACTTTATCGTACCGATCTATTATCGTTATGGTACTAGATACTGGCATTCTATAAAAATTACAAAATTACTCGTTATTTTGATATTTTAGAAACACCTTCTGTACTTGAAAGTATTTTATGGTTCTACGCATCATTAATTCCTGCATTTGAGAAAATGTTCGATGCCATATTTCGGGGACACACTATAGATGTATAGATTATTGCATAAATCAATAGAATATTATAGTCATACTTTCATTTCAAATTAGTTCATTTTTCTGAGAAATTAATAGTTTACAATATTTGCATTTCACTCTTATTTCTATTACGCCAGTCAATGCACGAGATTAAAAACAAGATATTATCTCCGAATTCTATCCTACTGCATGGATTTTAATGAAATTTTGGGAGTAGCCCAATCTCCTAATTCAAAGTCTATCCTATATACTATGGCGCTTTTATCATGGGGAAGGTTTAAAATTTAAAAATTCATTCTATAATTTGATCACATTTTTTACAAAAACCATTCATTTTAAACCCGTTCAACTTTTTGAAAGTAGAAATAACACTATATTAAAAGGTATTGCAAAAGAAAAACAATGCATTTAAATTATGGTGGATGGGGAGTTAAATGTATATACTTTTCATTTTTGCTTAAAGTATATTAGTCATATATTTTTTTGCACCATATCTCGCTTAGTTTGTATGTAACCGACATTTAACGGTGCTCGTTTTAAAGGCCTTTTCAAACACTACAAAAGGTGTTGGTAGCATTATACACCCAAAACCTACCGTTCCTCTGTTATTTCAAGTTGAATACATCAATTTGAGCATGCACCAAAAAACAAACTATTTTCACCTACCATATCTCTTTTTGTATAATAAATAGAATATTTACGAAGGAACGAATCTCTTTATTATTTATAATCTAAAAAATGTTTTATATAGTGTTTTTAGTTCGATGCATAGTTTTTAAGGTATTCACAAAAAGTCCGTCCTAACAGGTGTCATTTTTCAATGAAAATGGCCAATTTTCAACTACGCATAACTCAAAAAGTATCGAGTTCTCAAAAAAAAGTATAGACTAGTTTTTGCTTAGAAATAGGTTCATTAGCCACTTCCGTGCTTATTTTGACCAACAAATTTTCCACCCCCTTGAAGAAGTGGGAACCGCCCCAAGATAAAAGCGCCATAGTATATAGGGTAGATTTTGTTTCTTGAGCTATTCCCTACTTAATGTGAAAATATCAAGTACATCAATGTAGTAGGATGAAAGTCGGAGCCAAATACCGTCATTGACTGCCCTACAATAATGCTCTGCTATGATCGCGTGAGAGATGACACACATAAGATTATAGCAAAATTTCTATTTACCGTAACTTTTCGAGTTTTTGAGCTATAGCAATGAATTTTATGTCATTGGAAAGGTAATTTTGCATTCTTTCAAAATATGTAAAAATATATAGGGCATATCTAAAAAAATTAAGATTTTTTATTCATTTCCGGTTCAACCGGAAGCCATATTTTTGATGAAATTTATTGTGATAATAGATAATAAAGTACCATATATGTCTGCAAAATTTTAAATTTAAGTTTTTATTAAGAAGGAAGTTACGGGCACTCGAATATTTTTTTATAAAAAATTCATAACTCCCTCCTATAGGGAGTTAAGAAATCTGATTAATGCCATTCAATTTACTGATAGAATATCAAAAACATATCAAAAAATAAAAAAATTCCTTGGAGCCATTTTTGAGAAAATCTAGTTCAAATTTATGTCAAATTTTGACCCCTTAAATATAGGCAACCCGTAACTTTTTCTGAAAAACGATAACATCCTTATTATAGCCCCATCTTTAGGCTATATAACGACTTTTTCAAATTAAACTTATCTTAAACACGTTTTTAGATTGGTAGGGAAATGTGTCGAGTGGGCGGTCGGCCATGTTGGCCGCCATTTTGAATTTGGAAATGTCAAATTCCGTATTTTTATTTACCTATCGATGAGCTTACTTTGAGTTGAATTTCATTCATTTCGGTCAAAATTTGCAAAAATGGGCCCTAAATAACCCCCCTATTTCGGCCCCCCTTTGAGAGGTTTTTTTTGAAAAGCTTAGTTTCTCGACAAAATTCTCTTAAACTTACTCATACCGGATTTCATCAAAATCGGTCCAGTAGTTTTTGCTGGGCGGTGGCGACATACGTACGTACGTACATACTTCCGACATGTTTTTTTTTTATTTGCTTTTTAGACTCAGGGGGACTCAAAACGTCAAAAAAAAGTGAAATCTGAAAATTTTTTTTTGCACGATCCTATAACTTTATCTGTTATACTATACTACGTAATCCTATAACTTTATCTATTATACTATACTACGTATATAGTACGATAAAGTAAAAACGAGCCTGTACCGCCATTAAGAAGAACAAAAAATACACTTTCTTCAAATAAACTTTTTTATCCGATGCCTAGATTTTGTGTCATTTTGGAACTACTAATGAAATAAAAAATTTTAGTAGTTCCAAAATGACACAAAATCTAGGCATCGAATAAAAAAGTTTATTTGAAGACAGTGTATTTTTTTGTTCTTCTTAATGGCGGTACAGGCTCGTTTTTTTAATATTGTATTTAATTACAGAGTAATTTCCACATATTAATATATTTTTGAAATTGGGCTCTGTACCGCCATTCTTTATTATATTACGAATACGTGTGCCAAATATCTCGAAAAAATATTCAAAATTACAGCCGCAATCTTGGAACGCGTTTTTGCTACCTTACCTGTTGATCGCTACTGTTTCCTCTTAAGCAAGAATCATATTATCCGTTCCAGCACGTAGCGTTTCGTTTCCTAAAAATATTGATTTTAATGGTTTTAAATATGAACAGTTCATACTGTCCAGAGCGTATAGTATCAGACAACTCTTTGTAAAATCAGGTTTTTCGGAGACTATGCTACGTGCCGGAACGGTGCGGGAATGATAATATGATTCTTGCTTTAAGTGTACGAACCGTTATTTCTTTCAAAGGCCAACGGAGCAAAATGAAAAAATTTTGACCCATGTCAAAATTTTCAATGTGTTTTAAATGTATTCATTTTTTTTTTCGAATCCTGAGAAAACTAATAAATATTTTTGAAAAATTTAAACGCAGAATGAAAGATTACATTATTACCGAGGGCCGAAAGTCCCTGAAAATTTCTATAATGTTTATTTTAATAAGTTACAGGGGTGAAAATAAAAGGAAAAATTTAGTGTGATTTTTAATTGCAAATATTTCTTTTAAAAGAAAATATTTATTTATTCTGAGGGACTTTCGGCCCTCGGTAATCAAGTAATCTTTCATTCTGCATTTAATTCTTTCAAAAATACTTATTAGTTTTCTCAGGATTCCAAAAAAAATGAATACATTTAAAACACATTGAAAATTTTGACATGCGTCAAAATTTCGCATTTTGCTCCGTTCCCCTTAAACTGAACTATTACTCCCTTCACTCACGGTAAAAGATTTCAAAACCTCTGAATTTTAAAGAACAGCTTGGATTAACATTAAATTTGGAATACACATAGCTAACATGTTAAAGAAGAAAATGATATTGTGTCGACGTGTGCTTTTGCCCTAGGGGAGTACCACTCTTTTATGGGGGGAAATATACTTAACGTTAAAAATAAGTCCGGAAGTGGATAAACTGACGAATTGTAAGTAACTATAAAGTTAAGTTGTTTTATAAAGTATTTATATTATTTAAGTCAATATCTACTTTTCGAGTTATTTGCGAGTGAATATGTTCATTTTTCAACAATTTAGACAGTTTTTCGTCTTCCACCGTTTTCCACTAACAAATTACTCAAAAAGTAAGTATTTTACCAAAAATATATTCTTAGGAAAGATTTTGAAAAAAGGCATTTTCTTCAAAATTTCAAATTATTTTTTTTTTATTTGAAACCAATTTTAAAAAAAGCAATTTTAAATGGTGAAACTTCCAGATCATATAAATATACATAAGTGAAGTAAATTGTAAAGCTGTAACGATTAATTTCGTTTGGGATGCTAATTAAGCGGAGATTTTTACGATGTTTTTTACTAAAAAAAAGGGACCAACTTTATTTTCAGCGTTAGGCTTACTTTTGCTACTAGAAACTTTTTTAAAAAACAAAAATAAATCTTTTTGTAAAAACTTAAAAAAGTTGTAATGATTTTTGCCCGAAAAGTGCTTCATTCTTTGGTTATTTCACATTGAAGTGTTCGATTTCTAATTTGACGAATAAGAACCCACTTTTCTCGAGGTGACTCTCTTCCTCTACTAGATCTACTGACTTCTTGCGTGCACAAGTTTTTTAAATTATTTTATAAGCTCTATTTTTGCTAAGAACATTTTTTTCAATAAAATACACACTTTTTGTGTTATTTTGCGTTTGATTTTTATGTTGAAAAATGAACATACTCATGCGCAACATCCTCACTCGCAAATAAATGGAAAAATATTGACTTAAAAAAAAACTGTATATTATTATGGAACAAAAGTTGCTTAGAATTAGTCAGTTTATCCATTTCCGGACTTAATTTTAACGTATATTTTTTCATCCTCGACGAGGCAATATCAACTTTTTTTCTTTGTTATAAATTAGCTATGCGTACCTATGCCAAATTTCATGTCAATCTAAGCGGTTCTTGAAAATACGGAGCAAAAACCGTGAGCAAATGGACTAAAATAATATGTAATTATATATATTTATTTGTTCTCTGATTAGGTAATCGTTGTTTTTTGTAAATATTTATACCATTACGTAATAACTTTTCAGTATATTACTTTCCTGCTGCTGAAAATCTAAGAGCAGAAAATAAGGGTTAAGGTACGATTCCGACATCGACGGCAGGCGGCAGACTGCAACTGCAGACGGCAGTTGCAGTTGTCGCCGTGACAGACGTCACTACTTTGCACTATTAATTTGTATGAGACTGATTCCGACATCTAACTTCAATTGCTGTCCGGCAGAACGTCAGTTGCTAATAATTATACAAATTAATAGTGCAAAATAAATACGTATGTCATGGTAACAACTGTAATTCAGTTTGCAGTTGCCGTCTGCCGCCTGCCGTCGATGTCGGAATCGTACCTTTACCTACCCAGAGGGCCAGGCTAAGAATCACAAGGAGACAGAATACCAAATAATATCACGCAAAGAACAAAAATCAAGGACATAGTAGAACATGTAGCAAAAAAGAAATGGAGATGTGCAGGTCACGTGGCAAGAACACCGAACAACAGCTAGACTAGAAGATTATTGGAATAGCGACCGCGGGCGGACAATCGGATAAACGAAGCAGATATCGACCACCAACGCGCTGGTGTGACGATGCGCGATGCAAAGAGGACTGCCGGGAACTGGATAGCCGGTAGCTCAAGATAGGGTGCCATGGAGAAACTTAGAGGAGACCTATGTTCAGCAGTGGACGATAACGGTTAGATTATGATGATGATGATACTTTCGTAACACATAAAAAATAGTTTGTAGGTATATCGTATAACGATTCAGTAAGCTACAAAAAACTACTTAAAAAGGAAGGGGGAAAGGGGCGCCTAAAATTACTTGCCCCGGGGCGCTTGAAAGCCTTGGCGCGGCCCTGTTTGTAATGTATTGTATTGTATATGTAAATCTAATTACCTATTTTGTGATGTAAGCCATAAGCTAAAGCAAATAAAATATGAGATCAATCAACTCTTTGAAGTCCGTAAATTATTCATGTATGACGTATAATAAATTTTTAGATTAAATAAATAAAATTTTAAAGATACTTACAGACAAAAATACAAACAGAATTACTGTGATCCACAGTATCCCATTGTAATCCCATTGTAATCGCATAACTAATTGTACACTAGAAGAAAGTTCGATTCAAAAACATGAATCGCTTGAGCATCTTCAAATTGTACTGAGAAAACACCAGAATATTCCTAATGTTAAGTACGTTATCTAAGATTAAAGAAACACTACTGTTTAGCAAAGACGTTTGTACAGGATTTACTGGATATTTTCACTGAACGCCACTATTGATGAACTACATAAACTGTGGTACTTGGTAGTTATAATGAATGTATGGTAAAATATTTTCGCATAGACTGATCATAGACTATCATAAATTATCATTTCAAATTTGCTTCTTGTCAATGATGAGACATTTCTTAAGAGATTTTATAAAAACACGGATTTCAAATATTTACAGTGAACTTAGATATAGGGCTTAACGCGTAGTCAGGGTTCTTTGTTATTGAGATTACTGTAAATAGACTAGATGCGAATTTATACTCTTGTTGCCACGTTTAAATTTATGGAAATATATTACTGCACTTTTATAATTTAGTACAGTGAAACCATACATTTTGAAATAATTTTCCTGTTTGTGCATTCGTTATTCTTCATTATTTTCCACTGTGTAACATGTTACGCAGATTCCACTATGTAACATTCTCACAGTGCCATATAGAGGCATATCCTTAGGGTTTGCTCACTACGGAGACCAAAGGATGGTATCCTCGCCTAGAACAGAGTATTCTAATCTTCATCCTCTTCATATTCGTGAATTCTCGCATTTAAAATAATGTATTTATTTTACCTGGCGATTGAAACTATATTATCGATCGCTTTGTAAAATAAATACATTATTTTAAATGCGAGAATTCACGAATATGAAGAGTAGGATACTCGCTAGGCGAGGATACCATCCTTTGGTCTCCGTAGTGAGAGGGTAAAACATGCCGAAGATACATGGATGAGCGCAGTGTACGTCTCGATTGCGGTCGCTACATCGATATCAAAACAAACCTTCATTTTCTTGTATCGTATAGGTATATACCAAGGATGTGTCACCCGTTCATCCTCGCGACCTTGCATGGTTTACACTAGTTTACAGCGATGTCGATGCCAAAACAGGATACGGAAAGTATCTTCGGTGGTACACGACAATTAGACCGAAATCATTAGACCAAAAGCAGTAGACCGAACTCATTAGACCGAAAAGTACTTTACCGAAACCTCACTAGACCGAACAGCATTAGACCGAAATGGTACATAAATTAAAAAAGATTGCAGTAAATTATGCTAAGATTTTGTATATCTGTCTTTTTGTTTATTGTATATTTTTGTATTATTTTATATATAGACTATGTAACTTGTTACTCTGTACAGTTTGGTATGAAATATTTTCATCCGTTAAACCAATTAGTGAAGGTATAATTAAATTAAGGGTAAAGTGACGTTAACATCATTTTAACTGTTTATAATAACCATCCAAATATCATTTAGTTGTAATTACATTAGTCTTATCTCTTTTACTGCGACAAGTAAAAAGAACTGCTTTTCGGTCTTCTGCTGTTCAGTCTAGTGAGGTTTCGGTAAATTGCTTTTCGGTCTAATGAGTTCGGGCTACTGCTTTCGGTCTCTTTACAGTAAACCCTCTTCGGTATGTTCTGCCCGTCATCGATGTAAACCTCGACCGCGATAGCGATCGCGCGGAGGAAGAAATACGGAAACAGATAATGCTTGCTAACCAAGTTTTAATTTCACGACCCGAAGGAAAATTAAATTATGTCAAAGTGTCACGAGGGCAAAAATTCGATAATAATTTTAGAGATCGAGTGCAATTGGTTGCGATTATTTCATGAATAAAACTGTTGAACACCAAAATTTTATTGTAATTTATTTATGTAAGTACAAATTAGTACAATTAAATACACAGTTGTTATAAATATTTGACGGTTGAAAGTCATCACTTTTATAATTTTTAAAACATTAATTGTCATTAATGTCACCGAATGTATTATTTTTTCGTAGCAACGAAGGGCATCTGACGTAATATACTTGACGTCGGAATATTATCAAAAATTATCGGGTATAATATCACAAGAGAGTGAGAATAAATTGAAAATCCCTAATAACACAAAACATTCCAGGAATGTTCCTAGAAGGTACACACAGGACATTGAAAACATTCCTGGAATGTCCCTAAAAGCACACGAACGTCCCTGTAAAGTCCCAGGAAAGTGCTGTGTCAGCATTTTAAACATTCCTTGAATGTCTTGTTGGAACATTTCATGAATGTCTACGAATGTTCTTTGAACATTCACAGTATATCTTTTAGACTGAATGTCTTGTTGAAACATTCCATGAATGTCTTGAAACATTCCATGAATGTCTACGAATGTTCTTAGGACATTCAAAGTATATTTTTTAGACATTCTCTGAAATATATCGTCAGTGATGTAACAATACCTCCTATGTTTTTTCATGAGTTTTGCAGGAGACGAAAAACAGTTTTTAAGGTCACCTCCTGTTTTCATACGTAAGTTTTGACTTGTTTTGTAGTAAATAGATAGTTGAATTTACTACAAAACAAGTCAAAAAATATATGAAAACAGGAGGTGGCCCAAACAAGTTTTTCATCTCCCACAAAATTCATGGAAAAGCAGATAGGAGGTATTGTCACTTCACCGACAATATACCAGAAGTATTTGTGGCCGTACCAAATAATACATCCTTGATAAATATAAACATTTTTATTGCACAAAATCTTGTCATATATTTTTTTCCATGACCATTACTACGATGACGATTCATTGTATTGAATTGTACATTACAATTACAATCTGGTCATAACTCTGACCAATGAGCAATTTTAATTTAACCTAAATTACTACTGTTCCTTAAAATGAAGATGAAGAGCTTACCCCATAGCGTCTCTTATCTAATCTAACAGGCACACAAGCACTATGCCTGCTTATCTAACCGCACTATTCTAACATACACAGGCACACAAGCATTATGCTCTGCTTTTCACTATCACATATCACTCAAACTAGTTAAAAAGGCTTTGTCCTCTTCAATCTTCTAGTTTGCACAGTAGTATCGAGGAGCTGGATTTCCTCAATATTCTTGTAGGTACTTACGAAGTTGTTGCTTGTGACTTCCAACTTTAAAACAAATCCAGCTGTAAAATATTTATGTGCCTGAAGGCTTTTGTATGCTTTCATCTGCTGCTTAGAGTAGTAACTGTGAGACTCCACCAGATATAATCAACTATTTATAACGGGTGAAACGGATAAACCGAGAACTACTAAATGAAATAATCACAGCAAAGGAAATACCATCTGATTGGAAAACAGATATAATAGTACCACTGTTTAAGAAACGAGACGCAAGAAATTGCGAAAATTATAGGGGTATTACATTGACAAGCGTTCCTGCCAAAATATTCAATAGAATAATTGAAAAAGGGCTAAGGGAAAAACTAGAAATAAAACTAGAAGAATCCCAGCATGGCTTCAGAAAAGGAAGGAGTACCCAAGATCTGATATTCATATTGAGACAAATAGGAGAAAAACTATTGATGAAAGGCAAAGAGATACACATATGCTTTATTGATCTGAAAAAAGCTTTTGATAGAATAAGAAGGGAAGATATATGGAAATGTTTAAAGAAAAATGGACTAGAAAAGGATATGATAGAAATAATTAAAGCCTTATATAAAAATAATAAAATAAAAATAAGGACTCACAATCAAGAATCTGATGAATTCCAGGCAAAGATAGGACTAAAACAAGGCTGTGTACTAAGTCCATTACTTTTCTCAATGGTACTAGATGACGCAATAAAGCAATGCAAGGAGAAATCTAAAGACATGATATTGGGAAAATGGAAAATGAACAATGTACAAATACAAGAATTACTATTTGCAGATGATATGGTATTGTTAGCTGACACGGAAGAGAAACTGCAACAAATAATAAACACAGATAAAAGTAAAACAATGGTTATGGCAACTACAAAAAAAGTGATAAAAATTAAGGTAGAAGGACAAGTTTTGGAACAAGTAAACAGCTACAACTACTTAGGTACAATTATTGAAGAAGATGGTAAAATAGACAAAGAAATAAACAATAAAATAGGAAAAGCAGGGACAATTTATAATACATTAAGAAATACGTTCTTTGGAAAGAAAGAGGTACCCAAAGAAGTCAAAACACAAGTGTACCAAAAAGTGGTTCGACCATCAATCGTCTATGGGAGTGAGTCGTGGACGCTAACAAAGAACAACAAAAGAAAAATCAAAGCTACAGAGATGAGATTCTTGAGAAAAATAGAAGGGGTCACACGAAGAGACAAAATAAGAAACGACACAATAACTCAAGCTCTAAAGATAAAACCCATAGAGACAATTATAGGGGAACGACAGTTAGGATGGTTGGGCCACATCCACAGACTAAACGACACAAGAATAACGAAAAAAGTATATGAAGTCAGAGTACAAGGGAAAAATAAAGTAGGTCGCCCAAGAATGAGATGGGAAGAACAAGTTAGACAAGAAGCAGAGAAGAGAGGACTGCAATGGAGTATGGTAAAACAATTGGCTCAAAATAGAACAGCATGGAAAAGAAGTATCAAAGAAGCACCACAAGATTAAAACATATGGACAGAAAAATGGGTCAAATAAGTAATTTATATTTATTAAAATTGTATTGTTAAAATAAAAGTTTTGTATAATTATTAAAATGTATTGAAATGTAGATATTGAACTAGTTGTAAACAGCCCAACACCGAAAGGTACGAATGGGCTTAACTGATTAAATAAATAAATAAAAATAAATAAATTTATAACCAATAAATATCTATAATAGTAATTTGGTGGAATGCACTTTATGGTAAAATCCAATTCTGACTGAATAGTCCAGAAAGCCACTGCGCATCCGCTAGGAAAAATATTCTAATCCGGATTTTTTGCACAATCTTACTCAAAAAGGACTCCTTTTAACAAATTTGCATGTTGCCAGGACCAAAAGGTGGTCAAACATTTTTTAAACGTTTTTTTTTGTTTTTTTCCTAAAATTATTTTTTTTTGCATGGAAAAAAGTTTTTTTAGGTTTTCTGGATCATTCCAAACAGAAAAGGTCTTTAGTGACTTTTCTCTAAAAATGATAGTTTTTGACATATAAGCGATTAAAAATTGAAAAATTGCGAAATCGGCCATTTTTAACCCTCAAAAACTATGTGAAAAACTGAAAATTTGAATGTTGCCAAGGTAGATAGATATTCTTTAAACATCGATTGATGAAATCCCGAAGAGTTTTTTGCAACACAATATTCAAAACTCCTTTGTTTTTTAATTGCTAATCAAGCGTGCGCGACACTATTTTCCACCGACAGTATGGTGCAAATGAAAGGAATAAATTCGTAATTTCTTAAACTGGCGAATTTAAGGAAAAATTCCGAAACAGGTCGATTTTTATTTTTAAGTTATGATATTGTGGCATATATGGTATACTAGTGAGGTCATCCGTCTGGGCGTGATGACGTAATCGATGATTTTTTTAAATGAGAATAGGGGTCGTGTGGTAGCTCATTTGAAAGGTTATTCAATTCTCTAATTAGTAATGTAAACATTTACATAATTATTTATACAGGGTGTACAAAAATTTTTTATTAAATTAAATTATTTGATAAAAAAAGAAGTAGAAGGACACCCTGTATAAATAATTATGTAAATGTTTACATTACTGAATAGAGAATTGAAGAACCTTTCAAATGAGCTACCACACGACCCCTATTCTCATTTAAAAAAAATCATCGATTACGTCATCACGCCCAGACGGATGACCTCACTAGTATACAATATATGCCACAATATCATAACTTAAAAATAAAAATCGACCTGTTTCGGAATTTTTCCTTAAATTCGCCAGTTTAAGAAATAACGAATTTATTCCTTTCATTTGCACCATACTGTCGGTGGAAAATAGTGTCGCGCACGCTTGATTAGCAATTAAAAAACAAAGGAGTTTTGAATATTGTGTTGCAAAAAACTCTTTGGGATTTCATCAATCGATGTTTAAAGAATATCTATCTACCTTGGCAACATTCAAATTTTCAGTTTTTCACATAGTCTTTGAGGGTTAAAAATGGCCGATTTCGCAATTTTTCAATTTTTAATCGCTTATATGTCAAAAATTATCAACTTTAGAGAAAAGTCACTAAAGACCTTTTCTGTTTGGAATCATCCAAAAAACCTAAAAAAAATTGTTCCATGCAAAAAAAATAATTTTAGGAAAAAAAACAAAAAAAAAAACGTTTAAAAAATTTTTGACCACCTTTTGGTCCTGGCAACATGCAAATTTGTTAAAAGGAGTCCTTTTTGAGTAAGATTGTGCAAAAAATCCGAATTAGAATATTTTTCCTAGCGGATGCGCAGTGGCTTTCTGGACTAGAATTGTATATGGATCTAAATCCCCAATTATTTTCAGCTTCAATAAATATCTAAAACAACAAAAGAAATAATGTTATTGCTTGCAAAATTCATAAATATTGATAAATATCAGAGAAAAATGAACAGTAAATAAAAATTCTTTCCCCTACCTTTCTCCAAACATCTGGAGTTTCCAATAATAATTTCCTTAAATAATCACTTTGCAGTATGACACAGTTTATAAAGTTCACAAAATACAGCAAACGAAATCCAAATGAATCCAAAATAGACAAAATACGACGATAAACAATGAAATGAAATGATATTACAAACATAACCTCTGTAACTTGTAACTTTTTGTTGTATGCCAACCAGAAGTCACGTGGTTTGGATTGCCTAAGTACATAATATACACGCCCGGCAAATTTGAAAATGAATGCAAATTGAATAGTAAATGGCCTCTCTTAAAATATAGGACATTAGTAGTATGTTCATAGAATGTTTTGTGGTAACATTCCACGAATAACTTAATCAGATGTTCACCGAATGTTCCTTAAATGTCCAGGACATTCAAACATTAATAGAACTTTGATAGTACATTCCTGGAATGTTTTGTGTTGTTAGGGATAATGCGACAGTTTTTCGAAAATTTGTTGTCTGGCAATAGACACGTGAGCCCGCAGTGCTCGAGTGGCTATTGCCGAATGACAACAAATTTGAGTAAAAATGTAGCATTACTTTCTTATTTACTCTTACTGTCGTGTTATATTCGTAAGATTATTTTTTATTACGTATCTTATGGATATTTTCTTAAATGTGACAGTTGCCCAAACTAGGAAACTGGTTGCCATTAAACAGAAACAATCTACTTACTTAAAAAAATTCTATCGGTAATTTTCTACAGTAGATAATTCTCAGTATAATTTTAATCTGATTGGACAGAATTGAACACGTGATCAAATATCTTACTATACGATTGGAAGTTAAAATCATTAAAAAAATAATCAGTTTAATTTTTATTTCTGTAGCTTTCTATTGGTCAGAATCTCCTATGAATGAAATAATCACATTTATTAACTGAATTAATAATTTGCAATTACACAAAAAACAGTTATCGAAGAACATTCAAAAGCCGTCTCTTTAAGTTAATGATGACATTTCCAAGTACATAGAATGACATTCTAGTAATGTTTACATATCCACACCAGTGTGAATTTTACTACACGTAATTTGCCGTGTAAAGACAGAAAAAGTAAAGATAGCTGTAAAATATTTGCGAATTATGTGCCCATGCCCTTAAACCAAATAATAATAGGACATAAAGAAATTGAAGTAGAAATACAAAAAGGAAAATGTACAGTGCTACAACAATACCAATAATATCACGTGTTAATGAAAACTGTATTTGACAAGGAACAGGAAACAAAGATAAATGCAATAGAAATGAAGCACATTAGGAAAATAACAGGCAACACTCAGTGAGACAGTGTGTGAAAAAATAAGAAAAAGCACTGGTCAAGAACCTATGTGGGCAAAAATCAAAAAGTGAGAAATGAAATGGTTCGGTCGAGATGGGAAAATCAACGAAAAGAAAAAGAGGCAGATCAGAAGAGAAGTGATTGCGATTGCAGAAAGGAGAAAAATATGAAAGGGAAAAAGGAAAAATCGCAAAGGATATAAAGAAATTAGCGAAGAATAGAAGAGAGTGGGAAAAATGTATAAATGATAAACCAGAATCACACTGGGATACCTGAAAGGATATGGGAGAAAGAAGAAGATATTTCATCTAAATAAAATTTTTCGCATTCAAAAGGTATTTTCTAAATAATACAATCCTTTATATTGACTTTGGCTGTTTAATCCAGGTAGGTATGTTCCTCTTTTTCTTCAACCTATTCAGTCTGGTAAAAAAATGCAACAATTAAAGTTATTTCGTTATTTCCTGTGTTGTTAAGTCCTCTAACATTTTTATTTGCAATAGACATTTTGCAATAGAAGTTTTTGTTTTGAATGAAATTGGAAGAATTAAAAAAGTTATATATCTTTTTGGTACAGATCCTTGCAAAATATTGCGTCAATGATGTTTCAAAGTAAATGTTCTATTTGCATTTCATATTCCAAGTAAACAGTGGGGCATTTACCCTTAATCCTTCATTAAATTTATCTTCTAAACGATTTATAAAAACATTGTTCTGTATGATTCCTAGAAAGATTCAAACTACACGAACTTAAAAGATACACCAATCTTATCTCTACATGTGATATAGACCAGTTGAAAAAAATGTATCAAGGTCATTGGGGAATAAATTATATTTGCAGATTTGAAAACTTGTGCTAAATTAATTTGCATTAAGTGTTGATTTAAACACAACTTTATGGTGGTACACTATAAATATTTGTTATGAACCTAATTGTATAATGGATGGTGCGCCGTACAGTTTATGGTGGTCGGTTTTCAAAAGTTTTTCTTCTTCTTTTTGTGTAGACGCGACTTTCTGTTTTTCTCAATGTGCCTCCAGTAAGTTGTCGTTCCATCGTTTTCGTTCCCTCATCGTCTTCCTATTGGGGAACCGTCTCTCGCTGTTCTGACTACTCTATTTGTTGTCATTTGGCTTATGTGGTCGTTACATTCTATATTCTATTCTTCTGTTTTTTGTTCAGTCTTTAATGTTCTCCAATTTGTATCTCCACCTGTAACTCTAGCTCTGTCCTTACCACCGATTTTTCGAAGCGTTTTCAACTTTGCTGTTTCAAGCATTCTTTTTGCCATCTCTGTAGACGAAGCAACGAAGCACTAAAAAGCCCAAAACCTAGGAATTTTGTGCAGTAAGATGAATCGTCATGGAACTTTTTTCATTCGATTAGAGAGAGTGTCAGGCAACTTTGTGAACTAAATTCATCTAGGGCAAAAATTTTTGTGCATAAGAAAATGCATTTTAAAAGTGCATCTCGAAGAGGTGAAAATGAAAAATTTAGTACTTAGAAAATATTGACGGAAATGAGTTGAATTTTTATACTGGGGGTTTTGCGGATCGCTGAGCACGAATTTCATATCGGCGATGGTCTCCAAGGTACCTGGTGCCCACGGTGGAATTCGTCGCCCAGAGTTTTATGTTATAATCATTAAAAATCAGTCAATATTCATTAGTCGGGGGGTTTTTGGGGTCGCCGGCCACGAATTTAATGTTGGCGATGGCATCCAAGATACCTGGTGCCCAGGGTGGAACTCGTCGCCTAGAGTTTTTAGTTATAATTATCCAAAATCAGCCAAAAACTGATACCCTGGGGGTTTTGGGGGTCGCTGGGTACGAATTTCATGTCGGCGATGGCCTCCAAGGTACCTGGTGCCCAGTGTGGAAGTCGTCGCCTGTAGTCTTATGTTATAATAATTATAAATCAGTCAATATCCATTACGCGGCGGTTTTTGGGGTCGCTGACGACGAATTTAATATCGGCGATGGTTTCCAAGATAGCTGGTGCCTAAAGTGGAACTCGTCGCCAGGAGTTTTTAGTTATAATTATTCAAAATTAGTCAAAAACTATTACTCGGGTGGTTTTGAGGGTCCCTGAGTACGAATGTCATGTCGAAGATGGTGCCCAAGGTACGTGTTGCCAAGGGTTGGAACTCGTTGCCTAGCGTTTTATGTTATAACCATTCAAAATTAGTCAATAACCATTACTCGGAGGGTTTTTGGAGTCGCAAAACACAATTTAATGTTGGCGGTGGTCTCCAAGGTTCCCAGGGTGGAACTCGTCGCCTGGAGTTTTATGTCATAATTATTCAAAATCAGTGAAAAACCATTTTTCTGGGGGTTTTAGGGGGTCGCTTAGTACGAATTCCATGTCGGCGATGGTTCTAAGTTACCTGGTGCCCAGGGTGAAATTCGTCGCCTGGAGTTTTATGTTGTAACCATTCAAAACCAGTCAATAACCATTACTCTGGCGTTTTTGGGGTCTCTGAGTACGAATTTCATGTCGGCGATGGTCTCCAAAGTACCTGGTGCCTAGGGTGGAACTCGTCGCCTGCAGTTTTATGTTATATCCATTCAAAATCAGTCAATATCCATTACTTCGGTGTTTTGAGGGTCGCTAAATATATTTTTCATTAATAATATTTCTTAAAACACTTTTATATTATATCCTAAAAAATTACCCATTTAAAAATAATTTTAAAATTTTGTCGCTTTTAAAGCAGTTGTCGTTAAATTTTGACACTAATGACATTTATTAAATTTTGACATAATTATCATTTCGAGGGTAATTAACTTATATCAGCCATTTTTGGTGTTTTCTGCGGTATTATTTTAATTTTTAGATTTCTAGTCTGCTTTTATATAAAAAAACAGTGGTTTTTAGAACTCTTTAGCGACGTATTAGTATAATATAATGTTGATGGATTACCGTCGAAGGCCGATATGATCAACCAAAAAAGAAGATGTAGGTATATGGTGATTTTTCTATTGACTTTCTTAGGTGTGAATCTGTCTTTTTATTTTACTGCCCCTGGTTTAAAAACAAAGCATATTATATATGTGAATACCTCCATGCTACACTTTTATGTAGTTCTGTTCTTTAAAAAATTTTTAATTAATTTTAAAAAAGATATAAAAAGTGATACCGTATTTAAAGCAAAGTAAGTTTTTAATGTTGGTGTTTTGAAAAAGTCATATATTTGATACTTATTAGTTTTGTTAATTACAGAATAAATAATAATATTATAATATCAAGACGTTTAAGATTGGTATTAAAGGAATTTTCATTATATACAGTCTATAGCTTTATAATTTTGGTTTTCGAAATTGCGGGAGATATTTGTGTAACTTCAACTAAGTATATATATTTTTTTATTTTATTTTACTTTTTTATTAATTTTTTTATTATATTATACAAATAAATTGATTATGAATACGTGCAGTAACATTTAATTTAACACGTATTTTTTAGATTATTGTATACCTACCTTGAAGACCATCGCCAACATGAAATTGGTGCCCAGCGACCACTAAAACCTTCATAGTAATGGTTATTGACTGATTTTTTATGATTATACCATAAAACTCCAGACGACGAGTTCCACCCTGGCCACCAGGTACCTTGGAGACCATCACCGTCATGAAATTCATGTTCAGCGACCCCCAAAACTCCCCGAGTAATGGTATTAAATGATTTGTAATAATCATAACGTAAAACTCCAGACGACGAGTTCCACTTTGGGCACCAGGTACCTTGAAGACCATCGAACACATGAAATTATTGTTCAGCGACCCCCAAAATCCTCAGAATAATGGTTATTGACTGATTTTGAATGATTATAACATAACATAAAACTTCAGGCGACGAGTTCCACCCTGGGCACCAGGTACACAGGAGACCATCGCCGTCATGAAATTCGTGCTCAGTGACCCCTAAAACCCCCCGCGTAATGGTTTTAAATGATTTGGAATAATTATAACATAATACTCCAGACGACGGGCTCCACCCTGGGCACCAGGTATCTTGGAGACCATCGACCACCTGAAACCCTTGTTCAGCGAACCCCAAAACCCTCAGAGTAATGGTTATTGGCTGATTTTGAATGATTATAACATAAAACTCCAGGCGACGAGTTCCACCTTGGGCACCAGGTATCTTGGAGAACATCGCCAACACTAAATTTGTGGCCGGCGACCCAAAAACCCCCCGAGTAATGGATATTGGCTGATTTTTAATGATTATAACGTAAAACTCTAGGCAACGAGTTCCACCATGGGCACCAGGTACCTTGGAGACCATTGCTGATATAAAATTCGTGCTCAGCGATCCCCAAAACCCCCGATTATAAAAATTCAACTTAATTCCATCAATATTGCCCGAGTTCTAAATTTTTCATTTTCTCCTCTTCGAGATGCACTTTTAAAATGCATTTTCTTATGCATGAAAATTTTTGCCCTAGATGAATTTAGTTCACAAAGTTGCCTGACACTCTATCTAATCGAATGCAAAAAGTTGCATGACGATTCATCTTACTGCACAAAATTCCTAGGTTTAATGCTTCGTTGCTTCGTCTACTGTGTCAGGTCGTGTTTCTGCTGCGTATGTCATTATTGGTCTGATGGTTATTTTGTGAATTCTGCTTTTCATTTCTCTTCCGATATTTTTATTTCTCTTTGCAACTCTGTTTGCTCTATTTACTTGATCTTCCAATTCTTTTTCGAGCTTTCCGTAGCTAGACAGTGCACTGCCTAGATATTTAAACTCCATCACTTGTTATATTAGCTGACCCTTTAGCTCTAATTTACCTCTAAGTTCATTTGCTGTTATAACCATGCATTTCGTCTTTTTTGGGAAAATTCTTCTTCCTGTAATGCTGTCTCCTTTAGTGGAAGTTAGCGATTACACTGGCAAATCTGTCTCTGTCCAATGCGGATCTAAACAAAAGATATTGAATCAAGGCCGGTCCAGTTTTAAGATATTTTTAAGCCATGAAATCTGGCGCCTACCGGGACCCCTTTTTTCTTCAATATTCCCCTAGATGATCATTGGGGAAATTAACATATTAATTTTCGAAATAATGTTTGGAAAAATTCATCTTCTTCTTCTACCTCTTTATAAGTAATCCTGCTTGTTCTTTGGCGGATTGTTACCTCTATGGAAGGTTGTTACTACCAATCGGTCGAAAGTTCTTCTATTGATTGGTGATTTATCTCTTGCTATTTTGACCACACGTATGTCACACATTTATGAAGGCTAAATGAAAACTGGGTTAGAAACAGGAGGAAGATGCCTATGTTCAACAGTGAACTTTTGATGATGATGTCTCCACATTCTGCTAATGTGGTTATACCATTCTGTTTTTCTACTTTTAGCAGCTTAGCAGCTTTTGAAAACAAGCAAGACAATAACAATCCCAATACTATCAGAGCTATTTAATGTATGCCTTCATAATAACCAAATCCCTAAAGACTGAAACAAGAGTCAAATTAAATAATACTCCTACACAAAAAAGGAACAAAGTAACCCGCACAAACCTTATGGAAATTAGGTAATTAGGTCCCAGTGGATTTCGTTCATACTTTGGGAAAATACTCTTTGAAGCATCCTGATAAAAAGGTCTCATGGGCACAACTCAATTGTATGAAGAATTTTCAAGATATAGAGGCACAAACTCGGAAAATTATAAGATTTACTGGGTATTCCAATTCCGTGAGTTACTGGTTAGGTATATAGCAACATGTAGAAGTTTGGATCAAGGAAAAAGTACTAGTAGTCTAGGATTATGGACTTTGACCTTGACCTTCAACGGACGTCGTCTTCTAGATTCTAGAGTTTCGAGGGTTTTCGGCATTAAATTGATATTAACAGATTACTCATGGGTTTTTGGGATCGCTAAACACGAATATGCCACCAGAGTTGACCTCCGGAGGACGTAGTGGAACAGCCACTGCAAGGGACGTCATCTTCTAGAATTTCAATGGTTTTCGGCATTTAATTGATGCAAATGAATTTCTGGAGGGTTTTTTGAGGTCGCTAAACACGAATATGCCATCAGAACCGACTCCTGGAGCACCTGGTTTCAAAGGTCATTGAAAGGTGCTCCTGGAGTTTCGAGGGTCTTTGGTACTAAATTAATGCAAACGGATTAGTTATAGGTTTTTGGGGTTGCTGAGCATGAATATGTGATCAACACAGACACAGGAGCACCTGTCAAATAAGACAGGTTATCTTCTGGAGTTAAAAACCTAAGAGTAATCCATTTGATGCCTCCGAAACTCCAGAAGATAACCTGTCTTAGGCACCAGGTGCTCCTGTGTCTGTGCTGATCACGTATTCGTGTTCAGCAACCCCAAAAACCTATAACTAGTCCGTTTGCATTAATGTAGTACCAAAGACCCTCGAAACTCCAGCAGGTCCTTTCATTGACCTTGGAAACCAGGTGTTCCGGGAGTCGATTCTGGTGGCATATTCGTGTTTAGCGACCTCAAAAAACCCTCCAGTAATTCATTTGTATCAATTACATGCCGAAACCCCTCGAAACTCGAGAAGATGACGTCCGTTGAAGGTCAAGGTCAAATTAAAGGTCGCCATTGGATAGCCAGGAAGAAATCCTAGACTTCTTCTTCTTAACGTGTCCTATTAAGTCCCCTTGACGTTGGCGATTAACATGGCGAAACTGTCTCTGTTTCGAGCTATTCTAAATAGGTGTTCTGCTTTCTTTATTCCTGTCCATTCCCGGATATTCTTCAACCAAGAAGCCGGCTTTCTACCAATTCCTCTGCGTCCTTCAATTTTACCCATCATAATAAGTTAAAGAATATTATACCGGTCTCCCCTTACTACGTGTCCATAATAGGCCATCTTTCTATATTTGATGTTATCAAGCAGTTCGCGGGCAGCATTTGCTCTCTTAAGGACTGCCATATTTGTCAGCATAGGCGTCCATAATCCTAGACTACTAGTACTTTTCTTTGATCCAAACTTCTAGATGTTGTCAGATAACCAGTAACTCAGGGAATTGGAATACCCAGTAAATCTTATAATTTTCCGAGTTTGTGCCTCTGAATTCTTTGTGTGATATCTTAAAAATCCTTCATACGATTGAGTTGTGTGCATGAGAACTTTTTATTAGGATGCTTCAAAGAGTATTTTCCAAAGTATGAACGAAATCCACTGGGACCTAATTTTCATAAGGTTTGTGCGGGGTACTTTGATCTCAATAATTCTATAACTATAACTATATCGTTGCCAGTCGAGTGCACAAACTATTTAACAACCGTGTGACTTATAAAATGTATAATTACAAACAGGTTGAACGGGTTTCCGTAAAGGATATGCATAGTACATCTGACCATCTACTGGTATTTGATGAATAAGGCAAATGAATACCAACTACATATCCGTATTTCTTGCCTTCGTAGACTTTGAAAAGGCATTTCGGCAAAAACTTTTAAACAGTTAAAGTAGGTAATCAATAGAGAGATTTTGCACCTCTTATTTTGCAATTCCGTTATGGTTATCGTTATACTACGTCTGCGCAGTAGCGAATATATGATCCGTTATCGTTATTAAACATAAGGGATTCCGTAATTTACGGAGGTTTAAAGTAGTGCTTATCGTTATCGTTATAGTAATGGTTAAATTGCTTTGTTGCCAGAATGTAAAAAAATCAGTAAAATTACATTTACATAGATTCTAATTTTGATTACCTATAAATTAAAATATCAAAAACTGTTCAAGTATATGCTTAAAATTACAATAACGTTGTGAAGTGAGGTTATGTTTAAATAACGATAACGATGACACGAAAAACCTACTTGACAGGCTGCAAAAACTCTGCTTTTTAACGTTGCCGTAATCGTTATGCTTAATAAAGTTAACCATAGCGGAGCCAAAATCAGCGGTTATTTTAAGAGGTGCAAAATCTCTCTATTAAATCGTTAACCCGCCGTTACACGCGTCTTCTACTGTGACGTGGTTGCACGCGTATGAGCGTCGCCCTCACCTACATAAATTCGACTTATTTCGAGGAAGAATGAATGTCAACATGTATAAATATAAAATGGGTTGTACTCACATATTATAGAAAGTCTCGTAAACCAATTTTTTTATTAATTTAACAAAACAAAAGTAAAAATAATATACATAGATCAAAAGCAAGTTTTCTTAATTTTCAATTTCCGCAAGCCACTGAAGAAATTAACGTTCTTTACCCGAATTCATTTTACTAAAAATACAAATTAAAATTAACAACTGTTCTGAAGCTATTTCTTTGTGGCATTTATGTAATTAACTATTAATATTTTCTATTTTGATAACGACGTCCGAGGTGGAATTCGAAACGTCAATTAAATCAATTTTTCAAGTTAAATTGTGGCTTATTTCCCAATTAGAATAGGTAAATTTAAAAATGGGTTCTTAACCAGTGGCGCACCTAGAATTTTCCTCTGGGGGGGTCTTGCTTGGGCACCGAAAGTTTTTTGTATTATTTGTGAAAGACAAGTTACATTTTCCTACTTTCTTTTATATATATTTCTATATGCTCTGGGTGGGATTTTAACCCCCAAACCCCCCGCTCGGTGTGCCACTGTTCCTAACCTAATCCAAACAATAATATTTTAACTAAACCTACCTAAATATTAAATACACACCTAAAAGTTTCTTTGAGATAACAGAAACGTGATTTCACCGTGATTGCACGCGCAGTGAGGAATTCCCTCACTTGAAGAGGGATGTCTCTTCTTTCAACTATTACACAGCACACTGACCGCCTGAAATATTTTATAACTTTTTCATACCCTCTCATGAACCATGCTAAAGGCATTCCTGTGTGCTTAAGATTATCGTATTAGTTTACACAATTTCATTGGTTATAAACATATATGGTGGGGGATTCCCTCATAGCGCGTGTAACGGCGGGTTAATAAGTTGGAGGCCTTCGAAATGAGGACCTTGCGAAGAATGGACAGATAGGGTGGGAAACGAGGAAATCTTAAGAAGAGCAAACACTGGGAGATAATTGCTCAACTTGAACAAGGTACGAAAAATTGGATACCTGGGCCATATCCTGAGAGGGAAAAAATATGCAACCCCTCAACTAATCACCCAAGGAAATATTGAGGGCACGAGGGGAGTAGGTCTCAAACAAATGTCGTGGCTGCGAAATATAAAGAACTGGACAAGCGTAACTAACACTGGCGAACTTTTGCATGCCGCAAAAAACATACGTCACGGCATCAGAAGAAGAATCAATAAAGTCACATAGTGCTAATTTTTATAATGGAGATACGAGTCGGTATTTTATTAAATATTTTTTTTTGAGTTGTTTGTGCTGAATCATTTGTAATTTTCTATATACATCTATAAAATAATCTAAAATAGGAACTATAAAACGTACTACGTACTTACTCGACGTTTAGGCAGGATTTTTTCCACCCGGAACTTTCGTAAATTCCAAAATTTATGCTTAACCTCTGAGTGGCGCTTTCCTGCCATGGACGTGGATAATAATTTCAGTGAATTATTAGATAAGCTTATCTGTATCTTCAATAAAGCATTTCCTTTAAATGCAATTAAGCCAAAACATCACAAACCCTGGACTACTAAAGGTATCCGAATATTTTCCAAGAATATGCGTTCTCTTCTCTATATCAAGAAATTTACTACCAACGTCTCTATCACTGAATATATCACCAAGTACAGGGCAACCTATCTTAAACTTATAAAATCAGCTAAAAAAGTCTACTACCAGAACCGTCTGGGAAGCTCCAAAAGTGTTGCAAAAGAAACTTGGTCCATAATAAACGATCTTCGAAATAAAACCCACACTGCTCAAACATTTTCCCTTCCAGACCCTGAAAATCTAAATGAATACTTTGTTAATGTGAGTAAAAATATTACATCAACTATTTTGCCACAACAAGATCCCATTTCCTATCTCCCTAACTCAAGAAAGGTCTCGAATTCATTCTTTATAAAACCAGTCGATAAATCTGAACTGATCCAAACAATCAATAGTATCAAAAGCAAATCTTCCTGTAGTACTGATGGTCTATCGATAAAAATTTTTTCTAATCTTCCAGAAAATGTGTTAGAAGTCCTCATCTCACTAATTAATTATTCTTTTGAGAAAGGTAAATTTCCAGAGTGCCTGAAGACAGCCATCATTATTCCTCTTCATAACTTCATAAGGGTGGTGAAATATCTAATACCTGCAATTATAGACCTATTACACTACTACCGGTACTCTCCAAAATCATTGAGAGACTCATAAAAGCCCGACTTATGTCCTTTCTAGTTGAAAACAACATTTTATCACGAAATCAGTTCGACTTTTTAAATAATAAATGCACCACTGATGCCATGTTTTCTGTACTACATGAGGTTTATCAAGCACTGAACAATAATCTTCACACTGCCACCGTTTTTTGTGACTACACCAAAGCTTTTGATTGTGTAAATCACAACATTTTGATAAAAAACTAAATTTCTACGGAATTCGAGGCATTTCTTTAGATTGGTTCCAATCTTACTTGGATGATAGGAAACAACTGGTTAGAGCAAATGATACAGACTCTAGTCTCAAAAACATTGTATGTGGGGTACCTCAAGGTTCAGTATTGGGTCCTCTACTTTTCCTTATCTTTATTAATGACATCACTCATTTAAAAATTGATGGAAAAATCTTTCTTTTTGCTGATGATACCAGTATCACTTGGAGCAACTCAAATATTGCAACTCTTCATGCTACTATAACTTCTGATCTACTTACAATAAAAACCTGGTCTGACTCAAATTTACTCTCGTTTAACGTAGATAAAACAGTAGCATTGTCTTATAAAGGAACTCTTCAACCCTTACCTCTTAATAACAGCCAGATCAGTACCGTTGATTCTGTAAAATTTCTTGGTATTTTTTTAGACAGCAACCTTAAATGGTCCCTCCATATCGATTTGTTACGGAAGAAACTCTCTTCAGCTTGCTATGCTATAAGATCTGTTTCGAATGAACTCAATTTAGCATCTTCCAAAATAACATATTTTTCTTTGTTCGAGTCACATCTTCGTTATGGTCTTCCTTTTTGGGGTTCTGGTACAGCTGCCCAATTCGATGTTATTTTTAAATTACAAAAAAGAGCAATAAGATATCTGTTTGGCCTCAGAAGAACAACACATTGCAGAAGTTATTTCAAAGATCACGGAATTTTAACCCTTCCATCTTTGTATATTTTAGAAACTGTTTGCTTAATTCGTAAACATCTACATGTCTTTCTACCAAGACCTAATCATGACTACTTCAGGAGAAATTCTACGTTTGACGTTTATTTGCCGACCCCGTCCTCGGAGTTAGTAAGGAAATCGATATTATATTCCGCAAAAAAATGTGCAACCATCTCCCCCTACAACTAAAATCGGCACCATCTTTCCACAAATTCCGTAAACTGACAAAAGCCTACCTGTCTGAAAGACCATATTATTCAGTAGATGATTTTTTTAGTCAATAACTAAGAAATTACAGTACCCTTTGCACAAGTAGTATTTTTATTATTTTTTTATCTATATTTGGGTGTCATATGCAGCAGCTTAACTTTTTAACTTTTAAACCTTTTTTATTAATTATTAGGTACACTATGCATTTGCAATTTATTTAAATTTTTGCAATTGATTATTTCTGTTTTAACTTCATTATTATTATTATTATTTAAATATATTGACGACTTATGTAATTTTAGTAAATTGGATTGTTAGTGTTTTTGTTTTTTGACTATTTATAAGCTTTGTCGATAAAATTGTAAAAATTTTCATGGCAATAAAGCATATTTCTATTCTATTCTATAATTATTATAAGCTGGTATCAAAAGTTAAACAATCATTTATACAATATTTGCTATGTCTTGTCCATACCACAGCTAAAAAAGACACGTAGAAACAACCTGTCTACAAGAGGCGAATATACTGTGATTTTGTTTATCAAAATATTCCACTCTTATGGCGACTTGGAGAACTTAGAATATATTGCGTAACATGTTTTTAAGAAATATTGTTATTATGTACACAAAACATTTTGCCAGATTGTTTGGATTGTTTTATATTTATTTACACGAATTTATTGAAAGCAGAGTTGCGCTCGGGCGCCATCTCTCGCATCCATGCGCTTGTTTCACACACTAAGAATTTTGAACGTGCGATGGTTGAAATGCACATAGTGGCTCGAGCAATCATATGGAATCTTTCACCCTTCACCGCTTGAAACTTTCGGTGAAGGGAGCAAGATTTCATATGATTGCTCGAGCCACTATGTACATTTCAACCATCGCACGTTCAAAATTCTTAGTGTGTGGAACACGCGTAATTTTCAGCGTTTTCTGTCGAAGCAAACTTCAGTTTTTAAATATCTAGCGGTCACTGCATCTTCGTCATCTTCTCTGCAGGGCCTTATTGGTCTACCTCGTTTTCTTCTAGTGGGCAGAGTCCATTTTCAATCTGTTTTAGCCATTTATTTACAGGTATTCTCTGCAGGTGTCCATACTAGTTTAGTCTTTAGGCTTCAATTGTCTACGTCAATTTCCACTTATCTCCTAGTATCTCGTTCTTCACCCTATTAAGTTTACTGAGCCGGCAATATCGTCTCCAATAGTCTCTTTGATTTTTCTATTATTGATTTATAAATAATTCTTCTTTAATTTTATTTTCTGATTTTGTTATTTCACAGTAGTCCATGTAGCTGTCTAGTGGTTGCTCTTGCCTGACTAATCTCTGGAATGTATTTCTTCGTTACTTCATTTTGATGTTATCTGGACTCCCAAGAATTTGAAGGTTTCAGTTAATTTCATAGTTCTTATTTCAAATTGTAGGGTTTGTGGGTCTTCTCCTGCAACAAAGTCCTGGATTTTTTGTACATTAATTGTAAGGGCCCACTTGGTGTACTCCTTTTCGAGTTTTGGTGGGATGTGTGATGTAGTCTATATCACCCTCGTCTTCAGCTAGAATTCTTTAATCCAGTGGCAGATCTTCGGGGAGGAAAATGGGGTTTACCTCCCTAACAAGGTCCAAAATTAAAGAAAAAAAATTGTTGCAGTATAAAAATATATTAGCGGACATGAAAGTTAAGCCACATACATAGAAATAAATCCAACACAATAAATACGCTAGTTAGGAAAATTAAGGAACTTATACATATAAGTTATTATTTATGTCTTTTATGTGGTTTGGGTTTACCTTCCTTATGTCTTTTGGTTGGTGTTTAATTGGAAGTTCCCCCCTAAGGCAAATATCCCTCCTAAGGCAAATGTCTAGATCCGTCACTGGTTTGATGGTCAGCGAAATGTATCGTGTACAATGTATATTGTCTTCGATTGGGATGCCAATATTGCAACACTATTCTTCTCCACACTGAAAGGGCCTCATTTAGATTTATTTTGAGAGTGTAGGTGCTATGCAGGACCTTTTATATTTTTGAAGTTATACTTCTTTAGGCGCGGTTTCATTGAGGGTGAAATTTTATTAATCTGCGCGCATGCGCACACATGCAGTATATAGTTCGTTACTAAATGTTTTAATTTATGTATGTATCAGTCCAGAAAAGGTGTGGAAAGAATATATTAGTGTTTTTAAATATATTTTTCTAAAAACGTGTTAAAAATGCAATTTATAGCACTCCGTAGGAGCGTTAAAAATGCTACTTTAAAGCACCAGTGCTTTAAAATTTTTAAGGTTAAGTTAGTTAAAAGTGAATTGTCAAATTGAGAAACGTCAAAATATTTATATTTCATTTATTAACATTAATATTAATAATACAACTTGCGCAATTTGAAAAAGGTGGTTTAAAAGTTTTTTTAAATTTAATTTAAACTATATTATTGCATTTTTAACACGTTTGTAGAAAACTATTAAAATTTGTTAGAATATACAAAAATAAAAGTCGTTATTCTGATTTACATATTGACAGTAGAGGCAGTATTGGTGTAATGTCAAGAAAAATATAAAAATGGAATGTCAGTCAAGTTCAAGTAAAAGTTTTTGTAGGTATTGTCCTGTAATTGAGAATGAATAAATTATAATTGTTGATATACAAGACGTTTGTAGAAAAAATATTGTATGATACATATAGGTATGTGTTAAAAAATACATTTTTAAGGCACTCATGTGAATTGCAGAATGAGCGAAGCGAATCTTTCACACGAAACTTTCATATACGTGCCTTAAAATTGTACTTTTAACATTTATATCATAAATAACTATTATTATAATTTTTGTGTATTTGGACTTGTCTACCTCGGGAATAAGATAATAAGTAATATTTAAAGTATTTTATAATTCACTTCATCTGTTTGTCACTATGTCTGACAAATCTTGTAGCCCGGATAAACAAAAGGGTATAGCTCAGTGGCAGAGCGTTGGACTGGAGATCAAGAGGATCCCGGTTCGAATCCTGGTGTTTTCTGATCTTTTTTAATTTTTGGTATTGTTTTAATAAAAATTTTCCAAAGTAGTAATAGGTCTGGATCCCGCGTATGAAAAAAAAGTTGATTAATAGCAAGGTGAAAATTTGTTAATAGCTTAAGGGTGTCTAGTCGGATAAACTTTGATATATGGGAACACTGGAACAGGGGCAGTTTTAATTGTGGAACAGGTTAAAATTTGGAACGTTCAGACCAGGAAAACGGCACATTTATTTTGTCCGACAGAACAGACTTAAACTCTCCGAACAGAGATTAAACTCTCATGCAAAAATCAGACTGCTATTTATCACCTGTCATAATTCCTGTCATTTGACATATTCTACATGTTCCACTCATTAAAACGACCATTTGGTGATAATAATAATAATAATAATAGCTTTATTGCCCAACAGTTTCCCATTTGTAGGACAAATACAGAAAAAAAAATAATCACATAATTCATTAGTATAACATCTACAAAGTAATAGTAGAGACCTAATCTAAGTAAAGAGAAGCCATTTTTAACAAATCATTAAGTGAGCACGAAAAAAATATCACAATGATTGCAAATACTATTATAATTCTTACACATGACAAAAAGAGGCGATTTAACTAATATATTTGTTCTTGCTCTTGGACACTTAAATAAAACGTTTGATCTAGATCTAACTCGAGGAAGGTTGAAATTAATTTGTGCTAATAAATCACTACAGTCAATACTGTTATGTAATAATAATTTATACAAGAATGTTAATGAACTAATTTCTCTCCTTAATTCTAAACTAACCATGTCAACTCTACAACATAATGTATTATTATCACATCCACGGTTAGGATAGATTCCATCAATTTTAAATATCAGATATTTTATAAGTTTTCTCTGTACTTTTTCAATATCTTTTGTATAACAATTATATATAGGATACCAAACTAAACTGCAATATTCTAATTTTGGACGTACTAGAGAATAGTATAATAATTTTATTGGTGTTATGTTGGTGAAGTTTCTGCAATTCCTAATAATGAAACCGTACATTCTCATAGCTTCAGAAACTTTTTGTTCAATATGCAAATTGAAAGTTAACTTGCAGTCAAAAATGACACCTAAGTCTTTGAGGCTATTACATTTTTCCAAAACAGAGTTCTGAATTATATAGTTAAAGTTAACTGTCGTCAATTTCCTGCAAAAACTCACTACTTTACATTTTGCAGAATTTAATAGTAGTTTGTTATTAGTACACCATGTATCAATAGCAGTTAAGTTACGCTGAAGTTCTAAACAATCGCCAATAGTGTCGATCTTACAGAAAATTTTCAAGTCGTCCGCAAAACACAATTTTTTACAGTTAATTTCTTGAAACAAATCATTAATATAAAGTAAAAATAATAACGGTCCTAGATTGGAGCCTTGCGGAACACCAGACTTAGACAGAATTAAATCTGACTTAAAGCCATTATAGAATACATACTTCCTATTAATAATCCTTCCTATTAAATAACTACCAAAGAATTTAATTAAATTAACAGAAAATCCTAAATTTGATAACTTGGATAATAAATACGGATGAACCACCTTATCAAATGCCTTCGAGAAATCTGTATATACGACATCAATTTGTCCTTGTTCATCTAATACTTCAGAAATAAATTGTGTCATCACTACCAGGTTTGTGACGGTAGATCGTTTATCTATGAATCCGTGTTGAAAAGGTGCAATATAGCCGCGAACACACGGATATATACGATTATACAGAACAATCTCGAAAATCTTTGAGAAGTTACACAACAGAGAGACAGGTCTGTAATTAGATATATCAGATTTAACTACATTTTTAAATATAGGACATACTTTTGACTCTTTCCATATTTCAGGATATTTTCCAGTTTCCAAAGACAAGTTAAACAGTTTTTGAAGCGGTTTGACAAATATTCGTGTACAATCTTTAACTAGAAATGTTGGAATATTATCTGGACCAGTCGCCATTTTATTTTTTAATCTTTTAAAAGCTACCAGAATTTCATTTTCTTCAAATTTCAAAAAATTAATGGTTGGTAAATTAAAACCCTGAACGCTGATGTCCTCTGGTTCATTATTGTCAGTAGATACATATACTTTTTCAAAAAATGTTTTAAAAGCGTTGACAATATCCTGGGGATTATCAAAAGTATTTCCCTCATGGCACATTTCACCTGGAATTCGGGATGACTTATTTTTAGTATGTACATAAGACCAAAATGATTTTGTTTCAATGGTAATACTGTCTTGAATGTTTTCAATGTAATTGTTATATGCAGTTTTAATTTGCTATTTAATAACTTTGCGCAATCTTTTAAATTCTATGTGATACATTTCGTTTCCTGTTTTTCTATACTTTTGACGGTTTTGGGCTTTGAGTTTAATATTTTTAATAATATCTGAGTGATACCAATTTGGATACTTATGTTTATAATTTTTGTATACCGGAACATATCTATCAACTATTGTATACAATATATTATAAAATTGCTTTAATGCTATATTTACATCATCGTAATTTTCTAAAAAGTCCCAATTAGTTTGTAATAGTTCAGAATACAGAGAAGTGAAATTTGCTTTCCGAAAATTATACATTTTCGAATTAGAATTTGGTAAAAACCTAATTTCCTTTTTTCCCAAATTATTAATCCTTATCATAAGTGCAGGATGATGACCATCTTCTTTAACCAGTGAAGAATCATCATGAATAATATCACATTTCTCTGATGACATTACTAAATCCAACAAACGACCTAAGTTATTAGGCACATCATTGTATTGAACTAAATTAAATAAACTTAAAAAATCTAATACAGTTGATGTTTTTATATCTAATCTGCTTTGATCTACAAACTTGGGTACATTGAAGTCACCTAATATAACAATGGTTTCATTAAATACATCCAGTTGTTCTAAACATTCAAAAAAGTATTCGAAGTCTTCAGAACTTAACTTATCAATAATATAAAGAACTAAAACATAAAATTTTCTATAACCAACACAACATTTTACAGCTAACATATCGATTAGGGGAAACTGTAGATCGTATGTGGATACATCGATAACAGACGATTTAATAAGACGCCTTCAGCGCTAATAAGACGCCTTCCCCAGTGGTTTTATCTACAACATCAAATTTTCGATCCTTTCTATACACATCGTATTGATCAGGAAACAACTCTAGACTGGACACATCCTTGTTCAACCAGGTCTCACTTAAAGCAATAATGTCATATTCACCCTCACTTACACTAGTATAAAACTCTGAAACTTTAGAGTTAAGACCACGTACATTTTGGTAATAACATATAAGTTCATATCCTACAACACTGTCGGGCTTTATTGGTTTAAAGGCACTACCTTGGGTATACCATTCATATACTTGATTTTGAAAGATCCATTTCCACTCGCATTCATGTTGTTTAGTTCAACCTTTACATTGTTGTAATAATTAATTTGATTTCTAGTTCGATCAAATGACATTGACACATTTTTGTAGTTCCCATTTCTTAGAAATTTAGCTTGCCGTATTAAAGCAAATACATCATTTTCATCATCTAATATGACCTTAATTGGTCGAATTCGCCCTTGGTTAACTTGCCCAAGTCTGAAGAGCTTAATGTTGGCAGTATTCACATTAGGACTTACGCTTGAGATTATTTTTTGAACTTCAGACTTATCGCTATTCTTACTATGATCCTCAGATACATGTTGATCCTGTTCCGGCACACCAAAGAAAATAACAGTTCGTTTTCTTTTATTTCGTTCGTTGATTTCTTGTATTATTTCTTCCATTTCTAGTGGGTTCGAAGAAGATTTCAAAATCTGGTTATCATTTTTTAGGGCTTGTATTTCAGCCTGAAGTGAGAGAATTAATGATTTTAAGTCCTTAATCTGATTACCAATTTGTCTACAATTTATGCAAGACCAGTCACATCCCTTCTCTTCATCATTAATCAGTTCAAGCTCATTTGCACTAATGTTAACACAAGTATGTCTAAATACTTTAGTACACACAGAGCATTTTAACATTAAATTTGGTTTGTATGATTTGCTGCAGCAAGAACATATTAAATTTGACGGCATATTTCCGAAAATACAGCTAACGATACGCTTATGTTCCTCCAAATACTTTAAAAAGAACAAGAAAAAAAAACAGACTGGAATGTGTTACCTTACTTTATGAATTCTTGTAATTAGCAAGCAATTCAAAATTCTAATATACCTGTTGCAAAACACTAATTGCAAATCACTTTTTTAGACTAGTAAAAAGAAATCACAACAAATATCAAATATTAATACGTTGATTCGGTTGATTCGGTTATTAAAGAGATTCGATGTTGCTTCGATCGTGTCTCAACTACTACTGGTGATAAATAGCAGTCTAATATTTGCATGAGAGTTTAATCTCTGTTCGGAGAGTTTAAGTCTGTTCTGTCGGACAAAATACATGTGCCGTTTTCGTGGTCTGACCGTCCCAAATTTTTAACCTGTTCCACAATTAAAATTTCCTGTCTTCCAGTGTTCCCATATATCAAAGTTTGTCCGACTACACACCTTTAAGCTATTAACAAATTTTCAGCTTGTTATTAATCAACTTCTTTTCATACGCGGGATCCAGACCTATAAGTAAAAATTAATTTAATCTTTAAATAAAATACAAATAAACTGTCCGAAAGTATATTTATTTCATTGAAATCATATTTAGAAGTATAACTTCTTACGTGCGTACAAAGTACACACGCATTCTTTTTTTTTTTTTGTTTATTCCTTGTTTTTTCATTGCTAAAAATTGATACATTATCGTTTGTTTTTATCAGCATAGGGATTACGTACACTCGATACGCATCGTATCCGCCATGTTTTCCCGTAAGACGCTATGGGAAAACATGGCGGATACGATGCGTATCGAGTGTACGTAATCCGGGCCCAGATCTATAAAGATTAAATGGATTGAAAGGACGTGTGCTAATATTTTCTCAAACACCTGCTTTAGAAAAAATATGCTGCTCATACAGAATCTTCTGCCTGCACGAAAGCCATTTTGTTTTTCGGCGTCTGTTTTTTTTTTCAATTTTATTTTTTAATACTTTTCCATATGACACTTAGCCTCCTGTAATTTGAACAATTTATTCTATCTCCTTTTTTGTAGATGTTGTTAATATTGTGCATTTGTCCATTCGTATGGTAAAACATATCCTTTATATAATAAGATGTGGGCTGTGTATTAGTTATTCGTTCGGAATACATTTTTTGGAGTTAGTGTTGCATCTTTGATTTCCTGTACTGTTATTTCATCATCTTTATCGTATGCAGAAGTTGTAAGTAATTTTTCATATGTTTATCTGAGGATACTAGATTATACTAAAAAAATAAACATAGCAGTAGATACATCCAAAATACCTACAACCTTTTTGTATAATATGCAATTCTGCCTGTATTCTCTGTTCACCCAATTCTGTAATTCACATCTCTAAAGATTCACTAACTCTGTAGTTCTTTTCCCTATTATATATTTCTGTTGTGAGAAACTCAGAACATTTATTATAGATTTAAATTTAGTCCATTCTTTCACGGTTTTTGCTCTAAATTTTAAAGAACCGCTGGGATTGACATGAAATTTGGCATACGTATAGCTTACATGTCAAAGAAAAAAAGTGATATTGTGCCGATGTGTGCTTTTGCCCTGGGGGTGACTTTCACCCCCTATTGGGGGTGAAAAAATATATGTCCAAAATAAGTCCGTAAATGGGTAAACTGACTAATTTTAAGTAACTTTTGTTCTATAGAGCTTTTTCGCCAAGTCAACACTTTTCGAGTTATTTGCGAGTGAATAACCATAATTAACCAGAGAGAGAATAACCATATTTTTAGACGCTTTTTCGCAAATAACTCAAAAAGTAAGCATTTTGTCGAAAAAACGTTCTTAGCAAAAATATAGCTTATAAAAAAGTAAAAAAAAATGGTGTCCGCGTTAGGTCTCTGGATCTCGTAGAACCGGAGTTATAGCCAATGAAAAATAGATTCATATTTACCAAATTTCAAATAGAATATTTCGACGTGAAATATCCAAAAAATTAAGCACTTTTTGGGGAAACCCCATTATAACTTTTTTATAGTGTTTAAAAAAATCTTTATTTTTGTTTTTACAAAAAGTTTCTATCAGTAAAGTTAGGCAAGTTACGCTCAAAATAAATTTGGTCCCTTTTGTTTTTTTCAAAAAAAATCGGGAAGACCAGCCTCTAATTAGCAACTTAAATGAAATTATTCGTTACCGCTCCAAAAATTATTTTATTTATGTTTTGTTTATATGATCTGTAAGTTTTATCGATTCAAAGTGCTTATTTTTGAAAAAATTTGGTTTCAAAGTAAAACTTTTAAAAATTTAAATTTTGAAAAATATGCTTTTTTTCAAAATAATTTAAAAATTGTTAGAGATACCAAAAATCTCGAAAAACAAAAAAAGTCAGATTTGCTTTTCTGAATATCATGTATTTTTTTGTTTTTCTGTTGATAAAAATTGATTAAGATTTGGTGTTTCTAAATTTGCATACATTCGTGATCAGTGACTCGTTCAACCCATTTTAACTACAGCCCTTTCAATAATAAGGACTTTGCACCGATGAAACTTACAGATCATATAAACAATATATACACGAGTCAAGAAACTTGTGAAGTCGTAACGATTAAGTTCATTTAAGATACTAATTAGGGGGTGATTTTCTCGATTTATTTACCAAAATCAAAAGGGACTAACTTTATTTTGAGCGTAACTTGTTTAATTTTGATGCTAGAAATTTTTCTTATAAAACACAAATGAAGCTTTTTTAACACTTTAAATAAGTTGTAATGAGTTTTCCCCGAAATGTGCTTCATTTTTGGTTATTTCACGTTAAATTATTCCATTTGGAATTTGACGAATATGAACCTATTTTTATTAGTGGTAGGGGAGCCCAAGCGGGGATTTTTGCAGTTACTCGAGCGCGTCAGATTATCATATGGGGAGAAACGTGGTACCCTGCAGATGTACCTCTGCCATATATTGGCTCTTAACACAGGGGAGTTCGTTTAGGGGGGCCCGAAAAAAAAATCAATCCTTAAAAATACTCTAAATTGTCAGATTAAGATAAGGTAAGTTAAGTACATGCAAAACAGTATATATTTAAAAAATCTGACGATTTGAGCAGGGCGTAAGGGAATTGGTGAGTCACAAAGTTTCACAAGAAAAAGGCGAATATTTCGCGAAATAAACGTCAGATCGAAAAACTAAAAACTACACGTTCAATATTTTTCAAAAATCTATCGATAAATACCAAACACGACTCCTCGCAGAGAGTGGTGGGGGGTAAATTTTAAATTTTAAATACAAATCCCGCGATATTTAGCAAAATAAACATCAGATCGAAAAACTGCAAAATACACTTATTTAATATTTTTGAAAAATATATCGAATGGTACCAAACACGACCCCCCACGGAGGTGGGGTGGGGGGTTACTTTAAAATCTTAAATGGGAGCCCCCATTTTCATTGCAGATTTGAATTCTCTGCATAAAAATAAGCAACTTTTATTCGAAACATTTTTTCGAATTATGGATAGATGGCGCTATATTCGGAAAAAACGATTAATGGAAATGGAAAATTAAATTAAAAAATGGCAAGCGCCCGCTAAAATGGAAAAATTTACTTAACTTTTTTTGGTTTTAGGACCTAATAATCACAACCCAATAGGTCCCCAAAGCGCTCGAGTGACTGCACATTTAGCATACTTTGCTCCCCTACCATAGCTATAACTTTGCTTCTACTAGGTGTAGAGACGTGATATATACACCATTTTTTAAAAAATTTTACCGGCTATATTTTTGCTAAGAATGTTTTTTCGACAAAATACTTACTATTTGAGTTATTTGCGAAAAACCGTCTAAAAGCGTGGTTATTTTGTTGAAAAAATGAACATATTCACTGCCAAATAACTCGAAAAGTATTGACTTAGTGAAAAAACTCTATGGAACAAAAGTTACTTAAAATTAGCCAGTTTATCCATTTCCTGACTTTCTTTGGACGAATATTTTTTCACCCCCAAAAGGGGGTGAAAACCACCCCCAGGGCAAAAGCACATATCGGCACAATATCACTTTTTTTCTTTGACTTGTTAGCTATGTGTATGCCAAATTTCATGTCAATCCAAGCGGTTCTTTAAAATTTAGAGATTTTGCAATATTTTACCGTTAAAGAACGGACTAATTATGCCCTGTTGATTACCTGACAAAAAATCTGTTGGCCATTACATGCATTGTTTGCATGCCGCAAAAAGTTTGCATAAATTTTGCATGCCGCAAAAAACAGACGTCTGAACTTAGGATAATTTGCCAAAGCACTATACGCTGTGAGCTCGTACGTAGAGGGGATATTTACAAATTCGCGAACGCCAGTAGTGACAAGTCTGTAAACCTTTACCGGAAATTTGACACAAATGTCAAAGTGATTAATTTAAAATTAAAATTAAAAACATTAATTATAAAAAACTTTAGTTGGTCAAAGCTGTGGTATATATTTTTACCTTAAATATGCTTACGTTTTAAATACTGAATTTAAGTTTTTCTAATGTTCTATTAATCTATTAATCCATTGATCTTAGCGCCATCTACACGATAATTGTGAAAGTATCCGAAGTAAGAAATTTATATTTTGTCAATAGAACGTCAAAATAATTAGCAAAATCTTTAAAAAATCCATTACAATTTAATTACTTTTTTGCGTTGTAAATATTAAGCGATAACAATTAAATAATAAATTTAAAAATTACCGGTGAAAGTTGAATAGTAGTCCGCCAGGAGCGACACCAGCGAAGCTCACAGCGTATACGCTCTGAGCTTCGCTGGTGGCGCTCCTAGCGAATTACTGGAATTATCTTTCACCGGTAATTTTTAAATTTATTATTTAATTGTTATCGCTTAACATTTACAACGCAAAAAATTAATTAAATTGTAATCGATTTTTTTAAGATTTTGCTAATCATTTTGACGTTCTATTGATAAAATATGAATTTCTTACTTCGGATACTTTCACAATTATCGTGTAGATGGCGCTAAGATTTTTAGATTAAATTATAATTACATATTACGGAACATTAAAAAAACTTAAATTCAGTATTTAAAACGTAAGTATATTTAAGGTAAAAATATATACCACAGCTTTGACCAACTAATATTTTTTATAATTAATGTTTTTAATTTTAATTTTACATTAATCACTTTGACATTTATGTCAAATTTCCGGTAAACGTTTACAGACTTGCCACTACTGGCGCTCGAGAATTTGTAAATATCTCCTCTACGTACGAGCTCACAGCGGATAGGTGTACAGCATCATAAGAAGAAGAATCAATAAAGTCATATATATATATATATATATATATATATATATATATATATATATATATATATATATATATATATATATATATATTACTAATTTTTATCATGGCGACAAGAGTGGGTGTTTTATTAAATAAAATGTGTTTGAGTTGTTTTTGCTGAATCATTTGTAATTTTTTTATATACATACATCTATAAAATAATCTAAAATAGGAACTACCTATAAAACGTACTACGTACTTAATTATTATAAGCTGTTATCAAAAGTTAAACAATCATTTATACAATATTTGCTATGTCTTGTCCATACCACAGCTAAAAAAGACACGTAGAAACAACCTGATCATTTTTGTCTACAAGAGGCGAATATACTGTGATTTTGTTTATCAAAATATTTCACTCTTATCGCGACTTGGAGAAATTAGAATAGATTGCGTAACATGTTTTTAAGAAATATTTTTATTATGTACACAAAACATTTTGCCAGATTGTTTGAATTGTTTTTATTTATTTACACGAATTTATTGAAAGCAGAGTTGCGCTCGGGCGCCGTTTCTCGCATCCTAATTTTCAGCGTTTTCTGTCGAAGCAAACTTCTGTTTTTAAATATCTAGCGGTCACTGCATCTTCGGCATCTTATCTGCAGGGCCTTCTTGGTCTACTTCGTTTTCTTCTAGTGGGCAGAGTCCATTTTCTATCTGTTGTAGCCATTTACTTTCAGGTATTCTCTGCAGGTGTCCATACTAGTTTAGTCTTTTGGCTTTAATTGTCTACGTCAATTTCCACTTATCTCCCAATATCTTCGTTCCTCACTCTATCAAGTTTACTGAGCCGGCAATATCGTCTATAATAGTTTCTTTGATTTTTGTATTATTGTTTTATAAATAATTCTTCTTTAATTTTATTTTGTGATTTTATTATTCCACAGTAGTCCATGTAGCTGTCTAATGGTTGCTCTTGCCTGGTTAATCTCTGGAATGTATTTCTTTGTTACTTCATTTTCATGTTATCTAGACTCCCAAGAGTTTGAAGGTGTCAGTTAATTTCATAGTTATCATTTTAATTTGTAGGGTTCTGGGTCTTCTCCTGTAACAAAGTCTTGGATTTTTTGTACATTAATTGTAAGGGCCCATTTGGTGTACTCCTTTTCGAGTTTTGGTGCGATGTAGCCTATATCACTCTCGTCTTCAGCTAGAATGCTTTAATCTAGTGGCGGATCTACGAAGAGGAAAATGGGGATTTACCGCCCTAACAAGGTCGAAAATTACAGAAAAAAAATTGTTGAAACATAAAAATATATTAGCGGACATGAAAGTTAAGCCACATGCATACAGATAATTCCACTACAATAAATACGCCACTTAGGAAACTTATGCATATAAGTTATTATTTATGTATGTCTTTTATGTGGTTTGGGTTTACCTTTTTTATGTCTTTTGGTTGAAGTTTAATTGGAAGTTCCCCCCCTAAGGCAAATATCCCTCCCAAGGCAAATGTCTAGATCCGCCACTGGTTTGATCGTCAGCGAAACGTATCGTGTTTACAATGTATACATATAGGGTGAGGCAGATAACTGGCCTATTAGAAATATCTCGAGAACTAAAGGCAACAGAATCATGAAAATTGGAATAAAGTGGTTTTGAGGGATGATCTATTAAATGAAAATATTTTCATCTCTTTGCAACTTCCGGTTATACCGGAAGTTGCTTATAACTTCGTTTTTTTTTAAATGGGACACCCTGTATATTTTTATATTTTTGGATTCTCTTCGATGTCTTCTTTCTTAAAATATGAGGTTTTGTAATATTTTACGGGGTATTTTAAAAGATAATTACGTTTTTTTTATTAATTTCGTAGCAATATTCACACCCTGTAGAATTGTAGTAGTTTGACATCTAAAACTCTACTTACGTTCAAATGATTTTTAATATACTCTACTATTGTTAAGAATCATTAGTATAGCTAAATTTTTAATTTTAGTATACAGGGTTGGTCGAAACTCGGAATGAGTATTTTCTGAGTTGTCTTAAATGGAACACCCTATATTTTTGTATTGTAATGAAATGATATTTTATAGAACTTTTTTATTTCTTAAGCATTCCCTATACCTAACTGCTCTAATTTATGGGTGATTGGTGATTCAAGCTAAACATTAATTGCACCAAAAAATACGTAAAATTTTATTAGGTTGGCCGTGAAAATACTCAATCCCAAATATTTTTTCAAAAATAAACACATATTAATCCAGAGTGGTCCTTAAAATTACCAATAATGGTTTAGCTATCAAAATACCTACGTAGTTAAGATTGTTGGTGCGATTAACAATTAAGCACAAATTAAAGCAGTTAGGTATAGGGAATGCTTAAGAAATAAAAAAGATCCATAAAATATCATTTCATTACAATACTAAAATACAGGGTGTTCCATTTAAGAAAACTCAGAAAATACTCATTCCGAGTTTCGACCAACCCTGTATACTAAAATTAAAAATTTAGCTATACTAATAATTCTTAAAAATAGTAGAGTATGTTAAAAATCATTTGAACGTAAGTAAAGTTTTAGATGTCAAACTACTACAATTCTACAGGGTGTTAATTTTGCTACGAAATTAATAAAAAAATGTAATTATCTTTTAAAATACCCTATATAATATTACAAAACCTCATATTTTAAGAAAGGCGACATCGAAGAGAATACAAATATGTAAAAATATACAGTGTGTCCCATTAAAAAAACGAAGTTATAAGCAACTTCCGGTATAACCGGAAGTTGCAAAGAGATGAAAATATTTTCATTTAATAGATCATCCTTCAAAACCCCTTTATTCCAATTTGCATGATTCTGTTGCCTTTAGTTCTCGAGATATTTCTAATAGGCCCTTTATTTGCCTCACCCTGTATTGTCTTCGATTGGGATTTGGGATGCCCATATTGCAACACTTTCTTCTCCACACTGAAAGGGCCTCATTTAGATTTATTTTCAGAGTGTAGGTGCTATACAGCAGCTTTTATATTTTTTTGTTTATTCCTTGTTTTTTATTGCTAAAAATTGATACAATATCGTTTATCAGATCTATAAAGATTAAATGGATTGAAAGGACGTGTGCTAATCTTTTCTCAAAAACCTGCTTTAGAAAAAATATACTGCCCATACAGGATCTTCCGCCTGCACGAAAGCCCTTTTTTTTCTGTGTCTGTCATTTTTTTCAATTTTATTTTTTAATATTGTTCCATATGACACTTAGCCTCCTGTAATTTGAACAATTTATTTTATCTCCTTTTTTGTAGATGTTAATATTGTGCATTTGTCCATTCGTATGGTAAAACATATCCTTTATAGAATAAGATGTGGGCTGTGTATTAGTAATTCATTCGGAATACATTTTTTGGAGTTAGTGTTGCATCTTTGATTTCCTGTACTGTTATTTCATCATCTTTATCGTATTCAGAAGTTGTGAGTAACTTTTCATTTTTTTATCTGAGGATACTAGATTATACTAAAAAAATAAACATAGCAGTAGATACATCCAAAATACCTACAACCTTTCTGTATAATATGCAACTCTACCTGTATTCTCTGTTCACCCAATTATGTAATTCACATCTCTAAAAATTCACTAACTCGGCAGTTCGTTTCCCTATTAAATATTTCTGTGGTGCGAAACTCAGCACATTTATTATAGATTTAAATTATGCCCTGTTCATTACCTGACAAAAAATCTGTTGGCCATTACATGTATTGTTCAAATTTGCAATAGTTGATTGCTTCCACTAGATCCGCTGTTCAGTTAGTCCAGGGTAATAAGGCTTTTTCCATGACACTCGAGCAGCCAGGGTACTGAAGGGTTTTTTAGACAGGTAATACCTATGAGAACAAATTGTGACTATTTCCTGCGTAGGATCTGGCGGCCATTTTTATTTATAAACAATTAAGTGTCGAAAAATGGCATTTTTCACTTTTTTTCAAATCAATGGAAAACAGGGAAACTTGGTTTTTTTAGTACAAATATCTTCGATATTACCTATAGAAAATGCTTTAAAATGACGTATTACAAAGTTTGATATACTCATTTATTGTTAATATAATTGCGAAAAAAGGTCGGAATTGAAAAAAAAAATTATTTTCCCAATAACTGTTGTAAAAATTAGGGTACAGCTTTCAAATTTTTGACAAGTAAGGGTTCTTTGGTGCTTAATATGTGATAAAAATTTCAAAGCGATTCATTCAATTGTTTACATTTTATTCAAATTATTTATCCCAGAGGGCATTCTTTTTGCAATAATTGTTAGAACCATTCCACTGGTGTCAAATGAAAGAACATGAGCTATATTTTCAACTTGGTTTAAAAAAAGTGAATAAAAAATGCATTTACTAGTAATAAATAATTATGCAAAAATATCGTAAATCTGTCCTTATAAACTTTTTATTTTGTTATATTAGAAATTATACATATTTATTACAATTTTTTATCAATTATGATATAGATAACATTACTTGGTAGTTGTGCAATTAAAACAGGGTAAAAAAGTTAATTTTTTTGGAAAAAGGTATTCAAAAAGTTTATAAAGAAAAATTGACGATACTTTTGCATAATTATTTATTACTAATAAATGCATTTTTTTATTCACTTTTTTAAACCATAGTGAAAATGTAGCTCATGCTCTTTCATTTGACACGTGTGGAATGGTTCTAAGGTCATTTTTTTCTGACTTATGTTATTGCAAAAAAAATGCTCTCTGGGATAAACAATTTGAATAAAATTTAATCAATTAAATGAATCACTTTGAAATTTTTATCACATATTAAGCACCAAAGAACCCTCATTTGACAAAAGTTTCAAAGCTATACCAGTGGCGTAGCTGACAGGCCCGCAGGGAACGCAAGGCGGGGGAGGGCCGACGTTAGGAGGGCCCCTTAAAGCCTTCAAGCTTAATACTTACTTTCTTTATATTGGGGACCAAAACATATTTTCCTAATAAGCATCAAAATAGGGAATTTGGAAGGGAGTAATTAAACGGGTAATTGACGTAACTCTTACCCCTTCCGGGTGCAATTTAGCGTTTCGTGGACATTTGGTAGTTTAGTTAAAAGTGAATTCCAAAAAGGTAATTTTGTCGGTAATTCTTTTTCTAGCTAAATATATTTTTTTTAGCTAAATTAATCGATAAAAACAATAACTTGAAAACAAATTACTTGAGCCCCCAAATACAAAACGAAGTTATAAATTAGCTGGCTCAAGAAACTGAAAATAAATTGATTAATTTAATTAAAAAAAGTTGTTTTTATTCAATAATTTTTGATACCACTAAATATACAGGGTGAGTCATGAGGAACTGTACATACTCCTACCTCGTATAGAGGCTCCTATGGGGAATAACAAATGACCATTAAAAAGTGTCGGCTCCCATTGTTTAATAATATACAGGGCGAGTTTCGCATTTTGACAGAAATTTGTATTCGCCATAATTTCTGAACGGTCAGATCGATGTGTCTCTTATTTTGGTCAATAGTTACACTATTACCACCTTATCAACTGATTTATTCAAACTAGAAAAAAATCAGGTCCGGCTTCAAAAAAATTAGTTCGTTTGGGTCTTAGAAAAAATTTCACCCTGTATACGCTTTTTGAAAACTATAATATGAATTTTATAAATTAGACAAATAAGCAATTAAAATGACATATCTATTTTTTCCCCACACGATTACTTAATTTTTTGTAAAAAAATCAAATTTGACTATGAATTAAAAGTTTGGTAAAGTGAACCATAGATTTAAAAAAATAACTTTTATTACAAAAATTAATTTTTTTTGAACAAATATTTAATTTATGTTACCACCCAATCAACTGATTTATACAAACTAGAAAAAAATCAGGCCCGGATTTAAAAAATTAGTTCATCTTAGTCTTAGAAAAAATTTCACCCTGTATAGGCTTTTTGAAAACTCTAATACGAATTTTACAAATTAGACAAATAGGCAATTAAAATGGCATATTTATTTTTTTTCCGTACACGATTACTTAATTTTTTATAAAAAAGTCAAATTTGACTATGAATAATTAAAAGTTTGGTAAAGTGAACCATATTTACTAGAAACCAGATTAAAAAAAAAAAAATTTATTACAAAAATAAATTTTTTTTGAACAAATATTTAATTTATGTTACCACCCAATCACCTGATTTATTCAAACTAGAAAAAAATCAGGCCCGGATTTAAAAAATTAGTTCGTTTTGGTCTTAGAAAAAATTTCACCCTGTATACGCTTTTTAAAAACTCTAGTATGAATTTTACAAATTAGACAAATAGGCAATTAAAATGGCATATTTATTTTTTCCCCACACGATTTTTTATTAAAAAATCAAATTTGTCAAACTCGGAATTTTATCATAAAAATAAAAAAAAATTAAACAACGTTTTTCTTAAAATTAAAAACTTCACCATTTTTTTTCTATACCACGTCTAGATCTAAAACACATAACACTTCTCTTTGGACTCTATAGTTTAACATAGACGTGATCAAATAGATAAATTTTAAATTTTTTCACTTAATTTTTGCGATTTAACTTTGAAATTAACGAATATGCACCTTTCATTTTAAAAATTCATAACTTTTATGAGAAGAAGACTGAAAGTCTACAACAATTTTCATAGTCTTCACAATGGTAAGAGATATGTGCTGTAAAAATTTCAGAATAGTATATTGTGCAACAAGTGCAGAAAGGTACTAATTTCTCACGAGTTTGAAAAGTTGCGGTACGAGCGCAAGCGAGTGCCGCAATTCAAACGAGTGAGAAATTACCTTTCTGCACGTGTTTCACACTATACTTTTTCTACAAGCACAGTTTTTCCTAAAAATAAAAATCACAATTTCCAAACGACGATTAATTATAATAGGTACCTATGTGATAAATTTTAAACTGTATTTAATTAATACCTACTAATCAATTTAAATTCCTTATACCTAAATAAATTGCACAGAAATCAGTTAAAAAATTAATGTACTGCCTTAATTTGTTTAAATTTAAACAATTATTACACATTATTGACATTATATTTATGCAGTCACGGATTTACACAAAACCTACTTCATTCGACGTCTCTTGCACAGGTTGCTAAGTCCTTATTGGTTATTTGATAATTATAAAATGTTTAATAAGAATAAAATTGTAAAATAAAACAGTTGTAACATCCATAATTTAGTTTCTATGCTATAGTTAAATATAATAATTGTCTTATAGGTTATATATTTGTCTAAAGTTTAACCACGGATGTAAACAGAATATAACGTTACTCAGAATGCGGTAGTCCACGGATGTAAACAGAATATAACGTTAATCAGAATGAGGTAGTCAACTGTGCAGAAAAGAACTTTGTGGCACAGAAACGTCACTTTGCGGCACAGAAACGTCACTTTTCTGCACACTAATGTCAAATATCTTATACTGTGAGAAAATATCAAGTTTGCTAACATAAAACCGTGCAGAAAAGTGCACTTTGAATAGTGGTTGTAGAAAAATAGTTATTTTATATAATAGTTATTTATAATAGTTATTTTTCTACAACCACTATTCAAAGTGCACTTTTCTGCACGGTTTTATGTTAGCAAACTTGATATTTTCTCACAGTATAAGATATTTGACATTAGTGTGCAGAAAAGTGACGTTTCTGTGCCGCAAAGTGACGTTTCTGTGCCGCAAAGTTCTTTTCTGCACAGTTGACTACCTCATTCTGAGTAACGTTATATTCTGTTTACATCCGTGGATTACCGCATTCTGAGTAACGTTATATTCTGTTTACATCCGTGGTTAAACTTTAGACAAATATATAACCTATAAGACAATTATTATATTTAACTATTCGCGGTGTGCAAGTACTTGGAAAGGGAAACGAGAAACGACCGTGCGCGAGTCGCGGAGAAATATTGCATCTATCTTAAATAATTCATATTGTCAATTGAAATTGTCAAATTGACGTATATTTCATACCTTCTGTCATTGACGCAGGAAAATTATATATTGCTCCACAATATTGATATGATATGCAATTATTATATAAAGGTAAATTTAATTAATTGTATTTTGCTTGCAGTACTGCTTTTTAATAACTGATTTTATTTAAAAAATTGGAAAGAAATCCTTTGTAAAAGGTATAAAATTTTTTTATTAAAAATCCCTTAAAAGGGCTACATCACAACAAAACGTTTTCGATTTTTATAAAAAATCATCATCAGTGTTCGATCTAAAAATAAGTATAACCGATTTAATGAATATAAAGTTATTATTTAAATTTTGACAAAGGTTAGAGCAAGTTGGTTATACATACAAACTGGATGCTAGCTGAGCCACAAAAGAAAAATATCTGGGTAAAAACCCTTTACATATAATATAGATGCCTTAAAAGTGCATACTTCGATAAAAAGGCCTGTGATGGTCACATGGCAAACAGGATAATGCCCTAAGGTAAGGTATACAGGTTTCCCAACACGTGGGATCCAAATTGAGTTGATCACATTTCAATGACTTAATGGCAACTGATTGCAAAATGATTGATGTTTCTGAAAGGTGTCAAAAGACAGATAGACAACGTGACGTGGAATTTACCCTGTATTACGACAGCCAACTAATTGTTAGTAAAATATTTAATGAAAATTTACATAGTAATAACAAACATCAACAAAGTTATGGCTATAATTACATTTAAGTAAGTACCTTGAATATGTAAGATGAACGTGAAGTAAGAAATGATTTTTATAATGAGAAATAGCCAGAATCTATGCAGCCATCTATACATGTTCCTATTCTAATTGAAGTAAGTTCAACTGTGCTGTGGAAAATTTGATTTCTATGAAAGTGTTGAAATTAAGATAAGTTGTATGAGTCACAGGAGGCAACTGATATGATATAATGATATGTGAATTAATTGGTTAAGGTACCTGAGTGTTGATATTGGAAGTGAAGAAGAATATCAATTGAACTAATAACCTGGCAAAAGTATGAGGTCCTTTTATGTAACATAAGCATCTAGGACTAAACATGTTTATGAAATAGGGATTTTTTTTTTCCTATTTTTTATTTTTTATACCAAGTTATCGAGTTGAATTGAAAAGGTTTAAAACTGGATGGATGTATGAAGGTGTATTGGAAAACAAGCAATATGTGTAAAATTAGAAGGTAGTGAATAATTTGTGATTTGATATCAGAATTGTTTACTGTAATGAGGTGTGATGAAAAAGGCTGGGCGCCCCAGAAACCAGACCCCACATCTATGGATAAGAGAGTGGAAGAATTAGTATAAAAACCTTTTATAAATATTTTTTTTTCTGAAGTTTAGTTGGACCCATAACGAAAACCTGATCAAATGGCGATAAGTTATGAAATTGGGTGGAAAAGAACAAATAGTGTTAGAGTTGTGACTGGTCGATTTAGTAAAAACTGTGGAAAAAGTTAAAGTAGATTATTTTGGAAGACTAGTAGAAGTTAAGGGATAATGAGTTGATGTTAGAAATGTCATCTGTTAGATAAGTAAATATGGAGGAAAGGTTAATATAAATGAAAAAAGAGTTTGGAAACAGCAAAGAAGTTTTGAAATTTAGGTTAAGAAATAAGTTGACGATGTAAGGGATTGAAGTCACGATTGAAAGACACATGGCGGTTAACACAGTTAGGGCTACTTTGCTTTTCTCTAATTATTTCCAAGTCCTCGTATAGGTCCAGTCTTAAGAAATTCTTTTGAGGTATGTTGTGTATTAGAGAAACATTTTCCGGAATGTTAAGAGTATGACTGTTTTGTTTTAAATGTTGAGAAAAGGTGGAAGTGTTCTCTCTTTTTGTGTGTTCAAGGGAACGAGATGCTAGTGACCTACAAGTTCTTCCTATGTACGTAGCATCACAGTCAGAGCATTGAAGTTTATAAACCCCACAACGATTCATGTAGTTGATAGGGTCTTTGGAGTTGGAAAGACATTGTCCTAAATTATTGGAAACTTTAAAAGAGATGTGTATGTTATCAACTGATCTCTTGATAATATTACTGATATCACCGGAAAGGCTCTCTTGATGGAAAGGTAATGAAGCATAAATGGGTCTGGTGGTCAGATCTCTGGGAAACGCAGCCTCCCTCAGAACCCTCAGTTGTCTCTTATGAAGGAGTTTGGTTATAAGGTTTGGTTCGTAACCGTTATTGAAAGCAATTTGTTTGATAGTGTTGAGTTCTTTAGTGTAGTTAGATTGAGATAGGGGGATGGTTTCTAGACGGTGTATGTAACTGTGGAAGGCAGAGTATTTATGTGACATTGGATGGTTTGAAGACAAGGGTATGGCATGATCAGTCTGTGTTGGTTTCCTATAAATACTAAAATCGAAGTGGTCATTCAATCTGGTGATGGTGAGGTCGAGAAAGTTAATTGAATTGGATGATTCAAGTTCCATAGTGAACTTAATGTTGGGGTGGATTTGATTAATTTTGCATAACATAACCTGCATCTTATTTTTTCTTCTTATTATTTTTTGGACTATGGCCTTGACAATTATCCAGTAACCAGGACTAATCTAATTGGCCAATATAATTAAAAGTGCGAAAAAAAGTACAGAGCGTAGAAATAGAGGTCGCTTTGCCGAACTTGCACGGTCCCAATAGCATAGAAACTAAATTATGGATGTTACAACTGTTTTATTTTACAATTTTATTCTTATTAAACATTTTATAATTATCAAATAACCAATAAGGATTTAGCAACCTGTGCAAGAGACGTCGAATGAAGTAGGTTTTGTGTAAATCCGTGACTGCATAAATATAATGTCAATAATATTGTTTAAATTTAAACAAATTAAGGCAGTGCATTAATTTTTTAACTGATTTCTGTGCAATTTATTTAGGTATAAGGAATTTAAATTGATTAGTAGGTATTAATTAAATACAGTTTAAAATTTATCACATAGGTACCTATTATAATTAATCGTCGTTTGGAAATTGTGATTTTTATTTTTAGGAAAAACTGTGCTTGTAGAAAAAGTATAGTGTGAAACACGTGCAGAAAGGTAATTTCTCACTCGTTTGAATTGCGGCACTCGCTTGCGCTCGTACCGCAACTTTTCAAACTCGTGAGAAATTAGTACCTTTCTGCACTTGTTGCACAATATACTATTTCCTAACAAGTGTAGAAAGTCATTCTTTTCCGCACGCGACTGCAGTTTGCCGAACGACGCGAAGCGGGAGTTCGGCAAGCAGTCGAGTGCGGAAAAGAGACTTTCTGCAAGAGTTAGGAACAATATTTTTTGTAAGAGTCTTTAAAAAATTACCAAATCTTAATCAATTAATTTAATTAATATGAAAATACCTACATACACAAATTAATTCGTTGACAAGGTTGTCAAAACCAAACTTTCTATATAATTAGTTAGCATGACGACGATCTTGGTTTCCATGACGATGATTCAAAACGACTGTTATTGTCTACCGATTTGACTTTCGAATATTAGGTCAAAATAATTTTATTTCATCGAATTGTCGCGTTAGTTTCATTAAAACAGGAACACAATAAGATATATTTGAAATAAATTAGTAAATAATATTTAAATATTAGTTTATTGTATGTATTATAATTACTTTAATGCCATATTAACATATCTAAATTAACACGCGTACGGAAAAGTAAAAACCGCGTGCGGAAAAGTAACACGCGTGCGGAAAAGTAACACGCGTGCGGAAAAGTGAAACTTTCTAAACTAAAATGCGTGCGCGAAAGTAGACATTTTTGCACGCTCGTAGAAAAAAAAATATTAAACTGGAACAGAGTTGTAGCGAGTTAAACCGTGATTTAATTTTTTTCATTTTTAAGTTAAAATTCCGATTTTGAAACATTTGATTTTTTTAATAAAAAATTAAGTAATCGTGTGGGGAAAAAATGAATATGCCATTTTAATTGCCTATTTGTCTAATTTCTAAAATTCATATTAGAAATTTCAGAAAGCGTATACAGGGTGAAATTTTTTCTGAGACCAAAACGAACTAATATTTTAAATCCGGGCCTGATTTTTTTCTAGTTTGAATAAATCAGTTGATTAGGTGGTAACATAAATTAAATATTTGTTCAAAAAAAATTAATTTTTGTAATAAAAGTAATTTTTTTAAATCTATGGTTCACTTTACCAAACTTAATTCATAGTCAAATTTGATTTTTTTATAAAAAATTAAGTAATCGTGTGGGGAAAAAACAAATATGTCATTTTAATTGCTTATTTGTCTAATTTGTAAAATTCATATTATAGTTTTCCAAAAGCGTATACAGGGTGAAATTTTTTCTAAGACCAAAACGAACTAATTTTTTTGAAGCCGGACCTGATTTTTTCTAGTTTGAATAAATAAGTTGGTTAGGTGGTAATAGTGTAACGATTGACCAAAATAAGAGACACATAGATCTGACCGTTCATCAATTATGACGAATACAAATTTCTGTCAAAATGCGAAACTCGCCCTGTATATTATTAAACAATGGGAGCAGACACTTTTTAATGGTCATTTGTTATTCCCCATAGGAGCCTCTATACGAGGTAGGAGTATGTACCGTTCCTCATGACTCACCCTGTATTTCAAAACACGATCAGCTTATATTTTTCATTATGTAAAAATAATATTTTTCGGTATGTAAAGATAACTTACGATGAAAATAATTTACCTTCCAAAGCAGAAGTTGTTGAAAGTTTTTTGGGATTTACTCGCATATTAGATCAAAGTGCACAAGGTCTTGTAAATGAAATTTTAAAATTTATACAATCAAAGCACCTTTCCGTACACAACTGCAGAGGAAAGGGGTATGACGGGGCAAGCCTTATGAGTGGTGTATGTTTAGGCGTAGAAAGGCGCATAACTGACATTGAAAAAACAGCTTCCTATATTTATTGTGCATCCCATAATCTGAACCTAGTGTTAAATGATGCCGTTGTTGGTGTTGTGTGAGTTGTTTTTTACGATATAATTCAGAGATTATATAATTTTTTTAGTGCAATTATTAAAAGAGGGGATTTACTATGTATTATTACGACTTTAAATTCATCGCGTTTGCCAAGTGAAACCCGGTATTCAGATATGATGCTGTTATGGCTTTGCGCCGAGCTTTCCGACAAATAATGAAATCTTTATATAATGGTCTAATAATAATACATTATTAGAGCATATGAATAATTTTGAATTTGCCGTTAACATTACTATTCAATATAAAATACTTAACTTTATTAATCTAACATTTCTACTTTTCATTCAACTTTTTGAAAAAACTCTTGATAATCTTCGAGAAATGAGAAATTCGTTTTCCGAAACTTTATCAGAAGCAGCAGGAATAGCAGAATAGTTGGGTATTATACCGAAATTTAAAAATAACGGATAAAAAGTATAAAAAATTTTACGATGAGCTCAGCTGCGACGAAAAAATAACTTAACGCGTAGAAAAAACTGTTTTGAAGTTAAAGTTTTTAATGAAAATTTAGATATATGTATTATAATATTGCAACAAGTTACTAATAGGTTTGACGGATTAAGAGATATGTACAACTTGTACAACAGGTTTTCATGTCTATTCCCAAAAAATCTATTAACACTAACTGATGAACACTTATTAAAAAATTGTCATTTACACATATTTTCTTATACTGTTATTAGTTGTCGTTATGTTTAAAATAACGGGGCCCACAAAAATTGTCGCGGGAGGGCCCCTCAATCTTCAGCTACGCCACTGAGCTGTACATTAATATTTTTACAATAGTTATTGAGAAAATATATTTTTTTGCAATTCCGACCTTTTTTCGCAATTATATTAACAATAAATGAGTATATCAAACTGTAATACGTCATTTTAAAGCTTTTGCCATAATCTCGAAGATATTTGTACTAAAAAATCATAAGTTTCACTGTTTTCCGTCGATTTGAAAAAAAGGGGAAAATGCCATTTTTTGACAATTAATTGTTTATAAATAAAAATGGCCGCCAGATCCTTCGCAGGAAATAGTTGTAATTTGTTCCTGTAGGTATTACCTGTCGACAAAACGCTTCAGTACCCTGGCTGCTGAAGTGTCACAAAAAGGGTATATTTTTGTCTTATTACCCTGGCCTAATTGGCGACTAAAAATATTTGACAGTCGCTGTCTAAGAAATAGCAAGCTTTAACATTTTTATATTAACCTTCGGTTCATCTGGTAATCTCTTGACATTGTTGTACAATCTTCTTGGCTGTCTTTCCAAATCGGGGTGAGTCTTCGCTGCATCCTTGATTTGTTTTTAACAATATGTCTTCCTCTGATCTTACCACATCACCTGTCCATCTTATCCAGTTAGCTTCCATATGTCTGACGATGCTTTCAGATCCATACAGCGTCGACAATTCTCACTGCGGCACTTTCTCTACTCTACTGTCAGTTCATCTCTTTGAGGGCCAAATATCATTATGAGAACCTTCCTATCAAATACCATTTTCCGCTGATGTAGAGTCCATGTTTCATTTCCATATGTAGCAACTGGGCGGATAATTAATAGATACACTCTTAAAAACGACAGCGGGCAGCTTATCACTGACGACAAGGAAATCCTAAGAACCTGGAAGCAATACTTCTATCAACTATTAAACGACCAATCTAGCAGAAATACATCAAACGCAGAAGTACATACAGCTGAAATAGAAGACCAATACCCGACATACCAAGAAGTAATACAGGCAATTAAAAAACTTAAAAATAATAAGACACCAGGTAGCGATGGTATACCCGCAGAGTGCTTAAAACATGGAGGAGAAGCGTTGTACAGTTCTATATACAAGCTAATTTAAGACATTTCACTAGAAGAAACAATGCCAGATGAATGGAATGAAGGAGTTATTGTACCAATACACAAAAAATGAAACAAAAAGCAATGTATTAACTACCGGGGAATAACACTCCTAAACACCACCTATAAAATCCTTGCAAACATTCTGCTAGAAAGAACCAAAAAATACACAGAAGAAATCGTTGGAGATTATCAATGCGGATTTTGACCGGACCGCTCTACTATTGACCAATATTCACAATAAAACAGATAATGTAAAAATGCTGGGAATTTGATCGTGAACTTCATCAGATGTTCATAGATTTTTAACAAGCATTTGATAGAGTATGCAGGGCTAGACTGTGGACAGCGATGCAGGAACTTCGCTTTCCAAAAAAACTAGTCAGGTTGATACGGATGTTTAACAGTTACGATGTAAGGTGAGAGTTGGACAACAATACTCGGAGACATTTGAAATAAACAATGGACTAAAACAGGGAGATGCACTTTCACCACAACTCTTCAATTTAGCTCTGGAGCACATAATCAGAAGTGCAAGAATCGAAAAACCCAATACAGTATTTCATCGAGAAGGACCAAACTTACTACTGGCATTTGCAGACGACATCGATCTAATAGGTAACACACGATTAAGGATGAAGGAGACTTTCGTGAGGTTCGAGAAGGAAGCAGAGAAGATGGGGCTCCAAGTCAACGAAAACAAGACGAAATATATGTATATGAGCCGCAGTAACCAAAGCAGAGACAAAATTAGTCAGAACATCACCATCGATGACTTTAACTTTGAGCGCGTTAGAGAATAACTGAAGACAATAACGGATCACAAGAAATAAACAACAGGATACAGGCTGGCAACAGATGTCTTTTTGCCCCCTCTAAAACCTTATAAAATCAAAACAACTAACAAGACGTACGAAGATACAAGTCTATAAAACAATCATACGACCCGTTGTGATGTATGGAAGCGAAATGTGGACGATAACAAAGGCAAACGAAGATAGACTACTTGTTTGGGAAAGAAGAATCCTAAGGAAGATCTTTGGTCCTGTGCTGGATAAAGCATCAGGACAATATAGGATAAGAACTAACAAAGAGCTCGAAAAACAGACGCCAACATCATAAAAGAAATAAAGTCCAGCAGACTCCAATGGGCGGGCACCTCAGAAGACATTCCGATCAAAGAACGGTAAGACATGTGGGAGGAAGTCCCAACTGGAAGGAGACCACGCGGATAATATAGCAGGAGATGGCGCGATGGGCGTGGAGAATTGGATGGAGGTTGTTCAAGACAGAAAACAGTGGAGGCATGTTGTCGAGTCGGCTAAAACCCACGAAGGGTTGTAACGCCACGGAGTAAGTAAGAGTAAGTAAACTTTTAATTAAGATTGTCTTTTTAGCACCTGGGATCATAATAATGATTAAAGGGAGTATAATGCTTTAATTCCTGCAGCTATCCTTGCTGAGACCTCTTTTTGTATGTGGTTATCATATATGATTACCATCCCTAAATACTTAAACTCTTTGACTACTTCGAAATTAATTGTGGTAATTGTTTTCATTAATAGTTAGGTTTTGCCTAACTTTTGGTCTTGGATATTTGATTACTAGCATATGTATTTCATCTTCTCTTCATTTATTCGAAGACCCAGACTACCTGTTTCCTCCTCAAGTTGTGAAAACACGTCTATCACCTCTCTTGCAGAATGAGAGACTGCATCTTCGATCATCAGCAAATCTCACAATAGTTTTGATCCTTGATTTGTAAATTCCCTGTCAGCTCAGACGATATTTTACTTATTGCATATTCTAATGCCAAATTGCATAGCAAGGGAGATAAGGAGTCTTCTTGTCTAAATCCCGATGTTATACTAAACGGCATCGATATTCTGCTTCCTGCTTCTTATCTTTACCTTTGCATATGAGTTTGTCAAGCACATTTCAGTTAGCTCCACTAATTTTCTTGGTATTCCCATTTCTAGCATTGCTAGCTACAGACTGCTTCTTTTTATCGAATTATATGCGTGATAGAAATCTACGAAAATTTGGTGTACATCCCGGTTGAATTCCTAGTATTTTTTTTTTAATTTAGGGAAAATCCTTCATAATAAACATAATAATTTCTTAGTGTGTGTGCTTTACTGGCTGAACCAGAAAGTGAATTAGTGAAGAGATTCGACTCACTGTTTGATTTTTGCTATTCATATTTCTTACTACATTTATAATATAAAGTAAATACTAACTTATTGGTGGATGCTCCTTGACCTTTTTACACAAGTTATATCAATGATTAGTCATATTACTTCACAGTAATATTGATAAAGGCGTAAATTCCCCATTCGACCTCTTTATATTGGTTTGTTTATAAAGGCATCATAGTTTTCTAATAATATATTGATCTGGTACGTGAGTTCAACGATATGGAAACGAAACAGTTTACTAAATGTGCAATAGTTTTAATTTTAATTTTTTCTGTAAGTACAAAACAATTGATTTTTTATTTATTAATAATAATAAAATTGTATCTGTCATATAAGTCTTGAACATTATTATTATTACACTTCTTTAATAATTGCATAGTTACTATATATTTACAACTCTTTTGTTAACAGTATGTGACAGTATCGTAGGCTTTTTTCAACTCCACCAAGGCCAACTGGAATTCCTTTTCTATACCTACAAGATTTTCTGCTATCTATTGTTATCTATTATTATGTTATTCTTCGTCTTTTTGAGTTAGCCGTTTTCGTCTTCCACAGCACTCTATTCTCACAGTAACTTTCTCTGATGTCTCTATCTAGATCATAGCATTTCCTATGTACGTCTTCCATCTCATAGCAGGTCTTCCTTTCCGTCTTCTTCCCGGCGGGTCCCAGTCCAATATTCTTCGGGCACTTCTGCTCTGGAATTCTTTGTAGATACCCGTACCCTATGTTTTCCAACCCTGCAGGACTCCGTTTTCCAACTTTTCTGTAAATAAGTGTTCTACTTCCATTTTGTTCTTTATTTCCACTGCCCTTATTCTATCCATTCTGGTAATTTGAGTTAGCCGTTTTCGTCTTCCACAGCACTCTATTCTCACAGTCACTTTCTCTGATGTCTCTATCTAGATCATAGCATTTCCTATGTACGTCTTCCATCTCATAGCAGGTCTTCCTTTCCGTCTTCTTCCCGGCGGGTCCCAGTCCAATATTCTTCGGGCACTTCTGCTCTGGAATTCTTTGTAGATACCCGTACCCTATGTTTTCCAACCCTTCAGGACTCCGTTTTCCAACTTTTCTGTAAATAAGTGTTCTACTTCCATTTTGTTCTTTATTTCCACTGTCCTTATTCTATCCATTCTGGTAATTTGTAGACATCTTCTCATAGAGTACAATTGAACTGTTTTTATTTTGTATTGTTTTTGTCATTGACCTTATAGCCAGGGAGGTAGTGTCAAATTTGACCGGAGCATTTTAGCATGGCTGGTTTCTTTTTATTTAGGTAGGTGTTCCAAAGCTTATTAACAAATGATGTGTCAGCTGGCGCAAAACCGGGGATTTTAGTCAAGAAAAGGTAAAACATGAAAGTTGATGGACCAACGCTACAGCTTAAATGTCAAATATTTATATAGGTTAGTCGGAACATTTAATGGACTTGCTTACTTAGCACCTACCTTTCACTCAGGAGATCGGGGTTCAAATCCTGGCGCGGAAAATTCTTTTTGTTTTTTAAATTGACATTTTATTTTGAAAAATATTTATTTTTATAATACCACGTTTTTATTATTTATACGAGACAATATAAAAAAATCTGTATGTCTTTTATAGAATTATGCATAGAACTTATGAAATAGCATATATACATTTGATCATAAATATTATGATTGACCTTAATAAGCAAAATTGTTGTACATGAACCCCTGAAGCTTCCTGAGTTAGTACGACCAATCTAAGTGAAAGAGGGGGTTGGTCTCCCCACCCCCCTCCCGACATTTTTTTATCTTTTTAGACAAACTGTTTTTTGCATAATTTTATGTGATGTCAAACCAAAAGATACATACAACCCTAATTTTTCACTTTTCTATCACCAACCCCCATTTTTTTAATAGCAATCTAATTATTTCCCTGTTCTCTATAACATATAAAAATGAATTTTTGTCTGTAGGTATGTCCCTTATAAAATCGTATGCATTTAATCATATGATGACCTTAAGCAAAGTTTTTGTACTTACATGAACCCAGGAAAGAGTTAATACTTAATAATGTATACTTAATATACTTAATAATTAATAGAGTTAAAAAAGTTAATACTTTTTTATTAATAACTAGCTGACCCGGCAAACTTCGTACCGCCTTAAAACTAAATAATGTTTGAATGTTTAATACCTAAAATTACCAGAAAGCCAAAAAATACTAAAAAATATTGCGTACCTATACTTTTTTCTACCAAATGCATAGTTTGCGATTCTATAAGGGACATAGGTACAGACAAACATTCATTTTTATTTACTATAGAGAGTAGGGAAATATTTAGATTGCTATTAAAACATGGGGGTTGGTGATAGAAAAGTGAAAATTTAGGGTTGTATCTTTCGGTTCCACAACATATAAAATTAAGAAAAAACAGTTTGTCCAAAAAATAACAAATAATATCTCCCTTTTCACTTAGATTGTTGGTCTTACCAACTCAGGAACCTTCAGGGGTTCATGTACAACAAATTTGCTTATTAAGATCAATCATAATATTATGACCAAAAATGCCTAGTTTGCGATTCTATAAAAGACATACAGATTTTTTTATATTGTCTCGTATAAATAATAAAAACGTGGTATTATAAAAATAAATATTTTTCAAAATAAAATGTCAATTTAAAAAACAAAAAGAATTTTTTGCGCCAGGATTTGAACCCCGATCTCCTGAGTGAAACGTAGGCGCCAAGTAAGCAAATCCATTAAATTTTCTGAGTAACGTATATAAATATTTGATATTTAAGCTGTAGCGTTGGTCCATCAACTTTCATGTTTCACCTTTTCTTGACTAAAATCCCCGGTTTTGGGCCAGCTGACACATCATTTGTTAATAAGCTTTGAAACACCTACCTAAATAAAAAGAAACCAGCCATGCTAAAATGCTCCGGTCAAATTTGACACTACCTCCCTGGCTATTACTTCCGCTCCATATAGGGTAGTATTCAGCACTATGCTCTGAAATATCCTTTTTTTTTTGTTTTCGTTGGTTAGAGGGTTGTTCTATCATTCCATGGAGTACTTTCGTGGTATGTTTTCACCGTGCTATTTTCTATAAGTCCTAATAGTCTCTTCTATAAACTTAATTGAAATCTATAACCTCGAATCAAATATTTATCTCGGTCTTAGACAAATGTTTCTTAGCTTTTCATATATTCCATATCCTCCCTGTCTTGTGCAAAAATGACGATCATCGGCGAAAAGTAGTACCTAATACTAATACCCAAGTAGCAATTTGTCGACGCGACAACGTTGTCTACCGCGTGGCAACGTTTTGTTACAACGTTGTTATTGCCTAGAAGACGACCCAATTCTGCACTAATTTGGTGGACGATTTTTGAGTTGTCTTGACGTTGCCTAGGCAACCTTAAGCGTTGCATAAGACAACTGAAGCGACTATAAAAAGTGCCTGCGTGCAATGGTTGCTCAAAGAGTCGGACTGGTTATGTTTTTTTACCTATATAAAAAGTAAACTATTTTGACATCATATCAGGTATTTAAATTTATATAAATACATAAATAAGGACTTAAACAAAATTACCTGATGTGAAATTTATAAACGCATCTCAGATTACCGTCAAATATGGATATTCCACCTTTAAAAAATATAATTTTAATATAAAAGCCAGAATTTATGTTAAAGATGTTTTGTATAAATTTAATATATTGATGGTGCTTTTAAAAGTATTAGAAAATGCCTGCATTTTTTATGTTTTTATTTTCTTTACATCCCAAAAAAACCAAAATGGTGCATTAAACAACATTACCAATATTACTTAAAATATACCTTATTACCAACCATAGACGGATGAGACAACCGAGAAGCCCAATCGCCGACCAAACACGGCCTGGACCGACTATCCCAACCACTTTAGAACACACCCTCTTATTGGGTGAGAGAGGTCATGTGACCAGTGCAATGAAGTGTATCATTCTCCTTAACAGCGTTGCCACATTTAGTAGATATCTACTGTTTTGGTATATTTTTTCTATTATTTAAAAATTCTAGTAGGCAATGTTTTTTATTAGATGTTTGGTATATTTCAATATTTTGTTATCACTAAAATAAAATTTGCTTTTTAATAGTATTCACCCCATTTCTAAATTAATTTTCAGACATTTTGTTACAATTTCCCAATGTCATTACCGAAAATAAGATTCAGGACGTAGATGATGATAATAGATGGACAGAGAAATGAAACTGGTAAATACCAGATCTAAATAAGGAAATCTTCATATAATTGGTTTGGAGAATTTTCAAAATGATTGTAACGCTCGGTTTCATAATCAGTTAAAGTGGATTTTAAATTTTAAGTAAGTTGGTACCTACCTTTATCACAATTCATATATGGGTAAATGTCAACTTTAAAGTGAACTTTACTTAATGTTTACTTTAAGTTGATTATGAAACCGGGCGATTTTGACAGGTAGCCGTTAACACAGATTTTACTGTATTTACAGGGCCTAAAAAGAATCTACTGATTTCTATTGATTTTTTGAAAGCAACACTACTATACGCTGCAAGATAATTCGGATGGAATTCAGACAAAATATGTACAAAAAGTACATATTTTGTCGGAGTTTCAGCCAAATTATCTTGCAACGGATATAGTACTGAAAGAGTAAAGAACTGGCCTGGCAACCCTGTCTAGCAAAGCTGATACAAAGATTTAAGCTTATCAAATCTACTGATAAAACAATGGACAATGGAGAAACCAGCTAATAAAAAACAAATAAACAGGTTGTTAAATAAATCGAAAATTTCCAGCAAAATAAAATATAAAATAATAAGAACAATGTAAGGTTATAAAGTAAATTCTTCTTTTGCTCCTGAAGTTGCCGTAAACGTCTCACACATCTATAGAACTATACGTAAAGGCCCTGGGGTCGTGCAAGAGACAACTACCTAGACGGCCAGAAAACCCATGGGCGTAAATTAGTTTAGCATTATAACGTTTTTAAGTAGTTGCGATTGTTGAAAAAACTTAACTGTGATATGTAGTTGTCACAATAGTAATAACTTAGTTGCCCATATAACTAAAGATATTACTTAACATTGTAACATCGTAATGTCAGTCGGGTTAGGGGTCGTTGGCCGAAACAACTAAAAGTCCACTGTGGCAACGTTATATACAGTGCATTTGTTTGTACTGACAACCAATGCGTCGAAAAATTGCTACTTGGGATATTTTATTCTCTTGTATTAGTGTGCCCATTGTTTCATATTTTTTACACTATCTTTTCAAAGCCTGATCTATGTATACGTTAAAAAGTGTAGGTTAAAGACCACATCCCTGTTTGAGGCCTTTTGTTGCGTTCATTGTTTTTTGTTATTTCATTGGCTATTTTAACATTTTTTATTTAATTTAATTTTAAGCAAAGGGAAGAATTATCTATATTTTGTATGGGTTTCTAGTTGGTAGGTTTGTAAATTCAAATTTGATAAAGTTTTTTATAATAAACTATTAGGAAACCTTTTAGTAAAAACAGAACGACAAAAATACAGGTGCATGCTTTATAGCTTATAGTTAGGTAAATTCAAAGCAATAAAATTCTTTACGACTGGCTATTAAAACCTTATAGTGAGAATATAAAATGCATATGTGTACCGGGTGTCCCAATAAGAATGGCTCTCAGCCCTATCTCAGGAACCGTTTATACTACAGCTTTGGGAAAAAAAAATTTGTAACAAAAGTTGCCCCGAGAAAATCCTGGAAATTATTTTCGTAATTGTAAGTCCACCGCTAGAGGGCGTAATTGAATATCAAAAATAAAGAAATCAAAATTTTACAAAATTTGCCTAATGAATGGGCACTGGAAATCCAATCATCGTATTCTTCATACAATTCTGTGCATATTTTATTTCACAAGTTTAAGTCTACCTGTGCAAATAAGAGGTGGGGGTGAGTGGGAACCTTGTTATGAAAAAATCGCTGTAAGTCCGGTTCTGCTTAATCGATTTTTATAAACTTGGTCTTGTTGAAAACAGCTCTTTTTCGTCAATGTAATAGTTATAATTTAGAAACAGCCTATTACGTAATATGCCGGCTAGAAGGCACTATTTATTGTTTTTTAGAAATCTAGTTTTCTTTGGAAAACATTAAATACAAGTATGTATGTTTTTCCCTGTATTACAAAATTAGACTAAATTAGCAACAGAATACCGAAAACGGCATGTCGATACCTTTTTTCTATCTCGAGATATCTTAAGAAACGTGTAAATTTTAAAAATAACTGTTGCTGTCATAAAAGTGGAAATATATAGAAGCACGTAGTGTGCTATGAAAAAAAAACAAAGGAACATTGTCCAGATGTCACCGTATATAATGAATCAAAACAACAATAAGACAAATAACACTATAAAATATAACAAAAAAAGAGTGTGTGTACTTTATACGCGAGTAAGAAGTTATACTTCTACTATTATGATTTTAACGAAATAAATATATTTTAAACAGTTTAATTTTATTTTTGTCTAAATATTACACTAATTTTAATACTTAAAATAATACTAAAAAAATAGCGTTAATATGTAAATTTTTATGAATTGTTGCCTCCGCGCATTTGCTTTTCTCTCGATGAATCGTAGAAAATATAAAAACGTCAGATTTTCTACACAAATTTTTAATTTTTATTTCATTATATTTTAATATCAATTATCCTATTCCCAACTAAGATAAATGCATAACTGTTATTGTCACCGGTAAACTAAGTTAAGGAAGTCAAAGTGGAAACAAGTAGTGTGCTATGGAAAAAATAGAACTATTAGAAGTATTAACTTCAAAAAGTCATCATGTGTCAAATTATGTGTCAAATTAGTAAAACATAAAAATTTGTTCATTGATGGTTTGTTACGGTTTGTTTCTATTAAAATTTATATAAAATTTATACAGAGTGAAATTCAAGATGATTCTTACAAACTAAGAAGCATTTGACATGATAGCCACATTCTTTGAATGCATAAGAAATGCAACTGTTGCGGCTAGAATATATGCAATGAAATATCCCCAAAGACGTCACCCCAGTAGTAGAGTTTTTTATATTTTGTTTTGATTTATTATATACGGTGACATCTGGAAAATGTTTCTTTGTTTTTTTTCCAAAGCACACTACTTGCTTCTATATATTTCCACTTATATGACAGCAACAGTTATGTTTAAAATTTACACGTTTCTTAAGATATCTCGAGATAGAAAAAAGGTATAGACATGAGGTTTTCGGTATTCTGTTTCTAATTTGGTCTAATTTTGTAATACAGGAAAAAAATACATACTTGTATTTAATATTTTCCAAAGAAAACTAGATTTCTAAAAAGAAAATGAATAGCGCCTCCTAACTGGCATATTACGTAATAGGCTGTTTCCAAATTATAACTATTACATTAACGAAAAGAGCTGTTTTCAACAAGACCAAGTTTGAAAAAATCAATTAAGCAGAACCGGACTTACAGTGATTTTTTCATAACAATGTTCCCACTCACCCCCACCTCTTATTTGCACAGGTAGACTTAAACTTGTGAAATAAAATATGCGCAGAATTTTATGAAGAATACGATAATCGGATTTCCAGTGTCCTTTCATTAGGCAAATTTTGTAAAATTTCGATTTTTTAATTTTTGATTTTTAATTACGCCCTCTAGCGGTGGACTTACAATTATGAAAATAATTTCCAGGCTTTTCTCGAGGCAAATTTTGTTATAGTCTGTTCGCTAAACTCAGACGCAACTTTCTAGATATTTTAGTCGGTAATTTTGCCAATTTTAGTAAAATTGGCAAAAAATAATTACTAAATAGTTAATAATCACTAAATAATTAGTAATTTTGCAAATTTTTTCAAAATTGGCAAAAAACAAAAAAATTATCGACTAAAATATCTAGCCAGTTGCGTCTGAGTTTAGCGAACCGACTATATAAATTTTTTTTCCCAAAGCTGTACTTTAAACGGTTCCTGAGTTATGGCCAAGCGCCATTCTTATTGGGAAACCCGGTACATAAGGAGGGAATTCATTGTTGTTTATAAAGTTTGACCTAAATTAATTAACGACTACAGTTTGCACTTTTAGTATTTTATAAATAGAAAAAGGTCTAATTTTTCAATGCAGGTGTGAGAGAGTCGATTCAAATTGTTTGTTTTATATTGACAGGCACGATGAGTTGGCACCACAGATAGTATGTTATAATACATAGATAAGAAAGCTTCTCTGATTTATGATTTAAAAGACATTTAACGAAATCGCTGCTTTATTGCAGTAAAGACACATTTACAAAGAAGTAAATATATATAGTGAGCAGTATTAAGAAAGGAATGTTTTGTCGATATGTTACAAAGGCTGTAACCCGAATAAACATTCTGACGAAATTACTTGTTTCGATCCGTAATGATGTTTAAAATTAATACTGTTTTCCTGTATTATTTTTAATATAAACATCTTTCTCCATTTCAGAGTCAAGTTGTATCATCCTTCGAAGTAGCCTGCTCAGAAAAAGGGTTTTTGTGCTACAGGGACAACAAATTTTTTCAGTGTGTCCATGATAATGGAAAATACATAATTACAGGTTCTCCTCAAGACTGTCCAAAAGGATTTCTTTGTAAAGATACCTCAAGATATGAGTGCGATGTCGAGGAAGGTTCAACGGACGAACAATTTCTGGTATAATTTGGATAATATATTAAAAAAGTATGATACGTATATTGTAAAAGTATGATACGTTTGTTTTTGTACTTTTGCTATTAAATTTGTTTTTTAGAAATAGATTATTATATAAATATTTTTGCTGTCCTATATTTATTAAGGAATAAACCAACAACTTAGGTTTTCTTACCTCCCAGAACAATTTTCTCAATGGTGAAATAAAGATTTGTACTAGGAGAATAGTAGTACATAACAAATCTTTTTCTAACGATGTTCTCTAAGGTACCAAGTGATTATGGCAAACGATAACGAAGACATGGATTATATATGGTTCAAAAGTTATCCGCAGAATACGAAAATTGATGACTCCCCATCATTAACAAAATTGAATATCTTAGAATAAAGGCTGAAGAAAAAAAATTACAACTCCCGATTAGGGACAGTGATAGCGAAGGAAAGAACTTCGAAACGGAACATGCAGCAGAAAATACAACGGGGCCGAAATGTCCTACAAATATTAAAGTCATTATTATGGTCTCCTAAACTTAGTTTACGAACAAAAAATGGCCATCTACAAGTCGTGTTAAGAACCAATTTTAAAGTACGGATCTGAATATTGGCAAATGACGTTAAAGGAAAGAAAAAACTTCAAATTCTAGAAATCAACTATCTAATAAGAGCGGGTCAGATACAATAAAATACAAACAACATTTATGGTACGGGCATGTAATAGGAATGGAAGACGAACGATGGCCAAAACAGGCCTCAAACTATGTCCATGGAAAAGACTTACTTACTTTTTCGTGTCTGGATCTGACTACAGTTTTTGTGTCCAGTATCGGGCTACTTCTACACCCTTTGTATTTGCGAGCCATAAATGATCGCGGGTGCACTGTGATCGGTAAAGTCTGCCTACTCTTAGGTCCTCCATGTTCTGTATTTCCCCACATTCACACATTGTGTCGTTATCTGTCTTAATGTCCCATTTAATGAGGTTCTGTTTTATAGAGGCAACATCTGTGCGTATGCGGTTGAGTGTCTGCCAGGTTCTCCAATCCAGGTTCATTTCATTAGGTCGTTCTGGGTGTAGTCTGTGTATTTGTCATAAACCTTTTCCTTGATTTAAGTCAGCTGGTTCCTGGCGGTTCGTCAAACCAGTATAATAGGGAACTTGCATAAATTTTTAAATATTAAAATGATATTAAAAAACATAAGGTAAATCTTAAAACGCTTGCATACGAAAAAAACAAATATTTTTAACCCGTACGCTAATTACGACGCTTTGAAAATGCTATAAAATTCAAATATCTTAGGAGGCTCTTGAACGTCCTTCTATTGGTCCGACGTCACGGGCCACGGTCAACCGGGCTTAGCAGTCGGTAGGTATCACGGGTATATTACATTTTAATCGTCTTTAATGGAAAATTCCTAGGTATTATTTATGTTCATCTTATATATTATAATAAGTAGTTCCCCAATCAGCTTAGTTTTAAACTGAAATTGATAAAGTTGAGTGCTACTTTGTAAAAAGTTTAAAACGCATAATATGACGGATGAGGGTAAGTCTGACAACTTACCTACCGTTGATGTCTTCATGGTGGCAACTTTTATAAAAAGTAGTGAAAGCTATTCTATTGGAGAAATGCGAGGTGTCAAGGCAAATCAGTAAGAGTTATTAATAAGCATGTTTAAACCGTTTATAACAATAGTTTGGTACCATTATATTATAGTATACGGTTTACCCGGTGGGTTTGATCTACCTACCTCTAATCGAAGGATTTCGTATATCCTGGAAAAGATTACGGTGTAATTTGCATTATAATAAAGATTATAATTTATTGTAATGTTTATTAGTACCTACTGGAGCCTTTCATTATTGTGTTCAAAGCCTTCTGAGAAAAGATTATGGTGATTAGCAGACGTACCGATAGAACGTGTACATAGCCAACAAAATCCTTCTTTACAAAGTTAATAATCCGCATAAATAAGAAGAATCATTATTGTAATTTTACAAGTTAATCTCTTTATCATCTCAGCTTATACTTACACCGCATCCCTCGGTAGACCGCAAGCTATAGTAGAAACCCGACTGTAGACCGAATACTATAGTAGCACCAATACTTTTTAGTTACTCTTATTTTATTACTAAAAGTTTTGTTTATTTTTAAGTTACTTGTTTCTTCTTTGTTCTTCAACACAAGAAACGACAAAAGTAATTTCATAAAAAAGAACTTTTTGATACATGTCAACAGAGATAAAATGTTAATATTTTGCCTGTCACAGAAAAAATCATTTTTGCCACAGAGTAAAACAAGATATTTCAACTATATTATTTATCTATGGGCAAACTGCATTAAATGCAATAGCCCACCGAACGGGCAAACGATACGAGTGGCCTATGACGTCAGACCCCAGCTCTCGCTTTTGAAGTTGTTTGAAACGGAAATTTTAGGCGCTGAACTTTGATCAGATGTTGTATGTACACTATTCATTGTTAAGACGTAATATTTTGAATATAACATTTTAAAACATAAATTAACATTTTTATGCAAAAAAAATTTTTAGTGCAAGTTCCCTATTGGTGCGTTTCATCGAAAGTTTGCTTGAACTTCTCTACATATTGTGAGGCGCATCTACGGTCGTCTGATGATGCGAATCCAGCTGCCCGGTACAGTAGGGATAGAGGGGTAGGCTTTATACAACCGGTAGTTATTCTACATGTTTCATTTAACGCCATATTGACTTGTTGGGCGTGTCTAGATCTACCCCAGACGGGATAAGCATATTCCCCTGTTGAGAAACCTAAGGCCTCAGCTGTTGGAAAGTGGAATTTGTGATGGAATAGAAGAAGGAGAGGAAGGCCAGCACTACATATGAGAGAAGGAATCAGAAGAATAATGAGAGATAGTGGAGAATTGTTTCTACAGTGAAGCTATCCAGCTCAGCGGTTCTCGATCAATTGAGTGCTGTAATTTGAAATCTGCTATTGTTCACAGCATTTCTATGTCTAGTGCTATTCTAGTTCTATTGTACGTTAAAGACATGTCTCTAATCAATAATCTCACCTCAAGACACATTCATGCCTGCCTATAAATGGCCCCTTTGAACATATTGAGTAAAGTAAATAAAGAAAGCTTGGGTCAAATTGAATTGTTAATATAATAGAATTTATAAATCTTTTAATGTCAAATAAAGCGTAGCTTTCATAGTTAATGATATTTTTTGGACTAATGGATAAAGATTTTGAATTAATAAAAATACGTATCTTATAAATAATTTTATTGCATTCTTTATCAAAAAATACTGGAACTATCTGTTCTTTTCTTGAAATACGTTCTAAAAAAGATAATAATAATCTTAAAAATAGGTACAATAATCCACAATACGGCATTAACAAAATAACAAATACCGGCAGTCCAAGGAAAAAGTGCGACTAGATCACAATCATTAATAAAAATAAAATAATAAACTAATATCACAAAAATGCCTGAACAACCATTAAGAAGTGCTTCCAGTTGGGCAAATTTTCTTTTACCGGCGAAGCCTCGATATACTATGTTCTCACAGTATCTTGACAAGCCGTATCCAAAACCAAACAACAAACAACTCCAGGTTATGAAGTCATTCGACATTTTTCTTTTGGTAAGCACTAAAATAAATAAAAAAAATTAATAAGTATTGTATTCATTAAATAAATATATACGGTTACAAATGTTGAATGGGTTGCATGTGAGAGTTCATTTTGAATGAATTAAAAAACAGACGTACTCTTAATCATTTATTGTAACTTCAGACGACCGGTTTCGCTCTCTATAATGTGCAGAGCATCTTTAGGTCAACGGTTACAAGTCACTAAATGCTACAAATAAAAACCAGAGTTAGAACAATGTCTGGTTGTAAGACATATTAAAAATTGTATATAACACATTCACTTCAGTCTACTTCACAAACAAAATAGCAGGCACAGATTTTTGGTAGTCTCTCACCAATTATTCCACCTCCCTCAAGAAATTCCATAAACTTGTTAACCTTTACAACATTCTCCGTCTACTCCACCATATCCCGTTAGCATAACTTGAGCAAGATATCATGTTAATGAATACTCATGAAGTAGCCCCTTGTAGCCTAATGTAAGTACGACACGTTATCATTGCATGATTACAGACGGCATACATGTGCATGCGCATGTTATGCTTGGGGGACGTTTGTTGCCGCCCCCGAGTGTACATGCATATGTATTTGTCTGCTGTCTTAACTACTTTTATGTATGTTGTTCAATATTGGCTTGATCTTATGGATCTTTAGCATCTTTTACAACCTGACATTGTTCTAACTCTGGTTTTTATTTGTAGCATTTAGTGACTTGTAACCGTTGACCTGAAGATGCTCTGCATATTATAGAGAGCGAAATCGGTCGTCGGAAGTTACAATAAATGATTGAGAGTACGTCTGTTTTTTACTCCATTCATATACGGTTAGGTTTGGATTCAATTCGAGTCTCTTACCATCCTCTTACACGTGTTTCTGGGTCTATCCGTCATCAGAAAGGCTTGTAAGGAGATTGAACTAAATTAAAACGAAAACGTACCGGCTGGTTGGCAATTGTAGTAAAATAATATACCAAAGTATGCTTTTACCGACCTCTAACGAAGAAAGATGAAGTGAATGTCGATAGCGATTGAGGCAAACTGTAAAAGCGTAATCATGGCATTTAGAGTGATGTTAGGAATATATGTAATTATATTCCTCTAATACTTCAACAATTTGACCAGTAAATCAACATCATTTTGTACTCTTTTCGTCTAGTAAGAACGTGGAACAAAATAATAAGTAAGATGAGATAAAATCAGTTTTAAAAAGATTACTTTAAAATAAGCTATAAGTGGATTTAAAAACGGTGAAGTGACAGAAGTAGGAATTCCTCTTTAGTGAACTTTGATAGAATAAGCATGCTTCAACTTCAGTCAATCACTGGCAAATTCAATACAGATAGACGTCCCCATACACCAACTACAAAAGATATTATCTTAAAATTAAGAAGAGATTGTGAAATCACAGTAATTATAGGCGACTATAATACCAAAACGGTCGAAGGAAGCTATGAGGAGTATATTCGAAAGTTCGGATTGGGTGAGAAAAACAAGAAAGGAGACTAACTATTGCAATTTTGTATATAAGAGCAAATGTTAGTGACCAACACCTTATTCAAGCTGCCAAAAAGAAGATGCTGTTATACGGAGTAGAGGTCTGGATTCTACTATCTGAACTTTTAAATAGAACTTCTAGAAGAAAGTTGTAGCTGCGAAATTTGAGGGAGATCTTTAGATTAGCTGTTAATGAGATTCCTTAGCCTTGTAGATAACCAATCTCCAGTAGAAGTGGCACAACAAGAAGAAATCTTTCTACAACTGTGCATTGATATCTTAGATACGTTATCTATAACAACGTATTTAAGATAAGCTTATGAAGCCATAAAACACCTTAAAATAAATAAATCGCCTTTGGAAGGGAGCAAATTCTTAATATGCGACAACTCATTGAGAAAGCACGAGAATTCAAAATTCCGATGATCATCTGCTTTCTGGATGATTAGAAGGCATTTGACTGTGTAAACTGGACAGTTTTGTGGAAAGTTCTACATGAGATGGGGGTTCCTGATCATCTGTCAGCTCTGGTGAAAAGCCTATATGAGAACAGTGAAACCAGAATAAGAATAGAAAACCATAAGTCCGATCCTTTTAAACTAGGTAGAGGAGTCCGACAAGGATGTATTCTATCTCCAAGTCTTTTAAATTTCTATGGGGAATATATAATGAGAAAAGCACTCGACAAATGAAATGGCGGTATTTCTATCGCAGGAAAGAAGATCTCAAATCTCAGATATGCAGATGATACAACATTAATAACTGCATCCGAAGAAGAAATGTCCAGCCTGCTGCAGCTAGTGGAAGCCGAAAGCAATAGATGTGGTCTCAAGATCAATAAACACAAAACAAAAATTATGATAGTAGATTATTAAAATTCACTTCAGACAACAGGAGCCTTAGACCAGTTTGAAGTGGTTAACGAGTTCAATTATCTAGGATCCTACATCAGTAATACAGGATCTTGTGAAACAAAAATACGTAGGAAAATGGGCATGGCCAAAAACGCTATAAATCGATTATCTAAAATCTGGAAAGATCTCTCCGTGTCGAAGAACATCAAAATAAGATTAGTACGTGCCTTAATTTTTTCCATATTTAATTACGGATCCGAAACATGGACAATGAAATCGGACCACAGAAAAAGGATTGACGCCTTTGAAATGTGGTGCTCTAGAAGAATGCTTCGGATCTTATGGACGGAACACAGAACAAATCACTCAATCCTCCAAGAGCTTAATATTCAGACTCGACTTTCCTCTATTTGCCTCTCCACCGTCTTAAAATTTTTCGGCCATATTGCAAGAAGAAGTGATGATAATCTTGAGAGACTTATAATTTTGGGAAACTTTGAAGGGCGCAGAAGTAGAGGTTGCTCACCTACTCGATAGACGGATCAAGTACAGAAAGCCAGTGGAAAAAAAAGCCAAAATCCATGAGGGAAGCTCAGGACAGAAGCCAATGGAAAGAGATAGTTGCTCGTATTATAGGGAATCACGACACTCTGATAAGATAGATAAGATTCATCTAAGGCTATACTCCAATAGAGTTAATAGGTTTAGGCCTACTATATTCCTAAAAGTTGCAATATCGTACAGATATATTATTAACCTAAACTTATTTCTTCTAAAAAATATGAAAAAATAGTAAACATATACATAATAACCCGCTTTACACCAGCAATAAATTGATGAAGAAATTGACCAAGTTCTTCAAGGTCAAATTTGACGTGTACAAAACACAATTTTACATCCAATTTTGCCGTGAATAAAAAGAAAATGAAGGAATTTGACGAAATAGAACATGTTCTATTATAGGACATGTTTTATTTCGTCAAATTTCTGCATTTTCACGGTAAAATCACAGAATACTTGTGATATTGATGATCTGTGGTTAAAATTGGATGTCAAATTGTGCTTTGTACCTCTAACTATACATTTTGTACAGTCAAAATTTTCCAAAATTTGTACATAATAAATATACTTAGTATAATGTCACTAATATGGAAACAAATCAAGCATATACAAGGCTCCAAGCACGAAGAACGAGACAAGTAGAAGAAGAGTATAGGCAGCTAAGAAGAGACGAAAAACGAATACTGAAAAGAAAGAAGAAAGTATAGAAAACAACCAACTAAAGGAACTAGAGAAGTATAACACACAAATGAAAAAGCGATAATGCTACAAAAAGGTTAACCAGAACAAAAAGGAATTGAAACCTAGACTATCAGTAGTTAGAAAAAGGCAGGAGAAATAATAATTGGTGATCAGGATCAAATACTAGCAAGATGGGCAGAAAATTTTGAGAGTAGACTAAATATAGCACAAGAACAACCCGTATTAAACATACAAATTAATGGAGAATCAATAGAACAGATAAACCATTTATAATACCTGGTAGTAACAGTGGAAAACAACGGAAAACAACACAAAGATATAGAAGAATGGATTAACAAAACGTCCAAGATATTCCACGCAATTAATAACAAATTTTTAAATAAAGAGGAAATATCCAGAAAACCCAAAATAACTGTCTTCAACTCAATATACAGTCCAGTACTTACATACGGGTGCGAGTGTTGGGTATTAACAAGAAGAATGAAGAGTAAGACGAGTAAAAGGAGTAAGAAAAAGAGTTAGAATAAGAAATATCGATATACGAGATGAGCTCAAAACTAAACCACTCCTAGAATACATCGAAGAAAAACAACTGAGTTGGTGGGGCCACATGAAAAGAGTAAGAAGAAACATACCAGTAGGAGAAGTATGGGAAGTAAAAATACAGAAACAAAGAAACAGACCACAAAGAAACAGAAAACAAAGAAACAAAAGACCAACAGAAAACTGGGATACAACAATTGCGAAGATTATCCAAAAAAAAAAAGAAAAACCGTAGCAGAAGCAAGCAGACTGACGCAGGATAGAAAACATTGGTCAAAGTTTGTTTGCAAGAAGCAGAAATTCAGCTCGAATGCATGGACCACAAAAGAAAGAAAGCTTCTAACACAAGCTTTGGGAAAACATATGAGTAGGTATGGAATATGGAACTGATATGCATCATTTGTTTGTGGATTTTAGATGTGCCTATAACAGTGTAGAGACAAACTCACTATACAAAGCGATGGTACAATTCAATATCCCAAGACACTTATTGAAATTGGTGAAATCAACCCTCTTAACAGTCAAGTGTAAGGTTAGAACACAGAACGGAATATCAAGAACTTTACACCTTAATACTAGTAAAGCAAAGTATTTTAAGGTGAAAAATAATAAGCAAGTATCAAAACACGAAGATCTAACGGTTGGAACATATACTTTCGAAAGAGTAAGAGAATTCATATATCTAGACTCACAAATCAACCAAAGTATCATAATAACTGCAGAAATCAACAGACATATATATGTATATATCTAGCAAATAGAGCAAACTATGGATTAAACAAACTTTTCACATCAAACATAGTCAAAACAAGAACAATAATATTGATATATAGAACTCTAATCAAGCCCGTTCTCATACGTCAGAAACGTGAACGATGACAAAAAGGGATAAAGAAAGTTTAGCAAAGAAAGTCAATCTAGTGGTATGAGAACGATTATAGTCGTTTTCTGTACTGCTGGAATGAGAACTTAGTTTGTTTCTTAGCAGATGTCGCTACGATATTCGTGACATTTCTTTCTTGCAATCTGGGAAGGCACAGATCGAGGTACCTGGTTGAACTGGAGAGAAGAGGATATGGGATTACTGATGAGGGGCAAAAAAGCTCCGAAACCGGTATAGACTCTTCCTGCACTCTCCGACTTAACTAGAGTATAATGCTGCTGCATTTTCAGGTTACAAAGAAACTGAAAATGTTTATACATTTTTAATTCATTTACTCTTTTGTGGAGTACTTAGGAAACCTTCTCGTTGGCACTTTACCACGCTGAGTAGATGGGACGTGAATTATTTAAAATTCCCCCATCATAATTTTCGTCTCGGCACCCGTATGGCTTATAATTTTTGAAAGTCGCGGAGGTAGTAACCAGAGAGTTTCCATCTGTTGTCAATCTAGTGGTATGAGAACGTAGAAGCGGTAGAAACGGTTATTTATTGTCGTTTTCTGTACTGCTGGATTGAGAACTTAGTTTGATAGTTTAGACTAATTTGAACGTAAAACGCTCAAAATTTATACAGGGGTGTAGGAGAATGGATTATGGCGTAGACGCTATAAGTTTCAGCTTTACCGTCTTTATAGTGAACCCAGTATGGGTAGGTCCATCAACATAAACAGGCTGCGGTGGCTAGGTCACTTATAGAGAATGAACGAGATGGAGCCGTCAAACACACATTTATAACCAAATACCGGATGAAGTGAGGAAAAGAGGCAGGCCCAGGGCACGATTTAAGAACTTGGTGGAAGACGACTTATAGTATGATAAAATTGATCCAAAAGATGGCTGTTCAATTTTCACATGTCAAAAATATTATTATATTTTTGACTGCATTAAATCTCTTATTAAAACCCTTAACTTTAAATAAATCTCAAGCCAGCCCTGTTCAATAGTACCATTTCATCCCTCCTATTTCTTACCCCCTCTCCTCACCCTTACAGACAAACAATATTGGGACAATTTGCGATTGGGAATTGCCTCTTCTCCTACGCCGCTCAAACGGTCAACAAGTACCACTCGCAAAGAGGGTGCAATACCTCTCTTCTCCTACACCCGGCAAAGGGCAAGACTCTCTCTCATCAGCCGTTCCACAAAAAAGTCGGTACCGCTCTTCTCTTCACTCTGGACGGTCCAGCCTTCCTTTTGGGCTGAAACTAAATAGCACTACGTGTTACGTTACGTAACGAACAGTAATTCGGGAGTGACGCCATACCTGATTTCGCAAATCGTGGTACGGGAACAATCAATTCGTGTATGACCACGGCTCTAGTGATCTACAACGTTCACAGTTTGGTAAGACTTTATACATATACATATTAATATTGTCTGTATAAAACCTTATACTTTATGACCACATGAACCTGAACCTAACAATCCTACACTAATTACAGTCCACAATCAAAACTAGAGATTGTATTTTACAATCTCACAGGATGAAATGGTACTATTGAACAGGGCTGGCTTGAGATTTATTTAAAGTTAAGGGTTTTAATAAGAGATTTATCACCGGTTGCACCAACAGATCTTAAGCTTAAGACGAGAATAAGATAAAAATTAATACAATATAATTCTCAATACTCAAGAAGGCCCTATCTATAAGTACAGCTTAGCTAAGCTGGAGCTTAAGATCTGTTGGTGCAACCAGGCATTAATGCAGTAAAAAAATATAATAATATTTTTGACATGTGAAAATTAAACAATGGCATAACCCAGACATCCATAGTGAAAGTTATCAGAAAGTTATCGAAATATAAAAAATATCGAAAACCTCTACTTTTCACCCTCCGTAACTCTGGAACCGTTGATTTTATAACAATTATGTATAGGACCTTTTTTGTTTTAAATTTTATGTAGAACATTTTTGTATAAAACATTGTTTACGCTAAAGCACAGTTTTAGAAATATTGAAGAAAAACTTAAAAAAACTACTAATTTACCGACTTCTCCCCCATCTCCCCCCAAACCGAATGCTCAAAATGGTGTAACCTTTTACTGAACAATATGTGGACCATATAGAACAATTTGGTGTTGGAGGAAAACTTTTACTTTGGATGTCCGCGTTAGGCTTTTTTTTTGGACCTATTATACTATACTACTTCCATAACTTTGTAACCGTTCATTTTAGAAGGATTATGCATAGAACCTTTTTTATTTTAAATTTAATGTAGAACATTTTTGTATGGAAGGTTGTTCATGCAAAACCGCATAGTTTTAGAAAAATTGACGAAAAACGTAAAAAACTACGAATTTGCCGATTTCTCCCCCCTCTCCCCCCCTAACCCGACGATCAAAATGGTGTAACTTTTTTCTGAACATTATGAGGACCATATAGAACAATTTGGTGTTGGAGGGTAACTTTCACTTTGGATGTCTGGGTTTGGCCCACCAAGAGTTGTAGAGCCAATGGTGATGATGATAAGGTCAAAAATATCTAAATATATAAAAATAGAACAAATGCTAGTACTTACGAAGCATACTGCAACTACATAATGTCAGTCCAACTATGAACGTTGCTCTTAATTTGGTAGCAGAAAATTTAATCAGTATAGGCAACAGGACAAGTGACAGGCACCAAGAAAAAGCTATATATGACAACAAAACAGCCATATCTTCTTTCCTATAACCATCATTTTTCTGCAGCGAAATGTACGGTGTAAGAGTTATAAAAAAGTTATAACTTACAGCGATGGATACTTTGGAAAACAAAATGGGGTAAAAATGCAAATCGCTGAGGCTTCTAAGTAACGGATTAAATAAAAAGTCTATAAAAAAGTCTCTTAAGGACCTGAATCTTCTCCTCCATAAAAATATCGTGTAAGGAGAGCAAGCACAGCACGGTTTTCTCTTGACCAAGTCAACGTCTTTTAAAAATTTGTTCGGTTTTTCATTATAATTAGGAATATACTCAATATTATTAATGGGTTCAGGCTTAAGAACTACTTCAGTCAAAACTACAGCTTCTTTAACACTTTCTCTTCTTTCTGTTCTATTTATTTCTTCCAACGCAGTACTTATCCTGCTTAATCGCTTGGGATCTATAACGTTAATGTTTGTTTCTTCAAATTCATCCATTTCTTCAGGTATCTGCGGTAAGATACTAACGCCAGCATTGCTATAGTACAACTGGACAGTATTTGGTGTTAAAACTGGTAAATATCCCTCAGTAACTCTATCGGTAAAAGCCATATTTTCTTCTTGCATCAGTAAATCATCCGATTCCTCAGTTTCTTCTTCGCTTTCCGTTTCATCACAAGAACTTTCTTCTTTCACAGAAAAAGATTCGCTACGCTTGATGTCCGAAGTATGACTGGAAGAAGTGAAGACTTTCATTTCTTTCATTTGTTGAGAAAATCTACAAGAAAAATAATCTGATTTATGTTTTCATAATATAAATACATACTACGATTGAACAATGAAAATATTATGTTTAAGTTTTTTTCTTTGATAATTTAGAAAAGTCATTAACATTATGATAGGAGTCCCATTTTTTAACCAATTTACAAATACCCTGTTGGTGAAATATTTATTTTTTCTTTAATTTATTTATTTATTTTTTTAACTCCAGCTGTCTAGTAAGCAAAATAATACGAAATTATTTGCTAATGGACTCAATAGCCACATCTATTTAAACAACGAGAAATCTTAATAAACTTACGTGCATAGAAATCGGCCCACTTAAAAATTTGGTCATTTTTGATGTCTCATATTTCCTAAACCTGTTGGCCGATTTAAGTGATTGTTTGAAAATGTTATAGCCTGATTCTTTAACAATACCACTGTAATAATACTGTTGCTAAACAGGTAAAATTTCATTGTATGCCCGGTGTACCGATCAAACTGTGTTTTTTTCTCAAAGTTCGCATCACCCTGTGGAATATTCTAGCATTTATAAAATACTAAAATTAAATCCCAACTATAGCCTCAGGTTTTCTTAACTTTCTATTTTTTTTTATCCATTCGTTTATGTTGGATAGTAAAAAAGTTAGGTACTTTAACAACTAGACATGTTCTTCATCAATACACGGTCTTTCTAAATAAGTGCGACAAACTTTAAGGGGTAATTCTGCATGAAAAAATAATAATGACAGTTGGCTTTATAACCGTTTGTCCGCAAATGTTTTGTTTCCGAGATACGGGATGTTGAATGTTTTCTTACAAACTGACGATTTATTTAAGTTGAGATATGCAAAAGAAATTTGGTAGGTTTTAAGAGATAGTTATTGCCGATTTTTTGACATAAAACTAAGAGTTTTATATTCACCATTAGCGTGCATACGGGTAATATGATCGGCCATATTACACGTATTCGCCCTAATGGTGAATATTAAATTCTTAAATGTATGTCAAAAAATGTGCAATAACTACGTCTTAAAACCCACCAAATTTTAAATCGTCAGTTTGTAAGAAAAAACATCCCGTATCTCGGAAACGAAACAATTGTGGACATACGTTTATAAAGCCAACTGTCATTATTTTTTCATGTAGAATTACCCCTTCAAGTTGGCACTTATTTAGAAACACCGTGTATTGATGAAGAACATGTCTAGTTGTTCAAGTACCTAACTTTTTTATTATCCAACATAAACGAATGAATCAAAAAACAGAATGTTAAGAAAGCCTGCGGCTATAGTTGAGTTTTAATTTTAGTATTTTATAAATGCTAGAATATTCCACAGGGTGATGCGAAATTTAAGAAAAAAACACAGTTTGATTGGTACACCCGGTATACAATGAAAATTTACCTTTTTAGCAACGATATTATTACAGTGGTATTGTTAAAGAATCAGGCTATAACATGTTTAAGAAATCACTTAAATCGGCCAACATGTTTCGGAAATATAAGACAACAAAAATGACCAAATTTTTAAGTGGGCCGATTTCTATGCACGTAAGTTTAGTACATTCTTTGACGGTATTTGCTGTAAATTTTAAAGAACCGTTTGTTTGGATTGACATGAAATTTGGTATAAGCATAGCTAAGATGTCAAAGAAAAAAGTAATAGTGTGTCGATGTGTGCTTTTGCCCTGGGGGTGAGTTTCACCCCTTTTTGAGGGTGAAAACATACGTTCAAAATAAGTCCGGAATTCGATAAACTAACTAATTATAAGCAACTTTGATTCTGTACAGTTTTTTCACTAAGTCAATACTTTTCGAGTTATTTGCGAGTGAATATATTCATTTTTCAACAAAACAAACACGTTTTTAGACAATTTTTCGCAAATAATTCAAAAAGTAAGTATTTAATCGAAAAAAACATTCCTAACAAATGTATAGCCTGTAAAAAAGTGAAAAAAATGGTCTATGCGTGAACTCTCTAGATCTAGTAGAAGCAGAGTTATAGCTAAAGAAAAATAGGTTCGTATTCGCCAAATTCTAAATAGAATATTTCAGTGTGAAATAACCAAAAAATTAAGCACTTTTTGGAGAAAGCTCATTACAACTTTTTTAAAAAGATTAAAAAGCTTTATTTCTGTTTTTATAAAAAGAGATTCTAGCATCAAATGTAAGCAAGTTACGCTCAGAATACAGTTGGTCCCTTTTGTTTTGGCAAAAAAAAAATCGGAAAAATCACACCCTAATTAGCAACTTAAATGAAACTAATTGTTACGCTTCACAAGTTGCTTTATTTATGTTGTGTTTATATATGATCTGTAAGTTTCATCGATTCAACGTGCTTATTTAAAAGAAAATGGGTCATAAAATAAAATTTTTGAAATTTTTAATTTTGAAAAAGATCCTTTTTTTCAAAATAACTTAAAAATTATTAGAGTACCAAAAATATCAAACAATAAATAACGTCGGTTTTACTTTTCTGAATATCTTGTATTTATTGTTTTTCTGTAAGATAAAGATTGGTTAAGATTTGGTGTTTCTAAATTTGCATACACTCCTGATAAGTGACTCGTTCAAGCCGTTTCAACTACAGCTCTTTCAAAAATAAGAACTTTGAACCGATGAAACTTACAGATCATATAAACAATACATACACCAGTAAAGCAACTTGTGAAATGGTAACGAATAAGTTTATTTGAGATGCTAATTAGGGGGTGTTTTCCAGATTTTTTACCAAAAAAAACCAACTTTATTTTGAGCGTAACTTGTTTACTTTTGATGCTAGAAATTTATTGATAAAACAAAAATAAACACTTTAAAAATTTGTAATTAGTCTTCCCCAAAAAGTGTTTAATTTTTTGGTTATTTCACGTTAAAATATTCGATTTGGAATTTGACGAATATGCACGTATTTTTCATTAGCTATAACTCTGTTTCTACTAGGTCTAATGCCTGGTTGCACCAACAAATCTTAAGCTCCAGCTTAGCCAAGATCAGCTTATAGATAGAGCCGCCTTAAGTCTCACTTACGTTGCACCATTGTGGCAAGCTGAAAATAATTGATCTAAGACTCAATGGTTCACGCGTATGTTTCGTAAGCTGAGCTTAAAGCACGTCTTAAGCTTAAGATCTGTTGGTGCAACCAGGCATAAATATCTAATGCATACACCATTTGTCACTTTTTACAGGCTATAGTTTTTCTAAGAATATTTGTTTCAACAAAATACTTACTTTTTGAGTTATGTATTTGCGAAAAACCGGCTTAAAACGTGGTTATTTTTTTGAAAAATGAACATATTCAGTCGCAAATAACTCGAAAAGTATTGACTTGGTGAAAAAACTCTATACTCTATAAAACAAAAGTTACGTAGAATTAGTCAGTATTAGATTTTATATATTTAATTTAAGAAAGAACTAGAGATTTGACTTTTCATAAAAACTGCTTTTTATTTATTCAACAACCACTACTTTCATTTTTATCAACACCAACCTACTTAATTTTTTTTATGTAAACATTCTAAAGCTTGGTTTATAAGAACAACATTACAAAAATATATTCCAATACCTTTTGTTAAGTTGTTCAAACAAACCTTTTAAATAAAAAAATATAAAAATGTCCACTTTATTGCACTCTGATTGTCTATCTCTTACTTGTCCAGTGTCCAAAACATAGTCAGTGGTGGAACGACGAGTTTCTATATCACCTGCATAATCTGCGTCACTGTATCCATGCATGTTAACTTCATTGTATTTTTCATAACAAATGTTTGTATAGCGGCTGACTACTCCCACCGCATGTGCAATGTCAGGTCTTGACACTACGACTAAAAACATTAATGAACCTGTTAAGTCAGCACTTACATCTTCTGGTGTACTTACAGGATTTGCATTATGTGGACCAAATCTATCTATTATCTGTTTTGTATAACTTGCTTGACTTAACATTTTACCAGTCTCTAAGTTTCTTGTAATTTCTAGTCCGCCGAAATAGTTCCCAACCGTCACGGTCACTTCAAAACAGTCTTTTAACGTGCACAAAACTGTCTCTATTGCTAACTTTTTCTCAGAAAATAACAAACCTGACATAAAAATGTCTTCGTCAAGATGTCCATATAAAAATGCAGTTTGTATATCGAACTGCATGTCTGGCTTCTTAACCATAGTCCATGTTTCATTTTTCACTAGTGCATCAAACTCTTCATTTATGGCAATTTTCCATTTTTCTTTGTCACTACTTGACACTGCTTCTTCATATCTCTGTGGTATATCAATTTCAGTAAAATTTACCTCAAAATCATTGAATCTGGTTGGTAAACGTCTATTTCGTTGTGGTCTCAAGTTGGGTATATTGTCAACATCTTGTAAAAGTTTTATTTCATTATTAACGTTTATTTGTTCTTCTTGTCTCTCTTCAAGTTCATTTTCTTGTATTTCAAAAATTGTCACATCATCTTCTGCTGCTATCTTGATCACATTGTCTTTCTTTCCACTGTACATTTTCTCATTGAAAAACACATTTCTAGATATCACTATTTTCTGTGTTGTTGGGTTGAATAATCTATAATTTGTAGAGTTTTTGTCATTTCCAACAAATATAACCTTCTCACTTTTTGCATCTAGTTTCCTTCTTTCCTGGTCAGGAATATGTACATATGCATCACACCCAAACACTTCCATGTGGTCAAATACAGGTTTCTGCCCTGTCCACTGTTCATAAGCTGTAGAACCTGGTGTCTGTTTGCTTTTAATTCTGTTGCAAATGTAGATGGCAGTATTAACTGCATCTGCCCATAGCCTCTTATCTACTCCAGATTGGTATAACATACATCGAACCATTTCTACAATCAATCTGTTATCTCGCTCAGATCTGCCATTTTGCTCTGGAGTGTATGGTGCTGTGGTTTCTGACTCTATATCTTCTTGTTCTAAATACTCTTTGAAAGCATTATTTGTATACTCAGTACCATTATCTGTATGCAGTTTTTCAACAGAGTAGCCATACGTTACCTTTATTTTGCTATTATACACTTTAAAACAATCTAGTACATCTGCTTTATGTCTAATAAAATATGCTACTCTATACCCTGTGTACTCATCTTTGAATGTTACAAAGTAACGTGCTCCTTGCATAGATTCAGTTTGCATAGGTCCACAAATATCACTGAATATTCTTTTTCCAGGAGGTAACTTAGTGTGTGGTCTCTCTTGAAAAGTCTTCTTATGTTGCTTTCCCATCAAACAACCTTCACACACAAAATCTTGTTTCTTTTCTGTAACACCTTTGATTAAGTTCATTTTTACTATTTCTTCTAAATATTTCTTATCAACATGTCCCAATCTTTCATGCCATATCTTTAAATCATCTACTGTAGTCACACATGCATTATATATTATTGTGCGAAACATCATTTTATATGTGTTGTTTCTATCCTTTATACCAACTGCTACTAGATTCTCATTTTCATATACTTTGGCTTCATTGTTAATCCTAATTACACTCATACCTTTGTTTGTCAAAACACCTTCTGAAAATAAATTCTTTCTCAACTGTGGGATATATAGCACATCATTTATAGTGGATTTAAACCATTGTCCATTGATCAACTTCTCTATTTTAATAGTTCCCTTACCTTGTACTGGTAGTGTTTGATTATTGCCAAGTGATACCTGTGATGTAAAAGTTCTGTCAATATTAAAAAAATATTCTTCCCTGTAACACATATGTGCTGATTCACCACTGTCCATAATCCAATCATCACTTGTATCCACTTTTTCTAGCTGTTTTTCTTCTATGTTGAATGCACTCTCATTATTAACATTATAATATGCGCTACTCGAAGAACCACCATGCTGATTTTCTGTAGAGTTGCCAGCTTGTGTTCTGTCATTGTTTTGTAACCTTTTCTGTAGTTACTAAAGCCACCTCTGCCTCGATTATGACTTCTATATGACCTGCTACTACTGTTTTCTTGTTCGTTCTTTTTCTCTCTGCAAAATTTGACAATGTGCCCCCGCTTTCTACATCCAAAACATATTACACCCCTTTCTTGACCTTTCTGATCATATTTTCCTTTGAATGACATTGTTGCCAGTGCTTGTTCTGTCTCTTCATATGTAGTTAAGTTCATTTCTTCATCTAACAGTCTTGCGGTGAGGTTACCTATAGTTTGTTTAGCACTGTCTACGGACAACCATGCCTGTCTAACATTTCTGTACTTTTGGGGCAATGTACTCAGTATTTTTGTCATAATAGCAATATCACTCACATCATCACCTGCTTCTTTAATTTGCTTAGCAAGATTCTGCACTTTTGCTATGTGTTGAGCGATAGTATCTAGGCTACTCATCTTATATTGATGAAACCGTTCATGCAACATCATTTTATTTGATTCTGATTTCTGCTCATAAATAGACTCAAAGGTCTCCATAATCTCTTTAGCAGTGTTACAACTTTCAATCAAAGTAATAATAATAATAATAATAATGACTTTATTGCTTTTTTTCAAAAAAAAAATACAAACTAGACAAACAGTAATAATTATAATAGAGCAAAAGGCGACGTTCGCTCTTAGATGATGTTCCTAGAAACACCAGCTAAGAAGCGCTCTTCCACGTAACCGCAATACAAATAATTACTATTCTAGTGTAACCTAAAGACCTTATTTACATGCTAAAATAAATTTATCGTATATGATAATAACACTAATTATCTATTTTTATTGAATAAATTTTTATTGAATAAACTTTGCAATCATTTAAACGAATGTAGCCAAATTTACTTGTTTATAATCTAAATTTTAATTTTATGCTATTATTAAATAGAGACTTTTTTACGTTGGATTTAAATTGAGAGATGGGTAAAGTTTTGAAATTTTCAGGGATCATATTGTACAGATTAGCAATGTTGTAAGAGAAGCAAGATCGAAATAACGAGGTTTTATGTTTCGGTATATTAAGTTTATTTTTGAATCTGACATTAATATTATGTACTTCTGACCTTTTTTTAACTTTTTTATATAAATAATAGGGCTTTTTGGTTAGCATTATTTTATGAAATAATACTGATCCGTGAAGAATGCGCCTGTTACTAACATTTAACCATCCCAGATCTGCAAGATGCTTAGAAGTTGGATTTCGACGTCTGATACCACAAATGAAACGGACACACATATTTTGAATTCGTTGCAAACGATTCTGATCTAGTTGTGTTAATCCTGGTCCATATATTACATCACAGTAATTAAACTGTGAAAGCACTAAACTATTGCAGAGCATAATTTTAGTGGTTCTATTAAACATTTGTCTATGTGAGAATAAAAGTTTTAAATTACAAAATGCTTTCTGAATGATTGATGAAATATGATTAGAGAACGTTAGGGAGTCATCTAATATGAGTTCCAGGTTTTTTTCACAATTAGATAGAATTAAATTTTCGTTATTGATTTTTAAATGTATTTTATTATTTACTCGATTTTTCTCTATTCTACGTCCAAACAGCATGGCTTTGGATTTTGAGGGATTTATGCTTAAGCAGAATTTGTTTGAAATGTCTGAAATAGATTTTAGTTCTTTATTAATTTTAGAACAAGCATTTTCAACTTCTGATTCTTTAAACTCTAAGTACAATTGTGTGTCATCTGCATAATAGTGAGATTTCATATAATTTAAATAACTTGAGAACTGGGAGGTGTATATCGAAAACAACAAAGGTCCCAATATAGAACCTTGCGGAACTCCTCGTGATAGGTATATTTTATTTGACGACTTTTTATTTAAAAACACGCTTTGAGATCTTTGATCTAAATATGACTTCAACATTTTTTGCGCTTGTTTATTAAAAGACATAAAATTACATAGTGAGAGAAGTAGAGGGTGGTTAATTTTATCAAATGCCTTCGAGTAATCTAATAAAACTAATATGCACAGGTTGTTGGAGTCAATATAAGAGTAAATGTCATCTAAAACTTTAAGAAGTGCGGTAGTGCAGCTATATCCAGGACGGAAACCTGACTGATGTTCTGGTAGGAGGTGAAATTTGGTAATGTGTTGCCTAATTTGTTCATCCATCACTTTTTCTAGGATTTTAGAAAAGGTACATAGAATGCTTATGGGACGCAGCTCATTGTAGTCAACAGGACTATCAGTTTTTGGAAGAGGTATGACTTTCGACTCTTTCCAAACAGAAGGGAAAATAGATTTTTGTAGACAAAAATTAAATATGTGAGTAATAAATGGTAAAATGTAGGGGCAACAATAAAGAATCATAGTGATATTAATGTTATCATGTCCAGAAGCGTTTGATTTTATTGAAAGTATTTTTTCATATACCTTTAACTCATCAATTACTGTAAAACTAAAATTATCAACACCAGGAAATTTAGAAGAAGAATAGTGGTTTAAAACGTCAGCATCAGGAATGTCGTGACCACCAATACCATGAACGAAATAATTATTTATAGAATCCGGATCTTGCAAATGATCAGGAATAAATGACGACGATTTTTTATTACTAATGATGTTATGCTTCTTCATTTCTTTCCACATATTTTTTCCTCGCCGTAACTGAAATTCAAAATACGCCTTCTTTTCGCGTTTAATTGCATGATTAACTTCATTACGAATTGATTTGTAAAAATTTCAATGATTCTCATTTTTTGATTTTTTAAATTTTAATAATGCTTTATCCCTTAATTTCATCATATACCTTAATGTTTCTGTTAACCATGGAGCCTTTTGTCTTGTAATTTTAATTTGACGAAGAGGTGCATGAATTTGAAATAAATTTAGAATAGTGGAATTTAATACGTTGATTTTACTTTCAATATCATTAAGTAGATAAATTTGTTGAAGGTCGGAAGCTGCTAGATCTCGATGAAAATAATGCGGTTCAAAATTTCTAAAGTCACGAAAAGTGAATTCAAAAGGTTTAAATTTTTTTATACCCGGTGATCCAAAGTAACAAGATGGCATGGAGTGATCTGATACTAAAGGACACTTAGTAACTTTTACATTACTGATTTTTAAAGCTTCCGTACATAATATAATATCAAGTAGTTTTGGACCTCTTGTTGGTTGGTCAACAACTTGAGTAAGGCTGTAAGTGTCAAAAATTGACTGTAGAGTTCTACATTGTAGGCTACTCGGTTCTAAAAAATTAATATTAAGATCCCCAGCAAAAACAATATAGTCATACGATGGCGATAATGTACCTAAACATAAGTCAAGATCGTTAGCGAAATCGTGATAAGAAAAATCATTAGGCCTGTAAAGTGAACCCAAAGCGTAAGTTTTATTATTATAACAAAACGAGATCCATAACTGTTCGGAAGTAATATTGTCCAGATTAGTAATAGGTTTAGGCTTTAAACTATTTTTAATATATACAGCAGTACCTCCACCTATTCTCAAAGATCTATCCCGTCTGAAAATTTTGTATCCCGGTAAATCGACTACTCTATTTACAATATTTGGTTTTAGCCAGGACTCCGATACTGTAATTAAGTCAAATTTATTAAACACAGCATCTTTAAAAGCAATAAAGTTAGCCAAGATAGATCTTGCATTTATATGACAAACAGATAATGGCTCATTTATTTTATTAAATAAGTACAAAATCTATCAAAATATATTCAAACTAAATAATACCCAAATTTAAGCGTGTTGAAAAAACGTATTATGAAAATAAAAAAGAAAAAAAAATTTACAGATATACTAAGCTGAAAAGAATTGAAAATAAATGTACAATTTTAAAATATTGTTTTTTTTTAGTTAATGTTGTCTATATAAGCATTCATATAATTTTTAGTTGTTATATTGACGCATAGGTAGTTACAAATATTGATATGAACGACATAAAACTCATTTAATTATAAAAATAAATAAATTCCCTAATCACCAGAATACAAAAGAAGAAAAATAAATTAGTATAATCTAGCATAAAAATCTAAGAAACAAAATTAGAGTTCATTCCACCAAAAAGAAATAAAGGAGCCTTTATTTTCTAGCGTTCGCAGTTTGTTTCTGATTTCTCGTTTTAGGGCTGTAGTTAATTTTTCCTCGCTTCCGTTTCTTGAACACTGGCTTCTCACTCTGTTGGATCGAAGTGCCGGCCTCAGTATGTTTATGAACAGTAATATTTTGGTTGGATTTAGTGCTACATGTATCACTTTCATCTGAAGACGGCGAGTCTACTTGTTGTTCTAGGTCTTCCAAATCATCTACTGTGTATATCTGGTCCTCTATTTCTAATTTATAACCTCTTATCTTAGCTCGCAGGTTCTGTTCTCTGGCTAACTTTAAATGTTTTGAGAGTTTTTTTTGTATTACCCGGTCCTCAACGGATGCATCATTTACTATTGATATACCTGTTCCTTTTAATTTTACAATATTTTTATACAGATCTTGCTTTCTTAAAAAGGAGACAAACTCGAGAAATACAGGAGACTTCTGAGGATCTCTTTGTGTTTGATAGACGTTGTTGATGTCTTCTGCTTTGAGATTTATCTCTAAAAGGGAATTTAATTTTGCAAGAACTTCTGACAGTAAATTATTCTTATCTGTGATTTTGAAGCCAAATATAACCACATTATTTTTTCTTATCTTTCTATCTAGAAAGCAAACTTTATTTTCAAGTTCAATTACTTTTTTATTTTGTTCTATTATTTGCGAAATGTTGTTCAGACTAGCAGCAATGTCATTTTTAATTTCAAGTGTTTGTTTACTAGTAACTTCTTTAATCGCGTTATGTATAAGATTGGTCAGGTCTGAAACGGTAAGTTGAGATATATTTGTAGCTTCGTTATTAACGTCTACCATTATTTACCGCAGTGACTCGTCTATTAATTTTGGTGGAATTGATGTCTAGCAAGAATATTCGACAAAAAATGACTTCAGCTACTTTACTGGATTTTAGTCTTTATTCGCTTCTATTTAAGGATTTTCTGCAATTTAGGTGTATTTATCTAATATTTTTAACTCACTTTTTAGATGAAGATGTCCGTGCACTTTTGTGGATTAGTTGTTGAAGAACTCACTTGTTTTTATCATTTTTGTACCACTTAAATTTACTAAATAGCAGGAGCGATTTTATACACGTGTATACACCAGCAAAATATTTTCGAACGAAAATAACAAAATTACAAAGTAATCTGATTTAAACTCACTGCAGACGTTAAAGTGAACATAGCCTGGGCATCCTTTTTAAACCATGCCTGTAATTCGTCTCCTGCTACTTCTGGTTTGATTAACGAGCCATCAATAACTCCATATATACCTTTGGCCCTTAAGACACATTTTAGTTGAAACTTTCACTGTTGAAAGTTAACGCCATCAAATTTTCCAACGGTAGATTCTATTTTGTCACCCATTATTTTTTTTGCTTCAAATTTCCGGCGACACACGCCACTCTAGTTCTTTCTTTCACTGGGTCTAGTTCTTTCTTTCAAACCCTTATACTTCGGACACACAGGCAAAGTCTTTAAATATACTTTCTTGCTTTTTCGGACACACCGATACTTTAAACTAAATATACGCAGTAGTTAAGTATGATCTGAGCCACATAACCTATTAGATTTTATATATTTAATTTAAGAAAGAACGAGAGATTTGACTTTTCATAAAAACTGCTTTTTATTTATTTAACCACTACTACTTTCATTTTTATCAACAACAACCTACTTAATTTTTTTTATGTAAACATTCTAAATCTTGGTTTATAAGAACAACATTACAAAAATATATATTCCAATAGTCAGTTTATATAATTCTGCACTTATTTTGGACGTATTTTATTTCACCATCGAGAAGGGGTGAAAGTCACCCCCAGGGCAAAAGCACACATCGGAACAATGGGTGCGTTCGGACGACCATAGCGGCTGGCTGCCAGCAGAAATCGGCTGAGTGGTTGCATCTAGCCGTGATAGGGAAAGCTTAGTAAATCTCTCAGCGGCTGGCTTCCAGCGGTGACGTCCGACAGCTACTGCTGGCTCAGCTGTCCAGCCGCTGTGGTCGTCCGAACGCACCCAATATCACTTTTTTCTGTGACTTGTTAGCTATGTGTATGCCAAATTTCATGTCAATCCAAGCGGTTCTTTAACATTTAGAGGTTTTGGAATATTTTACCGTTAAATAACGTACTAAACGTACTATAAGTAAGTACAGAAGCACTCTAGATCTCTTACGCTGGAAAACAAAGTTGTTTTTCTTCTTTACGTGCCAAAATGTAATAAAAAATTCCCACCCCCGAGACGGGGTGGCAACCACCCCCAAGGTTTTAGCGTATGATAGCGGCATGATACATAAAATGATCCTTGGACTATTCCCTACCTTCTGTGAAAATTTCAAGTAAATCCATGCTGGACGAAAAAATTGCGAGCCAAAATACTTCATTTCCTCAATCGACTATTGCGGCCGACCGACCGGCTCTGTCCCGTCATACAGCTGACCGACTATAATAACTTTTATGTATATTTAATTTAGAATGTGTGTAGTGATTTTCAGCCCTAGTAAATGGAAATAATTACCTTCGTAGAAAAGCAACTTTGATACCGTCTCAGTAATCCCTGTTCTACGTTTCGCTTGACCGACCGCAGTATGTTTCTCTACACACTCACAGTAATCAACTGTGAAAAATCTAGCTTTAGTAAATTCAAAGAGATATTTCAGCGCTGCCTCTTGGTCTATGATGCACAAAGCCGTTCTGGTACAAAACGGTTCTGACGACTCCTAGAGGAAGAAACGTACGTATATAAACGGATGGCGGTGATCTATGAAACAAATTAAATCTTAAGCTTTCTGTCATTACTTTAGTTCTACTCACATTTTGAGTAATAGGAAGGAGAAATTCATTAGATTTTTACCTACGTAAAAAGACGGGTTGTGGAATACAATAATTGTAGATTCCCCTATGACTATCATTTATTGATCCATTTGCTTTACAAATTGCAGAATTCTTGGATTTTAGATTGTTACCATAACTTTGCTTTTCGGCGAGATCTATAGTGCTTCCAGGGCAGCTTTATCCATTAGGCAATATAGGCAGTTGCCTAGGGCGGCACATTATGAGAGGGCGGCAAGAATACTGTACAAAAAATATTTGTATATAAAAATTATGGATCTGAGTTCTGTCATTTGAAGAGTATGAAGCTCTTTCAAATTACTTTACCGCAGGGAAGCCAAAAAATTGTGCCCAAATAAAACATAAAGAAATAAGAAAGAGAAACAGAAAAATTCAATTTGACGAGGAGGCCGATGATGAACTAAACTTTTCAGCTAGTGATGAGATGAAAATCCGCACTTTCTATATTTAGGGGAGTGGAATTAGAACGAAAAGATACAATGTTTCGGAAAAAATCAAACAAGGTTATATTTTTCTAAAACTTTTTTTGTTAGTTTATAAATATGTTAAAGTAAAAAGTTCTACTCACAAATTTCGCCGCTAATTGTTTATTAATTGTTTAAACAATAACAATAATTGTTTTGTATAAATAATGTTAAGAATATGGGTGAATTCAACATTTTATTTTGATAAAAAATATTTTATTTTAGTTTTGATTATGCTGAAGCCGAATCTGACATTACAATTTGCAAATTCAAAATGGCGGATTCAAAATGGCGAATTTTTTCCTAAAAATCCTTAAAAAGCAGTTGTAAAATCCGAATTTTTTTTATAAAACGTGTTTGTTTACATATATGTGGATATTTTTGAGAGGTTGCTGAACCTGAATCAAATTTTGATAATTTAAGTTATAAAATGGCAGATCCAAAATGGCGGATAACTTAAAAAATAGTTGTAAAATCATAATTTCTTTACAAAATGTATTTATTTCTACATATATTTATTTTTGAGAGCTTTGATAAACCTAACTTAAATGTTAACATTATAAACTATAAAATGGCGGATCCAAAATGCGGATTTTCTAAAAAGAACATAAAAAGAGCATTTTTCTAAAACATTTATTGTCTTTTTTTAACATGTTGTATTTTTAACAGGTTGTTGAATCTGAATTAAAGATTAAAAATTTAAATTTCAAAATGGCGGATCCAAAATGGCGGATATTTAAATGAAAAACAAGTAGAATCCAATCAAACAAATATGGAATTTCATTCTTAAAAAAAAGATAAACAAATAATTTTCACAATAATATTAAAAATTAAAATGTATTAGAAAGAAAGAACAAATTATTCAAAATCTATCTCTTCAATATTCAAAAAATTGTTGCGATGTGATCATAAATAAAAAAGTTATTCTTAGTAAAAAGCTCTGCATATTCTAAAACTTTAAATGCAATCATAAGATATCAATTTTTATCAATTTTGTACAAGATATGTCAATAAATAAACATTTCAGTTAGGAGTAAAATAGCTATACCTCGTCCAATTTACTTACCGTTGCACGTCATCCGCGCCATAGCCTGTGACACGATACCAACACGAAATATTTAGGCAGTGGGTGTGTTCTTTTTTAGAATCAAAATGATTCTAAAGGGGAACACACCTACCGCCTAGATATTTCGTGCTGGTATCGTGTCACAGGCTATGGCGCGGAACGTGCAACGGTAAGTAAATTGGACGAGGTATATATTTTTCATAATACTGAAAATTGTTATTTACTCCAGGCTGTGGGTTAAAAATAGGTCGATTTCAGGATATAATTCAGGAATTTTTGAAACCTATCAGGTGTTGTAAAGGACGATGCCAGGAATAACTTCTACTAAAATGTGACCAAAAATATTGTGAGCTTTTTTTTGTTATTGCGATTTTCATTTGTTAAATTTGCAAGTTTTAAAGATTTTTAATTTTGCAGCTTAGGATATTGATTCTAGGGAAAAACTTTTTAATATAAAGTTGTAGTAAATTAAAAAACCTACAATTTGAGCTATGGTAAGTTTAATTTCGTTTATTGGTTATTGCAACATAGCCTGCGAAAAGTCCAAAATGGCCGTTTTTTACAATTGCGTTATTTATTGTACAAATAATTTTTTTTTATTTTTTAAAGCTTTAAAATGAAGATCTTTCAATTCCAAACATAAAAAAAATTGTAAGGTCGGATTAACGAATTTGTTGCTTAGATATTATAAATTGTTTATCCCAAGAGGTCAAATGTCGAAGGCTGTAACTTTTTGAAAAAAAAAAATCGTAGAGAGTTGATGAAACATCCAATCTACTTCTAAAGAGCTATATTTTCATATTCTGATGCAAATAAATGCGTCCATTTTTAAACTTCTAATTTTTGGGTTTGAAAATAAGTGGGCAAATTTCGTTATAAACATTTAGAGCTGAAGCGGCCCTGTACATCCTATGAGTTTTTAACTTACAGATTATTATTGCTAAAAACGAAACGAAGATTTATAAAAAAATAAAAAATTTCTACGACCAACTGAAGCCGAGCTAAATGTTGGGCTTGAAAATAAGGGGGCAATTTTCGTTATAAACATTTAGAGCTGAAGCGGCCCTGTACATCCTATGAGTTTCTAACTTACAAATTATTTTTGCTGAAGATGAAACGAAGATTTATAAAAAAATAAAAATTTTCTACAACCAACTGAAGCCGAGATAATGGTTTCTTTTTTCTTAAATCGTAGTGCCTTTATTTACAACAATTAAGAAATTATTTTACAGTCATTGACTAAAGAAAGACTTATATTATCTTAAATTAAAAATAATTATAAAATATATATACATTTAATTATTAAAAATTATTTTTAAAATCGGTGCATTTGCGAGCGTCCGAATTTTGCAAACAATTTAATAATATTACCATTATAATATAGTCTATTTACCACTGTATTTTTTTTTTTGATAAACTGTTATATGTGAAATCTCATTTCTGAAGAAATAATATTACAAAAATGATACATATATATGAAATATATAACTATATTTTTAATTTTTTCATTGTTATATAAATATAATAATAATAATGTTACTTCTTATTATACAATATAAAACTTTTTCTTCTTGTAGTGACTATCCGTTTTGGATGTTGGCGACCATCATGGCCATCTCTACTTGCACACTAAATCGGTACTGCTGCTCTAAAAAGATTTGTAGTTGTTGTGTTGAACGAAGTACGTAAATTTTCTAGCAAGGTAATCCTTCGCCTTCCTGGTTCTCAGTATAAAAATGGGGTTTGCCAAATTGCCATGATGGTCGCCAACATCCAAAACGGATAGTCACTACAAGAAGAAAAAGTTTTATATTGTATAATAAGAATTAACATTATTATTATTATATTTATATAACAATGCAAAAATTAAAAATATAGTTATATGTATCATTTTTGTAATATTATTTCTTCAGAAATGAGATTTCACATATAAAAGTTTATCAAGAAAAACAAATACAGTGGTAAATACACTGTATATTATAATGGTAATATTATTAAATTGTTTTCGGTCAAAATTTAATACAAGTTACGTAAAAATTTTCCGAGCGCGCGGATTTGAAGCGAGCCGGGCGATTTGCAAAATTCGGCCGCTCGCAAAAGTACCGATTTTAAAAATAATTTTTAATAATTAAATGTAATTATAGTTTATAATAATTTTTATTTTAAGATCATATAAGTCTTTCTTTAGTCAATGACTGTAAAATAATTACTTAATTGTTATAAATAAAGGCACTACGATTTAAGAAAAAATAAACAATTATCTCGGCTTCAGTTGGTTGCAAATTTTTTTAATTTTTTTATAAATCTTCGTTTCGTCTTTAGCAACAATAATCTGTAAGTTAAAAACTCATAGGATGTACAGGGCCGCTTCAGCTCTAAATGTTTATAACGAAATTTGCCCCCTTATTTTCAAACCCAACATTTAGCTCGGCTTCAGCTGGTCGTAGAAATTTTTTATTTTTTTATAAATCTTCGTTTCCTCTTCAGCAACAATAATCTGTAAGTTAAAAGCTCACAGGATGTACTGGGCCGCTTCAGCTCTAAATGATTATAACGAAATTTGCCCCCTTATTTTCAAACCCAAAAATTAGAGGTTTAAAAATATTTTACGCATTTATTTACATCAGAATATGAAAATATAACTCTTTAGAAGGAGATTGGATGTTACAACAACTCTCTAGGATTTTTCTTCAAAAAGTTATAGCCTTCGACATTTGACCTCTTGGGATAAACAATTTATAATATCTAAGGAACAAATTCGTTAATCCGCCCTTGACATTTTTTTTATGTTTGGAATTGAAAGATCTTCATTTTAAAGCTTTAAAAAATAAAAAAAAAAATTATTTGTACAATAAATAACGCAATTGTAAAAAACGGTCATTTTGGACTTTTCGCATGCTGTTTTGCAATAACCAATAAACGAAATTAAACTTACCATAGCTCAAATTGTAGGTTTTTAAATTTACTACAAATTTCTATCAAAAAGTTTTTCTCTAAAATCAATATCCTAAGCTGCAAAATTAAAAATCTTTAAAAATTGCAAATTTAACAAATGAAAATCGCAATTAAAAAAAAAGCTCACAATATTTTTGGTCACATTTTAGTAGAAGTTATTCCTGGCATCGTCCTTTACAACACCTGATAGGTTTCAAAAATTCCTGAATTATATCACGTTTTTTCACCCACAGCCTGGGGTAATTATGGAAAGTTGTTCAGAACTAAAAACGATGTGTCAATATGCAATTACACTCTTCTAATCGAAATATTGTGAACTATAAAGGTATATATTTATTGCGCTAAATATAATCTGTTTACATATACCTCGTAAAATATTGATAAAATATAATATTTTATATTTGCATATTAAGTGTTAGACCATGCACAGCTATTTATGACGAATAACTTTCTTCATAAAATTAATAATAACTCAGTTATCATAAATAATATGTGAAAATTTAATGATGTTGGGTATAATTAATTTGAAACAATATTAAAAAAAAACAAATTTTCGACTAGAAGGATATAATTACATATTGGAACATAGTTTTTAATTCCACACAACTTTTCTTTATAAAAATTTTAGATATTGTGAAATATAAAGGTACTTTACCCTTGAGTGAAATTCATATTTTTTGACATACCTCGTACAAAATTAACAAAATTTGATATTTGATAGTTGCATCTTATGTTATATGCGATGCAGAGTATATTATAAAGAATAACTTTGTGTGTAAAACTGATATTAAAAAAGTTAACAATAGGTACCAAGTTACGCAGACATACTGTATAAGAGCTAAAAAAATTTTTTTTTGTTGAACATTTATTATTGTTGAAGCTTATTATTAAATATATTTTAGGTAAGTTTTTCAGAAAAAAGTTTTGATCACTCTGTATATACATTTTTTCTGCTGGTAATTTTCGGTTTTTGTATTACATTTTTGTTATCTTTCGTAGTTTTCTCAAAAAGAAATTGTTTATTTCATTTTTAAACTAAAATAATTTAGTGTTTCTTAAAGATTATATCCAAAGCTTTAAAAAAATGTCAAAAAAAATTGTATTAGATTTATTCAAACTTGAGTAATACCGTCTTAAATTGGTGGGAATTCTGTAAAACTACGAAGTTTTCAAAAAATACATTTTTTGAGACAGCGTATTATTTGAATTAAATTTTTGAGATTTTTTTTGAATGAAACATCGTTTAGTAAGATGATTGATAGGTAAGTTGTGCAAATTTGAGAGTTTTATAAGTAAAATTCTATTAGTTACACATTTTTAAATCATTTTTAAACAAAATTCATGTAAGGCTCACTTTCCTCCCACACCGTACTTATGTCCATTCATTTTATTTCTTTTTATTACAACCATAAGATAGCTTATTTCATCTTCTTTCATGTCCAATTTGTAAAATTTCTTTTGATCTATTAGTTAAAGAATTACAATAAAAAAACTCAACCGTGCACTTCTTCCAACGCTAGTTTAGAGTGCGCCAATGTGTGTGAGAAGGATGACTTTAGCGTTATAAATAAAAAATTACAGAAGCTAGAGATTTAATTTTAGAAAAATCTTTATATAAGGTTTTTTTTGTAAAATTTTCTGAATTTTTCAATGGTTAAGTCAGTTTTATTCTAAAAATTATATTTTCGGAGTTATTTAAAAAAACATCTAACTTCGCTGTTCATTTGTTTAATAAAACATGAAGCACTCACTTCTCGAGTAGAACTTTTTGATATGTTGTTTATTAAACATTTTTTAATTAAATTACAAAAAGTTTTATCTTGTTTGATTTTTTCCGAAGTGAAAATCTAAATGCACTCCCCTAATTATAATCGACACGCTGAATAGACATCTGGAATCTTATCGACTTATTTATCAACGTTTTCGAGTTATTAACAGATTTGCCAAAATTAAGCAATGAAGAAATTATTAAAGAAGCTGAAAATCTGACACAAAATAAAGACGACCAAGATACATCATTCATACATGAATGCATTCACTTAAAGGGTCATTTGGATATCACAATAAAATCACCAATTGACATAAGAAGAGTTAGTGCAGTCACTGAATGTGGATATGAGCTATTACCTCCGATTTCGTTGAACCTCCATCGATTTGCATGAAAATTGGTGAGTAGTTAGAGGATATCTCAAGGAACAAAGGTGATATGGTGTCAACTTACTCTTTTACCCTGGGGTGGATGCCACCCCTTTTTGGGGGTGAATATTATTTTATTAAAAATATCCCCAAAATTAGATAGTGGGACAAATTCTAAGCAAAATTTGTTACATAAAGTTATTAAAATAAATCAAAACTTTTTGAGTTATTAAAGATCAAAGATTTTAATTTTTCGTGAGAAAAATGCATGTTTTTAACCGATTTTTCATAAGTAACTTAAAAACTATAAGATTTTACCAAAAAGTTATTACCAAAATTGAAGCTAATAAAAAATGAAATAAACTCCTTACTGGAAAAACCTTTTAATGTTAAATAAAAGTGAGTTATAGGTAATTGAATGTATATTTTTTCGGCGAGTACCCAAATATAAGTAACTATTCAAGCTTAAATAACGGGAAAATGATATGAAAATGAAATAACATAACCTTATTAAAAGTACTTAGAAATATCTATAAAATAAGCCTCCGAACAAGTTGATAGCATTAAAATTTATGCACCAAATATTTTTCAAAAAAAAATCTTTTAAAAACTTTTACAAAAAAGTTATTGTTTTTTTTAATAACTCCGTTAATTTTTAAGATATCAGGTTTTACTAAAAACCATTTGAAAGTTAATTTTAATGGCTATTAATCCACGTTGAATTTAATCTTTTAGACCACTTACTTTTTTTTAAAATAAAAGGTTAAATGGCCCCGGTTACATGGTTCTCGCAGCAAAATTTAAGATTTAAACGTTTCTATCTCGGTTATTTCTTACCCTACAGAAATAGTAAAAGGTAAAATATTTGATACAGAAAAATCTAAAATTTGGTTATACACACTTTTTACGTATATTGAGTAATTTTGGAGTTATTATCAAAAGAAAATGAAAATTACGATAATTTTAAAAATTCTGATTTTTTTAAATTATATCTTTTTTTCAAAGATATAAATTCTAAACCGGTCAAAATTGTTGAAATCATTATATTTTACAGGTACATATTAAACGCATTGTTTTCCCGTTATTTAAGCTTGAATACTTAGATTTGCGTAATTACTCGTCGAAAAAAATATACATTCAATTACCCATAACTCACTTTGAATTAACATTAGTTTAGTTCTTTAAGTGTATTCAGATATTCAATTTTGGTAAAAATAACTTTTTTGTAAAAGCTTACAGTTTTTGAGTTATACGTGAAAAACAGCTTTAAAACATGCATTTTTTTACGAAAAAATATAATTTTTGATCTTTAATAACTCAAAAAGTATTGATTTATATTAATAACTTTATATAACAAATTTTGCTTAGAATTTGTCTGTCTATCGATTTATGGTATTATCTAAAAAATAATAATTTTCACCACTGAGAAGGGGTGGCTCTACCACCACGGTAAAAGCGCAAGTTGGCATTATGTCACCTTTGTTCCTTGAGCTTATCTCTAACTACTCACCAATTTTCATGAAAATCGATGAAGGTTCAACGAAATCGGAGGTGAAAACCTTCAATGACTGCACTAAGTGAATTGAAAGATATTTTCCCTAATTTTGACATTGCTTTGCACATTTATTTGTGCATCCCAGTTACCAACGTGTCCGCTGAGAGGTCATTTTCGAAAATGTCAAGAATTAAAAATGATTTCCCATCAAGTATGACGCAAGAACGTGTTAATAATTTTTCGATTTTATTAAGAAAAAAAATTTTTTTTAAAGTCTTTTTTTGAAAAGAATTTTCGGATGTAATCGAACTGGAGTGACGATTTTTTCTGTTATAGGTATATAAACATCGTAGTTTAAATCCATTTTTAGTGTATTCTTATTTAAATAAAAATTTCTGCAATTTTTTTTCGCAAAAGTGGTAGGTACATGTTTGAAAAGCGGCTACTAGAGAATTGCCTAGGGCGTCAATTGACCTAAACGCGGCCCTGAGTGCTTCTGTACTTTAGATTTCTAGTTGAATATAAAAAAATGTACCTATCTGTTATCGAAAATCTAGTCTGGAATATACTGGAATATACTGTATAACCTAATATAGGCCAAAGTTTACCTGACCTATCAGTATACATTGTTTAGTTTAGTAATGACTCAATTCTGACTATTTCTTCTATACAATCTTCAAATTCTTGAACTAAATTAACTTAAATGACCATACTTACATTGGAAGGGTTTGGTAACGGCTATATCCAGGCATATTCTCAGGATCAACTTTCGGCAGTCTTATAATCAGAGTAGCAGGAATAATGTTTAGAATGATGGCTGCGTGAATCATAGAAACATACTGTATTTTGTAATTACCAATAAGAAGTAGAACAACATGCGGCATGACCAACAAGCTTATCGCTCTGGCAGACTGTATGTTACCTTCGAAGGATCTTTCTGTACTCTTGTATCTTCTTCTTGCTATATGTTTGAGATGAGTGTAGATTATATTGGAAAAGGTGCCTAAAATTAAATGTAACTGTAATTATTAAATAAACTGTTATTATTTCAATACTAGCACATATCCAGCCAAGATGCATTATGTCGTGTATTTGTTTGGGTTGTTTTATCAATGAGAAATATATTGCCTTTGGATCCAGGCTGTATTCCAGTGACGGACGATGGATGCTTTTTGGAATTTCTGCCAGTGTCGGATCTAAGGAGAGGGAAAGAGGGGAAATACCCCCCACAAGGTCCAAAATTAGAGAAAAAATTGTTGAAATATAAAAATATATTAGCTGACATGAAACTTAAAGCACAGGCAGACAAATTCAAACCAATAAACACGCTAGTTAGGAAAACTAAGGGAATTTAATGCATATTTATACAGAAATAAGAAGTACCAGATGTAAACAATAAATCTGAAAATTCACGTCGAACCACTTTCTGGTAACATCCTTAATTCCTGCCGTGTACAATTTATAAGGCAAGGAGACGACGAATAAAAGAGACGAAAAGGACTGTACAATATGCAGTCACATTTCTTCTATTCGTCTAGGATTAATTCAAACAAAAGTTGATTCCGTGAAAAATGAAAAATTAAAGACAGCTTATATTTCATTTAGATTCAGAGATGATCCACCATCCCCATTCGTCCGTTTCGGTCTCTCTAGACCTCTTAATGCATGTGAGTTATTATTTATGTGTTTTATGTAGCTTATAAGCCCTTCCCTTAGTAGCCCTAGAGTCCACAATAGGAATTACAGGAGTCTCAAAATGTTTTGTATTGTATGTATATCAAAATACTAGCGGTAGGTCTGGATCCCGCGTATTAAAAAAAAGTTGATTAATAGCAAGCTGAAAATTTGTTAATAGCTTAAGTGTGTCTAGTCGGACAAACTTTGATATATGGGAACACTGGAACAGGGCAGTTTTAATTGTGGAACAGGTTAAAAATTTGGAACGGTCAGACCACGAAAACGGCACATTTATTTTGTCCGACAGAATAGACTTAAACTCTCCGAACAGAGATTAAACTCTCATGCAAAAATCAGACTGCTATTTATCACCTGTCATAATTCCTGTCATTTGACATATTCTACATGTTCCACTCATTAAAATGCCCATTTGGTGATAAATAGCAGTCTGATTTTTGCATGAGAGTTTAATCTCTGTTCGGAGAGTTTAAATCTGTTCTGTCGGACAAAATACATGTGCCGTTTTCGTGGTCTGACCGTTCCAAATTTTTAACCTGTTCCACAATTAAAACTGCCCCTGTTCCAGTGTTTCCATACATCAAAGTTTGTCCGACTAGACACCCTTAAGCTATTAACAAATTTTCAGCTTGCTATTAATCAACTTTTTTTTCATACGCGGGATCCGGACCTACGAGCAAGCAATACACTTATAGACCACGCCGCATCTGTAAAAATATTAGTACATTTGGACGTTGAGAGGTGACTCAAATTCTTTTGCAGAAATTGCTTGAAAATAACTCAAATAATAATATTTGAGTTATCCTCCCTCTCAAAAAGGTCCGGAACATTGTTTAAATAATGAAAATGTCAAAAAATTAAGGAAAAATTCGATTTTTTTCTTCGTTTTTTGATTATAACTTTAAAACTATTCATTTCTGTGAAAAGTTATATGGATATAAAAGTTGCGTAATTAAATTTCCAACAATATAGAATTAGTTGAAAATTTAAAAAATAGTCACCCTTGTTGCAAAATAGCAATAATTGCGAAAAAAACCATACAAAAACAAGTATTCGCATTTTACGTTTTTGAACCATTTGTGCTACACTTAGGACCTTCATATTTCACCCAGAAAAACTTTATGATACAGTTAAACAATACTGTAAATTTCATTAAGATCGATTTAATAGATTTTGCAAAATAAATTTTGCAATCGAGCTTTCGCAAAAGAAATTCATTTTTTCAAAATGTTACAGGACTCAAAATAAAGCAGATAGCAAGTTAAATTTTTTTTCTTATAGAAGTATACTGTACCTTTCATTTGCAATTTGCAAGACTAAAATCGATTATCCACCACGGCGTCAGGCATTTTTTTAAATAAACATTAATTATTGAATAATACATTTTAATTTTAATTACATTTCGATATAAATAAATAAATTTGTTTATTTCAAAATAAAAACACATACTCTATCTTTTACACTTTTAATAATAACACTTTTTTAGCAAAAACTTTCTTTGTTAATATATTTTAACTTTATAGTTTAACTATATATATTTAAACTTATAGAGAATAAAAGTTTATTATTTTTAAACATATGCAATTGTTTAAACAATATTTCACAAACAATAATAAAATTAAAAATGTATAAACATTTTCAATTTCTTTGCAACACGAAAATGCAGCTCGTGTTGCAAAGAAATTGAAAATGTATATACATTTTTAATTCATTTACTCTTTTGTTTGAGTATTAAGGAATCTGTCTTGTTGGAGCTTTTACCACGCTGAGCAGATGAGTTGTGAATTATTTAAAATTCTCTCATCTTAATTTCCTCGGCATCCTGTATGATTTATAAATTTTGAAAATCTCAGGAGGTGTAACGAAAGAAAGTATTCCACCTGTTGTCAATCTGGTGGTACGGAGGCGATATTTATTGTCGTTTCCTGTGCTACTTCGCTTGATAACTTACTTTGTTTTAATAATAAAATTAGTTTGATTTTTGTGGAATTAAAATATTAAAATACAACAAAATATAGAGTAAGAAAATAATATATTAGATAAAGATTGGAAAAAATTTTGGTGGAAATCAACTTGTGTGAATTGAACACCGCTGTCCTGCGCGCAGAACCAAAAATTAATGTTTATTTAAAAAATTTCCTGACACCGTGATAATAATCGATTTTAATTTTGCAAATTGAAAATGAAAGAACAGTACACTTTTATAAGCAAAAAAATTCAACTTGCTATCTGTTTTATTTTCAGTCCTGCAACATTTAAAAAAAATGAATTTTTTTTGCTAAATCTGGATTGCAAAATTTATTTTGCAAAATTTATTAAACCGAGCTTAATGAAATTTACAGTGTTGTTTTACTATATCATAAAGTTTTTCTGGGTAAAATATCAAGGTCCTAGGTCTAGCATAAATGGTTGAAAGACGCAAAATGCGAATACTTGTTTTTGTATTTTCTTTTTTCGCAATTATTGCTATTTTGCAATAAGGGTGACTATTTTTTAAATTTTTAACCAATTCTATATTGTAGAAAATTTAATTACACAACTTTTATGTGAGTACAACTTTTCTCAGAAATGAATAGTTTTAAAGTTATAATCAAAAAACCAATAAAAAATCGAATTTTCCTTCATATTTTGACATTTTGATTATTTAAACAATGTTCCGGACCTTTTTGAGAGGGAGGATAACTCAAATATTATTATTTGAGTTATTTTCAAGTAATTTCTGCAAAAAAATTTGAGTCACCTCTCAACGTCCATCTCAAAACAGATGCGCCCTGGACTATTAGGAAAAATATACGATTTGAAATTAAATAAACTTACCACCAAATATTCCATATATAATAAAATGAGGAGGAATAACGACTCCAGCTGCCAGTAATAGAGTACATACTGATATTATTATTTTGTATGGGAAGCACTGCCTTTTTTCCAGTTGATTTATTAAGAATTTTGACCATGGTGCTATAATAAATAAAGAATATAGATTTTTATAATATGATACATACCAAATTTTTCTAATTTTATGTCAAATAATTTAGATTGTGAAAACTCAAAGAAGTTTTAGCTATTTATATTTAGTTTTGCCATAATTTGGGCTATTGTGAGTATTATTTTATAACTGGTAGACCCGACAGACGTTGTTCTGTCTGAGCTATAGAGTCAAAAAATAAATAAAATCTGACCCCTTTCCGGAGACCAATATGGTATCAATTCGACTTGACCCCTGGCGTAACACAATAGATAGACAATGTAAATTAAGGGTAGGTAAAGGATAAACTTTATTTGAGAGGATTACATTGTTTTGTCCCTGTTTAGGATTGTGGTCCTCTTCAGGGTATGTGGTGAATGTGTGTAGGCAGCAAAAAGAAACAGTCCGAAAAAACGCTGGGGCAAAGTGCTTGGGTGGCTTGCAGGATGCTAGACTGTGTTTTCCAGCAGACCGTTAGAAACCATAGAAGAGAGTGTGGATTGAAAGATGGTGTTCTTTCCAGAGATGACGTATGTGTGTAATGTCCATGCTTTGCCCTCGGCCACCGTCCCTAGAAACCATTGTACACTGGACAGGCAAGCCTACAGTCTTCGTTGGCGGTCAGGTGGTGGTTTTGGGCATGTGTGAGAAAATAGTTGCGGCTATTTCTCGGGGCGAACAGGTATAATTGTGCAATGAAGTTGGGAAACCACAAAAAAACCAACTTCTTCCTGTTCGGGGAAAGGATAAAGATCAGATGAGGAGGGTGCTATAGGCTAGCGGTGTAGTCTCAAGGATTTCTTCGTACTCTGCCAGGAGATCGTCAATGCATGTTTGCATTAAAGCAAACGGTGGGTGGAGTTTTTTCCGTTTGAGCTTTCGGCGGCAGATTACGTGGTCGAGAGATGAACAGGAACATTTTAGAGATTGTTGGGTGTCGGAGAGGGGGCCGTTGATGACTTTGATTGTGAAGTTCCTGTTCAGAGAGTTTATTCTCTCGATAATAGTGGGGATATTTGAGATGTTATGGATTTCATTTGAGGGAAACCTCCAGGCTTTGTAGTTTGCTCCACGCAGGATTCTACGTTCCGCTCGCAACAAATTAAGGTTTTGTAGTCTATTTAATAGACAATAGAGGCCTGATTTGTACTCAATGACGAGTCGAATGTAGGCCTTGTAAGTGTGGATGAGAGTTTTCCCAGAGAGAGGGTGGAGTAGTCTGGCTCTAAAGTTGCCTTTAGATCTACATCCCAGTTGAGAGTCCTGGTAAACAGTACTCCCAAGTAGGTTGCCGTCGGGCTGAGCAAAAGCCTTTCTCCCATCAGTCTCAGTGGGAATCGGTCGTCCTCATGTCTAATGATTCTTGATGACACAGTGGGGGCGCGAAATACAATGGTTGTTGTTTTGTTAGCGTTTAGTGTTACTCTCCATTTACAACACCATTCCTCGACAGCGTTCAACAGAGCTTGAGCTCTTCTTTGGATGAGTGGTCGGTTGTATCGTGTAGTTGTGAGCACAGCCGTATCGTCAACATAGAGAAACAACCGGGTGTCTGGGATATTTTGGTTTGAGAGGTCACTGTTGTATAGTATGTACAACAGTGGCGCTAATACTGATCCTTGGGGAACTCCAGCTTGTGGGGTAAAAGGGGTTGATCTTTGATCTTTGATCTTTGGTCATGGAGATATGAATGTACAACTTTTTTGAATTGTAATGGTAGTCCGATATCAATAAGCTTCCGAACAAGTCCGTAGTGCCAGACCTGATCAAAAGCCTTTTGTACATCTAGGAAGGTGGCTATGGCGAATGCACCGTCGTTGATAGTTTGTGAGATTTTAGTGATAAATTCAATCAATGCATGTTTTGGAATCGTGTACGTGTTCTAATCTAGATACCCTGCATGCTCTACGTAAGTAATCCATTTCCGTTACTTCTATCTTTTTTCTTTCATTTCCTGTGAGTTGCCAACACTCTGCCCCATAAGTTATAATAGTAGACCATTTAAACCATTTAAAATACGAGTTGCTTTCCTTCCTTCCGGGTTTGGAAGTTAATTATGATAAAACGCAATACATGATCATGAGAAACACGGCAGGAGACCTGGAGATAAACAACAACAAATCATGAACTTACAATCATGAAATCACAATCATTAATTTACAATCACAAACACCAATTTTAAAAACATTCTAGAAGATTAGATATCTACATGGACATCGCGCGTCGCCGGGTGCAACGTACAAAAATCAAATTGGTCATATTCTGGTAAACAAGAAATGGAAAACTTCAGTCTTGAAAACAAGAAATGAAAATAAAACAAACAAATGAATATAAATACTTGGGGGTAACTTTAACAGAAAGAGGATCAGATAAAAAGGATATAATAAATAATATAAAGAAAGAAAATACAATAACACGACAATTACCTACACTTAATTATATAGAGCGACAATGTTCCAAGCAAAACAAACACCAAATCTTCAAATCTCTATAGTGGAAAGCTGCTCTCTGTATCTGTGTATCTGTAGTATGGCTCAGAGACGTGGGTGACAAATTAAAGAATGAAAAACAGAATAAATATAATAAAGATGATTTTTTGATTAACACTAAAGAACAACATGAGGAATGAACGAATTAGAGAATGAATTAGAGAATTTGAAAGAGACGCTAAATGATGAAATAGAAAAACGAAAATTACGCTGGTATAGACATATGCGAAGCATGAAAAAAAGCAAGAGCGGTGTATACAAATTTTTCTCCAGCCGGAACCATTTTCCTGTCTTTCGTAGACTTTCGCAAAGTATACAATATGCTAGACATTAACAGCGTAATGATAGCGTAGATTATAAATAAAATCAAAAGACGAATCAGACAATGAGACAAGTTATCCCCCAAACTATTTAAGGTAGTTTTGGAACAAGCTTTCAAACAATAATTGGAGTGGACCTCAAGAGGAATAAATGTCGACGGCCAAATGCTCTCCCATCTACGATTATGTTCTGATAACAGATAACAGATAGCTTAAAATATAAAAAAATCATGTAAAAAGTTATGATTGTAGTAATAAAATTAAGTGTTATTACCTGTCAGATTCCAAGCTGCTATATATAAAAACGTTGTCCATGATGCTTTCTCTATCGAATAATGGCCCACATCAACCAATTGTGCAAAGATTATTCCATAACACTGGTACAAGGATGAGGTTAAAAGCTAAAACATTTGAATTAGGATTAGTACGCAGTAAATTCAAAATATTTAACATTCAAATCCACAAGAAAAAGTTCATTTCCTCTAGTCGGCTGGATGTAGAATGTTTATGTTTCTCAGTGTGGCAGGTTCATTTTTCTTAAATTTTAAATTTTCGCCAGACCTGTACACATTTGTGTCTTTGAGGTTTATTGTTAAATCTATACTAAATTTACAATCAAGATGCAGTAGAAATAAACAAACTAAACAAACCAAGACACGTTAAAGGCTAGGAGCACTCCCGAATCGTAATTTACAATGTATAAACTTTGGAAATCATTATTTGGGATTTACAATGTATATACATTGTAAATTATAATTCGGGAGTGCTCCTAGTAACATTTAACCTGTCTTGGTTTGTTTATTTCTACTGCATCTTGATTGTAAATTTAGTATAGTAGAAAGAATTATAAACGTTTACCCGATAACTATTTTTTTAAGATTAGATCTTTACTCAGTTTTTTGAGTACTATTAACTAACTTTCGGAACTTTTCCTAGACGAATGAAGCGGAATGTGACTGCATATTGTAGAATCATTCTTTATTCGTCGTCTCTTATCTTATAAATTGCAAAAGTCCGAGATTAAGGATGTTACCACAAAGAAGTTCCACGAAAAGTTCAGATTTAAATTATTATTTATTATTTTCAATAAATTTTGCATCTGGACTTTTCATCCTTTTTTATTTTTTAAGAGTGTAAACGTTTTTTATTACCTAACACACTACTTTCGAATCTCTCCCTCGTAATTAAAAACATTTTGTAATTAAAAATGTCTGGTTAATTATCTCAACTATAATTATTTCTCCAGGTAACCTCTTGGAACCCTTCTTAATTAATACCCGAGCCTATAAATTGTCAAATGCACACGATTCGACAGCACTTCTTTGTTTGTCGCTGGTATGGCTGGTGACGTAAATTTATAAGCTTTTGCAGTGAAACCCCAATACTCGTTCTTCCTATATGTATAGGTACCTACTTATACCATATACCACAAAAATATTTAATAAAAATTCTTTATAAAGGATACGCTAGATAAGACACTTTTTCTATTGATTTCCCCGAGATACTCCAGTTGAAAAATAGCGGCCAGTAATTTTTCGATTTTTCAATTGCTCTTTTGGCTTCGTTTCCTAGAGTTATATTAGAAAAAACTATTTTTTTTTGTTTGCTTTTTGGTCTTGGTTTGGGACCTTTAGCCACTTAAAAAGAAAACATTTAAATACAAATGCCTGTAGGATACAAATCGTTTAGTTTTTAATTGTATATAAAGAACTGAAAGAAGCGCTAAAATCGGCAACATTGCTGTAGGTATATGTACTAGAATTGTATTTTAATTTATTAAAGATGTTCAAAATTTATGTACTCGTTCCGATAGTAACAGTATATAAATTATTATAATCACTGAATACATAATCACAATGAATAATTTAAGCGATTATGCAAGTAAAGATTGTCCAAGAATATTTAAAAACTAAACGAAATAGCCATCTCTATTTTGTTTTCTATATTCCAACCCAACAAATACATATAACAAGAGGTGCTCGACAGGGAAGTGTGCTTTCCCCTCTTTCATTTAACATTCATTAGGAAGCCATATTTCAAGAGTCTTTGTAAGATGCAGAGTTGGGAATCAAAGAGAATGGAGTATTTATCAACAACATACGATATGCTGATGATGTGGTCTTAATTTGTGACAACATAGTCGATCTTCAACAACTTGTCACTATAATCGGAGAATACAGTAAGCGATTAGGATTAGAGATTAATACCAAAAAGACCAAATTCATGATCATCTCCAAAAACTTGAATGAACTTGAAAACTCTACCATATCACTGAATACCAAGTCCATTGAAAGAGTGAGCACATTTAAATACCTGGGAACGTGGCTTTTTGAAGTCTGGGCATCAGACAGGGAAGTAAAATGTCGTATTGAGCAAACTCGACAAGCTTTCGTAAAATTCAGGAAGGTACTGACCAGTTCAGAGTTCGATCTTCAACTAAGACTAAGATTTATTAAGTGGTACGTATGGCGGTGCTGCTGACTATGGCTATATGGCGTAGAGGGCTGGACACTCAAAACGAGAGATATAAATAGATTAGAAGCCTTCGAAATGTGTCTTTATCTTTATCACCGTATCCTAAAGATATCATGGACGGCGAAAGTCACAAATGTAGATGTTCTTAAAAGAATCAACCAAGATCGCCAACTTTTCTAAACCACCAAGAAAAAGAAACTCTGGGTCATATCATGCAAAATGAAAAATACCAGTTCCTTCAACTTATAATCGAGGGTAAAATTGAAGGCAAGAGAGGAATGGGACGCAAGAAAATGTCCTGGCTCGGAAACATAAGGCAATGGACAGGAATTAACGACATACAATCTCTGATTGAAAGCAGTAGTGAAAGTAGAGAATAACACCACTGAAGAAATTGAAATAAAGCGAGGTGTGAGACAAGGGTGTATACTGTCACCAACCCTGTTTTATCTCTATTCCGAAGACGTAATGAATAGGACACTCTCTGAGCAATCCACAGGTATTAAAATAAATGGTGTTAGATTAAACAATCTGAGATTTGCCGACGACACCGTTCTGATCGCAGAAACACTTGAAGAGCTACAGATATTGGTGAATAAGATAGCAGACTGCAGCGAAGAATATGGACTATCTTTGAACATAAAGAAAACTAAATTTATGGTAATATCGAAATCAACACAAAATGTCCAAAATCTATATTTACACAATGAAATTATCGATCGAGTTAGCAAATACAAATATTTAGGCACTTTTGTAAATGAAGACAACGATAGCTCAGCAGAAATCAAAATAAGAATAGAAAAAGCCAGATCCATATTCACTAAAATGAAGAGAGTGTTCTGTGGAAGAGATTTGAGCCTTGAAATGAAACCTCGCCTGATGAGATGTTACGTACTTTCTGTTTTGTTCTACGGAATGGAGTCATGGACGCTGAAAAAGATTGATATCAAAAAATTGGAGGCATTTGAACTGTGGATATATCGCAGAATCTTGAGAATATCATGGACGGAGAGAGTCACAAACGTCGAGGTCTTGAGAAGAATGAATAAAGAAAAGGAAGTCATATTTACGATCAAAAAACGAAAACTGCAATATTTGGGACACATTACAAGAGGCGAAAGATATGAACTGCTTCGAATAATTATGCAAGGGAAGATAGCAGGAAAAAGGTCCATAGGAAGAAGACGAAACTCCTGGCTAAAGAATCTACGGGAATGGTATAGCTGTAGCAATAACGAATTGTTTCGGTCAGCAGTTTCGAAAATACGTATAGCCCTGATGATCGCCAACCTTCGGAACGAAGATGACATTTGAAGAAGAAGAAGAAGAAGAAGAAGAAGAAGAAAAATCTCTGATGTCTGATACATATTGCAAAAAGCAGAGAATTAATGGAAAATGTGATCGCTAACATCCATTTGTGGATTTGAATCTGAAGAAGTAATTGATACTGCGCCGTCGGCAACTAATACAACTTGCTAATGTTTACATCTATCGCGCAGTGTTGTCATTTAAAACGTGTATATCTAATTTAAATCTAAACAGTCTGTATAAAATAATATCTATCTAAAGGCTGACGCATAAGATCAAGAGATTAAAACATTTTTCCTGCTTAAAGGGATGTAGAGTTTTCTCAAATGTATTTTGTGCTTGGATAAAGGGGAAAAACTGATCATAATAATATAAAATTACACTATGGTGTACCTAATTAAATAAATATTCCACAATTTGAAGTACAATGCCATTATCTGTGTTTATTTGGTCAGATAAGGATTTGCACAAATAAAGCTTACGTCAAAAAGACAAATGATTACCTTACCTCAGTTAGTCCTATCCCGATCTTCGTAACAAATTTTTCCTTTCTGTTTTTGCTGTTGTCTTCCGCGTTGTTCGTAAAAGTGGACGAAACAATTTCCGATAAAGTGACACTTCTATGCATCTCGCCTTTCTCGCACTCCTATCATTTATTAAAAAAATGACATTTTTTTCTTAAACTTCCACATAGGTGATTATTATTAAAGGTTTTTGACACAGCATGATCAATAGCTATACTTACTGTAGTACACTTATCTCTTATCTCTTTGATTACACATTATCAGGAATATAATTTGTTTATGAATTACGACTAGGATTCCGTTTCATTATGTTTACTGGGTTCCTCTGTATAAGCACGAAGCGCTACTACTGATATGGAGACATGTGGAATACATTCATGATTTTGTTTTAAACATTCATTAATATTTACAAAATGTTATCTCGATGTATAACCAACGAAGTCATTTAGTCTAGATATGGGTGACCTTTTTACTACGGGCGATGTATCATAAATAATAGAGTAAACCATCTCAAACACACCGTCTCGACAAAAATTACAAATGGGAATTCCACTAACATACCTTAGAGAAAATAAAAGAAAAAAGGAATTATACAATAAATACTTAAGCACAAAAGATTCACAAGACCTCCTGAAATATAGAGATATAAGAACAAAGAAGTTAGGGCTATTACAACGAAAGAAAAAAATGACCAATTGGAAGTATAGAACAGAATATGGGAGGAACAAGAAGCTCAGAAGCCGGTAAAATTGTGAAATCATTACGAACTAACAGGAAAGAGGAAACGTTTATACAATACATACAGGACGATAAGTGGGAGAACCACTATAAAAACCTACTGATAGAACAACGACCAGAACTCAGAATTGATGGAGACGAACAAAAAACAATTGATGGAGACAAAACAACAAGGAAGGCAAAATAGTCATAACAGACAAATAGATGAAGCAAGCAATAAATTCTATGAAGAACAATACAGTTGTGAGAGCCAGGAGGAATTGTAGCGGAACTAATCAAATACGGAACAGAGAAACTAAGAAGAATGATATGCCGAATCATGGAAAGAGCAATAAATGAAGAGAATATTCCTAAAAAATATTTGAAAGCCTACATAACATCGATATATAAAAAAGTAAACAGAAAAGAAGGCAAAAACGGCAGGGAAATGAGCGTCATCGCTACAATGGGATTCGAAGAAAAGTATAGAAGGTAAAATCGGTGAAGAGCAAGCAGGATTCACAGCAGGGAAATCATTCCTAGTAGTCCATTCTTTCACAGTTTTTGCTGTAAATTTTAAAGAACCGCTTGGATTGACATGAAATTGGGCATACGCTTAGCTAACATCTCATGGAAAAAAAGTGATATGGTGCCGATGTGTGCTTTTGCCCTCGGGGTGAGTTTCACCCCATCTCGGGGGTGAAAAAATATATCGCACACCTAGTTCAATTGTGCCACAACTGCAAAAAATTCGAATTTTGGGTTAAGGCTGTAAAATATTGCCTATATTATGGCCCATCTAATTCAATACAGCCTGAACTAAAATATTGTTTTGGATAAGTATAAAGTATTTATACTTCGGTATTTCACTATAGGGTTTTTGGAGGTTTTGAAAATGCAATATGGCCATAACTGGGAGATGTGGCGATAATATACACCGCCACAATACAACCGATGTAATTCAATACGTTCAATATGGCTACAACTGCAAAAATCAAGAGAGATGTGGCGATAATATACACTGCTGCAATACAACCGATGTAATTCAATACAGCCACAACTGCAAAAATCAATTGCTTTTTTCATTATATTGCCGCCGTATCTCCTAGGTATCGTTTTATAAATGACTTTTTTCACAATGCAATATCGCCATAACTATCAAAATCATAATAACGTTTTATTTTTAATACATTGTAATAAGATCCAGCGAATAACTGTATAATATGCTACCTAAATTGTAATTTCGAAGCCAGTCATTCTCAAAATAAATTATTTACAGGGCATAACGCGTTTGCTACAGAACGTTTTGCTCATTTCTCGAGAATATTGTGTTTTGCACTTGTGGCACTATTGAACTAGGTGTGCGATATGTTCAAGATAAGTTCTGAAATGGATAAACTGACTAATTTTAAGCAACTTTTGTTCTATAGAGATTTTTCACCAAATCAATAATTTTCGAGTTATTTGCAAGTGAATATGTTCATTTTTCAACAAAATAACCACGTTTTTAGACGGTTTTTCGCAAATAAGTCAAAACGTAAGCATTTTGTCGAAGAAAATATTCTTAGCAAAACTATAGCGTATAAAAATGTGAAAAAAATGGTTTATATATTAGGTCCCTATACCTAGCAAAAGCAGAGTTATAGCTAATGAAAAATAGGTTCATATTCGAAAAATTCCAAAAAGAATAATTCAATGTGAAATATCCAAATAATGAAACATTCTTGGGGAAAACACATTACAACTTTTTAAAGTGTTTAAAAAAATCTTTATTTATGTTTTTTATAAAAAAAAATTTCTAGCATCAAATGTAAGCAAGTTAAGCTCAAAATAAAGTTGGTCCCTTTTGTTTTGGCAAAAAAAGTCAGGAAGATCACCCCACAATTAGTAACTTAAATGAAATTAATCATTACCGCTTCACAAGTTACTTTAATTATGTTGTGTTTATATGATCTGTAAGTTACATCGATTCAAAGTGCTTATTTTTGAAAAAAATTTGGTTTTAAAGCAAAATTTTTAAAAATTTTAATTTTGAAAAAAATGCTTTTTTTCAAAATAACTTAAAAATTGTTAGAGATACCAAAAGTCTTAAACAATAAAAAAAGTCGGCTTTACTTTTCTGAATATTTTCTGAATGCTGAAAGTAGAATTTACTTGAGGTGAATACTGCGTCACATACTTTGTGGGGAAATATTTGTATGCTTGGACAAACTCCCACTAGATGTCGCAAATCATCATAACATTAAAAAGTGTCATCAAAAAATAAACAGATACATACTTATAATATGTAGATCTGCAGACCGGGCGCGTCTCGTAAATTGCGCGACTTCGCGCAATCGTACTTGAGACACTGTGTCAGGTGATGTGTTTGAAAATTTGAGTACTGTAACAATAATTGCATTTTTTTAAGGTAACACACACTTTAACTTTATTATGAAATCGGGCGTTAGTCAAAATTCTAAATGCTCAGTAAATAATAACAACAATTAGGTACTTGTATTGAAAACAACATATTTTGTAATTAAAAAAAAATATTTGCAACATAGATAACAAAACAACATCCTTTGTTACGTATTTAAAAAACTCTCCATCATGCATGCTCCATGAGAAAAGAAAACATAAAACTAATTTCATCCTTATCGTGTCTCAGATGGCGTAGCTACTTTTGCTATAATTACTCAACGCTTTGCTACTCTACCTACCTACATACAATTTGTATTATTTTATCAAAAAACAAGCATTTACAAACTCTGCAAATTGTATTATTTTGCTTTGCATTTTCATATGGAAAAACCGCGGTATTTATCTTGAACTTTTTTTGAACAAGGTGCAATACTTAGGTAATATTATTATTAATAAAACAAAGTATACGTATTAAAATACAATGTTAAAAACTTTAATAATATTTAAAAACTTTAATATATTATATTATAGTATACATTTTATGAATCAATAGAAACGATTAGGTATATTTAAATTTGGTAAATTATAACTCCACTGGACCAGAGCACGACCACACAACTCAAAACATTAAAATACAATGTTAAAAACTTTAACAATATTTAAAAACTTTAATACTTATATTGTCCTTTTCATGAGCATTTTTCAGAATATTATAGAATCAGTATGTATATTATGAATCAGTAGAAACGATTATACAATATTTAAATTTGGTAAATTAAACTCCGCACGACCACGCAACTCGAAACACAAGTACGCAAATACGGTTGCGTGAAGCGTGGCTCGAGGTCGTGCAATTTACGAGACTCGCTCGAACTGTAGATCCTTGTTAAACAGATGATTTACTTACTAAATACTAGGTTAAGTTTTACAGAAAATGTCAAAAAGTGAACTTCTAAAAGAATACAAGAAAAATGTAGTCCAAATCAAAAAACATGCCAAAAATTTAAGCTTGAGTGAAAAAGAAGTCAACATACTATTCGAACAATCATTTCTCGAATTAAGAAAGGAACAAAATGGTACAAATGTGCCCAAACCAATCAAAGCTCAAAGTCTCTGTACTAGCATAAGAAACATATTCGTACTATTTACTACCCTATCTTTTTTTATTTACATCTTGTTGAACGTTCATCAACCAACGTCCAGCATAGTTTTAAGGAATGTTCAAGGTTTAACTTATCCAACCTTGAAATTTATAAGGTTTTTATCTGTCCCAATAATCAGACTGTTTCCATCTTTAACAGGTAAATCAAACACATTTTTCTTCTCTTTTATGGCTTGTGGGAGATGTGCCCATTTAGCTAGCAATATTTCTTAAAAATAACACATAACTAAACCTACCATACCTACACCAAGACTATTATGAACCTAATCGAACAATGAATGATAGGGAAAAGAAAAAACTTTTCACAACCAAGGGTCGTTCAGGGTGGCAAACCAAAAACTTTTGCGTATAAAAGAGTGTACCTTATAGAATGATTTATACAGTATTTATTCCATTGAAGTTTCGTTATCATGTAGCTTGGCTTTACTTATGGTTATGCATTCTTGAAGTCCAATATCATTTAGTGTTTCCCTGCCACTGAAAATGCTGTATTTTGCCAACTAATCTACTTTTTCATTTTGTTCAAAACCACTATGAGCGTTTATCCATGTAAATATCTACTATATTAAATTACATAGTTGTTAAGTAGATTAGATAAGTAATAGTAGTTTTAATTCTTTGATATAGGGATTTACGTTAATAGAATTTACATCTAGTTGGCTAGAGAAACTTTTTAGAACGGATAATGAGTCAGATAATAGGTCTGTTCCTACAAACAATCAAACTAGTCAGAGTTTGTCGGCAAACAGTTGGTCAGTGAGAGAACATTAATACAGTCATCAGTGCTATCCCCTCTACTCGTGCTGGTCGACAATTCTCTGGTAGTTTCTGACCAGTTTGGCTGCTTATTAGAACAAACCGAATACGAATATGTTTGATGTATTGGAATCAGGTTTAATTTTTTTTAACATCTAGTGATGATATATATGTTACGGTCAATGATGTAAATTGGACATTGACGTTAATGGCCGGGCATTGTCGTGAATGTCCATTTTCCTTGGTTATTAACGACAATGCCCAGCCATTAACGACAATAACCTTAAATATTGGCCAATGTTGTAAAAACTTAACGTAAAATTAGATTTTTCATCAATAACCGGTCAATAACGACAGTGGCCAGAAGCAAATGGCCAATGTTGATAAATCGATGCCTCAGAAGCCAATAGGTGTAAGTCAATAAGTGTTTAAAATGAGATACTAAGATATTTCTGAAAGTAGTTGCAGAAATATAAGTAGTTATTAAAAACAAATAAAACATCTTTATTTATCATAATATGGGTAACATATTCATAAATACAAACAAGGAAATAATAATATTTTTATATACAGTATGGTGCAAATGAAAGGAATAAATTCGTTATTTCGTAAACCGGCGACTTTAAGGAAAAATCCTGAAACAGGTTGATTTTTATTTTTTAATTATGATATTTTGGCATATATTGTATACTAGTGACGTCATCCATCTGGGTGTGATGACGTAATCGATGATTTTTCAAATGACAATAGGGGTCGTGTACTTAATTTAATTTATTTAATTCAAAATACATTTTACTGCTGTCATGAATCAGAAAAAATGTTTATTTCACAAATAACAAACAATGGTTTTTCGCTTAAATTAATGTTTAAACTTCCAAGAGGCAGGTGGCTGGTGGGAGCTGGCTTGATCATTGAATTTCATTCTATAGTGCTTTGTTGTTTTTTTAGTACCCAGTGTTCTCAAAATATTATTATTAAAAATTATTTATTGTCATCACGTTTTCACTTGACTATTAAGTTTATATAATTATTAAAACGAGTGTGCACATCGTTGATATCCATGATAACACTTACTAAATAAATTTACGAGTAATTTCAGCACGAACACAATATACACAAATGAGGTAAAAAATAGTAAATCTACACATAAACTATCTTTTAGTCAAAATTTCAACATTGACTGATTAACAACGGGCATTGTCGACATTGGCCGGGCAATGATAGAAATGTTATCAAGAATTTAAAATTATCATCAATGTCCAGTTTCTATGGACAATAACGTTAATATCCGGCCATTGTCAACAATGACCAATTCAACCGGCCATTGTCGATATTGGCCGGCCAATAACGTTATTGGCCGGATTTACGTCATTGTCCGTAACATATATAAAAAACACAGACTACACAATTATTTTGCTTTTAAGCATCAGTATATATTTGTAGGGGATGTTTAGGGTATTTGGAACTATAATAATTAAGGGTAGTTTTGCTAAGTGTGAGAAGTTTGGAATATAACGGAGTTTAAATTATCGATGTGCAGCTCTCAAAAACAAAAATAACCATATTATACAAAACTTATTAGTGGTGTGCAAGTTCTTGGAGGGGATACGAGAAACAATCGTGCACGAATAGCGGAAAAATGTTGCAACTTTCTTAAATAATTCATATTGTCAATTGAAATTGTCAAATTGACGTATATTTCATACCTACTGTCATCGAAGAAGAAAAATTATATGTTACTCCACAATATCGATATGATATGCAATTATTAGTATATAAAAGTAAATTTATTAATTGTATTTTGCTTGCAGTACTGCATTTTAACAATTAATTTTATTTGCTACATACAATTGTTTACCTTTTAATAGCATAACCTCAGTCTTACTTTTTCTTATAATTTTTTTTGGGCTATGGCCTTGATTATGCAATTATCCAGCAACCAGGACCAATATGATTGGCCAATCTAATTAAAAGTGCGAAAAAAGTTGCCGAGCTATGAAACCAGGTGTAGCTTTTCCAAACTTGCATGGTCCCAATACAACCAGTGCTGAGATATGGATTGGAGACAGAGACCATCTCCAAGGCAGATGAAAACGTTCTACTTCTATTTGAACGAAGGATCCTGCGAGGATTATTCTGTGGCATATATATGTGAAATGGTATTTGGAGGAGGAGTTACAACTAGGAGATATACCACAGATATAAGCATATATTTAGTGGTAAAGACATAGTATCTCTTATAAAAATGGGAAAACTAAGATGGCAGGACATCTAGCAAGATCATAGTAGAACAACCCTCCTAGAAGAATCCTTATGTCACAACCTTTGGGAACTAGAAATAGGGGAAGGCCCAAAACTCAGATGAAAGGGTTGTGTGGATGAGAATGGCAGAAAAATAGATGCAGCAAACCGGCAACAGTTGGCAATGGATAGAACTGACTAGCGTAATTGAAGAGCTTATTTCCAAAGTGTCTTAAATCCATGTAAAGTAAAACTGAGAAATTACAGATTTTCATTCAAATTTAACATACAAATTATACAATTTTACAATTTTCATATGCACTTTTAAATGGTAAATAAGTCGTTTTGGTACATAAAACTTTATTCTATACCTGAAGAAATCTATAAAGATAAAAAAAAAATAAAAAATCGAAATTTTGGATATAAGACACTTTGGAAATAAGCTCTTCAATTGACTTAGGAAGGTTGAGGCTCTTTTATAGGACTACAGCATCATTGATGATGATTGTACAGCTCTCAAACATTTTATCAAGAATTATATACATACATGAGTTATATAATATGACAAACACACTTTATTGTTAAATTTGTTATGATTTTTATGTTTAAATTTTATTTTAGATTTATATGATGAAACATGTCTTATAGAAAACCCCTACTTTTATGTAGCAGATATGGAATGCTGGCCCTGCGAAAATGTTTTCGCTGTGTTGAATATTTCATCAATGGAGGAAAGTTATCTTAAATCTGAATCTGGAACTCCTTTTATTGTCAAAGTAAGCAACTGTGGTAAACAAATTTTTTAACTAATGTTTTTTTAATCTTTTTTCATAGAATATTTAACTCTTAACATATTCGCTGCCACCTTATATTCAGTCAGCTTTGAATGGTGCCACTACGAAAAGAACCCTATTTAATTCGAGGCATTGGTGGCCCCCTGACTCTTGCACTCAAAATGCCTTTAGACGTCAAATGGCAGCAGATGCGTTAACCAGAAAAGTCTGGCCTGTAAGACAACATTTAATATACATTTCTTATTATTTTTGATTCTCCATAACTGACAAGTTAGCAACACCTCCTAATCCTAAACCAACTCGTTAGGTTACCATTCTACTGAATTTCGAATCAGCATGACCACTTGTGCCTGAAATACAGGATAAAATAAAGTGATTTATTCGCGAGTGAATTTTTTTTTATGGCTTTGGCAGTTTGCCATACAGCCAGTTACATGATCTTTTAATTTCATTAGGAGCAGTGAAAAGTTTATGAATTTTTGCAATTGAATAGACTAGAATAGATAAATTTAAAGTTGGAAATCAATACAACAATTAGTGAAAAGAAGAGAAAATATATATACATACACATTCGCGAGTGAATTAATCAGTGAATAAATTCACGTAGTTTGTGAGACAATGGTTGTCTGTTTGTGTCATTAAATCGTTATTTGAGTTGCTTCGTGAGTTGCTAGTTCCTCGAAAAAGATATCTGTTTTGGCCAACCATTTTGAAGAAACTGTTATGAAGTGGTGTGAAATTGTTAGTAATGCTGTTGATATAGATGCTGTTTTATAGAATGAGCATATTGACAAAGAAGATATTATTATTCTGAAGCTAATAATCTTTAAAGTAAAATTGTGACAGAACATAAAAAAATATATATGTCCAGAAAAAATATACTTAGATAATATCAGAATCAGAACGTACAAGAGTACCTCGAAAAACTAACACCTACGGAAGCAACAGATTATTCTGTATGGCGTGCTACACGAAAAATGAAAAGACCAATACAACAAATACCTCCGCTTAGAGACTCTGCGGGAACATGGGCCAGAAGTAATAATGAAAAAGCAAAGGCCTTTGCTGAACACCTAAGCAACGTCTTTAAACCTTACAACATGGACCAAAACGACGAAGATAATAATTAAATCTTAAATTTTCTTGATATACCTTTTCAAATGGATCTCCCAATAAAAAAATTTAAACCTAAAGAAATCCGAATGGTAATTATGGATGAAATTAATCCAAAAAAGGCTCCTGGATATGACCTCGTCACTGGAAAAATCCTGCAAAACGTAACTAAGAAAACAATCATGGCAATAACACATATATTTAATGCAATACTTACGTATGCACATTTTCCCAATCAGTGGAAAGTAGCAGAGATCATAATGTTACAAAAACCAGGAAAAGACCCCAAAGAACTGAACTCATATAGACCCATTAGTCTTTTACCAATATTATCTAAGCTATTTGAAAAAATGTTTCTACGTCGATTAGAACCAATAATAGAAGAAACAAGATTAATTCCAAAACACCAATTTGGTTTTCGTAGCAAACATGGAACAATAGAGCAAACACATCGTATAGTCAAACAAATCAGCAATGATCTAGAAAACAAGAGGTACTGTAGTGCAGCTTTTCTAGATATCAGCCAAGCATTCGACAAAGTGTGGCATACAGGACTCCTCCATAAGCTGAAGAAAAATCTTCCGTATCAATATTATTTAATTATAAAATCGTATCTGACAGATCGCTTTTCATTAGTAAAACAACAAGATGCTCGCTCAGAACTATTTAAAATAAAATCCGGTGTCCCACAAGGTAGTGTACTTGGTCCCTTACTATACCTGTTATTTACTGCTGACCTACCTACAACTAGATTGACAACAGTCGCAACATTCGCGGATGACACAGGTATTATCGCATCTCACACAGACCCCCAAAGAGCTTCGCACAACTTACAAGCCCACTTAAATAAAATAGAAAAATGGTTAAAAAAATGGAAACTAAGAGCTAATGAAACAAAATCGACCCACATGACATTTACCATGCGAAGAGAGAGCTGTCCACCAGTATACATAAACAACAAACAATTATTACAAGTAGATACAACCAAATACCTGGGCATACATCTAGATAAAAAACTAACATGGAGAAAACACATATTCACCAAAAGAAAGCAACTTGGACTCAAACTTCAACAAATGTACTGGATTCTGGGTAGACATTCAAGACTGTCAATTGAAAATAAATTAGTGGTATACAAAGCCATACTTAAACCCATATGGACCTATGGCATACAGCTATGGGGCTCAGCCAGTAACTCTAACTTGGAAATTATACAACGTTTTCAAAATAAGGCATTAAGAACCATAGTAAACGCTCCATGGTACGTCCCCAACGCAATAATAGAGAGAGACCTGAAAGTTCCCAGCATCAAAGAAGAAATCAGCAAATACAGTGAAAAGTATGAAGAAAGACTTGTGCGCATCCAAATGATTTCGCGAGTGAATTATTAAACACGGAGGGTGAAGTTCGCAGACTTAAGCGTTATAAACCAACTGACTTACCAAATAGATTTTAGATAAATTAGAACTATTTTAAGTTTTACTTTATTTTACTAGTAGTACTATCTATACATTTGTTGATAATTTAGAAAGGAAAGTTTTCATTGGAATTCTTACCTACATGTCATAGCCTAAGAAAGTCATAACTTTAACTGATTGTTCCTAACGGAACAGATTGTTAAATAAATTGGAGTAATAAAAAAAAAAAAAGATAATATCAAACTGAAGGCAGACCTTTACAGATGACATAGAAATCTGCCGATGCATTAGACATGTTTGAAAGAAAAATATTACGTAGGATACTGGGCCCAATAAGTGAAAATAACTGGCGAATTAGGTATAATAAACAAATATACAAACAATATATTGATCCAACTGTAGTGATTACGGTGGACAGGGCATGCTGTCCGCATGCATAAGAATAGAATCCCCAGAAAATTGCTAAATACAAGACTGCAAGGAAAAAGACCTGTTGGAAGACCAAAAAAGAGATGGGAAGGTGAAGTAGATGAGGATACCAAAAACCTCCTAAAAACGCATTCCTGAAAAAGAACAATAGTAAATCGAAATGATTGGAGAATGTTGCTGAAGGAGGCCAAGGCCCGATTTTGGCTGTAGAGCCATTGGATGAATGGAAAGCAGACCTTCATCTCATACAAGAAAACAGAACAATATCGAAAATTCTTGTACTAATAAGTTTTTGACAATGTTAAAATGGTTCAAATTTTTTTACCAAATATGATCACTTGCAGTTTAAGTACTTTCGTTTTTGGAAAAATTAATATCTTACAAAATGTTATCACAAAAATGTAACCTTTCTGGTTAAGAGTTAAGATGCTATGCACTATGTTATTTGTATTTTTCATTGAAACTAATGTATCTTTTAGTCGAACCAAAAGACTGTAACCCTTAAAACCCTCCAACAAACTTACAAACAAAACAGGGTACTCCTGGATTCAGAAACAAGAAGACTACAATCTACTAATTCCAGTATTACTACATTAAGAGATTTATTTGGTAGTGACGACAATATTTTTCTGTCCAATTTGAACACTCATATCTCTTGGAGAATAACCAAAATGGCATCTGCTCGTATCATTCGTCAGGTCTTCCCAAAACCATTTTTTCTTCCAGAAAGGTGAGTTTACAATTTTTAGTGTTATGAGTGAAAATTAAAAAAGAAAGAAATGTAAATCATTATTTCCATCAACTAAATTATTTCTCAACTTATTTCTTATATTCTTCTTCATTAAAAGTAGCAATTATTGTATTCCTTCAGGCATGTAGCCAAAGGGGGGTCCATGGGGTCCGGACCCCTCCCAAAATTGTCTCGGCTTTGGTACCAAAGCAGCAAGTTTATCCCCAAGTTATTATTATTATTTTTGAAAAAGTAAGTAGTTTAAAAATCAGATTTACCACGAGGAAAAGTATTCTATGAACATTTTTAAATTCTTTTACCTGGATTTGCCTTTACAGAAAACGCAAAATTGCTAGAAAATTTGTCTGCCTATTACTCCCACGACATTTCTCTTACATAAATAAAAGCTAAATATATGTTATGGCATGGTATAATTGTAACACAGTATCATCTTTGGAACCAAATACCGAAAGTCTCCGCGTAATGAACATTGTAATATAGATTTTTTTCCAAAAATTTACAATTTCCCTACAATTTTGGCAACTATCCCTGTCACAACGGCCAGTGTAAAACGTTCGTTCTCAACAATGAATCGAGTAAAAACTTCACCCGGAAACAAGATGGGAAACAAAAGCGAAAGACTCATTTTATTGGCTCTTTGGTCCGTTCATTGGAATGTTGAGTTAAAGCCAAGTACATTTTTTATCAAATAACCAAAAATTACTGGGTCGACAATTGAATAGAAGACCAGATGTACTCTTTTCTATGGAATCCTATATTTCGTTATACATAGTAGTCACTAACATCATCATCTCCTTCTTCTTCTTTAGCCCATTTCTATCCAGCTTTGGACATAGGTCTTCCTCAAATCTTTCCATATAAATTGTCCTTGGCTGCGCTTTTTCGGTGAGTTCCTGTAGCTTATACAATATCGTCCTTTCATCGCATCTGAGGTCTTCCTCTTCTTCCTGCCACGGCCTCCAGTTTTGTATTGTAGCACTTGATCTTTTACCTTCCTGTCTCGCATTGTGACCCACAAAGCTCCACTTTAACCCTGTTATATGTGATGACTAACATCATCAAAGACGCTAAAATGATATTAAAGATACAATGGTGAAATTAGTTGAAATTGGAAAAATTTTACCGTCTAATCGAAACAAGAGCAGTCTTATTTTAGTTAGTTCAGAGAGCGCCAACGTGCTGTAACTAGTTTCGACTCTTGTTAGAGTCTCTTCAGAGAACACATATTTGATTCTCTCTAAACCACTAAAATTCTGGCAGTCAGCCTCTTCCCACACACGAAAGATTATGATGATATGGATGCCTTGGTGGCATCTGCTAAAGGCGAACGAAATATTTACTTCTAATATTAACAATATTAAAAATAAAACTTTATCAGAACTAATCTTCTGGTTACACCATTCGTGGCTTCTAAAATTTGCAAGTCAACGAATTGCCGGAGCTAAGAAGGCCGAGGGAGATCTATCAAGTTGCATCTCACTACCTGCCTGTCCAGCACGGTAAAATTCCAACAAAGATTAGTTCCCAATACTTAGAATAGGAGTAGAACTAATAAAAATAATAAATAATCATTTCGTTGTGAATCGAAACAAGAGCAGTCTTATTTTAGTTAGTTCAGAGAGCGCCAAAATTTGAGTTGTGTTTGGACCCCCCTCAAGCACATTTCCTGGCTACGTGCCTGTATTCCTTGATAATATGTTATCTTGTTCTCTTATTATTTTTTTTACCGTATAAGCTGTTGATTTCCATTTGTACATTTACTATTTAACTCACCAGTAACGGATCTCCGAGGAGGGAAAATGGCTATTTTCCCCTCACAAGGTTCAAAATTAAAGGAAAAGTTCTTGAAACATAAAAAAATATGTTAGCTGACATGAAACTTAAATCACGTACAGACAAATTCAACCCAATGAATACGCTAGTCGGGAAAATTAAGACAACTTAATGCATGTAAGTTATTATTTATGTGTTTTATGTAGTTTGAGTTTATCTTTTTTTATGTCTGTTGGTTGGTGTTTCATTGGAAGTTCCCTCCCTAAGGCAAATTTCCCCTCCCAAGGCAAATGTCTAGATCCACTACTGTAACTTACTATTATCTCAAACTATTTGTCTTAAATGTTTTAAAAAAATCTTCCTCTAAAGTCACATCAAAAGCATCGCAAGCCATGTCTATGCCTGTTTGTCAAAATATGTCATCCTTACTCTAAAGAATCTTCTTCCTCTAAATGTTCACATGATAAATATTGCAATATAACGATGTAATGATAAAATGAGGAAGCATGAAAAATCACTGAGATAAATAATGTTCCTGGAAGTAGAAAACGAAGAAGATCAAAGAAGACCTGGTAGGATATATTTATGAATTTAACTAGGGAGGACCACCCTGCATAGAAAAGTGGCTATCACCATTGCGAAGGCTTCTCGATTTTCTGCAATATGGAATAATTAAGGGGGTTAGAAGTAAAAGGGTTTAAGTGCACTTTTTTAAAATTTTACTTTAAGTACAGATTCGCGTACGGTTCGCTAAACTCGGATACAACTTTCTAGTGATTTTAGTAAGTAATTTTGCCAATTTGGTAAAATTGGCAAAAAAATTATTACTAAATAGTTAGTAATTTTGCCACTTTTGGCAAAATTGGCCAAAAACAAAAAAATTACCTACTAAAATCACTAGCCAGTTGTGTCTGAGTTTAGCCGACTTATATTAGAACTTGGTGGTAAAACGATTTAAGCATATTTCGCCCTACAGTCGCCATCTATCGCCATTACATTTAGTTCACTGAAAACAATTGCAGTTTGCTTTGGTAGTAAACAGGTTTAACCGTACGCTGAAACCGTTTTACCACAAAACTATTTTTAGTATTGTGTAAAAAAAATAGTAATAAGCGGGTTTAAGTGCGCTTGAACCATTTTACCACAAAACTATTTTTAGTATTCTGTAATGTGTATACACATGTTAATACTGGATTAATTTCAAGTAAATAAATATTAGATTTGTGGCCAATTTTGAAGACTAATTAAGTATTATGCAACGTGTCAGTTGTAGTTACACTGTGGATAACAGCTGGGAAAAAATGATTAGTAATATGCAGTTAACATCTGCACTTGAACCGTTTTACCAGTAACATTTATCAACACCATGTACCGATTCAAGTACATTTTTTTAATAATTGAAAAAAGGAAGGATATAGTAAGAGTAATAATATACCCTTATACTTTTATCATTTTATAGTACATTGTACACGAAACATATTTTAATTTAATGACTCCTAGAATTTATAAAACTTAAACAGCTTTGAAGCTGATTATCTCAGAACTATCAAAACTGCACTTAAACCCTTTTACGTCTGACCCTCTCAATTGTCTTGCGCTTGATATAATTTGAGTCCATTCACAAATGTTTTTATGCACTTGTACGGATCTCTATTTTGCCTTTAAGGATCAGTTTAGTATGCTATATCGATTTTCCCCCGCTATATGTCCCAGATAGTACATTTTCCGGTGTTTGGAACTTTGACAGTCTTAAGCAGTTCTCTATGTTTGTTAACTCTCCTTAGTACTTCTTCGTTAGTTTTTCTTGCTGTCGAAGGCATCTTCAGCATCCATCTATGAATCCACATTTCCAGTGCTTCAATTCGGTTCATGGTCGATACTTTTAGTGTCCACACTTCTGCACTATACAAAAGTACAGACCATTCTTTCCATACCATTCTTTGTCTTAGTTTTTATTGGTATTAAGGGTATTCATTTTGAGTGATTTATAGTAGACAAAAAACCTTAGAATGTGAAAAAAGGAACATAAATTGTATAATTTTAAATGATAAGAGTAAGCTTTAGCTGCTTCTATATAATTGGTTTAAATTTTGAACACTAATTATGTAAAATAACAGTAGTATTACAAAAATTGTATTTTCTTTAAAATCGATAAAATTGTAGATCTGGTCAAAGCGTTGAAAGGTTTGTAATGTTAGATGGCCACACAGCAGAGCCTTACGTGTTACCTAATACCGAATGCAGCTACGTATTTCTAATACAGGGATCTGGAGAGAGAAGTATTGTACTAAAACCTTCCAAAGAATGTAGTAATAACTGCCGTACTGTATCAGTAGTATTGAAGCCTTCATATATATGTAAGTATGAATGATTTTTTGCATTAGAACAAAAGGTCAGTATGCTTTTTTTAAACTTAATCTACTAACGTAGAATCACTATTAAATCCCTTCAAAATATGCTTGTAAAGTAAATCTTGTCTGATATAATTTCTAAACATTTCTCAAGCATGATAAGGCAGCTTCGACATAACTTATTGTTGCTATGAGAAGTTTCAATATAGCTTTGATACAAGAGTTCTTGTTTACAAGAGTGAAATAAGAAGTATATGGGGCATTGGTGAAGAGCTTATATATAGCTGATATGTGAAGTACTAAGGACCTGTATTATAGTGATACGACATATCACCTAGCTAGAAAGTTGAAACAGCCAGTGACAGATTGGGGGGAAAATGGACTATGATGCGCATGCACACCATCTGACCTAGGGCAGTACAATCACCAATAAAATAGATGAGCTGTTACTACAGTTTCTTACGGAACATGATTTAGATCGACTAAACATAGGAAACAAACCAACATTCATAACTTCACAACAAAAGGAGGTAATTAATATTATTAAACAGTGGCCATAACTCATGTGGCATTGTTACTAAATTGCATATAATACAGGAGGTGTCTTATTTAGACCATCGAGACATGTTTTGGAATAACAGTTAATGAGCTTATCTAGAAAATTTATTTTAATAATCGTAAAACAAACTGGGAAGCATATCAAGCAGACCTACATTATTGTTTAGACAGAGTTAAAGGAATGATAAGACATACTCTGGACCCCGACATGGCTATGAAACAATGTTAGGAGGCATATCTTCTTTTGAAAACAATTGTTAAGAAATATTGAAGAATTTCAACAGGTACTCTGATGGAATGAAAGAGGTCTATTCAGGAGAAGAATAGTAGAAAAAATATGTTGGAACATGAAAGGAAGCCCTAATACAATTTGGAGAAAAATTGCCAGTAGTATTAGAGAGACTGCTATTGAAATACTTGGGAAAACGTCAGGAAAAAGGTTTGAGGATAAAGAGACTTGGTGGTGGTCAAACGAAGTACAAGGAAAAATAAAAGAGAAGAGAAAATTATATAAAAAGTGGCAAGAAACCAGATCCGACACAGATCTTCAAAACTATATGGTGGCGAAAAAGGAAGCGAAAGTAGCAATAGCAAAAGCCAAAGCAGAAGCGTATTCAAACTTATACGATCAACTTGATACCAGGGAAGGCGAAACGACGATATATAAAATAGCCAAACAGAGAGCAAAGAAAGCCAAAGATTTTAATCAGATTAGATGTATCCGAGATGAAAATAATAAAATACTAGTTTACGAAAGGGATGTCAAAAAGAAATGTAGAAATACTTTGACAGCTTATTAAATGAAGAATTTGACAGACAGTCTGTAGAGTCAACGGAGTCAGTAGCAGCAATGGTCACTAAAATAACCAACGAGGAAGTGGCTCAAGCGCTTCAAAAAATAAAGAAAGGAAAAGCGGTAGGACCAGATGATATTCCTGGGGAAGTATGGAGAGCATTGGGAGAGACAGGAACAAGGTGGCTAGCAGGTCTATTTAATAGAATTGTGGAAGTTGGACAAATGCCAGACGAATGGAGAAGCAGTATACTGGTACCTGTTTACAAAAACAAGGGAGATATACAACAATGTACAAACTACAGGGCTATAAAACTGCTTAGCCATACCATGAAAATATGGGAAAGAGTAATTGATAGACGGATACGTGAAGAGACTGAAATATCCGAGAATCAATTTGGCTTTATGCAGGGTAGATCAACAACAGATGCAATTTTCATTACAAGGCAGTTGATGGAAAAATACAGGAGGAAAGAAACAAACGCTCATATGGTATTCATTGATCTTGAGAAAGCTTATGATAGAGTTCCTCGAGAGATTCTGTGGTGGGCACTCAATAAGAAAGGAGTCCCTGGTGAATATGTAAATTTTTATACAAAAACTGTGATAGAGCCATACGCTAAATAAATAAATAAATGTAAAGATTGTGAGGGATATGTATGAGGGAGTAACGACTAGTATTAGGACAGGTGTGGGAGAGACTGATAAATTTCATGTGAAAGTAGGATTGCACCAAGGCTCTGTGCTGTCCGTATTTATTGTCATTAGTTTTGGACCAGATAACAGCGAAACTACAGGGTAACATTCCATGGTGCTTAATGTATGCTGATGATGTCGTGTTAGTAGGAAATAGTGAAAGAGACTTAGAACAAAAACTGGAACAGTGAAGACAAGCTCTGGAGGAAAAAGGTTTAAAACTTAGTAGGACAAAAACAGAGTATTTGAAATGTTCATTTAAAGATGGAAATACCACAAATAAAATGGTATCTTTGGATGATGAAATAATTGTGAAAAGCAATAGTTTTAAGTACCTAGGATCGGTATTACAGAGTAATGGAGATGCATGCAGTAGAATTAGGGCTGGATGGATGCAGTGGAAAGAAGCGAGTGGTGTGTTGTGTGACAGAAAAATTCCAATGAAGCTGAAGGGAAAATTCTATAAAACAGCCATAAGGCCGGCTATGATGTACGGAACTGAATGTTGGGCAGTGAAAAAGAAAGTGGAACAACGAATGCATGTGGCGGAAATGAGAATGCTTAGATGGATGAGTGGAGTGACAAAGAAGAATAAAATTAGAAATGAGTATATTAGGAGAAGTCTAGGTGTGGCACCAATTGATGCCAAAATGAGAGAGCATAGGTTAAGATGGTTTGGTCATATTCAACGTCGAGACGTTAATCACCCAATACGAAGAATAGCTGAAGTGCAGATTCCTGGAAGGAGTAGGAGAGGAAGACCAAAGAAGACCTGGGGGGGAGACGATAAGGCAGGACATGTTGGTAAAGGGGATTAACATTGATATGACCCAAGATAGAATTCTGTGGAGAAATGCAATTAGGGAAGCCGACCCCGCATAGGGATAAGGCAAAGAGAATGATGATGACTCTGATGGAATGAAAACCTTGCAAATCAAATAACAGAAGTCGGACGAAAATTTAATTTCTTCAAAAGATTAGACAAGTAAAATGATTATCTCAAAGCTCTGGCTGTATACAGGGTGGTTCATCTTATTCGCCTCGGTCTCTGTACGGAAAACCACTTGATATTTGAAAAAAATTTCTTCACAGAAATATACAGGGCCTTCAATACTACAACCTAAAAATAATGTGAATTATACAGGGTGTTCCAAAAAAGAGTGGTATATCAAAGTTATATTTTTTCTTATGGAATGCCCTATATCTGATGACATTATTGAATTGACCTTAAAAAATAAGCTATACTTTCATAAGGGTTCCCTATACCTAAATACAGGGTGTTTTGATTTATTTCGATTTTTATAAAAATGTAAGGTTTTAGAAAAAAACTAATATCTACGAATCTAAGAAGCAGTAACAAATTCTTTGTTGGATCTTAATAATAGACTATTTAGTATACTTAAACAGATGCTTATTGCAGCAAAATTTCTTACAGGGTGGTCAAAATATGAGATTGTTCTATTAACAAATTCAAGCTGTAATAACTTACTTATTTTAAATGGAACACCCTGTATCTTACTAGTCTATCGAGTAGAAAATTTACTTGGCTTTCAATTCTTATTAGGGTTTCCTATACCTATCTCCCTTCATTTTTTAAATATTTAAAGATTTCCTAATTTGTAAGCTTTAAAAATTAGAATTACATAAGTACCTATGTCGTGTTTATGTACAACCATCACCAACACCAGCAAGATACTTAGACAAGGTACTGGCATTAATAAAATTTTCATTGTAATCATGTAATCACACAGAGTGCTGTATTATTTTAGTTGATTTTGGCCTACATGTGAAATTGAATAATATGTTTATTTTAAACTGCATACCCTATTAGGTGCCGTATTCTGGAAGATATTTAAATTATATTTCATTCAGTATAAGTATTTTCCATATCTTAACCCAACGGTTATTAAGTAAAAAATACCAAGTTTCTTGTAAAAGGTATATATTAAAATACCCTAAATAAGGGTCACAATACAAAACGTTTTCGGATTAAGAAATCCATCATCAGTGTTTAAAAGCCAAAATTTGCATGCCTGAGCCACCAAAATGTATCGGGTAAAAACCCTTTAAATGTAAATAATAAGGATGTTTTACATATTTATATAAAATTCATTGGATGATATAGATAAACCTGGATGTTACCCAGGGCAACACAGGACTCTCCCCACGTGGTTGGAACTTTTTTTGGAGAAAACCTCACATATTGGATTTCAACTGACCAGTTGGCCATTGAAATCCAATATGTGAGGTTTTCTCCAAAAAAAGTTCCAACCACGTGGGGAGAGTCCTGTGTTGCCCTGGGTAACATCCAGGTTTATCTATATCATCCAATGAATTTTATATAAATATGTAAAACATCCTTATTATTTACATTTAAAGGGTTTTTACCCGATACATTTTGGTGGCTCAGGCATGCAAATTTTGGCTTTTAAACACTGATGATGGATTCCTTAATCCGAAAACGTTTTGTATTGTGACCCTTATTTAGGGTATTTTAATATATACCTTTTACAAGAAACTTGGTATTTTTGTGATTTATGGTATACAGCCAGCTACAGGAAGTTTATTTTCCTCCTGGATTTTGGTTATTAAGTAAATTTAAGAACGCCACTTTTTCTTTGAATCTTTAAATCGCAATTACAAACAATTAAATGCAACGGCTACTTTGACGAAAACGAGCCTATTGTACAAAAATATGTAAAAATGGGTATTTACAGATTAACATGGGAATTTATATTTACAGAATAACATGTGTATTGAGAATGTTAACATGGAATTGAAGAGATTTTAAATATCTTCCATTATAAAGAATAGGATATCGAGTATGTCATTTAAAATAAGAACACTCTGTGTGATTAAATGATAAAAATGTGAATTTTATTAATGAAACTATCTTGACTAAGATATTTAAGTATATTGCCGGTATTGGTGATGTGTTGTACATAACCACGACATAGGTACTTATGTAATTCTAATTTTTAAAGCTTACAAATTAGGAAATCTTTAAATATTTCAAAAATGAAGGGAGTTAGGTATATGAAACCCTAATAAGAATTGAAAGCTAAGTAAATTTTCTACTCGATAGACTAGTAAGATACAGGGTGTTCTATTTAAAATAAGTAAGTTATTACAGCTTGAATTTGTTAATAGAAAAATCTAATATTTTGACCACCCTGTAAAAAGATAGGTATAGGAAACCCTAGTACAAATTGAAAGCTAAGTAAATTTTCTACGCGATAGACTAGTAAGATACAGGGTGTTCCATTTAAAATAAGTAAGTTATTACAGCTTGAATTTGTTAATAGAACAATCTCATATTTTGACCACCCTGTAAGAAATTTTGTTGCAATAAGCATCTGTTTAAGTATGCTCAATAGTCTACTATTAAGATCCAAGAAAGAATTTGTTACTGCTTCTTAGATTCGTAGATATTTATTTTTCTCTAAAACCTTACATTTTTATAAAAATCGAAATAAATCAAAACACCCTGTATTTAGGTAAAGGGAACCCTTATGAAAGTATAGCTTATTTTTTAAGGTCAATTCAATAATGTCATCAGATATAGGGCATTCCATAAGAAAAAATATAACTTTGATATACCACTCGTTTTTGGAACACCCTGTATAATTCACATTATTTTTAGGTTGTAGTATTAAAAGCCCTGTATATTTCTGTGAAGAAATTTTTTTAAAATATCAAGTGGTTTTCCGTACAGAGACCGAGGCGAATAAGATGAACCACCCTGTATAATAAGGAATTAAAAAAGTCAAAAAGATAATAGTGGAGAAGGTATTGCTAGGAGATAGAACAGAAGAAGACCCTCAAATTCTATAAGAACTCACATGACTCCATCCAGAAGGAGCTTGCTTTGTCTATTCTAAATCTAATCCCCAAAAATAATGTTTCCATTTGGCATTATATTGTTGTACCTCAGTATGTATATCTATCTGTTCTCTCAATGATTTCCTTATTACTACTTAACTTATTATGGAGGATACGGTTTGTTTTCTTATGAGAATGTTTTTTGTATTGATCCGTAGTCAATATTTCCTATTGATTTCTGTTACTTTGTGCATTAGGTTTTGGAGACCTCTGTAAATATCAGAAAATACCAGCCGCATACCTGACATTATTTAATTATTTCTCCCCGTTTATACACATACCGTCATCTACATCAACTAGGCTTCATTAAACATGTTTTTGTAGTAGAGTTTAAACAATAATGGATTAAAAAAATGGAGTAGTGGAGTTAGTGTACATCCCTTTCTAACCTCTTTGCTGATTTTGATCCCATATGTATCTTTCCTATTCTTATATTTGCTTTCTAACCTCAGTATGGTTCTGATATAAATTTTAAGTCTTTATCACATAGACATAATAAGAACACACTAGGTTAGGCTCCACGTTGGGCGCCAGTTTGTTACGAAATAATAAGTTAGGTAGAAGATATATAAAAGTAGTTATGATAAAATGCAAAAACTATTTATATCCTTATCTCAGGAGTTTACAGTTGGTTCACAGAGGGGGATCCTGGTTAATTCTGAGCATTAAAACAACCTATAACTACAAATATTTATTGAACATAAAATAAAAACAGAAAATGAAGCACAATATAAGGGAAGTGTAATGACTATTGAACTATTAAGACTATTAAATATACAATACTGTAAAGACTTGAAAAGACCCTAACTTATTACATACAATACACCGTTGTTAAATTGCAGTATAGAAAATATGAACATAAAATACTATAATTGATATTGACAAAAATGCACCCTGAATAGTAAAATGTACCTACGTTAAGCAAGAATCAGATATCCGTAACTATACTATATTAATATTATTATTACCAAATATAGTGAACTATTTATACCATGAATTGTCAAATACCTACTTCTTGCAAGTCTACCTGTGGAATTAACTAAGTATAATAAATATACCCTGTATTCACTCTGTTAATAGATTAATACCCTCGTATAGCGCTATATTCAGGTGTACAATGAGGGTAACAGGAAGGACTTAGATCTGAACAAAATTGTAGGTATAGACACAGTATAGGATACATATATGGAATATATAAAAATAGAGGTGATATTGTTAATACTGACTTCCTCTTCTTGCTTACGGGTCTTGTAAGTGTGTATTCTAGATGTGGTGACTCTGGTTACTACTACACTACTACTACTACTACACTAGCACTAGATGATGGTTGCTAGGAGCCACTAGCTGTGTCCTTAAGCCGTGGCCTACCAAGGATGAAAATAGGGAGTCAGTAGAGACTAGACAGTAGAAACACAAGAGACTATACGCCTAATAATAGTGTTAAAGATATTTACCTGTGTTGTAAGGTGGCCACAAGAGAGAGATTGCTACCAGAACCTTTCCTCAACCGCGAGTGATGAAGAACAGCCTAGGAAAGATAAAGGACATTAGTCCAAGCGTGCAACAGCGACCAAAACCATTGATTAAGTTATAACTTGTAACATACTTACTTATATACTCTCACAAGTTGAGATTATGTCACGTAACTAAATAAAATTTCCATCGGCACCACAAAATATACAGCCCCAAATCCGTCACTGGCAAAAGCTCTTCCAGACGATAATTTTTCATAAACTTGGCTGTATTTTCTCATCGATGGAAAAAGATTAGCCAAATTTCACCCTTTGCAATCCCAAATCAATCAAAGACTGGATGGCATCCGTCTCCTCTTAATATCATTCCATCTGAGTTCCAACTCAGACGAAACATTCAAGCACGGAACCACTAATTGATTCACTTACGTGACAAAAACCTATGCACAAACTGTGAGCGAGAGAAAGACAGCACATTTCTACCACCTCAAACATTCCTAAAACAGAACCGTTTTGCGAACGAACCATCTATCTTATAGCAGCTAGCATAGGCGTAACCAGGGTGTTTTGTAATATTTAAATGATTTGTCGTAACAAAGCTGTGGTCCGCTCTGTGAATAAAAGTGTAACGTCAATATCAAGGACATCATTGTATGTATGTACATTGTACATGTTATATCTGGAATCTTCCAAAAAGTATTTAACCTTTGTTTAAACTTCAAAATTCCTTATTCTTCGTCGTCAAGTTTATAGTATCTTTTGAAGTAGTATCTATTCAACTTTCAATACGTTCCCAACAGTGCTTTAAGTCACAGAAGCTGTTCTAAAATTATGTTTCTGTAATGGCTCTTATTGGCCATTGTCGCATTCGTTTGAATCGTGTATATTTGACCGAAATAAATTCAAAATAATTACTCGCCAAGTTCAATCATTGGCGATTCGATTTATTGATCGAAAAAAACATCTGTTCAATAACGGCTTCTAAGCGAATCTCTTTCTGCTCTGTTGTAAGCAATTTGGCAAACACGTTTGTTATTATCAAAATATCTTCGTAAAACGACGATTTTCTTCAATCGCAAGTCTTACATGTTCTAGTTTTTCCGGTGTTGTGCTTGTGTTTTCCCAATCATTCTGTGTTTTCTTTCCAAAGCACTAGTGCATTTTTTATATAGTTTCGGCACAACTTTTCCGCTTTTCCAAGTTTAATGGAAAACTAAATGCAATAAACTAGCATCTTTCTGTCATTTTGATCGATAACAAAATTTGAAAACCCAAAAGAGAAAAATAAGGAAAATCATACTATTACGAACTAGGCAGGTCTGATTGGTATGCGGCAAGTTTGTGAGGGGTGATTTACTACATTTTTGTACCTTATAGAGTGCGCTAGAATGTTTTACCATAGTGTTACGAATAACATCGGCTAGTGTTGGAAGAGATCCCTTATATCATATTATAAATGTAAACTCATACATACGTAAGGTAGATTGATTCATTATTTCCATCTATTCTAATAAACCATCAACTTATTTTTTTCCACACTTAGGTATATGTGTTTTTGTTTGTTCACATAATAATAATGTGTTTGTTTTTGTTTGATTAATGTGTGTTTTTGTTTATTTTCAGTATGGTATAACTGGTGGTACTGGCGACCTATTAGTCTTCCAGTAACGAATGCAACTGGGCCTTCCATAACTTATATCAATTCGTACTGTTAACTGTGTTAACCTTTTTATAAAAGTCTTTATCAATATTTAATCTATACCCAAATAAAAAGGCTGATTTTATTGACATTTGTTTTATTTATAACACAAAACTCAAAAAAGAATGTGTATGTACTTTTTACGCACGTAAGAAGTTATTTTTCTATTATATAATTTTAACGAAGTAAATATACTTAACAGGTTATTTGTATTACATTTAAATATTAAACTAACTTTCTTATCTACCACTTTCAAAAAATGTTTATTAAAACAACCAAAAATAAAAAAAATGAATCCTCCAGGATTGGAACCCGGGACCTTTCGATCTCTGACCGAACGCTCAACAACTAGACCACCGAGTCTCCTGTAATTGACACGTAAGTTTCGGATATAATTACACAACACGGTGACAAATAGATTGAGTTGTATCGTGATAAAAATCTTATACCTACATATTTTATTATCTTACTACAGAAGAAGAGAAATTCAAAGACACAAAAATTATAATAAATAATACATTTACTAAAAACACTAATATATTATTTTAATGACTTATTTGCGCTGATACAGATACTATCTTGAAGATTAGAAACGAACTACATACTGTCTGTGTGCGCATGCGCACAGATTTATGAAAAATTTTACTCTCAATCGCGTCTAAAGAAGAATAACTTCAAAAATAGTTGACAACCAGCACACCCGAGATGTCTACAGTTAATCAGTATTTAAAGAAGTGCTCTCAGATTCGATAGAAGTATCTAAATCAGCAGATGCAAACATCCAATTGAATGTTGAAGTCAATTATATTAGTTAAACCGGTTTTATAGCTATAGCGTTCTACGCTTTTCGGTTCCTAATCGCCACTTCTTTCTATTGTGGCAGTCATAGTGTGGTTCTCAGTTAATTGCAGAAAAAAATTTAAACGTGGAGTGCTATTTTCGGTCATACGGAAAAGGTCTCGAAATCTCAATGGTTTCAGCAGGACGAGGCAACCTGTCACACGGCCAGTGAGTCTCTTTGAATACTGCGTGATCATTTTGGAGATCGCCACTCCCCAATCCTAACGCCACCTGATGCGTACATACCTATGGGAAATGTTGAAGGAGACGACGGATTCACCGTCTGACATTCTGGAATTGCGGACTAGGTAGAATTAAAGACTGTTTTCTTGCCAGAGGGCGGCATTTTTAACATCTGTTTTATTGGAAACGTCGTCGTGAATAATGTTTACAAGGCTATACCATGTTTACTAAATATATAAATGATCATAAACATTTCAATATTCATTTCATTACTGTTTATTTTCATACTGTACAATAGCAAGAACTTCGTGGAATGCCATTTTTTATAACCGAGTTGCGCCAAATGTAGGCAACTTACAGTTGCTCTCGTCATCTTACTTCCAGTGTTATTATTACAGAACATATAAGGGCAAAGGAGCGAGCTCTTATTAACCCCAATATCAAAGAAAAATATTTTAAAATTAATGACAATAATAATAATAATTATGAACGGACATTATGTACTACCTATTTATTTCTACTCTCCTTTAGAGTAGACAAGTAACATCATAAGTATGTGTTGTATATGTTGCCTATACAGTTGCAAAAATGTTGACATAAAATACATTCTTATTAGGCTTTCTGAATATTCTTGATTTTCACTAATTATGTACTTTTCGTTTTTGGATATTTATTTTCGTAGTCATGTTACTCATGTTTTTAACTGCTACATTTCCGCAAGTTTTGGTCCTCTCTTTCCGAGAGGGCTTTGGTCTAGGGCTTGAAATTTCTTACTCTTATTTCAAACTCTCAAACTCCCAAATGTGGGTTGTGGATTTATTGACCACGTAGGTATATTTAGACCTCTTAATTGAGGCTATCAGAGCAACAGTGGCCTAAGCCCAAAAAGGAAGTTTTGAGATAAATACCTATGAGATAAATGCAATCTTTGCATTCGTAAGTTATAAGTACCAAATAGTAAATAGTTATATTATCCATATTGTGTTTATAGGATGGCGCTTATGGCGCTATAAATGTAGCGCCATCTAGCCAAATGTAGAGGCAGGTTGTGTAGGCTCCTGTTAATCCGAAGATTTAATGTTGCTACTTTTATTGCTATATTAATCTAAAAATGCTCAATTTGTGGCTCAGGCCACTGGTGCTCTGAGGACCTCAATTATTAATCCTCATGATGTGACCGAGGTTGGTGGATGTAACCGAACAGCGAAATATATGGACTGTTACAACTTATCTTGCAGGGAAAAGTATAAGGAAAACGCGGACCAGGAAGTAGTGATGTTGAAAAAGTAACTATTCGTTACAAAGTACTCGTTACTTACGAATACCGAAAGTAAAGATTACTATACAGAGAGGCAAATCGTTACTTTGATTACTTCGTTATTTCGTACCAATCGTATCAGAGCGAGTAACGACTATTAGTATCTACTTTTATTACTTTGATTACTCTGATTACTTCGTACTTCGTGAAGGTCGTTATTATATCGGAATACCTATACAAAGTACCTACCTACTGAGAAATACGATTCTCGATATGATTACCGGTACTCAAATACAAAAGTAATCAAAGTAATCAAATCATTTTTATCTCTTAAACAGATTGGTGAAGGTTGTTGTTATATCGGAATACCTATACAGACCTACCTACTGAGAAATACGATTCTCGATATGATTACCGGTACTCAAATACAAAAGTAATCATAGTAATCAAATCATTTTTATCCCTTAAACAGATCGGTGAAGGTCGTTGTTATATCGGAATACCTATACAAAATATCTACCTAATGAGAAATAAGATTCTCGATATGATTACCGGTACTCAAATACAAAAGTAATCATAGTAATCAAATCATTGTTATCCCTTAAACAGATCGGTGAAGGTCGTTGTTATATCGGAATACCTATACAAAATACCTACCTAATGAGAAATAAGATTCTCGATATGATTACCGGTACTCAAATACAAAAGTAATCATAGTAATCAAATCATTGTTATCCCTTAAACAGATCGGTGAAGATCGTTGTTATATCAGAATACCTATACAAAATACCTACCTACTGAAAAATACGATTCTCGATATGATTACCGGTACTCAAATACAAAAGTAATCATAGTAATCAAAGTAACGAATACTGTTAATTGTAAATGATTACTTTATACAAAATACCTACCTACCTACTGAGAAATACGATTTTCGATATGATTACCGGTACTCAAATACAAAAGTAATCATAGTAACCAAAGTAACGAATACTGTAAATGATTACTTTATATACAAAAGTAACGATTTGTAACGCGTCCGTGGTGCAACACAACAACCACACATCTTATTATTAGACCAGCAGTGTGCAAAGTGCAGATAGCCATGATGGTCGCCAACATCAAATAGGGATAGGCACTAAAAGAAGAAGAACAATTATTAGTCTCATACGTATGCTGCTAATTTGATGAATTTATTGGATATTTTTTGTACCTCCATATTTTTAACTGTAGCTTCAATATCGAATATTTGACAGATTATAGGTCCAATGACTTGTGTATCCTTGTAAGCAATTAACATATATCTGCTTGGCATTCGAACACCCTTTTCAACCGTCTACGATTCAAAGACACGTTTGAAAGTCATAAAATTTTATTTGCCGTAACGTTATTGTTACATAAAACATAAAACACCCCATATTAACTGTCTTGAGCCCGCCCTCACCTAGAAATAACAGATATCCAAAGAAACAGCTATACAAACACATGCACACGTACATGAGAAGAGACTTGTTTGAAGTTTCTTCCGAGTTCAAATATTTAATGAATCGTATGTTGGAATGGGCCAACAAGGGCGTCATCTTCATATTTTAATGTACAAGTGAAGAAAAGTAAATATGGACACATGAATTCAACACGATTTTTTTCTTGGTCTTTGACTTTTTGAGCCAATAGTCATTCTAATTTAAAGACTCATTTTTTTGTGAGTTTTAATTAGTGTTGGGAAAACCCTTATGTTGTAATATAACCTACAACCGGTTTTTTACTCCGCAGTAATCGGTTTTTGAAGAAAAAATGGCGACATTTTTCGATTCCGCTCGCGCCAAGGAGAAATTTTAAGCTGGTTATAAAAACCGAATCCGATTGACAACACGGATGACTAATTTCTATTTTCGATTCCGATTGACTAGTTCCAACTTCCAGTTCCTCCTTCCCCATCCCACTAAGTACCCAGTACACTGTAAATTGCATTATTTAAAAATACCTATATATTTACGTTATTTACATATTATACAATCAACAAAATAGTTATTTATGATATAAGTGTTAAAAGTACACGTTTAAGGCACGCATGTGAAAGGTGAAAGTTTGCAGAATGAGCGATAGCGAGTTCTGCAATTCACATGAGTGCCTTAAAAATGTACTTTTTAACACGCATATCATACAATATTTTTTCTACAAACGTAATTACAGGTCAATATCTACAAAAACTTTTACTTGAACTTGACTGACATTCCAATTTTATATTTTTTGACATTACATCAAAATTGCATATACGGTCAATTGCAGTGCCTTAAAATTTTTTTAAAGCACTAGTGCCTTAAAGTAGCATTTTTAACGCACGCATGGAGTGATAAAAATTGCATTTTTAACATGGTTGTAGAAAAACTGTTTTATTCAACAAAACTTTCATTATAATTTTTAATTTAATTTATCAGAAATCGAAATATTAGAAAGTTACGTTACTTTTGTAGACACTAGACACTATACAGGGTGTCCAGAAACTCTACCGACAAACGAAGACATTAGATTCCTCAGATAATTTTAAGACTAAGTCCGAAAACGCTTCTTAGGGAGCTAGAGCTCTTTGAAGATGGCGTCTTGTAATTAGTTTTTCTGAAATACCCCCAGAATGCTTCTAGTTAGAAAAACGAAAATTGGTACGCATATTTACCTTCCACAGATAAATCGCTTCCATCTATTGCGAATTTCTAGTACCGGTCATAGGCGCCCGTTTTGGGTAGGGCAACGGTTATTTTATCGCATAACTTTTTTGTCTTTAAATTTGAAGCATTTTCGACTATGGATTATTAAATTTTGGGGTATTCTAGTACTAAAAGATACTCTTGCTTTAAGTCGGTAGGGTACACCGTTTTCTAGAAAAACTGATTTGAAAATTTTTCGTCTCCTGAATTTGAAAAAAAAATTGAAAAAAATTGAAACATATTTTCAAAAAAGGTGTATTTTACCAACTTAACGCAAGAGTAACTTTTAGTACTAGAATACATCATAATTTAATAATCTAATGTCAAAAATGCTTAAAAATTAAGACAAAAAAGTTATGCGATAAAATAACCGTTGACCTACCCAAAACCGACGCATATGACCGGAACTAGAAATTCGCAATTAATGAAATCGATTCATCTTTGCAAAATAATTAAACGTACACGTTTTCGTTTTTCTATATATCGTTTTTTTTTATTTTTTTTTTAATTCAAAAAACGAAAAATTTTCAAATCGTCGTTTTTTCTAGAAAGTGGTGTATCCTATCTACTTCAAGCAAAAGTACCTTTTAGTACTATAGTCGGTTCGCTAAACTCAGACGCAACTGGCTAGATATTTTAGTCAATAATTTTTTTTTCGCCAATTTTGCAAAAATTTGCAAAATTACTAACTATTTAGTAATTATTAACTATTTAGTAATTATTAACTATTTAGTAATTATTTTTTGCCAATTTTACTAAAATTGGCAAAATTACCGACTAAAATATCTAGAAAGTTGCGTCTGAGTTTAGCGAACAGACTATAGAATACCTCAGAATTTAATAATTCAGAGTCAAAAATGCTTAAAAATTAAAGACAAAAAAGTTATGCGATAAAGTAACCGTTGCCCTACCCTAAATGGACGAATATGACCGGTACTAGAAATTCTAAATAGATGGAATTGGTTTATCTTTGGAAGATAAATACTCATACCAATTTTTGTTTTTCTAAATAGAAGCGTTCCGGAGGTAAAAACTAATTACCAGACGCCTACTTTAAATAGCTCTAGCTCCCTTAGAGCATTTTCGGACTAGGTGCATGGGGTTAAATTGTCTTACTTAAAATTATATGAGGAATCTCCTGTCTTCGTTTATCGGTAGAGTTTCTGAACACCCTGTATATTTTCTTTGATATATAACACAATTCAAAGAATTGCAGAACTCATCTTTAATTAATTTTTTTCAGATGAATATGCATGCTGAATATAGCACAAGACCGACTGCAATCAAGGTTGATTGAATCGGTTTAAAAAAAGCAGTTTTTGGAAAACACCGAGTCTCCAGCCAGGAGAAGGTCATCATTGCATTTAGAGGTAAAACCAGATCGTCACTTCTGTCAGATGAGTAGTAAAATTAAATATTTGGTATTGATTTATAGTTTAAACTATTAAACCATGTCTGGTTTTCTGTGTAAATATCTGAACAAAACGTGAAGTAATATTGATTTACATGATGTTATTATGGTGAAATATTGTTCAAACGTTAATAGAATTTTCTTCAGATTTTTTTAACAATCTACTACGAACAAGAAGTTAGTAAAAAAGCATAAATAATTTTAAATAAGATAAGATAAAGTTATAAAGATAGGTAGAGGTGAGCGATGTCAACCATTATTCGATGTCTCTTCAGCAGTAAGTTCTTGAGGAAAACAACTGGAATAAAGAAGAATACTTATCCAGACTTTTTCCCAACATCCCTACTAGGAATTTTTAATTTTCACTTAATCGTCAAAAAACAGTGGTTACAAAGTTTTTCTGTATGTTTTTTTTATCGCAAGGACACTATTCAGACCTTAAAAAAGAATTTTAGGACGTCTTGATTATGTGCAGTGAAAAATTGTCCAAATGTTGAACATTCTTGACAACATTTTAAAGGGTTTTGGGCATAGTATGATCTTTGCAAAAACTGATAAATCTGTTTTTGGTCCTGGTATACTTAGGACTCTTGTATAGTTGACATCGATCTTTCTCATAACCACAGTAAGTAAGGATGACAAAAAATCAAGTGGTAAATGTTAAAAGATGAGAAAGAATAGATATTCAGGAAAAAAATAGTAGAAAAAATGCGTTTTAATATGAAATGAAGTCCTAATACAATTTGGAGAAAGATGGTCAGTATCATCAGAGATACCTACTGCTGTTGAAATACTTGAAAAATCCTAAGGAAAGAAGTTTGATAATAAAGAGCTGGTTTGACCTGGTGATCAAACGAAATTCAAGAATAAATAAAGAAGATTAGAAAATTTTATAAACAGTGGCACGAATGGATTAAGAAAACTATAATGTCGCCAAAAAGGAGATCTGTATCCCAGATGAAATTAATAAAATACTAGTTTAAGAGAAATATGTTAAAATGAGATGAAAAAAGTACTTTGACAGTTTATTAAATGAAAACTTTGGCAAAAAACTAATTAAGACAGTCACAGCATTGGTGACCAAGATAACAAACGAGAAAGTAGTGCAAGCAGCATAAAAAATAAATAAAGTTAAAGCAGTTGGACTATTTAGATGATATTATTGGGGATGTAGACGTAGACAGCATCAGGAGAGGCAGGAACATTTAAGCTAACTATTTTTAATAGAATTAGGGAAGTGGCAAAAAGACAAATGCCAGACGAATGGATAAATAGTATATCAGTACCTGTTTAAGAAAATAAGGAAGATATACAACAATGCATAAACTACATAACAGGGCCATAAAACTACTTAATCGTACTGGGAAAATATGGCAATGTTTTATGCAAGGGGCCGGTCAAGTATTCCGTAACGCAGGTTGGGGGGGCTCAAAAATCTTCAAAAATTGCGTTACGCAATAGTTAAACTCCCATAAGAGTGCGTTACGTTGGGGGAGGGGGGTTAAAAATCTTCAAAAATCGCGTTACGTAATACTTGAACGCTCCCCAAGACAGATCAACAATAGACGGAAAAATACAGGATTGAAAAAACAGACGCTCATAATATGATCTTCCTTGATCTTGAACTGAAAAAGCATATGATTGAGTTTCTCAAGACATTCTGTGGTGGGCGCTCAATAAGAAAGGAGTTCCTGGTGAATACGTAAAGATTGTGAGAGGCATTATATGAGGAACTAACCAGTGTTAGGGCAGGTATGAGAGAGACAGAGAGACTGATATGAATTTCATGTAGAAGTAGGATTGTACCAAGGCTTGGTGCTTAGTTCTTATTTGTTCTCATTAATGTTGGAGCAGAACAAGATAAAAATAGCGAAACTACAGGGTAACATTTCTTGGTGCTTAACGTATGCTAATCGTGTAGTGTTGGTAGGAATTAGTGAAAGCGATTTAGAACAAAAACTGGAACAGCGAAGACAAGCTCTTGAGGAAAAGGTTTAAAACTTATAGGTCTGGATCCCGCGTATGAAAAAAAAGTTGATTAATAGCAAGCTGAAAATTTGTTAAGATCTTAAGGGTGTCTAGTTGGATAAACTTTGATATATGGGAACACTGGAACAGGGGCAGTTTTAATTGTGGAACAGGTTAAAAATTTGAAACGGTCAGACCACGAAAACGGCACATTTATTTTGTCCGACAGAACAGACTTAAACTCTCCGAACAGAGATTAAATTCTCATGCAAAAATCAGACTGCTATTTATCACCTGTCATAATTCCTGTCATTTGACGTATTCTACATGTTCCACTCATTAAAACGCCCATTTGGTGATAAATATCAGTCTGATTTTTGCATGAGAGTTTAATCTCTGTTCGGAGAGTTTAAGTCTGTTGTGTCGGACAAAATACATGTGCCATTTTCGTTGTCTGACCGTTCCAAATTTTTAACCTGTTCCACAATTAAAACTGCCCCTGTTCCACTGTTCCCATATATCAAAGTTTTTCCGACTAGACGCCCTTAAGCTATTAACAAATTTTCAGCTTGCTATTAATCAACTTTTTTTTCATACGCGGGATCCAGACCTATTAGTAGGACAAAAAAATGAGTATTTGGAATGTTTATTTAAAGATGGAGTGACTACAAATAAAGTGACAACTTTGGATGGTGAAATGATTGTGAAAAGTACCTAATAGTTTTAAAAATATGTATATTGTATCTAGGATCTATAGCGATACCACTACACGAGAAAACACTAGTGGATTGCAATGGCAGATCGCCACACTCTTTATGTCAACTTCTTAAAATACAAAAAGGTTCTCATCTTTTAAAAGGCAGATGCAGTAATTTATGGCCCTTTCTGGCCATTATCGCAAAACCGCAAAACCAGTTGACATAATAGTTGGTGGTCCGAAAGTCAGTCTCTACACAGCATGCAAACGATGCAGACACACCCTCGCTCGCGCTAACAAACAGCCCTCTTTCGAGATATAAGCAAAACACCGCTTGTTTACCCAAAATAAATAAATATATTACTGTATAAATATATTACTGTTCGTTGTTACATTTATTTTTAATTAATTCCGTCAACCACACCACCGGAATAGATCTATATTATACAGTAATGGAGACGGATGCAGTAGAATTAGGGTTGAATGGATGAAGTGAAAGAATGAGAGGTGTGTTGTGTATTGTGTAACAGGAAAAATCTAATGAAACTGAAGGGCAATTTCTATAAAGCTGTAATTATGATGTAAGGAACTGATAATGTTGAGCAGTTAAAAAGAAAGAGTAACAAAGAGTGCATGTGGTGAGAATGAGAATGCTTAGATGAATGAATGCAGTGACAAAAAAGAATAAAATTAAGAATGGGTGTATTAGGGGAAGGCTATTTTTGGGCATGTTCAACGTCGAGACATTAATCATCTAATATGAATAATTGCTGATGTGCAGATTCTTGAGAGGAGTAGGGAGTAGGAGACGAAGGCCTGGGGAGATGTTTAGGCAGGACATGTCGGTAAAGGGAAAATTAGAAATTTATGGAGAAATATAATAAGGAAAGCTGACCCCGCGTAGAGATGATTTATTTAGTTAACTAAATGAAAATATATTTCTATCCTACCGATAAACCATTAATTTTCCTATTTTTTTTTTTTTAATCTCTAAAACTCACTTAAAAATTCAAAAGTATTTCTTCGGTTTTCTAACAAAACAAACCAATCGACTTAAGACCTTCGTTTCTATGTATTGTATATTTATTCACGCAACGTACTGTTTCGAATACAATTAGAATATTATAGGCATGTGCGTGGGGAAGAAACGGAAGCAAAAAAGAGAATATAACGATTTCTAGCTGTGCTAATGTGATACAGGGTGGCCCACCCAAAACTATATAGAGAATTTTCTAATGTATCAATTATTTTTCATTGTTTTCTTTTTATTGAGATTTGAATATTTAGTTGTATTTCAAATCGCTTTTATTATTTCCTACTGCAGCATCAGCATAGGAATATTACCCGATTGGCTAATATGATCTAACACTAATGATAATAAAAAAGAACTTGGTGCAATCCTACTTTCGCATGGAATTTATCAGTCTCTCCCACACCTACCCTAACACTAGTTCCTCACACTCTCACAATCTTTACATATTCACCGGGGAGTCCCATTTTATTGAGTGCCCACCACATAATATCCTAAGAAACTCTATCATATGCTTTCTCAAGATACACGAATAGCATATAAGCGTTTTTTCTTTATTCCTGTATTTCTTATCGAGTACCTTACAATGAGAATTGCATCTGTTATTGATCTGCCTTGTATAAGGCCAAACTGATTATCGGATATTTCGGTTTTTTACGTATTTGTCTATCAATTACTCTCTCTGATATGTTGATATGGCTATGTCCTTTTATGACCCTGTATTTTATACGTTGTTGCATATCTCCCTTGTTTTTTTAAACAGATACCTACTAATATATTGCTTCTCCATGCGTCTGGGATTTGTCCTACTTCCATAATTCTATTAAATAAACCTGTTAGCCAACTTCTTCATTTAATAAACTGTCAGAGGACTTTTTTCATCGCTCATTTTCACATTTTTTTCGTGAAATAATCTTTTATAATTTTTGGATGCCGTTATTCTGATTAAAATCTCTTGCTTTCTTTGCCCTACGTTTGGCTATTTTATATATCTTTTTTGGCGACTGCTACTTTTACTTCCTTTTTGACGACAATATAGTTTTGAAGATCTGTGCCCTACCTATTTTCTTGCCATTGTTTATATAAATTTCTTTTCTCTTTTATTTTTTGTTGAACTTACTTTGACCACCAGCAGGTGTGTTTATTCTCAAACTTCTTTCCTGACGTCTTTTGTATTTCAATTGTCAATAGCAGTATCTCTAATAATACTGACCATCTTCCTTCAAATTGTATTAGGGCTTCCTTTCATGTTCCAATACATCTTTTAACATCTCTCGCTTGATTTTTTGTGGTTCTTTCCGATATATTGGTTAGTTTGGCTTTTTTACTTCGATGTCTAGTACAAGCAACTTATGTTGTTGACGTACTATGCATACTATCTCACTATCTATTACTTTGAAGTCCTTACATCCACATATATCTTTTTCTTGCTATGAAATAATCTATGTGGGAGTGATTTTGTACACTTTTGCACCTAATAAGTTTAGTTTCCATCTTTTGAAAGAATGCTGTTACTAATTTAAGCATAAAACCAGCTTCATTTTTAGTTCCAAAGCCTAGCCCATGGATCGCTCCAGGTCCTGTCTTGGAGTGGCCCACATGTGCATTCAAACCACCTCCTATTGTTACTTTATCCTCTGATGGAATATCACTCAGTAGGTCTCCTAATTGATCATAGAAATTTTTTCTTTCATTTTTACCCAACCCTGTTTGGGAAGCATATACAGTCACAACATCCAAAACATAGTTATTAAGGTACTAGTACACTTTAGAAGACCAAAAATAATAATTTTTTTCAAGAATTTTTTTCTCAGAACCTTTATTAAAAATGAACCTAAAACTTTTTACATATTAATATCTAACTCTTAGAGAGTACAAAAAATATATCTTTTTTCATTTATGCACGTACACTAATATTGTAGAGGCAAAAGTCGAGGCGTCGAAAAATGATGGCGGACAGTTAATCTCAGGATTGAGATATCTGAAACAAAAAAATCGTACTGCGTTTGAAAAAGGAAGGTTTCTACGTGACAATGTACCACAATTTGACCAAAAAATAAAAATTAAATACTTTTTAACCATGAAAAACTAAAGAAAAACCGGCGATTTTTTCACAAAAATTTTTCAAATTTCCGTAAAATCTATTTTTTGCGGAATTTCTCACTAACGGTGGTAAATTGTCACGTAAGAAACCTTCCTTTTTCAAATGCCGTATGATTTTTTTGTTTCAGAGATCCCACTCCTGAGATTAACTGTCAGCCATTGGAACTACTTTTTTTCGAGGCCTCGACTTTGGCGCCCTCTATAATATTAGTGTACGTGCATAAATGAAAAAAGATATATTTTTTGTATTCTCTAAGAGTTAGATATTAACATGTAAAAAGTTTTTTTGTACATTTTTAATAAAGGTTCTGAGAAAAAAAGAATGTGTGTGTGTACTTTGTACGCACGTAAGAAGTTATACTTCTATTATATGATTTCAACGAAATCAATATACTTTAAACAGTTTCTCTACTACTTTCCAAAAATTTTTATTAAAACAATACCAAAAATTAAAAAATAAAAGTATAAAACACACACAAACACATTGAAAAATGTCACAAATGATTCCTGAACAATAATAATTGTTGCCAAAAATTTTAATTAAATACGTATTTTCTGAAAAAAAAATATATAATAATATACTTACAATCAGTGGCAGCTGGTGACTCAAAAATTTGGTAGTTCTGCAGTATTTTTTGGTTTTTTTTTTAATTCAATATCTTTTAATCGTTGTATTTTACAACGAGGCTTTTAGTTTGATATTTTACACTATATATTTATTCATTATACATATATCTATTAAAAAATAATAAAGAACTTACCGATTTTCTTCTTTTCAAATTGAAGATAAATCCAATTATATCAAAAATAGCAATGGTACATTATGGCACACTAGTAATTGTTTTATAGTTTATGTTTTTAGTAGAATTTTATCGATAAATACGCGAAACTAAGGAATGCAAACGAAAAAACACTACAAACAAAATCGCCACAACAATAATTGCATTATAGGGTCTTACGAACTAACTACACACAGAGCCAAATATATTATTTTTTTTATAAATAAGCTCGATTCGTCGATTTTTTTTTTAAAGCAAACTTGTCTATAACTTTTTCATTAAAGTTTGGTATTTCTTTTATAAGTGTTTTTTCTACTGACAACATGGTTAATGCTACAAGTCGGTCTTCAGTCATGGAATTTCTCAAGAATGTTTTAATCCGTTTTAAACTCGAAAAGCACCTTTCAGCTTCTGCCGTACTCATGGGCACTGTAATTAGAATTTGAAGCAGTTTTACAGTTTCTTGAAAAGGCTCTGTTAAATTATTTTCAATTAAAAATTTTAAAAAAGGTATTGCCCCATTAATGTCTCTACAGTCTCTTCTAAAATAAATAACAGATAATTCAGTCTTCAAGCGCTCCCTATCTAAATTTGGATATGACGCGCAAGTCAGGCTTAAATTATCATCTGGGAAATTAGCACAATAATTATCAAATTGCTCAGGATAAAGCAATGAAGTTGCAAGTAGGTGATTTTTAAAAGCAAATCTATCATTTGCACAATTTATGATTATATCACAAACTTCGATAGATGCTCTCCGATGATCTACTGGACTGTTATCCTTCCGTAACCTTTTAGTTGGTAATGGTTCAACGCATAAACTAGAACCTTGGTCAATGGTATCATCTATTGAATTTCTAACTGAATTCATGTATCTTTCGAAATCTGTCACCTTTTTATTGATTTCCAAAGGATCCGTTTTAGTCTTTTGAAGGGCATTATACAAAACGTCTACTTGTGGCATTATGCGATGGAAAAATGTTAACCAAAAAACAAAATTTTGATCCAGTAGTATTCTTCGAATGGAAGACGCTGAACTACAGACAGCTGCCTTATCAAACGATTCTTCTATTTCTTCCATACATTCGATAAAAGAAGATCGATGTTCAAACACAACATTAACAGTTCGAATATTGAAGTTCCAGCGAGTTGGAGCGCCATGAGGAATTTTCTTTTGGACGATTGTATCTAAAACTGCCACTCGTTGTGGCGAATTTTTAAAAAAGGTAGGGATTTCATTTAAATTTCCAAAAAAAAGTCTAACTTGAGAGTTTTCGGAACAAGCCTTAGACATTATTAAATTTAATTGATGCGCGTAACAGTGTACAAAATGAGCAAATGGATATTTTTCTTTGATTCTGGCTTGAACTCCTGCGTGCTGTCCACACATGACCGCTGCCCCATCATAACTCTGAGCAATTAGTTTATTATTTGAGTTTTCCAGGATAGGATCCAAAACACTGAAAATGTTTTTGCTTAAAGTATCTGCATTTAATTTTGAAGGTACCAAATATGTCCAAAATCGTTCTACCGGTGCTCCATTTCGACAATATCTAAATACTACAACCATTTGTGATTTTGCTGAAATGTCTGTAGTCTCGTCGGCCATGACTGCTAGATATGGAGATTCCCGAATTTCCTCAAAAATTTTATCCTGGCATAATTCCAACATGCAGTCCAAAATATCATTTTGAATTTCTTTAGAAATGCCCTTAAAAACCGTCGATTCTTCCAAGTGTTGTGCTAAAGTTCTATCCAATTCAGCAGTAAAATTTATGAGGCCGCGAAAAATTCCAGGATTGTCGGATGTTTGTGTCTCGTCGTGTCCCCGAAGCGCCAATTCGAAAACACTACAAAATTTTATGCAGTCTATAATTTTTGAGAGAACATACCTATTTTTTGTTACAGCTTCATTGAATTTTTGAATATTTATCCAGTATGCAGAATCTAACTGTTCTTTAATATTCACGGAGCCTAATAAAGCATATTCCATTTGATTGTGCAAATGATGCTTAGAAGTTTCGTGCTTTTTTATTTTATCACTTAAATGTACTAAGTCTGTTACACCAACTTGCGTCCATGACTTATCACCTCCAAAGAGTACACAAGGAAAACAGAAAAGAGCGTTTTTTCTGTTGCAGCCACATATCCAACTATTTCTCGTATAAATATCGCAATTAAATTGTCGTTTGTAATTTTTCCCTCGGCTTGATCCTTCTTTTTCGATTTTAATATCCGGCAAAGGACGTCCTTTGCATTTTAATTCTAGTTTTTCGTCATAAGAATATTTAAAGAATCTCTTAACATTAATCAAATTATAAATAACATCCATCCTGAACAGCACTTTTATTCTCATATACTTAATATAAATACCGAATTACGTGCAGGACAACTTATTTTAACAGTCGTCGCGTCGCGATCACCGATTATTTAAAATTACAATAAACGTAGGTTTCTACACACTAGTTCGAACTGCGACAAATGCAGCTCAAATATTGCTTTCAGTCGTCGCCTGAAAAGTGTAGGCGAGGGTTGAGCGGGTGTTATCGGGGATATCTTTAACAGTTCACAGCTCGGAGTAGCACCGGTCCGGTCAAATAAGTGGGACTTGCTATCGCCATGAGATGCGACGGACGACAGATTAAAATAAAGGCGGCCATGCACGAAAACCATCTAAATGAATTTAGATTTTATAAGTAGTGATATTTTTTATTTAATTTTCAAAGTAATTTTGTTTGGATTATTTTGGTGGTTCTGCAGCTCCGCAGCACTTATATACCAACCGCCACTGCTTACAATCATAAAATCTATAAAAAAAATTAAAAAATAACAACTTGCTTGGGGTTTGAATCCACTTCACGTCTACCGCGCCGTACGAGAGTTGAAGCGATTTCCCAATACACCACATTCGCGTATACGTCATGTGGGAATATACACAACCTAAACGTTTACACCACATAAACTTTTTGACATTTTGTTTATTTATATGAATCAAATTATTAGTTTGATTTTTGTCGAATGTAAATACAACAAAATATAGAGTAAGAAAACGATATATTAGATAAAGATTTGTAGAAAGTTTGTTCGTAATCAGATTATGTAAATTAAAGCATTGCCTAGTTGCCTACTAATAGGTAACTACATTATTTTTTTTTACATTTTCCAAATAGGAAGATAATTTTTTATCGGAATACAACTGAAACATTTAGAATTACGTACCTGCGGCTTTTCAAAACTATTTAAAAAGTCACTATAATTATAAATTTGATTTTATTTCTGTCCTCACAACAATAAAAACTAATATATACAATATTTTTGTTTACCGATAACCTCCATATTGAACAATTATTGACAGATTATTTCAACACCCAATCAGAGCCCGTATAACGACTAATACCATACTGTCGGTGTGCGCATGCGCGCAGATCAATAAAATTTCACCCTCAATGAAATCGCTCCTAAAGAAGTATAACTTCAAAAATCTTAAAAAAATGCTTATTTTTGGCCTTCTAAAGTGTACTAGTACCACAATCGTCATATTATACAAACAATAAACCTAAATAGTATTTACTTAAATACTAAATATATCTTCATTTCATAAATCCTTAACAACTCAAATACAAAACAAAAATATTCAGAATAGGTTCGGGCAAAATATTTCTAACAGCTATAAATTGTCAACCTGTAGATGGACTACAACTGTCTTTTGATGGCTAAAGAAAACAAATCTGTTACGCCCATTTATTCTTCATGGTCATTTATTAGTCCCGGACCCAACAACACCATAACAACACAAGTTGGGCACAGCGTGGGAACTATGTGAATTGCACAGCCATCTGGTCCCGAATTCCAGAAATCCCCTAACAGTTCTTATGAAAAACAAAAGTGCTAGAAAAAATTTTTGTTTTAAATAAAAATAGTATATTCTCGTATTTTTAAATATACTCAGTGACATTAGAAGTGTTACACCCAGAAGGAATCATTTCTTGAACTTAATTTTTTGGCAGTACCATGACTATATTTAAGGCATGCTATGATAACAATATACCTAAATGTTTTATCTTTTACAGTTTTTGTAAAAATAAAGTTTTATCTTTAAATTTTTTTGTGAGAAAACCAATTGATAAAGACCGGTTAGTACAGATATTTTTAGTTATGATTCCGCAGTCTAATTGTATTCAGTGCAAGAATATGCCTCGAGTTCGAAGACACCAAAATTACCACCATTTTAGCGATTTTTACAGGGGTAGATATATTGCCTTAAAGATATGGTTTTGTCGTATCACGAAATTGGCCGTCATGTTAATTGTACGGCAATGACAGTTATGCGCAGGGCCGCCGAGAGGGCGGTACAGCCGGTACATTTTACCGAGGCCCGCCGATATAAGGGGCCCTGCGTCGACCAGACCAAAGACGTAATTTTTCCAGTTTTTTTTGCTCTTCCCTTCTCATGTCCATAATGCGTTTAATTAATACTCGGCTATATTTAATATTATGACCTTTAATCGATTTGGTTTAAAATTTTAACAGCATTAAATCACAGGAGTCAAGTACTACAGTGCAGTGTGCAGTCAGATAAAACTATGGTATGGATATGGAGATTAAAAATATATCGGGGCTTCTAGAAGAATTACAAAAAATCTGAAGAATCTATGTTAAAGAATCCAAATTAGTTCCAGCAACGTAATATTTCGCTGGGAAATATTTAATATTGTCATATAATAAGCAATTTAACCACAAGATTTAATGCGGAAAATAAAATTCATTCGCTATTTAAAATTTTATGGCTATTCTGAGATGAAGATGAAGACAATATTAAAAAAAAATTATATATGTATTGCGCGAGTTTTATAAAGAAGACATCAGTGAAGAATTGATAGATGAAATTTTTTATTTGAGAGCGATATACACGGATCATATTGGTGAATCTCAACTTTCTCCAATAGATTTGCTTAATAAAATAAAAATCTCAAATTTGAATCGTTATTGCGTTAAGAATATTGTGCACATTACCGTTGACAGTCAAAGCAGAAAGAACCTTAAGGTTTCTTTTTCGCATAAAAATGCTATGAGGTAATGATAGCTACAATGAAATAGGATCGGTTAGCTACCTATCAACTTTGTGAATTGAGAATGATTTGGTAAAATCATGCGATTTTTCGAAAATTAGAGACATTTTTGTCGATCAGAAAACTCGAAAAACACTTGTATTATAAATATTTTCACTATTATAAATATAATCAAAATTTAATAGAATTTCTATTTGAAATATTTCTTATTAATAATTTTATTTCTATAAAAATTAAACAATTTTTTTCGCTCTTCACTTTTTGCCGGGGCCCGCTCATCCCTCTCGGCGGCCCTGGTTATGCGAGGACAAACGAAGGTAGAGGAACACGAAGAAGACCAACTGGTCAACCGAGGCGTACCACAGGGCGTCAAGATAGGCGCTTTAGACTCCTGGGTCTGAGAGACCGTTCTGCTACTACGAGTCAAATAGCTGACCAATGGTTTGGAGTAGAAGGTAGACCTGTTACTAGACGTACCCTATACTCTATACCGTAGGACCGTATCATTTGAGCCTTTGAACTGGTTGCATTCCGCCCACCACGAGTGCTTCCTTTGACTGCGGACCACTGTCCTCAACGTTTGAATTGGTGCAGAGAACGGCAGCATTGGGTGGCAGAATGAAATAATGCAGCATTCAGCGATGAATCGCGATTTTGTTTAGGTAAGCATGATGGTCGTAAGATGATAAGACGCCGCCATACGACGCCTTATCGCCAGACGATAAGTCGACGAGATATCGGGTTCGCTGTTTTAAGAGGCATCTACACAGGACAGTTGGAGTAATGGTTTTGGGGGTTAATGATTATGAGAGCCGATTACCACTTTTGTTTATCCAGTTTACTGCCTTATCTAGACGGCCGTCGAAACGCCCTTTCTCAGGAAGACAACGCACGTCCCCATATTGCTCGTCAAACTATGGACTTTTTCCAAGAAGCTGGCGTTAATTTTTTGCCGTGGCTACCGCGTTCGCTGGGTTTAAATCCTATCGAACATGTGTGGGATATGATGGGGAGGAGACTGTCCACTTTGCACCATCCTCCACAGACTCTGGCACAGTTAATCCATGAAATTCAAGTTGCTTGGAACGAGGTGCCACAACCAGATATCGGTCATCTCATTTTGTGAATGCCTAGACGTGTACAGGAGTGTATTCAGCTAGTGAGTCGCCAAACACATTATTAATTTTTTTTGATTACATGTCAATAAAAAGTCTTGCCAATGTTATCGTTTCATTCTTAATGAAAATGTAATCCGTTGCCAATAAGTTAAGTTCCAGAAATGATTCCTTCTGCGGGTGTAACACTTCCAATGTTACTGAGTATATGTATGACATTTAGATCTGACGGTGATTCTCTTTGACGATATTTTTTTTTTCAAAAATTCAGAATATTTAAGATAAAAAACAAAAATCATCCGGAGTATCCAGTTACTTAATTTCACTCACGTCCTTTCAATCAAGAACACATAAATTGAGAATTGGACTTTATGAGAAGATGCCTACAAATCACCAAAGAGGATAGAATAAGAATAGAGAAAATATCCCAGCAAACAGGTTTGAGCCCAGTTACGTGATGATTACGTTAAATTTACGGCAAATTTCAACGAATACGTAACTCGGTGATTTATGACGGGAAAAAAACTTATTTCAGTGCCAAATCATTCTTCTATATATTAGTGCTTCCTTTATACATGTTTGACATTAGAATAATATAAAATCATATTGACGAATATAGTACATGTTTTTTATAATAAGTGTGAATGTCGGTTACATCGCAAAGGTACGTTTATTTCACGTAATAATCACGAAACAGAAAAATAACTTCATTTGGTTAAATTTTGAGAAATATTTGGGAAAACAAAATTTTACAACGGTGTTGGTTAAATACGTATCGCTTGAATTTTACTCACTGTATTTTATGAACGTCGAAAAATTTGATGTATTTCAGGTAAAAGTTTTAAATAATACCAATATTTAAACAAAAAGTTTATGATTTCGCTTTTAAAATCATTTAGCATAACTATTTCAATTCCAACCTTGATTTGAAGCTATTTTTGCTATTTTTTTCTTTAAAAATATCACAGGAGCTAAAATGATGTTGAGTCTAATTTTCAAATCGCGTGAGGTGATGACGTACTAGCAAGCCTTTCTCCTCCTTTTAATACTATCACGTGACCACGGTACATGATTAACATAGTTGGTTCGAAAACTAAATTAATCGATTTATCGAATAATAGATACGTTTCGATAGGATTATTTTTTTATATTATTCTGGTATTGAAATAGATTTTTAGTAAAACCAATTAGTTAATAGTAGAACAAATTTAAAAACAAAAAGAAAATACGTAATACTAATTTAAAGTAAGTAGAATAGTTTAAGTGTAATTTCAAAATAATCGATTTTTATAATCGATGATCATAACCTCTAATATCAGCTTCTCACCTCACATTTCTCACAACAAAAAGTGAAACGTGAAGAGCTTTATTTCCCTCGCTTTATTTTAGGCGAGTTTATTTATAATAATGTCTTTCGCGTATTAACGTTTACCTCACTGCTCGAGTGTGTGTCTAGTGCGAAAGTGTCGAAGTGCCCTCCTCGAAATAAAAAGTGACCTGTGTTGTGTTTTGTGTTGGCAAATTTTTTGGGTGAAGTCGAGTTCGCTCCGCTTCGTTCAGGTATATTTTAGAAGGATACGAATTGGCTCCCGCATGAATGCGGGTAGGCTCTCATATAATCGCGGTAACATTAGACATAGTTGCCAAATCGTGTAATATTTATACTGCTTAGGAAATTTACATAGTGATATAGACTTTTTATAGAAAAATTATACTTTTAGACAAATACTTTTAGAGTTTGTTTTAGTTCAACATTGGCATATGTGGACATTTACATAGTGATATAGACTTTTTATAGAAAAATTATACTTTTAGACAAATACTTTTAGAGTTTGTTTTAGTTCAACATTGGCATATGTGGACATTTACATAGTGATATAGACTTTTTATAGAAAAATTATACTTTTAGAGTTTGTTTTAGTTCAACATTGGCATATGTGGCAATTTTAACACAAATTATCGGTGTCGGCCGGTATGCGCTCGACCGTTTTGCGCTCTTACCTGAAATCGGCCGGTTTGCGCTCTACACTCTAATACCCGAAAGTTAAGTTAGGACCGAAGGGTTAGGTCTTCGTCCTTTCCAATAGATATTTCTAGGAAGGTACCTGTTTCTAACAAAATGAGAAAATTTGAAAGAAGTGACAACGCTGGGTGATATTTTCGACATGTTTAGGTAAAATAAATTTTGTCTATGGGAGCCAATTCGGACTCTACCTTTTTTAGTTCAGGTAAAATTCTTACCATTGGGAGCGAACTCGACCCCGTCCAATTTTTTAATGTGTCTTTAGGTCGGTACCATTTTTGGTTCATTATCTTGTATAATCAGGGCCGGCGATAACGGGCCTGCAAGGGATGTACTGCAGGCGGGCGCCCCTGTTTGGAGGGCGCCAAAATGAGCATTTTTTCTGCTGGTGCTATACAAAATACTAATTTAAAAGAAACCGAAGGGCGCCTATGCTAGTTTGGCAGGCGGGCGCCTTATACTCTAGCGCCGGTACTGTGTATAATAATTATACAAGACAAATGTTTTAAAGTCTCTAAATTCTACTAAATAAATACATTGTTAATAATTTATATGCTTGTTTTATTTATATCATATGAGGTTAATAATTACGTGATTCATAAGTTAATTAAGGTCGAATTATGTATGTGAACCGAGGACGTATCTTTCACGTGAATATTAATATATACATTCCCTAAAAGATACGGTAATCAACACGTATTTGCAACGTGAATTTTCCGAAACATTTTATTGCTATTTAAGGTAAATAACACGTCTATTAAAGACGAGTTATTCACGTAATTTAAAGACGTATTTTCAATGTGACATTCCAACCAAATTTTCACGTGAAATTCACGTAAACAATTTACGTATATTGGTGAAAAATGTACCCAAAATTCACGTAATTAACACGTCGGTCTGTTTGCTGGGATGGAACAGAATGGAAGTAGAATGCTCAATTACCAAAAAGTTGGAAAAAGCGTTGATTAAAATGGAAAACAGAGCCCTGAAACCGGGCATGTACAAAGAATGCCAGAGCACAGGTGACCGAAAAGAATATTGGACCAGGACCTGCCGGGAAGAAGACTTAATCTCATAATATCAAGTACTTAAACTTATTTATTACTTGTGTAAAACTGAGATATAATATTCCTTAACCTTTGCATAATTGCATATTTTATGAGCATATGCGCCTTTAGTAAATTTAATTTTTTCTGTTAAAATTAAATAAAACATTGTATATATAAAATGTTCATATTAATATTAATACCGGAACTGTGTAGTTAACAATTGGCGACCCGTAAAAATTTGCATAAGTACTCGTATTAAACGTGTATTTATTGATCCGTTTCAAACGTCACAAGTACAAATATAATTTTATAGAATATATTATTGGGAAATAAAACTGTTTTTTGGATTCTACCATTACAAATTATAATATGTACTTGAATCCGTGGATTGAATAGAGAAAATCGAAAATTGAGTGGAGGTTTACAATATTAGAAATTATTATTTAGACCAGGACGGATCTGTTTTGAGGTGGATGTGAGAGGTGGCATTCGGATTTTTGCAGATAAAATTAGGTGACAACTTCAGTAATTATAATTGACTTATGCTCCTTCTCAAATATGCCCGGAACATTAATAAAAAAATTAAAATATTTAAAAATTTCGAAAAACATGGATTTTTTTCAACTTTCATTGCTTATAACTTTAAAACGATTCATTTTGGAACAAAGTCGTACAGAAATAAAATAAAAATAATTAAATATATGATATAGGACTGGTTTAAAATGTCTTAATTTATTACCCTTTCTGCAAAATAGCAATAAATACAAAATAAGGTTGCACTTTGGTTGCACTTAAAACCTTCGTAATTAGCTTAGAAAATTCTTACAACATACTTAATCCGTCCACCAAATTTCATTAAAATCGACATAATAGATTTTACATAATTATTTTATCTAAATTTTTTTTAAAAAGTTCAAATTTTTTAAAAACTTTCTGAACAAAAAGTAGACCATTTAGAAGTTTGCTAATTTTTTTACATATCAATAGGCGCTCTACCTATCTAATACACTTTACAGAATTAAAATCGGATTATTTAAGCGGCATCAGCACTGTTTTAAATTTATAAACAATTTTTTGGCTTATAAACAAATATAGTGAGGACGTTTGAGATTGAATAAATTAATTTTCTCGAGAATGAGCGACTCTGGAGATAAATCCCGAAACAGGTCGATTTTTATATGTAAATTATAATTTTTTGGCATAGGTATACATATATCATACTAGTGACGTCATCCATCTGGGTGTGATGACGTAATCGATCATTTTTTTAAAATGAGAATAGGGGTTGTGTGCTAGCTTATTCGAAAGGCTATTCAATTCTCTATTTATTAATATAGACATTAACATAATTATTTTTACAGGGTGCTCAAAACATTTTTTTAATTAACTAAGACAAAAAGAAGAAAGTATACAATTTATTTAATTCTAAATGAAGAGCACAGGGGAAAAACAAGAAATGTCACTTTTTCATGTATTTTGGCTTTTCTCGCCATGTGGTAGCAAAAACTGAGTACTATCGACTAGGACTAGACTATCGATCCAGAACAATAACCAGAAATTTTTATAAATTTTTTAAGAATTTGTATCCAGGCGAAGGACCAGGATTGCCCGCACGCCACTGGACAGAAATAAGGAATGTTAGCACTTTTTTGGTGCATTATTAAATTAATAATAAAATTAAGTTAATATAGATTAATAATATATTAAGATTATAGACTAATAATTGCTAGAATTCTGCTAAGAATCTCCTAAGTAGTTTTTAGATATCATAAGAATTAAACCTTTATTGGTGTTTATCTCAATATGTATAAAATGTGACATTCCTTATTCCTTGTTTTCCCCTGTACTCTTCAAATACATTTTACTGTTGTCATAAAACAGAAAAAATGTTTATTTGATAAATAACTGAAAAATGAATTTATTCCAACTCAATTGTCCTCATTGTATTTGTTTATAAGCCAAAAAATTGTTTATCACTTTAAAGCATTTAGTCCTGTCGCCAGGGGGGGGGGGGTACAACGGCCTTCTTAATTCAGATGGACTTACCCAAGTTTTTTTTATGTATTTTGACCCGTAGAACACGAATTTTTTGGGTAACAGTTGGTCCGGATGTCGATAAGATTGTTATAAACAAAGAAGTTGAGGAATTACATAACAGCGATTTCTCGCAAAACAAAACATTTTTTTGTATTTTTTGGGTCATTCTAACCAAAAAATGTTTCTACAAGTTTTTTCGTAGGATGCATAGTTTTCGAGATAAACGCGGTTGAACTTTCAAAAAATCGAAAAATTGCAATTTTTGAACCCGAATAACGTTTGAATAAAAAATAAAATAGCAATTCTGCTTACCGCCTTTAAAAGTTTAAGTCAAATTATATCTGTTTTGAATATTTGCATTGCTAAAAATTTATTTTTTGATTGTTAAAAAAAGCTATAAACACATAGTGTTTCCCGTGCCTAATACATGCGTTTTAATGCATGCTACTTAGAAATAGCCCCGCTTGCACTTTTACCTCCTCTACGTACTCGTTCGATTTTAAATGAGAAATCATTGAAACATCACTCAAGCACTAGGTGTTTATAGCTTTGTTTTAACAATAAAATAATACATTTTTAGCAATACAAATAATTAAAACCGATATAATTTGACTTGAACTTTCAAATGCGGTAAGCAGAATTGCTATTTTATTTTTTAATCAAAAGTTTTTCGGGTTCAAAAATTCCAATTTTTCGATTTTTTGAAAGTTCAACCGCGTTTCTCTCGAAAACTATGCATCTTACGAAAAAAATTGTAGGAACATTTTTTGGTTAGAATGGCCCAAAAAATACAAAAAAATGTTTTGTTTTGCGAGAAATCGCTGTTATGTGATTCCTCAACTTCTTGGTTTATAACAATCTTATCGACATCCGGATCAACTGTTACCCAAAAAATTCGTGTTCTACAGGTCAAAATACATAAAAAAAACTTGGGTAAGTCCATCTGAATACAGGAGGCCGTTGTACCCCCCCTGGCGACAGGACTAATTGCTGAGGCTGCCTAAATAATCCGATTCTGTAAGGTGTATTAGATAGGTAGAGCGCCTGTTTATATGTAAAAAAATTAACCAGCTTTTAAATGGTCTACTTTTTGTTCAGAAAGTTTTTAAAAAATTTGAACTTTTTTAAAAACATTTAGATTGCAAAGTTATTATGCACAATCTATTAGATCGATTTTAATGAAATTTGGTGGACGATTTAACTATGTTGCAAGAATTTTCTAAGCGAATTACGAAGGTTTTATGTGCAACCAAAGTGGTTGAAAAACATTGAATAAAAACAGGCTTATTTTGCCCCCTTATTTTGTATTTATTGCTATAGAAAGGTTAATAATTTAAGACATTTTTAACCGGACGATTATCATACAAAATTCAATAATTATCTTTATTTTATTTCCCCACGACGTTTTTCCAAAATGAATCGTTTTAACGTTATAAGCAAAGAAAGTAGAAAAAAATCGATGTTTTTCGAAATTTTTATATTATATTTTAATTTTTTTATTAATGTTCCGGGCCTATTTGAGAAGGAGCATAAGTTAATTATTATTATTGAAGCTGTCACCTAACTGTATCTGCAAAAATCCGAATGCCACCTCGCACATCCAAAAATACAGTCGAACCCGCTTATTGGAATAGCCTTCGTGCCAAGTAAAAGTATTACTATAACCGGGATATTCTAATAACCGATCATTACAAGGAGAAGAGTTCAAAAGTTCCGTGTGGCTCAAAGGGCGTGCTATGTTGGGCGTTTGACTAAAGGTACGATTCCGAAAGAGGCTGCAGAGTGCAGACCGCAAACCGCAGACTGCAGCGACAGTGTCGTCTGCGATCAGACCAATTCCGAGCAGAACTGCACTGCATCTACATAATATCGACAACAGCATTGCACGATGGGAATTTATAATAGTATAATATTAAAAGTCGTATAAGTAGGCTGTCAGACGCAATGAACAACGATGAATTAATGTTATACCTTTTGATGGAAGAAGAAGATGACGACGATCTTTTACTTTTGCATTATAAAAGAAAAAGGAAGTCAACTAGGTCTCTATTTAAAAATAGACAATTTGAAGGAAGCTTGCGTCGTAAATATCTGAATATTTAACAATAAAACACTGAAAACGTTTGTTTTCTATACCTCCACAAAATGTATTATAACTATGTGACTACAGCTGTTTCGGAAGTATAAAAAACAAACGTTTGCAGTGTTTTATTGTTAGATAAAATGAACTTCCATCAAGTAACGGTCGAATCAATCAATTATTTAACTGAATATTTTGCTATACAATTAATTAATTGCTCTTCTTATTCATTTGAAATACTCATCTTCAAAAGAAATTCAATTCTTTTCACTTTTCAGTCAATTTGAAAACAGCAAAAATACGTGTTGTCACTCTGCGGTCGGCGACACTACTGGTTTTGGTGCAGTCCTGCCTGCGGTCTGCGGTGGCGACGTTCTGCGTGCGGCGGCGACAGTGCCGCTCTATTCGACATCAAGCTCATAAGAAACCATATGAACCAGTAGGTCTGTCGCTTCGGTCTGCGGTCTGTGGTTTGTAGTTTGCGGTTTGCGGTCTTGTTCAGAATCGTACCTTAAGAGACAAGATCCCAATGGGCTGATGCTGTAGAAAGAATAGCAACACTGAAGTGGAGCTGGGCAGGTCACGTGGCTGAAATGACATATAACGTTACAGCAAAAGAAGAAAAAGAGAACGTACCCAGATAAAATTACTTGGAATGTTAGCTAAGTGAACAATGGAACCGCAGCCTTGAAATAAGACGACGCATTGAGATGGCCAGAACCTCTTTCAGTACGATGAAAGCAGTATTATGCAACGGAGAACTGCGAATAGAACCTAGGACTAGAGAAGACAGATAATACGTAGCATCTGACTACTCCTTTTATATGGAGTTAAAGCCTGGGTAATTACGAACGCAACTGCAAAAAGACTTGCCAGCTTTGAAATGTGGTATTATTGAAGAAGGTGGAAAATAGCATGGACACAAAACGTACCAAACACGGAAACATTAAGAAAGATGGAAAAGGAAAAAGTTAATACCATGAACGAAAGAACATAAAAGCTACTTTTGTCATATATACTAAGAAATTCAGGGCCCCCGTAATAACTACTGGCGCCTGTGTGCAAAAAAGGATTTTGGCGCCCCTTTTGATAATGGGAATTTTGAGGGCAAAAACATTTTGCTAATGTTTTGTTATTTGTTTCTTTGAAGGTAGGTAGGTAGGTGCTTTAAATAAAGCAAAATAGGTACAAATAACACCATAGCAAACCTTAATTGAATAAGGTTTAAGGGGCTTTATTGAATAAATTCTGCTGGACCATCTTATCACACTTACAGGGTTTAAACTTAACCCAATAACATTTTTTCTCACCCCACCCACAACATCCCACCTTTTTGTGGATGACGAACCCAGAGTACCGCGATTTTCAAGTTTTGTTCATTCAGACGGGACAGTATCGTCGCCCCCGTTAGCGAAATTGAATCGCTTTTTTTTAAGGGCGTCATCAACATTTTTCTTCATTTTTATTTTAATGAAGTTTTTGGTTCATTATTGTTACTGGAGCCATCAGTTTGTTTTAAAAGTGCAGCTGTTCAACGCTACTTTCTATGCCAAAACTTTGTTTGAAATATTTGGTTTGTTTTGAAAGGATTGATGACGCTGATGAAAAGTTTTCTTTAATTTCCCGAAAGTTTAGATTTGGTCACTTAAGCCCATTCAAAAAATACAGATTCAATTATTCCCATTCGATTTTTTTGCTCAAACTTACTCAAAAAGAGGCCCCTTATAACAAATCGACAGGGTGCCAGGCGGTGCTGTTGTCAAAAAATTGTTTAAACAATTTTTTTAAACAAATTCACAAAAAAAATTTTTCATTTCGAACAAATTTTTTTTAGATAACTTGTAGGCCTCGATCTCGCGTAAAAAAAGTTAATTAATAGCAAGCTGAACATTTGTTAATAGCGTAACAGTCGACAAACTTTGATGTACGGGAACACTGGAACAGGGAATGTTTTAATTGTGGAACAGGTTAAAAATTTTGAACGTCAGACTATGAAAACGTCCCATGTATTTTGTCGGACAGAACTTCCGATTGACTTGTTACCCTTTCATTAAACTCTCATGCAAAAATCAGACTGCTATTTACTACTAACATAATTCTTATCATTTAACATGTTCTACGTGTCGGACTTGTTAAAATGCCAAGTTGGTGATAAATACCAGTCTGATTTTTGCATGAGAATTTAATGAATGGGTAACAAGTCAATTGGAAGTTCTGTCCGACAAAATACATGTGACTTTTCGTAGTCTGACGTTTCAAATTTTTAACCTGTTTCAAATTTTAAACTTTCCATGCTCTAGTGTTCCTATACATCAAAGTTTATCCGATTAGACACCGTTAAACTACTAACAAATTTTCAGCTTTAATCAACTTTTTCTGGTGTGCGGGATCCAGGTCTACTGGGTCATTCTGAGTAGAAAAGACCCCTTGTCATTTTTTTCTAAAATTGATTGTTGTTGAGTTATACGCAATTTAAGATTTGAAAAATGCGAAAGCGGCCATATAACTCGACAACAATCAATTTTAGAGAAAAATCACAAGAGACCTTTTTTGCTCAGAATGACCCAAATTATCTAAACAAAAGTTCAAAGTGAAAAAATTATTTTTGTGAATTTGTTTAAAAAAAATTGTTTAAACAATTTTTCGACCAAGGTACCGCCTGGAACCCTCAGAATTTGTTATAAGGACGTCTTTTTGTGTAAGTTTTTGCAAAAAAATCTAACCGAAATAATTTCGCTAACGTGGGCAACGATACAGCCTGGACTATAGCGCTAATTGTTAATAATTAAACACAACAGCTTTGTAATAAAATAATGACAAAAATTTCTTCAGGATCTTCATGGAGGGGTTTTAGACTTTGATTTGACTTTATAATTCACTTTTTGACTTTCATAATTATAATTTTTAATCGAATTATTAAGCCTTAGAAATGGCCATTTTCACATTTTTTAAATTTTAAATCGCGTATAACTCGACAACAATCAATTTTAGTGAAAAATGACAAGAGATCTTTTTTTACTAAGAATGACCCAAGTGATCTAAAAAAAATTGTTCGAAATGAAAACATTATTTTTGTGAATTTGCTTTAACAATTTTTCAACCACAGCAACGCCTGGCACCCTGCGGATTTGTTATAAGGACCTCTTTTTAAGTAAGTTTGTCCAAAAAAATCGAATCGGAATAATTTCGCTAACGGGGGCGGAGATACAGCTCGGTCTAACTAGTTATTTGATGAGTATGCGATTTTTAAATCTTGTCGATTCATCATTTGAGTTCCACATAATCGTTCGCTTATCGATGAGATAGAATTACCGTCCACACACTATTGCTCAACCAATGTAAAACCTACATAATATCTGGAATTTTTCCACGAAATCAGGATATAGTTAGGTATTTGTTATCTACAGAATGGGTGTTTGTTATTTTTATAGCGGGATTTTTTATTTTGTGTCTATAGAAAAACTAATAATGCCATCCAAACAGAATAAAACTGAACTATTTAATTTCTCAAATTTTATTTTAAAATTAATTTTTGCTTTTTGATTTTTTTGTAAATATTTTTGCAATTTTTGATCCTCTGTTTTGGCGCCCCTAAAGGATGGCGCCCGTGTGCATTGCCCACTTTGCACATATGGTAGCAGGGGCCCTGAAGAAATTAGAAATATGAGTTGATGCGATTGGTTATGCAAAGGAAAGTGCAAGGAAAAGAGGTCGAGGGAGACGACGTACGTCCTGGTTGACAAATTTAAAGCAGTGGAGGGGAAAAACAACAATAGAACTCTTCAGAACCACTGCAGACAAAATAAAATAAGTCCTGGTGACTGATGATCTCATCATCATCATTAATGGCGTTACAACTCTTCGTTAGTCTTTGCCGCGTTTACTATTGCCTTCCATGTTTGTCGGTCCTGTGCCACTATTTTCCATTGTCTCCACTGTTAGCGTCCATGTTTCGCTTCCATAAGTGACTGCTGGTCGCGTATGATGATCGCCAATGTCACTTAAAGCAGTGGTTCTCAACCTTTTTGAGTCATGTATCAGAAAATTCTTTGAATTATTTTTGGTACCACCTACCTGAAATACCTATTAAGTTAGGTCTTCTTCTTAAAGTTCCATCTCCTATCGGAGGTTGGATATCATAATGGCTATGGTCACTTTGTTGGCTGCTGCTCTGAAGAGTTGTAATGAACTACAGTTAAACCATTCTCTAAGGTTCCTCAACCAGGAGATGCGTCTTCTTCCTATGCTTCTTCTTCCTTGGATCCTTCCTTGCATAACAATTCTCACCAACTCATATTTTTCTCCTCTGGTAACATGACCCAAATATTCCAGTTTTCTTGTTTTTATACTGTTCATAATTTCTAACACCTTATTTAAACGTCGTAGCACTTCAACATTGGTGATCCTTTGAACCAGAACTGAATTTTCAATATTCTTCTGTAACACCACATTTCGAACGCTTCTATTTTTTTATGTGTTGTCTCTTCAATGTCCAAGCTTCCATTCCGTATAGTAATATAGAAATAATGTAGCATCTTAGAGCGCTCAATCTGAGAGGAAACTGAAGGTCTTTGTTTGTAAGCAGTGTCTTCATTTTTGTAAATGCTTGCCTTGTAGTTTCAATTCGGACTTTAATTTCTTTGCTTTGGTCATTTTTGTCATCAACCCAGGTTCCCAGATTTTTGTATGTATTTACATTTTCTATTTGGGTTTGGTCTAACATAGGGTGACCAAATCATAAACTTGAAAAAACGGGACACGTCCAAGGAGCAGTAGCGCACCTAGAATTTTTCTCTGGGGGAGGGGGTTGGCTTGGGCGTCGAAATTTTTTTGTATTGTTTGTGAAAGACAAGTTACATTCTTCTACTATTCTTTATATATTTTTCATATGTCCTGGGGGAAAGGGGGTTCAGCCCCCAAAACCCCCTGGGTGCGCCACTGACAAGGAGCGATACCCAACAGGTAGGGGAGATTGAAACACGGTCTTTTAGCTAATTTATGGCCTATACTTTGGAACTTTGAATGTGTAATTTACGTACGATCAAGACTGTGAAACAAACAAAAAAATAAAAAACTCTGCCAGAATGACATGGATTAACAACCAGTCAGAACAAAACAGGGAAGAATACAAAATAGCGAGAAACAAAGCCAATTCAACAAATAAAAAGAATAAAAAAGACAGAGAAAACCATAAAATACAATAATTTTACAAAAAAGTCAGAGCAACAAAAAATACGCCCAGCATTAAAAAAAGAGGACTAACAAACCAAAAAAGAGAAATCGTGTTTGAAGACAAACAGATCAGCAGAATATGGAAAGAGTATTACGAAAAAATGCTATTCACTATGAAGGATACACACTGCGATGAAGAAGTAAGGCCGTACGCCGTACAAGATAAGGACGAAGTAGAAATTTTCACAGAAGAAGACGTACAAAAACAAATATTAAAAATCTAGAACACAGAATCGAGAAGGAAGAGAATTACATAAAGAAATAAACCAGCCGATAAAACAAAAAGTATGAACAAAACAGACTATAGAGCAAGAATTACAGAGCAAGAACTTTATTAAGCAGCACATATAACATTCTAGCAAACATGCTAAATATTAAGTCTTATGTTTTAATCATGTGCTGAACGAATATTAGGAGAATACCAGAACGGGCTCTAACCGGTGAGGTCAACAAATATTTCTATACATACAGTGGAGCAAATAGTTCAAAAGTCGAGAGAATACAACAGAGAAATGTATAATATTCATGGATTTCAAAAGCGCTTTTGATACAATCAATCGGACGAAAATGATGGAAGAGCTAGAGAATGTTGGAATCCCAAAAAAATGAAGACATATGCTAACAGTGAGCCTAAAGAACACCAGAGAAAGGATCAGTTTCAACGGAACAACTTCTAAGGAGATTAATGTAAACAAAAACAAGGTGACTTTATCTCTCCGACATTATTTAATCTGATATTGAAAGTAATCATGAAGAGGACAAACTTTGCAAACAAAAACATTATTACAGATCAACTTCAATTAGTAGCATATGCAGTGATGATCTAGTCATCATAGCGAAGGCGAAGATAACACTTATAAAAGCAGTTGGAAAAGTACATAAGGAAGCGAAGAGAATAGGACTAGAGATAAACCATCACAAAACAAAGTACATGACGATAGGGAAAGATGACACAATTCAGAAATAGCTTATAACACAGAACCATAAAAAACTGTATCCACCTTTAGCTACTTGGAAGTAACAACAACAAACCGAAGAAAGACCCGAGAAAACAGAGGAAAGAATTCTGAAAGGCAGAAAAATATATGGAACGAATAGAAATTTGCTGAGAAGCAAAACTCTTAAGTATAATAGGAACCTATATAAGTCCTTAATAAGACATGTTGTTACATATGGGATGGAAACAACGACGATTAACAAGAAAGAAGAAGTTAGCCTTCTGAAATTTGAAAAAAAAAATAATGAGAACAATACTGGACCACAATGTAAAAAAGCGAGAGAAATAAGAATGCAAACAAATGCCGAAATTGAACAAAAATGAAAGAGAGAAAATATAGTCAGATACAAAAATCAACCCAACGCAAATACGGGACATTTAGGCGTCCCGAGAGACTTTTTCGGGACCACGGGACAAATCGTTAAAAAACGGGACAATCCCGTTTTTACGGGACGTTTGGTAGCCCTAGTCTAACATTAACCTTTCATTTCCATGTTGCGTTTTTGAGACAATCATACATTTAGTTTTTTTCTTGTTTATTTTTAGTCCATATCGAATGCAATAATCGTTAATTCTATTTAACAATTCTCCTAGCGATTCCAGGGTGTCTGTCATTATAACGGTGTCATCAGCGAATCTTATGTTATTTACTATTCTTCCGTTTATAGAGATTTCATCACTTAGTTTCGCTAATTAGTTAATAGTTAGGTAAACTAATTAATTACAAATATGCTGGATTTTGGCTGTTTTTGTGTTTTGTGTACCACCGCAAATAATGATATGTACCACCAGTGGTACATGTACCACAGATTGAGAACCCCTGACTTAAAGAATGAAGCACACGAAGAAGATAAGCTTCTGTCTTAAGTCATACCAATACATCCCTTTCACTAAACATTCCACCCAAAAAGGAAATATTTGCTTTTTTTTATTTCTATTTGACGTATTTGTGAACCTTTTCATTTCTAATTTCCCAATACTATCCAAACTTCTTCAAAAATCCGATGTGGTCTAACTGAATAAATCTTCTTTCTTTATATATTTTCTGCTGTCTGTAACGTCGTTTTTTGGATATTTCTTTATGTTCTTGTTTATGATTACCTCTCCAAAACTTATACACATAGTTCTTTTTTAAGTGATCCACCCTGTAGATAGGTAAAACAGTCGATAACAGTAGGTAGTAGTTCTAGTAGCGATAGGAAGTTGACGATAAACAAACACATTACAGTCAGCTGACATATAAAGGACCTCTTCTCTTGAGGACACGACCATGTTTTTACAAACATTCCCGAAAATTCTTTTTAATCTGGAAGGAAAAAAATGTTTTAAGTGCGTTTCTACCCACCTATCAGTTTCAGGGTGATTCCTAAAGAGCAAACCGTCGAAACACACAGTTGTTGGTTGAAGTTGAAAGTTTGCATCGTTAGTCAGTTGAGTTTTCAGTTGCGCTTGTTCACTCGACCTATGTGGTTGGTTGGTTTATTTCTGCTGGAGCGTCTCTGCCAATACGCAAATAGCGCGGGACTCTCGTTTTTCGAAATATTATGTGCCGAAAAAGTGTGCTGAGTTTTGTGAGTGTACATTTTGGTGAATATTAAGGATATTTTATTTGCTACGGATGGCGATTACGTCGGTGTACAGGGTAAGTTTGATTTTTTTTTATGAGAAGATGTGATGTTTATAGGAGTTTATATGAAGTTTCTGAATAGTGTTCGGGATTTAAACACAATAACAAAGTATTAGAAGTTAAATTTATCAAATTATAAACACTATTTTATGACTATAAACACAAATTGATACACTATTTTATGAGGTACACAAGTTTTTTCAATTTAATTTTTTGATTGGGATTAGCCACCATTTTATGTGGTACAAAGGCTTTTTCAGTTTACTTTTTTAGTTGGGATTAAGCCACGATTTTACTTTTCAGTTAAGTATATTTGACGTTTCGATTTTCACTTTGGAAATCGTTATCAAAAATGGTATTTTGATAACCATTTCCGAAGTAGAAATAAAAACGTCAAATAAACTTAACTTCAAAGTAAAATTGTGACTTATTTCCAACTAAAATAGTGAGTTGCATTAAGATGTCATAAGAAAATAGCTTCAGAACAATAATGTTTTTCAATGGTCTTCAAGCAAACATTAACTATTAGGTCTGGATCCCGCGCATGAAAAAAAAGTTGATTAATAGCAAGCTGAAAATTTGTTAATAGCTTAAGGGTGTCTAGTCCGACAAACTTTGATATATGGGAACACTGGAACAGGGGAAGTTTTAATTGTGGAACAGGTTAAAAATTTGGAACGGCCAGACCACAAAAACGGCACATGTATTTTGTCCGACAAAACAGACTTAAACTCTTCGAACAGAGATTAAACTCTCATGCAAAAATCAGACTGCTATTTATCACCAAATGGGCGTTTTAATGAGTGGAACATGTAGAATATGTCAAATGACAGGAATTATGACAGGTGATAAATAGCAGTATGATTTTTGCATGAGAGTTTAATCTCTGTTCGGAGAGTTTAAGTCTGTTCTGTCGGACAAAATAAATGTGCCGTTTTCGTGGTCTGAGCGTTCCAAATTTTTTACCTGTTCCACAATTAAAACTTCCCCTGTTACAGTATTCCCATATATCAAAGTTTTTTCGACTAGACACCCTTAAGCTATTAACAAATTTTCAGCTTGCTATTAATCAACTTTTTTTTCATACGCGGGATCCAGACCTATATGTAGTCTTTATACATTTAAAAGATGGTAGAAGTCAGCGAAGAAAACTAAACTATCCCTAAACACAAAAAAACACAATTCATGGTAATAACAAAAACCCAACAATGCCAAGAAAGTATAACAAAATATGGAGCACAAATTAAAAAAGTTGACCTTTTTAGAGGAGATGGCACATGAAGAAGAAGAAGATACATTTAGAAGACAATTAGTACATGTTCAGTCACATTAAACACCAAGATATAACTTTTTTGTAATAGAAACATTCCTCGCCTCTTCTTCTTCTTCAGGTGCCATCTCCCACGGAGGTTGGCAATCATCATAGCTATTTTAATTTTTGAGACAGTACCTCTAAATAGTTGTTTTGAGCTGCATCCAAACCATTCTCTCAGGTTCTTCAGCCATGAAATTCGTCTTCTTCCGATGCTCTTCTTTCCTTGCATTATGAGTCGCAGGATGCCATACTTCTCGCCCTCATCACATGTCCGAGCTACTGTAGTTTTCTTTCTTTAATTGTAAGTTCAACTTCCTTCTCTTTACCTATTCTTCTCAGTACTTCGTTGTTCGTAACTCTCCTATCTACAAAGGAAACCCTCATAATTCTTCTATAGGTCCACATTTCAAAGGCGTTAAGTCGTCTCATTGTCTCTACATTTAACGTCCATGATTCCACTTCATAGTATAGTACACTGTATACGTAACATTTTGTTAGGCGTACTTTACGGGCTAATGTTAAATCTTTGCTACATAGGACCTTTTTCATTTTCATAAAATTAGAACGTGCTTTTTCGATTCTGCCTTTGATTTCTGCAGCGTAGTCATTATTTACTGTTATAAGTGTTCCTAGGTAAGTGTACTTTTTTACTCTTTCAATCTGCTGGCCCTCTACTAACTACTATCAAGATCTCGTTATTATTATGGTTGTTTTTACTAATTTTCATAAACTTCGTCTTTTTGATATTGAGAGAGAGTCCATACTCCCTACTACACCTTACTATTTTACTCATGAGGCTTTGCAGGTCTTTAAACTATCGGCTATTATTACTGTGTCATCTGCATATCTGATGTTGTTAACTAAGACTCCATTTACTCTTATGCCGACTCTTTCATCTTCCAGAGTTTCTCGCATTACCTCTTCAGAATAAGCGTTAAATAATAGAGGTGATAGTATGCAGCCTTGCCCGACTCCTCTCTTTATTTCCATTTCTTCAGATGTTTATTTTTCAGTTCCTACTATTGCTCGCTGATTGTAATAGAAGTGTGTTATTAGTCTTAAATCTCTTTCATTTAGGTTTTTAGTTTTCAGAATTTCCATGAGTCGATCATGTTTTACCTACTTTATCAAACGCTTTATTGTAGTCTATAAAACAGACGTAAAGAAAGAGGACGGTTAACATCCAAACGTCTCTGTGTCAGCACGTTGCAGGAGAATAATGCCTCTCTGGTACCCATACCATTGCGGAACCCATATTGAGTGTCACTAATATCCAGCTCCAGTTTAGAGTGTATTCTGGCGCATATCTCCTCCTCATCGGCCCTTAATCCCTTATAGGGATGTGGTGACACCATAAAATTTTTATAATTATGTTCTGAGCTAATTATCCAGTCTCTTGAATTCCTCGGTTGATCAGTGTTTTTGTTTGATCCATCCAACGGCTCAGAGATCTTCCCCTCGGTCTTTTTTCCATCGTAACCTGTTCTTCTGGTAATGATGGAAACACTAGTCTCTCAAATATCCTTCAGAGTTGAATTAATTTTGGTCGCTAGGAAACAGTTTTTTTGTGCACTATGCAAACACCATTCATTATTTAGTCTTCGTTTAAGTTTGGTCTAGTTCCAAGTTCCCCCTAAAACTCATTTTCTGACGTCTCTTGATTTTTTTTCATAAATCTTTATGATTTTAAAAGAAAAAGAAAATATGGTTCAGATTTGATTACAATACAGAGCCTCTACTATGTGCTTATACGTATTTCGGAATAACCGTTTCCTCATCGGAGCACCTGGGTAGAGGCACTGAACTGCAAACAAATCCTTTCATCATTTCGGGATAATTATCAGTAGTAATTGCACAAGAGCTCTAAAATTATTGAATTTTTCCCGAGTGACACTTTGACAGTTTTAATTTCACGAGCCAAAGGCGAGTGACATTATGTCAAAGTGTCACGACACGAGAGCAAAAATTCTATATTAATTTTAGAGATCGAGTGCAATTTGTTGCGATTATTTCATGAATAAAACTGTTAAAAACCAAAATTTTATTGTAATTTATTTATGTAAGTACAAATAAGTACAATGAAACACACAGTTGTTATAAATATTTTACGGTTGAAAGTCATCACTTTTATAATTTTTAAAACATTAATTATCATTAATGTCACTGAATGTATTTTTTCATAGCAACGAAGGGCATCTGACGTAATATACTTACTTGACGACGGGAAATTATCAAAAATTATCAATTTAATTCAGATTTCTGTAGCTTTCTATTGGTCAGAATCTCCTATGAATGAAATAATCAAAATCATTACCAAAGATGCTACTAGCACCATCTATGAATCGAAAGTCAAATAAATCAAGTAATAAAATTCGAAATTATTTTTTTATCCTCTGAGCTTTTTATACGTATTTCGGAATAACCGTTTCCTCATCGGAGTACCTGGGTAGAGGCACTGAACTGTAATCAAATCCTTTCATCCTTTCGGGGTAATTATCAAAATTATTATTTACCAAAGATACTATTAGCACCATCTATGAATCGAAAGTCAAATAAGTCAAGAAATAAAATTCGAAATTATTTATCTTTTGAGCTTTTTAAGTTGGAAAAAATAAAGCATAACAGAGTGGCGAAATACTCGACCTAGGGAAATCTAAAATTGCATTTCACGTCCTGTCATTCACCGTATACTTAACCTTGCCAACCCCATTCTTAAATCCAGCTTCAGATCTCTTGTACATAGCACCTTCCTCAGTTTGTTAAAATTTGTACGTGCTTTTTCGCTAAAATTCGCTCTATGCGAATTCTTTCTCTTTCTTTGAGTGCAGTTGATTATGATTCCAGCAAGATTCCTGTTAGGTCCAATGAAATTGGCAGTTAAGAAGAAAGAATAACAAAGAATATTATGTTTAGCTTAAAGGGTAACGTTGAAGAGACAAAAAGAAATCAAATTAAAACAAATATATTATTTATTATGAATTCTAGATATGGCACGGGTTGATGAGAGAGTCGGGTTAATAGTTAATATGATTAGACCGCCGCTTCCCCAGAAGATTGTGTATCATCGACTTCTTTCTGAAGAAAGGAGAAATAAAACTTCTAACGAGACCAAGTTTCTAGTTACGCCTTCATAGTTGTTATTGCTTGCAAACCAAACGAATGCTGAATTAAAGAAGACACGGTGAGGTCTATAATTTGCATCTCATTTCCTGCCTATTTAGCGTTGCAACATTCCAACGAAAACCTGGTCTCGATACTCAGGAGTAAGACTAATACAGAAAAATTCGCCTTATAACGAAATCAAGAAACGTAGCTTATATTTTTGTTTACAAGGCTTCTTTTAGGCAGATGTCACTTGCTACGGCATCCATATCGAGTTCTTTTGTCGTGATTCGGTCCTAGGAGGCTTGATTTGTTTCAGTTCGTTCAGAGATAGCCATATACAGGGTGTTTCATTAATATTTGTCCATATAGTAACTGGAAAAACCTTATCACAAAATACGAAGATTTAACCTAAAACACTTAAATAAAATGTGGTTCCTTACTGAGTTACAGGGTGTTTTATCTAAAAATTTAAAAACTATTTTTGCTCGGCATTTTAAAACTATTCGATGTATCCTTTTCATACTTGGCAGGAAGTATAGGTACTGTACAAACTACTAAATTATGTTAAACAAACGTTTCTGTCTATTACCAGAGGCGTACGACGGGGGAAAGTGAATGGTTGATCGTTTCCAAATTCTACGCCAGTGGCGAAATTGCTATTTTAGTTCAATTTTTGGATTCTCCAATACTTTCTTTGAAAATAATATACTTTTCATTCGTAACGATAAAGTCATTAGTTTTCGAGATCTTGGAAGTTAAAAATGAAACGACACGGTTATTTTGATTAATGTATTGTGTCGCTTCATTTTTAATTTCAAATATCTCGAATACTAATCATTTTATCGTTACGAATGAAAAGTATATTATTTACATAAAGAGTATTGAAAAATCAAAAAATTACACTAAAATAGCAATTTTGTCACTGGCGTAGAATTTGGGAAGGGTCAACCAGCCACTATCCCCTGTCGTACGCCTCTGGTAGTAGCTAGAAACGTTTATTTATCTTAATTTAGTAGGGTGTACAGTACCTACACTTTCTGCCAAGTATGGTAAGGTCACGCCAAATAGTTTTAAAGTACTGGGTACAAATAATTTTTAAACTTTAATCATATGCATCATATAAATTAATCAAAATAACTGTGCCGTTTCATATTTAACTTCAAATATCTCGAAAACTAATGACTTTATCGTTACCAATGAGGAGTATATTATTTACGTAGAAAGTATTGGAGAATCTAAAAATGGCACTAAAATAGTAACTCCACCAGTGGCGTAGAATTTGAGAAGGGTCACCCATTCACTATCCCTGTCGGACGCCTCTGGTAGTAGCTAGAAACGTTTGTTTTTCATAATTTAGTAGGGTGTATAGTATTTGCTCTTTTTTTTGTTTCTATTTTACACATTGCGGATCTTTTCATTTTTAATTTCCCAATACTTCCATAGTTCATCAAGAATCGGATGAGGTTTAACTAATTTTCTTCCTTATATTCTAAAGTCTCTGTAACAAATTTTTTGGATATTTATGTATGCTCTTGTTTATGATTACCTCTACAAACTTACACATCCTTCTTTTTTTAAGAAAGCCACCCTGTAGCTAGGTAAAACAGTCGATAACAGTCAGTAGGTAGTAGTTCTAGTAGCGATAGGAAGTTGACGATAAACAAACACATTACAGTCAGCTGACATAAAGGACCTCTTGAGGACATAACGACGATGTTTTTACAAACATTCCCGAAAATTCCTAAAAATGGTAAGGTCACGCCAAATAGTTTTAAAGTACTGGGTACAAATAATTTTTAAATTTTAATCATATGAATCATATAAATTAATCAAAATAACTGTGCCGTTTCATATTTAATTTCAAATATCTCGAAAACTAATGATTTTATCGTTACCAATGAGGAGTATATTATTTACGTAGAAAGTATTGGAGAATCTAAAAATGGCACTAAAATAGTAATTCCACCAGTGGCGTAGCATTTGAGAAGGGCCACCCATTCACTATCCCCTGTCGTACGCCTCTGGTAGTAGCTAGAAACGTTTGTTTATTATAATTTAGTAGGGTGTATAGTAGTCGCATTTTCTGCCAAGTATTAAAAGGATACGTCGAATAGTTTTAAAATGCTGAGCAAAAATAATTTTTAAATCTTTAGATAAAACACCCTGTAACTCAGTAAGGAACCACATTTTATTTAAGTGTTTTAGGTTAAATCTTCGTATTTTGTACTAAGGTTTCTCCAGTTACTATATGGACAATTATTAATGAAACACCCTGTATATACAGTCTCTGATGATCTCCAATGAGAATGCAACTAGTAAGAGTGTTTATGGCGCTCTCTGAACGAACTGAAATATAATACATCTCTTGATTTCGTTTTACGGCGAATTCTTCTTTATTTAGTGTGTAAAAAAGTACGCTACCCATTACAAACGTAATAGAATGAAGTCGTAGGATGTAGAAAATTGACAAAAGGCTCTAATTAAATTTCCCGGCAACTATCTCCCTGGATACATCCACAAAGATAATTTTCTCGACTAATAGAACTTTGAACGGTAACAAGTCCAATTATAATACAAGTTCTTGCACGGGTCTGTTGTGAGAGATAACAAATTTAGCTTCACTGCAAATTTCTGGATTTCGGCGCTCATTTTCCGGGATCCTCTCCATTCTGCCACACCGGGATTTAATAAGGATTACTCTGAGAATATAACACATGACTCGTGGAAAAGGATGTTTTAAAAGTTGATACGTCGACTTTTGCTTGGCGGCGGCCGCAGGCACACGGTATGAATGCCGATAAAGCCCTATGGTTAATTATTCACGGATATGAGCCTCAGCAAGAATTATACTGATGAAAAAATATATAAGAAAAGGCGAGCCGTGTGAAGTTGGCACCTCTAAATACGATTTTTTTTTAATTGTCCATCAAATGTCCACTCTTGTCCAGCAAAAATTTTTTTTGTCCACCTTTTGTTTACGAGATACTAAAAAAACGTGAAATAAGGCCCAACACCCCGAAGTCAAAAAACGTCGTAAAAACTGATACGTTTGATTGTCCAACTGTTGTCCACACTTGTCCAGGCATTTTTTTTAATTGCCCACTTTTTATTTATTTAAATTAGCAATAATTATCGTTTGTTAGTAAAAATGCCAAAAAATGAGAATTTTTGGAAATTTTTTTCACGTTTGATTGTCCGTCGAATGTCGAATGTCCAATGTTTCCGAATTCGTGTTCAGACATTTTCATTACTTGTGAAACATTGGTTTTTTCTCAGCAATATTTTTTAGTTTGGTAGCAACAATGGATCATGAATGCGAATTCCAAAAAATGATATTTTTATTCAACGCCGTGTAGGAAAGGTTACTTGTCCACACGCTCGAGCGATGCAATATTCCCATTTTCACACATTGTTAAATAAAATATCGTTCTTAACTAGTGTGGAACAGTTTTTTTAACTCATCTGATTACAATGCTCGCCTTCGGCTCGCATTGCAACCCTCAGATTCGTTTAAAAAAACTTTTCCACACTAGTGAAGAAATATATTATTGTTTGTTTGATGTTTTTAACTTTTACTATTGCTTAGCAAGAAAATTTTCGTTGTCAATTTTTAGCCTAAGAGATAATTAGATTAATTTCTTGGTTTTTTTTAAATCTCTTGAACAAAAGGTAGACAGAAAAAACTTTTAGCTAAACAAGGATGGAAATTCGATTGACAATCAAATATGAAAAAAAATTCAAAAATAGTATATTACATAACTAGGACTTATTTTATTTATGAGTGTGAAGTTTGTACACAGATGCGAAGCCGATATTTACAATCATATGAGTAAATATTAGATTTGTTTTTTTTCTTGACATTTTTATTAAAAAACTACAACTATTCCTATAATGAAGAAAAAAGTGGAAAAGTAAAAAAAATGCCTGAACACGTGTGGACAACTATTGGACAATCGAAACCTCTCAGTTTTGACGACCTTATCTCGAATTCGTAAAACTGTACTTTTTCCCGGCCCGAAAAATTATTTTAAACTATATTTTTCAAAAAAGGTGGACAAAAAAACTTTTTGCTGGACAAGGGTGGACATTCGACGGACAATCAAACGTGAAAAAAAATTCCAAAAATTCTCATTTTTTGGCATTTTTACTAACAAACAATAATTATTGCTAATTAAAATAAACAAAAGGTGGACAAATAAAAAAAAATGCATGGACAAGTGTGGACAACAGTTGGACAATCAAACGTATCAGTTTTTACGACGTTTTTTTGACTTCGGGGTGTTGGGCCTTATTTCACGTTTTTTTAGTATCTCGTAAACAAAAGGTGGACAAAAAAAATGTTTGCTGGACAAGGGTGGACATTCGATGGACAATCAAACTTGAAAAAAATTCCAAAAATTCTCATTTTTTGGCATTTTTACTAACAAACGATAATTATTGCTAATTTAAATAAATAAAAGGTGGACAATTAAAAAAATGCCTGGACAAGTGTGGACAACAGTTGGACAATCAAACGTATCAGTTTTTACGACGTTTTTTTGACTTCGGGGTGTTGGGCCTTATTTCACGTTTTTTTAGTATCTCGTAAACAAAAGGTGGACAAAAAAAAATTTTTTGCTGGACAAGGGTGGACATTCGATGGACAATCAAACGTGAAAAAAAATTCCAAAAATTCTCATGTTTTGGCATTTTTACTAACAAACGATAATTATTGCTAATTTAAATAAATAAAAGGTGGACAATTAAAAAAAATGCCTGGACAAGTGTGGACAACTGTTGGACAATCAAACGTATCAGTTTTTACGGCGTTTTTTTGACTTCGGGGTGTTGGGCCTTATTTCACGTTTTTTTAGTATCTCGTAAACAAAAGGTGGACAAAAAAATTTTTTACTGGACAAAAGTGGACATTTTATGGACAATTAAAAACATTTTTTTTTTAATTGTGTTTAGAGGTGCCAACTTCACAGGGCTGAAAAGGCGAACCAAAAATACAACATCAGTTGGTAGGTTTTATAGTAAACTAGCTGACACGGCAAACTTCGTACCGCTTTAGAAATAAAGAATATGTCAAAGTTCATGTATAATTATGTATTGCAAAAGAATCAATTTAATTCTGATAAGCAATATTTTTTTGCGATGCGTAAATATACAACGATGGCGGTTTTTCAATGCGTGATTAATTTCAACTCCTCGACATTTCAACTCAAGTTTATTGCGCAAACTTAACATTCAAACAAAAAATTAATAATTCAAGTATTTAACATTTTTTGACACCATCCAGATCTTTTTCAGATAAATCAGTTTCGATCTTTTTTTGTAAAATTTAATAATATTAGTTTTTTAGTATTAATATATCACTAATTTAATTGACTTTTCATTAATATATCATTAATTATTATTTTTCGAAATAATTTCACTATGCAAAGTTTCCGATAAAATGGTTATTCTGTTTTCTGTTATAATAATTATATTAAAGAAACTTGTGAACAAGCTAATATACATCACGTTTAATAGGTAACTAATTACACAAGATAACGATCACAAATCGTAACCATATACTATACATAGTTACAACGGCTTCTTTCAAACATTAAGAATTCGCGTGAGTTTAAGAAAAAAAAAACGATGAATATCTCATAAATAACCATGAACAGTTCGTTTTGGAAATATTAATATGGCCACGTATATCAGTTGATATTTATGCATGCGTTATTGGTATTCTACACGTCGTTTTTCAACAAAACTAGTAAATCTGGTGGAAAATACAAATTTTCGAGAATGCTGGTTTATTCCTCGTTAAAAAGCGATTACCAATCGGTAGTTTTTGTATTTCAATAAAACCGAGACTTTATGAAAACCGCTCTGTGCTTGCCACTTCTCGTTGTCAATGAAACTCTTGTCTAATTGGAAAAAATATTTTTATACACTATTTGTTTTAATTTGCGTCGTATATTCAATTCATGTCGGTAAAGTTAGCATATCCATTTTCTTTGTCTCCTTTTGGCATCACAACCCTGGATGGGCCTTCGGCTGTCTGGCTACGTCCTTTCGTTCAGACTTCTAGAGGTAAAGAGTACATTCTCCTTCATTGTCTTATATTCATAGTTTTCAGGTCGTCTTCTACGTCATCCAACCATCTTGTTCTTGGCCTTCCTTTTTTTCGTCTTCGTGTCGGCTTCTATTGTAATATTTTCTTTGTTGTTTTTGTATCTTCTTGTCTCTGAACATATCCCAGCCATGATGGTCTTTGACTTTTCACAAATCTTACAATATCGTACCTTTCGTTTAGTTCGTTAGTTTCGTCGTTTCTCCTGATTCTCCATATGCCGTCTTCTTCTTGCACATGGCTGTATACTTTTCTCAGTACCTTTCTCGCGAATGTCTTGAGTTAAGCTTCATCTTTTTTTCTTATTGTCCAGGTTTCACAGCCTTTGACTTGTCTTCTTTCCTTCATTAATTGCTTAGTTTCGTAGCTTATTTTTCTTCTTTACTTCTTGTTTTCTTTGTGACCTGTACTTATAGTCCGGCGAATTCTTCCCCACTTGTTTTTACTTTGAAGGCATCTATCAGTGTTGTTGTTTCAAGATTATGTTTCTCTTTTCTTCCGTGTTAATATTTATTTTCGCCCTAACTATACTTACAGTATGGTGCAAATGCCTGGAATAAATTCGATATTTCGTAAACCGGAGAATTTAAGGAAAAATCTCGAAACAGGTCGATTGTTATTTTTAAAGTGCGATATTTTGGCATATATCTCATACGAGTGACGTCATCCATATGGACGTGATGACGTAATCGATGATTTTTTTTTTAAATTAGACTAGGGGTCTTGTGATAGCTCATTTGAAAGGGTATTCAATTCTATATTCAGTAATATAAATATTAATATAATTATTTATATACAGTGTCCAAAAATATTTTTTTTAAATTAAACTAATTGACAAAAGAAGAAGAATGTATGTAATTTATTTAATTCAAAATACATTTTACTATTGTCAGAAAACAGAAAAAAATGTTTATTTGACAAATAAGCATTATTTTTCTTTTAAATTCAATGTTCAAACCAGCTCCCGCCAACCACCTGCCTCTTGGAAGTTTGAACATTTAATTTAAGCGACAAGCAATGCTTATTTGTCAAATAAACATTATTTTCTGTTGTCGTATTTTAAATTAAATAAAATACTTACAGTGGAACCTCGATAACTCGGATTAATCAGGAGCGCGGCCGATCCGGGTTATCGAAAATCCGGGTTAGCCGGAGAGCATGGTAAAAATTAATAAAATACGGTATACTTATAGATATAGATAAGCAAAATAATATGAAATATATATGCACAGTTTACCTATGGTTGTATAGAGTTTAGTATAGACAATATAGAGTATTATTAATTTCTAGGTAAAAATACTGTCAGTTTGGTTGTGTCAATAATTTCGTCTGGTCTGCTTATGTAATTTAAGAACAGTGACTCTTTCATTGTTTAAAAGACCATTGTTTAAAAAACAATTTTTTAAAAGACAGTTGAAAATAAATAAAGGAATAACAGGTGCCTGTTGTTTGCGATAATGAATGTCGCTCTGCCGCCGCCGTGTGCATGAATCATTTTTACTATCATATGTATAGTTCAAATTACACAGATACCCATTATCTCTCAAATATTATATTATGATTGAAGGGAAGTTTTATCAATGAAACTCGATATTTTTAAGACATTCCAGAAGCGGCTGCAGATAAAATGTTTTAACATAGTACATACATTTTTATTGTTGAAATGTTTGTCCGATGAAAATCGGTCCGGGTTAGCCGGACTTCCGGGTTATCGGGGGCGACTTATCGAGGTTCCACTGTGCTTACATTCTTCTTGTTTTTCAATTAATTTAATTCAAAAATTTTTTTTGAACACTGTGTATAAACATTTATGTTAATATTTATACTACTGAATACAAAATTGAATACCCTTTCAAATGAGCTATCACACGACCCCTAGTCTCATTAAAAAAATCATCGATTACGTCATCACGTACATATGGATGACGTCACTCGTATGAAATATATGCCAAAAATATCGTAATTTAAAAATAAAAATCGACCTGTCTCGGGATTTTTCCTTAAAGTCGCCGGTTTACGAAATATCGAATTTATTCCAGAAATTTGCACCATACACCATACTGGTCACTAGGATTTAGTATGTACGTTGTTTATTCTACATTATTATTGTATCTAAATATTTTACAGTTATACCTAAGTCAAAGCTTAAATATCTAAATTGGAAGAGCTCATTAAAAATGGTCCTCCTTCCTTAGTGTTCAAAGGCTCACTCTACATTATTATATTTATTAAATCATTTGTTTACTACTTTTATTGTGATTATATTATTCCGATGTAGCTATTTCGTATTATTATTATATTATCAGCATTATGTTATCTGAAATAAATTTTATGTTGTATTGTATTTTTAAATTATACAGCGTGTTTCATTAAGAATTGTCGATATAGTAACTGGATAAACCTTAGCACAAAATACTAAGATTTAACGTAAAATATGTACTTAAATAAAATATTCCTCTTTACCGATATACAGAGTGTTTTATTACAATAGTATATTATGCAACGAGCATTTAATGCAACAAGCGAGTGTGAGGGATACGAAACGAGCCGCCTAGCGGCGAGTTTCGTATAGAGTACGAGCTTCATAATGATAACTAAATGCAAGTTGTATAGATGATTTTTTCTATGATCATTCACAACAAAAAATATATTCAAATTTATTAATTTTGTAACGCAAATAAATTAAGTAGTTTGTCAGTTTGTTTACATATTGAGAACTGTCAAAGCGTATGTATTTGACTCGCCATTGATCACTGCGCGTGTGCCACCTTCATCGCGAATGCCATATCGCGATTCTATTGGTTAAAAATCTGTATCTTAATGAAAATCTGTATCATAATGAAGTTCATTATGATACCGGTAGTAAAATCATAATTGATATATTATAGTATGAGAATAGAAAAATATTCTAAAATGATTTTAGTCCATTGTTAAAGGACCTTTTAATATTTTTTGTTCAAACTTGACACACAGTTTACACATGTTAAGGTACTTTAACTAGTCTTAAAAGATAGTTTTTCGCTGTAACCAGAGACGTGCTGTAGGGATATATACTTCATTTTCGCTCCTTTCCCCCTCACAATCTACGCCACTGTCGTAATAATCATTTCAGCAACGCAAATAACTTGAAAACTACTTACTCTATCGCATTGAGACAAACGGATGATATTTACGTAAAAAGTAACGAAGAATCAAAAAAACATGCTGAAATGATTATTACGACAGTGGCGTAGATTGTAAGGGGGAAAAGGGCCGAAAAGGAAGTATATATCCCTACAGCACGCCTCTGGTAACAGCGGAAAACTATCTTAACACTAGTTAAAGTATCCTAATATGTGTAAACTGCGTGTCAAGTTTGGACAAAAAATATTAAAAAGTGCTTTAACAATGGGCTAAAATCATTTTGATACACTCTGTATCTCGGTAAGGAAGAATATTTTATTTAAGTGTTTTGGGTTAAATCTTCATATTTTGTTCAAGGTTTCTCCAGTTACGATATGGACAATTCTTAATGAAACACAGAAACACCCTGTATATTTACTGCTGTGCAAAGTAAAACCCGCTCAACAAATAAATATGAAATATAAGTAAACTTTAGTTGAATTTGCTTGCCCCTAATTTTCCGTTGATCGGTGTCGACATCTAATATATTCCTTCCTTATAACTTGTGTTGATATATTTCAAACTGTTATCGAAATATGTTTGAAACGAATGAGGAAATTGAAAAAGCCCTGTTTATTGTTTTAGAACGCTACTTTCAATTTGTACCCGTTGGCTATGAACGTACCTAGGCAATAAACACCAGCGTACACATGTATGTTTATAAGAAAATGATTATTATTAGATTTATTATTGCAGATGTTTGATTATAGGATCTGAACTCGGTAGTGCGAGGTTCGATTTATAATAGCAATATTTTATTGTGTAAAACATGTAGTTATATAAGAGTAAGACGTCTTCGATATATACCACTACTTGCTTATTGTTTTCAAGCTTACACTTTACCGATATTTGATAGTCAAAGAGAGAGGGAGTGAATGAGAGTGAGGAGAATAGAGGAAAAAGTTATATCAAATATAACTACAAGATACCTCGAAAGTGGACGAAATATCCTAATAGGTTTCTTAGGCCAAGCTAACCACAAAATAAAATTATTTTTTTCAAGTTAAAGTGTGGCTTATTTCCCAGTTAGAATAGTTAATTACAAAAATGCTACATAGCCGTTCTTTAACGGTAAAATATTGCAAAATCTCTAAATTTTAAAGAACCGCTTGGATTGACATAAAATTTGGCATACACATAGCTAACACGTCAAAGAAAAAAAGTGATATTGTGCCGATATGTGCTTTTGCCCTGGGGTGGTTTTCACCCCCTCTTGGGGGTGAAAAAATATTCGTCCAAAGAAAGTCAGGAAATGGATAAACTGGCTAATTTTAAGTAACTTTTGTTCTATAGAGTTTTTTCACTAAGTCAATACTTTTCGAGTTATTTGGCAGTGAATATGTTCATTTTTTCAACAAAATAACCACGCTTTTAGACGGTTTTTCACAAATAACTCAAATAGTAAGTATTTTGTCGAAAAAACATTCTTAGCAAAAATATAGCCTGTAAAATTTTTTAAAAAATGGTGTATATATCACGTCTCTATGCCTAGGAGAAGCAGAGTTATAGCTAATAAAACATAGGTTCATATTCGTCAAATTCCAAATGGAATACTTTAACGTGAAATAACCAAAAATAAAGCACATTTCGGGGAAAACTCATTACAACTTATTTAAAGTGTTTAAAAAAAGCTTTATTTTTACTTTATCGTACTATATACGTAGTATAGTATAATAGATAAAGTTATAGGATCGTTAAAAAAAAATTTTTTCAGATTTCACTTTTTTTCGACGTTTTGAGTCCCCCTGAGTCTAAAAAGCAAATAAAAAAAACATGTCGGAAGTATGTACGTACGTACGTACGTATGTACGTACGTATGTCGCCACCGCCCAGCAAAAACTACTGGACCGATTTTGATGAAATTCGGTATGAGTAAGTTTAAGAGAATTTTGTCGAGAAACTAAGTTTTTAAAAAAAATCTCTCAAAGGGGGGCCGAAATAGGGGGGTTATTTAGGGCCCATTTTTGCAAATTTTGACAGAAATAAATGAAATTCAACTCAAAGTAAGCTCATCGATAGGTAAATAAAAGTACGGAATTTGACATTTCCAAATTCAAAATGGCGGCCAACATGGCCGACCGCCCCCCCGACCGCCCCCCCGACACATTTCCCTATCTATCTAAAAAGTTTTTGAAGATAAGTTTAATTTGAAAAAGTCGTTATATAGCCTAAAGATGGGGCTATAAGAAAGATGTTATCGTTTTTCAGAAAAAGTTACGGGTTGCCTATATTTAAGGGGTCAAATTTTGACATACATTTGAACTAGATTTTCTCAAAAATGGCTCCAAGGAATTTTTTTATTTTTTGATATATTTTTGATATCCTATCAGTAAATTGAATGACATTAGTCATATATCTTAACTCCCCATAGGAGGGGAGTTATGAATGTTTTATAAAAAAATATTCGAGTGCCCGTAACTTCCTTCTTAATAGAAACTAAAATTTGAAATTTTGCAGACATATATGGTATTTTATTATCTATTATCACAATAAATTTTACCAAAAACATGGCTTCCGGTTGAACCGGAAATTAATAAAAAATCTTAATTTTTTTGATACGCCCTGTATATTTTAACACATTTTGAAAGAATGCAAAATTACCTTTCGAATGACATAAAATTTATTGCTGTAGCTCAAAAACTCGAAAAGTTACGGTAAATAGAAATTTTGCTATAATCTTATGTGTGTCCTCTCTCACGCGTTCATAGCAGAGCATTATTGTAGAGCAGTCAATGAGGGTATTTGGCTCCGAATTCCATCCTACTACATTGATGTACTTGATATTTTCACAGTAAGTAGGGAATAGCTCAAGAAACAAAATCTACCCTATATACTATGGCGCTTTTATCTTGGGGCGGTTCCCACTTCTTCAAGGGGGTGGAAAATTTGTTGGTCAAAATAAGCACGGAAGTGGCTGAAGAACCTATTTCTAAGCAAAAACTGGTCTATACTTTTTTTTGAGAACTCAATACTTTTTGAGTTATGCGTAGTTGAAAATTGGCCATTTTCATTGAAAAATGACACCTTTTCGGACGGATTTTTTGTGAATACCTTAAAAACTATGCATCGAACTAAAAACTCTATATAAAACATTTTTTAGATTATAAATAATAAAGAGATTCGTTCCTTCGTAAATGTTCTATTTATAATACAAAAAGAGATATGGTAGGTGAAAATAGTTTGTTTTTTGGTGCATGCTCAAATTGGTGTATTCAACTTGAAATAACAGAGGAACGGTAGGTTTTAGGTGTATAATGCTACCAACACCTTTTGTAGTGTTTGAAAAGGCCTTTAAAACGAGCACCGTTAAATGTCGGGTACTTACAAACTAAGCGAGATATGGTGCAAAAAATATAATGACTAATGTACTTTAAGGAAAAATGAAAAGTATATACATTTAACTCCCCATCCACCATAATTTAAATGCATTGTTTTTCTTCTCAATACCTTTTAATATAGTGTTATTTCTACTTTCAAAAAGTTAAACGGGTTTAAAATGAATGGTTTTTTTAAAAAATGTGATCAAATTATAGAATGAATTTTTAAATTTTCTTAAAAATCTTCCTTTTTCTCCATGTAATTCGAAAATAAAAATATTTCACCCCTGAGAAGTGGTGGGAACTTCCCCCATGATAAAAGCGCCATAGTATATAGGATAGACTTTGAATTAGGAGATTGGGCTACTCCCAAAATTTCATTAAAATCCATGCAGTAGGATAGAATTTGGAGATAATATCTTGTTCTTAATCTCGCGCATTGAGTGGCGTAATCGAAATAGAATGAAATGCAAATATTGTAAACTATTAATTTCTCAGAAAAATGAACTAATTTGAAATAAAAGTATGAATATAATATTCTATTGATTTATGCAATAATCTACACATCTATAGTGTGTCCCCGAAATATGGCATCGAACATTTTCTCAAATGCAGGAATTAATGATGCGTAGAACCATAAAATACTTTTAAGTACAGTAGGTGTTTCTAAAATATCAAAATAACGAGTAACTTTGTTATTTTTATAGAATACCAATATCTAGTACCATAACGATAATAGATCGGCACGATAAAGTTCTCGGGCGGCCCTTCCGTCCAGCGTTTTGTTTTATAAAAAAAATTTCTAGCATCAAAATTAAACGAGTTACGCTCAAAATAAAGTTAGTCCCTTTTGGTTTTGGTAAAAAAATTGAGAAAATTACCCCCTAATTAGTATCTTAAATGAACTTAATCGTTACGACTTCACAAGTTTCTTGACTTGTGTATATATTTTTTATATGATCTGTAAGTTTCATCGGTTCAAAGTCCTTATTATTGAAAGGGCTGTAGTTAAAATTGGTCGAACGAGTCACTGATCACGAATGTATGCAAATTTAGAAACACCAAATCTTAATCAATTGTTGTCTAACAGAAAAACAAAAAAATACATGATATTCAGAAAATAAAATCTGACTTTTTTTTTGTTTTTCGAGATTTTTGGTATATCTATCAATTTTTAAGTTATTTTGAAAAAAGCATATTTTTAAAAATTTAATTTTTTAAAAATTTTACTTTGAAACCAAATTTTTTCAAAAATAAGCACTTTGAATCGATGAAACTTACAGATCATATAAACACAACATAAGTAAAATAATTTGTGGAGCGGTAACGATTAATTTCATTTAAGTTGCTAATTAGAGGGTGGTCTTTCCGATTTGTTTTTTGAAAAAACAAAAGGGACCAACTTTATTTTGAGCGTAACTTGCTTAACTTTAATGCTAGAAACTTTTTGTAAAAACAAAAATAAAGCTTTTTCTAAACACTATAAAAAGTTATAATGGGTTTTCCCCAAAAAGTGCTTAATTTTTTGGATATTTCACGTCGAAATATTCTATTTGAAATTTGGTGAATATGAATATATTTTTCATTGGCTATAACTCCGGTTATACGAGATCCAGAGACCTAACGCGTACACCATTTTTTTTACTTTTTCATAAGCTATATTTTTGCTAAGAACGTTTTTTTCGACAAAATACTTACTTTTTGAGTTATTTGCGAAAAAGCGTCTAAAAATGTGGTTATTTTGTTGAAAAATGAACATATTCACCCGCAAATAACTCGAAAAGTGTTGACTTGGCAAAAAAGCTCTATAGAACAAAAGTTACTTAAAATTAGTCAGTTTACCCATTTCCGGACTTATTTTGGACATATATTTTTTCACCCCCAACATGGGGTGAAAGTCACCCCCAGGGCACAAGCACACATCGGTACAATATCACTTTTTTTCTTTGACATGTAAGCTATACGTATGCCAAATTTCATGTCAATCCAAGCGGTTCTTTAAAATTTAGAGCAAAAACCGTGAAAGAATGGACTAACAAATAAATAGCTTCAGTCAACACTAACCACAAAAGTTCTAATCAACAAAATCAATAAATTAAAAACTTTATCAGATGAACAACAAGGATTCAGATTCGAAAAATCCTGCGTAGACGCCGTATTTGTACTAAGATAAATCACAGAAAAGGCCATCGACTACAATAAACCAGCATATATGTGTTTTATAGCCCTGACAAAGGCTTTCGATTGAACACAAGTCGAAGACGTCTTACACTTACAGTATAGAAGAAACATACCAGTCAATATTATACAAACCATCGAAAACATATATTTCCATAATCGACTACAGGCAATATGGACAATGATACTTCTACAGAACACAAAAGGAAATATGGAGAATGATCAGAGGACAAAGAAAAGAGATGAACGAACTAATAAAAACGAAACACATTCAGAAGGAAACTTGGACAGACTATTTTCGATCTCTGTTTGCTAAAGATAACGATAACGAACCACCAACACCTGAAGTGACAACAAACGAAGAAGTAAATATTGAAGAAGCAGAGGTAACGGAAGCATTAAGGAAATTAAAGAATAGAAAATCACCAGGAGAGGACAGAATATCGAATGAACTCCTAAAGTATGGAGGACAAGACAAAACAGAATACCACAAGAATGGAGATCAAGCATCCTAATACCTCTCTTCAAAAAGGGAGAAAAATCGGACCCGGAAAATTACAGAGGAATTAATTTATTAAACACAACATTAAAATTAACGACCAAAGTGATAACAAACAAACTGAATAAAATTATAACATTAGCAGAAAAACAACAAGGTTTTAGGTCGGGAAGATCATGCACCGACGCTATATTTATAATGAGGCAGATTCAAGAATTAGAATACAACAAACCTGCATACTTATGTTTCGTGGACCTCAAGAAGGCATTTGACAGGGTCAAATTAAAGGACGTTATCCATTTATTGTACGCAAGAGAGGTACCTCTAGGAATAATTAAAACGATCGAAAATATCTATCAGGACAACACAATAAAAGTAAAAGTAGACGAAGAACTAACTGACCCAATTGAAGCTGGCAATGGGATAAGACAGGGAGATTCCCTGAGTCCTCTGTTGTTCAACCTGATCATGGACGAAATAATAAAAAAAGTAAGAACAAAAAAAGGATACCAAATGGGAGAAAAACAACTTAAAATAATCTGCTATGCAGACGACGCAATACTAATCTCTCAAAGTGAAGATGATTTACAACGTATGCTGCACGAATTTAATATAAACGCTAGAAAATTTAACATGTTAATTTCCCCAAAAAAGACTAAATGCATGGTTATAACAGCAGATCTAATAAGGTGTAAATTAGAGCTGGAGGGTCAAATAATAGAACAAGTCAAGGAGTTTAAATATCTAGGCATCATACTATGCAGCTACGGAAAGCTCGAAACAGAAGTGGAAGATCACAGGGCACTCGTAACCGAGCGTGCAACGCGTGCAGCGCACGCCAACGCGTGCGGCGCACGCGGGCGTAACCCCAAAGGGGCGCCAAACCGAAGGTTTGGTAAATAAGAAATATTTATTTTAAATGAGACAATCATTTTTTATATACAATTTTAATTATTTCATGAACAGCTAGAGAAATCTCAAAAATCAAAAAATATTGTGTTATTACTCAAAAAATAATTATTCCCGTCCTGAAATGTTGAACTTACTCCGTCAAAAATATATTACATTTTGTTGTTCCTTAATATTTTTTTTTCTTTGAAGTAGATTGAATTACGCTTGGCATATAATCCAATCGATTCTATGTTGTAAACTAAAGCGACACTCAAAATAGTCAAATAAACATCAAATCACACTCCTTGACGAGTAGAAACATAAATTAACACCCATAAAACGCAACTTAGCAGTTTTATTCCAACAAAAACACAACTTGCTGGATCAAGCAGTTTTACTCTTATAAAGTTAATCTTTTACTCGAATTTATGATAATTACCCTTAAGTAAACAAATACTCTATAAATTATGATCATGTATTTGACTTGAGTATCTTTTTCCTTCTCGTCTATGCATTTATTATGCACAAACAATATTTACTCTTACTGGTGAACGGGTGGTTTACTGCAGTGAAAGGTTTAAAATTTTATTTTATATTGGTGTTAATAATTGGTGTTAACGACTATTTAGTCCTGTCGCCAGGAGGGGTACAACGGCCTCGTTAATTCAGATGGACTTAACCAAATTTTTTTTATGTATTTTGACCCGTAGAACACGAATTTTTTGGGTAACAGTTGATCCGGATGACGATAAGATTGTTATAAACAAAGAACTTGAGGAATTACATAACAGCAATTTTCGAGATAAACGCGGTTAAACTTTCAAAAAATTTTTGAACCCGAATAACTTTTGACTGAAAAATAAAATAGCAATTCTGCTTGCATCATTTCAAAGTTCAAGTCAAAATCTATCGGTTTTGATTATTTACGTTGCTAAAAATTAAGATTTTATTTGTTAAACAAAGCCATAAACACATAGTGTTTCACGTGCCCAATGCATGGGTTTTGATGTACGTAATCTACGTAGAAATTGTCTGTATGCGTGCCTACTCGTTCGATTTCAAATGAGAAATGCATTGAAAACATCATTCAAACACTATGTGTTTATAGCTTTGTTTAACAATAAAAAATTAATCTTTAGCAATGAAAGTAATCAAAACCGATAGAATTTGATTTGAACTTTCAAATGCGGTAAGCAGAATTGCTATTTTATTTTTCAATCAAAAGTTATTCCGGTTCAAAAATTGCAATTTTTCGATTATAAAAAAACTGATAAAAACATTTTTTGCTTAGAATGACCCAAAAAATACAAAAAAATGTTTTGTTTTGCGAAAAATCGCTGTGATGTGATTCCTCAAGTTCTTTGTTTATAACAATCTTATCGACATCCGGATCGACTGTTATCCAAAAATTCGTGTTCTACGGGTCAAAATACATAAAAAAACTTGGGTAAGCCCATCTGAATTAAGGAGGCCGTTGTACCCCCACTGGCGACAGGACTAATTATTGCAATATCCGTTGGGTTTTTTCTGCCCTGATTTTAAACTTTTGTTTTCGTGTTACAAATATTGGACAATCTTTTTTATTTGTTGTTATTTTAAGTGGTGTGGAAATTAAATTAATTGTGAAAATGGTAAGTATCATAATCATTGCATAGAATAATAATAATTCATTTTAAATAGTTATAATCGGGTTTCGTCTAATAAAATCCACAATTTACAATATATTTTGAAAAAAAAAAAGAAAATAATTAAGGCATTGTGTCTGCGTAACTTGAAACCAGATGGGAAACTTTTTTATTATTAATTTTAAGGAAAAAACTTATTCTTCATAAAATGCTTTGCATAGTCTAAAAACTAAAATGCAACCAAATATAAAATTGTGTCATTATTTCTAATGAATGAAAAGGGCGTTGTTGAAAAGTACAATTAATGTACCTACGATAAAAAGTTTTTCTAAAAAGCTTTGCATGGTCTAAAATATAAGATGCAACCATCAAATCCCATCAAATTTTTTTATTTTTATATGAGATATATGTAAAAAAATATGAGTTTCGATCAAAAGTAAAGTGCCTTTCTAGATCATAATAATTTTCAATTAGAAGGATGTAATTGCATACACAAACATAGTTTTTAACGCTGAACAAATGTTAATAACTTTTCAATATTGTGAAAACTAAACGTACTTTGCTCTTGACCGAAATTCATATTTTTTGACACACCTCGTAAAAGATTCATAAAATTTGATATTTGATAGATGCATTCTGAGTTGTAGACAATGCAGAACTTTTTATGAAGAATAACTTTTACTCGTAAAATTAATAATAAAACAGTTTTCCATATTTATGGTTCCTAGTTATGTAGACACCCTGTATAAAATTTGTTTGAAAACTTTTAAATGACAAAATATTGTTGTTTATTTACTTAAATGTATGTTTTTAATTTAATATGCAGGTTGCTTCATTAATGTTGCAAACAATTTAGGGGGAAAGGCGCAAAATGTCGCCTGTCAAAATTTTCAATGTGTTTTAAATGTATTCATTTTTTTCAAATCCTAAGAAAACTAATAAGTATTTTTAAAAAAATTAAATGTAGAATGAAAGATAACGTTATTGCCAAGGGCCGATAGTCCCTTAACATAAATAAAAAGTTTCTTGTGAATTAAATATTAGCAATTATAAAAAATCACACTAAATTTTCTCTTTGATTTTCACCCCTGTAACTTATTAAAATAAACATTATAGAAGTTTTCGGGGACTTTCGGCTTCAGTAATAATGTAGTCTTTCCTTTTTTTGTTTAAATTTTTCAAAAATATTTATTAGTTTTATATGTATAGTAGATTTAAAGGGCACTAAAATATGTCCTGCACGCGGGCGTCAATCAGCCTTGCGGGGGCCCTGGAAGATCAGGTGAATAAAGCAAACAGAGCCGCAGGTTGCCTGAATGAAACAATATGGAGAAATAAAAAAATCGGAAAAGAAGTGAAAGGCAGAATTTACAAAACAGTCATCAGACCAATAATGACATACGCGGCAGAAACACGACCTGATACAGAAAGGACAAAAATAATGCTAGAAACAGCAGAGATGAAAACATTGCGAAAAATCGGTGGTAAGACGCTGTGGGATAGAGCTAGAAGTGCAGATATACGAAGGAGATGCAAGGTGGACAACATTAATAACTGAGTGAAAAGCAGAAGAGTAGAATGGAACGACCACATAAGCCGAATGACAGCAAATAGAGTAGTAAGGACGGCGAGAGACGGTTCCCCAATAGGAAGACGATCAGTGGGAAGACCACGAAATAGATGGAATGACAACTTACTGGAGGCACATTGAAAAACAGACAGAGTAATGTCTACATATATAAAAAGAAGAAGAAGAAGAACAAGAAGACTACCGGCAAGATAAATGGAAAACTAACACATATTATACCAGTACAAAGCGGAGTCAACCAAGTACAAAGCGGAGTCAAGCAGAGGACAAAGTGACTCGTTAAGCTCACTGCTCTTTAATATAATAATGGACGAAATAATAGAAACAGTACGTAAAGGTCATGGTTACAGAATGGGGAACAAAGAAATCCAATTATTATGTTATGCAGACGACACCGCATTAATCGCCGAGGCAGAAGACGATCTCCAAAGATTAACACACATCTTCAATACAACAGCCAAGAAATACAATATGATAAAAAAGACTAAGTTTTCACTCTAATGGCATATAAAACAACATGATGCTATTCTACACCCCACCAGAATGAAAACAATGGGAACCTTCTCTGGTTACACCTCCGAGGCTTCTACAACTTGCAAGTCATACGGATGCTGAGACTAAGGAAGATGAGGGAATTCTACAATTTACAATTCACGTCCCATCTGCTCAGCGCGGTAAAGTTCCAACGAGAATGGTTCCCTTTTTTTTACAATATGATAATATCAGCAAAATAAACCAAATGTACCGGGTGTCCACTTATATTTTCCCCCATTTTAACTGCCTATAACTTCTAAACGGCTCAAGATAGAAATATGCGGTTTTCACTGAAATGTTTTATTTTAGTAAAAGTTTTGTCTGAATGGATGGAATTTTTTATATTGCTTTCAAACACGAAATAAAAAATGGCGGATTTTTGAAAAAAAATTTGTTGACTTTTTTTTTAATGGAACACCCAGTATATTCTTTTGTAAGTTGAAAGAAAGGTCATTCATCTATCTAGCGATATAAAGTTTTTCAAAATCGGTTGTCAAATCTCTGAGTAATTAATTTTTAAAATAAGAGGTGCAACGTGGATATCACATACCTAAATAACATAACTAAGCAAGTTATGTGATTTCCACATTGCATCTCTCATTTTAAAAATTAATTGATCAGTTATTTGACAACCGATTTTAAAAAAATTTATATCGCTGGATAGATAAATGACCGTTTTTTCAAGTTTTTAGGTAAATGACCATTTTTTATATCGCTTTTAAATAAAAAATGGCGGACTTTTGAAAAAAAAAAACGTTGTTGATTTTTTTTATTAAAACACCCAGTATATTTTTTTGTCTTGAAAAAACGGTCATTTACCTATCCAGCGATATAAAAAATTTTAAAATCGGTTGCCAAATGACTGAGCAATTAATTTTTAAAATGAGAGATGCAATGTGGAAATCAAATAACATAATAATATCATTTTGCTCAGTTATGTTATTTAGGTATGTGAAATCCACGTTGCACCGCTCATTTTAAAAATTAATTACTCAGTGATTTGACAACCGATTTTGAAAAACTTTATATCGCTGGATAGGTGAATGAGCTTTCTTTCAATTTACAAAAAAATATACTGGGTGTTCCATTAAAAAAAAGTCAACAAAGTTTTTTTCAAAAATCCGCCATTTTTTATTTCGTATTTGAAAGCGATATAAAAAATTCAATCCATTCAGACAAAACTTTTACTAAAATAAAACATTTCAGCGAAAACCGCATATTTCTATCTTGAACCGTTTAGAAGTTATAGGCAGTTAAAATGGGGGAAAATATAAGTGGACACCCGGTATGACAACGTCATTCGACAAATCGAAATTGATGGGAAAATAACAAAGCAGAAAGCAAAGTTTAGATATCTGGGAATAGATATAACCAGTTAAAGAGATGTTGAAGAGGAAGTACGACAACAAAGCTTAAAAGCAAGGAAAGCGATGGGATCTCTTTTTCGAAAAATTTTTTTGGAAAATGGAGAGCAAATAAAAACTGCGAGGAATACAAGTCTTTGGGCTTAAATACAACTCAAAACGGAACACAAGACAACGCAACAAAAGGACGATACGGTCATGAGGGCATATTCTTTGTTTTTATTGTCTCTATTTTTACTAACATGCTGAGCAATGAAAAAAATAATACTAATCTTAAACCAAGATTTTTCAAAACCAAAATTATTACTTTTTCCTTAACTTTTTAAAGCTAAGCGATTACTTCCTGTATATCATTAACTGGTAAATTTTTCCTCGTAAAACTAAAGTTGATCCTATAGTTTGCCCTTCTTTCGGTATTGTATAAAAACATAAGAAGAACTTTGTCCATTAATCAACCGCACTAATTGCTTTACATCTTATCCAAATTCCTAGGAGGTGGTTCGACAGACAAAAAACTGTGATTTATCGCGAACAGAAAAGAAAGCGGTTTTTCTGAGAGACAATAAAACTATTTGAAGGAAAACAGACGTAAAGACAATGGTAATTAGGCCACCTGAGGTTGTCTCCACACTCGACCTTATTTTTAGAAATGTTTCATGGATGGTCGAGGAAGTTAAATACTGATTTCTAAATAATAAAAAAAAAACAGTAAATTTCAAAGAAGTGTTTTTCAGCACCGCTTTTTTATTTTGTAAATTTTTTTACTCCCCAGAATGATTTGATTATTTATCTTTTAACTATATTTTGGGCCTTTTAGAGTAGTCTGTATAATATAGCTGTGAGACTTTCGTCTCATATTTAATGTAACTTCAGAGAATAGCTTACCTTGCAAGTATAAAACTTAGTTGAGAAGTTCCCAGATTCTAAATTAATTTTATAGTCCAAGATACGATATAATACACCAGGTCGGATCTGTTTTGAGGTGGATGTGAGAGGTGGCATTCGGATTTTTGCAGATAGAGTTAGGTGACAACTTCAACAATAATAATTGACTTATGCTCCTTCTCAAATATGCCCGGAACATTAATAAAAAAATATAAATATTTAAAAATCTCGAAAAATATCAATTTTTCTACTTTCATTGCTTATAACTTTAAAACGATTCATTTTGGAACAAAGTCGTAGGGAAAGAAAATAAAGATAATTGAATTTTGTATAATATTCGACTGACTTAAAATGCCTTAAATTATTACCCTTTCTGCAAAATAGCAATAAATAGAAAATAAGGGGGCAAAAAAGACTGTTTTTATTCAATGTTTTTCAACCACTTTGGTTGCACTTAGAACCTTCATAATTCGCTTAGAAAATTCTTACAATATACTTAAACACCAAATTTCATTAAAATCGACTTAATAGATTTTGCATAATAATTTTGCAATCTAAATTTTTTTTTAAAAAGTTTAAATGTTTTTTGCCATAAATATCATACTAGTGATGTCATCCATCTGGGTGTGATGACGTACCTAATCTAAATATTGGAATTAATTTAATTCAAATTTTTTTTTAATTCAAACCCTGTATAAATAATTATGTTAATGTTTATATTATTGAATACAAAATTAAATAGCCTTTCGATTGAGCTATCACACGGCACCTCTTCTAATTAAAAAAAAGCATCGATTACGTCATCACGCCCAGATGGATGACGTCACTAGTATGATATATATACCAAAAAATTAGAATTTAAAAATAACAATCGACCTGTTTCGGGATTTATCTCCAGAGACGCCTATTCTCGAGAAAATGAATTTATGCCAAGTCAAACGTTCTCACTGTATTTGTTTATAAGCCAAATAATTGTTTATAACTTTAAAACAGTGCTGAGGCCGCTTAAATAATCCGATTTTAATTCTGTAAAGTGTATTAGATAGGTAGAGAACCTCTTTATATGTAAAAAATAGCAAACTTCTAAATGGTCCACTTTTTCTTCAGAAAGTTTTTAAAAAATTTGAACTTTTTTAAAAAAAATTAGATTGCAAAATTATTCTGCAAAATCTATCAGGTTGATTTTAATGAAATTTGGTGAACGATTTAAGTATGTTGTAAGAATTTTCAAAGCGAATTACGAAAGTTCTAAGTCCAACCAAAGTGGTTGAAAAACATTGAATAAAAACAGGCTTATTTTGCCCCCTTATTTTGTATTTACTGCTATTTTGCATAGAGGGTAATAATTTAAGACATTTTTAACCAACAGTTTATCATACAAAATTCAATTATCTTTATTTTATTTCTGTACGACTTTGTTCCAAAATGACTCGTTTTAAAGTTATATATTAATCATATAAAGTTATATATTAGGCATATTTGAGAAGGAGTCTAATACAATTATTATTGTTGAGGTTGTCACCTAACTTTATCTGCAAAAATCCGAATGCCACCTCGCACATCCAACAATAGACGTTTTTTCACAGATCCGCCCTGGTCTAGTAGTGTTTCAAATAATACGGTCTTTATGTTTTTGCAATTTCTCCTATCATTAACATTTGTCCATGTCCCTTGATCTCTATTTTAAATCGCCTTTATTTATAATCTTAAACTATAACAATAGAACATACTCAGGGCCGCCGAGAGGGCGGTACAGCCGGTACATTTTACCGGGGCCCGGCGATGTAAGGGGCCCGGCGTCGACCAGACCAAAGACGTAATTTTTCCCGTTTTTTTGCTCTTCACTTTATGTCCATAATCCGTTTGATTTGGTTTAAAATTTTAACAGCAATAAATCACATGAGTCAAATACTACAGTGCAGTCAGATAAAACTAGAATTGCTTCTAGAAAATTTACAAAAAATCAGAAGAATCTATGTTGAAGAATCTAAATTAGTTACCAGCAATTATGGAATAAATCCAGAATTTACATCAAATAAAGAAAAACGGCGCAAAAAGCCTGTGAGATTTTTTGATGATTTGCTTTGGCCTAGTAGTGATGCGACTGATAATTTTTAGCCCGACGCAATATTTTGCTGGGAAATATTTAATATTGTTATATAATAAGCAATTTAACCAGAAGATTTAATGCGGAAAATAAAATTCATTCGCTATTTAACATTTTATGGATATTCCGAAATGAAGATGACGACAATAAAGAAGAAAATTGATATATATATTGCGATAGTTTTATAAAGAAGACATCAGTGAAGAAATGAGAGATAAAATTTTTCATTTGAGAGCGATATACAAGGATAATATTGGTGAATCTCAACTTTCTCCAATAGATTTGCTTAATAAAATTAAACATCTCAAATTTGGGTCGTTATTGTGTTCAGAATATTTTGCACATTACCGGTGACCGTCGCAGAAGCAGAAAGATCCTTTAGTTTTCTTTTTCGCATAAAAAATGCTCCGAGTTGATGAATGAAACAGGATCGGTTAGCTGCCTTTCAACTTTGTGAATTGAAAATGATTTGGTAAAATCATGCGATTTTTAATCAAATTTATTTCTATAAAAATTAAACAATTTTTTCGCTCTTCCCTTTTTGTCGGGGGCCCGCCCTTCACTTTTTACCGGGGCCCGCTCATCCCTCTCGGCGGCCCTGAACATACTGAATGTCTTTACTTGTCTATCTGCGATATATCTCTGGCGTCGTTTGTGTCATTGTTCTTTGTCTTTGTCATTATGTACTTACACTAACATTCTTTTAATAAAATGAATAACATACGAGAAATAAAAACACTACGCTCATGATGTAAGTTGCATTATTCGGTTTGTTGTAATGTCTTGTTGCTTGAATAATGGCTCTCTTTATGGTTTACATCGTGGTATTTTACCATAACAAGGTTATTTGACTACTTAAGACGATTCATGTACTTCTTTGTTTAATGGACAAAACTACATATGGAGTTTTTATATTATGTAGTCTTAAAATGGTGAGTTTTATAATGTCAAAAGAAAGAAAAAATATCTTTGTTGTCCTTTCGTTTAGCTATAACATTGTTGTGGTTACTAGGTTATATAAAAAATAAGATGTATCAAGAAAGGACAACATTCACATTGTATTGAACAATAAACCAAGTAAATATATAAAGATCATGTAATTAGTAGCTTGTAGATTTCAAAGAGGTCGTTTGGCTTCGAAAATATTTCCACACTGTGACATGCATGTACTATACATAATATTTAGTATAGTTCAAAAGATTTTCTTCTTTTTATTCGCTAACCTGATGTGTATCGTGTTATCATAAGCAGTTAGATCTTCCGTCAATCTTGCGCATTCTGATACTGAAATGCCAATAGTTTAGACCAGGGGTGGGCAAAGTGCGGGCCGCGGGCCGCATGCGGCCCTTTATACATTTTTTTGCGGCCCGTGGAAAAAAGTAAATTATTTTCATTTAAAGATCTTTTTAAAATTATTGCTAATATTAATAAATATAGATAATGCAGCTATTAATTGACACTTTCGCAGCGGGTAATTTTTCCGTAAATTTTCAACATAACGCGGGCAATTATTTGAGTTTCCGGCACAGAATTTTGTCGGCTCCCTCAATGAAATCCATGAAATTTCAACAAATGGAAACGATATTTTTGAACTAATCATGACCTGTTTGAAAAATTTTAAATTAACCCGTAACCACCTAGTAAGTGTAACAACCGACGGAGCACCAAATTTAAGAGGAGCAAATATTGTAATGTTGAAAAAACTTAAAGGTTACGTTCATAAACAATTTCCAGAACAGGTGTTATGAAAAAATGCTTTGCAAGTAGACATCGTCATTTCAATTATAAGTAATATTGTTAATTGTATTCGTTCAAAATGATTAAATCATCGTGCATTCATAGCATTTTTGGAAGAGTTAGAAACAGAACATACTGATGTCTAATACCACAATCATCTTCGATAGTTAAGTTTAGAAAAGGTTCTTAAAAGATGATGTGAATTAGGGGAGAAAATTGCTTTATACGCCAGTCGATGAGAGCAACAACAGGATATTACCTACGAATTATATCCCACTGCATGTATTTTAATGAAATTTTGGGAATAGCCTCTACTTATCTCCTAATTCAAAGTCTACACTATGCCGACGTGCACTTTTATCTTGGGGGCGGTTCCCACCCCTTTAAGGGTATGGAAAATGTTTTTGTCAAAATAACCACGGAAGTTGCTAGAGAACCTAATTATATTCTATAATTTTTTTTTTGAAAACTCAATACTTTTTGACTTATTCGTGGTTGAAAATTGGCCATTTTCATTGAAAATTGGATGGTTTTTGATTCGGACGGTTTTTTGCGAATACCTTAAAAACTATGCCTCTAACTAAAATACCTATATAAAAATTTTTTGTAGCTTATAAGAAAACGAAGAGGGTAGCTTATTGTAGCTTATAAGAAGCTATTGTATAAACTATTGTATTTGTAGCTTATAAGAAAACGAAGTTCATAAATCATACAAAAAGAGATAATGTGGTAGGTGAAAAGAGGTTGTTTTTTGGTGCATGCTCAAATCAGTGTATTCAACTTGAAATAAAAGGGAAACGGTCAATTTTAGGTGTATAATGCTACCAATACCAATAGTGCTTGAAAAGATCTTTAAAATGAGCAATATTAAATGTCGATTACATTCAAACTAAGTGAGATAGGCTGCAAAAAATTGATGACTAATGTATTTTAAGAAAAAATGAGAAGTATATTTAACCCCTTATCCACCATAATTTAAATGCATTGTTTTCCTTGTACAATACCTTTTATTACAGTGTTATTTCTATGTTCAAAAAGTTAGACGGGTTTAAAATAAATGGTTTTTGAAAAACAAAATCAAATTATAGAGTGCATTTTTTAATTCTCTTAAAAGTATTCATTTTTCTCCATGTAACTTGTAAATGATAAGAGATACAGTAATGAAAAATAAAAACAAAATTTTAATCTAACAAATCCTACATATTTGTAAAGTATTCTGTTTTCGTATCTCTTATTATCATTTTCGAGTTATATGGAGAAAAAGGAAGATTTTTAAGAAAATTTAATTTTTTTTTCAAAAACCATTCATTTTAAACCCGTCCAACTTTTTGAACATAGAAGTAACAATAAAATGTATTGTATGTACAAGAAAAACGATGCATTTAAATTCTAGTTCTGGTTAAATATACTTCTCATTTTTTTCTTAAAATACATTACCCATCACTTTTTTGCAGCATATCTCGCTTAGTTTGAATTTAATCGACATTTAATATTGCTCATTTTAAAGGTTTATTCAAGAACTACAAAATGTATTGGTAGCATCATACACCTAAAATTGACCGTTTCTCTGTTATTTCAAGTTGAATACACCGATTTAAGCATGCCCCAAAAAAAAACTCGTTACCTTCTCTTTTGTAAATTACATAAAAACATATTCCGATGTGCATCACTTTACGCTTTGACAGACAAAAAAAGAAATTGGAAATAAAATTGTCAAAACTTTAAATGAGATTTTCTCAAAACTACTTTTTTCAAAGGCGGTGGACATTATAACTCAAAAGCTACCTACTTGACAGATCCACCTGAAATTTTTCATAAATTTTCTTTAGACATTTCGTGAGGTAACTCTGTTGAGATATTTTTTAGGCTTATTTTTTGTTTAACGATACTAAATATGTTGATTTTTACCATTTTTTACAAAGAATTTCGTTATATTGACTTCTGGGTGATTTAAAAATCTCAAAAACTCGAGAGCGTTACCTCAAGAAGAGACTCATGCTAATAAAATATTTTTGAATTTTTTGTTTCATATTATCCAATCAAGAGTTCTGATGTATATTGCAAAAATTTTTTTTTGAGGTTTCTGTAAAAATTTGCCACTGTTGGCTTATTTTTCAATATTTAGTCTTGAATTTTTTTAATATCCTTTGAATTATACTAAATATGTTTATTTAATTTAAAAATAAAATAATTCTACCATAGTTTCAAATAAGATTCAAAAAAGCGTGCTTGAAATGTTGATTTCAAACCATGCCCCCACCCCCCTAACAAAATTAGTAAAAAGTTAAAAATTCGAACATGTTAAGGTAACAAATATTGCGGCCCTCGGTAATAGACCAAGAACTTTTGTGGCCCTTTCTAAAAAAAGTTTGCCCACTCCTGGTTTAGACTTTAGACGATATAATATGCTCGGCGTACCTTGTCTAGATCTACCTCTGACTGTTTTATCTTCTAAGCCACGTTGTATTGCGCTCTTCACAAGGCCATTTCTTCCAAAGATGTGTCCAAAATAGGCTACTATTTGATGTGGTGTCGTTCACTTTTCCTTGATGGTCAGTTGTTCTAGTATTCACACATTTATTTTGCGAAGCTGTTCAAGGAGTTATCAGCCTACTTGATACGTTTTTTTTGAGGGTCCAACATTTCGATGAGTATAGGAAAACTGGAAAGACTAGATATCTGACCAGTTTGACTTTAGCATCTACACTGATTTCATGGCTTCTCCAGATTTTAATCAGCTTGTCCATTACAGTTTTTTGTAATGATGTTCTCCAATTATTTCTTCAGTGCATCCACCGGTGTTAGCTATTATGGACCCAGCTACACTAAGTGACTTGCAATCTTGATGTTCCTTTATTTATTGTTTACTATATTTATTCTCCTTTTCTCTGTTCATTTTTAAAACCTGTCTCTTTACTGATATATTCTTTCAGTGCCGGTTTAACCTAACTTCGGGCCCTGGGCGCTGGAGGTTTAGGGGCCCCCTTTCATTGCTATTCGATGTCAGTTTTTTAACAAGAAAACACATGCATTAACTGTAAAGGTTTATTGTAAAATCCATAAAATATTTTTTTAAACAAGCAAGAAATAGCAAACGTAAAAATAATCAAAAAAATACATTTAAAATCATAAATAAAAAACAGAAAGTTCCACAAAACAACACATGACAAGCAAAAAACATTATAAAAAAAACATAAAGACAAAAATTAGATAACTTTTTTTCTTGACTTGGCATTCGCAAACTGCCATATAATATTATCACAATTCAGTTTCTCCAGTTCTTCATTGTCTATATACAATAGTGATAATGCGTTAAGTTTTCTTGGCCAAAATTTGACCTTAAATAGGTTTTTATTCTTTTTAAAGCCGAAAAAGATCGCTCGCCTGACGCATTAGAAATTGGTATCGTCAAATAAATTTGCAGTAAAGTTAAAATATTGGGAAAAGTTGCTTTTACATCCTGGAAGAATCAAATAACTTTTATGATGTTTATTAAAATTTTAGCATAACGTTACAAAATGGGTAATTTCAATATGCAAGTTCTCTTTGGTTTCATCAACATCGTTTTTATGTTTCTCGCATAAAGTATTAATTGACGTCTTGACTTCTCCTTTATCTCTAGATTAAAAAAAACATCTAAAAGCTGATGTTACATCCTTACAGCATTCAATTCGAGATTCTGAAAACAGCGACTAATTTTCTAGACTCTAGATTTTCTGCGACAGCGATTTTTTTTGTCGCTGCGACTACAAATCGCAAGTGGAGTGCTATCCTTAGAGGCCACTGTATAATGCCAAATTGCAATTTTTGTAATCGCTTTACTTTTGAATGTTTGAAAAAGTGTGTACCTATTGTTTAGGTATTGGCATTTTCGAGAATAATCTATTCTTTATCTATAAATTAGATTTATGTATATCTATTTTTGTCTTTCGTTTAACTATTTTAAAAGGACTTATTTTATTCTTATTTTAAAAGCACTTATCTTAAAGCCGAAAAGTGAGGTAAATTATTATTTAAGCCCCTCAATTCAAAATGAAATTATTAAAAACTAAAAAAACTTCGTTTGTGCGAATATTTTGAATACAATTCGAGACATGGCCATTGATTAATAACTTACTCACTTTTTACCCACTACCTGTTTTTAATCAATGACATGACGAAATCTGACAACTTTTTGTAGTTTTTGGAAAAGGGCCCCGCCACAAACACTGACACGGGGTCCCTCTGGGGCTAGGCTACGGCACTGTGTATGTGTACCTATAGGCGTGAAGAGATGTAACAATAGAAAAAAGGCGTTTGCAGTGTATTGGCGTATCTGCGTATGAGATTTTTTTGGAGAATATGTAAATTATTTAGCGACTTTATTTTTTATAATTAAAAGGAACGGGCCCCTTCGGGGCCCGGGACCCTGGGCGCCCGCCCCAAGCGCCCAGTGGATAAACCGGCACTGTATTCTTTCCTCTCCATTAGTTGATAATATAATTATTGCCGTATTGGCGAGAATGATTTTGTGCCTCCATATCGTAAATTAAAGATTTTTCTTCTGGGGTTGGGATCAGTATGCGGTCTTGCCTTACATAGCCAGTCATGGTAGTATATGTATCATGATTTTGCTGCAGTGTATCATTAGTGCTCTTGTACGATAGTTGCTGCATGAGTTTCTCGATCCTTTTATCCTTTTTTATTAAGAGGAATATATACTGATCTTGTTCAGTTATTTGGCCACGTGTAAATCAAAAGTTATTTCAACTCAAAATTTATCAAAATTGAGATGTGAAAAGAGTGGCAGGCAAACTGTGGATTCGATTGACGAAAGATAGAGAAATGTGGAAGCAATTGGGATAAACCAAAAGAAGAAGAAGATGCGTTGAACAGTAATTGGGACAAATACACAACTATGTTGTACTCCTCTTTTAATTTCGTTTTCTGCTAATGTGTGATCAGCATGCGTATTTTTGCTCGCTGCTTAAAATATAGTTCCGCTGAAATGCAAAGATCAATTCAGTTTATTTGCTTTGTTTTGGGAACCCCCATATTAGCTGTTTGTGGCCGACTCTATCAAACTCGTTGTTGTCATCGATGAAACAGACGTACCTATTTTGGTTCACCTCCAAGTATTGCTGATTAATATAATACAGTGAATTCAAAGAGTTTGTCTTATATATCTACGCCAATATTATGTTATCTAAAAAGGGTTGATATTTATTAAGAAACAGAAGAGGACAAAGTAATACAAATTATTAATGATTATCAGACTTATCTTAAACCTCTTTTAATTCTAAAATTTTAGATTGTAGAATATTTAGGTATATATTTTTACACTTTTTACTAAGTCCTTTTTGTTTACACCTTTCTGAGTTTTTCTTTGATTTTCGTCATACTCAATAAGTTTTCAATAATTGACCCAATAATACCCCAGGCGAGAAGCTTTAAAATGATTTTATCGAATAATTTATACGAAAAATTTATTCCATAAAAACGATAATTAATGCGAAAAATTTGCAATATCCCATCAAAGAAAACTAAAATTAAGTACTTCAAACGCGGTCTGCTTGATTAAAAAACCTTTAAAATACCACTTCTAAAAATTTCCTCAAAGAAAATCTCTCAAATAACACAAAAAGTATATTTCTTTTTCGATAGAAGATGAAACGCGAGTAGTCCTAACTGCATCTTTTTAATTAAGTATCCCAGTCATTAAAGAACATTGAATCGGAAGTCACATAATAAGTGTATACGTCTCTTCTGCGAGACACAATATTGTCTAATCAGCTTAATTATTGTCTGAAAGTTGATTCATGACATATGTCTCATGTATAGTACAGTCAGAGTATTAGAAAACTATGTCTCATACACTAAATTCCATTACAGTTTTGTGTATGTTTAGAGAAGCAAGCCTACAAATTACAGATATTTCAGTTTTTTTTTTGTGAGTTTGATGGCCTTGGCCGAGCCAATTAGCCAGTATTTCAGAGGTAAAGTACGATTATTTTGTTAAATAAATAAAAAAATGAACAGTGGTTTGAGAATAAAACGCTAAACACTTGAATTAAATTCAAAATATGAATTTCTTTCCTCTTTATAAGAAATTCTGCTTGTTTATTGGCGGATTAGTAGTTACATGTGTGGAATATTGCTACTCCATCTTTTGCGTGGTCGTACGGTACTTCTTCTGCCGATTGGTGATTTACCTATCATTTATCTCTAGTTAATTTGACAACACTGGTGTCCAGTACATGGATCTTCCTCATTTTGCTTAAGTGGATATTCCATTTTTGTTTTATATTTAGTGTCTATTTGTTTATAAATTGTACGTTACATTTTCTTCTAATGTCTTTCTCGTCTTTCGATCTTTCAGCGTACAGTTGAGTCCGGGAATCTTTACCCGTGCGTCATCATTTAAAGCATACGAAATAAGTCGATGATAAGTCGGAAATTGAAATTTACTAAACGCAACAGCAAGCCACTTAGTGTCACTTACTGTTGCGTTTAGTAAATTTCAATTTCCGACTTATCATCGACCTATTTCATATGCTTTAATTGATGACGCACGGGTAAAGATTCCCGGACTCAACTGTTTCCTGTAATTCTTCTCAGTACTCTCATCTCCGCCGTTTCCTGTAGTCTTTGTGCTGTGGCTGTAAGGGGTCTTTTTTCTGATGCATATGTCATTGCTGGTCATACACTGGCTTTATAAATTATTCTTGAATTCATCTCAGTATGAATATTATGTCGGTTTCGTCATATAGTGTTATTAAGACACCCTACCAGATAACTGATTTCTCTGACATTCCTTTTTCTTTTGTGAGTGCTGTGTCCGAAATTTAAGCGTAGGTAGCTTCCTTGGTAATTTGCACGGCATAATATAACAAATTCATCTGCGCGAAGCCAGTCCATTAACGAAGGTTTCGGAACCATGAATATGTCTTCCTATCAATTCCTTTTTTTTTCCTCTATCTTTCCGATGAGTATTAACTGCAGTATCCAGTATCTACTGCCGCTCATTATATGCCCCAAATATTCACATTTTTTTCTTTTTTGCCATCTTCGTCAAGTCACTTTCGCCGTGACGTATTCTGTTTAAGACTTCTATATTTGAAATGCGTTGAACCCATGAGATTTTAAGCATTCTACGATATGACCACATCTCGAAAGCTTCTAATTTTTTCATCATATTAACCTTCATAATCTAGGTTTCTCGTCCATATTAAGTAGTACAGAATACACATACTCGAAACATTTTAGGAACTTGATTCTTAGTGGTAAGTTCAGCTGATAACTGCCCAAAATAGATCTAAGCTTCATAAATGCTCCTCTTTCAATTTCTCTACCAATTTTAATTATTGCTTCATCAGGATTTAGTATCTCGTTTATCCAACACCCTGGTTAACTTTTGTAATAGGTAGTAGGCTCATTGTTGACAATTAGTTACCTAGGACCAACATTTTGTTTACTAACCACAGGTAACTTTGGGCACCTTTGGGTGCGTTCGGACGACCACAGCGGCTGACTGTCAGCACAAATCGGCTGAGTGGCTGTATCCAGCGGTGATACGGAAAGCTTAATAAATTTCTCAGCGGCTGACCTCCAGCAATGACGTCTGACAGCTGTCGCTTACTCAGCTGTCCAGCCGCTGTGGTCGTTCGAACGCAACCTTTGTCTTTGATGTATTTATGCCAAGTCCGTTATTGGAGCATTTTCTAGTGACTCGATCTATCAGGTGATCGCCATGATCGCTGTATCTGATGCTGTTAATAGTTTCTCCCCAAATTCGAACTCCGCATTGCCCTTCCAACGCTTCATTGAATATTATTTTCGAGTACACGTTAAACAAGGATAATACACAACCTTGTCTACCGCTTTGAATGGAAATTCTGTCTATTTATTTACCGTCTACCAGAATCGAAGCTTCTTGATTCTAATATAGATGTTGTAAAAGTCTCAGATTTTTATCATCTGTTCCAATCATTTTTAAATACTCAAACAGAATATCATATTGGACCCTGCCAAATACTTTTTTCAAATCTATAAAGCAGACCTAAATGGGTTTCTGTACTTCCCATGATCTATGAAGTAATTTTAGCATTGAGAACAAAGCTTCCCTTGTTCCCAATTCTTATCTGAAACTGAATTGTTTGTTTCCCATTGTTTCTTCACATTTCTGCCTAATTCTGTTAAGAATTATCTTCAGAAGCGGTTTGAGAGAATGACTCATGAGACTGATTAGACTCTGACATAAAATTACATTAAATCATCACTTATTACATAGCTCAGTAATTTTGAATTATAAAAAAACTTTGCCCGTACTATAACAGTAGCATTCTTGCACATGGACAAATTCGTCTCTAGTATCATCTGTGAGATCGAAAAATCCTGAAACTAATAAATAATATCCTACTTATTTTCTTTCTCTTTCCTACCGACTTTTCTCGTGCTGCCAACAGGCTTCCAATTATAATTTTTCTTTGATCTATGGTGCCGGTGTATTTTCATAAAGAGGTCACTGACGTTAAATTACAACGTGTGTCGTACACGGGAATCGGGACCCTGAGCCACGGTGAGCGTACTGAGAGCGAGGATGGAGGATGGTGATAGGCGAATATCATTACTTGAAGGGGTTGTGGTAACGAGAAATGCTAAATTGAATGTAGCCAGGAAGTGTAGTTTTTTTCTGTGACTTTTTTGATAGAACTTTTAAACTAAATTTGACGATCTATCAAATACCAATATAAACTGCCAATAATTAATAATTATGAAAATTACAAATGAGTGGCCGTTTGCCAAAAGCTGGTATGTCCATTTCCGATATTTTTCAGAAGAGCAAATTCAAATGTCCACGATGTCCATAAAATTACAGTTTTAGAAATATCATATTTGGTTTAGAGTTTAATGTTTATACAGCTATTTATGTGTGTTGACATATAAGAAAAAAACTCTAATGGAGTCCGGTCCTGAACATGGTAACACAAACTGTGTTTACATTTCAGTCCCAAAAAATCATCTTTTTTCAAGTAGTTTATATCCAAATAAACTTGAAAATAAGCAAAAAGTAATAGTATATAGTGCAGTTACCTTACGGAATAAACCAGTGAGTTTTTATTATTTATTTATTCAAAACATTACAAAGCATACCGTTTGTAAGGTTAAGTGACGGCCGAAAGGCCAGTTCTCGGAACTAGTTCTGGTTCTGAAACTGGTTTATAATTACTAATGAGTATACCAAATGATACCAGATCCGACCTAACTAATTTGTCAACAATCATGACTGAAGATCATCAACAACCTCAAAACAAAACCTCATATTCAACTGTGCTTAACAATGCTTCTTCAATTCAATTTCCTTCAAAGCTGCAAGCAATTTTATTTAATTCGCTACCTGATACTAAAATAGAAGAGTACTTAATAGCACTTGGTGAAGTTGTTCATCCACGGAATATTTTATTTTCATCAAGGCTATCAAATAACAGAATATGTATTTATCTCTCCAGCGAATCCCTGGTGGAAAAATTTATGTCCGGTCCAGCAGAAATAACAATTAAAGGCGAAAATCTAAAAGCACGAAAATTGATAACTCCAAACGAAAGACTGTTACTATCGGGTGTTTGCCCTTCTATTCCACATATTCTAATAGAGAATGAGTTAACCAAATTTGGTCTTAAATTAATGTCACCTTTAACCTTCCTTAGAATCGGTAGTCAACTTCCAGAATTTCAACACGTCCTCAGTTTTAGAAGACAAACTTATATTCAACCACTTGTAGATATAGACCTTCCCTCTTCTTTCTTAATGACATATGATCAAACTTCGTATCGCATATATTTAAGTTTAGATAAACCTTCATGTTTTATCTGTAAGAACACAGGTCACGTTGCAGCAAATTGTTCAAATCATAATCAACAAAATGATTCCTCTCATATCCAACACCAACCGCAACAACCAATACAACAACAACCAATACAACAACAACCAATACAACAACAACCAATGCAACAACAACCAATACAACAACAACCAATACAACAACAACAACCAATACAACAACAACCAATACAACCACAACCAATACAACAACAACCAGTACAACAACAACCAATACAACAACAACCACAAGAATCCCCCAAGTCTATTCCATCACCCCTAGAAATGGAACCAAATCATCCAGTCAGTAATTCTAGTGCCGAACCTTCACTTAACCAACAAACAGATACTAATTTAATGCCCCCCGTATTAATTATGGAAACTAATTGTATATCTAAGGATCAGTCAACGACCAATAAGAGAACAATTTCGGAAATTAATACTACTCCATCTCCCACTGAAGAATTAAATAAAGAATTTAAAGTACCAACACAAACCAAAAAGAAACAAAAAAAGCAAACTGAATCTACCAGATCAATTCAGGAAATAATGATGCCAACAAAAACAGTATTTCACGATACGTCAAATAATTTTAACTTAACATATGAACAAACACTTGACTTTTTTGAAAATTATACTAGCTCGACTGATCCCATTAGTTTATTACAAACATACACAACGGATATACCCAACTTTATTTACATGTTAACAACAATTAAGCCATATTTTACAGAAAAAAGCATGAAAACTAAATGCACTAAATTAATAAACAAAATCGAAAAAATGCTAGACGATCCCGCTTATCAAGATAGTGATTGTTCGACAAATTCAGCTCCAGAAATAAACTAAAATCTTCGAACCGATACTACAATGGAATGTTAACGGGTTTTATCCCCGTTTAGAAATGCTTAAACATTTATGTTCAATAATCTCACCATCAATAATATGTTTACAAGAAACAAACTTTAAAGGATATCATAGTTATGACATGAAGAATTATTCTTGTTTCCATAAAAACCGAGAAAACGCAAATATCGCTAGTGGAGGAGTTGTTACGTATGTTAACAAAAAATATGAATCAGAAGCATTAGTAATCAATAGTAATTTAGAAGTAGTAGGAGTATCAGTGTCCTTTCCACAAAAAATGAATATCTGTAATATTTATATTCCACCTGACTTACCTATCACAGAAGCAGATATTTCAGATGTATTAGATCAGATTCCCACTCCCAGAATAATCGTTGGTGATTTTAACAGCCATAATCCAATATGGGGATCTCTTGGAATAAATTCCAAGGGCAAAATTTTAGAAAACATAATTACCTCAAAAAACCTAAACGTACTGAATGATGGACAATCAACAAGATATAATATTCATACAGGTACTTCATCAGCTATCGACCTGTCATTATGTGATCCTCTACTGTCAGCAAAGTTTTCATGGGATGTAATTCCGTTTTTATTTGGAAGTGATCATTATCCTATTAAAGTCTCTTTTAACAGTAATTATGAAGATACTAATACAACCCCAATTCCAAAATGGAATCTAAAGAATGCCGATTGGTATTTATTCAAAAAGTATATTCAACAGAACTGCCATAGCTTAAAAGAAGTCACCGAAAATCATCATATAGATGAACTTTTGAATTCGTTTATATCATTAATCCATCTTGCCGGTGAAAATCATATAGGTAAAACACAAACTCTACCAGCGGCGGCCGGCCAGGTGAAGTAGGTGAAGGTGATCTTCACCAAAAAATATAATCAAATTGAGAAAAAAAAATAAAAAAAATATAAGTAGCATTATTATATCTAAATACTGAAATTAATTATAAACCTATTTTTTTTTTAATTAATCCAAAATTTAAAAAAGAATTTTAATATGTAATCCAAAAATTAAAAAAGAATTTCAATATGTAATCCAAAAATTAAAACTGTAGGTCCTTGACGGTCAGATACTGACCTGTGTCATTTGACTTCTATGACTCGAGCAGAGTTAGATGCAGACGTAGATGAAATTTCGGCTCTCGGCTGCACAAGCGTCAACGGTTGTCATGGCAACGTGACGTCATCATATCGGCACTGGTAGTACCCAAATTAGCAAGTGCAGATGAATTTAAAAATAAGTCCGCCGTATTCACCTAGTAAAATTTTAGTTGGATATGTGCTATGATGGGCAGTATTCGTTTTTTTTTTTCGGAAGATGGAAGACCGCAAATCAGTTCAGCTGGCTAAAGGCTTTTTATGAGATTTAAATGATTTTGAGTTTACATTTTTAGCAGTTTTTATCGACATGTTTCATATTATAACAGATATTTTATATGACGTTCTTAAAAAAAACGTCCCTAGATATTCATTTTTGTTTAAACTAGATAAAAAGGACTCGTCAATTAATACGTGATAAAAGAAGTGAATAATTTTTTAATTCTGTTTTTGACAAAGCAAGCACAATGACCGTTATTAATACTTTGAAAAGATCTATAGGTGTGATGATGGTATGAGCACGAATGCAAATTCTACCCAATTTTTTTATTTAATATATATATTTTAATGGAAATGGATTACATTTTCAGGATTGTGATGAATTAAAATTCTTTGTGAATTGTGATTGTAATGAATAAGCTTAGCAGATACAACAAAGTTTGGGTCATACAGTTTGATCATTCCTTCCGACGCTTTTCAAAATTTATTTTGAGTTTTTGGCAAATATTTACTAAAACTCAAAGACATAAAAGAGAGCTCTGCCTTTTTTATGCTGACGGAAATTTGAAAAATGGTAATTTGCAAGAAATGGTTATAAAATTACAACCAATTAAAGACATTGTTACAGAAGCCTATAATTTGTTTTGTTTAATTCTGAAAATTCCATCGAATACCGTATCTGTAGAAAGAGAAGTTTTTCGTGCTTAAAAAGGCTAAAAACTTTTAGTTTATCCTTTCTATGAAGATATAATTGATAGATTTGCTTCCATAAACGATCAAAGACTCGACTTGATTGATAAAAATTGATTAAGTCAGTTTTATTAATCTATCTAATACATACTGCTTTTTTGTTTAAGTATCTCTTCATCCTCGTCTCTAATATAAGTGCCATAAAAAAGTTTTCAAGTTGTTAGGGCCCTAAACTCTAAACATTTTTTAAAGAATTTTTAATGAGATTTGGGCGCGTCATAGGTATAAGTATACCGAAATTTCTTTTGGGTCCGGCAGACTTTCCTCATCTTCACCACTTTTTTAGGCCACGAGCCGCCGCTGAACTCTACATAAAAGAAATTCATTACCATGGTGGAACGCAGAGTGTACTGATATAATAAAGAAATATAAAAAATCCTTTAACAAATTGAAACGTCACAAAACACTTGAAAATACTATAGAATATAAGAAGTTACGGGCTCAAGCTAGATATATAACTAAAAAGAACAGAAAAAAATCTTGGCAAGAATTTATGTCCTCTATTAATTCCACTATGCCTATAAGCACCGTATGGGAAAAAGTTAGAAAAATATCTGGAAGTAATACCTATAAAAAGATTCCATTTCTATGCAATAACAAACAGATAGTAACATCTAATAACGAAATAGCAGATTTATTAGCAAAACAATTTGAAATGAACTCCAGCAATAACAACTTTTCTAAAGAATTTATCAATACCAAGATGATTTTGGAAAATAAATTAATAGATTTTAATTGCATTGAAGATAATCCTCTTAATATAGCATTTACCATGGAAGAGCTTAATCACTCTTTAAGTACCAGCAAAAAATCGGCGCCAGGACCAGACGATATTCCTGTTAGTTTCTTACAAAATCTACCAGATAATGGAAAACAATATCTTCTTAACCTATACAACAGAATTTGGACTAATAATGAGTTTCCCACAAAATGGACGCAGGCGATAATAGTTCCATTACTAAAACCAAATAAACCACGAACTGATCCCGAATCCTATAGGCCAATTTCGCTTACCAACACAATGTGTAAAATCTTGGAAAAAATGGTGAATAATAGACTAAGGTGGTTTTTGGAAAATAATAAATTAATAATCAATGAACAAAGCGGCTTTCGCAGGAACAGATCCACTTTAGATAATTTAATTGACCTAGAATCCGAGATAAATGAATCGTTTGCAATTGGACAGGAATGTCTTGCGGTTTTTTTCGATATAACAAAAGCGTTTGACATGGCTTGGAGATACGACATTCTTAACACACTAAGTCAGTGGGGCGTCAAAGGTAACATGCTATATTTCATTCAAAATTTTCTTAGTAAGAGACAATTTAAGGTTAAGATAAATGGTACACTATCCAGCACTAAAGACCAAACAAATGGAACACCTCAGGGATCTGTTATTAGTTCAACACTATTCTTAGTAGCAATAAACAAAATCTTAGAAAACTTTCCACAACTTGTTAAAGCGAGATTATACGCTGACGATTTAGTCATATATTCGAGAGGAAAAAATATTCTTTCTATACAGAAAAATTTACAATGTGCATTAAATCACCTTGAAAACTGGTCGAAAGCTGTAGGATTGCAATTCTCTACAACCAAAACTAAATGTATTTTATTTTCAAAAAAACGGCAGTCTACAACTCCAGATCTTCAGTTATATGGAAACAACTTAACTTATGTGGAACACTTAAAATTTCTAGGAATGATCTTTGATAAAAAGCTATCTTGGAAGTACCACATTATGCACATTAAACAATCCTGTCAATCTGGTCTCAATTTAATGCGTACACTGTGCAATCGTAATTGGGGTTCAGATTGTAAAAGTTTGATTCTTATTTACAAATCTCTAGTACGATCCAAACTCGATTATGGATCAATTGTATACTCATCTGCAAAGAAGACACTTCTTGCTCAACTAGAAGTCATACAAAATACAGCATTAAGAATAGCCACAGGAGCATTCTGTACTAGCCCCATTAATAGTTTACAATGTTTAACCGGAGAACCACCTTTAAATTTCCGAAGAATGTACTTGTCATTAGTCTACGCATCATCCATATATGCAATAGAATCGCATCCCACTTTCCACCACACTATTGCAGAACGTTTCAAAGCAACTTATGTAAATAAAAAAAGAACTAACCCTCCCTTTTACGAGAGAATCAGAAAATATCTCTCTCTCAATAATATTCAATTCCCAAAATTTTTTAATCAGACAAATACAGTTACTCCTCCGCCCTGGACCTTTCCTCCTGCAATATGTGATCTAACTCTCTCTAAATACAATAAGCTTGATACCCCCCATGCAACAATTAATCAATCTTTTCTCAACATACTTGCTTCTTTCCCAGATCATTGTTATATTTATACAGATTCATCTAAGACTGCTGATGGTGTGGGATCGGCAGTTGTAGATTCAAACACTATATTACAATTTAAATTATCTTCCACTTGCAGTATTTACTCTGGAGAACTATATTCAATTCTGCAAGCCCTCATTCACATTCGTACTCAAAAAATTCCAAAATCTGTCATAATTACCGACTCACTCAGTGCATTACATACGATAGAACAGTTATATACAAGTAATCCTATAAGTATTTTAATAAAAGAACAATTACATTTACTGAAGAACACGATGCAGCAAGTAAGCTTTATATGGGTTCCATCACACATTGGACTTCAAGGAAACGAAAAAGCAGATTTCCATGCCAGAGAAGCAATACACAGTGCGTCTTCAGTGTTAGTGAACTTAGTGCCTGTTTCCGATTACAAACCATTCCTTAAAGAAAAAGTGTTAAACAAATGGGAAAACGAATGGAATCTTTCACAATCATCTCTACACACAATAAAGCCCTCAATTGAACCTTGGTGTGAGATAGACCTAAATCGCCAGCTGTTTGTGAAGCTAAATCGTTTACGCATAGGGCATAGCAGACTTACTCACAGCTACCTAATCTCTAAGTCAAATCGCCCTATTTGTGACCTGTGTAATTGCGACATCAATGTAACACATATATTAATAGAGTGTCCTAAATATCTTAATGAAAGACAAAAACACTCCATACCTCTCAATATAAAAGCAGTCTTAGGATCACACTGTAAGCTTACACATTTGTTTAATTATTTGAAAGACATTAATGTTTTAAGCAAACTATAACCACTGTTAACATTTTATAATTCTTAATTTGTAAATTATATTGTTACCTAAATGTGAACTTATGTAATAGTCAAAATGTTATTAGATTTAAGTAACCATGTATTAATGACAGTACAGCTAATAACCCAAAGTGGTTGATGCTGATAATAAAAAAAAAAAAAAAAAAAAAAAAACTCTAATTTTATGGCCAGGGCTGCTTTATCCATTAGGCAATATATGCAGTTGCCTAGGGCGGCAAATTATGAGAGGGCGGCAAAAATACTGTACAAAAAAATATTTGTATATAAAAATTAAAATCGAATAACATTTAAGTACATAGTATATCCATCAATGGAATATAAGTGGGCTTTCATTTCTAGAAAACAAATTGCATTTTCTTAACACTGCAAAGGCGGCGGGCGCACTGTTCTATAATTTTTTTAAATCTGAATCCTTTTGGGTTATTCGTGGTTGAAAATTTGCCATTTTCATTGAAAAATGTCGCCTTTTCGGACGGTTTTTTGCGAATACCTTAAAAATTATGCATCTAACGAAAAAAACTATATAAAACATTTTTGTAGCTTATGAAAAATCAAAGAGATTTGTTCATTCATAAGTCTTCTACTAGTGATAATAGAAAAAGAGATATAGTAGGTGAAAAGAAATTTTTTTTGTGCATTTTGTGCAACATTCAAACTAAGCGAGATATGGTGCAACAAAAAAGGTTAACTAATTTATTTTAAGATAAAATAAGTATGTATATTTTAACCCCCCATCCACCAGATTTAAATGCATCGTTTTGCTTCTACAATACCTTTTACTATAGTGTAAAATGTATGGTTTTTGAAAATAATAAGATCAAATTATAGAGAGAATTTAAAAAAAAATTATAAATCTTTCTATTTCTCCATGTAACTCGAAAATGATAATGAGATACAGTAATGAAGGAATAATTAAATTGTTATCTAAAAGAAAACCTACATTTTGTAAGGTATTTTTTTGTATCTCTTATCACTTTCGAATTACATGGAGAAAAAGATTTTTAAGAAAATTTAAAAATGCGCTCTATAATTTAGTCTTTTAATTCTTTTCAAAAACCATTAAGTTTAAACCCGTCCAACTTTTTGAATATAGAAATAACACTATAGTAGAAGGTATTCTAGAAGAAAAACGATGCATTTAAATTCTGGTGGATGAGGGGCTAAATATACTTCTCATTTTTACTTAAAATACATTAGTCATAAGTTTTTTTGCTCCATATCTCGCTTAGTTTGAATGTAACCGACATTTAACAGTTCTCGCTTTAAAGGTCTTTTCAAGCACTACAATAGGTATTCGTAGCGTTATACCCCTAAAATCGACATTTCTCTGTTATTTTAAGTTGAATACACCGATTTGAGCATGCACAAAAAAAATATTTTTTCACCTACTATCTCTTTTTTATAAAAACTCGAAGATTTATGAAAAAATTAATCTCTCTGATTTTTCATAAACTACAAAAATGTTTTATATATGTAGTTTTTTTCGTTAGATGCACAATTTTCATGGTATTCCCAAAAAGACAGTCTCCGAAAAGTGTCATTTTTCAATAAAAATGGCAAATTTTTAACCACGAATAACTCAAAAAGTATTGAGTTTTCTAAAAAAAAAAATTCTACCTCCGAGAACGGGTGGGAACCACACCTAAGTTAAAAGCGTCATAGCGTAGACTTTATTTCTTGAGCTATTCCCTACTTACAGTGAAAATATCAAGTAAATTGATGCAGTAGAATGGAATTCGGAGCCAAATACCCTCACTGGCTACACTAATAGATATGTATGTACCTACATCATTCATACATGACTGCATTCACTTACAGGTTCATTTAGATACCACAATAAAATCACCAATCACCAATAGTTGACATACCTATCTAAGTATTTAAAGAAGAGTGGACTGAGAGATATTTTTCCTAATTTTGATATTGCTTTGCGCATTTATTTGTGCCTCCCAGTTGCCAACCAGCGTGTCCGCTGAAATGTCATTTTCGAAAATGTAAGAATTTAAAATAGACATGAAAATAATTTCCGATCAAGTATGACGCAAGAACGTCTTAACAATTTGTTGATTTTATCCATAGAAAGTGACGTAGTGTCCTATTTCACAGAAGTGAAGTCCTATTTCACAGAAACAGAAACTTCTAGGTAAAGTTTCTTTCAGAGACAATGTTAAATTTGTTTTAAAATCTAGACCCCAGATCATACGAGATTTTCATGTACAAATCATAAAAACATTCAATCAGAGCAATTTCTGCTGCCACTAATTTAATAAATAACAATTTAGATACCTTGAACGCTACGCACAACACTTGACGATAACAAATAATAAAAATAATACGAATAGTCGAATTAAGTAATAGATCTTGTTAGGAGTTTAAATCTCGTAAGTCGTTGAGGTAATTGGTCGAATTAAAGAAACAAACATCTATTAAGACGTAGCCGTATAGGTCAAGTGCCTTAATGCAACTTTGATATAAGGTTGGGTTTCGATGTGCATTCCGTGAGGACCTTGTCGTTAAATAAGGGACCATTGTTTATGATAAGCTCGTCTGGTTGTTTGTATAATAGAGGGCGTACTAGACAGTCTTACCGTGTGGGTTATACGTACGATTCGTAGGAAAGTTTAATCAAGATTTATGATACCATAATTATTAAGTACTGTTCATTTATACAAAACTAGAAAATGAGAGTATACTGAAATAAATATTATATTAAGTATGGAGAACGGTAAGGGTTTTATACCGATCGAAGACAATTGTTTGGAGGAGGAGCCGAGCGACGACTCCAATTATTGTCTGAGATCGGTTACCTTAACGTTCGACATGCTTATAACGTTTTTTGCACGATCGATACCATTATAAATTATAAAACTAAACATTTTCGTCATATTGACTAGTTTCATTCATTTTATCAAGATAGATAGGTACTTTGGTTGTTAGGTAGTAACTAGGGTGCATAACAACAATGGAGAATTGAGTTTTATTTAGTTGTCAATAATTTTAAGTACAATTTTGATTATTATAAATTAAAATATGAGCGAAAGTGAATTTGAAGAAATTGAACGGGCTTGGGAAGAAGGGTGTTCCGCAATTATTCCCGAAAAATCCAAAATCCGTTATCAAAATACCTACCAAAGTTTTAAAAAATGGTGCGAAGGCAAGAATTTAAGAATCGAAGAAAAGACTCTATTGGCATATTTCGTTCAAAGACATATGCAGTTGAAAGCTCCTGGAAGCCTCTGGGCAGAATATTCAATGATTAAATCCACCGTTTTTCTTTATGATGGCATTGATATTTCCAAGTTTTCAACTTTGATCGCGTATTTGAAGAGAAAAAATGTTGGCTATAGGCCTAAATAAGCGAGCATTTTTACACGGGAGCCATTTGAAAAATTTCTGATGGAAGCGTTAATAAACCAGACGATAAAATTCCATATTTAGAAATTCTGCAAAAATAAATTAAAATTAAGAGATTTTTTAACTCGACGGTAAGTGAATTACTTACCGTCGAGTTGGAGTACTTACCGTCGAGTTGGATTACTTACCGTCGAGTTGCTAGTAAATGTCACCTACTGACGTAAAATATGTCACGGTAAACAGTCAAAAATGATCAATCGTGCAAAAAAATACATAATATTATAAAAAACTAAACAACAAAACCGATTTTTTGTTGTTTTGTTCTAGAAAATTAAAAATATGACAAAGACGCTGGGATATACAAGTGAAGAAAATAAAATATACCTATAGATAGAAGACTTATTGAGAAGAATATAAGTAATTCTCCTATGGCGCTATAGCCCAAGTGCCCTGGCCTCCCCAATTTCCTCCCCAATAATTAGAAAACAGAGTAAGGGTTTGATTGATTGCAACATGAAGTTATAAATGTTAATCATTTTTCTAACCTGTAATGGAGTTCCCACTGTAATAGTCGTCCTCATTCGGAAACCCGAATGGAAGCTTGGTTTGCTTTCAAAACATTTTACCTCAGCAGATGCAATCACATCAGTATAATTTTTAGTAAATTGGAGAAGGTCTTTTCATTATTATGACCTGAAAGGATTTTCGGACTTTTGATGCCTCAATGCGTTTTCTGTCAACATCCTATCCTACCCGATTTAGCCAACACACCATCAATGCAACCAAAGTGTAGTTTTACCCCAAAATCGCTTACAGTTTTCTGTACAACATGCCAGGACCTCTAAGGACTACCACATAAACCAATGTATATAACAGATTGTCCCGTCCGCCCACATATATTTTTCTTTTATTTTTTTAGTATTTTATTATTATTCATTATTATATTTAGTTTAATATTTGTGTGTGCATGTCTTTGCTGTGTTATTAACAATACGGTCCTGTAGGCACTGCCCTCTAACACACTTAAGGGAGGTAAGCGTCATCGACATAGCTACATACGCTTAGAAGTGTACTAACCTTCACAAATAAAACATATTTTTATGTTTTAAGTCCCACCAAGTGTAAAAGTGCAAGAAGAGCAGTTCAATTGCAGTGTCCAGTCGACTGGAGAAGAAGAAGAGGCATTCATTAATCATCACATCAACTGTTTCCTTTATAGAACTAACAGTGGCCCATGCTTCGGTACTGACCATACTAGCTATGGTCAGTCAAGTTTCGAACGGTACTAGGCTATTTACCAACCACTCAAGGCAGGCTACACTACATAATATGTACCAAGGCCAGAGCTTCACTAATATACCTGGTGGCGTGGTTTGTGGCTGCTGTATTCACAAGCCCGATGATCGTAATAGCCGAGTTTAAACACATTGAATATTTCAATGGATCCAAAGTTTCAGCTTACCATACACTAGCTAACACTTTCTGGTCAGCACTTTATTACTTCCTCAGCATTAGTTTCATATTTTTATAGTTACTCTTCTCTTGATCTTAGTGCTTTAATGTGTTATAGCGTTTTAATGCAGCTACTTTAGTGCTAAACAAACATATTGATAATTATTCTATAAGAGTTACACGGCAGGTGATCATGATGCTTGGCACTGTAAGTTTCTTTCTATGCCTGGTACCATTCAGAATTTTTATCATATGGATTATAGTGGTACCAAAGGAAAACATCTATAGACTTGGCATAGAAAAGTGCTACAGTATTCTGTACTTCTGCAAAATAATGGTTTATTTAAACTCTGCTGTGAATCCAATATTATACAACTTAATGAGTCCCAAATCAAACAAAATTTGAAGAACAAATCGATCTGCAGCAAAATTTGAAAAATATGTATGGAGGCATGGGCGCCTATACCCATGGGCAGGGGGGGCCGTGCCCCCCCTAGCTTTTCAGGTGCTGTATACTATATATGGTTATCCAAAGCATAAAAAATATAATGAGCAACATCTTCACGTCTGCCCCCCCCTGAAAATTTTTACATGGGCGCCCGTGTATGAAGAGACTGAACACAGATATAATTTACCAACAATTTACTAACAACAAAGAAAAAATGTCCCATATATATTGTGTATTGTTTTAATTTAATTTTTTTAATACTCTCAATGCCAGATAAAACAATGATCTTACGGACAAATCGAATACCACCTTTGAATACGATATTCTCAATGTACTATAAAAATCCAACCGTTTTTTAATAACTACCGAACATTCGACGAAACAGTTACAGAAACTGTTAAAAGTGGGACGTGCCTTCTACTAGAAATGAGCTCACTAAAACAGCTATCTCTATTTTTTGTCGAATGGTTTTCATTCCAAAGTATTATTATTATGGTCCAATTTACGTTTGCGTATCACCTTTTCCCAGTAGTTAGTTTATTATTCTCTATTCTCTTTTTAACAATGGATAAAAACCAATCACTTTTTATTATTCTAACTCGGTAGTCAGTGGCGACTCGATAAATAATATTGGTCTTTTGTTACTCCAAAATCTGATACCAAAACAAGATTAACCTATATACTGATGGCCAAAAAAAATGCAACACCTAGAAGAACATTTTTTTAAATTTATTTATGAGACCATACATTACAGTATTTTCGCTTTAAAAATTAACATTGCTTTTCGCTTAAATGAAATGTTCAAACTGCTAAGAGGCATAGGTGGGTGGCAGCTTTACATAATATTAAATTTAAGCGAAAAACAATATTTATTTATCAAATAAACATTTTTTCCTGTTTTCGGACAACAGTAAAATGTATTTCGAATTAAGTAAATTATATACATTCTTCTTTTTGTCTCAATTAATTTAATTCAAAAATTTTTTTGGACACCCTGTATAAATAATTATGTTAATGTTTACATTATTGAATAGATAATTGAATAACCTTTCAAATGAGCTATCACACGACCCCTATTCTAATTTAAAAAAATCATCGATTACGGCATAACGCCCAGATGGATGACGTCACTAGTATAGTATGATATATATATATATATGCCAAAAAATTATAATTTAAAAATACAATCAACCTGATTCATAATTTATCTCCAGAGTCGCCCATTCTCGAGAAAATGAATTTATTCCAACTCAAAAGTTTTTACTATACCTATAACTTCAGAAGCTTAGGGCCGGTTGTTCGAACGCTAATCAACAATGATCACTATCAAATATTTAATTACTGTCACAACTGTCAATGTCAACTTTGATTGGGCTGCTGAAAACATAATTATTGATTACAATTATGAAATTAGTTAATCAATTATGTTAATAATTGTTATGTTAATTGATTAACTAATCTCATAATTATAATAAATTATGTTTTCAGCAACTCAACAAAAGTTGACATTGATAGTTGGTGACAGTAATTAAATATTTGATAGTGATCATTGTTGATTAGCGTTCGAACAACCGGCCCTCAATATCTTAAAACCATGATTTTTTGGAGGTACGCGCCCATTGAGTCTTTTGTTCTACACGTCAAGGACTACCAGAACCCAAAGTTTCAGAGCACTTGACAGAGAGCCATTTCCCATAAGGTTTCTGCGGGGTCCTTTGAAACATTTTCGTCAAAAAATTAATAATGAGTTGCTCCCCTTTGATTTTCTATACACTCAGTTGCTCTATGGGGCTTGATCGAATTACATAAGTGGTCTATATCATATTGCCGAATAGCCACAGGTCATATCCCACACATAAGACCAAATACTTACGATGTCCGGATAGTATCATGAGGTTTTTCCTGGTTTTCCCTCGTGATTTACTATGGAATCTCTAACTCGAGAATTTTACTGTCACCGTTGCATTTGGTTGTTTTTGAAAAGACAGATCACATGCTATGATTTTTTGTGGCGGATATTCTTGCGTTGGGGTTGATTTCATGTACCTAATCGAATGAACTATCTTTCAGTAAAGTCTTCCCAGGAACGCAACTCTAAAATATTGGCAATATCATTTTAAAGTCTACTACTTTAAAATGTATAATATATGCCTGAATTGCCGATATAAATGAGTCAGATTAAATAAATTATTAGAATAATTTTTTACTAAGCAACAACATTTTTCTTTAATTTAGTAGTATTTTGTATTTTGACAACGACACCCGATTTGGGCGTCGGAACGTTAATAAAATTATTTTTTTCAATTTAATTGTGGCTTATTTCCCATCTAATTAGTTAAACGTATACAAAGTGTTGCATATTTTGGCCATCAGTATATTACGTCCCCTTGATATTTTTCTCTGAATGCATCGTAAACACAGCTTAATATTACTCATACGTGACCACAATGACAACAAAAATAAAACAATGACTTCCAATAAACAAAATTTATACCCCCATAACATTAAATGATTTCTGTAGGTACCAAATAATCTTAGAGTTCCTGAATCGAGTTTTTATTCAGCATGTTTACTATAATTACAAAATTATACTAAAACAATACACAGTAGCCAAAATATTCCATTATGCATCTATAATATTCTTTCGTCAATTAATATTTTCGAAGCGTAGGTGTCTTCAGTAGTTAATATTGCTTCCTTTTTCCGGTATAGGTTATGGTAAAGTTGTCGATACGGAATATGGTGGAAGGTATTTTTTAATTGGTTTATTTACCGTCCATGAGAAAATATGGCATTCGGTTCGTAAACGATTTCATTCTACTTTATTTTTAGATGTATATTAAATTAAGGTTGTGTTTGCGTACCAAAGTTGTGATTATATTGGGTGAGAGACTTTGAAGAAAAAATAATAATGACCATGGTGAAACAAAATTGTTCTAGGGACAGAAAAGGCAGATGTCGAGCGCTGTAGTTTATAGTTTAGCCCTTGCCCTATTAAGTCTTGAAGCATACTTTCGCTTTCAGAGCATCATCAGGGACATTTTGTCAGATAGGAAGATCCTCCGAAATGACGTAGACATTTTGTTTGAAATTAATTATAAAA